>NC_089141.1:24362776-25678191 GCF_009819655.1 Sylvia atricapilla | reverse complement strand
AGATTTACTGTGTTGGTCTTTCCAAGTAAGCATTCCATGTCATTAAACCCTGCCTTCCTGGAAGTTTCAAAGCCTGTTGACTGGAATGAATGAATTAATTCCTTATTTTGGAATCGCTCATGAATGCAGTTTTTGCTTTATCTTCTTTCTATTCCCTGTCTCTTTTTCAAATTTGTTGTTACTCATAAGGCCTGTGGGGAGTAAGAACCATCTTTTGATTCTCATGTTTTTGTACAGTGTAAAAAAAAATCTCTTGTATCTGCAGTTGCTCTAATGATTCCTTCACAGTCAAAACATTGTAAAGGGAACTCAGTATACATCCAAATCAGAAAATCTATCTCTGATAAAACTTTAGCCTTTGAAGAAGAAAGCAGAACTCCTTTCCAAGTATAGCTACATGTGAAATGACTGGTACTTAACGTCAGTTGAGTAGCCAGATGTTAGAACAGAGGTAACTTTAAGACTGAAATGTCATGCATTTATTGATGCATTATGAAAAGTCAAAACTAGGAGGGAAATGCCAGTAAAATGTGATTATGATCATTTCATCTAAGATGTATTTGTAATTGAAGAGACATAAATTTAAGTAGGACTGTACACCAAGAAGTTCTCATGGGAAAACCCCAAAAGAATATGGAGCAAGGTTTGGTTTATCCTAGCATGTTTTTATGGTCTCAGCAAAAGTCTGTGAGACATACAGATGGCTAGAAATACCCTCAAACAGTTGCAGCTTCTGAGAGGAGAGTGTGTTTGCAGAAATATCCTTCAGAATTATGCTTTTAGAATTTTGAAGATTCTCTAAACATTCATTAGCTTTGTCCTTGTGAGATCACTTTCTTACTGGAGTGTCCATAAGGGCAGTACACAACAAATAACAACTGCCATCCAATTTCAGTTGTTTCTAAAAACTTTGGGGAGCAAATAATACAGGTTTAGACATAATAAATATAATTGCTAGTCAGACACTGTAGAAATACTTCATAAATCTTTTGTCTGCCATTTATTTGGAATCTTACTATGTGTTCAATCTCTAACAGTTAAAGTTCTGCCTCTCATGTCTCTCTCGTATTATCAGTTCAAAGAGGTAAGCAAAAGTACTTTCCTTTTGTATTTCATTGTTCTGCTCTCTTTTGTGAAACCTGACTTTGGTCTAAATCAATCCAGTCTAAATTCTGTCAATAACAAGAGATGTTTGCCTCCAGACCTTGCACAAAAATATTATTTGAAATAGCAAAGACTGCATAAGTTCAGACACTTTCCAGAACTTTCAAGGTAGCCCACAAAGCCTCATTCAAAGGCACTGAGACTAGTGGGATTCTGTCTACCCTCTTACCTAAGCGTGGAAATTCTGGTATATTACAAAAGACAAGTTATATATGCCAGTCTGTAACTTTTTAAGATGATTAATTATGCATGATTACAAAAGGTTTTTGTCCATTTATCATGTACTAAGACCAAATACCTAAGACTTTCCAAACAGTAGTGCTCAATGAAAGACCTAGGTTGTATGCATTTTCTAGTTAAGATCAGTGGCACAGCACTTCGATTAGGTGGATTTACTTCTGGATATCAATTTTAGCATCTTTCTACTATTTCTTGTCCCTAGATAATGATGAGAGTCCTTAAAGCAGAAGATTGTTGACTCTTAATCCAAAATTTTATAGCCCTTGGGAGAGAATTTTTGGTGCATCTCGAAAACAAGTTTTAAAAGAGAATGACTTTAAAATTCCTAAAAGCATCAGAATTTAATATATAAAAAGAAATAATAACAAAACCCCAAAATCCTCAAATATGTGGAAAAGATTCTACTAATGAAGATAACATGGGACGGTCTCTCACAGTAGGGAGTGCTCTTGGTTAAACAGTTGCTCCCTCTTTCATGGCTTTCACATTCCTAGTAAAACTGGAGGAACTATCAAAAGAAAAAATTGTGGTCCTTAGCCTCATTTTCTTTCCTGTCCTCATGCTTATATCAAACATGCATATGACAATATAGACTCGATGCATGAGAAAAAAAAAAAGAAATTATAAGCAAACTAAGTAGGAATGCTGAATGCCAAGATAAAATCTATAGCTAATATTAGCCAACAGCTAATTATTACCCCAATGAGTTTATTGCGAGTGCAGTGGACTGGAGTGGAAAAGAAGATGATATATCTTTAAAAAGTCACTTTGCTGCATGCTACAAGGTGATATAGAAACTGTTAAAATAAAACTCAAAATGAACAAAATGCCTTGGCTGGGTTTTCCCTGGAGAGAGACACTTTACAAAGCAGGTGTAAAAAAACTGCAGGAGCCTTTGTATAACAAATGAACTGTGCCTCTTAATTAAGAGATTCCCTCAACGCTCTTGGCAAGTCAAGGAAAAGCATGCTTATATGAAAATCAGCTGGCTGTTTTAAGTGGCTTTAGGATTTGTGCCATATATTGGCCTGACAGCTCTGGAGACTGAAATTACTCAATAGTAAACAAGGAAGTAACTGTGCAGACTTTCCTACCTCCCTCCCGCAAAAGTGTTTTGCTTCTGTCCTCTCAGAGCTCTCCCAGGATGCCTCCATTCATTCTCCAAGCCTGTTTCATGCAAGGCTTTTTGGGTGACTACTCAAGGTCTAGTCCTGTCACCACAAGGATTCCTGCTGCACTTAAGCATGTGACTTATTGAGGGAGTAGGGAGTGCTAAGTTTGCTGCTGAGATAATCATGTTCTTGATTAAATAAAGTAAATATTCAGTTTCTGAGAGCATGCAAATGGATTTTTATCCATCTATACCATGTGAGTGATTACTGTTTAAAGCTTAAATAAGAATCAAGAGTTAAATTTAAATTCAGTCCCTACTCCTATGCAAACTCTTGACTCCACTGTCTCTGTTCCACAGATTTATCAGGAGTCTGCACAGGGACCTTTATTGGCCTTTCCCCAGCTTCCCAAAGAAAGCTTAATGCAGTTTTTAAAGAGTTCTTAAATTCTTCAACCAATTTTAACATATTATTTTCCATCTAACAGTGCTGCTGATCCCCAGCTACAAATGGTCAAATTTGCTTCATGTAAGAATTGCAACATCAGCATAAACAGGCTCACATAAATAAATTTGAGAAGACTTTAGTGAGATCTGTAAAGAAGACTGCTTCGTCTCGTTTTGCAGAGTAGAATAAATTAAATTGAGGAAAATCAAACAACTCATTTTGAGTATGTCTGAAATATCCGGAAGAAGGAAAGTTTGATTCATATGATCTTATTTTTCATTCTGTGCTGCATATCTACTTTCTTTTATAAAGATGATTTCTTTCTAGATTTGTATAATATGTTCTTTTAACTAGACAAAATGAGACATTGCCTTTGTAAATTTGTTAAATCAATTGTGCATTAAAAACATGACTAATGAAGCACGCAAATCAGATTTTTACTTTTTGCCATTTTTATTGTCTTTAGAAATGGTGACTTTCTTATTTGGTAGATGAAAAGCTTTCTCATTCATTGTGTAGGTTAAGCAGCCTTTTGTTAAGAAATGAAGTTCAACTCAAAACTCAAAAGGATTTTAATTGATTTTATACTTTAGTGAAGCTGCTGTAATGTTGACTATACAAGAATAAAGTAGCTTATCAAATTTCCTGCACTGAAACAGAATCCTTCTAGTGAGAAAGATAGCTATTAGCCACAGTTACAGAATAGAAATATATTATTTTGGATCACCATGCCTGATCTAACAGAAAAGAAAGGTTTGGAGATCCTTTTTATGTTGTTTTGGAACATCAGTCAGTTTTTCGATTTTGGATAAATCAAATATCAAGCAGCCACAGATAAATCGACCCAAATGAAGTGACTGTTCTTTCTATATCGGGAAGATACAGAATTAGTTGCCAAAGGCAACTGGTGGATTGATGGGAAAAGGAGAAACCTGAATAGAAAACAGTGAGACACATGAATAGTGCATTTAACCATTTAACCATTCTACACAAAATCTGATCATCACTGGCTTTGATGGATTTTTATGTTGTTATGAGAAAATTTATCTCATTTTAAAATGTGCATAAGCAGAACATAGCACTCATGAAGAAGGATTTAATTTCAGAGTTTATTTTTAGGGACATATTCAAAGAGTAAATCTGGGAAAAATATCACAGGGTCATAGAATGGTTTGTGTTGGAAGGGACTTTAAAAATCATCTAATTCCACCCCCTGCTATGGGTGAATTTTTAGGATCAATGCTTAATTTGCCTGGTTGCACCTGAAAAGAAAATGCATTTTCTAATGACATTGAAAACAAAACATTATTTGAGTTATATAATCTCAACTATTTTTCCTGACAGAATCTTCATATCTAGCTTCTGACTTTCACTTTTGTGAAATTGTTTTCCTTTAGCAATTGAAAGAGTTATACATTTAGGGATGCACACATAGTCAAAAGTAAAATTTCCTTGTGTCAAAAAAAGCCCTTCCCGACCTATTTTCCCAAGAAAAGTGATTTTTAATTGACTGATTCGTTTTCGCAACGGAAATAGATTTCTGTGAATCACATTAGTTAATGCTTGCACTTTTGGAGTCACAAACGGCTCCCAATATCTCTCCAGGTAAAAAATTGCTTAAATTTATATCTGAGAGTATATCCTGGGATCAGACTTTTTAAAACACAGGAGTACAAGCATGTGAAAAGGCTGCTGTTTATGAAGCTGCACTGAATGTGTCATTACACGAGCTGAAAAACTCCAGAAACGAGTTATTGGGGAGTCTAAGGTCTATGACAGAACAATCTGCTGACTACTGTTTTGCAGTTCAAGAGATTGCTGCATGTGTCTCTCCCTCCTGGCCACCGTGCTGCTTTGCATCTGTCCTGGGAGTAAGGGCGATGACAGGGAGCATGAGCCTTCAGATTAACCACTGCAGTGGAAAATCTCCTCGCTTAGCGCCATCGGCCAGGAAAAGTGCTTTGCTCTAAAATACCACGCCGTGAACTGAAGAGTTTGAGAAACAGATAGGTTGTTTTCTTTCTGTTCTGTGATTGAACGGAAAGTTTCTAGCAGCAAGGACAAAAGGCAGCTGGGTAAGGCTGTGAGCTCCTTTAGAAAGGAGACACCAGAACTTGCTTATGTAGACCCAGCTTTTTAACTGAGAGGTAACCAGGTGTCACTTTGCATTTGCAGTAACTTTAAAAAGGAAAGTATTTTTTTATGGTTGCCCAGCTTCTCCTTTTCTTCAGCTGATGATTTTTATGGCACATAGGTTAACTTTATTGTTTATTTATTTGCTGGATGTTTAATACTGCAGATAGCACTTTGTTCTTTAAACAAAACTCACAGTCGTTTTGAAAGCAAAGATGCACCTATTTGCATTAGGAATAAGCAGAGTGCTTGGAAAATTTTCTGAGATTCACTTGAGTATGTCAAAGTGGGTGTGTGTCTAATTTGATTAGCCCAATTGCTGCCTTAAGAAATTGCTGTTCCTTTGGGGTCCTGTGCTTTCTTTTATGGAACAATCTGATGGAAACTCATACTCTCAAGAAAACATAGTAAATTGCATCTGCAAAAGCAGTTTGTGTTCAATCATCATCTGTAGAAGTCATCCCACTGACAGTGATACACAAATCATGTTTGTATTCACAATCCTCACACAGACCACAGTACCATTATACTATTGAGAAACAAAAATGCTCTGTCTCAGATATTATTAGCATATTGGCTTAGTTAGAAACTAATGCAGCTTATTTGGGTTAGCCTGCTTTTTCTTTCAGAATCAAGAATTCAGATTTCATCTTGTACACTAATAGGCAAATTTACAAAAATGCTGAAATTATAGTGGGGTTCATTTGGGGTTAAAATATCCCAAGGCACTAATGATTCTGACTCAGGGCTTGAAGGGTCTTAGGAATTTAGAATCTGATAGTCTTCTTCGTGCTTTATATTTTACATCTGTGCCAAAAGTATCATGGTCCCATTCTTTCCTGTGATATCCTCAGAAAGAATATGCTGTGGAAAAGCAATTTTCTGATAGCCATTTCTACAGCAGAACTGCATAACAATTTCTTTAAAATGTATGTTTGTTCACTCACCTACAGTAAGTGATGATTTCTGACATGAAAAAAGGGAGCAGATTGGAAACTGTCCCAACCTAGAGCATTTGCTGTGTTTAAAGGGAGATAGCAGTGAGAGCCTTTTAAGAGCTCTGCAACACAGGTGTTCAAACTGTGAGAAGCAGAAGCTCTCCTTAGCACCTAACAGAGACTGAAAGTATTGGCTGAACTTCCCCTGCTGAAATCATAAAGTAAGGGGTACAAGTTACAAATTTCAAAGACCTGGGAAGATCAACCACTCATATGTCATCTGACTCCCATGAAAGCATAGACATTGAGAGAAATTAAATGTGTATTTTCCCAGCTCATTGGACAAGCATTGGTTGCCAAAGCTTTATTATTAGCAGTGGCATGTAGAACCCTTAAGACTCTAGAATTTTTCTCTACCGTGCCTGTATTTTCCTTTTGAGGTAGATTCTTCTGCACTGTTCTTATTTAAGAAGCAAATCTCCATTCAAGCAGAGATTAAAATACAGAGAGGAAGTGCTGTAATAGTGTGGGAAGGAAATATAAGAGGCTCTAAAAAAAAGATGATAAGGATCACTAAGGGAGTCTCAGAGTGACTTTGTTTTCATTACTGTGATTATATTCTTCATTATCCTTGATTATGTTTGTATAAAAGGGGCTAATGGATTTGGTCAAATTCAAAAGTAGATCTGCTTTATGAGGTGCTGTGAGATACTGATAAAAAGAAGATTTTAAAGGGAATTACTGTTGTTAGAACTATGAGAAGGAATAGGTTTCAAAAACTCTTGGTTTAGAAGCAGATGCATCATTGGTAGGAAATATTCAGAAAAAAATGTTTAATGCTATTAAATTTGGGAATATTACAGTGAAGAATTAGAGGTGAGGAAGTTTTTTAAAGGAATATGCCAGTGAAAAAGGCCAGTGGTATTGAACTTTGATAACACGCAGCAGTAGTCTTTCTTTCCCTGGAGCTGACAAAATTGTCCTCTGGGCAGTTCTAAATGCGTCCTTAAAGACAGATAATCCCATAAAGGTTCAGTTTAAAGGAAAAGAAAGAAAAAAAAATCTGATGGGTCTGTTTGGAGGGATTAATTTATGGGGAGAGAGAATATGTGAAGAAGGATATAAATATGCCTTGCTTGACTGAGAAACCATTGAAAAGGAGAAGGGACAGAAGTATCTACTTTTTTTTTCAAGAGTAAACAAGTCTTAAGTTTATTTGTAGACCTCTTTTTTTCCTTCAAACACATATTCCCATTGAAGTTTCCTAGGAAAAAACCTTTCCTAGAACTAAACCCTTTCATATCAGTAAAACAGAGATCCAATATGTCTGACACCATCAATTAGTCTGCATTCTTAAGCATAGATTTTAATACCACATTTTATAAATAGATAAAACAGATTTCTTGGGACTTTTAAGCTGTATATAAGTCAAAAGTACAAAAACATAGAAATACAAAAATACAAACTAAGAAAGAAATACTAATTTATTATTTTTAAGGTACCTAAAGATTCACTCATCTTCCCTATGAAGAGAAAGGCCTTATGCAACCAGTGGTCAGACTTTAAAGTACTGCATTAAAATGGGTAATCCTGAAACAGAGTAAACATTCTCACCATCCTCTAGTGGAAGGTTTTTGTAGCCCTGCCTGTTATTAGCTGCAATGATAGCATTTCCGCAGAAATGCTGTCTTCAAAAAGTTCTGGCCCTGTCTGACCTGTACTCAGGATCTTTAGCTCAATGGATCTGAGAATTAGGCTCTTCAGGTTTAATTAGGATTGCTGCATTTGTTTCTTTTTGTTAAAAAATTGACTGTAAATTGACATTTATTTTTCTTTGAAGAAATTCATTTTCAATTTCTGTTCAAGGTCAGCCTACCCCCATTCAATTACCTTTGGAACAGAAACTGTAGCAGGTGGTAGAGTTTTTGCATGGAACAAGGACAGCATGGAGAAAGGAAGGGAGCAGAGCTGACACCAAGCAGAAAATACCTAGCAGGTCTTATAAAGGCAGGGCTGAAGGCAATGAAAATGGATCGCAATGAAAATTTAGCAATAAAACCATACCCTGCTGGCTTGAACTGAATCAAGAAAAATATCATAGTAATACAATTAAATAATACGATGATATTACATATAATAAGATTCACCATGACACAGCTCTACTTTGCAGTGGATGTGGCACGATGAGCAGAGTTAATTTTTCATTGCTTTTGGGAATGTGATGTTCTCCTGTTAAGGTGCAAACTGACTTGTCATCACTTCTGGGAATTCAGTTTTAGTGGTCTGATATTATTTCTTGGGGTGAATATACACTGACATTACTTAACATACATTAGCAGCAGAGTGTGCCTAGTTAAGAAAATGCAAATCTCAAGTTTTAAGATGTCACTATGGAATATAAACTGCAACCTGGAACCTGGCAAAGAAAACTCCTAAATTTAAAGTAGTGAGATTGGCAGATGTTTTTATTCTGTCATAGGAACTGATTACTCTTTTCACTTAGATATCTTTGAAACTAAAACCTTCTACAACAAAAAGCCAAATTTTAAAACATTTTGCGTCAAGAAACCAAAGTAGATAAAACACAATTTAAAATCATATTGGAAATCTCGCTTTATTAGCCACATTTTAATAGCTACTCTCCATGGTATTCCATGATAATTTGTTAGATGACCAGAATGGTTTGAAAGAAATGTCTCATTTGCAGTGTCCATATTTTTATTTTAATCCACGTTTCTCAATTCACTGTATGTGGACAATAAGACCAAGGTAATTTATTAAATTGGTCTCATGGTCAGTGGATCTGATGCCCACTAGTGTCTCACTTACAAACCTGTTAAATTCATATTATGAGTAAGCTAAGATAAAGCCCATAACCCTTAAACTGGTTTCTTTCAGCCTTGGTTCAGAGCACTCAGTCCAGGAAGAAAGCTCAGGCGCATAAATTAAATATCACCAGACCCTGATGTAAATAGTGGTTATTTTGTAATAAGTCCAGATCCTCCTAATGCTCAAAGAGATTTAGAAATTCACTCACATACACACTTCAAAAATTAAGTATTTCCCTTGTTTTTCTGTTTATTTCTCTTTCATAAACAAAATTTGTCTATACCCCTGCCTACCAAATACAGTTTTTCATGCCACACTAAGCTTAGTGGACTAGTATTCTTCTGTCAAGAATTTTTGATGCAAAGTAAGAAAATGTTAAGCTCAAAGCTACTAATAATAACTGTTATATAACAAGAAGAATGGGTGAAATAAAGAAGCACTTAGACAGCAGCTAATGATTCAGGAATTATAGAACCAGAGAAGCAGTGAATAGAATGAACCTCAGAGGTCTCCATCCAAATTTCATTGTTGGAGTGGGACTGTTGCCAACACTCTATGAGATGAATCTGGAAAGTGCTCAGACATGGAGATTACCCAGATTCTCTGAGAGACATCTAGTGCTGCCCTACTCAATGAATGCTTTCATTTTGTCAAAGACAAAAACAGCTTTCCCCAAGGTTTTGGGATTTCCCAGGGCATTTGCAGCCCCCTGGTCTTTGCTGGGGCCCCTGGCTCAGTTGTGTTCCGTCATCCTCCTAAACTGCCCTTTATGTAATTTATGAATAAACTCAGCTCCAGCTTTAAGATCAGCTCCCACAGGTGGGACCAGGGAGGTCAGAGTGCCTGCTGGCCAGGGAAGCTTGGCAGGGCACTCTGCTGCCCCTCAGGGGACCTTGCCTCTGACACCCAGCTGTCGTCTGTGGTGCCCCTCTCCCCTCAAGGCTGAGCACTTTGGGCCAGCACAGTGCTCTAGGCCCACTGTGGTTCCACTCCCCTCCTAGCTGTCCTTCTTCTGGGGTCCAGCAGGCTGGAGGGGTGTCCTGCTCCCACTCAGGATGCTCTGCCTTGGGTTCCATCAGAGAGCCCCATTGTGTTCCAGGGCTCTCCAGGCTGCCCTACCTGCAGGCTGTAGCAAAGAGACCTGCCTCCCTCAAGGCTGCTCTATTCCTGGATCAATTCGTCTTAGGGGAAGATGCCCAGTGTCCTTGGCCTGGCAGGTGGGCCAGTTCCCTTTGAGACTGCCTTGTCTTCAGGGCATGGTGTGGTGCCCCAGACACCCTCAACTCCTGTGCCTGACAGGCCAGCATCGTGCTCCATTCTCCTTGGGGCTGTGCTGCCTCCATGCCCAGCATTCAAGCTCAGCGTCCTTTCAGCTGGAATCAATACATAACCTTTCTTGATCAGGAGGTCATTACATCTCTTGATTGTCCCTTCAAGATTTTGCACGTTGAAGTTTGATAAGAGATTACAATTAGTAATAAAAGAGTAGTTGTAAGTAAAAGAGGAATTGTTTGTGAGAGTAAGTGTAGACTAGCAGTGGCATTAGAGCTAGGAACAACAAAGCCTTCGAGTATAAAGGGTATTCACTACAGCCTCTGGCCTCTCTGGCAGGGGGATGCAGCAATCCTTCAAAGGCCCTTCTCTATAAATGACTCTTCTGAAATGGACACCCTCTCCTGGGGCAGGCCATTAGCCCCATTAGTATGAAACCCTGAGAGCAGCAACTGGAGTTAGACCACAGACTGGAGGGGCCTGTATTTGTCTGTGATACCAAAATTGCTGATACAGACATTAATGAATCACTACCTCCACCATAAACACAGGACTGAAGCTGTGTCTACAATCATATTCTTTTTGCACTAAAGGCAAAACTTTTGTCCCTTTCCCTTTGGACATACCCTCCAACTGCCTCAGTATTGTGCTAGTTCACCTCTTTTTTTTCAGCTATACAGTGAATTAGTTTAGTAAATGAAATGGAATAAAAGTAAACCCTCCAAAAGAACAAAGTCACACTCCCTAAAAAAATTCGGTTTGTAATTTTAATCAGTGCCCTGGTCTGGATCTACACAGACAAATAGGTTTCCAAACAAAAAATAAAAGCAACAGTGGGTAGCAGATCTTGCTGTTGAGAAAATTGCCATCTTGAGCTGCATCTTGAACTCACCAAATAATTACATACACTGGTACGCATAAATGCTCATTAGATAACAATTACTTCTATAACTACCAGCTTCAGCAAATTTCTGGTTCTGTCATCTGGGATTAAAACTGTGTTCCTCTAACAACTTCTTGTGCCACTGTTCCATTCTGATATGCACTCTCAAATTGATCCTTGTGACGTTGAAGTAGGAGTCTCAATGGAAGCAATTTCTTATCTTTCCAGAAAACAGATCTTCCCTAAAAAGTCAGTACAGAACTGTGCCAAAAAGCCTGCAAATTTTTCAAAAACAAAACAGAAAAGTCCCTTGTCTCCTTCTCCAGAGCACAGATCATGGGGTTTTACTGCACTTTAGATCAGGACAGAGTAAGTCATTCTTTAATTATTATGCAATAATTGTATCCACTTGAAGGAATTTGGGTACTTATTGCCTTTGTGAGAGAGTGGTTATTGATGCATAAAACACTACTACATTACAGAGCCATAGTTCTTCCTATTTCCCCTTTCCTTGCTGACAAGAACAGCAGCTGACTGTCAGTGTTCTGGAGGAGTAGGTTGTTAGCAGTAGATTCTTGGTCCCAGGTATCCCTGGAGTGGATCCAGGGTTAGGCATTCCAAAAGGTAAAGTTCTCCCCTTCAGACAGAGGTGGATGAGCAAATTCTGGACTTTTAACACTATTATTGATGAGCTGCTTTGAGGCGTTATATGCTGATCAATGTAGCAGGTTGCCAGACAAATATTAATAATTAAGTTCTGTTACTTTTGCCACTTACATGTGTTTTATAATAACTGTCTAATTACAATTTAACTAATAAAAGTTACATCCCTAATAACTTCACAGTAGCATATCAAAGGTCAAATTCTGGGCCTTCACCACCAAGCTAATTTTTCTAGTCATGTCAGCTCACTAGAGATTTCTCTCTCCATAAGCAAGTTTGCTTTTGAGACAAAGTCCCAGTTTCTCATGGGGTTTCAGTGTCCCACATTCTCTCCCCTGTCAATTCCCTCCTCTAAATGTTCCATCAAAGGTGATGCACATGAGAATGGGTGCACCGACAATCATAAGATATATTGTTTGTTAAAAATTATATATTTTCATTTTTTGCATAAGATAATATTAACATAGGGAATCAAATCTCTTAAACAGGTTGGTCAACTGGTATCTGAACATCACCTTCTAAGTCTCCGCTGCAAATGTCTGTGCAAAAGCACCTTCAGATGAATCTAGTGAGACTCACTGAATGGCTTCTGTGTTGAATTCTTGCAATATAGCTGGCAAACACTCTTATGTGCAAACCTAGTCAAGATGTCTCAAGTATTATGTTTGACCATTTCTGTAACTGCAAGAACAGTTCAAAAGACTAATTACAAGTATCTATGTACAGTTTGGCCAATTATGCAGTATCAATTACCTTGGACCATCTCTGAGACAATAGTGCTATCAATCAGCTTATAAGCAGCAGGAACTGCCTGAGGAAACCTCCAGGACTGGCAGAAATCCTCTCTTGGAGAGCTTCTGCAATGGTTTGTCACTTTGTTGTGAAGGCCACTAGGACTTTGGTTGGCCCCCGCATGTCATGTCAGTCCATTATCTCAAATGAGTTGTCTCAGCCAGCATGATCAGCCTGTAGAGTTCCTCAGCCACCCGGGGAATTAGTGATTGTGCTGACTATGCACATTGGCACAGCCAGGATACACAGCTACACTGTGACTGCAACTTGTCACAAATGAGTATATCTGGATGTTATATATCAGTTAGGGAATTGCTGGCATGGCAATGTTTAGAAAACCAAGAGCACGGTGAGAAGTTCCAGTTTTAAACAAGGAAACTAGAATATTTTTTTTTAAATTCACCCATCCGCAATGCACTTCTTGGCAACTGTCAGTGCTTCAGCTATACTGATCATCATCACTTCATATCACACCTCTTAGTCTTTAACAATCATATTTTAAATTCCGTAAGTATATATGGACCTGATGGCTCAGAGGTCAGGATGACTAGGATTGAGAGCACAGTTGTTGGAATATCCTGATTAGTACAACTATATGTTATAATTTTCAAAGGCCTCTGCAATAGTCGCAAATTATAGGTCAAATGCAAAGTTCAATCTTACAACACTATTAAAACTTAAAATCCATAATTCTTTCCACAAGGGGAATTCATGATTACTTTTCTTTTGGGGTGTTCTCTGATGTGAGAGGTTTGGGGTCTTTCACTACTACATTTGTACTGAAGATAAAATTGCTAATAAATGTAGCAGAGAGGCGAAATAGTCACTCAGAGAAACAAAATAATGTTTAAAATATGGAATATAAAAAAATATGAAATACATTCCTCCCTATGGAGTAACCATAATTAGGCTACTCTATTTGACAGTGCTCTGGACTTGACCATATCTTCAATCTCTTTAGTTCTCTTCCTCTTGCAAACCACATTGTGGGGACTTCTTGTCCTTTGTTACTGTAAATTTTAAGATTTTACTGGATAATAAAAAAAATTTTGGTTTGCAATGCATGAAATTATTTGCATAATTTTAATTTTAAGCCTGTGTGTTTGTAATGATATTCCAAATATCATTGTAATATGATATTACCAATATTATTGTAATATCTGATAATGTCCAAATCCACTCCCTGAAATAATAATCCAGGTGATCTCTCCCATTCTTGTGTCACAGAGAAGAAGTGCTTTAAATAATACTTTGTATTTAGGGAGACTTTTGTATTGTCTCTAGACACGTACAACACAAGGCATGTACCAGCTGATCATCCACACCCCAAAATGCAAGGTAATATTATAGATTAACTTAAATATTAATATTATAGATTACAAAACTTGAAGATAAAAATCACCTAGTATTTTGGCATAGAGAAAAGATGAAAATCTAATGCTTTTAACCATGTGTGTGTTTCTAACTTAAGCATTAGAAACATCAATATGCTTTCTCATTAAAAATGTTCTTCCAGGTTTTTACTCCTATTTGACCATAATTGGCAGGAACCATTATAGCGTTCATTGTGGCTTAAGGTTTGTTTTGGTGTTCAGGTTTTTTATTTATCCTGACATCAAAAGACAGAACAGCTCAAATTCGTCTTGAGCTCATACTCCTACAAAATGAACATGACCTTTCATATGCCATTTTAAAAACATGCTTTACTTTGCTTATAATTTAAATCTTCTGTGGTTTAGATTGTTGTAATTTCCCTTTACCTCCTCACCAAGCTGGTAATTCTTTATAAGCACTACACACATGAATTTGCTACCTCTAAATCATAATTTTTATGTATTTCCAGAACATACTAGGTGCAAGGGAGAGAATGTGCCACTTTCTTATATTCTTTCTGACATTAAAAAATTACATATTTTTTTAAATCTCTTGCAGGCTCCAACACTGCAGTAAAGATTAGCATATTTCCATTTAGAGTTGCAATGGTGTACTCTTCTTGTTAAACCCATTTATTCCATTATTGTTGTTTCCACTCTGAAGAAGGTAGTGTTCCCAATGAAAAGGAATGGATCACACAAATTAGCTTAGTCACAAGAAGAGTTCTAATTCTGCATGATTTGTTTTTTCTAAATCCTCCATTTTTAATTATGTACTGTTTTGATCGAGCAGCTTGAATTTCATTTCCATTTTTTTTCCAGAATGCCAGTTCTTAGCTTTATGGACAGAAAGATCCTGTCAGTTACTGAAATACTGAAATACCTGAAAACTGGCTCTGGCACAGCCCTCCTGGAATTTGTTTTATGTTTCATGTAATTCACTTGAGCTCTGTGGCAAAACTGTAAAGCAAGAATTAGGGAAATAATGCTTTGCTCTCATCTATTTTGTGGCAAACTACCAAAGCAGGATCTGAAGGGCACTACCTGGAACAAAGGGATTTGAAGATTGATGGTCTTCTCTAGGCCACATCTGTAACAAAAATAACTGATGTAAGAAACTCTTTCCTTAAGGAAAAGAACTCTCTCCTTTACCTTGCCTGTAAAAATACTAGCTATGTTCTCAGAAGCAGGCTTTCACCCAAACTGTGAACTTTGATACACTGATTTCTCTAATCTGATAAATTATGCCAAATACATCTGTATTTACAGAGGCTTTTTATTATATCAACCAGGTTTCTAAACACTACAAGCAAAACCATTGTATAGTACTTAAGAACCATCTTTTTCTCCTGAAAGAAAATACAAACACACCACATATGAAGTTCATGCAATTCTCAATATTTGGTTCTTTATTATATCCCTTCTATTTCATGTAGCTTGAAGAAAGAGAGAAGAACACCATTAACACCTAGGTCACACAATTATACCTGCATTATGAAGAGTCTAGTATAAATAAGTTGATCTTCTCCCTGGCAGTGATCACAGATGAATTAGCAGGGTCTCCAGATTCTGCCAAAGTCCACAGCCACATCTGGTGCCAAGGTCTACTACCAGATCAATAATCCAGGAGGCTGAGCTGTTTGCAGCTAGAAAAATCATCATCTTAGGCACCTCAGAGTGCTGACTCCATGCTTTAACCTGGCCAAAGCCTGATTATATTTAATTTATTGGAGAACATCATCAAGCAACATTCTGAAGAGGTATGACCTCACTTTTGCTAAATTATAGACATTTCTGGAAAATGAGCTACATTGTTCTCAGCTCATGAAATACACAGTACCGCTCACACTTTCTTATTTTTCACGTTTTAGTGGGAGGCAGCAGGATTTGGCAATTTTCTTTATTGGAAGAGGAAGGAAAATACCAAACTGGGGAGAAAGAAATGCCAGCCCACTATCATAGTTACCGTTGGTAGCTTGTCAACAGTGACAGCTGAATATGAAGAAAATTGTTCACAACAGGGAAACGTGAGAAACGTAGCAGAATGGCTCACTGTATAAGTCAGTTATGGAAGAGAAAGCAAGAAGATAGACAGCTATTTGCCAGACTTGACAGAGCCATCCAAGTTATTTTCAAAGATCTTCCAGTTAAAAGGCTTTACAGGAGTGCTCTCAAAGCATTACATGTATCACTGAAGGAGGCAAATAAATGCCTCATCCATTTTCTGAAAAACAGAAAATGGCAGAAACCAAGATGACAGAATGCCTGCTATTGGGCAAAGAAATAAAAGAGAGGTGTAATTTCAATTATTGCAGCTTCATCTGTGATCTAGTTAAATTTCTCTAACCTCATGTGACACAGGAATTCCAATTTTAGGCACTGACTGTACTCTAAGAAGCAAAGAAACTAAGATTCGATATTTAGAAAGTATGAAAACCTCTTGTTTGAATGAATAATGACATTTTTACATATTTGGTCTTCATCTCAGACTTGCTAATCATGCTATAATCCATCAGGAGAGAAAGGCAGAACAGATGAAAAAGAAATGGGTCTTTATGTGTAGAAATTCCATCTTAGATTCCAGCAAACAGTATGAGGCAGAAGGCAGAGTTTTTTCTCAGAAAGAAAAGTTTCTTAAAGCTATCACACAAGAGAAGCGACAAGATAGGATGGACTCTAGCTATTTACATTTCTTTTCAGTGAGTTCATGACTCTGAGAGTATTATTTCACTCTTTTTGATAAGGTATGTGCCTGGGTACAATATTCTGTACCCATTATATCTTATGGGAGATGGCATTATAATGAGGTTAGCATCTTCAAACAACATTACACACCTCTCTCCTGTGAGAACTTTAGAATAGAATACATGCAACAGTCTGCCACTTCTCTCAGCATATATTTTCTGTGACAATATTGGCTGTACATATCAAATCCCCATGGTATGAGATTATTCATATATAATATTTTCTTTTCAAGGCTTCAGGAATAATACAGAAGAAAAAGCAAAAAGACAGATGCCCATTTGCCAGGTCTGGCAGAGCCATCTAAGTGATTTTCATGGCTCTTCCACAATCACAGAATTACATCACTGCTGAAGTTAGAAAAGACATCAGGAAATCATCTAGTTCAGCCCCGACTCAAAGGACTGTCAGCTACAGTTGGGTCCATTTGTAGCCAGGTTTTTAACACATCTAAGGAAGGAAACTACAAAATATCTTTGAACACCTTCACAGTAAAAAAGTGTTAGTTTGTAAAGCTTCTGTGTCCTTTATTTCAAGTTATGCTCATTTTCTCTTCTTCTTTTGCTGAGTACGACTGAGAAGAGTCTGGCTCCATCTTTTTTACCCCCTCCCTTGTCAAGCACTCTGAGCCTATCTTCATATGAGAGAGTTCCTCAGTTACTTAGTAATTGTTATGGCTCTTTCAGTGAACTCACTCCATATTTTTCTTACCAGGGGTAAAAATTTTGGATAACAAAATTTTTAGGCACCCCATAACTTTAAGAAAACTTTGACATCAAACTTCAGAAGTATTTTGCTGTCTGTTCTGAGTACTTGATTTGTAAATGCTCAAGAAGTTAGGTGGGAACTGAACAAGCTCAGTGTATAATAAACATATCACAATGCTACACCCATTTATCTCTGCCATTGTAGTAATCACAATTCTCAAAATCCTGCTTAGCTCCTCCAATCCACAGAGGACTGAAGACCCACTTTGGTGACCTTTATAGAAGTTGTCAGAATACAACTTTCTTCCAACTGACCCAGTTACAATTTATTTAGAGTTTGGCACTCTCAGTGGAAGAAAAAGAATGGAAGGAACACTTTGGTTCAGTTTAGATTAAATTTCCAGATTTACAACTGCAAAATATAGCTTCTGTTTTTAAATAAAGTGAAGTTTGCAATCTCAGAAAAAGTAATTAAAATATCTTGCAGAGATAGTTCTGGGGCGTTTGCATTATCTGTAAGTATGGCTAAGGGTTTGTTTGTGAGAAGGTGTCTATAATTCAGTACTGACCGATCTGAGCCCTGGACATATATTCTTGACAGACCCTTCCTCACTCAAACCTAACATCAATGGTTGAAAACTGCAATGATTCCCAGGAAAAGGCTGGAATATGCAGGGTTCATGAAGAAGACCCTGGTTAGAAGATGATACATGTGGGGGTGGGAAAGTTAATGGGGAAAACTAAAGGACAAGGAAGAAACAGCATAAATAAAATAAAATCTTTAAATCTACAGTGTGAATTAGAATTCACTTCAAATTCTTTGGAATTAACATAGGCTTGTTTCAGGAATAAGAGTAATATTTGAAGTACTGGCAACCTTGAGAGACGCAGTAGGGATAAAAGTGCACAAAGAGACTGGAAAGATTGGCAAAGGTATCTTTTGAGACAAAGGAAGTCACTGTGACTTCCTGAGCAATAAAAAAACAGTGCAAAGTGATGCTACAGAAGGGTCCTTCCAATAACAAATCAGATAACAAACAAAATTGATTAGATAACAAATTTGGTGGGGATATTGGAACAGGAATAATTTTTGCTACAATATCTTGCCATCCAAATAGGAAGTGGATTTATAGTCCAAGAATTGGCTAATACTGAATCTGAACTTCTAAAGCCTTCAACGTGAAGCTGTTGCCCATTTTCAAATGATCTGGCTGTACAAAGTCGAGTTTGGGTCGTTTTAGTTACAATCCTTAAAGCTAGTCATAAGACATTACTGGCTGCCTAACAAGCCCAGTTTTCCTCACAGCTTAGTGTCCTAATAAACCATTGTAGCAGTTGTCCACCGAGCCATCTGCAATGTATCAGCCTCCTTCCTAAACCCAGCTCTGGACACAGAATCAATGATGTAGTCACACCAGTTCCAAGTCGAGAAAGAGAGAGAGAGTCAGACTTCCCTCACTCCACTGGCCGCTTTCCATTTAATGTAGATGAATTATACAGCTTGCCTTTCATGCAGTGAGAGTGTGATGAGTCATATCCAACCTAGCTGCACCTCCACCCCATAACCCCCGGATGCTTTCCAGCAGGACTGCTGGGCAATTTTTCAGTCTGCACCGATGCACAGGATTACCCCACCTCAAATGCAGACATCTGGGTTTCATCCAAGCTAATGACAAAGCTGGCAATAAGTCTGAATCTTCTGAGGGCCAGCACAGTGTTATTGCCACACTCAGCAAGTAGCACAGCAGCCTCAACCACAGCTGCTATTATTGGAGTTCTGAAGTAATAAATGCTTCCCTTTCCACTTCCCTTTCAGCACCACTCTACTCAAAACCTAATACTTGGTGACCTTCACATGTACTTACACATGATATATTTAAACTCAGAAGATGCTTTTGACACCTCCTGGCATTGCTGCAAATGCACTTCTACTACCATGACATTTTCTTCACGACAGTTTTCTTTTTCTCAAGATCTAACGAAACAGGGGTTCAGAAATATGGTCCCAAGATAGTTCCAATAACCAATTATCACCCTGTGGTAATGGGTGATGTCAACAGGATTTGTATTCACATGATGGGAGTAGAATTTGTGCCCTAAACTGTATGAAAGCTCACAATCTTCAAGTTCACTGTTGCTGTGAATTTCAGTATCAACAGGAACTTGCACTGAGCCTCATATTCAAACTGAATAGTTGGCCAAGTGTCTTTGTGTGCTCACAGACATCTGTGTATGTAAACAAACTGTTCTGAGTCCCTTAAAAATTATTACAAGGAGTAACTTCTACCTGATTTTAAAGAAAGGTTCCAGTAGGACCAATTGTTTACCCTTCGGAATAAAGATTAAAGAAAACTGTGTGTATGTTTCCAATGCAGTTTCCTCAACCACATATAGAACATAAATGGAGTGTAGACACCAACCATCTGGCAGATTTCCAAAGGAGCTCAGGACCAAAACATTCATTCTTATGCTGGAAACTAAGAGACTGGAAGGCTTTCCCAGTATCTGTAAAACATCAGCACCACGTTCAAGGATGAGCAGTCAGGTATCATCTGTGTTGACAAAGAGGTGGAGGAGGACAAGAATAGGTGCCAGGGTAAGTCATGCAGTATCTGAAGCATAGGAGGGAAGGATATATTAAATCTCTGCCTGCCAACTTTGCTAGTTGCCGAGTGCTTTTGAAAATCTGATGCCTCATTTAGCTGACTAAAGAGTGATTGAGCTGTACCAGAAATACAAACCCAGCTGTCAGAGAAAACTGGAAAATATGTTCTGGAGTAGTTTTTCAAAATCAAATTCTTTTTCTCTATATAGAACACCGATTTATTTTAAAATGTTTAATTAGGCTAAGTTTAGCTGTGTGTATCACCTGAAAATAGAAAAGACACACTAAAACTATGCAGGTTAGTCCAAATACATGCTGACTAAAACTTCACTCACTAAACACCAGATATTCATGCCACAGCAGAGAAAAACATTGTGACAAGGATTGCAGAGACATTAAATTTTTTTATCTGCAGATCATTTTTTCCCCTTACCCCTTCACTTAGCAACTTGGTGAGAAAGAGGTCCATAGCCCAAGATTATGTGAGTAGCTTTGGAATACTTGGCAATGACCATAGATGTTTTCATATTTGAAGGGGTTTAAGACCTTCAAAAGCTCCATGTCACAAAGAAAAAGAGAGATGACCCACTTCCACCTGTCATTATTTAAGCCTCATGCCTGGAAGGTGTGAAATAAAATTCTACAATACAAACAAAGGAGGTGTGAACGATTACTGAAAAAATTAGCAGTGATGTGGTGTTAATGAAAGAACTTCAAGTGTCAAAATAAATGTGAGATGAAAGGAATAGGGGAAAATCAGAAGCTTGTGAAAAACTGATCAAATGGCTCTGCTAATTGTTTCACAGAGGTCCAGTTTCAGTCTGTACAGAATGTGAGTCTAAAACATATTCTCATATTCTGAAAATCCTTCATATGGTACCATTGTGCCCTACATGGCATACTCTCATTGCCACTTGACATTTCAGCATACCACACACCTTCTGCTTCTCTAGGTTTCTTATTACTGTGTGACTTATAACAAATTCCTGAAATCTAATGCATACCTACCGATCCATTTCTGAGCAAGAATTTGCGAGGGTCATTCAAGTAAAAAGGAGAAACTCGCCTTTTTAATTTTCTTGGCCCCACCTCCTCGTCCCCATGGGGCAAGAGAATAATTTTGCTCTCTACTCTCTAATTCACATTCTCTATTTCCATTCCCCCACCCCCAGGAATATTTCTGCCTCCTGTGTGCCCAGGGACCTCCTGGTTTTTTGGCAGAACTTCATGGTATGCCGGTATTCCAGAGGTCAGCTGAGGATAAACTCTAATTGAAAGATATTAAAATAGGCTGCAAGGGACAAAAATTCAAAACCCCAAGTCTATCAAAATCTGTTACTGATGAAGCATCTGAGCAGGCTATGTCCTTAAAATATGCATCAAAAGTAATCTTTCAAACCTCTTGTTCAGGTCTCCATTGGCACCCCCAGAGGAAATAATTTCAAACTGTTCAGAGAGCAGCAATCCTGTTCTGGTCCTTGAAATCCTTCGAGCAACACACACCCACGCACCAGCATTATTTTCTCACCTCCTCCGTATAAAAACAAAACAGAAACGTGAGAACAGTGGGCTGGAGATGGAGCTGCGGAAAGTGAAGTTGGAAGGATTAATTATGTAATACGCCCCCTCTCCCGCCCTTACCCACAGCAACACGAGTGAGGTAAACCCAATCCTCCCAGCTGACAACTCACAACTAGAAAGTGCCCGGAGGAGTGAAAGCAAAATAAACGTGTGGGGAAGGTGGCGATGCACTCCTACAGAGGAAGATGTCATTAGGAAAAGGCTAAAAACAAGTTCAAATCACCTTTAGCCTCTTCCCTTCCCTCCCCAGCAAGACCTCTCCCTCCGCCTCTTCCCCTCTCCTCCCCCCAGCTCCTCCTCCCCCCTTTTCAGCAGGAACTGCCGCCGGATCGGGACTACATTCCTACAGTTCACGGCTTTCTGACGGAGTGTGGATCCTCCTGAAAAAACTTCAAGTAAAACAGGAGCTGGGAGCACACACACGAGAAGATATATTAAGAAAGCAGGTTTGCTACTTAACTCGGAGGAAAGAAGCTGGAGCAGACTTCTTCGGTTGCTCTCTAAGAGCCTTGCCGAGAGTCCTTGCAAAGAAAAGTGTTGCTGATTCAAAAGAAGAGGAGGGATGGGGAAGAGAAAAAAAAAAAAAATTGTGCATGTCTGTGTGAGAGAGAGACAACGTGTGTGTGCGTACGTGTGAATGCGTGCTTGTGTGTGAGAGGGTGTAGGCGATGGGTGGGGGGAGCTTGAAATTATATTTTTTTTTCTACGAAAGACACGTGAATGCAATTCCCAGTGAGGGGCACCAAGCTCTGCCCAAGAGCAGAAGGGGTAGGGAGAGAGAAAGGGAGAAGAGAGGGAAGGGAAAAGGAGAGGGAAGGGGAGAGGGGGGGAGGAGGGAGGGAGAAGGAGGAGGAGGAGGAGAAGGGATTTCTATTTCAGAAGACATTCATAGAAAGAGGGTGGCAAATTCTGTGACCGTCTTTAAAGGAAGTGTCCTGGGACATAGAGAGAAAGAAAGAAGCCTAAAGAAGGAAAATAAAGGGCTATGATTTCCTTGTCCTGTTGCTTTGTCTCTGGCTCCCTCTGCCTCTGGAAGAGTAGCCACAGGACACAAAGATGCCCAGCTGGTCACTGCACGCCCAAGTTCAGTTTAGCTGGTGCTTCTCTCCTGTTTAGCCTGACTGCTTTCTCTGAAGGGGAGGACTCATAGCCCGACAGCCTTTTAGTTTAACCTGAAGAGTGTGTGCCGCCTCTCTCTGCCCACCCCAAGAACTCGCTGGAGGTGGAGGAGAGGGGAGAAAGAGGAGGACTTGAAAGTGCCTGAGGAGCTCCCGATGCTAAGAGGAGACAAACATTCCTGTGGACGACGCAGAAAGGACAAAGCTGACTGATTTATTGCTGTTTTCTATATTTTTTTTTTTTATCTCCCTGTCCTTTGGCGCACATCAGTGTTTGGAGATCTTTGAAAACACAAACCAAAACACCAGCCCCGAAGCCCCAACCCCTTGGCTAGCTCTTATGGGAATGAAACACTCCTCCCGCTGCCTGCTCCTAAGGAGGAAAATGGCGGAGAACGCTGCCGACAGCACCGAGGTGAGTAAGGATGCGAGCCGGAGCCGGCGCCGCGCTCCCCCAGACCCGAGCACTGATCCCTGGGCAGAAGCAGCAGTAAGTGCGGAACAACTTTCCCGGCCCCTCCGGCCAGCTTCTGCCCGCCGTGCTGCTGTGGTTTCCTGCATTTGCCCCCACCTCCCCTCCCCCGAGCCCTCCGTCCCCCGTAGCAGAGAAGTTTGCCGGGCTCCGAGCCCTGCAGGCGCTTCCCGGGAAGTTGGGCGGCCGTGCGGAGCGGAGGCTCGGCTCCGCGGCGGGGCTGGGGCAGCGGGCGGCGGCGATTCGGGTGCTGGGCGCGCCGAAAGGGACGGACCGTCTCTTGCGGCAGCACCTTGGCCAGCTCCCCGTGCTTTCCGCCGGCAGCCTTGGCTAGGATCGCTTGGGGGGACTTCGGGAGCATCCGTGCCTCTGCAGCATCCTGGAGGTTACCAAGCGGAGCTGCCCGAGGTGGGGGCTGTCCGGCCGGCCTGGGCAGTGCCGAAAATAGCTCTGCACTGCCTTCAGGCCGGGAGGGTACCCTGCGAGCTCTCAGGTTTTCTGCAAGAAATCCATCACCTCCCCACCCGCCGCTCCCCCACCCGTTACCTTCTGCTTCCTCAACATTGGGGGTGAGCAGCCCCTGTTTACTTGTCTGGGGCTGTCTTGACCTCACTGAGACTTCTCAAGGGATACAGCAGTGTGCGAAGTCTCAGGTCTGGAAAAGCAGAAGGATGCAGGACGCAGTCCCAGCATCTCTGGGAGCATGTGAGAAGGAGACAGGCGAAAGTGCGAGCGTGTGCCAAACTCGCTGTTTCTATTAATAGACTGTGCCTAGCACTCTGACTGAACACTTCACACATGCTTAAGCAAGATGCAGCACAGCCATGTACAGAACCCATGGACACTGCACCCCAAACAACTTTACAGCTTTGCCCTTGCAGGGGAGGCACTGAGCCTTCCCCCCAGTTACCCCGCAGAGGGGATAAAGAGCAAAACGTACTGTGAACTCATGACTATTCCATTCTTTATTCCACATCTCTGCCAAACGTCTCCTCCTTTCAGTTAGATCTCCCAGTAGGTGTCCTGCTCGCTCATGAATTCCATCCACATTTCTCTTCACAATAGTGTTCTCTCTGCATGACCTTCATAAATATGCCTCCTTTGCCGTGCCAGCTGAAGAGCCAAATTTTCTTAAATGAATATGATGTAAGCAGTATATCAGAGAACATGCCTGCTACTGCACTACAAGCCCATAAAGTACTGTTTGCAGAAGAGGCATCTATAAATAGCAAGAAGTCTGGCTGCACATCTGTAAACTGTCGTAGTCCTGACAGCACATATTGCATTATAGATCCCAGGATCCCAGGACAGGATTGTAACGAGAAATGTACAAGCACAGACACTTCCTTTCAAAGCCATTTTTTTCAATGAGAATTGTTTCTATAGAGGAGGAAAAGCTCTTTAAAGGTTCCTCTACTATTTCATTCACTCTTAACGCATTTTTGTTGTTTAATCATGTTTTCCTGCTTGTGCAATGCTGCACACACCGTAATATTATTTTATGGGGAAGGATTGTTTTTTTTTTTACAAAAACAGATTCTTTCCAATGCTGCATACAAGTAAGGAGAATATTAAAGTGCTGTGCTTCATCTCCTCAGAGTATCCATCAGTGACAGACTTGTGAAATGAGAGGGAAAATATTGCAGATTAGACATATCCTCATCCCCTTCTACCTTCAGAAAATCAGGAGGGATACATTTGTAACCCCTGCCTAGATATTTTCTGTTTAATTGGTGTTCTTATTTCTGATATGAATGGAGAGAAGTTGTCTGTCTGCATTTGTGCAGAGGTAGAAGTGCACCAAGCAAAATATGCCAAGACCTGTGAAGCTCTTTTACTCGTCAAGCATCTATATTTAGAGAAATCATATGATACCAGTTTGACCTTCAAACCTGTATTTCTCTAACTTTCTCCTGAAGTTAACAAATATGTGTGGCAGAAGGAATGCAGGACAAAATATCTCACTTTTGGACTTACCACGGTGTCAGGGAAAATTAGGAATTGGTATAAATTTGCTTCATTTGAAACAGATGGGTTACCAGTAATACTCATTATTTGATATTAAATTTCTGAAGAATTTTGATGTCACAGTGATATAGGCACGATATTAAAAAATCAGCTGTAATGAGAGATGAAGAATTAAAACATTTAACAACTGGTCAGAATACCCTAATACCAAATTATTCCAAAGACTTTCTGGTTGTTCCTTAGATTTATTTGACCCAATTTACTTCTGCTACAGCTTCATAGTGTATTTTTTTATGTTTTGGGTTTTTTTTTTAAACCTACCACAGCTAAGAGCATTTATCAAAGTTTTGGTCAAATATCACAAGTATACTCTTTCAGTTGTAGAACAGTTTAAAACAATACATTAAGTCAAGGAACAGGGGCACTGCATGAGAAACCTTTTATTCCCCTGACTAACCTCTGTGCCCACAGCTGCTACCTCTTCATCTTAAAGAGCTTTAGGAAATGATGACAACAGGCACAGACAAGAAAAAACAAAGCTACAGCAAGACAGCACTCACTGTTTCCTCAAGCAAAAATACAGAATAGAAAAGCAATTGCTCCCCAGCATTACTTTCCAGTCAAGGAAGACACTTTGTGTTACCAGGAAAGTTAGAGAAGTGTGCTCTCATGGTTCCAGCTGTACAGACATTTACATCACTAGTATCCCCACAACCTTATATCTTGATACAAAACATGGTCAAGTGAGTCCAAGTGTTTCCACAGGTGCTGTTGGGGCCTTGGGTCAGAATATCAGAACTACCAGAATGGTTTTGCAATTTATTTCACTGACAATAGCCTGGTACCAGTCTGTCTGCCAGAGCTTATGCAGGACCGGTGGTTTGTTGTATGCTTTTAGTACCCTGAGAACACACAGTGGTTTTGGATAAAAATAAAAGTCAAGGGAAAAAAAAAATAAAAATAAAATTAAAAAAAAAAAAAAACACCAAAAAAAAAAAAACACCACACCACAACTAAGATTTTTCTATTTAGACCCTCACTAAATGCCACCAGGTCCCACTAATAGCAAACTTGCCAGAATGGTTTCAGATCCGTGTCTGCAGCACACAAGGAAAAAAGATGCAGAAAATCTTTATTGCCCATGACCACCACTGGAACAAAAGCTGCCGAATGTCTCCTCCAGATACAAAAATGAACCTCTGTATCTTTAGTCAGGAAAGAAGGCTTGTCTAAATAAAACAGGAATATTTGCATAAATAACAGATGCAGAATTGCATTCTTGACAAATAATTAAAGACACTGACAGAAAACAAAGTAAAAGAGAAACTGTTCTTTGTAGAACATACGCACAAAGGTTCTGCAAAATTCATGGTGCTGTAGATTTTGGGTTCTGGGTTTTTTTATTTTAAATGTATTATTTGGAATCTTTAGGCCTGATATCAGTGATGGAGAAAAAAATCTGAAAGAAGTCTGATTTCACAAGAACTGTGCCTGTCTGTAACTTGTACCAGGTGAAGGGAACACAAAATCATAGAATAATTTGAGTTGGAAGGAAAATTTAAGGTCCTCTACTCCCACCACCTTGCCATGGGAAGGATATCTTCAACTGGACCCGGTTGGCCAGAACCCCATCCAACCTGTTATTGAATATTTTCATGAATGGAGTGCTAATCAACTCTCTGGACAACTTGTGCCAGTGTTTCACCATCTTCATTGTAAAAAATTTCTTCGTTATTTCTTGTCTATATATAAGTCTAGTCTTAATTCACCCTATTTTAGTTCATCATTATGCCTTGTCCTATCACATCATGTCCTGCTACAAAGTTTGTCCCCATCTTTTGTATAGACCCCTTTTAAGTACTGAGAGAAGTAATACTGAGAAGGTGCAATAACCACAAAGTGCCAGGGTTTATGTGCACCTGTGACAGACTAGTGTCTGACTGAAATAATCCTAGGACTTGAAACTGATCTGGTTTTGTACAATCTAATGGCTTAGTAACTTCATAAAAAGCAATTCTTGTGATGAAGACTTCACAGTGTCTGTAGAGAGAAAAGATTCCTGTCTCATTGCTAAGAATAGAGAGATCAGTTAATTTATTTATGGTAGCATAATAGAGTCCTCCCTGAATGTCCTATTATGAAAGCCTTAAGCTTTGGTTAGACTTGGAGTAACATGCCTAATGGATGTACTTCCCTAAACAGATAGATGAAACTGATTCAGGATTATGTGATCCAGGTCAGCAAAGGTAACTGACTATTCTGTTGTCAGAAGTGGGGAGGTTAAAGTGTTCTATCGGCATGAAACCAATCATACCACTACTGAGGGGGGGAAAAGAAGTTATAGAATCTATTGAAAGCATTAGCTTCTATTTGTGATTTATGAGTAGGAAGAGGGATTTTTCCTTAATAAGCTACCAAAGTAGAAATTAACAGAAGCAGAGCAGGAGTGTGTGTAACAGAGAAAATTGGCCTGGGTTTATTCAGTAAATTGAAGTTCTGCTTCTGGTTATTGTGCTGGGTGATCTCACAGGTAGAATTTAATCTCTCTAAGATTTTTCATTCATTCTATTGAATTCTGTGGTTCATTAGTGAAAATTTCTTCTTTGGTGTTACTGAATTGCTTAGAACATCATATATGAATGAACATTAATTGAGTGGGTGATGTTTACCCAAGAGAGAAATGGCAGTGCTGTATGGTGTACATCTTAGACTGACAGAAGTCACAAGAGGTCTGGCCCAGTGTCACAGAGCCAGCTGAGGAGGCTGTTTGCAACACAAATCTCAACCTTACTGAGTGGCCACATGCCTGTGTCACACAGCTTCAAATGGGAAAAGTTGTGGGTGTGTGCAAGTAGTGTAGGTGAGCTACAGAGACCAGGCCACTGGCTCATGATCCAGAGGTTTTGTGCTGCTGACAAGGCAGTCAGAAAGCTGACCCATGGTGTCCAGGCTTCCCTGTGGGTGTAGTCAAATTCCCAAGGGCTATAGAGACAGCTCTGAGTTAAAACAGGGAATATTCCACCTCCAGCACATTTTGATCCTTTACAATGCTCCTACTAGAACCGAGTCGCCCATGTTAATAGACTCGTAGTTATTAGACTAGGTAGTTCTAACATAGCCATAGGGGCTTTTTATGGTCTCTAGCCAATTCAAGAGTGGGGGAGCAGAAATATGGCTCTGAGCCATCTTCTACAACTTTAGCTGTGCAGAACATTAATTTAGCACAGCTGAAGATATAGCTAGATGCATTCCACTCCTTTCTCAAATTTAATACTAAAAGTTCAAGGTATTGATCATGATATTTTGGCCCATTGAAGAAATAGATTTTAGCTGGCATTAATAATAGAGATAGGATGAAGGAACACTCTTAAGGAAAGAGTAACAGCAATCACTCAAAGCAGAGTTTCAAGATAAAGATATCTTAGCATGGTTCACTCTCTGCCAGCATAGGTTTTAGTGGGTAACATTTTAGTGTCAAGAAGACTGGGATTTTTAGAAAGGGTATGGTTTGCATTGGTGACATCATGGGCCAAATCACATTGTGTCCTTGTGCCAATGCTAAAATATTATTTCTGTGTTAGTGAGCAGGCTTTAATGACACTTTTTTCCCCAAACTCACTTTGTGAAAATTCTTCAGAGAAGAGCACAAGATATTCTGTAGGTGATAGATTTTGTAGTTGTTCTACATCCATGCAAAAAGTGAGCTTGGCAAGACTGATTCACACGCCTTCCAGAACTCCATCCTCAGCCCGATTGTGAAAGATGAAGGCTTGTGCCTTTACTCGTAAAGTCAGAGCAGAGAAATACTTAAAGGTACAAAAGCATTGAAATTATTATTTTCATAAGGTTTTGCCTCAGCCTTTCTGAGTTTGGAACAAAGTTCAGTCCCTTGACAGGTGAGATAATGAAGAGCTGAAGGGAGTAAATGACAAAACTTGTTACTCCTACCTCTGATTCCACAGAGAATTCTGTTACCTGCTGCCCTGATCACTAGCTTTAATTTTGTCTTTATTTTGATCTAGAAGTTTTGGGTAAAATGGGTCTTTTCCATATTTTTCTTTTTTCTTTGGGAGTAACCTCTAATTAACAAAAACAAAAAGCATTCCCCTCAAGGAAGCAAAGAGGAGATTACCCAGTAAGGGGTCAGCTGATGACTACAAGGGTGTCTTCTCCATGTCAGAATGGAACAATTGTTGATTAATCACAGCCTACCTGGCTCTTTCCTGTGCCCTTGAACAAGTCCTGGCTGGCTTCATGAAGTCTTCTGGCATGTTATTTCTTTCAGGGTCTTGCATGGGAGCTGAGTCACTTCACAGCAGCAGTGAGAGGATGGGCTCTACTTCATTCTTACTGTTTCACTTTTAGACTGAGATTAAACTTGCACAGAGGCAGGTACTGATCTCTTCACTCTTGTGACCAGTGATAGGACTTGAAAAAACAGCGTGAAGCTGAGTCAGGAAAGGCTGAGGTTGGATATCAGGAGAAGTTTTATACCCAAAGGGTGGTTGAGCACTGGAGAAGGCTCCCCAGGGAAGTGGTTCATAGCACCAAGGCTGACAGAGTTCAAGAAGTGTTTGGACAATGTTCTCAGGCACAGGGTATGATTTTTGGGGATGGCTCTGTGCAGGGCCAGGAGCTGGACTCAATGATCCTGATGGGTCCCTTCCAACTCAGTTTACTCTATGATGCTTTGACTCTATGATTCTGTGATTGATTCTATGATTTTATGATTCTATGATTTAAGAGGTACAGTAAGGTCAAGGATGATAGCTTTAGATATTTCTTATAAGCCAAATTTGTTAAGTCTCAGTTCTAAAAATATTTTAAAAACAAAAAATTTAAAGGCATATAAAATGCTGACTTTTCCATGATCTATATGATTATAAAAATGGAAACTCGCTTTAAAAATCTGGAATAGAAAATCTATTTATCTTCATTTTATTGCATCAACAATTCGGAGATTTAAAGACCTGAATTGGAAATAAGGCAGACTCATTTTCAGAAGCACTCACTGCCAAGTTCGCTTTTCTGAAAATTTTGTTAAGTGCAGAAATTAAAGATAATTTTCCTTTGTGTTTTGAGTGTGAAATGCTAGGTGATCATAAATAAAATCTCAATGTTTTTCTTTCCAAAATGAAGAGAATATTTTAGTAATAAAACATTTGAAAGGATATTAAGGTGAGAACAAATTGTTAAGCTGAAATTTTTGACAGAGAAACAATAAAGAAGGTGAAGAGAATACCATTCTCCCTCAGTTAAAATATCCTGTCCTGCAATACATGCTTTTGGAAGCTTGTGTGTATTGAAGACTGTACCTGGGTCCTTTCCTCACAAAGTGAATTCTTGTTTAAAAAGAGGCATTACCACTTTTCCTCATCAGTGCTCACAGAAAAGGAGTTACTTAAGCTCTTAAGCTTTTCTCTCTTTTTTTTTTTTTTTTTTTTTTTTTTTTTTGAGGAGGAGGAGGGGGACCCACCCTGGAAGAAGGGCATGGGGGTGGGTATTTTCTAAGACATTGTTTTATACCACTGTCCTCCTCAGCTTTTCTTAGTGCCAAACTCTTCACCGTAGTGCGGCTGGCAAGCTTCCCATTCTGTTTGTTTTAGACCACACACTTCAGTTCCTAGTGCTCTCCTTGTCCTGTCCCAAGGTACCAAGCATATCTGAGACATTCTGCCACAGTTCCTCCCCTGTCTCCTTCTTATAAAGAAAAAGTAGCACTTCAGTCTCTCGTGTCAGTATGATGAAAGTAAACATCTGCTGGCTGGGAAGCAGTAATATGTCATGGTCTCCAAGGAGTAGTGTTGAAGTGTTGCCTCAGTGGCCCCAAGGTGTGCTTGTGGGTCATGTGTGGCCTCACAGTTCTCCTGTCTTCTTGTCCTTTTTTGGCCAGACAGATTATGTTTCATTGCTTCCAGTAGGATCAGGAAGGCTCAGACCTTGTCTCAGAGTCCAGAATATCACATGATCAAGACAGGCCTTCCAACAACAATCCACCAGTTCAAACTTATTTCTGCTTTGGACCTTAATTTCTCATTTATATAGAAAGAGAGGGGCCATCTGTTTCAGTTTCTAGTTGTGTCCTTGTGCTATTCTTCAATCCATTGTGAAGTTCGACCACAGCTTGGGAGAAAAACCAGCTACTGATATTTTTTTCCTTAGTCACAAACAGGGAAGTAATTTAGCCTTCCTGTAACTCATTCTGAACTACTTCTATTTGAGGATCATATATCTCATGATTGTGCCCCATATTAAACATTAACCTGTCTGAAGTATAGGATTTGTACTTTTTCATTTTACTCTAATATTATTCACATTAGGATTAATCAGGAGTAACACCTCTGAGTCCTATATAAATAGGGATCACAGTGGTGTGGCAGAAACACAGATGTGTTGGTCTGAACAAACTTCTGTAGACCATCTCATGCGACCGACCTCACACCCAGTGTGGAACAGTCACCAGCATTAAATCATTTTAACCATTGCTGTCTCTGGCCAAGTCTTGAAAATCTCCAAACACAGAGATTCCACTGCCTCTGTGGATAACCTCTTCCAGTGCTGCACAGACTTCTCAGAGGGCAATTTTTCTTATTGTCCTATCTGAACCTCAATAATTGCAGGCTGTGACCTTTTAACCTCATTGTCTCATCTTCTGCTATTTAGAAGACTTCTCTTCCATATTCTTTGTAACTATCTTTCAACAACTTGCAGGCTGCTATTAGATTGCCCCTTAGGCTCCTCTTTGACAAATCAAGTTCAGCACACAGTAATCTCTTCTTATAAGTCATCTTCTCAGGCCCATGACCATTGTATTATACAGTATCTTGCTTACCTCTTTTTAACTAAAGGCTGTGCAGAAATTGTTATGGGAATGGAAAGGAAGAACATTTTCCTAAATGAAAGAACTTAGCAGAGGACAAACTGATTAATGCACATGGCCAAGCAGTGTCGGTAAAGTGTATTTTGCAGAAATCCCTTGTGACTGAGCCCAGCTGTATATCTGGCATGTAGTACTTCAGTATTGTGGGTCAGTAGTTTCGCAGTTTCCCTAGAAGGAGAAGTCAAATGTAAAAAGTACCACTGCTTCTTACTACCCACAGTTTGCATCTTGTCGAAGTGTACATCTGGAACAGCTGTTTCAGGAGGAAATAAAATGAGATCGAGTTAACAATGTCACAATTGTCACAATGTAGTTGTCTCTCTAGAAGGCACAGTGTTTTAAACCTAATTAGGATTAGCCAAATTTACTAGGAGCAGGGGCTGTTCCACAGTTGCAAGGGATGCTTGCCTATTGTTGAGCCTTAAAAAAAGCTAAGGGCCAGCATTACCCTTTCAGTTTCATTCGCTTTGGTAAAACCCAGTAAACCCTCTGCAAGCCTGAAGCAGACCAAGGATGCAAAATAGCAAAACTGAGGTACAATACAGGTATTGGGCAGGGAAGACAAAGAAAGGGAACGTATTTTAATGTGCAAGAATGTATGTTGCAGACTGAAATTTCAGCTGAATCCTTTTCAGCTCAGTGTAAGTTTGATGATCTCTTAGATTATTTGGATTGGAAGAGGCAAATGTAAAGTTACCCTCAAGTAAGAGCCCTGTTCTGGAAAATATTATATTCATATAGTACTATATTTAGCCATGTAACAGAATGCTTTGCAAATTTACTGGCAGTCAAACTGTATAATGAAATTATTTTGTGAAGTTGGAAAAGAAAAGGCAGGAGGGATGAAAGGCAGTCAGGAAAGTGGGTGGGCAGGTGGACAGAGGGAATAAAAGAACGAAGGGTGAAAAGGGAAGGGAGGGAGAAAGGAGAAGGAGGGGAAGGGAGGGAGGGAGGAAGGAGGGAAGGAGGGAAGGGATGGGGAAATACAGTCTAAATACAGAGAAACACAAGAGCAATAGAAAAACTTAAATTCATTATCAAAAAGTCACAGAATCACTCTGTGACTCCTTGAAGACTGTCCTTATCAGCAAAGGTCAAGGTGAAGAAAGCACTGGGTAGCTTGGCCTTTTCCTCATCCATTGTCCCCAGGGCCCTGCTCCATTTAGCCACAGGCACACATTTTCCTTACCTACCCCCTGCTTTTTGGTGCCTGTGTACTTGCAGATCATTGTTCCATTGTCAGGTTTAACAAATGTCAGGAATCAAGGAGCTGTAGGCAGAGGTAGCAGGAGGCCTTCAGTGGAGTGAATCAATTTACCCTTTTACAGCCTGTCAATAAGGAAATAACAGGGGGAGTTGCAACAGCCTGTAAGGTCTAATGCAAATCTCAATTTCTCTGTCAAAGTGAATAAGCCCAACATTCACTGCTTTTTGACAGATTAGTCAGTTATGAAATAAGAAGAGAGCATGTAGTTCTAGGCCCGTGATTCACCCCCACCAATCATGAAAAAAGAACATAACTTAGAAAAAAACAAGACTCTTTTAAATTAGTTATCAAGGTATGTATTTTAAAGCTTCCTTGAAATTCTCCATTAAAATTTGCCCTTACCAGCATTGTCTCACAAATGATTAACCAATTGGTAATCTCACAAATAAGGAATTTACAATTCTGTGAGACTCTACCAATGGAAACTTTCCACCAATCCTTATACCTTTGCACACACACCTGAAACCCACCGAAATCTCTGCTCCAACGAGTAGAACCAGGACAATGTGCAATATTCCTCTCTTGTCTCCATGTCAGGATCCTAAGCAGCAGCTCAGCTCCAGCTCACCTCATCTCACCTCCTAGGCACATTGTCGTTGCTGAACTTGACATATTACTGTAAAGATCATTTTCCTAGCTTGCCATTTCAACTGCATTACTCTTCTATTAATATCTAAATAGCTGAATCTTTATATTCTATTAAGTCCAAAAGCTGATTGCACTTTCCAGGGCTGTTCAAAGTATGTGTCCTGCTACCTATCTGAATTTCTTATTCAGCACCAAGAGATTAATTCAAGCCTCCAGTGCCAAACTCCATCTCATACTTCTTAGATTTTTCAAACATACTGTAATGAATAATAACACTATCACCATGACAGTGTGTATACTGTTTAATGAAGGTTAGCCTAAAAAATTGTAAAACTAGGCCAATGGGTTTATGTTTCTGTCTTCTCCATATTTGACATTCATTTTCTGTCCTGCTTTTCTAAGAATTTTTTTTAATCAGATAAACTTAATGGATGGCAAAGATAGATAAGGATTTTAAGTAAAGAAGGGGCTTGCACTTAATACTGTGAGATTTTCATGAAAATGTGAAAATATTCTCAGAGGCTCAATACCACTATTTTATTGAAGAAAAAAATCTCTGTGCCATCTTTCTATCTTTTTAGGTTTGTACCTTCCTCAACAGAAAACCAATAATGCTTTTCAGTGCCCATAAAATATGTCTTTGTTGCTTTGTAAAAGGGAAGGCAAATGTTCTTATGTTTGCAAGACCTATGTCCACCTGGTAAAACTGAGTATTCTAACTAAGCCTACTAGAAAACAAAGGCATTCTAAGCTCCAGACAGGTTTACCCTCGTGTAAATCCAGCAGTTTCAGCAGAATTATTTTTGATTTATGCAGATCCAAAACCAGCTCACATCTATATATAAAATTGTATTTAAAAGGATGAATCACCGGTGGTTTTGCTCAAGAATAGAGCTTTCATCATTCTGTTTTGCAATTGTGTAAAAATGTTAGGAGCATACTTTTTTGTATTGCTTTCTTAACTGTGTTTAAAAATGGGTTTAAGATACCAAAAGCTTATTTGATCATTAACACACAGCTACAAAAGCCTGATTTATATCAACACGACTCTCAATTGCTGCTTTTGAAATACACAGTGTAGATACCTTTTTAATAGGTGTGGTTCAGAACCCACTGTAGTTAACACAAATCACTGAAGATCTCTGAACATTTCACTAGATGTTTGATTAATAATGCAAGAAATGCTGAACACACTGGTTTGCTCATGTGTGTCAGTACCACTCAGCATGATTATTTATTGTAGAATCAAGTTCATACCAGCAGGGTATTTAAAAACACTCCTCATCTACCTTGTACAATATGGAGCAAGAGTAATTTTGCTGAAACTAGAGGTATTACCTTTGTTCTGCATGTTAGATACACATCCATTTTCTTAAATGACTCCTGAAAACACATTGAAGTCAATTATGGCATTCGCAGCCCTCCTGGGAAAAAATATATTACCAAGCCTGGAATTGACTGGTTATTAATCTCAGTCTCTTCCACTGAAATTTCTTACACTAGGTAAACTAACACCAAATAACATTTAATGGCCAAATACAAGCAAGTGTAGTTCATTAGGCTAAATTTACAGGGCAGTTAAGAACATATATGTTGTCCTTGCTATAAATGGGGACTAGTCTCACACATACACATGACTGCCTTTGTAGTCTGCAGAAAGATTATTATTTCTTTGTCCATTACTAGGCAGACTGTCATGGTTTAACCCCAGATGGCAACTAAGTACCACGCAGATGCTCCTTCAGTCCTTTTCTTCCCCAGGGAGATGGAGAAGAGAAACAGGAGAAAAAAAAAAGAAAAAAAAGAAGCATAACTCATGAGCTAAGAAGAGTTTAATAATTTAAAGAATGTAAAATACAATAATAACAACAGTGCTATTAATATTACTACTACTAATAATAATAATAATATTAATTTTAATGAAATGGAGAGTGAGAGACAAACAAGTGATGCACAATATAGTTTCTCATCACAGACTGATGCCCAGCCCATCTCTGAGCAGCAATCAGTGGCTCCCAGCCATCTCACCCCAGTTTGTACACTGAGCATGATGTTCAGTGGAATATCCCTTCAGCCAGCTGGGCTCAGCTGTCCTGGCCATGCTTCCTCCCAGATACTTGTGCACCTGCTCGCTGACAGGGCATGAGACACTGCAAAGTCCTTGGCTTAGAGCAAGCACTGCTCAGCAACAATGAAAACATCAGTATGTCAACCACAAGGTTCTCACACTAAATTCAAAACACAACACTGTACCAATTACTAAGAAAATGAACTCTGTCCCAGCTGAAACCAGAAGGAAGACTTACAAGTAGCTTTCATTTACATGGGCATTTTAAACTTCAGATTTAAATTTAATTAGCTGCTTTAACATGGTTATAAAATACCATCACCATTAAAGAAAAAATTGATACCCAGTGTAGTTCCAGAATCTGATAATTAATGAATTACCATAAGATAGTCACACGACATTTTCTTCTCTGACACTATTCCAAATCAAAAAAGTTACTCCCCTCCCCATCTTAGAACTAAAATGGAAATGTGATACATAATCCTAATTCTGAGTGAGCAGGACAATGCTATTTAATAATTCAATAACTGCCTTAATATTGTGATCATTTGTCATTTCAGCCCCACAGTTCCTTAAAGGCACATTACTATACTTGCTTACAAAATTCTTTAGCAGGTATACATGTGTGAATACATATACACCCAATGTTTTATATTTACATAAAATTCAAACTGGATGTAGTGCCATGAGTTTCATTTCTTTGTGCACCCATGTTAGTCTTATTAAAACTGTGTCAGAGGAGACATAACTATGCCTGTGTGGGCTCAAACACTGTAAAATTATAAAATCCTAAATTTTATTTAAGTTAAAATCTTATACCACATCAAGTGTTTTTATATACGTGTATACAACATATATCTGTATATTAACATATATATTTATATGTTGATAGAGAAGTATCATGTTTAAAAAGGCAGTTTCATAGAAAAGTCCTAGCTTTATATTTCTTTGCATCCTTTGTGTTCACTGTTCCTCTGTATGGATGTTGTGACAAAATCCAGTTTAGAGGTGGAGAATTACAGATCTCAAGTTCAAAACCAACCTCATATTTTAGATGCAGTACCAGCTAAGCTGAAGTAAGTTTAAGTTCAACTAACTTGTGAGCTGTTAGTAATACAAGCTCCCAATGCAGGATGGGAACATTTAAATATAATTGTCTCTGAGTTTAGATCACTTCCAAGTATTCTCACCTTTGAAGCAAATAAATACAGTTGGTCTTGTTTTCTTAAATTCTGTAACACCCTCACACCTCGTAGCTCATAGGGATTCCCACCTGGATCCTGGGCTCCCTTACCTGCCCCACAGGGTCTCCCACTGCCAGCTGTGCCCCGTGACAGGATCAGAAGCAATGGGCACAAACTGAAATGCAGAAGGTTCCATCTGAAAACCTGGAAATATCGTTTTCTGCAAGGCTGACTGAGCCTTGGCACAGATTGCCCAGGTTGATTGTGGAATCTCTCTTCTTGAAGATAATCAAAAGCCATCTGGATACACGTAGCAACTGGCCTGGTACTGCTTGTAAATAGAGATTGCACCAGATGACCTCCAGAGGACCCTTCCAAACTCAGCTGCTCTGTGGTTCTGGGAAATCAAACACAACATATAAATAAAATTGAGCATCTAAGTGGTTTATATATCTATTGCACACATCACATTTGTCTTCTTTGCCGATATTTTAAAATCTGGTAAATTTAGGAATCTATAACAAAGGATCACAGCCTCTGTTTTTTCTCAGACATTCAATCGTACGAAATGTTCACATCTCTATTCACTAGGGTGTTTTTTACACCTGATGAACTGAGGTCTCAATAAAATGAAAAAGACCAGTGATTTATGAAAGCCACTGGATTGTACAGACTGTACAGTACAAAGGAAGTCAAGTCAATTAACTTAATGTGCTAGGCAACAATTCTATATTTAGCCTTTTTTCACTTTTCATTGGATTTAGTTTTTTGACTGCTGGATATGACTTTGCTATCTTTGACATCAATTTAAAATCAAAATCCTTTTTAATCATCTGGTTTTAGTGTGAAATCTTAAGTTAAATAAAAATAATATTATTTATTTGGGATTTCTTAAGGAGTTAGGGGAGATGCTGTTGTCAGTTTCCATTGTTCTTTCCTCATCTTTTAACCATTTAGATCTTTCTCCATGGTATGGTCTATAAAAAAAGTATTGTTTGAGGGATACAATTTGTGTGTGTTGCTGCTGGTGGCAGAACACTGCATTCCTCTGGCTAGCAACACGCTTCAGAGTTCTGCTGAAAATATTTTGTTGTCAGTAAAAGGAGAAAAAAAAGAACAGGGTTTTTTATGTGATGCAGAATGGTTTTACCTCCAAGGATTGAGTGGCCAAACAAAAAAAAAAAAAAAAAAAAAAAAAAAACACCCCCCAAAAAAACACCAACAAACCCAAACCAAACCAAGAAAACCACCCCAAATATTTTTACAAGCCTTTTTTAGGGGATCTTGATGACAGTTATTTGTTTTCCATGGTATTTTAAGAAATATGCACAATTTATTGGTTAGAGTCCTAATGTTCTCTATCATCGAATCCACAAATCTTTTCTGTAGTTATTTTACTTTGACTGGATCAGCTAGAATCTGGAATCTGCTCACATAAACTCAAACACTTTAATAAGGTGTCTGAGCTGCTGGCCTGCTTGTCCTGTCCAAGCAGCAGAGAGAAACACCTCTGAATGGCAACTCTGCCCATCTCAAACCATACTTTAAAGGAACCTTTTTTCTTTCTATTGATCCTAGACAGAGCCTAGGGTGGTTTGGCGGCCAAACTTCAGTTATATTAACAGACCAAACACAGTGGTTTTTGATTTGTATGTCAGTACTGAGAGCATACTCCCTTGATTTATATGTCTATGAAAAATCCTATTTTTGTCTGTGTTTTTTACATTTTCAAAATCTTCTCCTTGTCAGAAAGCTCTCCCTCCCCATTAATTCTGAATGTGCAGCCAGTTCAGAAGTGAGAGCTGATGCTTCTTCTCCTCTATCCCACTCAGCTGCCAATCATTCCATGAAAAGAAGAAATATTTAAAGTAACAGGATCCCATGAAGCTTGATATGTTCCAGAAAGAAAAAAAAAAAGCACTCTATGTCAATAAACCTTGAATCACCTTGAATTGAAACACTATTTTTACTTATGTTATTTCTCTGTTCTTTTTCTTCCTGTTTGGGAGATTATGTTGACATTCAAACAACCAGCAAGTGAAACTTTCAGTCTTACCCTTTAACTCCAAGTTCTTTTAAGCAATTCACAGCTGCTTTTTTTTTTTTCCCCTTTTTTGGGCTTGTTTGTTTGTTTGTTTTAGTTTTAGGGGGTTTTAGGGCAGTACAACAGCATATCAAAAGGCAGGAAAATCTGAAGGTATGTTATGCCATTGGAACACAGATAGGGTTGGTGCAACAAAGAATTTTGCATTGCTGTACATCCTGCTGTGCCCATACTGTGGTTAAAGAACAATAATGCCAACCTTATATGTGGAAAGGTGATAAGACTGGCTAAAAAAAGACACTGAATTTGCGTCAGTGTGTTACTTTTATAGGCCTTTCTGTACCCAGAAACTTTTTCTCAGTCTTTTCAAGGTTTCTTCACAACTGTGAATAGTAAAAACGTTTCTAAGGCTGACATCCACTCTCTGAGCTTTTCAGGTTAAGAAAAGTCACATGAATCAGTGAAATTCAAGGATCAGAAGTACTTTAATCATAAAACATCAGCCTTCACACTGATCAAGCTATTTACACAGCATCAACAGAAGACTAATTTGAACAGAAGCCCAGCTATACAGTTCTTACTACTGTCAGTTACATTTTCTGCTCTTGTTGCTAGTAATCTCCTTTTTGCTCTACAGCTTTCCTTAGTGGAGCCACTTCTCCAGTCTGTAGTGATTCTACACCAATCATTAAAGGGAAGGATGAACCCCTCATGCATGCACAAGGATGACTCGTTACCCAGCTGCTCCTGTGGAAGCTCTTGGCAGAGCCAGATCTTTTCTCACAACCAGAAACAATCAGAACCCAGGAAGAATAGTCAACAGAAAAACATGAAAGGGCGTGTGGCCACTACAGAAATGGGGGAGCAGGATGCAGACTGTCCTTGCACGCCTGAGACATGCAGGAACGGACCCATCTCCAGCTGACACCGTGTCATGAAAACAACATTTGCTTGTTGCAAAAGAGGCACTGACATCTGTCAGGACAGTCACAGGTTGTGTTTTGTAGACAAAGAATTGTGCTTTGTGTCCATAAGTCAAGCAAGGATTTCCATTCTGTCTTAGCCAAGCACGTACCCACTCTCATCTCAAAATAACATATGCTGCCTTATGAATCAGCATCAAGAGAAGTGCTGAGGCACAAAGAGAAAGTGCTGCCAATTCCCTTATGAAAATGGCAGAAACAAGAAAGGGAGGGCAAATTATAGCAGCGAAAGCCCCTTGGTGAATAGCACTGGAGGTGGCTTAGGGTAGGTTGTTAGTAATATTTTAACTAACCTGAAACCAGTCAGTATAAAATTCCTACATTCTCACTCCTGGAGGGAGAAGAGAAGATACACGCTTCATCATAAATCTCAAGAGGAATTGTCTTCTCCAACTTCAAGTGCCCAAGAGAGAACAGAGAGAGTCAGAATTTTCCTCCTTTCATAGACTTAACCATGTTTGTGAGGCCAAAAAGCTACCGACTTAGTTTCAGCAGCTGGGGATCCTGAGCACAAGTTAAAATGGCTTTCTGCCAGTTTTCTCCCCAGTGATTTAACTACAGTTGGAACCTTTACATCTGATAAAAAAAATAAAGCTATGAATGTCATCACAAGAGTTGTATTCTAATAACTACAAATGAAAATAGTAATTGCTTACTTAAAGAGATATCAGAGTACAGTATTTCTTTGATCAGTTTCTTCTAGAAATTCCTGCATGGAAGATGTAACGTTAAATATCAAACATCTTATTAATGTCTCTTTTGAAGATAGTTGACATTACAATGGATTTCTGATTTAGCAGAGGAGTACAAAATATACTGAAAATGGAATATAAACAAAAGTTTAACTTAGAAAAATATAAAAACTTCAATTGAAATTAAATCATAATACAAATGTGTTTTTTGTAATATGTCCATGGTCATGACACTGCGTGTCCCCAGTCAGTGGGGAGGATAATGTAAGTTGAAGCTAACTCAACCCCATTGCTCTCACTGAAATTATTCCGTTAGTTTTTCAAATTTTATACATTATGTTGGGTCATATAAGCACAGTCTCCTTTGCAAGTCTGGCTATCTCAGGGAAGTTTTCATCTTCTTTTAACAAACTCAGGGAGAAACATTTAAACTATCAGCTGATTCACTTAAAATCAGCTTCTTTGCAACAGCTGTGGGCAGCTGCATTATTCCCTGGGTTTCACAGGCATTGCATCCTTGCCCGTCTTCAGTGAGCCATCTTCCACTGTAAGTGCTGATTCAGAGAGCCACATTCCATCTCTAGGGGTTTCATCTGTCACAAAAAGGTAAAATTCTGATAACCCACACTAAGAAATGACTGATTCCTTCAGGGTCACACAGTGAGATGGACTTAAGACCAGCACAGAGGACAAAAAACTGCCAGATGATGGAGAGAAAGTCTGTGCTGTAACATATTAAGATCCAGTGAGGTACAGCTCCAGAAGAGGTGGTAGGGTGTCATTGCTCTGTGCAGGAAATGCTATTTTTTGCCACTTGACTAATGGAAGTGCCAAATGTGGGACTTCTATTCAATGCTCGTGCCCTTTTGCTGGTAGCTCTGCAGCAGCACTGAACTGTAAGTCACTGTGCTGATTTTCACTTCAGCTCAGGAACTGCCGTTTCTCAGTCTTGTTCTTCTTTCTGCCCTCATTTGTCCTGCAGAGGGTAAGAAATAATAAACCTGGACTCTTCTTGGGCAGAGACCTCCTCTACAGCTGAAGTACATCTGAAACTACACTGAGTGTAGATCAGAAGCTTGTCTAGGATGTGGAGTAGGTGGTCACTTGGATATCTTTCCTCCTGCGTACCAAGGCTCAGCAAAGCCTACAGAATATTATGTCTTCCTGAAGAACTTCTTATAGAGCTGTTGTGAAACAGCTGAAACTCAGTGAGATGGGAAGAAAAGACTGGTATATCAGCTGCAAAGTGACTTTCAGAGATTAGTGCCTTAGAAATTTGCTAAGCAGAGGAGGTCTTCCATTAAATTTTCTGCTAATTTAAGAAAATAATTTGTACAGATAGAATACTCTGGTTATTTTTGTTAATAATTAGACTCTAAAAATAGTGGAGCTCTACTTTTTCATGTGAACTTCAGCTTACTGCCTGATACTGAGAAAAGGCCTAAAAATAACTGGTTTTATAGTTGATTAGCACTTTCTGGTTCTTGTTCTTTGTCACTAGAGAGCCAGTTGGGATGATGCTGGAGAGGGGAGGAGGCCAGTGATACAGCTACTTTTCCTACAAGAAAGCTACTGTGGGCATTGATAATGGAGGCTCTCACTCCCCCTGACCTCTCCTCAGCAGGTTTTCATGCACTTGCCAGGGTGGTGTAAAGTAGCTTGAAAGTACCAAAACCTTTTTGCTTCCTTTCCATTTATTTCTATTGCCTTGCCTGTTCAGCAGGGCAGGCACTTATGCAGCAGCAATGATAGTAAAAACCAATAAGAAAATCACAATGGAAAGTTCACACTTCTCTGGCTTTGTATCTTCATAACTCTTTATGCAATGATCTGCAACAAACTCTTCCTCTTCACTGCATTCAACTTTGATATTTTCAGTTCAGGCTTCTATAAGTTCTGTTGCTATTTCTACAACAAGCTGCGCCTTGTGATGCGAGGCGTTTTAAAGTAATCTGGCACATGAATATCTCTCTTCACTTGAAAATCAATAAAAACCTTCAGTCACATTTACATTTCTGTGTACTGCTTCCAGATAACAGGAGCATGTCTTCCCTGGGTTATAGCTGATCACAAAGTGAAAACAACTGCTAGGGTTTCATGCCTCAGAAGATGACCTTGTCCTTGTTTTTTTTTTCTTGTCACAAAAAGAGCTGACTTGCCTAGCCATCCTTAAAATAGAGCTAATTACCATCTGTTAACAGGTCCCTAATGCTCTGACTATAGATCCTGATGCACCATTCATGGTTTCACAGCCATGATGATAAATTGTCTGTAATTCAGAATTCATGTGGAATTACAACAGCTTACCTGAGTGACCCAGGACACATTGTGGAGACATTTTCTATAGAGCCTTACACACTGAATGTTGGACTCCAAAGAGAAATGCGATTAAAATGCTTTTAATCAATTTGCACTGTGAGCTATGCTCACAGTAAAAAAAGAACTATTCAGGCAACATCGATGAGTCTTCTCTGTTGCATGCAGAAGGAAGGACAGAGAAATGAGAAACCTCGATACTACTTCCAGCTAGTCCAAGCTGGTGCAAAGGCAGCCCTAGAAAACTGGCTCCTTGTGTACTGAGCCCCACATTACAGGAGGAAAAGGAGCTGAGTCGTGACTTGCTAAATAACGACATAGGCTTTGAGCTACTCCCAGGGAAACATAGTATGGAATGATTTCTTCATTCTGTATGATTGCATAGTGCCAAATCTACCCAAGCAGCAGGAAACATGACTCACCAGCAACCTTGAACTTTGTTCATGTGCACACAAGAAGAGCCACATACCCTTGTTCCAGGTACTCCCTCACAGTACCCAGCCACCCTGGAACTGGTGTTGGATTCTCAAGTCCTGGCAACTCCTCTCAGCCACACGTAAAACTGAGTGTGTTTCCATCCTGTTTAAAAAAACGAGGCAAGACTGGTGCAGCTTGGCTACTTGTATTGCAGAGTACACAACTGCAGTTTGAAGCCAGTGCTGTTTGAGCAATATGACTCTTCTGCAGCCTTGTCACTCTGCCATGCCAAACCTGAAAAAGGTTGGGGGGAGTTCAGTCCCTGAACAGCACCCCATAGCTGTGTGCTACTTATGGATGGCATCGAAGTGCTTGCACAATCAGGCCAGATGGGACATTAAATATCAGTATCAGTGCAATTAGTAAGCATATAACATTAACAATTATCACTACCAAATACAGAGGTGACACTGCAATGAATGCCCATAAATGAAATTGATATAGTTTATTTTTAGATTCTTTTAGTTTGGGACAGATATTTTAAAATCATCTGGAAGACTCTTGATGCGTTTTATTAATGCAGAAATATTTCTTTCCCTTGTGTAACTCCCAGAAAGGCAAATCAGAAATAAAATGACATTAAACTTGGAAAAGCTCTTTATTTCCCAGAGGCTGTAGCCTAATTCAAATGGAAAATACTGTTATCAGCTTTTCCTCTTTCCAGTTTCAACAATAGACAGGCAGTAGTCATACCTCAAACCTTCCCTCTGAACAACCACAAAAAATAAGCCTCTAATAGCTCTGTCAGAACAACAGGCTGTTTCCCCTTCTTATATCTGTGCATCTTGATTTCTTTTGTTCTAGGTAGTTTTGGATGTAGCACTTTAAAGGCAAGAGATCTGTCAAAACTCCCAAAACCCAGACATCTCAGAAGGAAAATCTGTTGCAGGAGAACATATAACATAGTTTATACCTACTGATAGTTTCTTCTGGATAATTGAACAGAAGAAGAAAAGTTTTCCATGGCCATCAGTCAATTTAAGTGCTCCTGGCCTTTACTGGCTATTTTAGGTGTTAGGTGCTCTTCAAATTTTAATAGAAGTGATACCAGTTATGTAAATATGGTTGCCAATAACAATTGTAACTCTCACAGCAGATCTCAGTTCTAAAGTTTAAATTCCTGTCATGATATTGTCAACATTGATAGGCTGGGAAACACACATTAAGGCACCTTCCTGTTTTTCACTACAAAGTTACCTTCTACCAAGTGAATAAAGAATGAAATTAAATTAAATTCTCATCTTCTTTAGTCAGCAAATGAGAGACTTAAAATGATAGGAAGAATTTTTTTTTCAGCTTTTGGTTTTATTTGCCTTTCATAAATCCTTGAAAAAGGTCAGGATGCTCCCACAGAAAGCAGGGACTTGCAATGTTACCGTGTCAGACACAGCTGTAAATCTGTGTAAGTCCAGGAGCTTCAACCTGCAAGAGCCACTGGCTTTGTGAAGCTGTTGGTGAGCTGCTCTGTGGTCCACACACCAGAACAAACTTTTCAGACTGGATTCTGAAACAGAAGAAAGGCTGCTGTAGAACAAATTAACCAAAAAGCTCATAATTTTAGCAAGGCACTATATTCAGAAGAGCTCAGTTAGAAAGCTCTTCCTAGGAGCTCTGATATATGGTACTGAGTCAGGAAAAAGCTGAGAATTCTGGAATGTCTCTCAGAAACACCTAGCCCTGGGGGCCTAGCCTGTATTTCTCAGCCTGCCATATTTATTTCTAGGTACCAATCCTGTGTCAAAATAACCAGTGTGCTTGAATGTATCCACCTCTTCTATTCCTGATTATGGTGAAAAATGGAAAGAAAACTGCAGGAGATCTAGCCACAGATCATCACAGCTTGCTTTATTTATCTATAGTTCTCCTTTATTTAACTCTTCAGCTTTCAGATTCTTGACATACATGGCAGAGACCATTAAACTACAACAAATCCATATGCTGCATATGTGGAGGGAACAGCATGGTTATACATGGAGATCCGTTTCCAGATTATTGCTAGCAGTTAGATTAGTCTCTACCCTATGAAAAGAAGAATGAATTCAGCCATCTGCCAACTGTAGTTCGTTTTTGGTATTATCCACCAGAGGACAAATCTTCTCAAACACGATCCCCCGCTGAGCTGAAGCTGTGAAACCCTGGCTGTGATAGAAGCGGGTTTGAGACTTCAGCCAGCGCTTGAGAACCTCCTCACTGTGCAACTTACCTCGCTCCTAATGAGGCTCAAGGGGCTCCAAACAAACAGATGGGCAACAGTGTCTACTGACAGACCATCTGCTCAACACCACACAGTACAGGTGAAAACACAAGGCATTTCTCCAGCTGTTCCCTGTAGCAGGGATCTTGTGAACAAAGAAGGCGTTGCTATGATAATAAATCTAAAATAATAACAGGCATTAGATCTACCAAATGCCAAAGATAATCAAAATGCAACCTTCTAAAGAAAGATGCCTTTCAGTACTTTTAAAATAATGCTTTGCTATTCTTCCACAAGGTGCTTCGCTAAGAATAAATTTCAGGTAATACTAATACATTTCTCTCATATTTTCCTTTTGTTCTGTGCTGAAGTAGGATTTTTTATGCCCTGCATGGGACATTCTACTTTACATGCATTGCAAAATCTCCATCTTTGTGAAAAGTAACACAGGTTCAATTTAATTTCAGCATCTGTAACTTGTTGCTATTTTTTCCCAATGGCACCATGCACAAAGCAATCATGAGGGCAGATTGGATGAAGAACATTTTAATTACATGTACTGACACACAAAATGGTCTAGAACTGCTCACACGTTTATAAATAATATAAATACTTAATATCATTCCCGTCCTTAAATTTTGTCAACTCATTTCCTGTAATCTCAGTTCTGTTCCATTACATGTAGCTTTAGAAGGTTTTCATTCTTGAGTGACACATCCTTGTCTTCTTATAGTGTGCATTCTTTAATCTTATGAAAGCATGTTCTTTCTTATTGTGTGTACAAATCTATCGACCAAAACTTATAACCTACCTCATAATTTGCACTAGACTCAGGTTTATAAACTTTACCACCTGTCTCACCTGCACAGTGCAAATATAACTGTCTATGTCTTAATATCACAGAATAATGTGTGGAAAGGACCCCTGGAGGCCATCCAGTCCAGCACCCTGCTCAGATAAAAGATAGCTTTAAAGGCTAGTAAGGGATATTCTCCAGTTGAGTTTTGCAATCTACACAGTTGGAGACCCCACAGTAAGCATTTCAGTGCTTAACCTCTATTAGGGAGAAGAGTTAATCCTGCATACCCAGGAATACTGGAAACTGGAAATTGGATTAGCATATTTTGTGACCTGTTACTAAGAAAATTCTGGCTGTTACCCAACAGACAGTCCTCATTAAAAATCTTGTCAGTTTGAAGCACCTTGGGTCAGATCCATAAAGGTGTCACGGCACCTATCTAGATTTCATTTTAGCTTCTGCACAATAAATTACAACTTTGCAAACGTTGTGATCTTTACGCTCCTTTTTCTACTTTTTGTTATTCCTGCTGCAGCCTAAGTATGCTTACCACACCTTTGTCATACTGGTCACCAGCTTGCATCTTTTCCTTTGACTTTTTGGGGATTTGGGCATCTAAGGTATAATCTAGTTCCTTGTATGATTGATCAGTCTCCATTGCTCTGGGCAGAGGCTTCATTCTAAAGTATCAGTATTTCCACAATATTTTTCCTATCACTATTACTTAGGGATATGATGTCACAGTTGCAATACACTCTAAGCTGTACTTGTCTGTATAAAGGACAGTGAATTTCCTGTGGACAACAAATGGACAGGTTTGTCTATGACAGGTTGATCTGGCATTTCAAACAATCCATGTAGAAAGTTCAGGGCAGCGCCTCACTTTGAAGTGGCTGAACAAGGGGCAGCCTCAAAGCAAGCAATTTTAAGAATCAGTTCTCTCTCCCAGTTTTCTTAGTCTGTCTGACTAGATTCAGTTTTAGAGTTTAGATAGATTTGCATTTGCATTGAACTCATAGTTATGTGCAACTTAAAACAGACTGAGCCTGATTTTCATCAAGCAGAAAGTAGATTTATAGCTGCTGAAGAGTTGGCAATTTCATATTGATTTTTAGACAACATAAAGCTTCATTATGTAAATGTTCTTTACTGGTCTTCAAAGGTCCTAGTTCCTGAAAGCATGTACCTTATGCAGGCATGTGTATATATATATATATATATACATGCCTGCATAAGGTGTGTATATATATATATATATATGCATATCCTTGTTCCCAAACAGCTACATTTGTCTGCAGTTGAATGTTGGAACTCCTTGATCTCCTGCTATTTTGCATTCACTATGAACTTCCCGTCCTTAGCATGGAAAGGTTTCCCCATTTGTAGAGGAGATAACAAAGCCTGGTTTCCTGCAAGTATGTGTTCTTTATGCCCCCAGGTATTAATTTAGTTCTTAGCAATGCCTGGTCTTCTTTGTACACCTTCATTACTGATCATCACGTCTGGAGGCTGCACATTGCTCATGTAACACCAGCCAGGTGGCTTAATAAACCTAGAGCAGGTAGAAAGCATGACAATAGAAATCTACCTGCTTCAATTTTAGTGAATCATCAAATCACATATCCTTCTACCTTGTTTCTGGTTTTCAAGAAATGTAGCAAAATAGAATTGTATTTGATATTTCCACACTTCTGTCAAATCAGACTGGCTTCGACCAGCTCAGAAGTTATTAATGGGAGGTATAGGCAAGATACTGTAGGAGCTTCATTTCCTCAGAAAATCAGGTTAAAACTTCTCTGATAATGGATTAGATTCTTTGCCCTATCTAAAGATCACTTAAGATAAGCCTTGGACAAAGACTTCAAAATAATACAAGATAAAGCAGTCAAAGGAGTTTTTAAGCTGCATGATAACTGCCAAGAAGATTTTGTTGAGGACTAATTTTTGGCAGGAGGATAGCAAATACCTCTTATATTTGGCTGTGCTTTTATATCTGCAGCAAGAAGCTGTATTGTTGGAATCGCTATGGTGATTGCATATCAGTTGATAATCTCTTGCACTCTAGAGGTCTTCATTATTAAATTCAGACCAATGAAAATGGTGTTACGAATATTCTATTCTGGTAGTTCTGGCATAGAAAGCTATCTGGCTCAAAAAAATAAGTAAAATCGACATTTAGATATGATAAAACCTCTTGTTTAAAAAGGAAGATGATGCTGAAATTGAATAATTTAAAACTGTAATTCCATTCTTAATTAGTTTCTTAAGGAAAAGTTGAGCACTTCCCAGCAGAAGGTACAGTTAACTACTTCAATGTCATAAAAATGCCATAAATATCTACAGATTTGTCAAAAATAAAACACTGCAGCTTGAACAACAGTTTTGCAAGGATTGGAATTTTAACCTCCAGCCCAGTGTCTCCATAGTAATATCAAGAAAGGAGAATTGAAATTCAAGTTTATTTTTACTCTACACACCACAGCTTTTGTCACAAACCCCCTAAAAAATGAATTGTGCATATTTCACCATCTTGTCTCTCTGTAGACAGATGGATATATCTAAAAGGCTCAAATTTTCAAAAATAGCTCATGATTTTTGAATACCCAGTTCTCTTTTGTATTTTGGGAATTGCATACCCAGACAGCCTTGTCAGTCTATGTTGAATTAGGTTCACTTTTCAAAGAACTTCAGCAGTACCCATTGATGCACATGAGCAACTCTATATATCTCAAAGTCACACAGAGGTGTCACTGAGGTGCCTATATATGTTTTAGAAACCTACATCAGGATGTTGAGTTGTGGGATTTTGAGAAAGAATGAGAATCTTTACGAATCTTTACAAGATTTACGAATCTTGTCTTTTGTGAGAATTCAAAGCTTTTAAGGACATCAGTCCTGTGCTGGTACTTTTGATCACCCGCAGTGTACCTAGCCTGTCCACAAAGAGGAAATTAATTTTATTTGATTTTTAAAAGTAGGAAAATAGTTCTGTAATTTAATTTGATTTAAATGTTGAAATGGTACACAAAAGTATGACTTCAGTTGCAAAGCAGTGATGGGCTGCTTCTCAGACCCTTCAGACCCTCCACATCCACCTTCAGTACCAAATGGGAGATGGAAAAATAGAGGGATGCATGTTTAGCACAGTAAAGAATGAATTCAGAAGCAGCTGCTTCCATTCTTTCAGACTTCATCTGCATTGGCAGCAAGCCAGTGTTCTGGAATTGTGTGCAGCTGGCCAGAATCCATACATGGGTTCTGCAGAGAGAGTTTTTTAGATTCTTTACATTGATGTGAGGTTTGCCCCCAGCCCAGATGCTTTGCCTTTTCAGGTGTTATTCAAAAGATGAGTTGTTCCTCATGTAGGCTATATATGTATGCTAAGCTTGCAAATCATCAAGGGTTCTTTTCAGTTCTGAAAAGAATACAGGAAGTTGACTTTCCTTGATAGCTTTTGTCTTAAAAGCATGTTTTCTTTTTATGCAATTATACCATATCCCTAAAAGCATAGTTGTTTCTTGTTTACAATCTCAGAGCTGTACACCTGAAGACTTTATTGTTTCCGATACAAATAATACCTTTCATTGCAATTCTTTATTCTGTAGTTGTCCCCTGTGTTTATATCTTCCTCAAATATTTGTTGTCATAGGATGTAAGTCGCTCTGGAGTGAAATTGTTCATAGAGTCTATGGTAAGTTACTGATAGAGGGATTTCCTGGGTCCCACTCACAAAATTATTCTTATAATTGTGTTTTGGAATTCCAGAATCACAGTGCTGTATGCAGAAATTTCAGCAGGAGGTATTACAGATGCTGCAAAATTTACACCATTTGAATGTGGAAGGTCGGCATTGGGCTAGTATGTCTAGAAATGAAATAAAGCAGTTGGTTTAAGGTCACTGTGACAGAGTACTGCTGGCCAAGAAGATGATCACCCCTATTCAGTTTACTACTGCTCCTGCTGCATGAGACTGTGGTACCCACAGCACAGGATGGACAGTGCATGACCTATTGGCATTCAGAGCCAAATGGTGTCACTCAACCACCATCAACACGTTTTAATACAGGCTGCTTGGCTACAAACTAAGGCAGTTGAGAAGTAGAACTAATAGGCTTCTACTTCTTTTGCTGGGTGGGATATATTCTTCCTGGCAGAGATATAGATGCACAGTTGAGAGCAATAAGTCTTCAGGTAGTTTGTATAAATCTGAAAAGTACTGCAATTCAAAGGTGCAATACTGCCTTAGTAGCTTAATAAAATTATCTTGCCACTCCTTGGCCATAGCAGAATTCAGTTGCAGACTAGGAAACAGCAATATTAATTCTTTGACAGGAAAGAAATTCATTCAGGCAACTTTCCTAGCCTAAGTTGCTAGGTTTAATTTCGTTTTGTACCTTTAGTCAGAATAACCTAGTTCTTATAATCCTGTCTAGACCCTTCCATTCAACCAGGAGCAGAATTTATACTGTCTGAGATCCAGATAGATTTGCCTTCAAGACCAACCTCTTCTGTTGTAGTACATGATCTCTGTTGTACATCAAACCACATTTAAATCTGTAGTTTGACAGCAACGGAAATGTTAGAAGCCCCCTGGTTTCATTTAGAAAAACTGGTATAACTTCTTTCCATTACGTATTTTTTGAGCAACTGCCTGTGATGCACTCTCATGTGTCTGGAGACATTCTTACCTAAGACAGGAACAGAATTCAGTGACTATATTATTTTATAATTTATATAAGCATGCATTTTGCTTGTAAGATGATGCAGAGGGTAAGACTTAGGAGGAAAGTGTAAGACCTTACAGATTTCATATTATATAAAACAGAATTTCAAACACCTACAGTTTAAGTCTTTGTAATCCAGCAGACAAATACAGAAAGGACTGCTGAGAAAGGTAACTGCAAAAATTACATAGGGTGCATGCCAATGGAGAAGAAAAGTTAATATATAACCTCAAGTATGTAATTAAAAGTAGCAGGATTATATTTGAAAGAGTTGAATATTAAGAGCAACACTTTGACAGAATGAGTTATCAGTCATACTGCTTGCAATGAACAGGCAATGAAGCAATGTCTTAAGAGAAATTACTGCAGATGGACATTTTTGAAACTAGATCAGACAGAAATACAAACACCAATTGGAAGCAAGTGCATTCTGTGTGGGAGGTGAACTAGGTGAGGTGAACAGGGTGAGGTTATAAAGTAAAAAATGCAAGCAATAGAAAAGACTTATAAATAAAGCACTTCTGTATCTTTGGGGATGAAAAGTGTTAAAGGAACATAAACCAGTGGTAATTACTTTTTTAACAGATGGACCAAAGAAACCACATAAAGATGACACACATAAATCTTCAAATGAACAAGGGTAGAAAATGGGGGGGGGGGGGGTTTCTTCTTCCTCCCACCCTCCCTCCCTTTTTTTTTTTTTTTTCTTTTCTTTTTTTTTTTTTTTTTTTTAATTGAAGCAAACTGAATTAGGCTAATTGATGCTATTCAGAGACAGTACAAGGGGTTGATACCTCACAGTACCAAGCTATAGAAGACAGCATGAACTTTATGAAAGTAGAAAGGAGAGGCTCAGGCAAGTCTGGTCCCCACTGGGAAACAATTAAGTCTTAAAAAAAAAAGTACAAGAGGATATTGTATATTTAAAGTAGGATTGAACTTAATATATGAAGTTGCTGACTCATAATTTGCAGGTGACTTAGTGCATAGGTAAAGCTGTAACATATTGCTCAGTCTTTCTCAGTTTTCAACTTTTTTTCAGTTGAGTTTTCAACTCAATATTTTGCTGAAATATTAAGGATTCAAAACGTAAATACACACATGGGCCAGAGCAGGGTCTGTTTTACCTCATATTTGAAAAATATTCTATCTTCTGTCTTACATGCTACAGGTATCAAATCTGGAACCAAGGGGGTGTGAGAATTCTGTGTCTATTGGAGTGTTGGTGTTGGAGGTGCATTACACAATAAAAAATTAGATGCTGGGGGCCATGGTGTGTTAGAAATGCATAACTCCTGCATCTCTCAAAAACAGGAAACTACATTAAGTGACCACACATGCCACACAGCTCCCTACAGTGCTTTCTGGACACTTTCAGATATTGTGAGCCTTCTCAGACCTAGCTCATCAATATAGACAGGTACCTTCCTTACCTGATAAGTAAGAATCGATTGTGAATCCTGCCCTTGTAGGCAACACTGTGTCTGGAATCCATTTTATATTAGCTCTTCTTTGCAGGGGAGCTATTTATTTATTGCAACCTGCCTCTAACAAAGCTGTGGCAGTTTGACAGGATATAACACTAACGGAGAAAAAGGAGCTCTTTACTGCTTTGTGTCAATGTTTGCAGTAACCTGCTTCAGCCAACACCAATAATTTGCCATTGCTCTGCACTAAATTAGGTATCTGCAGAGACACATTAAGGAAAAATTCATTAAGGAAATTTTCCAAGACAAATCAAATAAGTTAATCCAGGAACAGAAGGCAGCCTAAATTTCACTTATGGTACACCAGGTGTCTTGGACTTGTTATCTACTAGATAGTTACAATAATACCACTAACAATAACATCACTATGCTGGACATAGAGAGAAATACTTTCTTCTAGTGATGCCTCTTAACAATATTCCGTGTTCTCCTAGGTTTGCACCATTCCAGCCCAGCCTCCACAGCCTACTGTTGTTCCAAAGCCAGTTCAATCTGTCATACATGTTCCATTGCAACCAAGCTGCCCGGGCCGAGGAAAGATGGCAAAGCTCATCAATCCAGAAGAGATGACATCCAGGGATTATTACTTTGATTCCTACGCTCACTTTGGAATTCATGAGGTAATCTTTATTTTTGTTAGAGAAAGTGTTAAATAACAAAAAATATAATAATTATTATTGCTATTTCTGTTTTTTTACATATGTACCTGTATCCCACTTGCCCATGATTATATTCCTCTGCCTTTCTTCAGACAATTGTGTAGTCTGATTAAGTGCCATAGATACCACCGACTTCTGTAGAGACTTGTACTCAAAACCTCTGACCCACTTAGATTCTTACTGTAGCCGTCTGTGCAGCGGTGGACAAGTGCATCAATGCAATGCATTTATGAGGGCTGCAAACCAGCCCAGCCACAACCACGGGCACTCCCTTATTGCTAGGCTGAGGATTTTGTTCTCTTGTGTGTTTGAGCACAGACATCAGTAGAACTCAGCTGACATGAGAAGCCAAACAGTCTCTTGTCTCCTGGCATGTTACTTGAATGCACAGGCTGCATTGATGGGAACATCAAGCCCAGATGCCTCCATTAAATACATTCCTGGAAAGAATTTGAAATAGTTGATGGACCATTTACTATCAAAAATGTTGACTACAGACAAGTTCTAAAGAAGTCACTGATACCTTGACCTGCTGATATTTTTGTGACTCAAGAGGCTGAGATAATTAAGAGAGGGATGCAAAAAATGTGAAATTACTCAGTGCACTCCTCAGAAATAGCATAACAAACAACATCTCTTTCCATTCCTCTAGTAATAGTTTGTGGGGTGTAAACATAAAACATTTCTATCTGCCAATAAGATCTTGCCAGTGCAGCATTCAGAAATTCAGTCCAAGAATGGAAGAAGATAGATAAACACTTGAGTGGGAAGGAGACCTAGGAGAAATTCTGAAGACACACCAGAGACCTTTTATCAAATGGATCTCCTCGTGGAAGGGTACAGCTATGTAGGTCTCAGGCAGTGCAGAGAGCTTCTTGCTGACGCTGGGAAGTTGGAGGATTCCTCCTTGCCTGCAGGAGGTGTGCACTGGTAAAGGATGTGTGTCAACAAGTAAAGGAGCTGCTAGAGGAGGCTGGCAGACTTTGAAGCCTCAGGGGCATGAGAAGGGCAGTGAGGGAGGAGCTTACATTTACAATACAGAATTTCTAAGCTCTACCATGGACTTCTGCCTCACACTGGGCAACGCTGTCAAGCCTGCTGTCTTATAATGTCTTATGGAACAATTTCTTTTCTGTTCAAAGAGGAACCTCAGAAGGTCCCTGCACTGAGGCTCTGGGTTGTGCATGATTTAGGAGGAAAGGAATGTTTGGATTTCTGTATGGCTTCTGTCTATTCCCAAAGCAGTGCTGTGGTTAGATTACATTCTGGTTGTTGGTTGTAGCAGTGAAGGAATGGCTGAATAAAATCATACAAGGGATGTCATGCTGCTTCTTAATAACTCAGCTCCTAAGTAGCTGGCATTTTACAGTTGTTTTCATGTCTGCACCCCAAAGTACTTGAGAAACCTTCATGTTGGGTATTAATAATGCTCAAATGACATCAAGGGAATGCATTCAGCAGCAGCGTGGAATGCATATAAGCATTTCAAATAGTGACACAATGCTTTTATTTTCATCACAGGAAATGTTAAAAGATGAAGTGCGCACATTAACCTATAGAAACTCAATGTATCACAATAAACATGTTTTTAAAGATAAGATTGTCCTCGATGTTGGAAGTGGCACGGGAATTCTCTCCATGTTTGCTGCAAAGGCAGGAGCCAAAAAAGTATATGGGGTAAGAAGACTTTCTCTCACATTTGGAATTTGTTTGTGCATTTTGCCTGATAATTTGCCTCTGTGATTTACCTTTTCTTACTTGTCTTGGTTTGAAATTCTGCTCTCCAAGCCCATCTGTGCCTTGGTTTACAGTGGCTTCAGTGGAATTCTGTTGTATTCTATTACTTGCACTGCTGTGCCTTTTCCAAATTGAGATCTAAATGTCTTTTCATATGTGGAACCTTTGGTGATCTGGTACACATTCACATTTCTTCTTGGCTGAAAAAAAAATGTTAAAGAGACTCACTCCTACTCAGAGGGGTTAAGGGAACTATCTTGCTTTTCAAATTTTCAAGGTCTGCAACTTTGTAGTCTTGGAAACAAATTTCCTTAATACACTTTCTCCTGCATATTACAACTCAGCAAATTGTGCAAGAAAGCATGTGCATGCTTTCTGTGCCAACAATAACACTTTTCAGAGGCAGAAGGAAATTATTACCTTAAATACATTGAACTTTAGGAGCATGAATGTGCTGTTCTCTGCAGAGAAGTCATTACAGAGAGCATAGATTTGCTTACTAAGTATATTCAAACTTATTTGTACTGACTCTAAAATGACAAATGCAGTTTCTTTTTCCTTTGGATTTATGTTTGCCCTGAAGACACAATGCAATGTAGAAAAGGGGAAACAGATCCTATTTCTCAGTGTACTTCAACAAAATTGTTTACTAAAACATAATTGGGTACATCTGTGCATTTGAAGATGCTGATGTCACTAAGTACCCAAACTGTATGTCTTTATTACTGGTAATGACACATGAAATGCCATTTCAATTCTCAGGCTTATATTTTCAAAATCCTGTGTTACTTCTGAGTATCTCGTTTGAGTATCAGATTAAAGCATGAATCTATAGGCAGCTGAAATCAAAAGGTGCTGGAAAAAGTTTTGGAGTTTAAGCCCAAGACTGGCAGCTAGGATGTGTTTTCTCGTAAACCAAGTATTACTTATTAATATGATTTATTACCTCAAAGCCTCAAGGAGGATAAACCTGCAGCTTTCTGTGATGCAGAAATGCAGGTCTCATGCGAAGATGTTGCAGTGCTCTAGAAGTATAAGCATATACAAAATGATGATGCTGTGCTCCCACCTTCCTATCTCTCAGATCCCTGGCCATATGGTCTTCCTCCCTCCCTTGTGCTGGCACTGGTGATTATCTGATTCTACAGTGAGCCGGCTCACTGGCAGAAAATTCACCAAGTAAAAGAAAAGTAAATACTTTTCCACATGTTTGTTGTTGTTGTGGGATTTCTTGTGTTTGGGGTTTTTATTTCCCCCTTTGGTCTTCTTTAGAGTTCAGGCCTTTACAAAGGCCTTTATAAAGCTCAGTGGCACACCAGTGCCATCTCACCCATGGACTGTTCATTGCTGAAGCTGGTGGGTGTGCTATCCGTGGAATTTAGCTCTCAGAGGAACTCCCTTAGGTGTGAAACTCTTCTGCTACAGCTAAAGAATTTCAACTTTCTTGTCAGATGAGCTGTCTCGCTGTGAACCCTGTACACAGCAAGCTGCAGAATGGATTTGTGTTGGACAAGCAGCCATTTCTGAGATCTAGCAGCGGCAATCTTATATTTAAATTCAGAATTTATGGTCATATTTGCCACTGGAAACTGTGAGTGTTCCATTTAAAAAGCAAACACTTGCCATGAGCTATTACATAGCACTGAGATGTTCCAGTTTCTTCTCTACAGTTAAATGTGATTTTTCAAGTAGCATGATGTGGGAACTGTTGACAAATGCAGAGTGTTGGTTTTTCGACTACGGAAATCACTCTCCTCTTACTCAGACTTCCCCTCTTCAGGCTCAAATTCATCCACTGCTCTGTCTGGTTCTTCTTATCCCTTCTTATTCACTGTGGGAACTTATTCCTTGCCACTACCTAAGCCAACTGCTAGAATTATCTCTGGGTCTTCAAGAGATGTAAATCATAGAATCATTAACTTAAAGCTGTATCAAGCTGGCCAAGGACATGTCCAGTCCAATTTGGAAAATCTCCAAGTGTACAGACTCTAAATACTCTCTCAGCACCTATTCTAGGCCTAAAATCAGCAGGAATTTCCCTTGCCACAGCTCATGATTACTGATTTTTGTCTCGTCTCTCTGCATTTCAGAAAAGAGATTGACTTTACTTTCTTTGCAAGGCCCTTTGGGATACTTTTAGATTGCTTTGGATTGTGGGGGGAATCTCTTCCACAACCTGAACAGAACCAGCCCCCTCATTTTCTCTTCTTTCTTCACCTGCTCTGAGCCATAACCCTTGTGGGAGGGTACCAATATGCCGTGCAGTGATGTTCATCTAACGGGGGAGCTGTAGAAATGTAGAAAATAGAATTGGCACATAGATGTCAGTGCTTGGGAGGGGTCAGTGAGGGACACAAAAACACATAAAAATACATAAAATATCCCTTGAAGCCTTGGTTCATTTGCTGCATTTAGTCATACAGAATTCAGGACAGTCACTGCAGTAGAACTATCTGAATTCCATGGTATTTTCAGACAAACAAGACAGCGCAGGGAAAAAGGAGTTAAACAGACACAGAAAATGAAGGCTGATGTTAGATGTCAGCTGCTTTGTATAAAAAGGTGGTGATGAGGACACAGCCCAGGGGAAATCTGGGAATCTTGTGACTGTTTCAGGAAGAGACCACAGTAAAAGAGGAGACGTTTGCAGCAGTAGATTGAAGACTGAGACATAAAATGAAAGCAGAGGCGAATATACACACACAGAACCAGACAGAGCTGAAGCAATTCAAGGGTCCATGCTGGGACCACTGCTATTTAATATCTTCATCAAGGACAATAAGTAGTGGGATTGAGTTTGCAGATGACACAAAACTGCTTTGTGCAGCTGATGTACTTGAGGAAAAATACACCAGACAGGGGAATCTTGTCAGGCTTGAGGAGTGGGCCTATGTGATTTTCAACATGGCCAAGAATAGGATCTTGCACCTGAATCAGGGCAATCCTTTGAAGATCTCTTCAAGCCATAATCATCCTCTGATCCTGTGATTATAAGCTCAGGTACAGACTCATTTTATTGGAACATGCACTTTTCATAAATTCCCAATGCTTAGCAAAATAGGACAGATTTGAGCAGATCACTTTCTTAAAAGAAAACTGAGAAAAAAAACCCGACAACACTGATTTTTCCTCTATTTTTTCACCCACAGAATTCAGTTTTCTTTTTTCTGAAATGAGTTGCTTTTTAAAATAAAATTCACTACAGTATAAATTCCAAGTCAAAATGCAGATGAACAGCTTTAACCACCCTAAAGCAAGTTTATTTTCTGAAATATGTATTCCTTCATTAAACATTTAAGTGTTGGGAGTTTCTTTATTCTTTTGCTTCTTTGTGTCTGAAGCAGATTTTTGGAAACTTGTTGTCATTCATGAGAGAGAACTTTTTATTTCTTTGCACCTTGCTCTTTAGAAAGTTTGGAAAGCAACCTCCAAACACCTACGTACGCCTGCTTTATTTAAAAAACATCCAAAATGGGCAGTGGAATTGAAAATATCAGACAGATGTGAAAAAAAGACAGAGAAAATGAGTATAATGGCAGTAACTGTAGGCAGGGCATGCAGTCTATACAGCTTAAAGTAAGGGAAAGAACCTGGATGGAGCAAAAGGACAGCCCTCACCCCAAAGAATTTCTTCCTTGAACTCTCTGGACTCAGGTGTTCCTTTCCACAAGCCAGTTTTGGCTTATGCTCAGGCCATTGAGCCAGACATTTTAGGAATGGTTTACATCCACAGGCAAGCTAAGCAGATTCAGTGTGTTCCCATGGGGACTGGGATTGATATTATGACTGCTATTATGTCTGTTTCATGCACAATATAAAAGCAATAAAGGATTTGTGTGTCCTTGCATCCGCTGTCCTGCCATCTGTGAGTGCTATCACAGAGGTCAAGCACAATTTAGCTTTTAGAGATTAAATGGGATTCACTGGATATAGAAACCACTTCATTAGAGATAATATAGTTCTGTTTGACATTCCCATAGGGGAATTAGAGAGACGAGGATTATGCAAAGTAGTATCGTCCTTTTAATGCCAAATTTGGAAGAGGAAAATTAGGAATTGATTCAGTGACTACAAGCAACTTTGGCCTTCATGAATTTCAAGGGACACAAAACCCAGACAGATTCATGGAATGTAGTTTTTCTCTAAAAGATATTAAAGGTCATTGCAAACATGCTTTTATCCTGGTACACAGATTTTACCAAGTTTAAGGGCAGATCTAAAACTAGGAAGGACTCTGTAATTATTTTCCTAGAAAAAGCACAGAAATGGTCAGAGAAAAAGCTGTGCAGACCTGGATGGTCTTGTAAATAGAAAATTTCAGTCATTTCTTATATGTTAAATGCCTGCATTCTTTTGGAATAGCAGCTTTGCTAATGAATATAGATTTTTCACATAGAAAACAATTGCTTCTTGGCATAGAACAGTATTGGCATATTTGAATTTTAATATTATTCCCAATGTTTGAATGTATTTTGTTTTAAAATACATATGGAAATGTAGCATCATCCTAATTCATTCCATTCAGCAGATTTTTGTGAGGGAGAGGGCAATATTCTAAAGTATCATGAAGAAATTAAATATAATTAATAAATTATGTACCTTTTGTAGGTAGAACCTCTTTTTTTTCACATTTCCACAATTTTAAGAGCAATCTTTTCTACAGGTGCCAGTTTAACTCAGACACTGGCTGCAATTTAAGTATTAAAATATCATTCATTATGATCCTCCCCACAGGGAGGGGGCTTTATCAATGGTTACATGCTTTGTAGAGTCTTTGCTGCCTTCAGTAGATATTGTTTTCATTCACATAGCTGAGCTCTCTAAGAGATGAATTGCTCTTTATCTTGCTTTTCTTTTTTTTTTTTTTTCCCTAGATTGAATGCTCAAGTATATCTGACTACTCAGAAAAAATTATCAAGGCCAACCACTTGGACAACAGTAAGGCATATATAATTTTTTTTTCAGGAAAAAGAGAAGATAACAAGTTTTGCTTTTTTCTGATTAATTTATATTGTGGGTTTTACATGTAAATTGTAGTTTTGCAGAATTTATTTATGTAAATACGAAATTAAACACCTCATTCTAGGTACTACAACAATTCCTCACAGGAACTACTATTACTTCTGTATTTATCAGAGATAAAAGAAGTAAATAGAATTTATCAACAGGAAGTTTGGTTTAGCAAAGCAGAAGGAAGACCCTGTATTAGAACTGAACTTATCAAATTAATTCTGCTATTTCAATTCCACCTTTTCTCTTAAACAGAATAGAATAGAAATACAAACACACATACTGACATTCAAATTGAAATAAGGTTTAAAGCAAAAAAATTTCAGTAAGTTTTCTGACTCTCCACTTTAAGAAAATGCTTTTTTCAAAACCTTATCAAGACACTTCCCCAAACAAAAATTTTCAAATCATGAAATAAAAACATAATACAAAACTTATTGTTTGCTTGAAAAGAAAGCTAATGAAATTTCCAACTATGTGGAAACTTTGAATTGAAAAAAAAAAAAAAAAAAGAAAAAAAAGAAAAAGCAAAAAACCTAGAAATGACTCCAAGCTACTGAAAACCTGCAGCACAAAATAATCCTCAACAAATTCTATTTCATGCCTTCAGTCCTCCTCCAAATCACAGCACACAAGATATCTTTGTAACAACCTAAAAAATCAGTCTTTTTTTAACTGAGGCCGTGAGACAGCTCCTGTTTAAAAGTGCTTTCTTGTGCAGAGCTTGCCTTTGCTGCAGAGCAGGTCATGGCTGGGCTGTACCAAGTGCCCCCACTTCTAGCTGTGTCTGTTCTGATGCGCAGGGAATGGGTTTCTGTTCTGGTTCAAATCTGTTCTAATTTTTATTGCTGTCACTGGCAGTTTCTGACTAACCCCAAGCTCTCTGAGAGGAATATTTATTGTACAGCTCAGGCATTCAAGTGTTGTGGTGTGAAACAGCAGTGACGTGGGATACAAGAGGCCAGCCAGCGTATGCAGCGCTAGGTTCAGGGAAAGAAGGAAGAAAAGGACCAAAAAATACTCTTTTCCACAGTAGGGATAAGAGTACCAAGTAGGGATAAGGCACTAAAGCAGTGAGGGGTGACCTCCTTGGTTGTCCTGAACCTTGGATGCAGAGGCTGCATGTTCCCAGAACGGTTTTCATCCGCTAGAGACACAAATAGCACACCGCGAATCAATTTGTGTTTGGCTTTTCAACAGCAGGAATTGCGTGTGAAGGGACCACTGTCAGAATAAATTAGAAGGTTCCAGTGTGCTCCAGAGGGTGCAGAAGGTATTTATCTCTGCTTTTTCCTCCTGTTTCTACAAGGAGAAAGTCACTGGGAAACTGTGGCACCAGAAGCAGAGCTCCCTCCTTTTGGGAGGAGGCTTGGCAGGACAGGTGCAGCAGTCTGCCTGACAGCACTTTGGTCTGCAAACTGCACACCTGAACCAACATTTGCACTTTTACCCTCTACACTGACCCACATTCACTTTGATTTTAATGCAGCCAGGTACTGAGCCAAAGGATCTTGTTGCTCTTAGAAAGTTTCCTTTTTTTCTCCCCTATATGTTTCAAGAAATGAAGAGTCAGCAAAAGGGGCTGAACCAAGAGAAAACACACTGTTCCCAGAACAGATACATGCAATAATATATCTGGGGACAGTACAGTCTGTCCCCACATGATGCCTTATGAAGCAAAGGGGGGGTGGGAGGAACCAGTGCTGCTGCTGCTGCTTACACTGTGATGTTCTAGGTGTAAACAGAGGGCTTCAGGTGTTTAAATTCACTCCAAAAGAATTGGGGCAGTGAAAGTGCTTGGGAAAAAAGAGAACTAAAGAGAACTCATGGCTGGAGCTTATAGACATGAAGAGTCTTCAGTACAACAACAGATGAACTGTTGAATTACTAACTGTGAAAGAAATGCGGCTAAATAATGGCAAAGAGAAGGGAACTCAGCTCTTTTCCAGTCAGGTTCCTCTTATCAGCTGATACTTTGTGGTACCAGTCTGAGTCAGAGTGTTCCCAATTTCTTAGTGGGCCAGTCTGGATTAAAAATTTGCTATGCAAATAACATGGCCACATCTGGTTAGAGTAATACGAGTACTGCATGCATTTGGGAAAGACAAAACCTCCTCTTCCCTGGGATGAGTTCTAAAAACCACTCAACCCACACTTTCATACTCAGCCAGCTAACCTAGTTCTAGCTAAATTAAATTAAATTACCTTTATTTTTTCTGAAACTGAATGTCAACCATTTGATCAATAAAAACGACTATCATTAAAGACTGCTATTCATTAAGAGTAGTCAAATAATCTTATCAATTAGTAATGGAAAGTAGAATATTCACCTTATTCCTAAATTTCAAGTGCATCTGTTACCTTGTCAAGGAAGAATCCAGAACCATGAGACTTTATCCACTGCAACAAACAATATAAGGAGCAGAGAAACACACACTGAAAATTATTTAGCACATGCTTAAAATACACTTGTAAATAGAAAATATTTCTTAAAAGCAGGAATAACTGGTGACTTGTAGTAGTCCTAAAACAAAGTTATTTGTTACAACTGAACTAGATATGACCCACTATTTAAACATTAGTGTGTAAACCTGCAGGGGTGTTTAAAGGCTTCTAAGTGGATTCTTTGCCTTACTTGGTCAATGATCTAGAAATCTGCCAAATTCCAAAGGGCATTGTAAAATGAGATCATACAGGTAACAAGGTAAGGCCTGTTTTTTCTGTTCTTTTTTAGACATGGTGGAGTTTTTTGTTTGGCCTTTGGATTTTGGTTGGTGTTTTTTCCTTTTATATTGATACTAAAAATTCTATTTATTATATTTACTCTGTATAGTTTTTGAAAAGTGTGAAGTGCATTGTCACGTGGAGTCATGCCTTATCAACAGGCACTCAAGAAGAGAATCATATAGAAAAGGTCAGCCTGACATTCGCCAGTAAGGATCTTAGTCAGGTGTTTTATTATGTGCAACGTATTTCTTTGGATTCTCTTTTCAGTAATCACAATATTTAAAGGTAAAGTGGAAGAAGTTGAATTACCTGTGGATCAAGTAGACATCATCATCAGCGAGTGGATGGGTTACTGTCTGTTCTATGAGTCAATGTTAAACACAGTCATCTTCGCACGAGACAAGTGGCTGGTAGGTGCTCTGCATGTCGTGCTCCTTGCTGGAGCAGTCACCACTTATTTTCTGACTACAAGCTTTCCCTTCCCCACTGTCGCCATAACAAGACACAGTCACATCTCCAAGTGCCATTTCTTAGGCTTTAACGAGGAGATAACAAAGGGAACCTCAGTGAAAGAGCTTTGCTTTTGATTAAGTGCTGGCCGGCGAAGTTTGCATAGACACTGTCTAATGACATTGCCACAGGCTGCAAGGTTAAAGCTGGTGTGACAATCTGAAGGAAAGCAATAAAGGCATGCAAGGGGTGCTTGTCTGGTTTTTGTATGTGCAGTTCAAAATGTGATGTCTTTGTCAGGTGAATAGATTACGAGATCCATTTCCCCACAATTCATCAACAGAAACCTGGAGGGCTAATGTTTCCAGACCGAGCTGCTTTGTACGTGGTAGCAATTGAAGACAGACAGTACAAGGACTTCAAAATTCACTGTGAGTAAGAGCCTGCCAGTAACACTTTTCTGTGGTCATTTCCCTAAAATCTTCCGTTTTCAGTAGCCTGCTGTAATCTCATTGTGGGCCAGAATTCCAACATAAATGTGAACTCTGAGAAAATGTTGGTCTGCTGATAAATTCAGGAAATTTGCAGTAATTTAAAGTGTGCAAAGGAAAGATGCATGTATAAATTGATGACGACTTTGTCTAGAGTTATATTAATACCTCTAGCTATAAATGTGCATTATAGGGGATTTAGTTTTGTTGTTGTTTTGATAAATATATAATCCATCATAACAGCCACAAAACCCAGTAATATTCGTTTGCCATTCAGATCCTTATTTTTAACATAAGAAAAAACATAAACACAGTAAGATGTTAATAATTGTACATGTGAAGAAATAAGCCCGAAAAAAATATTTCTCCATGATGTCTTGTTAAGAAGAAAAAAACCCACAACATGTAGTATTTATTTAAAACATTTTATCCAAGAATTTTTAAATTAAAAATAAGGATCAGAAATTTAAATTTTACTTGTATGTTAAAAAGAGATTCTAATTTGGGGGGGGGGGGTGGTTAAAACTTCATAGATGAATGAAATTGACTTTTCCTTTGCTTCTAAAATGTTGGGAGAGTTTCCTTAAAGTATCATGAACAACTGCTGCTGTTAGTAACATCTACAAGTGACCTAGTCCAGGCTCCTGCTCTGGTGAAATGAACAAGTTTTACATTATTTCATTCTTTTTTTTTTTTTTTCTTTCAACATTTTTTGATTTTATTTATTTCTCAGAGATGGGCAGTTTCTCTTAAAGGTATTTTCCATTATGGGAAAAAAAATCACAAAATTCCTAAGCAGATTTATGTGATACATGTGAAAGTTTGGGTTAAATTAGTGGGTTCAGACAACTCTTAAATAAAAATGCCTAACTCCTCATTTTTTCACTCCCACCTCCTCCCAGAAAAGAAGGCTTGGTGTTTTATAATCAAATTCAGTGCTAATACACAGAACTGCCAGTTGGTCAGAATTGCTATTTTGGGTCAAAAGCGAGCCCAGTGCAGCGGGGCGGTGACAAGAAGTCTCTGTAGGTGCCAGGCAGGATTATATCTCCTCCTCGTGCACAGCCTAGATTTTCCTCCATGGCAATGTGATGACCTTGACAGTGCAGCTTCAATGTGCAGCTTCAAAAGGATGTATGATTCCCACATTCCGTAAAGGAATCAGAGCCATTTTGGCCTAAAATCTTTCACTTTGCTTTTGAACTCCTTCCTTTCTAGATCTTGAGTCCTTTTCTCACAGCAATACATCTGTTTTCAAATTGTTTCATTTTTAGCCATTTGAAAAAATGTTCAAGTCATTTTTTCCTCTTCTAAAATGTTGTTTTCCTTTAAGATGCTTTATTTTCTGATTTCAGCTCTGATTTCCCTTCCTCCCTTACCTTATATACCTCTGTGTCTTTAGTTATTTTCATCTCACTATCTATTTGCACCACCATCTTGTCTCTTCTTCCCATTTGTAAATCTTTGATGGTGTCTCCTTACATTTCAATTTTTCATCTTTTTCTCTCCTAAGGAGGATAGAGTCTTGCCTTCATAGGAGATGTAGGGCTGAGCATTTTAAAAGGCATTCAAGAACCATTATACTGATTAAAAAATAATCCAATATGAGGTTTTTTAAAAAATCTAACTTCTGATTTTTCTAATTGAAGATTAATACCAGAGTACTACTACAGTCAATTACTCTGATTTACTGCAAAACGTAAAACATATAATTTTATTTTTTACCTCCCATGACAGCTCTCTGCCTAAGACAGACTGGGCCATGTATTTTAAAGGTATCCTACATAGGCTGAAGTGCAGTAAATTATGGAGGTGCCAGTAATAAAAAAATAAATAAATAAATAAATTGTTTCTTCAGGGCTTCCTAGTTAATCTTTTCTGAGTAATCACATAAAAATGTATGACTTTTATAAAAGTAATCTGAAGTTCTCACATGCTCATGATGCTTAAAAGAAAAGTTTCAGCTCCCCTGAAATGCTAAGAAACTTGCAATCCAATAAAGAGATAATAAAGAGATATCAAAGAATCATTCATGTCTATGTTTTTTCCAATTTAGGAATATGCAGATTTTTATATTGCATTACATTTTGAGTCATACTCCTCAGGAAACCTCAGTGGCTCAAATGCTATGCTCTGGAAAAGATGAGACATTTCAAACATGCTCACAAATTTGTTTATCTGTTTACTTTGTTTTTTTGTTCAAGCCATTTTTTAAAACACTCCCACAGTATTCAGTTTAGATTTTGAGATGAAGCACTGAATGGACCTTGTCTTACATGCTTCATAAGACTAAGATTTCACTTGTTTGAAGGTTCTTGTTTTCACTTTTTTAAGCCACCTTGTCTACTTTTCCATTTTTCAAGGTTTTCGTTTTGTGCAAAAAATCCTCAGCATGATAAGAAGCATCTATTGCAACAATCAGAAGAACAGTTCAAATTCAGAGGATTGGCATGACTTCTAAATCTTTTCAAAGTGAACCTTTTGCTCTTCTGTCATGATGTATGTGCAGATTAAAACTGGGAGTCCCAACTATTAAAACACACTGCAATTCTACTCCTGCCAGTAATTCACTTGCTGAAACTAAAACAAATAACCAAAAGAGCGTGTAAACTGCCAGTTGAGTGGCAATCTACGGGGAAAAAAATAAAGTAAGTACTAAGCAGAACAGATAGGAAAGGATAGAATTCCAAATAGCTGTTTCCAACAGTCAGCCTGACATCAGATCATTTTGGGCAACAATCACAAGTGTCTAAAGCCACAAAAATCATTGACAAATCTCATATAACACAGTTTTGGAGACATCAAAAAATAAGGGTCACTTGTTCAAAGATGTACATTCAGGGCTTATTTTGCCACGACTGCATTATCTGTAAAATAGCAATGATGACACAGACAGCTGGGAGCAAAGAGCTGAAGGGGACATCTGAAAATAAGGGGATGGTACAAGTTCTTTCAAAAGAAAAATGCTTTGAGAAGCAAAAAGTATTTTCTATTATTGCTGCTAACCTTGCCAAATCCATTTGCATTGACAGGGTGGGAGAATGTGTACGGCTTTGACATGACCTGTATTAGGGATGTTGCCATGAAGGAGCCCTTGGTGGACATAGTAGATCCAAAGCAAGTGGTGACCAACGCCTGCTTAATAAAGGTTTGGTAATTTTGAATATACCTAATTATGAATATTAACACCGAACTGTAGGGTTCTTTTGGGGCCTGCTGCATATGCTTTGCTACTGTCTCTGCATGCTTTGAGCCAGCTGCAGAATCCATCACTGAAGAATGCTGTCACACTAAAAGGAAAATTGTGCAGTTTTAAATTAGCCAGTTTTTGCATGTTTCACATGATCAGTACTATCACATGACCTGAGCATTAACATTGATATCTTGATTTTTGATGGAATTCCCAAAAGCAAGATGCACCTTGTCTCTACTCATCTCGCTGTATCTGCAGGCTGTAACTCAAGATTCTTACAAATTTTACATATGCAAATACTGGATGAAGAGAGACATGGTATATATAGATATGAATTTGAATTGCCCTGACCTTTTTGTAAATAGAGGTTGGAAATCACTGATTGAATGCTACTGAGGAGAAGGGGTAAATTACTCTCTTTGCAATAAGTCTGCAGGATCAGTTCTGAATTGATGACGAAATAAATAATTAACTCCAGAACATGGGATCAGAATTTGAACTCAATTAATTGCTCTAACTTCCTAATTCTTACCCTTATATAGAATGTTACTGTTCTCTCTCAGTCCCAACATCTGCAGCCAGAGGTTAACTGGTACCCTGCCCCATGTGAGACAGGAAGGTCACTAATCCCTGTTCACAAGACCATGTTTACAATGAAGGAACTGCCTCCAGGAACACTTGAAAGCTCTAAAATTCCCTTCACTTGAAGGAATCCTCCTCATGTTGGACAGCTGTCATGAACAAGTCTGTCTGCATCAAAAGTAGTGGTAGCACCAGGTCCATGAGTCCAAGAGCTCATTTATCCCAAAGAGTCAGTTCTAACTTTTCTCTTTCACTTTTTGCCATTAACAAACCCAGCATTAAATGTTCCCATATGCAAAAAGGAAAGCCATGCCTCCAGTCTGCAAAACCTTTACTGAAAGCAGCAAAAAAAGGAACAGAAGCAGAAACTCTGCATGAGTACATATGCATGCCAGTCCATCTGCACTGGGGGGAACACAAGATGGCTGTGCTTGAAAACAGCCTCAGTCAGAGCAATTCAAAATTGCAGCATGCACAAAAGAAACAGCTATTTAGACTCTATGAAATATGTCCAGAGAGAAAGAGATCAGGGAGCAAAATTGGTTGGCTGCTCTGGAATAAAAAGCTGCACACCCTTAATTGAAGTGCAAATCCAGCACTTTATTTAGAAGGTCTTTGAAAGTAATTTGGTTTAAGATGACAGACAACAGTTTTCAAAGTGTTTCTATTCAGGTTTTATGTTCAGTTTTGACATCTTTTGTCCATAAACTGAATGGTGCTGTACCATGTAGAAGCACCATGAGAGCAAAGCAGGTAATAAGTACACAAGCACAAACCACCCTCCGTTCCAGAATCATTTGCTAATCTCACAAACTAATCACTAAGAAAAGAGAAAATTGTCAATGAAAAGCATGAAGGAGGAGGTTTATGTTCAAGATAGCAATGTGGAAGTAGGAAAAGCAAACTCTGTAGTTATATATTTTTAAATTTAATTTACTTTTGCACATGGTTTATTTATATAAAATGCATTTCTTTCATCCTGAAAATATTTGCGAATTCAGAGAATAATATTAGCCTAAGAAAACATTTGAGAATAAACAAAGCCATAATGTTTAATTATTCAGATATTTTATTACAGCACTTTTGGATAGCACAGCTTGTTCATATTAGATTCACAGAGGGTTTTTTAGGGTTGTATTCAACCCAAAGCCAGCTAATTTAGGGTGCCTACCAGATGAGTCTGAGCTCTCTCTACATTAGTCAGTGGATGGACCAGTCACTAGGTACATTCCTCAGAGACCAGTCAGAGTCTTGTGCTTCTGCGGTTATTTCAATTCCCAGTTTAGATGCTCTGAATGGTTCTACAAAATCAGCAAAATAAGACATCAACTGTGCCTGCTGTGTACCCATGGCACTTATCTGACATGATGGAGACTTGAGTAAAATTTCCTATTTTTCACTCCTCAGAAACTGGATGTAACTCAAGTCCTGAATGCTTTAAGGAACTTCAGGCACTAGGGCACAGGTGCACTAGGGGTGATGCATGCAGGGAATCCAGCATCCTCTCTGCTGTGAGAGCCATTCTCTTTTGCACAATGTCTTAAATACATCTGAGGGGCACAGGAATTGTTATGCCAAGTAGGAGTCCTGAGTTTAACTTCCATACCAAATCAGCCAGGGAGAGTAGTGAGAATAAAGCATCTTCAAACCACCAGAATCAGTAAGTGAACTCAGGAATAAGTGTACAGGAGTCCTGCTGGGGGCCTACTGCTTTCAATAACACTGCCAAAAAAATGGAAAATTTGTTTCACACTAAGTGAAACAGTTGTGTTTTCTTCTCTGATCCAAAAACAAACAAAAAAAACTCCACCAAACCTGGACATCCACTGAGATTTGCATGTTTAGCTTATTTCCATGCTCACAAAATTCTAGCTGAGTAACCTGACTCTGAGATGGAGATGCAGAAAGAAGTGCCATGGCATTCTAGAAGCAACCTTAACTCCAATTTGTATTGTTTGTCTCCCATCAAGTTAGCTGTAATGAGTGTTGCCAATTTATATAAGAATATAGAGTTGCCAGAGTACAATTCAAAGAGATCACCAAAGCCCAACTTGGCCATTCTCAGATTTATATTTATTAATTTAAAAAACCCACTTTTGTCTCCTATCTTGCATTGTAAAAAAGCCAGTTTCTGTCCTTAAAAAAAGGACTGCAAAAGGGACCAACAATATTCTCAGGACAGTTGTTTAATATTTGTGAGAAATGTCTATTGACTTCTCTAATAAAAATATTTCCTAGTGCTTTTGATTCCACTTTACCCTGCACAGCCAACACAGCTCAGAGAGAGGGAGCTAGTTCCCTTTTATGTGTCTCACCACTAGACTTAAAGTCCCAATTTCCCCACAGTGAGATCACTAAAAAGACAACAGAAATTACAGATAGTCTGCAGCTATCACCCACCAGTCCAGTTTAGCTTGGCAAAGCAAATTTTGCAGGCTGCTATGGAGCTCTGCCAGGACACCTCAGAAGTTCTCATTACTAGCCTGCTTTTGTCTTACCCTCTTTTGACGGGGGAAAACCAAAAACATTTTAAGGTTATCACAGCTTTAAATGACCAATTATATGCATAGTTCTCTGATAAACACTAGTGCCTCAGGGTGTCATTGCAATGCAGTAGAATAATTTTCATTATGGTTAAGTTGTTCTTGAGCAGTAATGTTAACCAGACAGGCCAAAACTATGGCTTGCTTAAATCATCTCCCCGTAAGTTTTTTAAGTCTCAGAAACACGTATGTGATCCATGCAAAGACCTCAGTAACTGCATGGCTGCATCTTTCTATGTCTGTTTTTGCAGTCTTGGGTTACTGAAGGTAATTTCTACAAGAGCCGTCCGATGTGCCCTAAAAGAGGCTAAAAGAGCCCTCTAATGGGCGGTCTAGACACTGTTCTCCATTTTTGCAGTGCAAGTCTTAGGAAATGCTGGTGAGGTCAGAGACACAATTCCTAACTTCAGCTGGTAGAGTAGAGAAAAATCTGGATTTCTGCCAACAAAAATTCTGTTTCCCTGTATGCATGAGCAATAAGGGTACCACAGCAATGAGAATGAGCAATGAAGGTACCAGAAAGTGCATAGGAAACATTTCCCACAGCATCAGAATAGTACTTCAGATTTACCATCCCCCCTGTCATCACTGCAACTTTTTGGAAGCAATCCAGATAAAAGCAGTACCTATCTGGGAAAATCAGATCCATCTGAAAAACACAGTTTAAGCCTTGAACGGTGAGATGTAAATATTGATGGAAATAAGCAATCCTGAAGACTACACTGAAGCTTCCAGCTCCTGCAATCAAGCCCTAGTATGATTGACATGATTTACTTCTGTCTTGTTCTGGAGTAAGATGCCTGTGCTCACTGTTTGGAATCAGTTACCTGACACAGGACTAGAAAGCACCACCACCAAAAAGCAGGTCCCTCTTGTGTCTCAAAATGCTTGGCACAGTCAGATCACTTTCCTTCCCAGAGATGCAAAACCAAATAAGTTTATTTTTATTAGAATCCCAAATCTGGCATCTTTCCTCATGCTGACTATCCCTGATGATAAAAGGTCTTTGAACTGGACCTATGTCTCCATGTCAACATCTACCTGTATTTATCAGAGCACCTTTTTACCCTGGTTTTCCCCAGCTCCTACAGCCTCTCATTGCTATTCCCAAGAAACCAGTGTCTTCAGTGAGTGTCCTCTCTGTCAACTTAGTCAGATAACTGGATCATTTGCTCATGATTTGATACATTAGAATATACCTCTGATTCCTTACAGTGATAAAAGGCTGCCAGTCATCTTTGTGTCTGATCACTGAATGAAATCTTGAAGTACCTCATTTCACACTTACCTGAGAATCACAGACATCTGCATGTAAATGTCATTTCTTTCTCCTCCAAACAGGAAGTAGATATTTATACAGTGAAGACTGAAGAATTGGAATTTACTTCTGCATTCTGCCTCCAAATTCAGCGCAATGATTACATTCATGCCTTGGTCACCTATTTTAATATTGAATTTACAAAGTGCCACAAGAAGATGGGATTTTCTACAGGTAATCTGTATTTCTTTTAATTTCATTTCTGTTGCTATCAGTCTATCAGTGCTGTTGATACAGGAAGGTTTAATGTACCACCACATTGGAATTTCAGTGATTAAAAGCTATTGTAATTTTGGGGGAGGTGAGCAGGATGGGGAAAGGACAATTGCCTATAGGAATTCGGTGAGAACAGAGGCATAATTTCACGGTGGCCATCAAGCTTAGAGCTCAGCAGGAATTACGACCTGTGAATTTATGTCCCTCACCAGTTAAATCTAAATCCTGTGTCAAATTTCTCAGATTAGACAGAGAATTATAGGCTCAGAGAGAGATAGCAGCTCTGCATCCTGGTTTTCTCCAAATCCAAAACTCAACAAAGCTTGCCCCAGAGCCTAGAACAAAACCTACATTTTTTCCAAGCTACAGAAACACACATACTGATTATGTGAGTCATCTCTAACAACCCAGATGTGAAATTCTAACTTGCCTTGGTGAGCAGATATTTAAAGGAATTACTCCATTCCCTTAAGGCACCATTTACCAGACTGAATAAAAATTGCAGTGTCTTGCAATAAATGCAAAAATCTCATCCTGTAGACAGCCTGCGTGTAGACAGGAGGGTGAAGTGTTTCTCTGCCTCTGTTCTGTTTATCATGACAAGGCAGGTGCAGAAGAATTACTCCATAAAAAGGTTGTTTTACCATCTGCTGCTGAAGGTCACCACTGTCTGGAAGACTGGTAAAGGTTCTCACCTGGTGTCTGCTGGCAAAGCTGCACTGAATTCAGTAAAGTACACCGGTTTGTAGGACATGTCCAAACACTGCTTCATTGATAGGTATTTTTATAAATTATGAATAAGAGTGTAATTTGGGGCGAACTTGGAGACCTGGGCCTGCATTACATACAGCCCCATCCTGTTCATGGGGCACAAGATTCCAGTTATGTCCAGGCTTTTCTGGGGAATGTGTCCCTGCACAGGGGCATGTGCACAACTATGTGGGTGTGTACAAGGCAGCAGTTATGACTTAGAATATAAATTCAATTTCATTTTGGTGTAACATGTTTTCAGTTAGAAATTTTATGCAGCTGTGTCCAGATAGTAAACAGTCTGGATCTGAATTCCTACGAGAAGAGATCTCATTTAACATTTGAGATTAACAGTCATTAAAACCGTCTGGACACACAGACAAAAATTATCTGGTAAAATCCTTCTCCTTTCAAAGATACCAATTTGTCAGCACAGTTTCTGAAAAAAACTTGCTTTATATCAGTCTTCTGATCCTAGAATTTTAGAAAACAGTTAAAAATTCCTGTCCTGCTAGTTTTTAAAGAAAGCATCAGTTATTTTCCCAGACACGAACAATTTTCAAAGCCAAGTAATTTTTTTGAAACATTGATGTTGAAATGAAATAAGATCATTATTTTATTAAACAATGTTAATAATGATACAATACAGTGACCTCATGTGACTGGCGAATACAAATAGGAGAAAAACAAACTTATCAGAGGGGTTTTTTGCTAGGTTAGGAAGTCTTTGAGCTCCTACAGCTATTCTTAGGTTCCTAGATGCTCTTGACTGCAAGAATGCTGGGAACAAAAAGTGACCAATACAAGTTCATTAGGCACTGCTCAAAGATTGGAATTTAAATCAGAAATAGAACCAAAGAAGTAAATTAAAAGCCTGGAATAACAAAGGGTCATCAAAGTGATTCTGCTAAGCAAGACTAAAAATTAATTTAGACCAGTTTCCATCTCTGGCAAATTTCCCCAAACGCCTTTTAAGAGTCCCAAAAGTGATCAAGGTGCAAGTGCCCTTTCATCTGCTCTATCCTCCTGGAAACGGTAAAATTTGCTGTTTTGGGATCACTAGTCAAATGTTCCATCTGCAACATCTGGATTAATAATTTTTGATGAATCTTTCCCTCATGCTTTTGTATCATTGTTTTTTGAACTAATTTATACTTCTGAAATTCAAAGCACTTAGTGGTAAAGATTTTCCAAATTTGACCATGTGTGGGTTGAAAGAAAAGCACAAAAATGTGCCTATCTTGCCCTGTAATCTCTTTTGTGGAATCCCTCTTTCTGGGTGTGATTCACATCTGACATATTCCAGCAAAAATTAGAAGACAACCCACAGACAGCCAATAGAATTGTGTTCTAAAGCACATTTACTAATATAGAACATAAAGCATTCTATGAAAAGGATTTTCCCCAATCATTTTCAAGTTATAATTTGATTTGCAAGGCATTTAAGAAACTTCAGTAAGTGATACCCATGTATATATTTTTAGCACCTGATGCTCCTTATACTCACTGGAAGCAAACTGTCTTCTACTTGGAGGACTATTTAACTGTCAGACGAGGAGAAGAAATCTATGGGACTATATCCATGAAACCAAATGCAAAAAATGTGGTAAGTCAGCACCCCTGATCCTAATTCCACCTCTACTGGTCACAAACTATGATCAACAATAAAGAAAATGGATAGGAGTAAAACAATGAGCTTGCTAAAGGCATTCATGTTTATTAGTAAGAGCTCCAGTCACAGCTTCACCAAAGCTGACGACAGCAATGATAAAGCAGTGCTAATGTTACAGAAGTCAGCCTGCAAGCAGGCTAGCATGGGAAGGGAGAAAATATTCAAATACATCACCAAATCAGCTGCCCTCTGCAATCAGCTTGACTCACATTTTGTGACACAAGGAGGCAAGGGGTTTTTCACACTGCCACTGAAATCAGTGGAAAGATCCCTTCTGCCAGCACACGATGATCAAGAGTAAGTACTTCAGTTCCACCTCTATGGGCACTGAGTGATTTGCCACTCAGTGCCCAAGGACAGTCCAACAGGAAATTAAGTAACACATTTCAGAGGAATTCTTGCATGAACTCACTAATCCAACGTACTTGCACTCACTAATTGAGTGAAAGGGTTGTTTAGCTTTAGTCTTAAATAAACATCTGTATTTTCTACGGAAAATTTTAAAGCATGAGGGATATCACACTACCATGACTGCTGAAAACTTCCTCAGTTTCTCTGCTATGGGCTAAATCCCCCTAGTGCTTCTTTTAACTGCTAATGAGACTGTGACACATGGTCTGATAGGCAACCTGTGGCTGGATAGAACAAGACATGAGAATTATGGTTTCTGGGAGAAACACTGGGCCATTTTCTGCCAAAAATCTTGAGCAGTATCTCTTCATTCTGTTAAAGTAAACACCAGTTAAAATAACCTGGTTATCCATTTATGCAGTTGTTGTAATTGTTGAAAAAATTGCATTTGTTAACTGCAAAAAGCCCTAACATTTCATTGTCTTCCCTTTTTGCATTGCTTTTCCATTTTTGTACCAAACACAGATTGGATATGGTAGTGTTGATACAGAGGGAGAAATAAACACAAATTAAACTCGGCATTAAAACAAACACATTCACCCCTGAAGCTACTTGCTCCAAGAAGAAAATAATTTGTTTCCCTACCTTTATCTTCTCCTAGGGGGACTGAAATATTTTCTTTTGGGTTAAATGTATCAATTTTCTTTGAGGGGAAAATGAATAAAATATCTCATATTTGTTCTGCAGTAAGCACCTGAATGCAGATTTAGGTGCTAAAATTAATGTGCTCTTGATAATTGTTTAAGACAGAGAGACCACCTTGGTTCAAAAGGATTTTCTAGTGCTTTGTTCTTCATGAAGATTTTCAAAAGCTTGCATAGACACAGCTTCCTTCTGTAGGGCTGTGTAGTGCCTCTTCCCTAAAAACGTGTCATTATAAGATAAAAAGTTACTAAGGGCTTCTGCACAATGGGAAGTTTACTAGATCTATTCTGGAACAACCTGTAGTGGGAAAGCCCTTTAGCCTGAATTAAGAGCATCTCAGTGGGGCATACCTTCAAAATTTTTCATAGGATACATACGATAACAGCATTTCAGAAGCTTCCTGAACCAGGAAGTAACCAGGACATTAAATCCACCTCAGGAAGAGTATAGAAATATGACCCAAGCACAGAATGTATGGTGACTGCTATTACACATCTTACAGCCTGCTTTCTCAGTGTTAGCACCATTTAAAAACAGAAGAAGTTAGAAACCACCACACGAATCTCTTGAATCTGCTGGTCTTTTCAACCCAAGCAATGATAACTGAATTAATACGCTAAACTTATGGTCTTACTTACATGTTGCATTTAAATCTTTTCACAGCGTGACCTGGATTTCACAGTAGACTTGGATTTTAAAGGACAGCTATGTGAAATGTCAGTATCTAATGACTACAAAATGCGTTAGCAAGAAACCTTGCAGAGAGATGAAAAGGAGAATTTTATCAAGTCTTGAACTGCTGAGCTTCAAGCTAGGAACAACTGTTCACAAGATTATTATATTAAATACTAGAATGTTTACTCTGATGGAGGGTGGTAACCTGATCTTTCTTGCAGATAGTACAGGGGGCTGGGATCCCACTGTGAATGTACAGTATACAGAACTGTAGCTTTTGTTAAACATAGGAAAAAAATAAGCAACAGTCTTGAGTGTTCTGGTTAACTTTAGGATGGCAAAAGATGCATATACAAATTGTATTACTTACTGTGAATTTCTGGTTCTTCCAAGCTTTGCATGTTAAAGATGATTAGGGCAGTTTTCTCACTATGAAAGACTACTACAGCACATTACTGTGATAGTATTACTGGACTTATATTCAATATAAATGAATATATATATTGTACATGAGGAAAAAAAAGTCATTTCATAATAGGAATCTGTTTTGTGATTATTTAATTCTCATTATGCAGTTATGGAAAGATGATGATGTTACCTTTGGCACTACTCTAGGCAGTGATATATTCCATTAACTGTCCAATGTTATAGCTGTGGTAAATATTCCATGCAAAGTGTAGATAAGAGCTGGGCATTTACAGGAAGTTCAACAACTATATTTTTGAATCTCCTCTGAAAACGTGGACCATTAGTTTTGAAATTCACCTTCACAACTGGATGTCTGTCAGAGCTTTAAAAAACATTAGCTTTTTATCCTTGAAAATATTCTGTGATGAGTTTTTATAGCTGGATTTTGCATGAGACTTTCAGAAATCAGACACCTAGTATTTAAATGTGATGAATGCAAAGTCTCTGAAATGGTGGATAATTCCTGCTTCTTGGCCATGCCATATTTCAGTTCTTTGCAAAATTCTTAATACAAAATAATTTTTAAAAAATAGGAATTAGTGTTACCTTTTGGTGATGTTTTAGATAAGTTTTAAATTGCGAATACTATTCTCAAGAGTGCAGTAATTTGCAGGAGCAAGTTAATGTCTTTACAAAAAATGCTGATGGCTTCTGATATTACTAAGATGTCTGTAGCTTTCCCATCCCCTTGAGTCCCTTGTTTTTCGTACAAAATCTCCTGCTTATTGTTAAAATATTAAGTGCTTATAATTCCTCATATGTATGTATCAGGTCTTTTTACTATATGAATGTGGGCCATTTAATCACATGTAATTCATCAACAACTGCATCACCAGTCCTATCTACGCATTTTCCAGTCCGTCTGGCATTAGGCACTAAATCATGTTCTATCTTGTACTGGATAAGATTGACTAGTTTTTTGCCTAAAAATATTTTTAATCACCTGCAAATAAAGCATACTTGAAGATGTATTTTGCCAGTATTTGTCAACTTCTCGCTTTTTAGAAACCTATTTCTATTGATTTTCCCTCCACAGAAACTGTACAGTGCCTCCACTTTCTTATGGTCTAAAGAATATGGTGTAGGGATTCTATCGAATGGTATCTATGTAGAGTGAAATTAAACTGTAATTCAGCAGTAAAAGATATTGTTTGCCATTTAGTTCATCACTGTTGTTTTGAAGCTTCTTTCATGTTTTTGGACTGAGGATGAACAACTTCCCTTACAAAATCGAGTTCATCTGTCAAATATTGCTATCATTTTCAGGGCATGAGTTCAGCTACTCTTTCAGTAATGGACCGGGAAAAAAAAAATCTACAAGTCCCTTTCTAGTAACACTTTGTGATTCTAGGAATTTAAGGTAAGGAAATCTACCATAGGTTTTCTCAGGTCCTCCATTTATATGAAAGTCTACTCAAACAATGTTTTCATCTTCTATGCCACTAATCACTGAGATGACTATTACTGAAAGAGAAAAGATTGTTACTTTGTTTGCCTAAATTATACTTTGAAAGCATTTCAAACCATCCACTTCTCTAGCCCACTACATGAATATTGAATAACTTAAAAGAATAGCAAAGCAGTGGAAAAAATCTCATACCTTGTTTGAAACAAAAAAAAAGACAAATGAAAAAAAAAAGGGGGGGAGGAAAGTTTCCCAAGGGTCTTTACTGAGAATGTGTCATTTTTGCCTGACACTGGTCAAGAAGCAGAAAAAAAAAAATCCCCTTGTTGTACACTGATTGTCCTTTCTTGCCTCATCTTTTGACTGCTGACAGTGAAGTGTTGGCCTCTCTTCAATAGTGGCCACCCTTAGTGCTTGAAGCGCCCATTCACCTTGGTGTTGCAGGATTACATCCTGACTGATACTGTTAATGGCACGGTTCCGAGGTGTTCACCACACCCCAGGCACTTTCCCTCCTGGAAAATTAGCTTGTGCTTTTCTTCACATCAAAAAAATATCATGTATTTCTCCATCATAAAAAGAACTGAGAGTGCCTCCTGGAGTGCAGCGTGTCTTCAAATCACAGCGATCAAAAAGCAGATTCAGGCTTGCAAGGCCATTAAAGCTGTTACCCACCAACAAGGTTTTGAAACCAACCTGTGAGTTCAGCACACACAGGATCAGCTGGGTGAAACAGGTATGCAAAGACCTTGCAGGTCAGGTGCAATCAGCTGCAAGGCTTTCCTCAGCAATCCAAGCCCAAGTGACTACCACAGAGTCTGAGCCTTATTTTCTCCAGGCTTGAATAAGAAGGTTTCTCGTGGACTCTGGGATTGAACCAAAGCCACTGATTTTCAAAGCTTTGCATTAAAATATAATGACAAAATGACTGCTGAGAGCTGAAACAGACACATGTTTAAAACGCTTAATTCCCTTCCCACCGACAGGAAAAGAAGATCATGAGCTGAGGACAGAGCATGAGAAAGAAACAGAATTACAGTATTTACACGAAAGACTGCCCCTGATGAATAACACAGCACTGGAGAAAAGAGAAAGCAGGTCACTTCTGCCTTAACTCTGATCTTAAGGCAAAAGTATTAAAACTCTTCTCAGGGATTGTTCTGTCACTTGAAACAAAAGGGAGCATCCAAAAAAAGCTCCGTGCTGAGCATGCCTCTAAAAGGCACAGTGGGCAATTCACACTTGCAGTGTTTGATAGGATTAAGGAAGTAGTCCCTAGTGTTAGGGGAGCCACTCTGTATTCCCAAGGTTCTCTAAAGAACACAGTATGGCTCTATTCTCATACGACCTTCTTATTCCCAGCACCAATTAGCCCTTGCCAGATGTCATTAGTTTCAGGTTTGGGTTTTGCAGGGGTTGTTCTGGGGACCTTTCTATGTGTAGAATTAGGGGTTTACAGCCTTTTAACACTGTCTTAGACTTCTAATAGGAGTTGGAACTGTCCAAAATGTGAACAAGAATATTACTCAAGGTGGTAATATTTACCCAGTAATACCCAACATATGTTTTTACCACAGTGTTAATTTGAAAAACCTTCTCAGAGATCATTTCTAACAGGATTTATTTTAAATTTAATATTAATTCAGAAACTAATTTAGCATACAGATTTGATTATAGATAACTTCATTCACTTAAAAGCTAAGTTTATAAAGGATACATGGTATTCTGTGTATATAATGAAGAATAAATCCCTGCTTTAGGAAGATTAGAAAGTACAGGGCTGACCTGCTGGAAGGCAGCTCTTCAGAGTAGGAGCTGGGGATGCTAGTGGACAACAAGCTGTCCATGAGCCAGAGGTGTGTCCTTGAGGCCAAGAAGGCTGATGGTATCATGGGGTGCCTTAGGAAGAATATTGTCAGTAGGTTGAGGGAGGTGAACCTGCCCCTGCACTCAGTCCTGGTAAGGCAAGTCTGGAGGGCAGTGTCCAGTTCTGGGCTTCGAAGTCCAAGAGAGACATGGAGCTCCTGGAGCATGTCCAGCAGAGGGGAATGAGGATGACATGGGGACTGGAGCCTCTCTCTTAGCAGGAAAGGCTGAGGGAGCTGGGCCTGTTGAGCCTCAAGAAGAGAAGACTGAGAGAGGACCCAATGTCTGTCTGTAAGTACCATGAGGGAGAGTGCCAAGAGAAGGAGTCCAGACTCTTCTCAGTGGTGCCGATCAACAGGACAAGAGGCAAAGGGCAGAAACAGATGCACAGGAAGTTCCACATGAGCCTGTCTCTTGATTGTTCAGCCCAGGGGAGATTGAAGGGAGACCTCATGGAGGTCTTTAGCATCCTCACAAGGAGAAGCAGAGGGGAAAGTACTGACCTTTGCATCCATGCAGCCAGTGGCAGGACTCAAGGAAGCAGCATGAAGCTGTGTTGGGGGAGGTTTAGATTGGATGCCAGGAAAAGGATTTTCCCTCAGTGGGTGGCCAAACACTGGAACAGGCTCTCCAGGAGAATGGTCACAGCATCAAGCCTGACATAGTTCAAGAAGTGTTTTGACAACACTCTCAGGCAAATACTGTGACTCTTGGGGCAGTGCTGCGCAGGGCACACTTGGACTCAATGATCCTTATGGGTCCCTTCCACTTCAGGATATTCTATGATTCCATGAGGAAGAGCTTTACACTACAGATGACCAAGCACAGAACAGATTGGCCGGAGAGGTTCTGGAATCTCCTTTCCTGGAAATATTAAAAAATCACTTGGAAACTAATCCTGAGTAATGGATTCCAAGGGACCCTGCTTGAGCAGAGGGTTAGACTACATGAACTCCAGTGGTCCTTTCCAAATCTAACTGTTCAGGGATTCTTTAATTTCCAAGAACAAAGACTCTCCAGCTGCTCTGGGCAGCTGATCCAGTGTTGTGATAATCTCACAGGGACACTTAATGGTCAACTGGAATTTCTCTTGTTTTAACCTGAGACTGTTGGTTCTTGTTATTTTACTATTTTCCCCTGAGAAAATCCTGGCTCTCTTTTCACTGTAACTCCCCATTAGGTACAGGAAGATACAATTAGTTCCTACCTTAGTCCCCTCATGGTAACTCACCTCTTCCCTACACAACCCATGATTGCACCCTAGACTTCTATATTAATTACACCTCCTATCCATGTAATCCCACCTCCTCCATTTTTCCTCCTAACAGTCCATGTTGCCACTGTTACACAGTGCTTAACAAATGCACCTAAGGGTTTTGCAACAAGTATAATCCCAAGGATCACTGTTTAAAAGAGAACTTCAGTTTTCTTACTGTGTTCTGTTGGTGGTATGGAGGACACATTTTATGAGCAATTTCCATTGCCTTATAAGGTCTATATTTATGCCAGTGTGTGCACCTGCCTAGTTGGAATATACAACTAAGCCAGGTGATTTCTTTTTTCAACAGGCATGACGCATTCACAGCCTAGTTCAAACTGGAAGAGTGGAAGGTTTTTACCTTTTTTTTGAAACATTTCTTTTCAACATTTCTCAGAGATCATCTCAGATCTTAATGTGTTAAGCACACAGGTATGTGGGAGTCCTATAGAAGACAAATCGTTTAGATGTCATCTAAACCTCTAGAAACTGTGTGAATTAACAGCACCTACAAATCTTTTTAAAAAGCAACTAAATAAATAATTGGATACTTCAGATCTGAAATAACAGTATGTTTAGAGTAAAGGAAACATGAATCATCAGCAAGAGATTTCCCAGAAAACTGGTATTTCTGCACAGTATGATGACTGGGGTGAGCCAGGGCAGTAGTACCTGCAGGGAACAAGAGTGTTCCCTGAAAATAGCTGCTGGTTCTGGGGATATGCACAAAAAAGGTAAAAGATATGTTCTACACAGTTGAGACAGAGAAAGAAGCAGATCACTGCTCACAGATGACTGCTAAAGCAGACCACCCATCTCTTACACAGAAAAGATTATTCTAGGGTCCAGATACAACTGACGGGAAAGAAAAATATTTTTATGATCTCAAAATTTTTGAAATCTCTGCTGTTCTCTTTGCATGTCTTTCAGGCTTTAGAGGTACGAGTATAATTTCCCTGACTCTCTTCCATTTCTCTTTTCTTTGTATGTTTGATATTTTTCTCATTTTGAGTGGAAACAAACAATGGAGATTAATGATGATGAAAACAACATGAAGATAGTATATTTTGAGAAAGCTTGGGGAGATTCTGTAGTGTGATTATGAAACAGAAAGAAACCATGTTAGCTTTGAGATAACAACTGCAACACAAAATCAGTCTTACTTCCTCAAACAACACACAGGTTTGGGCTACAATCCAAGTCATTCCTCTGAATCATCAAGTGCAGTCTTTTAGAAGCACAGCAATCAGCAAGATCAAGTCTGAGCTGACCCCTAAATCTTCATGTGGAAAACAGAACGTCCTCTTTTGCAGCTCAGTTCTGTGCTTTTGTGTCCAGCCATTTCCCGTTTACGCAAATGAACCGTCAGCATCTCCAGTGCAACACAGAACCAGAAATGGACCCGTGTGTTAAGGTCACAGCAGAATTTAATCACGAATCAAACATGCCCTACCATTTTGATGCAGGAAGATGAAATGGCAGCCCAGAAAGGCGCGTGTGACTCATTAACAGTAACTTGCAATGTCGATCAGTTAGCAGAAGTGCTTTATCACCATGGTGGCATATTTCTCACATTTATTGGCATGACAAATCAATGTCATTAGCTAATGAGATACGATTGAAGCAAATATAATTGCTATTATCACCACTGAGGGAGTATCTCAGAAAAAAAAGCTCATTATTTTGCCTGCTTTCCTATGGGGTGAGTGTAGATAGCAAGAAACGTAAGTGCTGTGTGAAGCTGAAGCAGCAGTGTGTGACGGATAGCATTTGTATGTCAATAACAAAACCCAACAACAAAACATGTGATGACAATACATTTTGAGCTAGGTATCCTTCACCAGTAAAGATGTGGAGGTAACTGAGAAAAGAACTTTAAGAGAGTAATTGGAAAACATTCAGAAGACTGGGTAAATTGTCCTGTCACAACCCACTAACAGAAGTAGTGAAGACATTAGGGCCTAACATTTTCTGGGAGAAATTTCCATTTGATTTCTGTTGCTAAACAATACCATTAAGTGGGAATTCTGTTAAGCAGCAGGATGTCTACTCTCCATCTGGGCAAATTCCTAGATCCTTGCAACCTAATGTTCATGGGTCCAAATGCAAAATTCACTTCTGCTTGCCAGAACATTGATACAGTGTTATGTTCTTTCCATTCTTGTTCCTTCAACAGTACTGGCATAATATGCTGTTTCTTTTTCTTCACATTGAGCAGTTTCTAGCTTGTACTTCAGTGATATATAGGATTCCCTTTGTGGAATTTGCTTATAAACCAAAACCAGACCTTCATCAAACATTTCTACTAAGCTGTCCTCATCTCTTACTTGCCTGTGTGTCATGTGTCCTTTTTACTACAGTCCACACATGTAAATGCCTGTGCCAGTAAGGATAAATCTAGTTGGCCTGGAAACACTGCCAGTCTCACAAAATTTTGAACATCTTAATTTTAGAAGACAGAAAGTACTACTGTGATTAACCAATCTCTTGAAAACATCCCACCCCACCGCTGAGGCAAGACAAGCTGGAACAGGTTGCCTAGGACCACTTACAGTTAAGTTTGGAGTATCTTCAAGGATGGATACTCCACAACCTCTCTGGGAAAACTATTCCAGTGTTTGAGCACTTCCAGGGGAAAAAAGAAAAGATAATTTCTTGTGTTCAGATGGAAATCCATCTGTTTCAATTTGCGCCTGTAGCCTCTTCTACAGTCACTGGGTACTCCAGAGAAGAGTCTGGCTCTCTTATCTCCATGTCCAAACTCCATAAAGTATTTACATTTACTGATAAGATTCCTCTTGAGCTCCCTCTTCTTTAAGCCCCCTGGGCTCAGTCATTCAGCTGGTTTTCAGAGTAGTTTTCTGTCCAATTATCCAACACTTTGTCATGTTGTCAATGAGGATGTTGTGGGAGAGTGTCAAAAGCCTTACTAAAGCTGAGTTAAACAACATCCATGAATCTCCCCACATCCATCAAGCTAGACATCTCATTGTGGAAACTGTCAGGTTCATTATGCATGATTTCCCCATTGTAATTCCATGCTGATTATTCCTGATCACCATCTTGTCCTCAGTGGGTGTCAGAATCGTTTCCAGGACTAGTTGTCCATCACTTTCCCAGGAATTGTGGTAAGGCTCATTGCTGTCTGGACCCTTCTTGCCCTTCTGGCAGACAGGACAGACATTTGCTTTCTTAGAGATGTCTTGCACCACGGAGTGCTTTCACAACACCCTTAAATCTCTGATGCAGGAGTTGTGGTGAACCTAAATTAACTGCTAGGCTTTAATGTTGGTATATGCAAAACATGCAAAATTGTCTGCTTAACTAAAATGCTATTTGGGGTTTTTTTCACCTGTACCATCAAAATGTAGGTTGTAAGGAAACCTTGGAGGTTTCTAGTCTAAGCAGAAATTTCCTCAAAGCTATGCCAAATCACCATGGCTTTGTGTAAAACCCGATCTGAAAACTTCCAAGGATGGGGACTTTATAAGTTATTAGCAAATTGGATACAAATCCCCTTCACAATAAACCAAGATTATTTAGCATTACATTTTGATACCTGACAGCAGTTAATTTTTATTCATTTGATAGATGTCTATAATTGTGTGAGTTCACTTTCTTGACCAATGGCACCCTATGGTATCTAAGTATACCATGTTTACACAGCTGCATTGTCTGCACAGCCATTACAGAAAGGTACACGTAGCTACTGTTCTACACAAGAATCATGTCAGTGAGGAACAAATATTAAACAAAAAATCCACTATTTAATCATCTGAGCAGCACTCAATTGCTGTGCAGCATTCCCTGCATGGGACAAGAGAAGAGCAAGGGCCTCACACATCTTACCTGAGTTTAGTAATTCCTTGCACAACCTCCCCTGGGGCTTCTAATGACACAAATTATTTCAGTGTAGAAGGTGACTCTACAGAGGGTTGGAAATAAAAATGGCCATAGCACACCTGGAGAAAGTTTCACTCCTATCATTCGTCTTTCTGACAGAAATGTCATTTAATGCAAATCAGTTTCTCTGTCAGAATAATACTTTAAAAAGTCTTGTCACTGAGAAGCTGCATTAGTGATTTATGCCTCATTTCAGAAGGATGAGCAACAGCCTTATTACAGCTTCATAATATAAATCCATACAATACAGGGTTGCTATGACAACTGATGAGCCTTAATAGCCTAGATTCAAAGGACCTTGTTCAAAACTGTCAAGTAGTGCAGTTCAATGCAATTCAGTCATTTGCACCTGTAAGAAACGGGAGAAGGCCATGCAGAAACAGAAGGTTCACTCAGGCTCTCGAGGGAGGCAGCTGAGCTTTGCAGCTGAAAGTCTTCCTTATCTCTGAGCTATGCACTGCTACTCCTAAGGCTTTTCAGCCCTCAGCAGAGGTATCCAAACTGGTTTTTGGCTGCAGCAGTACTGGGTTCCTGAGGCTGCTGAGAAACATGGTTCACATCCAGTTCCATTTATTAGTATTTAAAGATGAGGTTACATAGAGGTAAGACAATTAAACACCTTCTTGGTACTGAAAATGGGCTGCCCACCCCTCTAGACTTCTTTTCTCAAAACTGTGATTTTAGCTGTGTTTTCCACCCATATCCTCCCACTAACTGTGGTATTTGTCAGATTTTGCTGGGCTAGTTGAGCTCACTAATGCAGGAGAGAATTCTGTCTTTTTCTTCTTTTCTCTATTTTTTTCCCCTTGAGATTCTGCCAAGGCCTTAAATGACTTGTTGCAGGGTTCTAACAACTTGTAAAAGGTAAAATGGAGGAGTAATGACTGGCAGGAATGGAGAGTTGCAAACCTACCCAGCACTTTACCCTCTGAAAACAGCAGCACCTGAGATTTAACAGCAGCTATACAGTCACAGCAACATTCACATTCCCAATTCATAGACTTGATTTGCTCTGATAAGGGAAGATGGAAGTGTAGTGCTGCAGCAGCACTGAATCCTGCAAATAGGCAGACTGATGTTCCAACGCTGATAATACTTTGTAAGGAGGTCATTAAGAAGACAGCCCCAAAAAAAAAAAAAAGAAAATTAAGCTGGATACAGTGACACAAGATCTAAAAAAGCATATTATGTATGCTCTGAGCAAAAGGACATAGATGTCACAACGTGAGGCAAAGATGGCACAAGACAAAACACCAGGCACAACACAGTATGTCATAGAGGAATGGTAGCTGTGGCTGCTGCTCTTCCCCTGTGCAAGTCCAGCCAAAACCTGAGCTGGCTACCTACTGCAAAGATGTAGACACATACACAACATGCTAATGTCATCAACCACACAAAACATAGCAGAGTCTCAGGGTCTTCACCATTCATTACCCACACACACAAAAACAGCAGCTCATGCAATGGGAGTGCTTGAGTGAGATTCAGACCCACACAATGTGTCACTCAAATGTCTCAGATCTACAGGATTCCCTACTTTGTTCCTGTCCAACTCATGAAAACTAGACATTTTGAGTGAGAAAGTTCCTCTGAATCTGGGTTTTTCTTGTAATGATTGTTGTGCTCAGGAGAAGCATGTGGTAGAAAAGGCATTGACAACTGCAGAAGCTAAGCACAGCTGTCCATTATAACTGGACTTGTTTGAAACACTTCCCTCTTCAGTGTTTGAAAGGAAATAAGCAATGCTCGTCTGACTAATCCGATGTCCTTCAACTTCTAGTACATTTGGAAGGATTCAGTGCCACTGCATACAATATTTCAGATTAGTAAGAGAAATGAACTTTTATACCTGCCCTGTAAACTTAACCTACTGCAGGTTTTTTCTCCTTGAGAAGCCTATTTTTATCAGACAATAACTTTTACTTTACAGGTGCCTTGTATCAGCTTCATATTAAAAGAATTTTAGTTGTTTGATGTGTAAACAGGCCGAAGTGCCCAACTCTCTCCTTTTCTCAGAAGTGTGAGTGCTATTGCAATTCCTGTAATTTCAATAATCAAAAAGACCCATTATTTCAACAGCTGTGGATGAATTCAGGAAGTTGCCACTGATGAGCTTTATGAGCATGTTTCTGCTTTCTAAAACAAGCTTCCACTTGAGCAGATGATAAAGTGGATTTATTCCAAAATGATCTCACATGGTGGAAAATTCTGCCAATGTACAGATGCTGAAAACAAAAACGGTCCCAAGATGGAAAATTTTACTTGAGTTAATTTACTACCAAAGTACACAAATCTTTTATCAATGATTGAAGCTCTGGGGAAAGAAAAAGAGTGTAAACCATTAGACAAATGTATTTATGTACATTTTTTCTCTTCTCTGTTCCTGAGTTTCAGCTTCCTTTTTTTTTCACCACGGGGTCAACTCTCTCTGTCAGAATTTGTCCAGGGTGCCAACAGGCAGCACAGGAAGTTGTGGTGCTGTGTGTAATGCTTTCTGCCACCCCAAGTAATATGGTTTCAGCCATTCAATCCCAACACCCCCAGTTGTCCTGGGCTTAGGGATGCCAGTTGTCCTTTCCTCATTTGTCCCTCCTCCAGCATGGGGTGTAACCACTGACTGCAGTTCTTTCAGAGGCAAATTTGCTTCAGTGTGGTCTGTTCTTCACATATCCCTTGTGTGTGGAGTGTTCCCATTTTAACAGCTGCAGATTACTCCTTAAATCTGGTATGTGAGGAGGTGCTGTACACTTCTCTCAGGAAGGTTATACTATGCAATGATTTTTTCCACTGTTGCTCCATTATATCTGGGCAGGTTGGAACCTATTTTGACTGGCACACAGTAACTCATGGACATCCAGTTCCAAAGGGTTAGGAGCACTCTGTTATATCTATGCAATTGGACTTTTTGTTGTGCAGATCCAAAGATCTGTCAGTATTGGGTACCTGACCAGGCAGAGATAAATTTCTCCCAATGGAGAATTGAAACAAAAAAATGGGGAGGAAAAAAAAAAAAAAAAAAAAAAAAAAAAAAAAAAAAAAAAAAAAAACCAACCCAGAAGTCCCAGAAGTGCTGTTAAGCCAGCATTAACTTTTGGAAGAGCTGAGAAAAATATACTGCCAAGAGGTATGAAACCCTGGTGGGGAGTCAGAAGACAGCAACCCTGCAACACAGTTAGCATCAAGGAACGTGGGACAAGACAATTCCCACACCAGTGTGATGGCCAGCTGGACAGCAGAATCTGTCCAGCAGTAGAGCCTCACAGCATGTTATTCACATCTGTCTTCAGTGAGCACAAATCCACCAGTAACTGCTGTTTGTTCAGGTGTGCCACAGGTAAGTAAGCCCTGCCCTGAGGTTTAGACAACCAAACAGACCATGAGAAACCCTGGACATGACACAAGCAACCCTGAACACTGCAAATAACAGAGAATGAAGCTGAAAGTTGTTACAGACAGCACGGTGAGAAACACCTGGACTTCCCAGGTGAATAAGGGGGAGTTACACAGTAACTTCACAAATAATTGGAGGGGAATAGTTGGGACTCTATGGGGAGTGGAAACCTGCAAGGCCAGCAGCACCTCAGTAACTATATCAACAGCAGCATGTAAAGTCAAGGTGACTTCGGAAATGGTATAAGAAATAGGTATGGAAGTACCGATGTAGAAAACCTGGGACTTACAGGGAAAAGGCAACTAGGAGCAAGTTGTTTCTTTGAGATATGAAGGACAGGGAGGGGTCAGGGCAGATGGAAGAAGTACAGAAAAAAACAAGGAAAGGTAGAATAAAAGGGACCAGTGGTATGCAGGCAAGCTGCTGGTCAGAATTTATCTGATTAAGCCTTGTGCCCCACAGCTGCAGGGCATCCAGTCTTTTCATTAAACTTTTTTTTCTGCTTGATCCTGGGGAGAGGTGTAGAGCAGAGTGGGAGAAAGAGAGCACTTCAGGTCATAGGAGTTGTGTACACGCACGTTTTCGTCAGCAAACTTCAGTCTTGATCTGTTGGAAAGGAAGAGGAGGATTAGGTTATCTGTGTTCATATTTATAGGAATGCTGCTTGTGTATATGTGGGTGACAAGCAGTGAAGACACCAATCTCTGTGTTGTCTGTGTGGCTGATGATGCTGGTGCTGTGTGTGTATCTGCACCTCTGCAATGTGTACTCAGCTTGGGATTTGGCTGGACTTCCAAAAAGGATCAGCAGCAGCCACAGCAATCAATCTGAGATGGAAGACATTGCCTGGGTCCTAGACTGCACCAGATTTGTCTGTATAAGAAGAAATCCCCCTCATACCAAGATTCAGCTGTTTCTTAACACTGGCCTGTTCTCAAATTGTGTACATCCTGCTGGCAGGGTCTAAGTGCACCCTAAAAGATACCCAAAAAAAAGTGATCCCATGGGAGTCACAGAAAGAAAATCCATTTCACCAGTCACTGTCCTTCAAAATCAAGAAGAACTTCAGGGAAAAAGAAATTAAGGATCTGAATCTGAGCATTTGTGGGGCTAGAATCACAGGGAGTAAAACTGAAATTCAGGGTTCAAACTGTCTTCTTGAGGCTGACAGAGGCTGGAGGAAATGCTGCTGGTTCCAATATCGATGGGGGAACAGATCACTCCAAGTCAATTAGCAGAGCGAATATTTAAACTGATGACACTTCTTTCCTAGCTGAAATTGGAAAAAAGTGTTTGTTTTGTTGCTGTCTAAATAAATGGTTTGCATTAGTCCAGCTCCAGCTAGGACTGAACACAGATGGTTCAGTTCTAGGATTTCCATGATGGATAACATGCCACAGTCAATAAGGTGACTCAACTCTCCACAATCAGTAATGGACTTCAAGAAACAACCCAGGGAAGTGAACAGAAAGCCTATTGATTTTCAGTAATGGATGCTCATTCTGCTTCTTTGTGTTTTTTAGAGCTTCTTAGGCACCTCACTGAATGCAGGGAGAGTTTTTTCATTCAAATTAGCAGATTTTCAGGAATCAAAAAGAGAAAAACTCTTAATAATTAGCTTATCCTGGGCAGCTTGGCTTATCCATCATTCCTGATAGAAGTAAAACCCTGTTTATTCTACCTGATAGGGAAGGGGTCACATTTGGATCCCAATTCACAGGAAAGGGAATTTGAGTGCTGGTATGGATATAGAAATTGCTGTAGGGGTGTATTGTGTAGTTCTTGGAACTAAACACCTTTGATCAGACTGAAATCCCAAGAGCACAATTAATTACTGACAAAGTTTTTATCCAAAAATAGTTACTTATTGAGCTAGTGCTTAACAGTCATCTTTAGTTTCAAATTGATTCATTAGTTAAATGTAAAATAACTTTTAAAAATGTTTAGAAAATGGATTAAAAACATAATGTCTTCAACAGTTTTATATAATGAACTTCACCATCTTGTGTGATATTTTAATGAAATAAATTATGTCATGGGTTACACCTTCCCAGCAAGCTCACCATTGTGAATACTTGTTCTTGAATGCTTACCACAGTAGCTGGATGCAGTGAAGACATATCCCACCAGGAATAATTGTTGATCATGTGGTGATGGCTGGGTGATGCACTCTCAAGTTTCTTATTTCCATTTATATTCAACAAAAGCTTCAAAAGATAATTGACATTTGCATTTCTTATGATCCAGGGTGGGCCATGATTTTCTAAAATGCATCCCCATGGGGAAATTGTGTCTCAGTGCTATCAGGCCCTGGAGGAATGTTGTGTGGCAGCTGCTTTTGAAAAATCAGTCATGTGTTTAGCTACATAAGAAGGAATTTTTTCTTAGCATTGCTAAAAGAGCAACATCTCACTGGATTTTGGTGAGATTTTTCACTCATTAAATGCTGGTAAGTTTTTCAAAATATTCCTCAAAATAAGACCTGCTGTTTCTGAAAATTCTACCTCCAAAAATTTCTATGACACCTTCTGCGACAGACTTTGGGAGACAAAGAGGTGTTCAGTCAGCCTTAACATATTTTGATTTACAAACAACTACACCTATGGCAATTTTTGAAAAACTGTAAAGAGAGCTTAGTACAAACTCAGGATCTAAAGGTCAGAACAGAAATGAAATAAGCAGTATTCCGAGGATGGGTTGTTCATACCACTAAGAATTTACTTCATATTCCAAATAGTTTTCTTCCCATAAAATTACTTCTTCTTCTTAATAATGTGGCAGATTCTACAAGCCTGATGACAAAGCAGGATTCAGTGGTGTAAGGCATCAAACAAAATAAAAGACTGTTACTGCCCCAAATACACTGTCAATTTACTAAAGACAATATTTATAACATCAAGATCAGATCATAAAAGGATTTTAACTTCCACTTATATCTACACCCAGAACACAGCAGAAGAAATATTCGGAAGACAAAAGCAAATCTGATTGTGCCATGTAGTGTTGTATAAATGTATGTCTTGTCTAAACATGCCCCAGCATTTTATTGCCTCATACAGCATGACTTTTTTTTTGTATCTGATTGAAGTTCGATGGTTTTCTCTTTCACTTTATCTTCATGTTCTTTTAAAATCCTGGGGCAAAGAAAGAATCATTGTGAGAAAAAAAAAGTCAATAAAACCCACAAGAGATCGAACAAAAAAACATTTTCCCAAGAGGATAAAATTGTCCAGAGGTTTAACAGAAGATGACAAAATTTTGTGAACTGACAAACAAACAAAAATGTACAATTATGATGGCCCCATCACAGAACTGCCTTTGTTCATTTAGTTAGAAAAATGTAGTTAGTGCTGACTGTTAACATTTATTGCATATTACAGAGACTCAAAACAATGACTTTCACTTCTTACTTTTAAGGCTGGAACAAAACTGAAAGAAATCTGGCTGCCAGTCCTTTGTCAATTACTGACGTTTCCACAAAATTTCACTGATTTCAGCAATGATATTAGAGATTGTCCAACTCATTACCAGTGTCTTCACCTCTGCAAGTAGCTCAGAGGGGCCATATTTTCCTGTATCTTTACCTCTAGCCTCTATATCACTTAAAAATTCCACTTCTTCCTATCTCCCAGCCCCCAGGCAGACAGAAGAATTTGAGCTGTAATGAGCCGAGGGAAGAAGGAAGCATATCCAATGTCCTGCTGCAAGGAGTCAGCAGCATCCATTTGCAAGTATATTTCTCCAAAACTTCAGGAAATTCTTGCAAGAATTATCACATCAGCCAAGGCTCTCAGCTCTCCTAGAAGCAATCCAGGTGTTTCTGGATCTATACAGAGCTTCACCAGCATAACTATGAACCTGAGGAACTCTCAGTCAGAGCAACAGGGTTAGGCTACAGAGCATTTTAAAAGCAATTAATATTTCACCATCCTGAGCGCCTATAACTAATAAATATAAAACTAATATATTATGATATGATATAATACTAATAAAGCAAAGAGAATTCACAATGTCATCAGTTACAGGGCAGTCAAGCACATAAAAAACTCGTTTGTTTTCTTCTTACCTAGCTAAGTGAAGCACAGACTTTTCCACATTGTACCCAGAATATGCACTGCATTCATAGAAAATTAAATTGTAATCCTACAATCAAAGAGAAAGACCATTTCAATTACTTTTGCACAATGTCTCACTTCAGCTGCAAAAAGAGCAATGCAGATATACTGAAATATGAAAATAAAGGAGAAATAGATCGTTTTAGAATTTTAATTCAAGAGCTAACAGTAAAGAGTAACAAAACAGTAAAGAGTAACCAAAGAAGTCCAAGTGTGCCTCACAAATAAAAATATATGCTTCTCTTAGCTGATATTTGTTCTATAGAGTGGCTTTTGATGTAACAGCTTAAATGAAAACCGATCTTACAAGGTACTAAGTCTTGTCAAATTCCCTTGTGATGATCAGGCAATTCCCACATCACTAAGTGCCAGACAAAACAAGTGAAAAGAATTCCAGTAACTCTTCTTTCATCTTTTTGTACTTGTGAAATTTTTCTGCACCTTCTTTCGAGGTCAGCCTGCATCTTTCAGTTTTGCACTCCCCTGGGAGCTTTGTAATTAGGAACAGTGGGTAAATGATCAAGTCTTGGAAGAGATTCTCAGCACTTCAGCTGAAGGCTTATAAATGCAACTGCAAGAGATCATCTGCACAAGAGCCTGACCTGGCAGTTCTGCTGGCAGAGAAGGTTGAAAGGGAATGACAGATTATCCTTTGACAGACTATTATTGCCCAAAATAGAAACCTGTATACTTTCACAACCTACTACAATGAAGGCCACCTACATTGCCTCTGTAGTATTACTACATGTCCATTTACCCATCTAGATCCCGAACTTCTATTCACTTTGTACTTTTCTCTGTGTCTTACTGCTATTTATAGCAGTGGCTTAAAATTCAAGTAAGTCAGTGCCTTAGAAAATTACAATCACATCTGCATATTTTAATTTGTTTGTTATTAACTGTATTTACTGCACTTACACTTATTTAACCACTCTTCAGAAGACACTTTTAATTCAGTTTTCAAAACTTGCTATTAAGACGATCAGGCATTTCAGTTTTGGTCTGATTTTTTTTTTTTTCCTACATACCATGATTCCAGAATTACACAACTTTTGGAAATTTTTGTCATCTTCATGGAATTTCAGAGACAAAAAGTGGGGAAAATAATTTCAAAAATAAAGTAGTTTGTTTTAGCAGCTCTAAAAAAAGTCCTTAAGAGTTATCCAATGCCAGTTTTGAAACGTTGTCAATGGTTATATTGTTTGTTGTTCTAAAGAAAAAAAGGATAGAACAACATGCTATAATTTCTTGATAACCAGTTAAGCACAGAAAAGCAACGAAGGAAGCAAACAGGCAATGTTAGCATGGAATAGACATTTTATGGATTTTTTTTAAACACCTATAACATTTACAATGATGAACCCTATGGCTCTCTTGCTTTTCTTAAAAAAGTTTTAAGATAAAAATTTAATCGGGTCAAATTTCTTGCTAGCTATGCAAACAGAAGCTTGAAATAAAAATTACACTCCCCTTTTCTGCTCAACTGATCAGAACTCTAATAGAAAAGCTACCATGGTCAGTTTATAGGTATTTCATGTCAGTCAAGCTGAGAGTGATACTACTCCAACATCTTCCCCACATACAACAGAGTGTCACTGGAGGAGAACTCTCAGTGGTAACTTCATTTATGCTGGCATGAATGTGAATGGATTTTTCAACAACTGCTTGGATGGAAAGATAACAATTTAAACTCAATTGATAATGAGTGCTTAATTCTCTCAGTCTAGCAAAAGGTTCTTGTATGAATGGGGAGATAGTCTGGAAATACAAAATGCCATTTCCTTGATTCAAAGAGGAAACTTTAATTGATAGAATACACAAGGAGCACAAACTAGGACCAGGCAGGACACATATAATTATTAAGTTAGGAAATGCCAACCGTCTCTATCTAGGAATTAGCTATTGAACCTTGGAGATTACTGGCAATTACTTAATATTAAAAATTTACCTACAAATCAGCAGACAGCTAAAGAATAGGGAGGAAAATTAATTATTACCAGAGAGAGCTGGGCAATTTTGTGTCCTGTAAAGTAGCACCACTCTGAGAATAGCTCCGTCATTAGCAGTATTTGTGTAAGAATGGCACTGACAGGTTGACAAAGGAGACACTGTATGAATACACAGAAACAGTGCTCATTCCATGAACCACATCTACTCTGCAAAGCCAAGGCAGACAAGGCATTATTATCTTATTTTATAGTTGAGGAACAGTGATAGGGAAGGATTTATTGAGCCATTTAAGATCACTCAAGAAGTATGTGCAGGGCCAAAATAAGATCATGCAGATATAAGCATGCCTGAGCAGCACCTTTATCATAAGGTATTCCATTTAAATAATTGGCAGTGCTTACACTTATCCACTCAAACAGAACACTGGCTGTTCCTGGATGCTCACAAGATGATCTGAACACTCTCTCTCGTTGTGCTCATATGAACTCTTAGATCATTGGATCAAGCTAAGCTAAAGAGAAGTTTGTTATATGGAGTTTTCCTTCTGGATCCTCCGCTAAAAAAAGTCAAATGGACTTCCACAATCCCTGTGTTCATTCCATTCTCCCTTTCACAGGGTATGACAAACTGGAACTACCAGTCTTCTCAAATGACAACTCCCTTCAGGCTGCCTTTATTCCTTTCAAAAACTGATTGCACTGCCCGCCTTGCAGAGAAGTTATGTGACAAGTGCATTATCCTGGAAACCCTTGGGTTTCTAAACAAAGCTGTGATACAGTACAGTGCTAGTAAGATGTGGGACTAAAGCAAAGCAAGGGTTACTACAACTGGGCTGAAATGCCCCCTGAAAATTCATGTTCCTTTCTGACTATAGAAAAATCTGGGTAAAACCAATCCCATCCTATAGGACACTGAAACAATCCTTAAAACTCGCAGACTTCAGAGCCAGCAGCCTAAACTGATTCTTTGCCTCCACAAGAAGAGCTTTTTTTCACCAAATATGGGTGTACAAATTAGTATCAGGTCAGCATCTAGCCCTGTGCATTTGGGATCATTTGTGAGTAATTCATAGGATTATTCACAAAATAAGTAACTCAAGTGCATACACTAACCCAGACAGTGGTATGTGGTTTCATAGGAATTACACGGCCATTTAACAAGAATTAATATTTCATTAAAATTCATGGTTATTATTAGCTCAGCAAGCAAATTATTATAATTTAATTATATCTATGCTGCTTTTCAACTAATCCATTGCCATTAATCATTCCTTCTCCTAACCACCTCAGGCAGCACATTCAAATGAGTCATTCAGATCCATTCATTTGATTATAACCATCTTATTTGACAACTTTTTGTTTTACTTATGCAAAACATTTTATTTTCTTGCATGACATGTTAGAATTAATAGCCTTGTGGGCTGTGAGCTCTATATACTAGAATGATTCATCTTTGTTTTACTAGTACAGTTTTTTTAGAGCAAGATGACATGCAAGACACCTACTCTCTGTCCATTTAGCATTTATGTGTCACTTGTTTTTTCACAGAAGGATTCAGTGTTACACTCAAGAGTCCCTCCTAGCTTCCAGGGCCTCAAAGTTACCTATATTCCCATGCACAAAAGAAAATAAAGTTGATTTCCTAAAGGGACAGCCTTTGGGGGATAAAGTTCAAGGCTGATAATCCTCTCTGACAAAAACCAAATAGTGGACACAAAACTGAATAGGGAGGTATCATTTCAAAAGGCTATGTGAATAATCAAAATAAGATAAAAAGGGATCTGGCCCTTATTCTTTCAGTTACAGAGAGGTGCCTAGCAGCAACCTTTCCTGGAAGAAAAATTCAGCTCCAACTCAAATTTTGAAAATACCCTTTTTATTAGTGGCAATAAATCTATTTTCAAAGGTGATACAGGTAAATATGTGACATCCAGGACACTGTTTAATTTAGGTATATTCCCACCAATTCACTGAATATTTCAGCAATATTTTGATGACTTATTTCTAAATAAATGAATATTCTGCAGGCAATCACGTTCAAACTATAGGCACTGTATTAAAGAGATTCAATGGAAAAAATGATGGACACGGTACACAAGAATATAAACAAGTATCTGGTATTTGCAGTCCCTTGAATGCTTAAATTATGCCCATGGATCACCAGTGCTCTGGTAGATGCAGACTGTTAACTCTTACTTATTTTATCTCCATGATGGAAAGTTACTAAAAGTAAACATGTTTTCTACTCCTACCACAGGAGTAACAGATGGTCTTCTGTGGTTTTACAGGAGGTAGGAGGGAGAAAAGGTCCCCAAATTATCTCTATGCTAAGAATCCTTTCTCAGAAAAAAAGGGAGGAAGAAAAGAGAGAGAAAAGAAGCAGCAAGGAAAAAAAATAGAGAAAAGGACAGAACAGAGACAGAGGAGACACGATAACAGTGAATTCCTAAACATTTTTCTTCTCCAGTCACTTTTTGGTTTGGTTTAGGGTTTTTTATTATATTGATTTGGTTTCAGGGTGTTCTCTTTATCTAGGCAGTGTTGTAAGTACTATAATTATCAGCACTTACATCGCTGAAAGGTGAATTGAAGAGTGTGATGGGGTTCCTAATCCTTAAAGATTCCTGTCTGACAAACATTAACCTGTGTTTCTATGAATTTAGACACATTGAGACTCCATTTTAAAAGCTTCACCTTCAAGCCTTATAAGGAGTTCTCTAAGTACAGTACCTTTGCAAGATGGTCTCCCATTCCCATCGGCACCTCGCGCTCCTTTTCATTGTCGGTTTTGTTACCCAACAAAAGAACAGGCACATTCTCCCCAGTTGCCTCCTGCAGAATAAATAGCAAATATCAGCTGAAGTGATGAATTCAAAAGATCGCAGATGAAGAGGACTAAAGCTAACAAATGTCACACTATAACAAGACATTTAAGACTTCACACAAACCAGGTATGTGCCACTTTGCGTACAAACATGTCAGGAATGGAAGCTGGATAAAAGGCATGAAAAAGACATAATGCTAAGATTACACTGACTAGGGACTTTTTAAAATAACAGCATAGAAGCTCATTAGACTCTATATTAAAATGGGAGAAAGAAAACCACCATGCTACACAGGCTCAGACATTATGTGTTTACAGCCACTGCTTTTCTAATTACACGGCCAGGAAAAAAAATGGCAACACCTGGGTACTATTATGCCAAATTAATTGCACAAAATGGTGAAGAAATACATAGAATAGGCCCAAAAAATACATAGAATAGACAGAAATCAAAATTCATTCTGAAAAGGCTTATAATTATCACAGTGAGTACTTTCATTAGGTGGGCTGAATGCTACAGCAGTAAATGGACTTGGCAGTATGTCCAACTTAGCAACAGTTTGCAGCAAACAAAAATTAGTTAGTAAAGAGGAGTGAATTATTACAGCTTGGAAAAAAGTTTTGACCACAATATTCCATCTTTCTGAATCAAAATCAACAATGCTCCTCTAGCTTTTACCTTACTGAATTAAAAAATGGCGCTGATTTATTAAGATCATATAATTAGCAAGGGCCTGTTCTTCCCAAATGCATGGTAATAGTACTTCAGTAAGGCTATTCATATCTGGAATATGACTGTTTGGAGGCATTTAAATGACTGAGTCCTAATCCAAACTCCCAAAGCCACTTCCTGGTTATTTTGGAAACAGTGCGTTATACTAGAGCACATGCCCAATAAAATCAGACTAAATGATCTTTGCATATCGATTTGTCCCTTACTTTTCAGTGTGCAAACAGGAAGTCACAATTCATTCTTGCTACAAGTCAGCCCTTTGTGGTAGCTGCCTCAGTTTTATTTTACTCTTTGTTCTGGCCACAAGCAAATTCCGTTGCTTGCACTCTTAATAGGTTTTATTTTTAAATTAACTGATGTCACTCAGCAGCATGGACTATGATTTTCTTTTCAAGTGATTGAAAGGACAATCCCCAGGAAACTGAACTGTCTTTCATGAGGCAGTTTCACAGCACTAACGTAGATTACATAGTTTGAAGTTTATGGCTTATGTTCACAATATGGTCTATTTTCCACGAGCTACACACTTGGTTATCCAAATGCTAGTGATCGTCAGTGATGACCAGATCACCATCACTGATCCAAAACACCTCTCAGTGCCAGCAGTGATCCAGTTGGGGTTATCAGCTCAGCTCCCTGCATGAGAAATCAGATGACTCCATGCTAGGATTTTCCCACCGCTCACTCAAAGCCCTTAAAACCCTGGAACTATGACTTTTTTCATACAAATAGAGATGAAAAACAACTTCACTGGCAACAGTGCAGACCATACTCATATGCAAAAACATAATTGTGACAACACAAGAAACATGGTGCTCTCTGTTTTACCCTGGTAACAGTAGTTGTTCAGAAGAAGGTAGAGAATGACACCAGGGTTTAGATTAAAGTTATATCAAGTTACCTCAATGCTTATCAGCCACTGCTTGACAGCTGTGAATGTGTCTTTTGCTGTTATGTCATACATCACAATGACACCATCAGCTTTTCTGAAAAACTGTTTGGTAATGCTTCGGTACCTGCAAGTGAGAATCTGGTTACAGCTCTCTTCAACAGAAGCAACAATCTGACAAGTTAAAATTTATAGTAATTCCTCCATGCAAAGGCAAATAAATTGTTTGGAAAAAAAAGATTAAAATAAAAGGATTTTTTAAAAGAAAGTGTTTGGAAAAGCTCCCCTGCCTTCTTTAACTGATTCTGGTTAGGCTGGATAATTAGCTGCATATCTCACATTCTCTCACCTCTTTCATTTTAAGCTTGGAGCAGAAATTTCCCCTCACTAAGTGCTCTTCTAAAGCAAGCTACATTTTTTGAGACCTTTTTCTCAAACTTCATATAGAAAACATAGTTTGTCATTATCATCCTTGCTTTTAATAATAGAAAATTACACAACAGGTAATGGAGGAGATGGGGAAGGAAATTACTGCTGAAATCTTACAAAAACATGGAGTTCTACTACAATGGTATTGCTTTAGTAAAAAAATAAACACCTCTTTTTTATCTATTAAAGTATATTCTGCTACAGAAATAATTCTAGGTGCATTTTAAGATCAGTCTTCCTCCAAAAGAAATAGTGTGGTGCTACACTTTTCAGAGCTTAATTAAGAATCTTTTTTGCAGACTGGCAGTGGAGACAGCAGCAAATCAGCACACTGGTGCTGCAAGGGAATGAGCTCAATTGTGAATCCACTGGCTCTATTAGGAATGCTCCTATATTTGATCCTCTCCTAAAAAGCAGGAGTAGGTCCACACTTAATCTTCAAACAGATGATTCAAGGAAGCGAGACCTTAAAATGTGTACGGGTTTTTGACTGGCGTGGAGTTAAATTTCATCATACTGTCTTTACTTCAAAAAAAGGAGTTTTGCCACTTTCATCCCTCCAATTCCCTCTTCCATGGCAGCAGATGGGGGAGCAGCCACACAGCTGGGCTGACTGCCAGGGCTGAACCGTAAGAGGACTCTTCTCACCGTTCCTGGCCAGCCGTGTCCCAGAGCTGCAGCGCTACCCGGGTGTGATCTACTGTGACAGTCCTCACGTTGTAATCCACACCTGCAACATAAATGCATATTTACAAGCTGATTATTTACAAGCTGTTTGATCTTTGAAAACTGGATCCAGCAAACAGCAACAATTCCAGAAAAGTAGGAAGATAGGCACTGCATTATAAATTATGTCCAGAGCCTCCAGCTATCAGAGGACAAGAGTTTTTGTTTGCTTGAAGTTCTCCAGCAATAAAATACTGAATGGTAGTAGAATAATTCAGTTTTGTAAAATATGCAGGATAAGTCACTTTCCAAACCACAGAACATAAGTCAATGGTCCATTTGACTGTCCACAGCAGTCTAAGCCATTTAGCCTGGAACTCACTGCCTAACATCAGCTGTGGGAAATGTGTTAGTTTAGCCATAGTTACCAAATGGCATCCTTCTACAGTTAGCAGTAAAACACAAGGCATGGCACAGGGAACAGTGGATCCTAAGATAAATGCTGATGATAGATGGACTGAACACGTGGAGAATCTCTTCCTGTATTTATTACACAGAAGATAAGCTCGCTTCATTTAGGTGAGTGGAGATGAAAATTCATTTATTTAAACTTTTAAATTAATCCTCTCCCGATTCCTCTAACCTGTGAAGATGTAAGTATTTTCTGGATATATATAACAATAATTAGAGTCTTAAATGTTAATCAGTCACTACCTCCTCCTAATGACAAGCTACATTTTTTGAATCACATTGAACTGTATCATGAAATCACAGAATTGTTGAATAGTTAAGGTTAGAAGGGATCCCTGTAGGTCAGCAACAGTATCTTTGGGGCTATTTTCTACAAAAATAGGATTTTTACCAGTGGCATTAATGGAGAAGCATCTATACCTGCATTCCTTCAACAGGCAATTAAAAAAACTGTATGAAGGATATATCTATTGCTTGTATCTCAAAGGAAGAATTTTGAACTATTCTGTAGAAATTCATTGAGAACACTCCTTTCCAAATTGTTCACTTGACTTTTGCATTGTCTGTACCTTGCCAGCCACAGCCCACACCTGTAAAACTCATTGATGTGAACACTAAATCAAAGCTAGGACAAATGCTTTCCTGCCATTTTCTTTGCAAGAACCCTGGATGACCAGCCAAAAGAGGAAAATGTTGAGACTCATTCATGTGTATATCCTCTGGAAAACTGCACACACAAAGAGCTCAGAGTGTAGAGAAGTGTATCAGCCAAATACAGGACAACATGGACAGGACACAGCCTTTAGGTCTATAGGATATATGAACAGACAACTGCAGACAGGTGTCTAAGCTCCCAGTCTGGTTAATGAAGATACAGTCAGTGAAAAACTAGGACATTACTAAGCTCACCTTGAAGAAGGTAAGTTTTATTTCATATATGCTGCTGAATAAGTAAGATTTGAACACAGGCAAAGCATAAAGAATCTGGTCATTTAACCCAGCTGCATTGCAATAACCTATACTAGAGTTTTTTACCTTGATTTTGCATCTGGCTTTTGAAAGCTTGGTCTTCACTTCAGGCAAGGTAAGAATAACGTAGGCTTTGAAAACTTTGGCTTTGGAAACACTAGTCTGAAATTTTTTTGTTGTTAGTATAATGCTAAATCTTCAAACAGGTGATTCAGATTTTCTACTTTCTCTCTAAAACAAAATCAGATTACTTAGAGGGATAGAAATGAGATAATTGTTGTTACAGTGCAGTCCAGAGGACTGGATACCTGTTTCAGAAATGTGAGGTCTACAAGGAAATTCTAGCTACACAGAGATCAGTAGAATTTTTCTGATTTACCTCAGTGACAGTCAGGATTTCAGTACAGATTCTACTCTGAAACCCCTCCATCAATTATGTGCTTTCCAGTTTAGGAGAAATCACTTTGCATGTCCTACTTTTACAACTGTATGCTTCTGTTTTATAATACAGGGCCTGATCTCAGTAGAAACTGTTAAGTACTGTCAGAACAAAAATAATAATAGTTATTTTGTTAAACTTACCTACAGTAGCAGCTGTGCCTGGGAAAAAACGATCCTCACAAAATCTTCTTAAGAATGAAGTCTTTCCAACACTCGAATTGCCCACAAAAATGATCTTGAATAAACGGTCTGGGACTGAGCTTATTCTCTCCTCCTTCAAGTAAGAGTAAAAATTAGCCTCCAACTGTTCTATAAATCCTGTTGCCTCCCCAGTTTAAGGCTGATATGGGCAAAAGAATAGATTTTATCCTATCATATTCTTCCATTACTCATGAAGCAATATTCTGTTTCTTAAAATAACTCAGCATTTCAGATGTTTGCCATGCATCATTCCAGATCATCTGAATTGCAGTGATTTGCACTGAGCCCTGGAAGTATACTGAATATGAACCTTTGCATGAAACTGCCAAAATAAAACAGTTTATGCTCATGGCCACAAATCAAAATTTATAAATCTACACACAGTTCTGCTTAGTAGCTTCATCCTATACCAGTGACATACAGAGGAAGCAGCACATCTTCATCTAGATAACAGAAGCAAAGTCATAACTTTTGGCTTATGGCACCAGATTCTTCTCTCTGCTGCTACCAGAGAGCCAAGAACTTCCATCCAACTACTGCATTTTGATATCTGTTTAGCATTACAGGCAGAAGAATGGAGAAAAGACACAGACAGAAAATGAGACCAGTTAATCAGGCTGTAAACACTCAGCTATGTTTCTGTCATTTCACTTGTTAAGGAGAAGGAACCGCAATTTGTTCTGCTTATCCAGGTCCTGTTTACTGCAGGCTAAGCAAGTGGATGCTGGAGAGAATATCCATATCCTCTACCCAGTAGGTCATCATTCTTTTGCATGCAGATCAGGAGTTGCTTAGGGAAGCACTCTGTAGCACCAGCTGGTTTGCAGGGGGTGCCCTTGCTGGTCTCTTCTGTTTTGTGTAAAGGTGAAGGAAGAGGGAGATAGAAAGTTTGCTTTCAATGCTGCAGAAGGGGAGCAAGATTGGTCCTGACAATAGCTTGTTGCAGTGTGGGTTGCAAGGAGGGAGAGGAAGGAAAGGGAGAGGAGGGAAAGAGAGAGGAGGGAAGGAAGGGCCGTCTGCCAGTCACTTGATGTGCAGGATCCAGGAGACTGCTGCTTTCACAAAGACATCAGAACTGAATTCACTGCCCAACAGTCATTTAAATGAGACATTGAAGTCTACACTTGGAAGTGTTTTCTACATATATACAGAAGTCTTAGAGAAAGAAGAAGAAATAGAGAGTTGCTCTTGATGAGGAAAAAAAACCAAACAACAAAGGCTTGAGATGCTGTCTTTGTGTGAAAAAAAAAAAATCACTGCTGTAAATTTTGGGGACAAAAAATACATGACTCTTTCATGAGCTGGCTTTATGGCCCACCACAATTATAGAGAGGTTTCTTATTTTCCTTTTCCATTAAAATTCTAAACCCCATGGCAACTATAGGCAACTAGTAGCACACATGAATTTATACAAAGCACATTCTCAGTCCTGCTAAAAACCATTCCCAGCTTATTAGTCTGTGTGCTCTGGGAAATAAAACAAGATAACATACAATCGTCAGCTTGGCAGTATTATCACAGTGCTTCTGAGAATCATAGCTAAATATATGGACTACATGACCTGAATTACTTTGTCCCTGGTGGCCATACACACTCCAGTAGCACTAAGACTCAAAGACCCCAGAGGCCTTCAGCTCAACTCCCAATGCAATAAGAAGCTCTATTTTTCACTGAGATGTATCAAGTCCAGTCATGAAAATAACCTTAATAACCAAACTTGATTTTAAATCTGCATCTGAACACTATGCTATGGCATAAGCTACTCCACTGTCTGCTTCAACAAAGTGCTGATGGGAAAATGGAATAGCAGTAGGATGAAAATTTATCTTAGTTTATGATGCAGTCTGAAGAAGTCTTCCTTAGGTGGTTTTTTTTTTTAGTGATATTTATATAAACAGTAGCTAGGTGAAGTAACACACCTAGCTTTTGTACAATTTAACACAAATGTAGGAGATTACAGGTATAAACATAGTGTTCATATTCCATATTGAAAGATCAGAGGGGAGAGGAAGTGAATCTCATGCAGAAGTTTTGGACAGAAAATCTTGCTTTAATTTCCATTAGGGTTCCTTCAGCTGCTTTCCCAGTGACATTCTTGGTAATGTTAATGCAGCTTCATCTTCACAGCCACTCAGAAAAATGCTCTACCTGATTGTCAACTACCAGATAAAACCGCAGTTGCTTGGCCTCATGCACTGCTGCCAAGGTTGGTTCTACTCACCTATGAGCAGCAGGTCAGACAGAATTAGCAGCTGAACCACTGTGAATATATGCTGATTAGGAAGGCATAATGCCATCAGCTAGAGCCTGAGTTCCATGCAGTAAGCAATAAGATCACAGAAAGCACACATGCCATGTCATACAAAAGCCATTGTAGACTAGCTTTAATAAAAAACAAGATCTAGTTCCCACCCAGCTGAGAGGATGAGCTTTCAAGGGGCATGACTGCTGGAACAGGGCTGGCAGGACAGGCTTGTCCTAGCTGGATACGATGAGCTACCTGGCTTTTGTCATCCTAAAGCCCAGTGATGCCATGCTTTGAAAATGTGATATGACATAAGTCTTACAGCAAGCAGAAAGCATGCACTGAATTAAATAATTTCAAAATATGAAGGTCTTTTCTGTACCCTCCATGTCTTACTAAAAGGTACCACTTAGAAATTATTATGTAACCATGGCATAATTCTATCATAATTTTTAAGATATGCTTGCTTCTTCTAAAAGAACCATATAATTATGACCAAGCAAACCAATTTTTCCTATACTTTAATCTTTTTAATATGTGCTTCAAGAATCTAAAAATGAGTAATCCTTAACAATGATTCTAAAATTAGAAAACAAGCACAGCTAGCTCTGAAGCAATAGCAGTGCAGAAAGAACTTTAGACTACAAAGAAATGTACCTTCCAGCACACTGTTTTAAGGATTATTACTGAATGGTGAATTCATTGCTAACATGCATATACAAGTTGGAACTGAAAAAATGTAGGATTTCAATTAGCTAAATAAAAGTATTTTCAAAAATAATTAAAAAGTAATGATATTCCTCTCATTATTTCTCAGATAATGTAATAGCTACCAAAGCTGACTCAAAACTATCAGAATATGAGAAATATCACCTTGTGGAAAAAAAACAAAAAAATTTTTTTTTAAGAAAAGACTTGCTTCTTTTTTAAGACCATTTCTACCTTCCACTGGATCTTTTCGTATCACCTATTACAAGGCTTCACTTTCCCTAAACAGTCCTCCAAATGTAAATCTATGCACACATCCTCTGTAGTTACCACTCCTTTAGGTTGAGTTTCCCTTTTTTGCACCTTCGGCACTTTTCTGCAGTACATTTTCATCCCCCATGTCATGCAATGGCTTAATTTGTCATGCTTCAACTTAAAGACAGAAAATGAAGTAATTTTAGATTCTAGGAATAACACATTAACCTTTGACACCACTTCCTCATGGCATCCAAGGTCTGAGGAAGAGGAAGAGTTCCAGTTGGATGGGACCTACAGAAAGGAAGTCTACTCCTGTGTCTGACCACCTTCTCACTAAAGAAATGCTTCCTAATGTCAAGTCTGCACCTCCTCTGAGGCAGCTTTGAACTATTTCCACACATCCTATCGCTGCATGCCAGGGAGAAGGATCAGCACCTCCCTCTTCCCCTTCCCCTCTTTAGGAAGCTGTGGACAGTAAGGGAGTTGCCCCTTAGCCTGTTCTTCCAAACTGTACAAACCCAGAGCCCTCAGCCACTCCTCAGAGGACACATTTTGCAGCCCTCCCACCAGCTCTGTGGCCCTCTGGATGCATTCTAGGACCTTCACATTCTCCTTAAACCACACGGTCCCAAACTTCCCACTCTACTCAAGGTGAGGTCTCCTTTGTCCTCTTACATTTGGCAGTGTTTCCTTCCCTACAGGCTGCTCTCTAGAAGATGATGATGAGTGTTCCATTGATTGCTCTCCAGCTTTGTTATTAATTTCCGTCTCAAAAGTACTTTCATCTTCTCCAGTCCATCTGCTCAGCTGCTTATCAACCCCCCTGTCAAGAAGCTGGGGTAGGTGATCTTCTTCAATTGATATTATTCTTTGGAGATGTGATGTTTTAGGCATTCCTCCAGTGACTCCAGCATCAGGCTCTTCAGAGAGAACTCCATTCAGTCCAGCAGAATTCCTTCTCTTTGAGTTACTGAAAATATCATCTTCTTCAAATGAATGGCTAGACAGAGAAAAAAGAAAGTACATCACAAAAATATATTGGACCTGTTATTTCATTCTGAATTTAATCTGGATAACTGAATTTAATCTCCCATGTTTCTGACTAGTCCCAGAAGGCAGAGGAGAGTCATTCCAGTGTCTGCTGAAAAGTCAGCTCATCATACCACATGTATATATATTGATAACTATAAGCATCATGGGGAAAGCTAATAAATTACAGGAGAAACCTGAACCAGAATGGAAAACATTAGATTAACATTGATTCTAACCTCGTAGAAGAGCTAAAGTATACTTCCCTGCTATGATTTTCTCCTTTCCCACCTTCCATTCCCATTCTGGGGAATAAAAGAGCTGCCCAAGCAAGGTCCTTTCTATGTGCAATCTAATTCTCTCTTCAGTAGATAGGAGGGACATGGGTTTGCTTAATATGGATTTAAAAAGTCCAAGTGGAGACTCAACATTGTGCCACATTAACATAGGGTCATGGGCAAGTTTGTGTGTCTCCCAGCATAGACCCATCCACAGTGGGGAACCTTTTGCCTTTGCATGCAGCACACTTTATTTATGTTAACATTTGGCTCTGCATTTTCAAACTTCTTAATGAGCACAGTAATCTTATAGTGACAGACCCTTTAGAAATACACTCTTTGAAAAGTTCAAAAGTATCAGAAAGGAAGCATTCCACATCTTCTTTCTATAAGTGTCATCATACTCAAACAAGGAACACATGAAAAAGAGTTCTTACCTGTTAGGCAGCATCTTGCCCTCTATGTATTTCCCAATGATAGACCCTGATCTTTGCTTCCAGCTGGCTTTTGGAACAGTTGTTTTGCATTTCTGCAGAAATACAAAATACTTCTTACTGATTTACTTCTGGTGTTCACTATGGTTAACTACCTGCACTCCCAATACTTAAATAATGCAATGCAAATGAAAGCAAAAACGTAGAAGAAACTTTTAGAGCTATAAATGCTTCAGAATTCCAGTTGATAAACAACCAGAACAGGGAACTCCAGATCCTGCAAAAATGCATCTGTTTTGTAAGTGAAACAGCACAATGTCATGAAGAAAAAGTAAACTGGTATTTCTCTTTACATGAGCAGCCTCTTGTAGGACTAAGAACACAAGAAAATACAAACTAAGTGGCCCTAGTCTCCTTACACCAGGTACTTCTAGAACACCTTAAGGGTCCATTCTTTGCTGCTGCTTAAAAAGTTAATAGGATCTGCTCTTACCCTAGTTTGAAGAGGTATTCAGGTACTCAGTTATTGCACTGTTGTATAAATGTTTCAGGATATTACCTACTCTTGACTGAGTAAATTAGCACAATTTAATGGTTTGATTTTTAGGTTATTTCATCCTTCCATGATTTCATCCTTAGTTTCTTCTAAAGCACACTCAACTCTCTTCAGATAGCTCCCACTTTATCATTCTAAACATGTAGCTCTTACAATTGTTCAGCCAATTAAAAAAAAATCTTATTTTCAAGTGAGAAAAAAAGACAATACAAATTAAGAACAGGGCAAGATTTAAGTGGCATGAAAATCCATCTCCTGCACAGCCTTCTGCTCCCCTTCTTTTGAAGCTGATCTCATATGTGTCAGCTCAACATTGGGTTTGAAAATAATTGTTGGTTACCTGCAAAAATATGTCACGTTCATCCTTGAGATGTTTGTTCCTCTCTCTGCAAAGAGAACACAAACAAAAGAAACACTGAAGCCAAGTATTTAGAACTGCTGACTTTTCTACTCCACACTAGCAGACAGACTGGACAGTTGGCAGCGCACACCTTTCATCATCCTTGATTTATATTCTCACCTCAGCCAGTTCCTTGTCTGGGCTATTGATTCTCCAGCAGGGCCACGCTGATTAAAGCCAGATGGGATCTGGATGTCTTTCTGTATTTTATCTAAACTAATGCCTTAACACATAGAAATCAGTTGTGGTCAATATGCCTTCACATACTGAAAATTAGAATATTTAATGATTTTTTTACAGTAAAGATGACCTCTTAATGTGGAGAGGGTGCAGTGAACACCATCTCTTGTTCATCTGGTGACAGCTGTGAAGGCCAATTATGCCCCTCTGAGGGTTGCAGTTGTGGCTGCCATGGAAAAGTAACCCTAGGAAAACATCCATCTTCCACCCTTTGTGCAGAAACAATGGAAGTGTCAAGAAACAGATACTACAGGCAATCAGCAAGCTCTGATCAGATCTGACAGCACACCTGCTTAGCACATCATCTATTGTGTCCATCTGTTGCTGGCCTGGCCACAGGAGAGACCGAGCAGCCAGGAAAAATGGAAAAAACCTCTGTTGCCAGATGTTTTGATCTAAGTCCCCAAAATTTGCAGCAGGCACGATCACAGAGTGGCCTACGGAAAATACACACTGCAAAATAAGAGCCTTTCCTCAAGCCTGTAAAATTTTCAGGCAACTTTAAAAGGAGGCCTCCTGAAGGAAATGCAGCCAATGAAGGCATAGAGGCAGGTGCACACACTGACTGACCGCTGAGCAAACAAGACCCAACACTAAAAAATTAGAAACAGAAATTATGGTTGTCTGAACACAGCTCCAAACTTTGAAGTCTATCAGTAAAGGAATGTTAGCTAAGAACATTTTGGTATCATTTCACAAATATTTTAGGGAAATAATCTTCATTTTGGCTCAACTCCCAGCACTTGAGAAGCAACAGAGCCTTTCAGCAAGCTCCTGCAGCCAGGCTTCTACCTCAGAATCAGCTTCGAACTGCTCAGTGCTGTTCTGTTTTACATTTGACTTTTGTAAGGGAGATTGTCCTACAATACTGAATTGTCCAAACAAAGCACATCTTTCAGGTGTGCTGCCCTCTACTCTATGCAAGAACCGAGCATACAAAAGTATTTTGTAAACATTTTTACTATTTTTGTGTCATTTTTCCGTGGCCATTGACCTTGACTGGCTGCCAGAAGTACACCCAACCAGTCTCTCACTCTCCTTCCTCAACACAACAAGGGAAGATAATAACATGGAAAAGCTTGTGGGCCAAGATAAAGACAAGGTTACTTACCAGCCACCCATTACAGATGAAACAGACTCAACTGTAGGATGATCAGAAATAGAGACAAAACTAAAATCACATTCTCCACAATCCCTTTTCTTCTCAGGCTCAACTTCACTCCTACACCCTCAGCTCTTTTGTTGGAAAATCCAGCTCTACAGAGACAGGGCAACTGAGAGGCGTTTTCAAAAGATTTTCTTCTATTATTAATCTTGTAGAAGGGTGAGACACAAGAGATGTAAAACTCAAGGCCATTCTATCAGAAGCCAAGCTATTTCTTGTTTACAATACCTTATAAATGTTCAGTTTCTCTCTCAACAATGTCTTCTCTATTCCATAGCGTTTCTAAGTCAGCACACCTTATCTCAAAACTCACATACAAACATAAAGAGCTTTCAGTCAGGCTTTAAGAATCCTCTGCAAATCCATTTCTCACACTCTTCTACCTCCTTGCGAATCCTGAATGGCAGAAGGAGATGGGGAATAGTGGAGTTGGTGGTCAGTCCACAACAGCTTCTCTCTGCAGCTCCTTCCTCCTCACACTGTTTTCTTGCTCCAGTGTGAGTTCCCTCACACAGGTTACAGTCCTTCACAACTCCAGCACAGGTCCTTTCCACGGGGAATAGTCCTTCAGGAATGGACTGCTCCAACCTGAGTCCCCCATGGGCCACAATTCCTGCCAGAAAACCTGCCCCTGCATGGGCTTCTCCTCATGGACCAAGCTCCTCCCAGGAGCCTGCTCTTGTGTGTACTCTGCACAGGCTACAAGGGACTCTGCTCCAGCTGTGCCTGGAGCACTTTCTACCCCTCCTTCTTCACTGACCTTGGTGTCTGAAGGGCTTTCTCATACAACTTTTTCTCTCTTATCTTCTCTCCCAACTGCTATGCTGTTTTCCACCATTTTTTACCAGGTTTTCCTAGAAGCACAATGGGGCTGTGGGGCTCCACTGTGCCCTGTGCTGTGTCCTTTGTCACAGGGCAGCCCTGGCTTCTCTCCGGGGCAGAGACTGTCCCTGTGGCACCCCACTGCCAACACCTTGACACCTACACTCACTACATATCCCAACATAATTTCATCCCTTAATGGACCTCTTTAGAACTATATAAGAAGTTTTTGAATGGAAGATCTACATTACCTTAAAAAATCCAGCTGCTTCAAAAGTCCTGACTTCTCTCTCTGTAAGGTTTCTGTCACTCGGTACACCTCCCTAAAAAAATGAAAAAAAATACATATATATATAAAAATTGTTCTAACCATAGTAAGAACACTGCTAAAATGCTTTCCCCTGAGGGTATCTACATTTGAGACCTCGGCTTCTTCAAACCTGTAGATTCTATTCTGCATGAATGGTTAATATTTTAAAGAAGTTTATTCAGTATAAGGCCCACAGTAGCACAGCAGTACAAGTTAGCAGAGGAAGGAGTAGAGGTTCTTTTTTTCAAAAAAATATTGCTTTTTCATTTTTGCACCCAGAGAGCTTAATATATGTTGATACTGGCACTTGGAGCATTCAGAAAAGATACACTGCTGAAATACTTCTCACTCATGGCCACTAAAAAACAGGTGACATTTTATCCAAAATTAGAGCTTATCCTGCTGCAGGAACCATATGTCAGGCTCACACGTCTACAATCCCTACAATTTCTTTCCAATTCCTGACACTTATGCAGCCATTTTAACACCATTTACTTTGATTTACCACGATTTGGTGTCTGGCCTTAATTTTTTATTTTTCCTTTGCCTTTCAGTGAAGCCTCAAGTTCTTCCTGTGCACTGTCTGAACATTACACCTGCTTCAACAGCTAGGTCTTACCAGACTGATATAGATGTTTAAAGCAACACTGCAGGTGCAGTTGAGCAGGGCTGAGCTCTAATTCCATAAACCACTATTGAATCCACAGTGCTTTGTAAGTGCAGTAGTATTATTCAGCAGTCTGACCATTGGGCAGCTTTCCTTTGTAGCTTTTAAATCAGATCATTCCATAGTCTTTGCTCTGGATCTGAAAAGAGAGGCCTCAAAGAGGAAACAAACCACCTTGAGGAGGAGTATTTCTACTGTCTACTTCCAAAACACACATCAAACATGCAAACCTAAAAATTCTAATCACTGTGGTCATTCTATAACATTAATTTATCAACAAGGTTCATTATACTCTCAAGAAAAATTAAAGAAGTAATAACTAAGTAGAGCTTGGCACAAAGCTTAAGAGAAAAAGAATGCGACATTTGAACTAATGCTCTGCTCTGTCCTGAAATATGTCAAACAGCAACAGCTCTGAATTATACAGTTCATTGCTGCAATGGCTAGGTCCATCTGTCATTCATGTACTCTCCACTGGCAATGAGAGGCTTCTACAGATCCCTGAGCATTTCTTTAAAATGGACTTCAGTGAACATTGCTGCAGATTACAGAAGCTGCAGATTACAGCTTCAGGGCAGTGATTCTTCTGCTCTGTGCAGAAGGCTGGAGCGAGATGAATAGCTTGATCTGTCACGGGTCATTTTTATCCCTCAAAATATGCACCGTAAATATTTCTTCTTGATTTTTTTTTTTTTTACATTTTTTTTTTTTTGGTAATTCAAAGTCAGACTCTGAAATCTTCAACATTTGAACTAGAAACTCCAAAATTATAGTTCTAAATTATCATAAGGCCTTGTGGGAATTGAGATAAGCTAAGTTTTATCTTGTTGGCCTTACTAGGCTCAGTTTTGATGAAGGAAAAAAAGAAGATCCCAGGTATCTCACAGAGTGCATTCTGAGGAGCAAGTTTCAGATAGACTCAACTTTGAGGAGGATGAAGCATCATGTGCCACAACTGCATGGCACTTCCATAAGGAATTCCATTGTTTCAAAACTAAGACACTACATGGATTATTAATTGCAAACACCCTCAACCAATGGCAGTGGGGAGAACACTGACATTTTGAACACATAGTAAAAGGTTCTGTAGAAGCCAGATATAGTTTGAATGCTGAATTACCTGGGGGAAGCATCTAGAATTGCACACAGCTTTGCAGGTGGTTTCTGCTTATGACACAAAATCACAGCACTGGGCACCCTGAGGAGGCTCACTGGCACACCTGGCAAGTGCACTAGAACTGCTGCAGCTGGACACTTACATTTCCTTCTCCTCATGGAGCCTTGATGCCTCCTCCTGAAGCACCTGTAGCTGTTGTTGAGCCAGGCTTAGTTCATGGGATGTTCTCTCCAGGTCTCTCAGCAGCTCCTGGTTAGTCTGCTTCAGCTTTGTGTTCTCTACTTTGGTTTCTTCTTTCCCACTGAGGAGTTGTGTGCACTGATGCTCTAACTGGGGTGGAAAAAAAGAGAACAGAAAGCATTACAACTGACTGAGGTATCTTGGCTTTGAGGCTTTCAATTTGGGTCTCAGAGGTTAGCTGAGCAGGGAGCTATTTCTATCAAAGCCAAAAACTGAATAAAACACATACAGTGCTCTTCCACTGCTCTTTGTACAGACATAATTATGTTACACAAGAACAAAGCCATTTCATTCTATGACTGAATTTTACCCAGTTCAAAAACACACCACTGCAAACCATAAAAAAGGTGCTACAGAGCAGATTAGCAGCACTAAGCTGATATTCACAACTGCTATTTTAGACCATTTTGCACAAAGACCAGGCCTACACAGAGCAATTCAGAGTCCTACCTAAAAACTGTGAGATTTAAATCTGACAGCTGATAAACCTTCCCATCCCCAGCAATATGAACAAGCAATGACCTTTTTGCCACCTCAAACAGATCTGCCAAGAAGTGTGAATTAGAGCCTTTTTATTCAGTTTTATATTCCCTCTCCAATGTACATCAAAGGAAAGATGCAACTTCCCTATAAAATAAGTAACAGCAGATGATAGTGGTTTCTGGTATATAAAGAAGTCCTACCTGTTTCTCCCTGGCTAACTGAGCAAGTTCAAACAATGCAAAACTTCATATTAGGGAAGGCATTACTCACCTTAAAATATAAAAGTTTTTTATTTTGGGTTTTTTTTCCTGTATTCATTTTAAGAGATGTAAAATATAGTAGGAGCATTACAATGATACCATTTCAGTCTTCTGGATCTGAGACATAACAATGTTAGAACTCTCATTTTGCCCATCCCAACAAGCAGAGTTCATCCAACCAAAATCTGTTCTCACCCAGCTCTTCCCATCAGTTCCCACCATAGAACACTGCTGTTGTTGTAGTCTTGGTGTTGAATGAGGCCCAGGTTAAAAATAAAAGCAGAAAATACTTTCCAGCCTGGACTGTGAGAAGTCAGGAACAAATGTAGAGTGGGAGCACTTAGCAGCAGCAGCTTAATGTATTTGCTGAACTGTATCCTCAGCAGGCTCACATTTCACATGGAACACTGGCTGGGCATCAGATTATTGCTGAACAAGGTTGGTTTACATGGATAGATTACGTCAGTTCCTGAATATTGCTTCCACTCTTTGACAAAATTAAGTTATCCATTCTAAGTAAAAGACTTAGAATTCAAAGTAAATTCTAAGTAAAAGACTTAAAATTCTAAGTAAAATATTTAAAAGCTGCTTCAGGTACTTAAGACAAGACTTCTCATCCAGAGGAGTGGCTCTGGGAGAAGCAAAAAGTGATCACGCAAAGATGAACTTTCAAAAACCTTAGAAGCAACAAACTGCAGACAGAAACCCCACTTAGAGAATACTATGGCCATCTTAAAACCTACACAGAGACTGTTCTGGAAATGTAACTATAATAGGGGCCAACATCAGCTCCCAGAATCACCTATACTGGTGTTAGAAATACTTGCTATAAATCCTGGTGCTCACTCTCGTCAGAAAAATGATAATATCATGTCTGAAACCCAGAACACAACAAGAGGAGAAAGGATTGTTTCACAGAAATACAAAGCTCCCTTCTTCCACTGTACCCATACAATCCTTTGAGAAATGCAAAACACTACCTTTAAAGAATTCATCTAAACAGCTCCAAATACAGAGAAATAACTCATTAGGTGAATGCTCCACTGCTAATAGCATGGCATAGATCCTGTAGCTTCTGGAGCTGCTTATTGGAGCTGCAAATTGGCTCCTATGTTCATCTGGTAGATGGAAACTGATGGGGAAAAGACTCATGGCCCATAGACACGCTTAAGAGAATCTAAGTAGCAGAGAGAATTAACCCATTTCTACAGGTCAAGCACAGACACAGTACTTGATGGTGCATATTCTCTTTTTTGGACAGAGATGAGAGGAAAACCAAGTTTAAGTTGAATAAAGAACTGGGATTATCCAATGCAAATGAGCTGTTGCTGAAGAGATTTATTGGTGCCCCCGAAACAAACACACATTGAGCACTCTCCATGCAATCTCTTGTTCTTAGCTCTGCATCCTTTCTGTAGTTTTGTATTTTTTCTTCTTATTTAATTCAGTAGCATGTGAAAGATGAAACATTTATATAGTGCCATAAGGCAGTTATAAGCACTCGAGTCCTACTGATCCATGTTTTCATGCATCTCATTCCCAATTCCAAGATCATGTTCTTTAGCAGCTGTCATCAGCACAGAATCCAGCATTTTACGTGAGAAGTCCAGTAACTCCCCTACATTTCACCTGGTCCACACCTACTTTCTTCCTCTCACACGATAGTCTTTGCCCTAGAAGTTATGCTGGATATCCTCTGTCCCCAGTGCCTCCTCCTGAGATACTTCAACTCACATCCCTTGAGGAACAATGCCAGTCAGACAATCCTCATAAGGGAGAACTCCTCTGGCTATGTCAGAGGAAACAGCTCTGAGCTCATCTGGTTTGAAAGCTCCCTTTCACATTTTTGTTAATGATTTCCAGCACAGAAATAATGACATTGTGTTTTAAACTAAATTAAAAACAAACAAACAAACAAGCAAATAACTCCCCCTCCCTTATTAATGAAGTCTTGGAAAAAGCATTTGTGTTGCTCCCAAGAGGTTCTCTCATACAACCAAGCATAGAAATCGTAGCTAAATTAAGCTACCTTTGCTGTCTGCAAGAAGATATTTAATTACCAAAGTGTATTTCTGTTCCAGAGGAGGAGACAAAAGTGAAAGAGCTCTCTGGATAAGGAAAACATTAGACACCACACATAGGTACCTCAGTGGATGAAAAGCAATACCAGAAAATCAGTAGTGATATAGTATTATAAAAACAGATCTGAGTAAAGAGTCACTTTCAGAGAAGATAATTCGAAATCAGAAAAATATATGTAGAAAACAGTGCCTCTAACTACACAGAGTAAAGCACTCAAATAAATAGGCTAGGTTGGCATACCTGAAAAAAACCCCATAAAATACTGCATATCAGATTAACAATGGGCCAATCAGCTGGTTGAATGACAAAAGTTTCAGTTGTCATCAATCATCTGAATGAAATTATGTCACTCATCTCATCATTAGGAACAGTGAATTCCATTCATCCAACACAGCTTCCTTTCCATAAGACCAAAACAGACTCTTCATACACCATAAGGAGTTTAACCTTTGTAATGTATGAAGATCCTGCCTTTCAAAAGCACCTTTGTTGTGATTATGAAAATTAAGCAAATTCATAATGGAGAGGGGAAATGATAAATACTGTAAATTACAAATGAAAAAATAAAACTAATACTATTAATAATAAACAATGTAGTGAATAGAAATGAAAAAACATAAAATCAGATAAAAAATAATACCCATAAAATAGCACAGACATTGTTTTATGTTCTCCAAGATAGGTAATAGCAAACAATGGCAATGTAGACAACAATCACAAGATAAGACTTCCTGGTATTGTTCCCTATATTGATTGATAATACCAGGCTTAAAATTGAGTGAAAGCCTTTGATTAGCTTCTGTGGGTTTTATACCAAATTTATGAAGCACATAATTGAAAAAAACACAAGAAGAGTTTTTTACAGAATTACTGGTTGACAAACAAGTTTTAAATGGAGCTTTAAAGCAAAAACAAAGAAAGAAAGGAAAATATTAGATATAATCATTAAAAAATTAGAATAAATAATTTCTTATACTTTTGCAGTTAGTTCCAGATGAAAAATGCCTGAACTGTGTGCCCCCACAGATATCTTCAAAGCACAGATTATTCCACTATAGTGCTGCAATGTGGTAAAGAGCCTGCATAAAACCACAAGGGTAATTAACATCAGGCACTTGATTTCAACTGTGGAATAGACTTTTAATTCAGTCCTATATCCTTATCAGCTAAACTTTCACAGAATCACAGAGCACCAGGCTGGAAGGGGAACTCGAGGTTCATCTGTTCCAACCTTTTTTGGCACAAACACAGTTTAGCCAAGATGATCCAGCATCCTTCCCAGATAAATATTTAGTGTACAGTGTTGGGGAATCCACCACTTCCCCAGGAAGTTTATTGCAACCGTTGATGGTTCTCGTTGTGAAAAACTTTCTTCTTTTTGTCCACATATTCATATTCTACAGAGAGAGCTGCATTTACAGGATTCCATTTCAGCCCTTTAAATTCCAGTGCTACCTCCTTTCCCTGTTGCTAGTCTTTCCTGCAATGACCTCGGAGCCACTTTACAGCAAATTCTCTGCTCTCCCAAGCAGGCCATGCATTTTAGAAGTAAAACACATCAGGTTTTAATATGGGAACTTGACAAGCTGTTACCAATGCAAGGGAAACGTGCACTGCTATAAAACTGTTATCACAGAGATATATCAGGAGCAAGTTGTTCAGGAGGGAACATTTCAAGTTCACAGTGCTGAATCAGTCCAAAACAAGTACATGAGTGGCTGGTACAGGCTTTGAGCAGAAGTGTGCACCAGAAGAGGCAAATTCATTGTTCTCTGCTCTTAAGCTGTCTGTGTGTTAAGCCAGTTCCCAGAACACTGAAGGCAGTGGAATTATGCTACATTTTCAAAAAAATTAACCTAGTGCCTGGGGAGAATGTTCAAAGCATTATTTTATTTTCCATTTTACCACATAAAAGGAAAATTACTTTAGAAATAGAGGTTAACGGTTTTCCTAAGTACACGACAGAAAAACAACAGAAGGTCACAATTTGGCAGAACCACACCACACCAACCTGCAGTTCTGGGACCTAAAATAGTAGTACCTAAAGAAAATCATAGGAGCAAATAACAGCTATCTATTTTTTAACTCCAAAAGATATCATTCAGTACCCTTTTCTGTTTTTGAACCAACTGTTCCAGTTCTTGTTCTTTTGACAGCAGCTTGCGCTCCAGCTCTTGACTCTGGGACTGAAACCTCTCTGTGTCCTGCAAAATTCCAAGAGGAAATGGATTAACAGAACAGCACAATTGCATCACAAGAGGAGAAATAACAAATCAGGGGTGAAGCTTTCCACAGTGAATACAACAAGACATGGGTAGCACTCAGTTTAGGGATGGTATCACTCATGAACCTCCAAACTGCTGTAGTCCAGCAGCTTCCAGGAGTGTGACTGCTACAGAATGTGCTGATTGCACATGAGTAGGTATGGAGCCTAGCAAGTGGAGGCAGACATCTCAGGCAGGAGGCTGAGGAGCTCAGCCAGTCTAAATCAATGCAGGCAGAATGTATCCTCTCCTTTCCAGCCACAGCAACTCAGGTCGATGTGAAAGGAACAACAACTGCCATGTTTCATATCTGTCACTAACAACAATTCTTCACAGATGTTCCACTGGTATAAACAAGCAACTGGGGCTTCAAGCTCTTTCACTTAGCAATTATATCAACTTGTCCACTATCTAAGTGTCCTGCAGTAACTGGGATCTCCCAGACACATTTGGGATTACTCCTCCTGACACTCCTCAGCTGAGAAAAATTGTCAGCCCTCTCCTGAATAAAATCAGGCTCCAGCAGTTTGTATCTGCTGAGAATCTATCCTGTTTCTCAAAAAACGGGCTTCTACTCTCTAAGATCCCCAGGAAAATGCCTCTAAACAAGAAAAAAAAAATTCTCTCAAGACAGCAGTGGTTCTTACAAGTGTTTTCCTTTAAGCAGTACATGTAATGGGGTAATCAAATGCATGATAAGTGGCTCTTTCTGGAGAAGAATATATATGCAAGTGAAAAAACAGACAAACTGCCCCTTTTGTGTAACAGTCAGTCAGCAGGCTATTACGTATTGTAAATAGCTACAATTTGTACTTATTTGCATCTTACCAACTTCTTTAAATGTATTCTTCAAGAGCCGTTCTTCATTCAAGCCACAATAATTTCCCCTTTATATGGCATCAATGCATCTCTCCAGGCTGTAAAGTCTTTGTAAGACTTTGCATTAGAGAAAGAATTTAACAGTCAGATCTCCCCAGATCTCAAATTAGTCATGCAAAGAAACAATACTTCATGAGCGTCTGGCAGCCCTTAGTGTGACTGCTGACTAAACTGTAAATAGTTTGAGTGGGAAGCTTTCATGAAAAAGCTTGAAAGAAATGGCTTAACCTCAAACATACAACTAATTAGGAGATCCAACAATCACTGCTTATGGAAAAGTCTTTGTTGTTTGGGGGTTTTCAGTACTACTACTTCAGTTGTTGGCTATTAAGAGCACATAAACTATTTTTACCACAAAACTGCTGTCAGGCAAAGTTGCAAATACTTTTTATCCTTCAGCTGACATACAAACTTTATTTAAAGGTTTCATCTCATCCACCACTAAAAACTGCTCTCAGCTTGGAATGGAAAAAAACTTGAAAATTTGAGTCAAGTTCACTACCCTGTAAGGCAAGTGAAAAGAATGATTCCTTAGACAGCTGATAAAGGCTTTTTTCTTCTTCTTCTTTTTTTATTTTGGTTGGCAGGAAACAAAAAATACTTAATATATTTGCATCACAAAAGGACATTTTAGATCTATTTTATTATATCGTCTAGATATATTTATATATACTTGACTGGGAATGGAGGCAAAAACCTCTATTTTGGTAACTATTTCTATCATGTGTTACTGAAACCCTGTATTTGTTTCATTTACCTCACTGATGCCAAGACAACAAAAAGGGATGAGCCAGTAGCTCATGACTGCCCCAGGCCACCCAGAGCAGCTGTGGAAACTCCAATATTTTAATACTCAAAACTTAATTGGCCAAGTTCCTGAGCATCCTGATCTAGTTAGGAAGTAAGGGGTCACCTTCCCACTTCCATGATTCTAAGATGACTCTTTCCTGGAACGTGCTGGAAGTTCTTGTTAGTTTCCTGGTTTCGCAAGAAAAAGCAGGACAGAAAAATCCAAAGAAAAGGCTACAGACACAGTAGAGGAGATTTAAATACAACTTCCCAAGAAAACAGCAGCAGTTTTCATCTTCAGCAGCTCTGGAAGTACTTTGGCAGTGACAAAAGATTCTGCCCCGTGTTTATTTTGCAAATAACCTGTGGTTGTTCCACAAACTACCATCATTCAATCCATCTCTTGTTGTTATCCCCTCCCAAAAAGCAGAGACTGCAGAACTCAAAAGGATTGCTGCTGCTTTGAACAACCTCACAGAGCACTTTTCCTGATTGTGGCCAGAAGCTGGACCTAGAGTAGCACCAATAATCCAATGTTTGTAGTTTAACTGACTTTCAAAGCAATGCCAGCTGTGCTGTATGCCAGCCACTGAGCACAGGACATCACAGCTACTTCATCCAACCAGTCATTTAGCTTGAAGCTGCAGACACTAAAAGTTTGAGGCTGCAGCACAAAAGTAGCTGCAAGGTAAATGATTTTTTTTAACTTCCTCTGCTGTGAAACACATTTTGTGCACTTTAATTTTACATCCAGAACAAGTTTAAAACACTAAAAGGGGGAGCAGAACCCATGGCCATTGTAATAGAGTCACTCACTTTCAAGAGAAACTGCTCTTTCTCCTTTTTGATTTGCTGTTCCATTTCCTCATAGAGATGTTGAATTTCTTCATCATAAGCAGCAATTTTCCTAATAAGAGAGAAAAATACACTGAGTAGGTCTTTGTAGCACCACTTCAAGTCATGGTCCACATTACCAACTAAGCCCCACATCTCTGCCTTAACACAAGACTCCAAAGAATGTTCTGGTGTCAAGGAAATAGAATTTTTTGTACAGCAAGGCTCACATATAATTTTTTTTTATCATTATTTTTTCCTGTGGAAGTAAAGCTTTAATAGCTCAAAAGCTAATATAAAACTGATGTTTCCATATAAAGCAGCTGTTTATTATGCAATTTTAATGACTACTAGAGCTTAGGTGTAAGGAAGAGAGTTTCCTAATGACAGTACCAAGATATCAGAGCCTAAATTTGGCAGTTAAAACTATTTTCACGGCAACTTCCTTTTCTTACTCTTGTACTGCACTGTTGCTCATTCAAGGATACTTACTGAATGAGATGCTTCTAAGACACATTAGCTAGAACAGAATTCTTGAAAGACCTTCTTGAAAGCAGCCTTACTGCCTCTCTAACTGCTCTGCTGAAACAAATTTGAAAAACCCAGAAGAGGAACAGAAATAAATATGCTTTGCACAAATGTATGTGACTGTAGGAAGAAAAAGAACCTACAAACTTCACTTTTTTCCAGTAAAATATTGCAATTAATATCACTGCAGTTTGAGCCATGAAGGATTATATGGAGCAAATGCTTTAGCTTGGACAGGAAAAATTAAACTGTTGAGAGGGAAGAAGATATCTGCTTTGTTCTGCTACTATTCTATTCTGAGCTCATTAATCCAGACACTGAAAAGCAAAAATCTCTTTGTATCAAACTAAGGGGACATCCTTGAAAAATTTTTGATAGAGATCAGTAGGACCTTTATCAGACAGAATTTTACATTCCCCCATATTTTTCCTGCCATAGCTGCTCCTTGGGCAGTCTGCATAATGCATGTTACAAATAAAATACAGAATCTTCAGGGGCATTCACCCCAGCAGGAGTAAAACAAGGAACATTCAGTAGGAAAAAATCCAATGTTTATTTTGTATCTACCTTTTTTTTTTTTTTAACTAATCCTATACATATTCTATGTTTTCCCTTACTGAAGGCCTGGTTCTCGTCTCATTTAAAACAAAGCCAATTTTAAAGAAGGTTCAAAAACTTTACCTAATCTAAGAAGAGTGAGTAAAACCAGAAGCAAGTCTGTCTTTCCCCCATTTTACAGACACTGCCAGCTTGCTTTTTTGGTCACAGGTAAAAAAATGTGAGACATTTTCCCAGGATTTACAGAAGCAATAAACAACTGCCAAGCTACAAGAATTGGAGGAAAACAATGGCTGTCACTTAGACTTTTATAAACTCTGCTAGGTGAGAAAATCAAACCCCAAAAGGGCCTCTGCCATGTGACTGCAACCTTTCAAATAGAGGGTGCCAGAAAATCCAGAAGCCCTTTTTGCTGCCTTACTACTGTAAAGATGGGTCATGTTCTGATCTCAAATTATTTTTTTGAAACTAAGAAAATGCTAATTTCTTAAATTAGCACTCATCAATGGAATCAAATTACACTAATTCATAGAGAAATAACAACTACTTAGAAAGGGATGGCAGAGATGCTAAAATCATACACCTACTGTATTCACGCAGTGAGTGCAATGTCACTTTGACCAGTGCTAGACTGAGTACTGAAAAGCCCTGTAACTTTGCAGAGGCAGAACACATTGCACAGCAGTCAGTGTTTCCATGGGAATCATAAAGATTTTTCTGGGCTTCTTTGTGACAGGGAAAATAACTTCAGTCCTGTGTTTTAGCTTGCTGATTTAGGTATTTCTTTTCTCTTATGTGGAAAAAATTTGTGTTTTTTATATTTTTATCCTCTTCTCTCTGGAAGCAAAGGATATGGTAGCACCATGAAGACTACATCCTGAAGGCACTACTGAATGTAAGAATCTTTTCAGTTGGTCTGGCACACAAGCACATGCCATTTCTGCAGGCTGAATACTCTCCAAGCATTTCATTCATGGATTTCCATTCTTATCTCTGATGAAATTAAACAGAGGGGGAAAATAATAACCCCTCATAATCAAAAGTCTAACAAATATAAGTAAAATAACTAACAAGCAGAAGAAAAAATAATCAAATACATTAGCTGGCAAATATTCCCCATGTATATTCAGGAGAAAAAACCCAAACAGACAAGGATATATATCATTGTTATGTGAAAAATGCAACATGATTTTTTATTCCTTTAGATTACCCCTTCATATTTTCTTTAATACATAATTTTATAATTTCAGCCATATTTGATAATGTAGTCTCTTGGGTTTAGTAACACTGTGAAATAAACAGATGAAGATGAAAGCAGAAGAAATGTAACATGAGTTCATTAAGTTCAGATGGCAAATTTAGGATCAACACACTTAGAAGGGTTTAATTTCTGCCCATTCATGTAGCTGCAATGTGAATTGCTGATTTCACAACTGCTGTCCTGCAGTTTGTCATAATGGTTCTTTCTCCTTAAAAAAATTACAGTGTTTTGTGCACAGTATGAACTAACTAATCTCCTGAGATGCTGATTCTCTTCCTCTTCCACAAAGATGGACTCTGACACTATCCCATGCTAAGCTCAGTGAGAAATCAGTTCTTCCTTCCCTTCCCCTTTACCCTTTTGTTTATCTTGCCTGTTTAGAATTCTTGTTTGAAACACAGTCTACATTTTTATTAGGTTTGTCCTTCAAATGCAAAGCACAGCAGCAGACAGAGCTAATGGCAGTTGGAGATTTTATCTGCTATTAGAAGAAAAAGGCCTTTCTCATCTCTTTTAGGCTTACTTCCTATCAGTCTTATTAAAAGCCCCTTGGTTCTACTGCCAGGGTTTTGAAGAATAACAAGGTCTGTCATATTCCACTCCAGCCTTTGCCTCCTCATTCATGAGACATGACCTTTTAAATATAGCTCTCCCAGAATAGCTGTTCTATTCCTTTAACTACTGAGTTGCCATTCCCTGCACTTTTCCTCGCCCCACTACCTTCTTCCTGTGCTGCAGAGACCAGAACTTCCCACAGTGCACTCAGGACATGGGTGCACTAAGAGTCCATGTAGTGGCAAAAACATGCTTTGCCACATGCTCAGTACCCACCCTGGTAGTGCCCTGCATTTTACTGGGCTCTTTTGGCTGATTTTGGGAAGCTCCCTGCAACTCCCCTATGGGCTTTCTCTGGAATTGTAATTGCCCATCACATAAGCATGATTTTATTTTTTCCTCTTCATATTCACCTATGTTTTTTTGGGGTGCTCAGTACATGACCTTATTATTTTAAAAAACACTTCTGTTATGTTTAAGAAGCCATCTAATTTTAAACTAGTACTCAGAATGAAACACGAATACCAAAAATCAAGACAAATTAACCTACCCTGGCAAATAAATATTACACCCACAAAATTGTGTTTTGTTTAGATTTAAAATACATTTTTTCCCCTCTCTCTAGTTACATCTGTATTAATGTGCATAGTCCCCCATATGTGCTGTATTTGCATGCTTGTGTATTGAGAATATATGTTCAGCCTCGCTGCTGCCTGGACCTACAAACAGGAACAGCAGCAACCTACTGGATATATTGAAACAGAACAGGAGGAAGCTCCTGGTTCTCTTAGACCACGGGACTCAGGTTCAAGAATGAAAATATGCATATGTGAAAGGTCCAGAAGAAAGGAAAAAAAAAAAAAAAAAAAAAAAAAAAAGGTAGAGAAGAACATCACAGGAGAAGAGCATAGATTTTTATGGCATAAAGATCCCAGCACACACATGAAGCTTCTCAGGGCACCCAGGATAGAAGAGAAAGGAATAATTGAAGACAAAACCACAGCCTACACCTATGAAAGGAGACAAAAGGCTGAGAGTAGACTGCCTTATTGCCTAATGACTCACAGAGGTGAGTCAGGAAGGAAAGATGAAAGATCAAATTCATATTCAATTTCCAAAGAGTATTATCGTCACCAATCAAGAACAACCCAGAAGGTGCTGTAAGACCTCAAATCCCAGCATCACTTCTCTTCTGTGACCCCATAGTAAATCCCGGCCAGTCTCTGCAGATATATGCATCTTAGGGCTAGTAAGTATGTGGATATTAAAAAAAATTAATCTTCTCTCCTATATGGTGCTGGCTTGAGCTTTGCTGTTATTTGTACATAGTTTAAAAGAAACAGATTATTCATCCCCACTGTGACTACCAAAGACAACATTACTACTCTGACTCCTTCCAGCAATTGACTACGAAGAAAACAACAATCAACATGCTGAAATCAGTGGTGTTATCAGGAGCAACAAAAAGAAGGAATTAGCTAAAACATGTTTTTACTACAAAGGCATAAAAATCCAACGCACTTTCAAGGTGGAGATTTCACGTCAGCCAGAAAAGATAATGCTAATGCATTCTATGTACACCTTTGCATTGATCAGAGCTATTAAACAGACACACACATTCATTCAGTTCCCAAAAAAACACTCACAAAAAGATCCCCAAAAAACCCATAGAACAAACCTCTCACCACACGTGGTACTTAACAATCTCTAGTCTAAAACAGACAGCAAAATTCTCTGTATGCTGTTTCCACCTGTCTGAAGGCTAATATCACACACAGAGACTTAGCTGAAAATGCTACTACCAATATAAACCAATTGTCTTTAACGATCATACATTTTTAGGTTTTTTCCTTCTTCATAAGCCTTGTCACAGTCTCAGAAGAGTCAGGAGAGTTCTGAACAAATGAAGTAAATTTTCTAAAATATATTTGCCTTTATTACTCAGCCTGTAAGAATCTGAAATTCAGAAGTGACACTTTAAAAATAAAAATACAGTGGAACTTCAACAATGCCCATAATTTTGCATTTTGTTAAGATTTAGCATCATAACTTTTCTCCCTCTAGATAACTACATATAAAAAAATCTATAAATTTTTAGTTCTTATACATATTTTTGTATGTGCATTTTATGCACTTCTTTATATTTTATATGTTTTATATATAAAACATATATGTTATTTACTATATTTCATAGGTTTGCTTTATATATAGTTGTTAACTTACATTTTTACTAGTATCAGTGTCTTGTGCTGCTCTAATATCTTAAACCTCTTATGTCTCTGGCCAGTTAATCCAGGTTTAGAGCATTTCTGCATGCAATGCTCACAAAGCACACAGACAATTTACCAGATTTACTGTTAAATACGAATTCCCTCTGGAATCAAACTGATTAACTAGATTGGAATCACTCAATATTGTCCTAAAATTTCAATGCAATAACAGATATCTGCAAAAGAATTTCAGTCAATAAAATCTTAATCAGAAGAGAAAAGCTAATTTAATTCAGTTCTGCCACATTAATAGTTTTACCAGTAGTTGTAATACCTGATAAAATTTTACATAATGGGAAATTTTACATTATGTGAAGTCTTGTCCTCAGCTCTCCACTGAAATACCTTGTTTATTTAAGAAGTTCAAATAGCAGGTAAAATAGTTGCAAAACTACACAAGCAGTCTAACAAAGAGAAATACTAACTTTTTTAGAGCACATTCCAACTCATTCTTCTCATTATCTGCTTCTTGGAGCTGGGAAAAAATTCTGACCAGGAACTCTTCAAAATTGGAAAGTAAATGAGGTTCTTCTTTTCTTAGCTGCAACCAAAGTTGCTTCACATCAGTCTCACTGAAAGAAAAGATCATAAAGGATTCATTAAGACAGAACATTTCCCAGGCTGCAGAAAATGTCCTTAGCACCCTTAGTAGATGGAGGCTCTAGGGCATCACTGGTCAGAACAGAAAAACTTATTAAAAACAGCTTAAACTGTGCCAGATTCAAAAAGGATGAGGCAGTGAGAAATGATGGATATTGAATTTATTTAGAAAAAAAAAAAGCATTGTAACATCTGGCCATTCCTGACTGCAGAATAGCACAGGAACTGCTTGTTTGGTGGGTGCCTTGCCAGGCACTCCACCTAAACAGGGATGGGTCAGAAAGGAGACAGATGAGATACAGTATGCCCTGCCATCACTTCTATTAGAAGAAAAGAAATTCCCACAAATCTAGAGGAGAGGAGGCAGTGGAAAAGCTAATAAAAATCCCTTCCTTATAAGAAATGAATGAGATTCAGACTCCTAAGTAATGTAGATGTGTTAATAAATTGCATTTGTACCTCATTCTTTCACTTTTAATACATTTTTATTCCATGGTGAGTCTGCTACAAAAAGCAGAACAAAACGTCTTGAAATTTTGATTTAAAGATTTACCAAGATAATGTTCTGTTTCCAAATCTGTTCAGCAGACACTGACAGCTCTATTGTGAATGACAATGGGTTTCTAATACTTTGCCAATATTCTCCTGAACCAGTTTGTTTCTTCCTGACTCACTCTTTTCCATGAGCATTGCAAGTCTGAACCTAGCCAGGAAAGGGTGCTGCATTTAAAGGACAAAATGAGGATAAGGAAAGAAAAAGTGAGTGACAAATATCTCTTCATAATGAAAGCCTTCCAGGATGACTGACAATGAACTGTCTCCTGGAACAGGCAGTCAGGGGAAGAGAAAGACTGATGAGCACTTTTACTCCATAGTAAAAATCACCAATGTATTTCTTAAATATTTGTACCACTTGTCCAGATTCTCTCCCATTTTTGCCCAATGCTTTTTTTTGTTGTTTTTGTTCTACAGTATTCCTTGTGACTGATCAATGAATGTGAAGCCAGCACACAAAAAGCTCTTTGAGCAGGTTTTATGCTCCATGTTTCAGAGTGAGCCATCCTGGCCTTGGAAGAAGCAGCTTTACCAGAGCACTTACAACATCCAATTATGCATGAAGAGGAGCAAAAGCACAAAAATGGAGAAAACTTCCCTACTTATGGTGCACTTTAAACACAGCCCTTGCCAAAAATAGCAGTCATCGTGCACTGATTGAAAATCAGTGACATCTGTGGATTACATGCTTGCAATTATCCATGTTCAGATCCCATGGCACATCAAATGGTACAGATTTCACATGACAGAAAAACATGTTTCACATGCCTGGAGTACAATAGTTTTGGTGCTGAAAATTTTTGGACAAATGGCATTTTATCCTGACAGCAAGAAAATTAGTTTTTTAAGAATCTCTGTGGTTTTGAGCAGCTTTTGTTCTCACCATTCATCTTGGATTTCATTAAAATCAAACCCAGAGGTGAATCTCAGAAGGTCATACAACTGATTACTATTGCTGTGAGAACTCACTCATCCAAAACCTTTGTAGCTCCAAGCCGATCCATCAGATTTGAGAACTGGAATTCCTCATCCTCATCACCAATCATGGTCTCTTCATATCTAACTGGGCTGGCTGTTTCACCTTCTGATGATTGCACCATGTCATATTTCAAGGCAATCTGCTCCAAAAGAAATTGGCCTAAGAATTAGAAATTACATACATTAGCATTTTCAGAAATTACAGTAAGAAGCAATGTCATACTAAACATACTAAAGCTCAGATTTTATGGTAAATAAACAACAGAAAGATGGGACATGCCAAGAGGATCCCTGAGTTTTATGGTTGGCTTTGTGCCCAGTCCAATGCCTAACCTTCAGTAAATCATCCACCTCAAAATTCACAAACATGATAAAAAGATTCCTATCTCCATGCAAAAACATAAAAGGATATAAATTGCAGTAATAACCCTTCATAAATGTTGTGGTCTTCTTTCTTGAGAGGTTTAAATAGATTAGGAATCTAAAATCTCAGTACTGATAAAATGTATATTAAATAAAATTTAACATTCTTTTTAGTGCATGACCAAAGACACACATTCAATTCCTATATAAATTGCATTTAAAAAAGCTACATTTTGTTAACAGCAGTTGTATGGTGAGGATGCAAAAGTGAAATTGCCACATGAATAATCAATACATTTGTGCTCAATTGCCACAGACCAGATATATTCCATCAAATTCTAAATGTGCCATCTATTTTATTGGAACATCCATAAATAAATTAATAAAAAATTGGGAGGGGGGTGGATATTGTGATTTTATGCAGAGGGTTTTTTGTTATATTCTAAGTTCCAGTACAGAAATTACTATAGATCCAAGGAAAGATAAATACTGGTGTGGTTTTATGTTGTTATTAACTCCATTTTGCATTTTTTCTCATAGCACCCAACAGAGCATGCTGGCAACAGAATGGAGAATGTTGTAAAGAGAGGTTACAGTAAAATTCAGATATGCTGCCATTTAGAAATAGAAACAGTACTCTTCCATAGTATTTGGTGCAGCATTTATCCAGACACTACCCTGCCTTTTCAAGCAGCTTTTATCTATTGCAGCTTCTGCTTCTACCAGGAATGCCAACATTATCACCTAGCCAAATGCAGGACTACCTGGCCTGGAAAACACCTGCCAGGGCTGTGTGGCAGGTTAAAATGTACCGTGTTTTACACTGTCTATCCTTATCTTTTACGTGGTGTGGCTCATGTCCTTCGTGTGCCTGTGTGGGTGTCATTGGGGTACAAATTTAACTTCACTGAACCAACTGAACCTGCAAACAGGGAAAACAGTGGCCACATCCACCTGGGCCTCTGGACTGGGCTCCAGCACCTGAACAGGAAGAATCCCCAGGATATGGAGCTGCTTGAGATGGCAGCCACTTACAACCTCCCTTAATAAAGGGTTTTGGTTATGCAGGGGCCACTTATGAAAGTAATCTTAATTTAACTTACTAAAAGCAAAGCATCTACTATTTCATTTTTTAATTATGTCAATTTTCAGATTAGAGCACACTCTGTGAAGATACTTGATCTACCTCTACAATGGGAGAGGTGGGACATGAGAGAAGACAGATTTCAAACTACCAATGACTTGCAAACAAAAATGAAGGTCTTGTTTGCTGGACCTGTAGATAGTAACTAAATTGAGATTTATTGCTACAATTCATGCATAGATGAGATTCAGTTTTCTAGAGAAAATGCTTAAACCTTAGCCAGCAGAGCTAAAATTCAGTACAAAACTGATTCTGAGTAAATAACCACAGTCTAACTAAATATCATCATCATCTTATCTGCAATGTCACAGCTGGGGAGAAAACCACTCTGTGACAAACACAGGGAACATGACAGTAAGAGTGCTGTTGCAAAACAGGCAGTTACAAAGAACTTACCAGATCACATCTTACAGCAGTAATAATTGCCTCATCCTGCTTTATTTTGAAATAAATTAACAGCACTTGAAGAATTAATTCATTGTAGAAAGCATTCCCACAGCTCTAAGGACAGTGGTGTTAACGGATTCCAAGCATTGTCTTACATTAAGATTAGAGATAATTTTAATTATCTTTCATGTCTTATTACCTGATATGAAAAAACACACAAGACTATTCAGATGATTACATCATTTTCTCATATTGTGTCACGGCTTACCATTTCACACAGGAGAGAAAGACCCTGGAGCCCTTTGTCTATTTATTCACATAATTTGACCACTTCTTCCTCTGCCACATATATCTGCTATATTTAGGGAATAGTCTGGCTCCCTGTGTGCATTATTAAATGTGCTGTTAAGACAAAATTCTTCTTGACTGATGTGGAGAGTACAGAACATGAATAAAGCTCAGAAGAGGAGACAAGCTTCCCAAGACTCACTGAATCCTGTGATGAACTCCTTGGGGGTAAGTGAACCATTGCCATCAGCATCCAATGTAACAAAAACTTTCTCAAGTTCTTCCAGGCTAAGAGGTAGCTCAGGATGCAGTCTCTGTAAAGACAAAATATGCAGCAACTTTATCCATTGCTGCAGGTTAAGAGGAAGACTGGGTTCTATAAACCATCCATAGTACAGCAGGATAGGTCCTTTGCTTCCCCGAGTGAAAACCCAATTACAGAGCAAAACCACACCAACTGAGGGACATTTGTTTAATGACTTATTTGCCTTTATGAATCCATTATGATGACACAAGGAGAACAACCACTGGATGCTACAAATTGCAATTGCACAGGGAAGAGGAAGAACTTGAGGTGGAGTGTCAGCATCCTGGTGAAATGGCTTGATTGTCTTGGTGAAATGCCTTGGTTATCAGGCTACTGGACAAACTTGGCAGCAGAATTGTACAACTAGTTCCTTCCACGTCATAAGTCAAGCAAGAGAATCGCTAAACAACTACATTGCAGAGGATATACTGTCCTAATTCAAGCTGATTCAAAAAGTACACATAAATAATTAAGAAAATAAAACTAAGCTAAGAAAGATGCATGGTCTAAGGACCAAAGCTGTTGCTCCCACAATGAGTTAAATGGAGTTTACATTTAACTTCTGAAATGTAGCATGCTCACACCAAAACAAGACTCAGCTTCATAAAACCAGCTTCACAAAACCACATATTTTTTCCTGATAATCTAAAGAGAGGCATAAAAGAAACGAATTCTGCAAAACTGATCCTAATGGTTTTACTCTAAATCTTTTAACAGTGTAGACAGATTCCCAGAAACAGGAAGAAACTGGAGTGGCAAACAGCCCCAATAACCAGCATTTCCACTGGGAGGACACTAGGAAAATGAAAACCTTCTCTCAGCTTGAGAAGCAATTTAAATGCACACTGGTTCAAACTTCTCCCCCTGAACTCCTGCTGTATATTCAACATATTAAAATTGCAAACCAGATAAAGTTCATTAGATTAAAAGTGCTGATCTGTTCCACTATGGGGGAGAGATTTAGGACCAAAAAATGTTTCTCCTGCAATCCAAAACAGCAGAAACCACTATTCAATATGCTAAGCCATATAGACAAGGTAAGAATTGGCTGAGTGCATTAACCAGGAGTTCCCTGATGCCACAGAGGGTTTAGGGTATGCTTTATGAACTGTATGGATTAAATGGAAGAGTGGTAGAAGGAATTCCAAGCTGGTCCTGGAAAGTCAAAGTAACAGAGCTCCTAAAGCACAGAACTATCTGGAAGAGTCACAGAGGGATTTCTGAGCAGGATTAGATGTGTATTGCTGCCTGCTTCCTAACTTAGGAAAACTTGATGTATACTCAGTTTAAATGATTTATATATGAATGACACACATGTCTTCAGTTTCATACTTAAACACATCCATCTTCCCAAGTTTGGATTTCAATCTCTAAGATCTAAAGCGAAACTTTAAAATCAGATTCTCCTGTAAAATTCTTACAGCCAACACCGTACTGATGAGGGAGAAGGAGCCTCAAACAAATTACTCCTTTTACACTCAGAAAAAACAGAAACTTGACTCTTACTACCAGATCTTTGGGACCTGCTGAATGAAGGAGCACCCATTTGGCCACGCCAAAAACACAGACCCAGCTGCTCTTCCAGTGCAATGGCCTGCAGGCCTGACTGCAAACCTGGCTGACAAATATGGGCTTCTCCAACCACAGCTGCAGAGCCCTAGTGCAGTGTCCAAATTTTGATGAGAATTACACTAAATTTACAGTAGAAAACACCACAATTGTTTGCATTTTCTTGGGGGGGGGGGGGGGGGGCGGAAACCCTATGAAAATAGAAGGTTCTAAGGAATGTACCAACATTTTGCTCCATTAAATTCCCTCTGGATAATTTACAGACTTTTATGAACTGGGACACACTTACTAAAACTAAGCCAATGTTTTCCCAGTCTCTTAAGGTTTTTTCTTAATTAAAAAAAATAGGGCGGTTTGTGCCTAGAAAAGCAAAATGTTATTGGTCTCATAGTTGTGATTTTGTTTATTTTCTCATTTCAAGCTTACCGTAAAAATACATAGGCCCTTTCACCTTTTATAAAAGAAAAGAAAACAAAATAAAATATATTCAGAGATCACACTGGAGCTTCAAAAGAAGCTATCTGCATTGCCACCAAATGTGCTCTGTGGTTGCATGATATCTGTGCTTAAGTCTCTCAAAATACCAAGCTTTTACTCAGCTAAATAAAGGGACAGAGGTCAAATAGCTAAGAGCAAGATCTGAACCCAATCCTCCTGTGCACATTAGAACAAAACATTTTACAGCACTAATTCTCATTATTCATTATAACCTCAAGGACCAACAGATGAAACTGTGGTTTCAAGTCTGAGGTAAAATTTGCTTTGTTGCCATTTCAGAAAAACTCTTGTTGGTTTGAAAGCTGGGAACATTCAGTATTTAGAAACGGAATTAATTTTTTTCTTAAAACCCAGCTATTAACATCTTCTCACAATAAACATCATTATATAATCAAGGAGGAGCAAACCTTTAGTTTAGTTACTGTTACAGACACAAGAGAAAACACTGTGAGATTTGTTCCCTCAAGATTAATTGAATTTCAGATACTTAGCACTCTCTGCTGAAATCATGCCTTGTATCCCTAAATCATGCCTGTATGACTAAAGATTAAAAAGCTTAGCATTAACATCCTACATTTGAAGCAAAGCTTCAGGAATGATAAGCACTACAAACCTACCAAACAGCACAATGCAAAAGTGATCAACACTTAGTACATTTTAAGGAAAAAATTATTTATTTTATTGATTTATGCTTTTCTTATAGGGAGAGATCATGAAAAATGCAGAAAATAAAATCAAGTATAAAGAAACACCATCTCAAATGTCATGAGCACATTATTAAAGAACTTACATACAAAGACAAAGTTTTCAGATATAGTAAACACTCTTGATGAAATAGAAGAATGAAATAGAACTTTATTAGTTATTTGCAACCCTGTTTCTACTGCATCTTTTGCAACATCTGTTCTAGAACCTGAAGTATTAATGTAGCAGCACTAAACCTAGAATCAAACAGAAACAAATAATTTTACATTCCTTGCAGAAACAGGTATTAAACTTTTTATATATGCAGACACACATATAATTATATGGGTTTTCCATCAGGAAAAAATATATGCCATTCAGTTTTTAGAAAGACTGTCAAACTGTAATCTATTAAACTCTCTGTGGCTTCGGATTTACCAAAAACTACCACTGACAATATATTTGGTTTTTTGCATTCAGTTACTTCAGTGAGATAATGTAGATTGGCAAAGCCTACAGCAGAACAAGCATCCACATTCCTCTCTTTATTCAACTTTGTATAATTAACAAAATCATCAGAAAACTCAGCAACACAACTGCAAAGAAAGCTCTTGAGAGCCACCAAACCAAGAAGTTTACTTAGGAGGTTTTTGCTTTTCCAGAATAGGTAGTTAAAGTTGTTTCAACTGTGTTTTCATACATACAGACATCTTTGTTTCTGATGATAGGGAAAGTTTCTAAATTTTCTGTTGGATGCTTTCTTTAGTAGTAGATCATGATGAATTTGTTTTGATCCTGTTCCCCAATTCTGTTTGATCCATAAGTACTGAAGTAGAAATGGATTAACACAAATTATGATTTGCACGTCAAGCATGAGTACATTCCTGTTTTCTGCCACATACTGGTTCAAATCATCTTACTACTTTTGCAATCTGCCACAGTCACATTTTCAAAAGCTTTTGTTATATATAGCTGCTTTTCCTCATCAGCATATTCAGCAAATCTGATTTTGGGCCGTAAAACAAATTAAGCACAATTTCCTAAGATCGCTGCCAACACTGAATAATGCTAAAAATACTGTTCCTCTATACTTCCTACACATATATGATCCAGCTAAGGGTTCACCATTGTCTGACAGGGAAGCCACAGTAATAGACTTTATTTACACAATTTTGCTGAAAAAAAAAAGGATAAATTGTCCAACTGAATACACTCCTGACACTGTGGCAAATTGCAAAATAATTAATTTAATGGTGTTGCAATGTTTTTCAACAAGAATAGAATTGAATTCCTGGGGCATCTTTTTAAATTTAATTTACTTTGATTTTTCACTTTTTTGTTGCTTTCTCTGTGAGAAAATGTGCAAGTGTTATGTAAGACTTCAAAAATATTATTTTTAATCCCACTTATCTCTTTAAAGTCATGAGGAGGGTGTTAACATTTTTTACTCTCAATTAATCAGTCCCAACTCATTAAGGGCTTTAGAAGCTTCTCTCATTGTGTATTTCACATAACCAATTTTGTTTTACCTGCATGTCTTGGCGAGTGACGAAGCCTTTGCCTTCCAGATCACAGATCTGAAAGAACTCTTGTGCTTTTCCCAACACAGTTAGTTCTGGGTCTTGTTCTCCAGTCCTGCTCCTCTCCGCATCTCCTGGCTGCACAGGACTGGCACAGTCTCCTTTTATTCTGTCCATGGTTACAATCTCAGCTCAGGAATATCCTGGGATGCTGCTGTTCCATTTATCCATAAATTCTGATCTGAAGCCTGCACATGGAAAAAATTAAGGAAAAAAGCAAATCAGACCCTCTTAATGATGCTTGTCACAATCTCTTAGCAACCATCTCTTTCATTAGGCACCAAAGTTTAGAAGAAGAAAAACTTTTTGAAAATTCCTACCCTTGATGGGCTGCACTAAAGACATTGCAAACGGGATGATGAGCAAGGAAGTGGAGTCTGAGGGAAGGAGAAGACAAAACTAGCTCTGAAAGGGAATCTCAAACCAAAGTCAGCCAGTTTGACAAGAAATACAGACAATCAATCAACACAAACAAGAGAACACAAGAAATACAAGTAACAGCAAGAGTAATTTAAAGTCACTACAACTTGACTTCATACATTTGTCTTCAATGTGTAGTTCTTACCTAAGTAGGTCTACCTAAAGTGGGCACAAATTTGTCTGAAAATTTTTAACAGAACAAAGGATTTTGTAAGGCGTTTGACTAATATAAGAGAATATAGCCTAATTTTGATCCAGTATGACTGGCACAACCTGGAACAACTCCACAGAGATCAATGAAAATTGATTAAATGTGGAACTTATGTTGTCTTCAGAGCAAAGACCTCAGCACTGCAAGGATGTGAAGGTAGAATATGAGAAAGTAAGACCTTAGGCTTGTCTGTGCAGCCTCTTAAAGGCTCTGATCACACAGACAGAGCAACTCAGACTATTTTACTCTCTGCTTAAGCTCAAATCTGGAACTCTTGGAACTCAGCATCTTCTAAGAACTTCACAGAACTCACACAGCTTCCCATGACAAAGTGATTTCTCTAATAGCCATGTGCCAGGCAGGTGGACTTCCCACATTGCATGTAAGTATAAATTTATACTGCAAACAGGCCACTGACTTCAAATCAAACTAAGATTTTTGTGAGAAAATAACCCAGCCCCTCAAACCATGTGACAAAAATTTGCAAACATATGTAATTTTCCTCTCTTTCACAACTCTAATCATCCCAGGACTGTTCTAATACTTTCCAAAACTGAAATAACTTTGGCTACATGGCCAAAGAACCTGTCAGAATCTTCCTAAGCAGCATTACAAGCAGGAGAAGAAAAAACATTCTGAGAGAACCCAAGGGATGTCTAAACCCAGAATCATGTCACCTTAAGACACTCCTCCCTCAGAATGGGTCTTGCTTGAATTTTAATGCACAGCTGCCAGGGATGCCTAATAAACCCCAGGACCTCTCTGCTGGGGCAAGCCACACTCCACACCCTAGAGGCACCAAAGCCTGCCAGAGTACCTGTGCCAGCAGCCCTGGACAACTAACAAGGCTAGAAAATGCTGTCATGGGGAATTCTGGTCACACATAACAGGGGGCTTTTGCCTATTACAGCTGCCTGAACAGCTGTAATCTCTTTCTCTTATCAGGAAAATTTCTAGCCCAGAAAGTCTGACCAACATTCAGCAATTGGGAAGATACACAAAGGAAAAGTCACTCCATAATTGCCCTGTTTCTTAATCCCTTCCACAGCATTTCCAACAACAGTCTTAAAAACAGTATATGACCCAGATGAATCTTTGCTCTCGCTATATATAGCCACCCACAAGTGGATCAGATGGAAAGCCACAATCAAACCACACTGGTGTAATAGTCTGGATAAAATTGTCCTTTCATACTGCCTTTACACACCTGAACCTCCATTACTCCAATGCAGCTCGCTCCTGGCTGACACCCATCTATGAGGCAACAAACCAGCCCTCAGTTTCAACTTAGCAATGACACTAACTTAAAAACAGGTTTTAAAACACCAAAAAACCAACGGGACAAGCACAGTTTAAAGACAGTCTTGACAAGATCTGGCCCAGATTTAAAATGCATTGGTTTGTTTTGTTTGAGGGGTTTTTGTTTGGTTGGTTGGGTTGGTTTGGGGTTTTTTGTGTTTTGTTGGGGTTTTTGGGGAGGTTTTTTGGGTTGTTTTGTTGGGTTTTTTCCAGCAACTTCTCAGAAGGCCACGACTTCAGGAACAGGGCAAGCTAGTCAAAATAGTAAGTGCTGCTAGTGCCTGCCTCTGCACAGTCCATTAGACTTCCTTAGGAAAAACAGAAAAACTATGCAAGGAATAGATAGCCCATTGAAAGTGAAAGAACAGAAAAACAGAAACCGATTAAAAATGGAGGAACGAAAAGGCACTTTGATAAAGCTGTTTGCAGACAGCAAACATCACCATGCTTTCTAAATACTTCCATACCACAAAATGAAATCACATGCATCATGAGAGGCTTGCCTTTTTATAAGTTGCCCCACCTTTTGCAGATATCATAAAAACTTGCTACACAGCAAGTGTCTTCAGTACAGCAGAAAATTAAATTAGAGCACCTGCAAAAACTCTTAATCCTTATGGCAGCTTCTAAAGCTGATAAAGTTCATCATAATTCCTACAGTGTCCTGATACTTTGCAAATGCTGGTAATAACACGACAGATTAAAACTACAATTTGTCCCACATGGTTGAATCAGCACTCAGTAATTACCTCAAGGCCAGTTTCAAATAACATAGCCAGTTCCATTCACTCATCTATCTCCTTTAGAAAATGAATGGCTTACAAAATCAATTCTATTACGACCTTTGATTTCCATTCTTTTAGTTACAAACACACTTCACAATGCAAAATAGGTCATATCATGACCTCATGCAAACAAGCATAGTTCCAAATACTAAACAAGGATGGGTGATTTAGGAGGTTTCTGTTCATTAATCATGAGGTAAATTTTTGACGGGCCTGCAAAAGGCAGGTCACTGTTAATATTCCAAAAGGCATTTTCATAATTTCCAGTCAGGTCTATTGCAAATCACCAAACTTCAGAAGTACAGAGCAATGCTGAGCCACAGATTTCACAAGTCATGATGTGTGACAACCTCATTCTCCCTAACTGTGATAGTTAAAAACCTAAAGAGCTGTTTTGCCTGCCCTCATATCCCTTCAGTTTTTAGGTTTCAGTGAAATATTTGTCTTGGCATGTGTCTCTACAGGTACAAATTTTCTGCAGCACACTCCAAAACATATCATCAGCTGAAAAATATAGTAAGCTTACTTAATACCAAGGTCACCTTAGATTTATCCAAAACACTGTTATGAGAGAGCACTTACGTCTTACACTACAAAACAAAAAATAGATTGCATGCTTTTTCTACAAGAAATATTTATTTCCTACAACCAAATAATCTTTTTTAAAATAACCCACAGCTGCAGTGTAGCATGTCTGACGCATGAACAGGCACCTCTTCAGAAATAACTGAATGTCAATGTTGGTTATCTTTCAGCACTGTGCTGAAAAGCTCCTAAAACTAAGATGCTTCACCACAAGGAAGTCATTCTGTTTGCCATTGCTCTTCCCTGCTTTTGAACAAGTATTTGTCCAGTTAGACAGTGAACTCTCTTGTAGAATCCTTCCAATTTAAACTGGAAAGTTATAGTTTATTTAATTCAATTAAGGCCAAGTGGTCCATCAAGGAAGACTCAATAAAAGCAGGACCTACAGAGAATTACAGGAACGACTGCTAAGACCAAAGAGAGCACAATAACCAAGCTCAAGTATATGAAATTTTCTAGGTACAGGACTGGAGAAAAACAGTCCCTGTGCACATAATACAATCCACAAGACGCAAACATGCCAGACAAGCTGGAAAACCCACCCAAGGATAAAGAAGGTGGAGCACTGAACCCCCGGCTGCAAGGGCAGTGCAGTTCTGCCATCATGGAAGAGCAGACCAAATACAAATCTGCAAATAATGGCAGAGGAGATCGCTCCTGAGAAAGATTACTAGATCCAGTGTTAGCTCTACCCATTTAAAAAAAGATTCCGTGACCATCCAATGTAAAAATTCAGGTCCCGCTCTTAAAACAACTAACAGAGATACAAGGTTGTGTGCTCAAGAAAACACCTGTTTTTCTCAACTATCACTTAGACAATTAACCTTTAAGCTCTCATGAAAACATTACAAAGCTTGGCCTAACCATATGGACACCTAGACACGACCGGATGAAAAGAAGGGGACATTCATTCCTCCAGTTTCCGCTTTTCAAGTGAAAACGAGCAAGTAAGAAAATCTTGTGATGAAAGGTATCATCAAAGCCTCTTCCACACAGCCTGAATTAATTTCTCTCATGATGTCCACGATCTCTCAAGACTCTTCCTCTTAGGAGATTGTACACCATGGAGTGGGCATGGGGAGTGTAACTCTGGAGGGAGAGATCTAAGGCAGGCTAGAGTTCCTATGAGGGGGGACCACAAGAAGATAGTCTGGAACAAATGGGTCATGCAAATCATTTCAGAGAAGTAGCAAAGACAACAGAGGAATCCTACATCCACTGGCCTGTAAAACGAAAAACTAAGTCATATAGAAATTCCTTTCGTGTAAGTAGATTTGTGTGAGAGAACCAAATTCCATTTAGAATCTGTCTCAACAGACTGTTCAGATTCAGTCTTAACAGATACTCTCCAGCCAGACCTGATTAACTTTCAAAGATTAAGGGAACCATTAGAATCACCTGCTTTGCTCTCTGCAAGCTTAAAGCTTCATTTATACCACAACAAGGTTTTAAGAGTCTATAAAATTACTTCAAATTTATTTCAAAGTAAGGGAGCTCAGAAGAAGTCAAGGAGGAAAAAGACGTGGGAGAAGATATTGCGTGTAATACATACATCAATGTCATATAAATGAAATTTCTCCTTTTTGGAAGATTACTGGTTAAGGAAAAAAAAAACCAAAACAAACCTTAAAGCTAAAGAAGAAGGATAAAAATCCAGATTATATATTTGAAGCAGTGTCTCAACGATATTAACTGTGAAACAGAAGAAAAACAGAAAATATGCTTGAAGTGATTAAGCACTGAGGATTCCAAAACAGATAGCCAAAGACTTTGGACACAGACCACTTACTTACTCCCCACTGGGCATTTGTCCCTACATGAATCCACAAATACATATGCTGGGAAAAAAACAATGTCAGTTCTGCGCACTGTGGTGAAGAATTTTGCGACTCTGACTGGTGAACATGTCTTCATTAGACTTTTATTTTTAACATTTGCATCCAAGCAACTAGTTTTCACTGGGCTTGTCAAAAAATTTTCTTCTCCTGAAGGCCAGCTACCCCAGAGGAAGAGGAAGACAAAAGATCTCCTGGATGGCTTCTTGCTGGCCTCTATGGAAGTAGTAAATAAAACTTATTATGTATTAAAATTCAGATGCCCAAAGTAAGCAGGCATATTCATTTAGTCCCCATCCTGCTCTTAAATGTGAAAACACTAATGAAAAACAACTAACAGGATATTTATTGCCTAAATCTAAGCAGCTCTTAGGGGTGCATACTAAAAAGGCAGGATGAAGTTAAAATGGGCCTGCTAAGTTCTGCCTTGAGAAGTAAAGCTACTCTAGGTAATGATTTTAGCAGAAATACATCTTTTCCTCTTGCTTCGTTGCTTTGGATGCTTCCTTTTTAATGTATTTAAGAAGTCAAAAGCTAAGAGCTGCCTGGAAATGCAAACTTCTTATAGAGGGCCACTGAACTTATGGGCAGTAATCATCATGGAAATCACAGTTGCAGAATAATCACAAGATATCGTCAGAACTGAGAGCACCCCGCCTGTAGTCTCTGCAGGGTTAAGACCTGTTGTCTCCTGTCTCTCCTTCTGCTCTTTTTTGCATTATTCAAGAAAATTGATTACAAGAAGAACTCTTCCCCCTGCCCCTTGTTCCTGGCCTGCCTGCTGGTTCCAAGAACCTTGTATCTTCAGAAACCCTTGACCTACACAATACCTGAGCAGGATGGTGGTACAAATATGCATGAGAATCTGAGTGGGTGCTCTCCTCACTAAGTCTGTCTTTACGTCTCTAAATTGCCAATAAATCTTTACTGTATACAAATGCATCTTGGCCAGTTATTATTTTGGGCTAAAACTCTGGCTAACATTTATGGCTGCAGCATGAGGTTTTATAGATGTCAGCATGTAAACTGGACAGACACTGGCACTTACAGAACTTGTATCAGATCTACCTAGAACTATTCTACTGTTATTTTGACTGATTTCTAAAACATATTTTTTTTTTTTATTCGGGGATGTAAAAACTGTTGTTAGGAAGGACCATCTTACAACATATGCAACACATTCTAAATGTAGTGAAGTCAAAACTGAGCTGAGTCCATCTGACTGCAAAGAATCACAGGCATTTATGTTGGAAAATGCCTCTAAGCACAATTTATTGTGCTGCATTGTTCCAAGTACTGAAATTAAATGTGATTAACTATATTGATAACAGCATTATATTAGTAAGTGGTGTAACATGACGTTCTGGCAGGAGATATTGCCAATTCACATGGGCTGTTCCATTTGTAGACAAATTACTTGCAATGGAAATCCCCTTCCCCTGAAGTAAAGATCTGGAAAAAAATGTTAAATAGTGTATATACTCCTTTTAATTGTCTTATCTTTCAAGTTTTCCTAATGACTCACTGCTAAATGGAGCTACTTTCAGCTGGTGAAATCAGGTTGACAAGAACATCTTTAAAGTACACCATTTTCACAAAAAAAAAAAAAAAAACCTTGAAATATTCTGCCTCCTCCAAAAGTCCTTGCTAAAAATGTAGCGTCTGAAAAAAAACCAAGACCTTTTATCTGCCTGAAAACTAACAACAACTTGGCTTGAAGTCTAAAATACACTCTCTATTTCTAGTTTTTCAACAAATGTTACATCTTTAACCTGAGTTAAAGGATTTTGACATGCAAATTAAATATTCTCTTCAAACAGGAATTAATTTTTCATGGAAAAAACATTAGTCGAAAATTTCAGTCTACTCCACCATGGACCTTGGAGGACCAAGTTAAGGCAGATTCCACTAGAAGAGAGAGAGACATATTCTAAGTGTTTCCTTAGTCATTTGGCCCTTGGTTTGAAGCCGGTTGGCACGAATTTTTGTCTTCAAAACCTTCAGAATTTCTAAAACTACGAACTTACCCTGGGAAAACACCTTCACCTGAGTCAGCAGGACAAGCTCTACGGGGCAAGAGCATGTCAGTGGAGCACAGGAATATTTAATTTGCTAGTCCATTGTTTTTCCACTGCAAAAAGTAATGGTAAAACACGATACTAAAAGAGTCATATTTTCCTATATGCAGAACAAGATAACCTTCATCCTATCTGCTCTGCAAAGCTCACTCCCAAGGCCTTGGAAACACATATAAACAAATCTACTTATCTATGTTTGATTAGAAGGCTTGGTGTACTTCATCCTGTTCAGTTCTACAAAAAACGTCTTGCTATGCAAACAACTGAAAATGCATCACCACAAATTCTTAACTGGATTTTAATTCACTATTGTTTTTGAATAGAGATACAACTTCCACTTTCTCTGTGAGCCAATTACTCAGAAAGTTTTCTTTACAACTGTGAGGATCCTTGACTTCATTTATGCTGCTCTTCAATTAATGGAAGTTCCCAGCAAGATCCTTCACTTTCCTTGACACCCCCTCTGTGAAACTGAGGAATAAGACAGATCCAAAAATCTTTAAACCCAGCTTCAGACACAGACATCCTGGTACTTCTGCACGGATTAGGTCATGAACAGTGGAATCAATAATGTTTTTACATCAAGTTTAACTTGAACTGACTAAATCTGCACTTTTCAACAGGAGAAATAAAACCCTATAGATGTGTCACTACCAATTTACACGTTGGGATTATATGTTCATATATATTTAGACTGCAAATTAGCAAGCAGTGGAGAGGAAATCAGGGCATACTACTATATTCTTTACTCCTCCATTTATCCACCATTTACCCACCTAAAAAAATTATGATGTGATATCATTTGTCAGTGAACAGAAATGGGAGGAAAAGAGAGACTTGTTAGAAACAGCACATTCATCCTGTGGTCTGAAGAAACCACAAACAAAGCTTGTAGAGTGATGCTCTTAAGTGCATTTATTTCTGCTACTTGTTCTAGTCCACCACTAGATAAGAGGAAAGGAGGGGGCAGAGATAGTTCACAAGGAGCCAAACATATCTCATTCATTTCAGCAGCAGAGAACTTGAGTCTCTGAGAGCTGGCAGACCATGAGACTGTAAACTATTAACTGCCCAAATCTTGTTTGCTACTTAATCCATTTATAGAAATGAATCTGCCTTTCTGTACCTCAGACTCTGACTCTTGATTTCTTTTCTTGATTTCATGAAAGATGAGAATCTAGTTTAGAGAAGACCAACATTTAATTTTCACTCTTGTACTTTTGGGTGTAATGGTTCCCTTTTGATCTGCACAATTACTGAAGCTCAAATATGGGGACCTAAGAGTTCTTAGAAGAACAACCCACAGAAAACCAATAAATTTTTACCCATGCATCAGAATAATTCACATATTCTAAAAAGAAAAGTGAAACTAAGCTGAAAACTACTGTTGAAAACCACAAAGTTGCAACTAAGAAAATAGAAGAGTGCATTAAATTAGCCAAAGTGTTCCAGGGGGATTTCACCATTCTCCCAATTGTGACACTACCCACGTTTCACTACATGCAGTCATTCTACTGGTATGTATTAAGAAATCTATCATCCTGGTAGCAGTACAGTTCTTTTATAACTGTCATTTACAGTCATCATAAGCCTTCAGGATCACGAAAGACAGAAAACTAAATCAGAGATCACATAAGTGCTACAGCAGAGTAAGAGTGACACCAAACTATTGCAGGGGGACACAGGAATCCTTTCGACAACCACCAAGAACAGCACTGCCTTCCTCAACAAGCACCTGGCTGGCCTCAAGGCAGCGACAAACTCAATTGTCTTCTGTGTCTGCAGGGAAGCGAAAACCAGCGGGGCAGCCCCTGAGGTGGCGGGGCCACGCAGGGATTTCTCCCCGACAGCGTCTGTCAGCCTCGGCACGGAGCTGCTACACGAGGCACGACGACTCCCCGGCCCTTTCGGGCACCACCTTTGGGAAACATTCCGCCTGTGGGAGGAGTCCCGGCAGCCGCAGCCCCGGCCCCGAGCTGTGGCCCCGCGGCGGGAGCGGCCCCATCGGTGCGGCGTTCGCCGCCGACGGCACTGCGGCACCGCGGGGCTGCTCCAGCCTGGCTGGGGGCCGCTTCCCACCTCCTCCCGCCACCTCCCCGCCTGGCAGCGAGCCCAGGGAAGGGCAAGGGCAGTGCCCCCCGCCGCCGCCACCCTGCCCTCGGGGAGGGAGCGCGTTCCGTGCCGCCTGCCGGGCCCGCGGACCCCGCGCAGGAAGCGCGGCTTGCGCACGGCGGGGCTCGCTCGGGACACCGGGGCTCTCCCCGCAGGAGCGGCGGCCGCGGGTGTCTCCCCCCGGGAGCACGGTCCGGCCGGGCACGGACCTCGCCGTCCCCTGGCCCGCCTCCCCCGGCCCCGACTCACCTCCCGCCGGCCCGGCCGGCGCTCCCCGGGCTGGAAGCGAGACCGCGGAAAGGCTGAAAACACTTTCCTAACTTTGTTTTGAGCACGGGTGACATAACCGGGTGAGGCGGGCTGTGCCCCAGGGGCGGGACGGCCGGCCCGGCCTCTCCCTCCCTCCCTACCTGCAGCCGGAGCCCGGTTGCCCCGCCCGGTCTCACCTCACCTCGGGCAAGAGCGACTCGCCCTCGGCGAGATCAGAGAGCCAGGCGGAGGCGAGGAGGGGGAGCCTTCCCTGGTCCCTCTTGCAGCCAGGACGGTGTGCGCGATGCTTTTCCAGGGTAAGGGTACGGGAAACCTAAAAGGGTCAGGGCAGGAAGGTTTGGAAAAGCACCGGAACGCCCATTCACAGCAAGGTCCTAAGCGGTGACCAGTCCAAATGGACCTGCTAGGATCTCCCCACCTTGTCATCCCGAACTCTCCAAGCTCTGTTTGCAGAAGGTGGCAGCAGGAGACAGAATTGGTTCACATTCGATTCAAATATCTCACTTAGCCCAAAGTAAATTTTGAAAAATACCCGCTTCTGGGATCAGGTTTTCCAAGTAGTTCTAGAATAAGAGAAAAAACTTTGACGTAATTCCATCACCTGGGAGTAAGGTCTCCCAACTGCAGGAGAGCTTCTAGGGGCACAGTGCCCAAAGAAGGCTTTACCTTCCTCTTCCTGATCAGGTGATTTGGTTGCAGACACATCTGTAACATCGACCACACTGATCTGTCCTTGTGTCCTTGCTCTCCACGGGCTCAACAACTGTCCCAAGGTAAAGCTCCACATACCCAAGGCACTCCTTTTCACAACATACAAGCCCTCCTACTTGCCTTCCCAATCCATCTTTCCTGAACAGCCTGTAACCCTTCAGGCTTATCTCCCAAAGTAAGCTACAATCCCAGAGCTGTGGTAAATAGCAAATGTTGCAGCTACAAGGGGGAATATGAGGAAGACCAGCAGGAAGTCTGCCAGATACAGGCACACACATAAGCCTGATAAAACTACTTAAAAAGCACTACAAGTAATCATTTTAAGCAGTTATTGAACATCGAGTTGATTATGTGCTTTTAACTAGGATGGCTTCTGCAAAGGGAAATATTACTTCACTCATTACAATGATTGACTGTAGGCTCAAACAAGGCAAGCTTGAGTGCGGATTTACCATGCGGTAAAGTGCTACTTGATAGTTACTGCTCATATCCATGCTCTGTAAAAAAGGCAAATATTTGAAATTTGATTACTACAGCAGCTGCTTTGTATGTACTGTGGGTGAAAAAAGGCACACAGGTACTTATCATGAAATCATCAGCATGCTGAATAGCTATAATACTTTTCACATGCTGACTTGACTCAGCCTAAATTTTCTATTTAATCTTTTGCTAAGTGAGTAAAATATTGGTTAAAAGACAGAACTGCCTTTCTTTTAAAGGTGTGGATAATCTCACAACATTCTTTCAGAGAAAGACAGGCATGCTATCAGCCACAAGGTACTAGACATAATTCAAAAGCTTGTGAAGAAACTGAAGACAGCATGTAGAAAGTTTCAGAACAGCAGAAAATTTGTGACATGCACAGAGAAAAAAGCTCACTGAAAAATAGCATTTGCAGACTTAGTGGTAACTTTTGTGTATTAAGACTCCAGGGAATATATCTTAAAATTGAACAGTGCTTAGGTATCTTGTTGCAACCAGTCATTCCATTTTCTTCCTTACCATTCAGTATGAGGCAGTTCAGACTTTCCAGTTTCTGTAGGGAAGAAAATTGTGGGACCTACTAAGCAATAGTAGAAGAGCTTGTCAATTAAATTTTCTAGATCTTGTCTGGACAGCTACTGCTGTTCTTACATATATCTGTGAATACTTTGGAGTATAACCTTAGAGAGCCAGCTAGAAATGGTCTATTGCTCTCTGGTTTTATTTTCTCTCGTAGCAAAAAGTTATGGATTGTGTTGCACTCATGTAATGCTGTGATTTCTTTCAGCAGTTTCTGATCATATACCTTCATATGCTTTCCTTTCCCTGGCTGGTGATGGTGGAGACAAAGGCCCTAATGGACTTGAGCAGCCACAATTGGTTCTTCATGAACAGCCAGAATCAAATTCATTGCCGTATCTCTCTCCCTGAAGTAAGTGGATTGAAAAGCAGTAAACTCATATACTGTGTTGTCAGAGACTGTGACACTAACTGCAAAGAGAAAAAATAGCCCAAGAATAAATGTGCACTGGCATGAATCTACTTCTTAACACAGATTGCACTGCAACACAAATTACAGTGCTAAATGGAATACTTGAAAGAATTAAAACCTTTTATATGGGTCTAAAATTGTCCTCTATGAAATGTAGACATGAACTCACTAGATTTTCTTCAAGGACTAAAAGCAGGAGATTTTGAAAAATACTGGTTTGCAAAACATATTGTCTGGAGCTAGGATCCTTCTGACTGCTATGTTTAATGTACAGTGAGTTAGAAACTGGATGACAGTTTCTACCACTGGGTTTTACAAATGCCAGAACTACAAACAGAAACATGTGGTAAGTAGAAGACAGCTTGCAGCTCTTAAATCAGGAAATGCCAAGTGCAATATAAAAATAAAACCACCACCCTTTAAATAAAATAGGCTGTATTTCACAGTTTATTTAGGGTGATGTGTGTTTATTCCAGTCTGCAAAGCCATCATACTGCTGGGATGCAAGGGGTCATTTTCTTCTGTATTTAGGCTGTCAGTAACAGGCCTATTTTGTCTTTCCACTCTAATGCGGCTTTTAATTGCCTATGAAATTGCACCACCCTGAGGGAATTTCATACGAACATTCAAAATCGTGTTTTCCTTCTTTATGCTCAAGGATCAGAGGGAAAGGTACAGAACTGGAGCCATACTGCAAGAAATTTGCAGATTTACAGTAAACTTTACCAGAAATTTACAGCAAAATGGAAATTGCATTAAGTGACAGGTAGAAAACTGGAGGTATTCCAGCTTGATCAGCTCTAGAGTCATCTTTCCTTACAGAGTAAAGGACATACACGTTAGACTTCATGCTCTCATCACCTGCAGTGCAGTATGAGTTTGATTGGGCTACACTGAAAAAGTAAATGCAAGACTTTTCTAAAATTCAGGGTTTAATTGCAGAATTAACCTGGCTGTCATCTATTCCAACCAACCCCTTGCTCATAGCAAAGTCAGGTTATTCAGAGCCTTGTCCAATTGGAATTTGAGTATTTCCAAAGATGGAGACTCCACAACCTCCATGGGCAATCTGTTCTAGTGCTTGGCTTTGCACACAGTAAAAACAATGGGGTTTTTATATTTAGGTATAGTTTCCTGTATTTCAATTTTTGTCCGTTGCCTCTTGGCCTTACACTTTGCAGTATTCCGAAGAGACTAGCTTTGTCTTCTTTATACCCTCCAACCAACTATTTTTACACATTGATAAAACTCCCTCCCAGTCCTTCTTTCCTTGAGGCTAAACTCTCTCTCAGTATCCTCTCAAATGTTTCAATCCTTTAATCATTTTAGGCACTGTTCTCTGGATTCACTGCAGTACATGCATGTCTCATACTGGGAAACCCAGGACTGCCTACAGCACTCTGGATGTGGCTGAGTGCTCAGTGGAAGGGAAGGATCATCTTCCTCAATCCTGCCAGAGACACTCCTCCACTCCAAGAGAACTTGCCATCATATCGGCCAGCTCCCTCCCTCAGGGATGCATCCCACCACGTTCCATAGACTTAGAATCACAGAATATCTCAAGTTGGAAGGGACACATTATGATCAATAACTCCAAATCCCAGCTCCCCTAAAACTTTTAGTTTAGGGCTACCTAAAACTAAATCATACAACTAAGAGCATCATCCAGATGCTCCTTGAACTCTGACAGGTTTAGTACCATTATTAGTTTCCTTGAGAGCCTATTCCAGTGATCAACCACCTTTTCAGTGAAGAACCTTTTCCTAATGTTAAATCGGAACTTACTTGGTGCAGCTTCACTGCATTTCCTTGTGTCCTGTTGCTGGTCACCAGAGTGAGATCAGCCCCTCCCCTCCACTGCTTGCCTTCAGGAAGCTGTAGACTGTGATGAGGTCATCCCCCAGCCTTCTCTTCTCTAAGCTAAACAAACCAACCTCAGCCACTTCCTCCTAAGTCTTGCTTTTGAGACCTGTCAACACTTTTGCCGTCCTCCTCTGGACACACTCCAATAGCTTTATATCCTTCATCTATGGTGGCATCCAAAACTGCCCCCGGCACTCGAGGTGAGGCTGTCCCAAAGCAGAGCAGAGTGGAAAAGTCCCCTCCCTTGCCTGGCTGTGATGCTGTGCCTGATGCACCCCAGGACAGGGTTGGCCCTCCTGGCTGCCAGGGCACTGCTGACTCATGTTCCACTTGCCAGAGTCCTCCAGGTCCCTTTCCACAGTGCTGTTCTCCAGTCTCTCATCCTCCAATTTGTATGAATAACCAGGATTACTGTGTACCACAAGGAGAACCCAGCACTTGGTGTAGTTATATTTCATACAGTTAGTGGTGGCTCAGCTCTCCAGATGTCTCTGCAGGACCTCTTACCCTTGAGGGAGTCCACTGCTCTTCCTAATTTAGTGTCATTGACAAACTTACTCATTGTACATTTGATTCCTGTGTCCAGATCATTTGTGGAAACACTGAAGAGCACTGGCTGTAAAACTGAGCCCTTGGGAATGCTGGTGGTGACTGCCTGCCAGCCTGATGGAATCCCATTTACCCAACATATTATGGATTTGTCTATCTTTGTGCTGGGCAGTTGATTCAGAGTAGTATCAAAAGCTTGTTAATATTCAAAAACTCCACATTTACTGGCTTCCCTTGGTCAGTTAGATGCATGACCTTATAAGAATGAAATTAAGTTCATTAAGTTGAACATTCCCCTTGTGAACCTGTGCTCACTATAATCAATGACTGGATTGTCTCTCAAAAAAACCTTCTCTGTAACTTTACCAGGCACTGAAAAGTAAGACTGCCAGGTCTATCATTACCAGGGTCTTCCTTCTTACCTTTTTTGAAACATAGCCAGTTTCCAGTTGACTGGGACCTCTCCAGACTCCCAAGACCACTGAAGAAAATAATGTAGAGAGGTCCTGTGATAACTTTGGCCAGTCCCATCTGTATCCTGAGATGAATCCTGTCAGGCTCCACAGATTTATGTGCATCCAGCTTGAACAGCTACTCTTGAACAAGTTCAGGGGCAGCTGGGAGTTCATCATCCCCTCAGTCCTGGTCTTCCAACACAGGTCTCCTGGGATCCCAAGGCCTATCATTAATAGGTGTTAAAGACAGAGGCAAAGAAGGCATTAAATACCTCTGCATTGTCTGTATCCCTATTTGTGAGGTGTCTGATCCCATCAATCAACAGACCAGTGTTCTCTCTGATTCTCTATTTGCTGTTAATATATTTTAAAAAGCCATTTTTGTCCTTCACAGTGCTGGCCAGCTTGAACTCTAATCAAGCTTTGGCTGCATGAATTTTGTCCATGCAGTACCAAACAGGATCTCTCTAGTCCTCCTGTGTTGCCTGTTCTTGCTTTCGGTGCCTGTACAGTTTCTTTTTGCCTAAATTCTCTAAGATCCCTGTTCAGCCAAGGCAGCCCTTTGCACTGCTTGCTTGACTTCCCTTCTTTTGGAATTGCCTGCTCCTGTGCTCTTAAGAGATGGCTCTTAGAAAGTGACCAGCATTCATGAATCATGGTCAGCATTCATGAATTCTGAATACCTTCAGAAGCAGATCCTCGGAGGTCCATACTAGCTAGCTCCTCCAGCAGCCCAAAATCTGATTTCCCATATCCAGGGACAAAGTTTTCCCAGTGTTTTTATCTCCAAGCACCAACGATTTGAAACACACCTACTTCGTGGTCACTGTGATCAAGACAGCCACCAGTCACCACTTCACCCCTGAGACTCTCTGTATTTACAAACAGCAAAGGTGGGGCACCTGTCCTAGGTCGCTCCCTTAGTCCCTGCACCAAGAAGTTATCTTCCATGTGCTTCAGCAATTTCCCAGACTTGTTTGTTTCTTCTGTGTGAAACTAATCAGCTGATGCCTGAGAAGTTAAAATCTTCCATACGGACAAGGGCAGATGAACTAGAGATATCCTTCAATTCCTCTTTGAATAATTCATCACTGTTGTTGTCTCTCCTGGCTGCTTTGGCTTTCCTCACCCTGCTCATGCAACCTCAGGACAGCATTGCTGTTTTCCCCCTCAGCCACCTTTCCGTGCTGCCACCACTTGTGTGCTTCCTTTGAATGTTTGAGTTCAGTCAGGAGCTCCTTCTTCATCCATGAAGGCAGCTTGACACTTTCGTTTGACTTTCGGGGTGTTGGGATGGAACATTCTCAGGCACAGTGTATAATAAACTACCAAAAAATAACAAGAAAAGTATTTCCTTCCATACAACCCACATTAAAAATGTTTTCCTTCAGCCACGTGCAGCTCAGCATTGGCACATGGATAATTAGAGCTGTTGCATAAGTAGGCACTTTTTCCACTAAGTCACCATCAGCTCCACAAGAAAGCATCAATTAACAGGTGTATTTTTGTGTACCAAAGCAAGGACATCCACATTGCTTATCTGCCCTGTCCCTCAGAAAACAGGGCAATATCCTAACTGCAGCTCAGCAGTTACTATCTCTTGTGGCTTTAAAGGCAACCAAGTGAGCTATCTAATACACAGTGACCTATTTCTTCCCCCTTAATACTGAACGTACAGTCTTCGTGCGTGCTCGTGTCTATCATGTTCTTCCAATCCCTTTCCCTCAGGGCTAAGCAAACCCATTTCTGAAATATTAAAAACCACAACATTCCCAGGGGAACATTAAAACCAGTTCTTCATGTTGGTATTTTTTCCCCTATCACATTTTACAGCCACGCTTTTCATATTTCTCAAACTGAAAAGAATTAGCATTTAATTTTTATTTTAAAAGAAAAACACCATTTTAGAATGTTTCCCTGTGAGGATATGGAACCAGCAGTACAGTAGAAGGACTTCTCTCTCAGTCTGTGCCATGATACAGTTCTAATTTTACTCAATATTCCAGAGTTTGCTGAACCATAAACCAGTCTTTAAAATACTGTCACTAAAAATCTTGATCTTCTCTCCAAAGGGAAAGGTATCCTGGATCAAATCCAGCATTAATTATATACTGCCTTACCAATTCCCCCCACGTTTATGCTGAGGTGGTAAACTGTATTTTTGTCCACAAGCTGTCCATCTGTGATGAAGCATTACAGAGATTCCAGCCCTGAAGTGCACTGATAGCTCAAGGCTCTGTTAGACACATACCTTCCACTCAGGGATTTTCAGTTGAAATGAATAGGTACTATAAAGACAACTATATTGTCTTATTGAACGCAATTCTCATAGATAGACTATTAAATTCTGCTCAGTGAGGGATTTTGTGAATCACAGAAAAACCTTCAGAAATTCACCACCGTTATGAGCATGCTTGTTAGAAACCTGTTTTTTTACAAAGAGACACCTCAGGTTTGTACTCTGAAATTTGAAAATCTGTCATATTTACCACCATAGCAGCTAAAGACAAAAAAAAAAAAATAAAAATTGTAGATGTATTGCAATGCCTAATGTAATACACAGCAGAAGACAGTTTCTTTCCAGAAATCAATTGCTTCATGGAGCAGACAATTTAGAGCAATAGCAATTTTCTCAGATTTGTTAATGCAAACCATAACATTTTTGCTCCTTTTGTCACACTGCAGTGATTGATTCAATACAGTAAACTGATACACACTTGGCATGGAAGAGATGCAAAGACAAGTTGTTTGCCATGTCACTGGAGCAGGGATATTTCAGGAAGCATGCTGGCCCCATGAGAGGCCAGAAGCCAACAAGTTACGTTTACAGCAGACAGCAACCCTTTGCTTTCCCCATGCTCCTTGGAACAGAGCTCAGAAGAGGGACTGTAGCTACACCTCTCGCTTCTGACAGCTCTGTATCATTTGTGCACCATTTCTGTAAGTCTGCTCTCATCACAACGTGTCAAAAGACATGGGAATTTGACTACAAGTCCCCTGACCCTCCATTCAACACTCCATCCCACTGGGAATACATAAATATTGCTAAACATCCAGGAAGAACATCAGCATGAAAACTGAGTATAAAAATTTTAAAGGACAGATTTAAAGCAGTAATATTCTTATGTTCTCTCCCCTTCTTGCATCACTCCCCAGCCCCAGTGTACGTGCACACTCAGGCACCCTTTCACTTATGTAACCATTTTTCTTCCATTGATTTCCCCCCTGCCCCCAGCTTTTCCATCTCTTGTCCTTGTCTTATCCCATTGTTTAGGGTCATATTTCTCATACTAAAAATAAAAATCAAAACAATTAAAAAATATCAGTCTGGAGCTGCTATTTAAGTCACTCTCATAAACATCCAGTAATTAGCTGATAGAGCATTGTCAGGCTACAGTTATTTTCAACAGCTGTGCTAAAACAAAATCTGTGATGATAGTATTTGTGTCAACGAGTCCCTTTATAGAAATAAGTCTTTTAAAAATAATCCCCCTAGTTAATACACAGACAATAACACAGTGTATCCAATATCCAATCATCCTTTGAAAGGCTTATTTGCCCCAGCTGTTCTCAGTTGGGATTACTTTCTTGGACAACTTTCACCAGCTCAAAAATGAAAAAAAGATCGCAGATATGAGCTGCTTGGTCACCTCCAGGTCTGTAACCAAACTTATCACTTAATACAAAAAATTGCGTTAGCATATTCCTACTCCAAGTTAGTTTTTAACAATGCTCCAGATACTTAATCTGTTTCACTTAATGGCAACATGAATGCAACCAAAGCATGGGAACAGGAAAAGGGAGGTGAGCAGGCCGTGGCCTTATGTTGTTCCTGAAACCTGGATACAAGTCAGATACTCGCTGCCTGCATTGGTTTATATATTACATTACTTTATGAGTTCAAGGGAAGAAAACTGTATCAGTGAAGAAGCTGAGTAAAGATAAGAAATATTTGAGATTGTTCCTTTTGGTGTTATGATTTCATTCCCTTTAAATTAAATTTGGCATTTACTGGCTAGAAGACAAACAGGAAATGGATGTAACTGATCTTGGCTTCAGCTTGGAAGCATAATGTCATTTCCAGTACCTGCCTTCCTGATTGGCACAGTCTCCGGACATGGACCCAGCAGCTTGCAAATGCTGATACATTTATGCTTTCTATTCTTCTTTCATCCCTCTCTAATTGCAAAAATGTTTTTCTAAAAAGGAAAATACTGCAACAAAAAGCACCTCAAAGATGTTCAAAGATAATAGACAAAATATAAACACAGAAATGAATGACATTTCTAGTTAATAAAGTCAGTAGCTGAGAAGAGCATAGCTTCAGAGTTGTTTCTAGCAGTGGAGTCACAGTCTCTTTTGCAAAAGACTCTAAAAGTAGTAGCAGTAAATTAATCTTCAAATGTCTGCAAGTAACTGTGCAAACAGCCAGACCAGCTGGTTTGCAATCCTTAACATGATAGCAGTATCAAACTCTTAACAGCTCAAAGCACACAAGGAAGAGAAACTAATTTTATGGTATTCCATGGAACTGATGACTGTCTGAACAGCTCCTTTCCTTATATAACTTATATATTTCCTTATATCTACTACACTGATTTTTTTATTATTATTATTTCTTTTTTTGCTTATTGCAATATACACCAAACACTCTCCTATTTCTATACATTCACGTGGGCCCTTTCCAGTTAAAAATCCACTTGAACATGCAACTCTCCTGTCATGGTGCTGTTCACCTTGGCTGTCTCTTGTCTATTCATTACCATAGGAATAAAGCATGACCTCTCCAACTAAAGCCCCGAGTTAGGACAAACATGGCACTAAAATTGCTGGATGTGTTATGTATCTGTATGAATATGTGGAAGGAGGGTGACCACTCCTCTACTTCTTTCTGACACAACAGGGACTATAAGGAGGAAGCCAAGAACAAGAATGTATGGGGATAAACCTGGCTGACATGATAAGGGTGGCAGTGATGAGAACCAAATCTGGTCAGTCATATTAACTGATGAGAGTGTGTAAAAGTGTGTAAAACTTCATTTCATCCCGGACTTTGGAAATGGTGTTTGGGGGACTATGAGCAGTGCAGGAATCAATGGAGCTGTACACACAATGGGGAAGGCAGAGTCAAGGAAAACAAAGGGGCTTAATAGAGAGGGGTGTAAGAGAGGCAAGTTGACTTTAAAATGGGGCAAAGGATTCCATCTCTCAGCCCCATAGTATTTTTTGTGACTTGTGAAGAGTAGATGGCCATACTGGAGTAGGCCCATGCTGTTCTGCAGGTCTGCTGTTTTGGACAATGCCTAAAAATAGTTACAACACTGATGGACATTTAGGTCACAGGAATTTTAAGACTGACATGTGCTCATCTTCCTGAGGGTAATTTTCACTATGTAGACTGCTCAGACTCACTTGAGCCTTCTTGCTGTGATCTTCAGTGCTGATAAAGGTTTAAAAATGGTGAGAGTTGTCTCTCAAGCCACCAGCTGAACTGGCATCTAATGCAGTCCTGAGTTTAAGTCACCAACCCTACCAGCACATTATGTATCTCACATATAGCATGGATGAGAGTGTACTAGGACATCTATTAAAAAACAGAGCAGCATCTTTTTTTTTTCTCCCTGTGGATTCTAACTTAAAAGCAAGAGTTTGTGCAAACTGACCTTGTCAAAGAACTGGAATGCAGAGACACTCTCCCAAACTGCTCTGGATGAAATGAGCAATAATTGAGTACACACCAGTTGTAAAAAACAAAGCTGGTCCAGAAAGCCAGTATGAGCCTATGTCATCCTGAAGTGCTGTGCTCATGTGAAAACACTCTGCCACAAGAATAATTTTAGTAAGAAAGCTCTACCTCAGATCAAGACAGGTAAGAGAATAACATGCTCTCTTGCACAGGTGTAAAACCGAAATGGAGAACAAAGTTTCACTACATGCAACAATAACAGAAAATAGCAGGCGTTCTTCCCCAGAATCACACCAAGATCCCTTCTCTTTTCTTTAACACTCTAAAGGCCAAGAAATTATTTTCCTCCCTTTCTTTCTCACCATTCCTTTTATTAAGTCCAACTATTTCCTGTATTGGCTACTTGTACAGTTCTGGACTTTGCTCGCAATAATAATCGCTCTCTGCTTGCCGGAGAAGGGACAGTTATTTTACAGACATCTTCAACAACAAGATTCATCAGCACAAAGAGCAGAACACATTGAACATTGAAAGAAGAGGTAAAACTTCAATTGTGCAGTAAGAATAAGATTGTGTCATCCCATTCAAATTAAGCAGCAAACATAGCACCACACAAACAATCAGAAAAGTCTCTGAGATCAGTAAAGATTGTGGTACTCTGTGTCCATGAGGTGCTACAAAAACCCTTCTGTTTTTTTAAACTAAAAACATCAGTTTCAGAAGAAATAAAAGACCAAATCAAAGGAACAACAGCACATGTATTTGTTAGTTTCACAAAACGTATGCACAGTAGAATACTGTGTAATAGTAAAAAGGATTCAGTAATACACCAATTCCCTGCGTGATTTCGCTATTATTTAACACAATGTGGGGAACAAAGTGCCTTTTGCAGAGCTAGCATAGTAGTAAATCAAACACAAATCATACCTACAAGAGTAGAACCTAGAGTTCCCAACTGGGATCAGAAATCATACTTCCTAAAATAAAGGAAAATGCATTTTAGCCCTAAATGGTTTAGGGACAGGAAAATTGCCATGAAATTACAAATAGAAACAGATACACAACTTGTGCAAGATCCACTGACAGACAACAGTAACAGCACTCTGGAGAAGGACGAGATACTTGTGTCCTCAGTTAGGATGCCAGAGATGTCGTCATCTTCTACTTCCAGTTCCACCGGTTTAGTATGACTCTGAGCAGACTTGGTCATGCCAGCAGCTACAGTGCCTTTAAATGCAATACATTTTAAACACAGCCTTTGATCCAAAAAGTCCATTAACAATTCTATAACAAACCAACACACATCATTCTACATCTGCCACAATTATATACCGATTCTTCAGCGACTTGTTATTGGCCATAGCCAAAGAAAAAGCCTGGAAAGGTTTCAACATTGACTTTGTCCATTAGTGCTACTTAGGTCCTTTAACAAAGGACACTAGGGAGACAATTCCATAGCAAATAATTTCACATGACAGTGCATTTCACTGTAGCAGCCCCTTCCTCAGTCTCCTCTCATGTTTAGGTACTCAGGTTTGTTCTTTACCCAAATACTGACATTTTGGCTCTTTCTACATGTGAAAAATACTCTCTAACTTTACAACCATACCAATTCTGAAAACCTGGTCTACAGAACTGTTACTGAAAGCTTTCTATTATAGTGTTTAAAAACTAAAGGATGGCATCTTTTGAAATTTTCCTCATTTGTTTAACTGTATTGTTTCCAGTTAAGTTAATCTAAACATTTGTCTTCAGTAACACCAAGTATATGAGCACTGAGTGTGTCTTAAACCCTGATCAGACAGGAATCACAGCAGCACATGAATACTGTAATGACATGGCAAAAATTCCATAGGGTAAGAACTGAGAAAGGTGTACGGCACTGCTGATATCCCAACAGTGAGCCCAACAGTTACTTACCAAACAACTAACAACCACAAGTTTATGGGCATCATTTCCAACAAAACCAACAGTGAAATCCTACTGCAAGGGCTTTGTTATTTTCCCAGTATATAATTGAAGCTTACAGTAAAATGTACATAAAGTTAAACCTGACAGCTTTGTTGAACTTTATCTGGAGGAAACTGATGAAGGAGCTGTAGAATTTTTTTTTTCTTTTGGTTTAGAATCCAAACTAAGAGACCTCCAAACAAAGTAACATGTATGGAACACAGATACACACACACACACACACACACACGTAGCCATGTCCCCTGGGGTTTTGCTGTTGTTGTTATTACTTTATGTTTTATAGGCAATCTTTATAAAAGATTAGTTTCATCATATGCATACTATATTAGAGGCATATTTCTACCACTTTTAATATACGTTAAAAATCAAAACATAAATCTTGCCTTTGAAAACTTACCAATGCTCAATGTATTTAAGGCTCACTAAGCAACCTCAGATTTATAATAGTCTCTATGTTTGAAAAAAGCTGTAAAGTTTACAGATTTTTAAAAACAGTTTACCAGTCTCTCTTAAATATTTAATAGCTTCCATCCTCCGTAAATGTATGCCAGCTTTTCTTTCACCTCTTTCATGCATCATGTTTCTATGTTGTTGTCTTTACAAAAGGAAGAAAAATATCAAAAAACCACAAGCAATACTTAGTTCAAACTTAACAAAATTCTATTAAGTACTCAGGGTAGATTTGGTTGGCATCGAAGATGACGAAGATCTTTGGGTTCCAGGTATTATCCACACAGCTGTCATACAAGTTCACAAAGCTTCCATCTTTTGAAGGAGGCCTCATGTATTTTGAATCACCGCCGATATAGTCACCAGTTAATACACGAGCAAGAAACATGACTTTATCTGGTCTATGCAGATGAGGCTGCAGGTTCACACCATGAATCTGGAAAGTGTCTCCATGCTTCATGCTCTCTTTGCAGAAATGGCTGGAATATGATGCATCTCTTGCAAAATAGGTCCCTTTGAAATAAAAAAAAAAGTAGAAAATTTGATGACGCTCTTAGCATGACAGCTTGACTACCAGACCATAGCTATCAAGATGATGAAAAATGTCAGTTCTTTTATGCTCATTAGCAATCCTTTTTTTGTTGTTAATTGTTATATTAGGACAACACGACCAAATATTTTTAGTGTGAACATTTTAGCAGGGAGATTGTCTTGTGATCAACACTGCACTGCTGGGCATCCCTTCCCCATGCTCCCTGGCCCTACCAGCCAGTTGTGACAATTACATTCCTAACTGCAACCTTAATTACACTTGCCAGAAAAGCAGAGCTGTATTAAACAACTCCTGGGTAAACACAAGGCATGCATCACAAAGTACACACTACAGGGAACAGTTAATGCTGAGCTGTTAACACTACCACTGTTGTATGTGACAGCAATATTTACCTTTTCCATACACAGCAGCATGCATCCCATTTATTCTCCAGTCAAAGTTATGAATACATATTGCTTCTACAAATTCATTACTGGTTCCGTGAAACAGCATCTGCTCATTAATCGTTGGGACACCTCTTTTCTTCTTCAGTTGAGCTTTTTTCCTACAGAAAACACACAATAAATACATAAATAAGCACATCATAAATAAATAGGTGTACAAACACACTAAATTATTACTGTGAAAACACTGCTGAGGGTACAGACCTAACACATTCCACTTTACAAGCACCTAGATGACTCTAGTTTTTAAACAGGTCAGAATTCTTAAGGTACATATTTAGAAATCACACATTTCTGAATGCCGTAGGACTATTTACTGATATAGTCTAAGATATGGAAAAAAGGTCTTCCTACACCAATTTTATCAACATGTGTTACTAGTCTCAGTGTGGTCATTTTCTGCAGATACATCTTTAAAAGAAAGGTAATTTTGTACATTTTGTTTCCTCCACCTACTTTAATGTCATGGTGGAAGGGATAAAAAAATTGGTAGATTATAAAGCACGATTACCTAGGCAAACCAGCAAAAACTCATCTAAGGGTTAGTTATGCTGAACATCTGAAATTTCTTCAATCAGCAACCCTCTGTTGTTGGCTGTTGATTTCTGACAACATACAAAACTAGCCTCAAGTAAGTTTTCTTGAAACAGGCAAATGAAACAAATTTACAGAAGAAGTGAATAATCAATTGTCAAAAGATGTTCTGTAACAGTCCTTTACTATCTCTGACCAGTTCATTTCATAAAGCCAATTTAGAATTTTCATTAAGATGGGAACTATTTTAAGAGGCAAATGTGTTTTGACCACTACAGTGACGCAAATAATGATTCAAGCAATGATCAAATGTAATCCCTTATCAATTAAACAAAACAGTTTTCCAAAACCATAGAAGTTTAACTAGTAATTGTTCCTCCGAAGCAGCAGAATACACGGGGCACACTGGCAAGCTGGTTGTGCAGAAAGCAGAAATACCACAACAGGACACTTTGGTAGTTTGGAACAGAAATCACAGAGTCCAACTGTTCTAAAAAGCCTCATCTTAGCACCTTCCACAAGCAGTGGCAAGATAAAGCAGTTCAATGAAATTAAGCTGATCTGGCACTGTGAAAATTCTCAGCCAATAAAAGGCAAAACCTACAGCAAAACTAAATACCCGGAGACATGGTCTTTGTACCTATGTAAGCACATAAGCTTTTTCTAAAACTGGTCAGCAATCTCCCAGACCAACACCTTTTTTAACTTCTTGTACTTCTTGACAACTCCAAACTGAGATGCTAGACTAAGCATCATCTCCTCTTTTCAACTTTCCTCCCTCGGACACCAAAAGAAGTGAATTTGAAATGCTGGAATACCTATTTCTTTGCAATATACTACCAGGCAATAATTTCTTCACCAGTAAGTGCAAGTCTATAGCACCGTCTTATGACCCAAGGGCAGGACCTGGCTTTTTACCTAATTGTACCTCACTCAACTGGGCTCAGCCCATGGATCCAGCCTGTCCAGATCCCTCTGCAGAGCCCTCCTGCTCTCCAGCAGATCAACACTCCCACCCATCCTGGTGTCATTTGCAAACTGACCTTGATCCCCTTGTCTAGACCACAGATAAAGATATTAAACAGGACCAGCCCCAACACTGAGCCCTGGGGGACCCCAGTGGTCACCTGCTGGATGTAACTCCATTCACCATCTCCCCCTGGGTCTGGCTTATCCAGTTTTCTTACCCAGCAAACAGTGCACCTATCCAGTTTTCTTACCCAGCAAACAGTGCACCTGTCCGAGCCAGGAGCAGCCAGATTCTCCAGGAGAATGTTGTGGCAAAACAGTGTTGAAGGCTCTACTGAAGTCCAGGTAAAAAATAACTGCAGCCTTTCCCTCATCCACTTAGTGGGTCACCCTGTCATAGAAGGAGGTGAGGTTGCTCATCAAGCAGGACCTGCCTTTCCTAGACTTACCCTGGCCGGGCCTGACCCCTAGTTGCCCTGCACATGCTGTGTGATGGCACTCAGGATGAGCAGTTCCTTGACCTTCCCTGGCACTGAGCTCAGCCTGACAGGTCTGTAGTTCCCTGGATCCTCCTTCCAACCCTTCTTGAGCCTGGGAATCACATTTGCTCACCCCTAGCCAATCGGGACCTCCCCAGTGTGCCAGGACAGCTGATAAATGGCTCTCAGTGAGCACCTCCCCAGCTCCCTTGGTACCCTCCAGTGGATTCCATCCTTCCCCATAGACTTGTGTGGGGTAGCAGGTTCCATTTTCTCTTGAATTATGAGGGCTGCATTTTGCTCCCTGCTTCTGTCTACCAGCTCAGGGTCTGTGTGCCCAGATAACAACTGGTTAATGCTTTTGTTGCCTCAGTCTTTCTCTCATCCTTTGTCACTATGTTTCCCCCACATCTAGCAAGTGATGGAGATTCTCTATAGCCCTCCTTGTGCTGATGATTTATTTTAAAAAAACCATTTTATTGCTTTTTACAGCAGTGGCCAAATTAGGTTCTAGTTGGGCTTTGGTCCTTCTAATCATTCTCCTTGCCAAACATCTCAACATCTTTTACTCCTCCTGAGTTGCCTGCCCCTTCTTCCCAAGGCACAAAGTTTCTTTTTTGTCTGAATTCCAGCCAAAGTTCTCTGTTCAGCCAGGATGATCTCATTCCTCAAATACTTGTCTTTCAGCACATGGGAACAGCCTGCTCCAGAGCCTTTAGGATTTCCCTCTTGGAGAGTGTCCAGCCTTCCTGGACTCCTTTGCCCTCCAGGACTGCATCAGGAGGGACTCTGTCAAACAGTCTCCTGAACAAGCCAAAGTTTGACCTCTGCAAGTCCAAGGGCAGCAATTCTGCTGACCCCCTTCCTTACTCCACCAAGTAAAAAAGGAAACAACTAAAAGTAGGATAACTCTCTTAACCATTAACATATATAAGGAATTTCACTTCCTCACACATGTTAATGATATAGCTTTAAATTAAGAATAAATGAGATATCTTTTAAAAAATCATGTAACTTATCCAAGATTTTAGTGTACATCTGGTTAGGTATTTCCTCACTCTTTAACTTAGTCTAGATTATTTTGTTAGTGCAAAACATTTTTAAACCTTCTGATATGTACTTCTTCCTACAAGATACACAAATAACTCTTGTCAAGTACAATTGCTTAAGACTGACACTAAAAAATAAGTGGACACTAAACTGGACACTTTCTACTTCTTCCAGGAAAGCACAATATGAAGAGGGAAAAGCCAAGAACTTAGAACAAGGTTTTGTAGCACATTAAATTTAAAAGAAATTGCATGAATATGTGTTAATTAGACATTTAATTGTCCTATGCTTCATAAAATTGAGAAATTCAACAAGACTGAAATATTAATGTGCTTTGTTCAGTAAAAATTAAAATGACACAGGCTTCTCAAGGATTCATTTTACAAAAAACTTATTTTTGTTCTTACTTCACTGTAAGGATCATGGGCATCAACCACACAGATATTCTAAAGATCTTAAATACATCATCTGTGCTACAGCTTTATCTGATGCATTTCTGAAAGTATTACATTTCTGCACCTGTAGAAACTACACAGTCTTGAAAATTATATTTTTAATAAAGAAAAATGACAAATAAGACTTTTTTGAAAGTTAGAAAGTAACAAAAAATTTCATTAATAGTAAAAACAGTAAACATATTTCTACTGCATCACTTAAAACTTTTCTCCATTAACAATCCTAAAACTGTTGGGTTTAGAAATAATCTCACCTGCAAAAAAACTCCCACAAGTCTAGATTTTGTATTCTCTTAATTCTTTTAATTCGGTGGCTATCCATTGTTTTTCCAAAGAGACTAGAAACTTCATTATATTCATTTGTTTTCTTTTGCAATGGAATAAGCTGGAAAAAAAGAGGTTAGTGCGATTTCAATTCAATGCATTATTTCATTGTCACAGGTTTTTGACCAAGTTGCATACCAACTCTTACCTGGTATGGCTCCTCAGTATTTACATTCTCCCAGTGTGAAGGCATAGGGATAGCCTCATTTTCACAGATGAAACTTCAAACAAAAAAGGTAAAAGCACATCACTTCAAAGACATGAGGCATTTTCTTCCTGTCAAACTCCTGCTCCAAACAACACATTATGCAAAAAAAAAAAAAAAAGCAAACCCCCATGAAGTTTATACAGAGCTACTAAAAAAGAGTGGTTTAAGCATATGCATTACATACATAGAAGCTCTTAAGCCTTTATACTGAGACTAAAGAAGCAATCTCCTGAAAGTAAAGAATGTCACCACATGGATGTAAGACTACTGAATGCAATTATTCAAAAAACAAAGTAAATGGCCACATCATTGTCTGCACTGTTTAGCAAGTATCTACTGAAGAAATGTTGACACTTCAAAAACACAGGTCTTCTTGAAAGTCAGATAATAAATAAATAAACAGATTCTACTACATTTCTTATGGCAAATGAAAATTTGCTTTTTGAATATATAACCACACTACAATTCAGAACTAAATGTTTTCTCAGAAACTATTTGGGGAAAAAAAACTCCACATATCCCTTGTACTCAATTTCATCTGTGGTAGTAACACTGCATAGCTCAGTTTATTGTTTAGTGAGTTCCAGAGTTACATCAGCTCAGCTCTACATCTAATGACTGAGCAAATGGTAAGAAACTGACAATCTAAAGCAATCAGACTCACAAAAGAATTGTTACAACACAATTTTTTTAAACTCTAAGTCATTTTACAGTATATGAGTAAAATATAGGCATGACATATAACTCAATCTTTTTTTGCTATTACAACAGCACTTCTAAATAATTTATGGAGTCAGTGGATTTCATTTTTTGGTGCTGCCTGCCTGCAGCAATTCTGATTCAACAGGTATTCAGAGCAAGTGACTCCCAAAGTAAATAAATATAAACAATACAGATAATACGCTTTTGTTTCATTTTACTTAGAAGAATCAGGAAGAAAAGAAAAATAAGGAGTCTTCCCCTTATTTCCTTACCTGAATGAATTGATTGCAAAGGGAGCTCGCTTTATTGGACGTTGTTTAAGGGTAGTTAGGTTGATTTGTTTCATCACTGAGCATAAAACAAGAATTAGGATGAAATTTTTGGGAATTCATCTACAGCATTTGAAACATTTTAGTGCCACTTTTAAAAGAATGCTACTACACCCTAAGTTACTTGACAGAAATTTCAACAAGTAACAAATCAGCATTTTCAATAAATGTTTCTAAATGCATTGCCCTTTATATGAGTTGGCAGAATGTCCAAATATTACACACAAAACATTTATTTTTTAAATATCCATCTAACATTCAGACCCACTAAATCACAGTCAAAACTTCCACTGAATGGGATGACAAAGAATACACTCTCCTTATTGTAAGACATCATGACCTAAAGACAGTAACATAAAAATTGTTCTTTAACATTTGCTTATAGTGTTTTTATTCTGGATGCAAAACATAGTTTTTCATAAAAAGAGATTTCAACACTAATAAGCATAAAACTTCTTGTGTTGTTAGATACCACTTTACTGCCAGTATTTTGCTGTTTTACTCAGTCCCTACTTTCTGTATTTGAAATATTTGAAATTTGAATACATATACTGGAATATGTATTTATTTCCTTCATTTCCTATATTTAAGCATGCAGCGGTTTTGTAATTTAATCAGAAAATAAACCATCTGTGGATAGAAAAACTATAAAAAAGTTACTAGAACACACCTTTGAACAAAGAACAATTACATTTCTTATTAGTTACATACATTAGAAACCTGTAATACTCTGTAATTTACAGGAACAGCATAAGCAAGATCTTTACAGTCTACTAGTTAATCCTTTTGACTATCTCCTTGTCATTCTGAGAACAGAACTGGCTTCAACGACCTGCTGAATTATTAAATCACTTTGATGCCAGTATTTTGCAGGAAGCCTCCTTCATAGCAATTTTTCTTATACAGACTGAATGGAAGAGGTTTTCCAAACTTACAGGCAGTTGCACATTAAAGAAAAAAGGTTCAACCTTCCCAGTTCAAGAGATGTATCCTACATGCCACCTGCAGCTGAAGCGAGCAGTGGGAACACAATGGAGTGCTATTAAACACAACATGCTACTTCATTAATAATCTACACAAAAAATGTAACACGGCAGCTGTTTCTAAAATATCCTATCTACTTTCCAGTAAAGAAGACATTTTTAATCATGTTTTCCATGGGGTTATTTTTCACCAGATATGAGGACAATACCCTGAAGAATGAACAAATGTGCTGGTGTATCTGAGACCTTCTACTGTTTAAATTTACTCTTTGGAAGGACACATACCTGAAAAGTCCAGTGTGTAGTTAAACTTTGCAGTGGTAAAAGACAGAGATCCATGAGGGTCTGCCCGGAAACTCCTTTCAATGTCTTCACTGCTAATAGAGCAGTGACTGTTTGAGTCAGTCTTCAAAATAAAAGAAAAAGAACATTACGACAAACTCTGCCATAGGCAATTTGATGTATGGAATCCATCAGAGGCAATATACCTTCACAGGTATTTACCTGAAACATATGCCATTTACCACACTCAGCCAAATAAAACCAGCCCCACTGGGTATCGGAGGTATCCATGTCTTCAACTGAACTTTCCATCTTTGCAAACACATCTTCTGATGGTCCTTGAAACATTTCCTGAAACATCCACACACAAACACACAAGAAAAGCTTAGATAAATATATATTAAAAGCAAAACAAAATGCATTTGTATTAACTACCAAAATAAAAAAAAAAAATCTTTCAGGCTGAGGATCGATCTGTTCCTTCTTTTCCAGAGAAAAATTATCAATGTGCTACTTGTCCAGTATTATCATTTAACTTAGTTAAACACTTTTAAAATTATCTTAATTGTCTGTAAAGTGTGACAGTAAAGGCAAGAGTTATAGGCTTTACGTGATCAGAGAGGTGATAAGTTTCATATTGATGGTTATAGGATCAAGGCCACTCAGAAATATACAACAGGCTCTTTATTCATACTCCTCAAGAATGTGTTGATCTAACAGCTTGATAGAAACATCTACTAGGTACTCACCAGCAGTGAACAAACCAGGCTGGAAATCAAAAGTTGTAAGAAAAAAAATTAAAGCTAAGACAAATAATACCATTATTTAACTCTGCAAGACCCCAGTAGATCATTTCTTCACATTGCATTAAGAATTTTCTCCCTAATGCACCCACTTAAAAATGACACAGTAAAATTCCTGGTACTTGTATTTACAGAGAAGGTTCACACCAAAAGCAGGAGTGGCTCCCACACAAGCAATAACAACCACAGTTGGGTTTCTGAAGGATGGAAGAAAAAGAACTGGGGAAAGAATAGAGCAGAGGTCTACAATATCATGACAAAACCAAATAGGGAATAAAGAATCACATTTTCTTCTGACATACGGAGGATACACCTATCAAAGGTCGCACATGTCAAGTTCAAAGTAAGTGAAAGAAAAACTTCATGAACCAGATGGCAACCTATAGAATTTCTTTTCATGGTATGGTGTGGATGCTGCAAATTTATGGAAGTTCAAAAAGCAGCTAGACAAGTTTAAGCCTACCAAGAGCTATGCCAGAATACCTTTAGAAGAACAGTCCCTGCCAAAATTCAGCTAATTTTTTGTTTGTCAATAAAATTCTGAAACTCTGAAAGTGCTCACCTCTATTTGCATGGATTTCCTAATGTGTCAACTCTCTGCAAAAACCTCCCCAAGCAAAAACTCTAAGTTTCAGGGAATCATTCAGAGAAAAAACTTGCCACACTCCCAGAAAAGGTCAGCAATTCATCCACTCTTAACTGTTTAAGCAAAACATTTTGGCGCTCTTCCCAAATAGGTCCTCAAGTTCGCTTTTTCTTCCAAGAAGTGAAAGAACACCCCTCAGCACAAGTCAAACAATGTGCAGTCAGTATCCTGGATGTTTCAGTTGTTTCCTGGTCACTTCAACCCAGAAAAAAAAAAAAGACCTAAAGAAGACAAATACTGGAGACTAAAAGTAGGCATCCCCTGGGGCAGCAGTTCAGAGCAGGAGGCGCTTCTAGCACCACCCTTCATCCCCCATTTTTCCCAAGCTAGCTGTATTTCTGTGACTGAATGGCTGTACTACTACTGGCAACGCACTTCCTCTTTTTTCCCAGAAGTACTTCATGTTGGACTGATATACATGTTTTACAGTGTGTAGACTCACAAAATGCTTTGGATTAGAAGAGAACTGGTTTCAATCCTCCTGCACGGGCAGGGACACCTTCCACTGGACCGGGCTGCTCCAAATCCCATCCAACCCGGCCTTGAACACTCCCAGGGATGGGACATCCACAGCTTCTCTGAGTAACCTATGCCAGGGTCTCAGCACTCGGATGATAACAAACACAGCAGCGTCTCAATGGACTACTCTGGATTCCTGTGCTGCCCGCTTCACTTGGCACATCGTGCTTTATTGCCAAAGGCTCTTCTACACACAAAAATCGACTTGGTACAGTACCCAGCTGGGAACAGAGGCAGTGCTAAGGGAACCTCTGGCTCTTCCTCAGAGAACACGACACCTGACTAGGAGACTTGCCTGAGGCGAGCCCGCAGGGCCTGGGACGGGAGGCGAGGAGAAGGACCAGCATTAGCACCAGGACGGGACACACGGTGGAATGACAATGCCCTTCCCACCTGCGCCCCCACGCACCCGCTCCGTGCTGCCGGGGACCACCGTCGCAATCGCGCCCGTAACCGCCCCCTCCAGAGCCGGATCCATTGGCGCTCAAGGCCAATGAGGCGCCGGGCCGAGCACGGAGCCACTTCCCCTCGGCGGGCGCGCAGGCCGCTCCCTGGACGCGGGGCCGCCGCCTCCCCTCCCCGTGCCCGAGCCGGCGGCGCGCTGTGTGGGGGCGGGGCGCGCGGGGCCGGGGCGCGCGGGGCCGGGGCGCGGCGCGGGGGGAGGGGCGGCAGCGGCGGCCGTTCCGCCCCGCCCGCACTCACCGCAGCGGCCGCGCGCGCCCGGCGCGCTCCCGCAGGCCGCCCGCGCCGCGCGGGCCGCGCGCACGGGGCCCGCTCCGCTGCCGGCGCTTCCGTTACCGGCGGCCGCGGTGGGCGGGGCCGGCGCCGCGGTGGGCGCGCCCCATTGGCCCGTCGGGGGCGGGCATGCAAATGACCGCGGGGGGGCGGGGCGGGGCGGGGCTGGAGGCGCTGTCGTGAGGCGCTGAGGGGACGGCGCTGAGGGCTCAGGGTCGAGGGCCGAGGCTGCGCTCCTACCTGTGCCGGAGTATCAGCGCCGATACCGGCACAGGCCCAACCCAGCACCCCTTCCAGCACCAGTCCAGTGCCAGAAACAGTCCAAATACCTGTTCTATTACCAAGACCAGTGCCGGGCCTAGTTCTAGTAGCAATGTCACTGCCTGTGCCAGTAGCAGCACCGAGCACCAGTCCAAGTTCCAGCACCTGTCCCAGTTCCAAAACCAGTCCCAAGTACCTGTACCAGTACAAATACTAGGCCCAGTGCCAGTATCAGTAGCAATTCAGTGCCAGTGCCAGTACCTTTGCCAGGCCCAGTCCCATTTCCAGCATCAGTCCCAATTCCAAAAGCAGTCCAAGTACCTGTACCAGTACTAAAACCAGTACCAGGCCCAGTTCCAGTCCCAGTCCAAGCACCAGTACCAGCACTACCAGTAGAAATCCCAGTTCCAGTCTCACTAGCAGTACTAGTACAGGTACCAATCTCGGTTCCAGTTCTGGCACCAATAGCTGTTCAGGTACCTGTCCCTGCAGCTGTATGAATACCAGGCCCAGTTCCAGCCCCAGGATCAGTTCCAGTTCCAGCCCCAGGATCAGTCCCAGCCCCAGTTCCAGTACAGTACCAGTACCAGCCCCTTGTGGTACCAGAGCCGTGACCCCGTGCTGGTGCCAGGCACAGCAGCAGATGTGGCCATCACACCATGCACAGCACAGGTCACACGGAGCAAAGAGGGCAGCAATAAGAGGCTGCCGCAGGCGCTCGGGGCCCGTGGGCAGCTTTATGCCACGATGAGGTGTGGAGCAGCAGCAGCAGCTCTAGGACCAGTCAGTAAGAGAAGCCACAATGCTGAGTGTAAATCACCCCAGCCCTTTGGTGCAGACGGTCTAGGAGGGGAGCTGCTGGGTGGAGAAGCTGGCAGTGACACCAGCTAACAGCACTCTGCAGTCAGCCAGTGGCCTGGTAACTTCCAAAACACAGGCAGTCCTCATACATATGTGCAGCCATTGCAACACATCCTGCAGTGAAGGATTTTCATTGAGCAGCATGCCAAGAACAACACAGGTGGAGTGAAAATGATTAATTTCTCCAATTCTGAGGGAGTCAAACAGGATGTTTATCCAGATCCTGGCTGTGCTGACCTTGCCTCAGTACAGTTAGAAAAGGTTATTTATTTGAGTTAAAAAGTCAAGCAGCCCATGGTGAATCACTGGAGGTATTTCACTGGCATGAATATAATGCCTCTGGAATAAAGGAACTTTCTGGGAGCAGAGCAATCTTTTTTAATGTTAATTGTACTGACATTGTTGGAAAGCAGGTGAAGTTTGTTGGGACATATCCTGCCTTGCTTTATGGATCTGTACAGAGGCTAGAAGGATTCTGTTACCACCTTAACTGCTGAATGTCTGTTGGACATCTTTTTTTTAATTGAAAAGATGCTGACAATGCTTAAAGTCCAATGTGGTCCTCTTTGAGTCATCTATTTCTGTTGTTATTGGTGTCTGTTGTGTATTTTTTAAATAAGGGTCAGGCTTTTTGCAGAATTTGTGTATTTGAAATTACAGTAGCACAATGCACAGCTTTCTAAAAAGTTTTAAAAAGGTTTTGTTTAAAACTCTGAAATGTTTCTATGCTTTGAAGTGTGGGATAGAGTTGAGATTTTTGCTGTGTGTTTCTTCCCTTTCTTTGTATGTTTAGACTGATAATTAATAATGGAGCGTAAACCTCTCTTGAGATAATATCTTCATTGCAGGGAAAACATGGTTATTCTTAGGAAGCTACAAGCTAATACCAGACTCCTTGTGTCAACAAAGCATAAAAACCTTTCAAATCCAAAGGTTTCTATGGATATGTGATGTGATATGTGTGCAGACTAACAGTCTGTCTGAAGAAGATGTAAGTGCATTAATTGATTCTCATCAGCCTCGACTTCAAGCAGCAAAAAGGTAGAAAGTGAAGAGGTTTGGCCCCACGATTTGAGTTACAAACCCATTCTTGTAGGGAATGGTCAAATGGAAGTGAAAGAGAGAATTCCCTAGCAATGCCTGGTGCATAAATTGTAGCATCATGGAAGAATTTGGGTTTGAAAGGCCTGATGAAGTTCTTTAATCCAGTCTCCTTACCAACGCAGGCCTTATTTAAAATCTAGATTAGGTTGCTCAATTCCTCATTAAACCTTTTTTTCCCTCTCCAGGCATGTCTACTGAACTGTTTTCAAGGGCAAGAAGCTTTTGTCCTTCTGTCCATTCCAGAATTTCATGTGTTGCAGCTTGTGCACATGGACTCTTTCTTTTCAGTGTAACCCTGTGAGGTGAGCTCCCTCAGCCTTCCCGTCTTTTCCTGGGTAGGAAAATAGCAAACGCAGTGTCTCCAAGCCAGTAAAAGCTACTTGAAGCAGAGGGAAATTACAGTCAATTACCCTAGGACAGCGCTTCTTTAATTGTATCAGACATGGGATTAAAAGAGGCTGCAAGTTGGAACGCACCTTGGTTGTCTTTGAGGAGAACCACAAAGGTGGAGCACCCCTTTTCCATAGACAAACGGAGAGAGCTGGAGCTGTTAGCTTGGAGAAGAGGTGGTTCCAGGGAGACCTCATTGTGACCTTCTATCCTTGGAAGTGTTCAAGAACAGGTTGGGTGGGGCTCTGAGCAACCTGGTCCAGTAGAATGTGTCCCTGCCCATGGCAGGGGGGTTGGAACTAGATGATCTTTCAGGTCTCTTCCAACCCAAACCACTCTACAATTATATGATCTAGCACAACCTCCTGCTTAAGTCAGGGTCAACCATGAGATCAAGTAATTTTGCTCAGGACTGTACCTAGTCAGGTCATGAAACCTACAAGGATACAGACTGCACTACCTCTCTAGCCAACCTCTCCAGTGCTTGGTATTTGACTCTCATTGGCATGAAAAAGTTTTCACCGTATTTTCTCATGACAGATTAAGCCTTCTGCCTCTTCTCCCACCACCATGCACTACTGTGAGCAGCCTGGCCTGGTCTTCTTAACCTCTTCAGAAAGAATTTTCTCTTGGAAGATTGCAGTTAGTTGCTCCCACCCAAGCCTTCTCCAGGCTTACCAAGTCCAGGTCCATCCGTTTCTCCTCACAGGACAGGTGCTCCCACCTCCTGACTGTCTTGGTACTCCTCTGCTGAAATTGTTTCAGTTGATCAATTTTATCAGCCTTTTGTATATTGATGAGCCTCAAACTGGATGCAGTATTTTAGATGGGGTTAAAAAAGTCCTAGTATTCCTTTCTTTTGAGATCCTGAATATGGTTCTGCTATTTTATAGCCAAGGGTGCAGTTGTCCCCCACTGCCTCCAGGGCACACTGTGGGATTACATCCAGCTTTCCATCTACCAGGAGGACCACATTGCTTTTTCAGAATAGCTGCTCACCATTCCCTAACCCATATTGTTGCCAGGGCTTGTCTCTTCCCAGGTGCAGAATTTTGCCTTTGTCCATTTTCAGTTTCATATGGTGCCTCTGAGCCCACTCCTCCAGCTTGTCTGTGTCCCTCTGAAAAGCTGCTCTCTGCCCTTGAGTGTATCAACTAAGAAAAGACAAGGAACATAAACTGCCATTATATATTTTCCAAGAGGGGAAAGTGGGTTATTCTTTGGTGTCTGCTATTTCATAGCAGATTTATTTTTAATAATCAGTGTAATGTCACATATATGTAACTGAATGATAATGTAAATGATAATGACATATAATTCTGCCAGCATTAACTGAAAGTAAGCAGAAACCAAACAGAACAACCAAAGAAGGAATAAAATATAAACACTACTTGCCTCCCAAGACCCCCATAACAGTACAGTGACTGTACCATGAAAAGAAAATACTTACAGTGTTTTGCAACTTTTCAGAAAACTTCAAGATTTTATGATGGACATGTGTATTGCAGCATAAAGGAAATCACAGGATCCATGTGATGCCTGTGGTATCCACAAACTTGTACACTCAAAAATACAGTTGCCCAGAGGCAAGAGAAGAGATTGAGGAATTTCTCTGCTTATTTGCAGAGCATCACATCTAGAGGTCATGGCTGTCCACCTCAAATATGTCATTGGTCTTGAGATGTGGAGGAAACTGTAGAAGAATATTATTTTACATTCTTTCCTTAAAAGTCTACGTCCTCTTTATTTGTTGTTCAAGGAGCTGTTAGATGTGTCAGGTGATTTTTCTTAACCTGAATCTCCTGCATCCTTCTGTTTTGTAGAAGATCCTTTTCTAGCACTATTTCTACTGTGCTTTCCCCAGCTATGCCTATTCTACACTCTGTGAGAGATGGAAAAGTTCTGGGAACATCTCAATTATTTGATGCCTTTTTTTCCCCTTTTTTTTTTGGTGATACTGACTGAAAGCCATTGTCCTAAGCAGTACATGTTCTACCCTTTATCAATGGATAATAAAACATCCAAGAGACTTCCTTGTCTCCTTTCACTTTTCTTTCACATTCCTAGATTTTTTTTTTCCCCTGGTTGTCGTGCTGTCATATCCAATACTTCACTTGGTTGCCAAGTCTCAGTTAGCCCCCTGACCTCTCATGGTATCTCTGCATTTCCGAAGAGAAACCCCCAGCCAGAGAGCTCACTCTCCAACTACTAGCACCCCTTCTTCTTTAACTGCACCCCTTCTCCCCTCCTACCCCAGGACCATTTCAATGGAATTTCAAGATGTCCAGCTAGGTTTTTTGTCTCATAAGTATCATCCATTCATCATCTCCAGAGCAGCAAACAGAGAGAAAATTACCTGAGAGAAGGAAAAAAAAAGAAAGAAGCAGCCTAACACCTTCCTGTGTGGAGTATGCATAGTGTTTGTTCCTATGTACATGCCTGCAATGGACTCCATCAGCCTGAGATCTGAATATACACATTAGTTCTCTATAGAGAGAAAAAAGACTTATATATAGCCTGATGCATTCCTCTCCCACCATTCATTACAACCTATGAAAGGATACAGGGATTAATTGCAATCTTGTTCAAGACTGGATATGGCATCCCCGTCCTCCTCACCTCCTAGTGAATAACACTTATGTAGGGAAAGGCTTGTCTGTCTTTGCTGCTTGTGCTGGGCTGGACTATCTCTGAGGAGAGAGGAGCATTTGCTTACTTTTGAGCCCAGTCACATTAGGCAGCACAAGTGAGTATCCATAGTTTCTTCTGTGTCTGGGGAGTGTGGTGAGCAAGATTGGGATGATCAGAGACAACACCACACTGCCGAGTGTGGGTTTAGGAAACTGTGTGTGTCTGGGAAGTCTGGAGAGGATAGGCATTCATAAGAAGAAGAGGCAAAATACATTCCATATCTCTCTGGATTCTCATGATGTCTCCATCCACCAGCACTCAAGTGATGTTTAAGAGTGTACTGGGGTCTGGCTAGGGTAATTTTCTTTGTAGCAGACTGTATGGTGTTGCATTTGGGACTAAACCTGATAACATACCTGTGTTCTGGCTATTGCTGAGCACTGCTTGCACAGCATCAAGGCTTTCTCTTACTCCCACTCACCCCCCTCAGGGGTATTTGGGAATCTGGAGGGGACACAAGCAGGACAGCTGACCTAAACTGACCCATATGATATTGTATGCTCTACAATATCATACACAGTAAGAGAAATTGAGAGAGAGATTTTGGGAAGGCAGCCATTGCTCAGAGACTGACTGAACATCACTCTGCTTTTGCATCACTGGTTTTGCCCCCTTCTTCTTTCCTTCAGTTAATAAACTCTATCTTAGCCTGTGAGTTTTCTCACTTTTGCTCTCCCCATCCTGCTGTGGTTTTCAGGGGGAAGTGAGTGAGATATTGTGTGGTGTTTAGCAGTGTGTGAGGGTCAACCTGCCACAAAGTGAGGAAAAAAATCTCCAGAGTCTCTCTGGTGTACACACAGTCAGGCTTCCACAGAGCTACAGCACATTTCCATACTCAAATGTGCACACACGTGTATCCAAGCTGTGATCCATGTACTCACCACCCCACTGTTTACTTCAGGATGTGTGAACTGCCAAGGGATGCACCACAACCAGCTGCATCTGCACCATGCCTGAACCAGTGCTGGGATACTGCTTGGAGATTCCTTCTATAGGGTACAGAGGCACCCATCTCCCGATCTGGCTTATACCTCACGTGACCTCCTGATTGCAGGGAGGTTGGACTTGGGGCTGTTGCAGAGATCACCAAAACATGTCTGGACTTTGGCCTGCTCCTCCATGTGTGTACCAGTGTTACTGTCAAGGGAGACCTCAGGCAAACCAAGAGTGGCTACAGGGCACTGTGGCCCAGGTGCTGTTCTCCTTGGTCCTGCCAGTGGAAAGGCATGGCTTAGGCAGGAAAGCCCCCAGTCCGTGGGTTAAGACCTGACTGCACAGCCAGCATTATGGCAGTGGACCCCTGCTTTGAGGAACAAGGATGAGAGCACATGTTTTCCTACGGGCTTCCCAGCCTAACTGGGAAAGCTTGCCCTATGCATGGTCTGCATGCAGTGGGGTTCTTCTAGTGTCTGTCCTCCTTTTGTGGCCCTCCAGTGGTAGTATGCCCTCCTTCGACTCTTTTAACATCCCCTTCTTTCTTGGTCTCTGTGAAGCTACTCTCTGCTCTCTCAAGGTTCTTTCAGTCTTTCTGCCACATTGTCTCACCTCTCCTTTCTACTCTATGATCTCAGAGTCTCTTTTTTGCCTACCTTTTCCCACCTTTCTGAGGCTAATCCTTCACATTTGCAGACATGCTACTTTCTTCTCTGAGGTTCTTTCAGGCTTTCTTCTAATCTCTCAGTATTTGCAAGGCTACTCTGTTCTCTGGGATTCTCCCAACCTCTTCACTTCCTGCCTAACCTCTCCAAAGCTGCTTTGGCTGTCTTTCAGTTTCTTCCTCTCACTGAGGCGACTTTGGAGCACTTTCAGTCTTTCTGCTTGTTTCATATCCCACTCATCCTTCAGCCCCTTCTTCTGAAGTTTGACTGGATTTTCTGCAGCTGTTTTAGTCTTCCTTCAAGATTCATGGCATCTGTGGTTTCCCTTCTTTCTCCTGGGACTTATTCAGCCTTCATGCTTGTTTCTTCCCTTCTCCAAGGCTATTTTCTGTTGCTCTTTTAGCCTCTCTCCTCTCTCAGCAGCTGCAGGCATACATTTGTAGGGCACTTTCAGAATACCTGATACTTTCTTGTTATTGTCAAAGTCTCTTGTGTGTTCATCATCGTTCTTTTAGGCTTTCTACTAGTTCCTTTGCCTATTTGAGGCTACCTTGTGTTCTCTGAGTCTTCTACAGATTTTCGGCTCTTTTCCCCTTCTTTGATGCTGCTCTTTGGGGCACTATCAATCTTTCTTCCCTCCCTTTTTTCTTTTTTTTAATCTTCTCTTGAGGCCACCCTTGGTACTACTGAGTAGTCTGGGGCTCCTTTAATAACTCTGATACTTTCTTCTTATCACTGAGCCTCTTCTGTATTCTCTGGGGGAGTCCTTTGCCTTAGCTCTTTCTTTCTTTGCCTCTGACACTGCTGCATGTTGTTTTCTTGAGGACTCACAGGCTTTCTTTCCTTCCCCGAGGCTAGTTGATGCATTCAGAATCTCTTTCAGACTCTGTTACTTTGTTCACTTCTGCTTGGCTCCTGTTTCATCTGGGGATCTTTCAGCCCATCTTCTACTTTCCTGGCATTTGGAGGGCTATTCTGTAATCATTCTCTATCTGAGTGTTAATCAATGTTCACATTTTGTCTGAGACTTCTCTGTGTCCTCTGGATGTCTTTCAAGCTCTCTACTATTTTGTCCTCACTTCAGCTATTTTGTGTTCTCAGGGACCCTTGCAATCTCTTTCCTGTATCAGGCTCTCAAAACCATTTTTCCATTATTTGGGGATTTTTCACACCTTTCTCTGTTTTAATATGGTTTTGAAGGATGAGAGAAGACTGGGGAAGGTGGGGTGGAGGCAGGGGAGAGGAATTTTTTCACAAATGAAACAGCTTCAAGAGCTCTGGATTTCAACTGCAGTGGAGCTGGAATAGATCTCTGTGAGTCACCTTCTGTAAATTTTTTTTGTCCCTTTCTGGTTTTGGTGGTGGAATTAAAGAGACAAATGAGCTGAAAGAGGCACCTTTTTAAAAATCCTTTATTTTTATATCATCCTAGTAAAAATATTTTATATAAAGGCGAAAGTAGGTATTGCATAGAAGAAACACTGGTGCAAACATCACCCGGTGGGAATGGCGTGTTGTTTCTTAGTGTCTACTCTCTACTGCACAACAGATGGCTAGCCCAGAGGCAAACATCTCCAGGTTTCCCCATGCCAGCTACAGGATGAAGCTGCTCAACTTATGGAAAGAAGTTACATCAGAATTGTGTGTGGCCCATTCCATGCTGCTCCCCTCCCAAGAACCATCTGCTGGGAAAGCATCCTTTTCCTCCTTGCCTTTTCTATACCTGACCGAACGTCATGCAGGAAAGAGCACGAGGATCAGTCTGGCTGCCTTCTGTGCTTGCACCCTCCCTGTGTGTGAGTTTGTATTTCATGCACAGAAATGGAGTGGGTGGACACAGGATAGGAGAGTTGGCCTAATGTAGCCATAGTCCAGGAACTCAAAGCATGACATATCCAAGGCATCTTCTTCATCTTGGAGACATTTATGTCATTGTCTTTCAGCATTTCACATGCTGCTTAGCTATGGGCACTTTTTTTGAGCGCCTTCCACCTGGGCTTCCTGTAACAAACAGCCTTGGTACAACCAGGAGCGAGCAGAATTCACTGCTAATTCACACTTCATCAGCTTTCAAACAGAGCTTCTTCAGGCAGTTCTCCTGTTTTGTCTCTGTTAAGTTCTGTGGCAGCTCCTGAGCATGAAGGACAGTAAGACAGCAGGTATGCTACAGTCTGAAGGAACACTCAGAGAAACAGCACTTTCACAGACTTGAACTGTGCTTTCATGAATTAGAGATACAGGGAGGTATGCATTTATACAAATCAGTATTTGTGTATATTAAAGATACTTTTACTCAGTATCAGTTTTTATTTAAAAACATGCTAAAAACTTATAGTTAAATAATCAGTGACATTTGGGGAAAACACACAGGCAGCCACCCACCAGCATAAGCAAAAAAAAGTGCATACATACATGAGCCAAAGCTCCCTTTGACCAGTTTACAGGACAATTAGTGTCTTCTCTGACAAACTGACTGCTGCAACCTCACACTTTCCAGAGCTGTTTTTTGCTGCCAGGAAAGTGGTATTACCTTTCTGCATCTTTGAAGATGTCTGTCATCACCTCCCACATCAGAGAGTCAGCCAGAGACACAAATCAGTCCTGCTTTTGACTCCTCTCCCGTAGGTGGCTTCATAGAGATGAATACATGAAGCTCATGTAACTATCTCACTTAATACTGTGCTTAAAATGCCTAAAGTAGTCATTAAAAAAAAGATTTCAGGATCTATGCTTCTAGATCGTGAAATGGAATGAAGCATTCTAGAAAAATAGGTTTGGATGGAAGGCAAAGTAGCTGAGTTTGCAACTACACATTTCATCTCTGAGTTACTCATAAACATCTTTTATTTCCTTATTACTTTCACTAATATATTTTACCATTTTTGTACAAAAACTGACTGCAGATTAAAATTTAAGATGCGGCAGGTACCACTGTGCGACCCAAAAGGACAGAGATGATGCTCCTACTCAGCCCTGCAGCTGGCTCTTTTTGAGCACCAGAAAATCTAGAGAAAGCTAAGCACCTCAGCCCAAAGGGAGAATGCAGTGGAGCCACCAGACAAAAACCATCCTGTCTTTGCTTGCAAAAATGGGAACACATCTTAGCAACTTTGGATACAGTCTTACATGTAGCAGCAGATACACTGGGCATCAGAGCCCCTTCTTCAATATGGAACAACCATCTCCAGTGAGGCTCAGATGCTCCTGGTCCCAATTTTTGTTAGAAATGGAAGTAAAACTGGATTCAGTTTCTGTGCTTTCCCTCTGCTTCTTCCCTGACTCCTTCAAAGGCTATCCAAGTGAAATAGCTGAACCCATATGGCTTTGTCTGCTTCAGTGGGAAACCAGAGCCCTGTGAAACTTGGGCATTGTGCTCATATGGGCAAGGGCTGTGCTCTAAGAATAGTAACTTTCTTCTTCACTGCAACACCCAAATTCATCTCTATCTCCCACACATTCACACCCCTTCCTGTCACACTGGTTTCATAGGAACCCATAAAAGTGACACATAGGTCACACAAAACACTATTGCTGCCAGATGTACAGATGCATGCAGGACTTATTAGGAAGATAAATAGGGAACTAAAACCTCCCAGATACAAAGTGGCTCAACAGCTATTCCAGCCCTCAAGGAAAAGATAGGCTGAATGATACAATGAAAATTACATCTTTTTAGAGCTTGAAGTACGAAATTCAGACTGGACATTAATTTGTTTACCAGAGGAGTAGTTTGAGATGGCATGGCTCTGAAAGGCACAAAATCTCCATCCTCAGCAGTTTCTAAAACTCAGCCCAATAATGTCATAGTGAACCCCATCTCACATATGTGTGAATACCTCTTTGACATTGGATGAGGTAACCTTTGAAGGTCACTTCTGACAGCTGTCCATGCAAAAAGCAGTGTTTCTTTCAGAGCTGAGTCAAGCCCTGATTGAAGTTTAATCAGAGAATCCTCCATTGTCCGAGCCTTTCCTTCTTTCTTCACAAAACAGCAAAAACCTGTAACAATGGGTAAGTGGAGGCTCCTGAATGAAGAAGCATTCAAAGTAGAGAAATACACGTTCAAGTTTTCTAACAGGAATGTTGGTAAAAATATGCATTTAGTAAACTATCCCAGTGGATGAACTTGGCAATCTGTCAGCAAAAACCAATTCTGTACTGAAGGTGTGCCAATACAGAGCATCTCTGAGTGCTGTTCTGGAAACTGTCCCTTTCCTGCATCATCTGGTTACTCATAATCAAAACTGTCTTTTCTAGCTCAGGGAGACAGCTGTCTTTGGCCCGAGGAAATCCCTACAACAAAGGCCATGGCATGATAATGGTGCTATCAAGTTGCCATCCCCTTCCCTCACATCCAGCAGCTTGCTGTGCCTTGGGCAAACTTTTTGAAGCAGACAACACAGTCAGTAAAGTCTGCTGCCAGTAGGTCAGACTGCAATCTCTCTCCTTTGTGCCAGCAGTAACTTGCTTAGTCAGTACTTTTAGCTTTCAAAGTAGCATGACATAAAGCAGCCAGGCACTGCTTTGGGTGAGTAAAGGCATTGGAACTTTGCCTTGCAGGAGTAGGAAGCTCAACATCTGGTCCAATGGGAAGGCTTTGCATTCCATGTGACAGAAGAGTCTCTGGTTTTAAAGGAAATACCTTTGTTACAGTGAGGGCATCAAGGCCCTGATAAAGGTAAGTGCTGCCTCCCCATAGACTTGAGAAAAGTTATGTCTTTGCCTGCACCTACTGTCAACTTTGCAAAACATGTCCTCTGGAGATCGCATAGTGGTTCCCAAATTAATGTACAATAAATGTGTAAAACCAAAAACAGTAAGAAGTTATAAGTCAGGCAACTAAATTCTAAGCTATATCCATCATAATAATAATCATCATCATAATAAAAAAGTATACACCGTAAGGTACAAGAAGCTGCAGAGCAAAGCAGCTCCAATTCCAAGGACTCTCAGTTAGAGTGGCTTTTCTGAGTCTTCCAGTAAATCAGATATAAGGGTTGAAAACCTAATGGAAGACTTTAAAGAATTCTCCCTTGAAGTCAAACACACATAATTTTCGCACGTATAGCATGGATTAGTAGAGCAAAACATTTTCTTAAGTTAAGGAACATTCTTAGAGCAGATCTATGATTTCGTGTAGAAAATCCATTTGTTTGGGGAGTTTCCCCCCTCTTTGGCAAATAAATGGCAAATGTGAAACAGAAAAAAAGAAAGAGTCAAATAAGTTGTGATAATAACGGGACAAGTAACAACAAAGTGGATCTGTCAATGGGACGGATTTCCTCAGCAGGGCTAGGCGTGATGCTCCTTGCAGTCATTCTTTGTGTTCATTTTATGATGAGACAGAAAGGTTGATGTGATAATGTGTCAGAGGCTTTAGGCATCATATTTTTTGCCAGTCCTGTGAATCTGCTGGAATAGTGTCATGGAGAAGGCCATGCCAAGAATCTGAAGGAAAACAAACAATAAGGGGTTTAGTACAGGAAGGCTGCCAAAACTGCATTGCTGACCTGTGCTCATGACCCAGCTGTAGTTTGAACAGTCATTCTACACTAGCCATATTTCTCAAGCTTCAACACTGAGCAGTAAACCTGAATGTATGTTGTTCAGGCACGTAGTGATATCCACGGTTTTATCTGTCAGAGCACAGATGGAGGACAAAAAGCTCTCAGGGTTCTTTGTCATACATTCGACAATTTTTTGGAATCAATACATACAAGCCACTCTTCCCTTTCACCCAACAACTTGTGCTTGTTTAGTCAGGTAACTGTGATTAAAAAGATCAGGTTCAGATATTCTCCCCCAAAAGTATGACAGTGATAGAATCATAGAATATCCTGAGTTGGAAGGGACCCACAAGGATCATCGAGTCCAACTTCTGGCCCTGCACAGGATAAAAAATATCACACCATGTGCCTGAGAGCATTGTCTAAATGCTTGAACTCTGGAAAGCTTAGTGCAGTGACGACTTCCCTGGAGCAAGAACCCCAAAACCATAAAAGAATATTATGACACTTCTGCACTTGTTTTTTAAAATACATCAACCTCCTCAGTTGAGTGGCCATGATTTGACTAATTTGGGTAATTTCTAGAACTTGTTTCCAAAATTAAAAACCAACCAGTTCCTGAAAGGACAGCATTAACAGATGGCTTAATATGGGAATTCCAAAGAGGTACCTTGAAGTCAAAACATGGGCAAGCAAAACCCCAGTGCAGCATCTCTTCTTTGCAGGACTGACTACTGACCTGCTTCCTTTTCTGAGCACATGGCCTTAAATGAACTCGTAAAACAAATCTGACATTTTTGAAATAATATTCCAACTCAAAGCAGTTGAGCATCACTTTTCACACAACAGAGTCAAGAATGCTGACAGCAAATCAAAGCCATGTTGAAAAACATCAGACCGGTATTACCTGCATTATGAGGACACACATCCCAATCGAACCAAGGACATGCTTATTGTCATCAAACCAGCTCATAACTTTCTCATAACATCCCTGAAATGATGAAAAATGAAAATTGAAACTCCAAGGTCACATTTTCTTTCACATGCATTCCCACTGTTTTACTCCTCCTCACCCCTACCTAAGACTTGACCTGGGCAAAGTGAGCCTTACCGTTTTCCACAGTGATTCAGTAGAGTTCCGTCCACAGTCCTGGGAGTTTTCCATACAACATCGGTCTGGAACAATGTTTTCTCCCAGCACTGGGTACCAATCTGTATAGTCATTCACACCACAGCATTTCATCTGTGCAGAAGTAAAGGATTAATAAATTAACTAGCACAATTTGTAAATCACACATAACTGCAAACTTTTATTTCCACTAAAACCACTGTATTTTCAAAAAGGCCACCACAACACTTTTGTAGTTTTAAAGTGTTCTGTGGTTGCTGATCACCTAAAGCAAATACTTAAAAACACAAAGAAAATAAATGGCTCCACACCCAAATCTTCTTGTCACAGAGACATAAGCCCAAACACCAAAACATAAGGTAATAAGCCCGCAACTGCTAAAAGCAAAATCCTGCCAAAGCTGCAGTGCCACTTATGCAGGTTTTGCTGCCTCTCTGCTCTTACAGATCACCTCTATGCCTCTGAAAGCCACAGAGAATCCCAGAGAGGCAAGCATCTTTCACCTTACAGAGTACACTTTGATCCTGGGTTTCATAGTATTCCCTGGATATTCCAGAGTGCAAAATCAGAAATCAAAACCTGCATTAGACATCTTTTAGACTAGGCAGGGTTGCCACACTTAACAGACTGCAGCAGCCTTAATGACCAAATTGTTACTTTTTTACTATTGAGAAAATATGTTACCTCTGCTTGAATGATATTCCATGCATTTTTCAGTCCAATATTATTTTCTGAATTGTATAGCTTCATACCTTCTTTCAAATCCTTCTTTGCACTCTCATTGACCTGCACCATGTAGAAGGTAGAGAAAGTCAATGCACTACAGAGGAAAGGACCAAATGCTACAGACACACATACAGGATGTCCGTCATTTACCTTCTCTCACCACAAACTTAACATGGGTAAAAAGCTTCAGGACACTCATAAATCATTGGGATCTTTAAGCAGCTGCCAAAGCCTAGTCCCTCCCTCAGACTGCAAAACAGTGGGTCAATTCACCTGACATAGGAGACCTCTGCTAAAAGTCCATCCTAAAGTCATCCGCTGATTCAAACCAGCTGAACATGGACAGCATCAATCTGCTGAGCTTGATGTAACCTTGCCAGAGACAGCTGTTGGCAATACCCCACAGCAGCCTCTCCTGCCTGTGGCCTGCTTTAATTTGCTAAAATCATGAAACCAGAGTCCCAGCTTCCCAACCTTAGTGGAGTTATCCTTGCATGAGTTCAGGCAGGCTATAGTGAATAGCCAGTACAAAATTAGTTGAAAAAAGGCATTGTTTTTATCCTTGTGGGAGTAAGCTTGTAGGATTTATGACTTTCAAATGGGCTCTTCTTTCTTTAGAAGACAAAGTTGGAATGCTTAACAGGAGATCTGAGATGTCCCCATTTCTTGTATTAATTTCAGTCTGAGCCCAGAGTCCTGGGTGCAGGTAGGAATGTACCTTGCCTCTGACAGTAGTGAGCTGGTAGAAAAGAAAGGATTATGGTCCTGGCATAAAGGTCAATAATATTACAAGATACGTTTCATCCCTCTTTTACAACCCAGTCAAAATCAGCAGTTCACCTCAGCTCCCTGAAAGTAACAGACATCATAATGACAGCCTGAGAAGAGATAAAAGTCTGGGAGGAGCTGTTTTAAACTAAGTCTGGACGTATTCATACTGCAAGGTTCTGCCCTGTGTTTAGCAGAGGTCTCCAGTTCCCCAGTCACTTTTGCAGTGTTATGTATCTGATGGGCCAGCCAGTTGTACCTACTTCACTTAGTCACTATGAGATAGCAGATTCCTACAGATGGGCTTGTATGAGGAACTGCCTCTTGATCCATTCTGCACTCATGCCAAACTCTGGAACTGCCCAGTCATGGGAGACAACTGGTTATTTTGAATAACCTGTGAATATCTCATGCCTCTCTCCTCCTGTCCTGTTCCAAAGGTTGGCCCTAAGAAGCTATAAGGCTTTAAGCAGGACACAACCCAGGACTAGAAGATGATCAGCTTCTTGCAGAGGCTTGGGACCATGGTTTTATTCCAGGGATGTGTCTCCTGCTTGATCTCCTCATCCCTTCCTCCTCCCCCTTGAGAAGCAGCTTACAATAGAGACCCAAAATCTCAAGGTTAAAGCTTCACTGAAGTGAAGATCCAGGAGAACACACATACAAACAAAAAACTTAACCTGGTTTACATGCTAGTAAAGATAATTGATCTATATGGCATACTTCCTTACCTTGTCCATATAAACAAAGAATAAAATGACTAGTATCAGCTCTGCCAGGAGAATTATCAGCAAAACGATGAAAAACTAGAACAAAGAAAAAAAGAGATGGTGTATACACACTTGTCAACTAGAGAGTAAACCTGGAGCTGCTAAAAACGAGAAGACAATAGGCTTACTACCAGTTTTCAGGTTTCAGCCATGCATTTGTCTTGCTCCTTTTGACTGTTGTCACAGCACACAGTCCTGGGAGTCTCTTTCCTTCACACAGGCTACAGGACAGATGCTAAATCCCTTAGCGCAAAGATCAATGTGACGTGCCTCAGAAATGATTCCCTAGCAGACAGGCTTGAACCACATGTGACTGTTGGAATAGTCATCCTATTACTCAGCACTTCTATTCCCAGCTCTGTATCTGAAACCTCTCCCTCTGCAGAGGCATCCCAAGTGTGAGTTCTAGTAGTTTCTCCCTACTTTTCATGCCCAGTGGGCATTTTTTTCCATGCCTTTGTGCCCTAGCAGACTCCAGACAGGCACAACACCTGATCCCCAGACGCTCAGGAAGAAGCAGTAAGGAGCACAGCTAGCCCTTGAATTGGAGATTCATGACAGTCATGATAGTATAAAATGACTTTTGCAGAGCCTTGTAGGAATATAAAACCTTTTTTAAAAAATTAAACTGGTGTTGCAGTTAGTGTGAATGAATCACATGGACTTCAACACTAATCTCTGTTTGCTTTCCTAGCTGTGCAGCACACAAAACCACACAAAAAAGCAATCAGCAAAAAGCTAGGTGCACGTTTTGCCTCCAGTTTAATTCTCTAAGGTCGTTTAAGGAATTCTGCCCAGCTGTTCCCCAACATCATATAACAGAGTTTTGCACAAGGAAAATACGCTCCTTAATGTCACAGCATCTGGGTTTGTAAGCTGTGACTGAATTGGGACCTGTCTGCCTTGAAAGCCCTCCTCCCACCTTCTGCCACCATACCTCTTTCCTCATAGGGAGGGTTCTCCTTCCCCCAGAATTTTTTTTTGGAGGGGGATATTTATATGGGGGGTATTATATATTCCCCATATAACCTCTCATCATTAGTCAGGGAAGCTAATGATGAAACCTCCCAGGTTTATGCAAGAAGATCCACACTGTGTTTTCTGAGAGAGGTTCCCAGCCTTTTGTGCTTCAGTGATGGTCACAGAATTTCAAGGGTGAGACTATTTATTTTTTATTGATAAGGCCTGGCAGAGACCTTGACTTCTTAACTTTGGCTCAAATGGTTTCCACCATCCTCTGACAAAGGCCTTATATAAGGGCAATGTAAAAATAACCATGAGAGGCTCTGAGCAGCTCTGTGCCTAAGATTTTTTCCTTCCAACAGACATTTCTGGAAGGGCTATCCAGGTTGATCCTACAGTTCATGCTTAACCATTCAAGGTAACTGATACAGCAATTTGCTACCTTTGCTACCTAATACATTAGGGCACATAGTAGCAAGGACACATTCGCTAATACACCATTGATATCAGTGTGACCAAAGCTGTGGGATGTCATACTGCAAGCCTACAGAAGACTGAAAGCCAAGAGCAATGTCATAGTGAGCCAGAAGATTATTTTGCACTGGTCATTCAAATAAAATAACAAGGTAACAGCCAGTGTTCTTAGTGAAAAGGAGTATTGATGTCTTACGCTCAACAGGAGGCACTTGTTTTCCTTGATAGCACCTAGGCAGCCCAGGAAGCCGGTCACCATGATCACTGTGCCAATGGCAATGACGAGGTTGGCAGCTGAAAGTGATGGAAAGCTGGGAGAAAATGTGGCGAAGTTCCCTTGTGACACTGAGAGCCAGATGCCCACGCCCAGCAGACCACAGCCACATAACTGCAGAGAGACAAACAAAGAAAGGTTTCACCGTTAATACAAATGTCACTGTCTCCTCCCCCTAAAACTCGAAAAGAAAAGACTTTCACAAGCAAGTTCTCAGGTAAGTGTTCGACAGTAACGCCCTCTGTGGCTTGATGCGGAAACAAAGTGAAATTATATGTTCTTACTTAGACTTGGTCATGTCACCTGTACTTATAATTCTGCTTAAAAGCCACTGGATGGCAGAATTCTCTTCTGAGAGACTTAGCACATGAAACCAGGGCTACCCACTGATCTCCCAACAGCAACCCAAATCTCCCAAATGCAATTTTTCTCTGTGAAAAAAATATTATTTGAAACAATGCTCCACTTCACTTATTTGTGCAGTCAACTGCAATGTCTCAGAGTATTCAGCCCTACATTGCCTTATCCTAGGTGAGACAGGGAAGTCCTGAAGACATTTACAACCAAAAGCATCATTTCGGTAAATATTTCCCAAAAAATGCTCAGTCACAGTAGACAGATTGCGTTTTAGTTCTCATAGCTTTAGTGTTAATAGCCAGTGTTCACAAAATGTTACCAAAATCAGATTTCTAGGTACATTATGTACAGGAAGATCAAGCCTTATGCAAGATGCTCACAGGCATTCCCAAGGGAAAGCAGAGTAACACATGCATTTGGGTAACAGGGAACAGAACATTCACGATTCTTGTAAGGAGACTGGGAAGCACCTCTGCTTCCAAAACTCAACACATAGTAACTCCACAGAGTGAGTTGGGAAGCTTTGCATCACTAGGTATGGATAAATGTCACAATGTCTGTGTCCTATAAAAGAGCTGGATGCAGCTGCAACAGGAGTGTGTAACAGGAAAAAGTCAAACAACTGCTATCCATATGGAAGGACTGGTACAAAACATACACTCATGTGGCAGGAGAGGACTTTAGCTTCTTCCCTCAAATTTTTCCTCTGCACTGAATAATCTTGAATTGATTTCTCATTGCCTTTCACGGTATGTCAGCAAGGTCAGTGTGAACTTGGAGTAGTAAAGAGCTGTGGGGGAATGCAAAATGGAAGCCTCCTGATATTCTGCTGCAGAACCCAGTGGACATGGCCATAGGTTTAAACTGTCTGCAGCTCATGGAATCAGTCACCCTATTGCTCCTGCTTTAAATTTCATCTGCTCTGTCATTGAATTGCTGCAGTTTTGGTGTCTCAAGCTCTCTCAGGAATCCACCCTGTGGTTCAGCTGTTTCCACCGTTAGATGAGAGCTGCAGGCAGTTGCCAGGGCCAAGAGCTTAACAGTTCAGGAGGTCAGAAACAGCTCTCACCACACAACATTCATTTAAGGTATTAAATGGCATTTCTAAGCTGCCAGGGCTGCCATTGCCATTAGCTGATGGCACTTTAATCAGTGACTTCTTGACACTCCATGGATGAGACTCTGAATGTTTCCAGAGAAGTTTCTACCAAAGACCAAAACTGTTCAGTGTAACTTTCCATCAGATCCTGAATTCACACTTTAAAGATCATTGACAAATGTGTTCCTTCATACTCTGTTAAGTTCAGAAATCACAGCCCTAGTTCAAGTGTTTTGAAAGACGGCAATGAATTCTGGAATCATTAGGTCAAAAGCAATAGATCATTGCAGATAAACAAGGTGGTGGCAAGAGCAATGTCAGGGAAAAAGGCTTACAGAGGAAGGACAGGTAAAAGACAAGAAGGAGTACATATGATTAATAAAAAACTCAGCCCATAAAGAATCACACCTCAGAATCCAACACCAATTATGAGATTGTAGCAAAAGAGACAGAAGAAAGAAGCCCTAACCAGCATCTCTTTACCATTTGAAAAAACCCTGCAGCAGAATCCTTGAAAGAGATTTGGTCTAGAAGAGAAAGCTGCCTAGGAAATTACTCGAGAAGGTTCATGTTTATGTTTACTTAGAAAAAGTTAGAAGCACTTAATTGCTTAAGAGAGGAAACACAGAGTTGCCTTCAAGTTATAGGAAATCAGGAAATGAACACGTGCTCCATGAGATGGATGTGAAGATAAAAAAACCCCAAGAGCAGAAGGAGAATCAAAGCTAGAAAGCAGAACAAGACAAATGACCTGTGTCCCTTTGGCAGGGACTCAGTTCAAGAGACCCTCTACATACACTTCCATACAGGGAATATAATTTCTTCACTTGCTTGTGGTAGCCATATTAGTATTTTGGTAAACTCAGGGGAAAGTCACTTTGCTTTTTGGCAGAAGACCATTCACCTGTACCTTCCTGTTTCCACAATGCCTTGAGCAGGGAAGAACCAGTGACATTTGACGTGAAATGTTTGCAAAAAAAAGTCTGGTGGATTTGCAACACACCTGTGCTGTCCCAAGGCAGACCATTATGGAGAAGAATGCCAGACATATGAGCACACCAGGAGAAGGGTCCTTTACAGGGTGAAATGAAGTGGAATGTCAGCTGACTGAGGCTACAGACAAACCCACATTTGCCATTTCTTCCTGCAATTCTGAAGTCCTGCTGAAGACAGTAATGGAGTAACTTCTTTCCAACTGTTGTAATGATGGAGCTGGCACACCAGAAGTGCACAATGTGATTACAATTCCATTTCAGAGCTTTCTGACAACATGCAAGAGAGTGGTACCACAATCATACCACAGCGTCTGCACCGGTCACACTCTCAAAACAACTCACTCTGAAGCTAAGGAAACTTCTTTTCACATACCTTCTACTCCCAAAGTAAGATTTCTCCACCCCTAAATTACAACGAAAGTTCAGATTACGTGAAACATCAGGTGATGGAGTGGCTGTTAAAGACTGATCAATGCAATTGGGATTTTCTAGTGCCTGGAGAGTAAAAGGTCAGAAAGAGATTTGCTAAAAGACATGACGACCTAAAAATTTCCACAAGGTGGCATCCCATACCAAATAGCACTAAAAGTTTAAAGCAAATTTTGTATTTCTTCTCTCCACGGCTCCTCGATTTTTGTGCTTTCTTCTCTTTTTTTTTTTTTTTTTTTTTTTTTTTTTCTCTGCCATTCTACTGCATAGCAGTACTGATGATGCTAAAATTTATGCTTTAAGCTTCAAGGTGCCATGACAAATGCTTTTTTCACTCGTGCTTCTTTTAAAAATCCCAAATAATTCTACTGACATGGGACTTAATTGCATACAACCATACCAACGAAAGCTGGCCAGGATTCTAGCAATAAAATACCTTTCACTGACACTTTAGTCTATACCAGTCTCATTTTTTATACAACATAAACACTAAAAAAATGCTCTGACATCTATTTCTTTTCACAGGATCTTTCTGTTAGGAACAACTGAATCCTGGAGTGTGAAAGAAGCAGGAATATATCAAGTCATCTTATTAATTCCTTTTTCACCATATAATTAAATAATTTATGCTGCTTGGTATTTAATTGTGTGAGAGTGATGGCACTGATATTCCTTCCCCAGAGAAATGGTTCAACAGAGTAATAAATTTCACTGGATTTTACTTCTCAAAAAACGTTGGCTCATTTCCCTCTCATGATTAGAAATCATCATCCTCTAGGCAACCATCAAATTTCTCCTTCCCCTGGTGTTTATGTCACTGCAGAATACTATCATAAAGTCAGTCACTTTTACTTATAGGGCAATTTATTCAAGCTATGGTACACATATTTTGAGCTTAAAAGCAAAAGGAACACCAATGTTCCTCACAGGTTCTCCCACACTTTGAATTCTCTTCAGTACCTCAGTGTCTATCTGTCTTCATCACTGTGTCCAGAAAGCATAAAGCATTCTAGGAAACATTGAGTCTCAAATGCTTTGAGGGAAATTAGAACTCCAGATAAAGTCAGACAGAAAGAAACCTCAAAACAAGCCTTTTACTATCACCAGAATAGGAATGGGGCTCATTTATTCTATTCTGCATTTCTGAGCATTGTGTGAACTAATACAACAATATAAACTTTCATAATCGAGCATTTAACCCAGGTTTAGCTGCCTTTACCTTAAAGAGATACAGGAAGAGTCTACAAGACCCAGGAAAGTACAACACAGATGGTCAGAGGTATGCCAAGACTGACATATTGTACAGAAGGAGATTATGCACAGGATTATCTAGCCTGGGAGGAATTATTAGACAGGATGTGAATGTAATATTCACAACTCTCGAGGTCAGTAAGAAAACTAAACAGCCCATGTCTCAGTCCTTTCCAATAATAGGAACAAGGGTAATAATAGCAAGCATTTGTAGTACATTTTACTTCACACAACTGAGAAGTAAATCGATGAATTGTGCCACAGCTGGTTACAAGAATCAAGCATTGTGCCCACTATTACCAGTAAGGGCTAGATAATTTTTGATATTGGTAACAGCATTTGTGGTTTCTTAGCATTTACACAAATAGTAACATTTTGTGCTTCTCAGAGTAAGATAATGTGTGCAGAACCCAGCAGAACTACCAAGTGGCAACAAGCTGGGACAAAGAAGGGGTAGGAAACACCATTCTGGTAATGTTTATTAACTGAATAATATTGATAGACTTGCCCTTAAAGTCATTGAACAGCATCAGAAAAAGTAATCTGATAAGACAGACACTACCAAGAGAAAAAAGGATGAGGTCATATTCTTGTTGACTTCTGCAGTTATTCCATCCCATGCAGGGAATGTGTGATGGAGGAACAGCACCAATAGGTGTGTGTGAGAGAAAGAGTTTGCTCTTGACATCAGACTTTCTAGTGCTGCTTAGACACCAGGAGAGCTCTTAACACACTTGGAATAAAACAGAGACATTTAGAAACCAAATAATGAGAGACAACCACAAGGGACAAAAGGAAGCATCTCGGTTTGTACTCCACCTCGAATAACATGCCCTGGGCCATCTGTGGCCCAGTTACAGAGAACAGAGACCTCCCCACCTTCCTCTGTGCTGTTAGAACAGGAGATCTTGCCTGAAGCAAAAATGATACAATGAAAAATACACGGTACAGCTTAAATATGGCCTCATAAAATGGCAAAAAGCACAGGAGGTTTGTTACAAGAAAATACTGACAGAATGACTACAAAAAAAGGTGTCAGTGCTGGGGACTGATTTCAGGACAACTGCAGTGACAAAAAGACACTGAATTAGGTTTTGACAGACTTCTGTTGAAACAGAAAGTCAGCAGGAAGATGACCTGCACCAAAAGGACAAGCATGAAGAAGCCACAAGGACAAGCAGAATGCACCACCAAAGCCTAGCACAAATCTTTTTCAGTGTCTAGGTGGCTCTTAAAACCTTCCCCTTTGCTGGGGTCCAAAACACTTTGGAAAAGCTGCCAATAAAACTATCCTTCTGTTTGGTAAGTTCCACAAGATAAAAGGTGACCTTTCTTAGGCCTTCTTTCCAAGACAGAGAGGTTTTCCACCATTTCTCTAACTGACTCTCATACTAGTCAGTGTGCAGATGAGATAAGGAAGACAATGGGCCTTATGAAGCAGCAAAGTGTTCTCACTTTGATCCTAGAGTTTGGGAGATTTTGTGTGTTTTGGGGGTTTTTGTGTGTTTTGGGGGTTTTTGTGTGTTTTGGGGGTTTTTTTTAGTATTTTCCCCCTTTCCTTCATTTATGGTATCTTAATGTATTACCGATCAGAATAACTGTTCTGGAAGGAAGCAGGGATGAGAACTACATGGTTTCCACCACTCCAAAACACACTCCAGAACAGAGATAGGCTTTCTGCAAATTAAGCTTTTGAATGCCGATCACTAACTCTGGATTTGGGTGGTTAATCCATCTCTGGAAAGGGCTGGTGCTTAAAGGAGATTTTCAGGTAAGATTAGATACATTTTGCTCCACTGTCTAGATTATCCAGAGGATTAATCAAAACTGGGACTTAACAGCTGACAATCTCAGAGGTCTCTTGCAAAGCAAGATCATCTTCTAAATATGATCTACAATACAGCAAAGACTCCAAAACCTGAAAAGTTCTTCAGCCATCTACTAGAAAATGAGAACAGAGTATGGAAATAAGTGAACATACTCAAATAAAACCTACTTAGTGCTACTGCCATAACAATGTGGCAGATTTAAACTCCTCTACAACATACCTATGAACAAAGCACTGATGGAAGACAAGGAAATCATTTTGATGTCTTCTTAGAGTATAGTTCTGTAACAGCTGTACTGACAGCCTGCATGTAATAGAAGGTACAGAACTGGAATTTGTACAAAAGCTGAGTTTTCTTAATCCATCTGCCAGAAAAAACATTTATCATCTTCCTAGAGTCATTCCCCCAAGATGTACTCCTGGGATGGTCCTGACCAACTCAAGTGATGCATCAGTGACTGTGATCTTCTGTGGAGCAAGCAGAGGGACAGCTATCCTGAGGAGCATTACATTCTGACACTTTTATCAGTTGAAATGTGTAGATATGCACCCAGAAGTCTTAAGCTTTGGCTTGGATGCTCTTCCCTGGTCACTCTGGAGTCTTCAATAAAGGATGTGGTTCTGTAAAAGGAAGTTGTAAGACCTGGGTTTGCTCTGTTTGTTAAGGACAGCTTAAACTTCTCTTTAGTTGAAGGGCAGCTCGGGTACTTCAGGTTGCACTTTAGGAGAAACTTTCACTGAGAAATTAGTACAGCACTGGAAGAAGTTACCAAGAAAGTGTCAAAATCTCCAGTCACGGAGGTTTTCAATGCTTTGCTACAGGCAGTCATGGTTGACCTGAGCTAGCACTAGCAGCAGCACCACTTGGTATGACTTGCAGAGATTCCTGTCAAGCAACATTTCTATGATTTTGTAATTTCCTCAGCTACCATGTTCTTCCTAATTTGTGAAAAATACAGCAACCATGTCATTTCTAATGAACACATGAAATCTCTTTCCTGTGGAAGCCCTATGGGGAGAGCTCTCTTGCTATGCTGGGGAATCAGCACACTTGAGTGTGTTTCCAGTGCCTTTACATTTTATAGCAGGGAGTTGCCATTTGTCTACATTTAACAAATGCTGCCACTCAACAGTTATATAACTCAACAGTTATAAAATGGACAAAACATTCTTCAGTAAGAGCTAATGAAACAAATAATTCAAGTGTAAACATAAACAACAGTAAAAGGCTGTTTTGTTGTCCCCCACTTTACTGGACTGCAGAACAAGCCCTGATATGTCTGAAGTGGGGGAAGACTTCAAGAAGGGAAGCAAAAGGATGATGGACACAGACATGCTGAGATGAGTTCAAAGGTTACAGACTCCACCTACTGGGCCAATGCTGTTTAACCTCTTCATTAATGATCTGGATGATGGGACAGAATATTCCCTCAGCAAGTCTGTAGGTAAGCTCGCATAGCTGACACAGCAGATGGCAGAGCTGCCCCTCATAGAGACCCAGACGGGATGAAGAATCAGACAGAGAGAACTTTTAAGAAGTTCAGTAAGGTGGAATGCAGCGTCCTACACCTGGAGAGGAATGACCTTGTGCACCAGGACACACCATGGGCTGAGAAGCTGGGAAGCAGCTCTGCAGCATGGGTCCGGGTGTCCTGGTGGACAACATGCTGATCAGAAGCCAGCAATGCAACCTCAAAGCAAAGAAGGCCAATAGCACCCAGGGCTGCACTAGGAAGAATGTGTCTGGCAGTTTTGAGTGCTATCCTTTCCCCTTACTCAACATCAGTGAACCCAACACAACTGGAATGCTGTGTCCAGGTCTGGCCTCCCCAATACGAGACAGACATTGGTGAATACCAGTAAGGGAAAGGAGCCTCTTAAGAGGCTGAGAGGCCTGGGACTGTTTGGTCTCAAGAAGAAGAGGCTCAGGGGGTTCTTACTGATGCGTATAAATACCTGATAAAAGGCAACGAAGAACAGGGAGCTGCTCTCCTCTTAGGAGTGCTCAGTGACAGGACAAGATGATCACAAATTAAGACACAAAATTTGATATGAGACCTGTGAGGGGGACCAAACACTGAAGTAATGCTTCCAGAGAGGCTGAGGATCTTTCATCTGTGGAGATATTCCTAACTTGACTAGACACTCTACAGTCTGTCTGTAGACTAGAATCTCTACACTCTCTGTTCTAGCTGACTCTGCTCATGCAAGGGACAGCAGATGATATGATCTCAACATGTCCCTTCCTACCTCTTCCACTGTTCTTTTAGGAGACAAGCTCTCAGATATCAATTAATAGCTATATTCCAGGTGTATTTTCCACTATGCACACATACCCACCCTTCCCTCCCTGCCCCAAGTATCCAGTGTCTGCCTGAATAGTTAAGAAATAAACTCACTCAATTAGTCACAGCTTGTGTCCAAGACAAGCACAGCCCTGATTTTCTAATGATTTTCATTAATAATTTGGGGATAAACACCTCATTCATGAAATTTCTAGGTGATAAATTGTGAGTGTTTAAAACTAAGTCTGGAGAAATGTAGAAGTAGAAAGGAAACAAAGATTAATTTTAAAGGAACATAACCTGTAGAATGAGATTCCCAAACACAGACTTCCTGCAAAATTATTTGGGAAAAGTGGATGCAAAAAAGCAAAGTGCCAAAACAGATAAGGCATTACTTTGGGCTGCAGTAGTTCTTCTCCCAAAACTTCATGGCTGTTTTGAATGGCATGCACAAAGGCAACAAAGCAAAAAGCAACAAAATTGTCTCTACCTGCAGCTGTGAAAGGTCAGATTTAGTTGTGTCATTATCAGCATTATCATCTTTTTGTGTATAAGACAACTACACAACACCCAAAGTGTAGCAGGCAAAAAAGACCAAACATTTGAAGAGGATTCAGAGATGATTTATGAAGAAGGATTAACTAACACAGTTAAGTGATAGTTAAACTCAGAGGGTAGGAAAGAGAATGGAGGCAGAACTTCAAAATTAGTATTAGAAAAACAAATTAAACATTATACATCAAATACGAAAACTCCTGAAATCAGAAGGACTAGCAGGGCCCTAACCACTCATATGCTGGATGGAAAAACATCAAAGACAAAAGAGAGTTCAAAAAGTCAAAGACAAAATATATAAAATCCAGAGAACTAATATAGAAGAAGGAATTATGCAGTCAGTCCACAGAGGAGACCTGATTGGAAGGATATTTAACATAAAATTCATAAAGGCTGTATAATTTTTAAAGGCTATTTAATTCATAAAGCCCATAAAGAACTTGTGGTTCCTACAGAAACACTAACCTTATGCATATATTAGAATGCACAGTTATGCTGTCCCTGATAACAGACTGACAATAATAGCTCATTTAAAATAGAGTAACAAAGCATTATACATAATCTTCACATTAAACCGTTTTCTCATTAGTAAGCATGGGGATAAGAGCTGAAAAATTCTCTAAGCAATTCATCATAATGAATGAGAATCCATCAGCCTAACAAAGCACTTCTGAGCATTAAGCCCTATTTCCTAAACACACATAACTGAAAAGATATCTTTCTGAAATGCAAAGTTGGGGGATTAAATGCAGTCTCTGTTTAATTCCTGCAAATGACCCTATCTACAGACTTCAAACTGAAAACGGGCAGCAAATTACAATGCTGTCTCTTAATGCACCACTTTTTGAAGCAGCTTGTCAGGAGATGTAAGTTTAGGGCTCCTCCCTATGTAATAACATTAATCACAAAATGAAAATCTGCAGTGATTTTAAAATTACTCTATTAATTTTGTTTTCCTATTTATTTCCATACAGTTAATTTCACTTGAAATAAAAATCCAATCTGAAAACAAGCTGGACAGAGAGATCTCCTGAATTTATTGCTCCACAGAAACAGTCAGATCTGAGTTTGAGCACAAAAACAAATGTGTGTTGCTATTTCATCCCATCAGACCTACAAAACAGAAAGAGAGCTGAATTTTGCTCTCCCAGTTCTTAGAAAAATTTAAAGAACATTTAACTGCAAGTACTAATTCGTCAATAAGCATAACAAAGTACATGACTTGTACATGTTAGCAACCATGATTTGGCTAGTAAATTTGCTTTGCCTTGTTATTAAAACCTCTTTCCAAAACCATTTGATTCACCAGCACTCAGGGCTTTGAAAACTAGAAGGAAACTTTTCAACAATTTTCATCGATGTCAACAGGAAGAGGCAGTTTTATCAAGATAACTTTTCAGAGCAACAAACAGTCCAAAATCCAGTATAGAAAAGCCCCAAGGGAAATGTATCAGAGAAGACAGGAAATCATATTTTATTCCACTGAGAGTAGAGAGAAAAACAAATGTAATCACGATCAGTTGAGTTCCCTCAGTGCTCTAGTTTTTGAGCAACTGCTTTAAAAGCCTTCTTAAAACAAAACTGTTTAAAACTATATGCTGTTTAAAACTATATGCTAAATTCATTTGTTCTGTATTTGCACAAATGCAGGGGCATGCACCTGCAGTATTTTCTTCTGAGATGGAAGCCTCTACTACTTAATCCTGGACACTTTCTCCCCAGCAAGGAGCACAGTCAGATTCTGGTCAACCCATCAAATATACATCTGCAATGCTTAGCACCCACTGGTGTAACTCTGTGGAATCTAGGCACCTCTGCTGGTCACATGTTGTTAATCTGTCTCCTTTTTCCTGAGCCAATTCTCCTGAAGCCGCTTTATCCGCTTTGTTTATTTTAACCACAGCTGCTTAATTCTACTATAGCTCTTAATACCAAATAAAAGCAGCAGGAAAAAAAAAAAAAACCAAAACAAAACAAATGAGATGTTTGAAGGACTTGTGGTGAGGCAACAGTCAGCAATCCTCATCCAAGTTTGTGTAAAAGGACTGAGGACCTATCCAGCCCCAATGAAGTTACTGTTACTTTTAAAGATACTCTCTTGAAGATGTACTACAGGCCACAACCAAGAACACTGTGGATCTCAAACACTTCATTCTCCATCTGCTCAAAAACGGCTTATGCTACATTCTGCAAATCCACTTGTATCCTTCTCTTTCAGTTGTAGGAGGCACTTCTGAGAAAAGATGCAAGGAATCAGTGTGAAGAAACTATCTTCAAAAGTTATTTGTAAACCAGTTCACTGCGTGTATGTGAAGTAAGCCTGCTACTTGTTGGACTATCAGCATTTTACTCTTGGTCAATTTGCATGTTAAAACAGCATAAAACTCTGGGGGATTTACTCCCCTCTTTAATTCACAACATCTGGCACCACTGACAACTGACAAAGGAGTAAAACTGACTTTCAATTTTACTTGTTTCACATCAGACTGTAGCATGGCTTCCAGTTCCTAATAACCTTGTGTTGTTTAAGCTGTCAGTAGAACAAGCTCTGCAATACTCAATAAAACAGACAACAAGAGTGAAGCCAGGCAAACAAGTTCTTTGCCCTCTGCACTGTCTGCTCTTCTTGGAAGTGAAGCGCAATTTCATAATAGCAATAATCAATAAATAGGTTAAAAGCAATGATAATAAAGGATGCTCAGCACTCATTAGGAAAAAAAAATCAGTAAGTCTATTAGATAACCAGAGAAAAGCTGTATTCAGACTAATTCAGTGCAGATTTACTATTTCTTTGGTAATATTTAAAGTTGTCCTATCTCTATCTATTAATAGGCTCTATTTTGAAGCTACTACCTAGAAAATAACAACTCCCAGTGGACTGGGAACACTTCCAACTTATTGTTAAATACTCTGTCAAGAGGTCTTCAATTAAAAGTATTTTACGTGTTATCCATCCATTGCCTGAACCATCTCTATCTAGTTACTTTCCAAGATGTAAAAATCCTCAGGCAAGTGAAACTTTTCACCTGCAGGTTTGCTGGAAATGTTACAAGGCTGAGCCTAATTCTCTTCAGAGAGACTAACAAGGGTTGACACAATAATGGGGCCAGATCAGACAAATAAAAAGGGGTAGGAGAGCAGCCATGTGCTACAGTGAGAAGAGTTAGAAGCATCACAGTAGGCAGATGACTCGTCAGTTAACTGAATCTCACTTTTCCCTCCCATCCAGAGAGCTGTCTCAGGGAAATGAAGAACAGGCAATCACACTGGCTCAAGGAGAAACATGAATATTCAGTAAGAAAATTCAGCCAGCTACAGATTTACCAAATGCCTTTGCTATCACAAAACAAACACGGGACAGTGGCATTAGACCACTTAACAAATAAAGATGCATGCTGCGAACTCTTTGAGTCGTGTATCACTTCCAAGAAAACATTCTAAAAGCTTTCACTGACTTGTCAGAAAAAAGAATGAGGAATACTTATTGTGGAAGCAAGGAAAAAAAGGAAATGTTCCAGTTCATATCTAGAATATTTTAACAATATGTTCATGCCCAACTCACCACAAGAAGAAGGAACCTGCAGAGAAACAGATGCCAGAATGGTTTAGCAAAAGGACTATTGAGGTGAGGTTCTCTGTGTTGATTAACCTCCATGGTCTGGCTGCCATCAGGGTGAGAAAGACATGGGGCTTTTCATCACTATTAGGGTGGGGTTTTTTTCATACACCATGATGAAACAATCTTTGTACCAGAAGAGTTAGGAAAGAAGTCACCATTGCCAGATAGGAGCTGTGATGTTATCTTAGTATCTGAAACGCTGGAAAATTAAACTGGGACAAAATGATGTCTAGCAACCATCTGTAAATACCTCTGTAAACAGTTCTGGCAATCACTGTACCAAACAAATGAGTAGTCGTGATGTTTATTTATTTAGCCTTCTGACAGGCACTGCTAATAAAACAGACAGCAGAGTTTGTGATGCAGCGATTTCAAAAGAATTAGAAGGAGGTAAATGTAAACATCCTAGAAAAGGTGAGTGAAAGTAACTAGAACAAACAAGGAGGACAAACAAGGCCATATGCAAAGTGGAAGATAAGCTGTATCTCCTCTTTCCACTGAGAAGGAAGCCAGACTGAGGAGGAATGAAGGGTAGCAAAGAAAAATCCAAGGCCCTAAGGATTCACAACTAGCAAAATAACTTCATACACTACCATGAGGAGGTTCTGCAAGCAGTACATATGACAAGGACACCTGATGTCCCTGGTGCCTAGGGAAGAGTGCAGGGAGTGGCAGGCTTATCTGCAGTTTAGGCTGTGTTTTCCCTACCACACATTCAGCCTACTAATGTGACCAGTGGATGAAATATTTCAGGTGGCAGACATTCTGTATTTTCTGTGCCTTTAACAATCTAACTGAACCTGATGTGAAGCAGAGAAAATTTCTTCCCACTGGAGTCCAGTTGCACTTTGAACTTTTGTCTTCCTAAAGACAAAAGCAATCGATATAAATGTACAGGAAAATGCTGGACCCTAGCAGAAAATTACATTTTCAAAAATACCTTAAAAGTATCTTAAATAAAATTAACTTGCTGTATGATCTGTAAAGTTACAGGTCTTGATTTCTATTGTAACACATAAAATCATTCGGTTTCTGTAGTTTCTCTACAGACCATATGTTCTCATTTTTGGGGCTGGATAAGGTTCACAAAAAATTCTCCCAGAAGTAAGGAAGACTAAGTGAGAGTGGCGCTGGCTCACCCTTCTCTATCTTTCAGTGAGCCAACACTGATTTTCTGACAGCATTCCATGTGAACATGCTGACAAGACTGCAGTGGTCACAGCTGGGAGGAACTGGAACTACAGAAGACAGTTCCATCCCACTGTTCATGCTCTGACAGATCTGTTCGTATCCACTTCTGCACAGATCAGAACAGGTACAGAGTTTTTACACCAACCAGAGAGGACTAAATGCATTTTATTTTGCAAGTCAAATAAAAATTCAGCAATCAACAGAGCAGGTGATTGCCAGATCAGTGGCAGTAGCATATAACCCTTGACCCTAACTTTTGTGTTGGCAAGAGTTACAAAGTGTACCGAATACTTTCTTGCTACCAGAAACAGCAGCAAGTACATTAACGAGTGTTAACTATGTTGAGGGAAATAGATCCTCAATAACTCAGGCTCAGTTGACTATAGCTTTGCACTCAAAATTTTTTTGTTTTACTTTGTGCTTTTACCTAAAAACATAGCTGACTGCAGTTTAAAACACCCTTTTAGCAATCAATAAGATAACAAAAGGCACATTTCATTACAAAATGTTTCAGGATAAGATTAAAAAAGCTTTTAATCCACAACATCGCGTAGGACATCTCCCAGGCTCTTATCTCTGCTCTGCCACTTTCAAATATGGGAAAGCCAAAATAAATATACCAAACAGCAGACACAAAAGGTAGCAGCACAATTTCATGATCACATTTTACTCAAGTACCACTAACAACACACAGATACTAGCAGCAGCATCACTATTTGAGAAAATCATTATCTAACTGCATCATATGCACACAGAAAAAGAAAAGCAGTATTCAAATTCTGCAAGGAACAAAAATCTGTGCCCACGAGCTTCATCTGGGTATGATGAAGTAAGATTACTCTTATGGGCTCAAGTATTTCATGCCAACACCAAATCAATGTAATATTTCCTATGTGTGATTCTTTCCACACGCAGAAGAAAACTCCAGCAGTTCCTCAGACTGATTTATCCGTTTTAGTTTACAGGAGAGAAATATGTCCTCAACAACTCATACTCACTTGACGGTGGCCTATAAAAAGCAAATGACTTTGCCAAAGAAGACATAATGAAATGTGGATTCCCTCAGATTTGTGGCTTGTGATTGGAATCTCAGCTTTCTGATCCATTGTGAACTAACCTCCATTAATGCTTGCCCTCTTAGAGGGCATGTGGAACAATTTGTTCATGTGTGGATTCTCTGGCATCTAGTAAAGCTGGAGTTTACTCTGCAGACTTCCTCTAAGGATCTGTATCCCCTACCCAATCACATCTTCAGTTTTATTTCTGTCCCTGCAGAATTCATTATAATGTAAATTACGTTCTACTGAAAAAAACATAAGACCGTTAATGGAATTTCATCCATTGCATTATGCAGATATCCAAAATAGACAACCACTTTGAGCTAGTCATGATATACAGTGAAAGTTATCCCCAAAGGTTATCTCTAGATGTAAATGCACTAGGTTTGATTTTTTCTTATTCAAGGTGGTATTTGTTTGTGGTTTGTACACATGCTTGACTAAAAAACTTAACAGATGGAAGGAATGACATCCTTCAAATATGGCCTAAAAATACCTCCCGTTTCCCTACCTCTTATTCTTTACTCACAAGTTAACAGCCCCTAAGCACTTTTTCCTTTCCCCTCTGCAGATCACCTGTAAGTAATTTATCAAGAAAAAAAAAAATCAGTTAGAATAGGCTGTTCTTTTAGTAAGCCCAGGTCATACTCTCCAGTAATCTCTGACTTCTAAGGCCAAACTACCGGACACACTTATTCTGGTATCAGAAATACTTAATGGTTAACCACTGAGAAGAAAACCAAGAAAATACAGTCACAGACGATGACTTATGAACTCCCTTATTTTAAATATATTTATTCCAAACAAAGGATTCATTGCCCTTTTTGCCATCCAACTTTCTAATGAAAAAAAAATATTAACTGGTAAGAACCTAACACAAGACTACATATTGCTACTCTTTACATCTACAAGCACAACTGCCATGTTACATTACTTCAGTTTTCACCCAAGTCAACTGCCTTAGTTGGCAATCTGTGGATATATTCTGTAGCTATGGGATTGTCTAGATTCACACCTGCTATTGACAAATGTGTTTTAATGTTTTCAAACTCTAATAATGAAACTCAAATGAAACTATCTGGTTACAAAAATTTTATCCATGATGAAGGAATACACATGTTTTCAGGTTATTCCTCAGCAAAAGCCTAATTTCCCTGAAGATTAATTTCTACATTTAGAGTAGTATTGCCTTCAAGTGTGAGCTGTGTCAAGGACCAAACTCAAAGGTATAAACAAACTTCTGTAAGAAGTCTCACTCCGCTGCATAGAAAGCTTCAGCATCTTACACCGGAGACCTCAATTCAAGTCTCTACTGTTGGCAGAACAGTTAAAATTTCTCCATCCTATAATTTTATGTATTTCCTAAGTCATTTTAAAGTCTCATCATCCTGGGCTGCCTGTGTAAATATGCACACTTTCAGAAAAAGACTGATGCCAGCTAGAAGCGGTGTTCATTTTGGATATGCACCACGTGGGTAACAGCATCCTATTCAGCCCACAAGCAGAGACAGGTCATTCACACACGCAAGTTTTGTTGTCTTTAAACTTATGGCACAAAACTGTGTGGCTGTATTGCCAAACATGGATCAGGTAGAACTAGAATTGGAATATACCCCACTTCAGAATGCAGGGTGATTTGGAGCACTGAAAGTATCTGTATTCCACCTTTACAAGTAACACAACCCATGCAGATAGAGATAAAACATAGTACTGTTCTAATGGGATGAGACTTTACATAAAAAAATATAAATTTCATTTGGAGTCTCATACCCATATTTTCATTTTTTCCATCATTCTGGATACTATATATAAATTAGCCATTAATGAGAACAAAGACATTATTGCATGTAAGTAACGTGATGTGAGTCAAAAGCCTTCTGTTGCTTCTGAAATACAACATTCCCCATCTGGAAGATTAGAAAATAACACTTCTAGACCCTACAGAGGTATCTTCTTTCTCTAATTAAAACATCCTTATGAGGAATAGCAAACAATTGAAGCACCAGAATATAACGGGGAAAACAACATTTCCATCTTATTACCCCACATATTGCACGTTTTTGTGCTTTTTTTCCATATTTGTATGGTACTTTTGTAGTGTCTACAAACTTTGAGCACAGAATCCCTCAAGAGGTAAGCCATACATAGTTTTAGTTATGCCAGTTGCTTTCATAAGCTTGAGAATCAAAGGACCACTCCTCGCAGTCTTTCACTCCCTGGATTTGCTTGATGCTGCTCTTCTCAGTGACATTTTGGGTTTCTGTATTTTGGCCCACGGTTACCATGGCTAAACTAATGTTTAACCGTAGCTATTGGAAGCCATTCTAGCAAGTTTATTCTTCAGCATACTAACGATAGTTTTTCTGGCTTTATAAGGACAGACACATGCAAGCCATATGGATAGCTGAGGCCCATCTAAAAAGTCTAAAATAGACTAAAATATAACCACAAGCTCCAAAATCTTTTTGAGTTCAAAGCACAAAGAACAGAAGACTCTTCATCAAAATGATGTTTTTCAAACTTCTTGAGAAAACCCCAAACCATTTCAGGCTAAACTCATTCTAAGCCTGAACCCACCACCACCATTTTCCCTCTGATGTATATTTTTTCTCAGAATGATGTTTCCTCTTTACGAAGCCAGTGGGAATGCATAGCTGTACAGTCTCCAAAACCAGCCAGGCTTTTACCAAAACCAGCTGAGTTTACTGCTGTGAAGGAAGTACGCTTACTTGTCTTTACTGGCTGCCACGAGATACCTCAGTGTGCATGTAAGAGGACTAGTGGATTCTCTGGAAGGTGACAATTCATAACACCCACTATGTGGAAATGTGTTTGTTTATACAGCTCTGCATGACAACAGATGATGGAGCTGTCAACATCAGTTTGAATACTTGATGTCTTATGGTAGATAACTTTCTATGCTTTTAGTGATTGACTTGCATAGCACCAATTCAGCTGTCCAGAAATGGCAACTTCTAAAGTCAGAGGTCTGTTATCTTCAGCTTCTCACAATTTTGTCTCTGGTCTTCCTTTCAAGCCTGGTATACCTGGAATGTCCTTTCCCACATGGGTTTGCCAAGTCATCAGTCTTTATGCATTAAAGCCCATCTGGAGGGACCTTGAGTTGTGCTGAGACTGCTCATTTACTATATTTAGACCTGAGAATTAGCTGCGATTATGCGCACACAACATACTCAAAATGGCACAAAGATGAATCACAGAATCACAGATCAGTTGAGGTTGGAAGGGACCTCTGAAGGTCATCTGGACCAACCCTACTGCTCAAACAGGGCCACCTAGAATCAGTTGCCCAGGACCATGTCTGGGTGGTTATTGAATACCTTCAGTGACAGAGAATCCACTCCTTTGGGCAACTTGTTTGCCTTCACAGTAAAATCAGTGTTTCCTGATGCTCAGTTTTTGTCCATTGCCTCTTGTACTGTCACAGGTCACCACTGAAAAAACCTTGGCTTGGTTTTCTTTACACCCTCCTCTCAAGTATTTGCATACATTAGTTATTTCCCTGTTTTCTCCAGGCTAGACAGTCTTGGCTCAGTCAACCTTCCCTCACAGGGGAGATACTTCATCATCTTAGTGGCCCTTAGACTCATTTCATTATGTCCACATCTGTCTGCTACTGGGAAGCCCAGAACTCCAGGCGTGGCCTCACCAGCACTGAATAAAGGAGAAGGGTCACCTTTTCTTGACCTGCTTGGAAGACTCCTAATGCAGCCCAGGATACTGCTGGCCTTCTTTGCATCAAGGACACATTGCTGGCTCCAGTTCAACCTGCTATACACCAGAATTCCCAGATCCTCTTTTGCCAAGCTGCTTTCCAGCCAGATAGCCTGAGCACATAGTGGTGCATGACGTTGTTCCTCACCACTTTGCATCCTCCCTTGTTGAACTCTCCTGAGTTTCCTGTCAGCCCATGAAAACCATCTCCACATCATGTTTATATTTTGGTTAAAGCAGAAGGAACTCACCTGAAACTAAACTGAGCCCCTCTGTAGCCAAAAACCATGAGATGCTGTATTTTGAGCTAAACTGTAAGAACTACCAAAAAGACCCTAAGCAACTTGTTCTTCCTGCAAGGGCACACTGAGATAAGTCTGTCACTCACATGCTACTACTTTAATAGATTATGCAGCCCATGAAGAGTTCAATCTGAAAAGCATAGGAAGGTAGATGATGAAAAACAGAGTTGCCAGGAGCCACATTTGAAGGCTTAAGCAACAAATAAACAAAATCTCCAAATCTGTAAGAGTGGCAGCATTTAAACAAACAGACAAAAGCAGTTCTACTTATATCAGAGGGATGTGTCATTAAACACATTTGCTGTAACTGGCTACCTTCTTACAGAGTCAAGATATCCTATTATCACATGTGAATCTTGAGTTTCCTTTACCAGGTCTATAGAATCCATAATTAAGCTCCAGTTGCTGACTGCAAATCTGTGCAGTGTAATCTGCCTGCATTGTGATGCTTGTCGTGATAAAATCATTCTGGGGTAATTTTCTTATATGATATCTCAGTGCTGACTTGCCTCACACAAGGTATCTGACTGGCAAATACAACTAATCCTAAACTGCAGGCTGTACTATAGATTTCAATACAAACATGGCTTACATGAACACATTGACTAAAATAATCTCCCAGCAGAGAGACAGCCATGGGATTTTGACCTTTCCAGTCTCTATCAAAACAGCTTTCAAAAAATACTTCCCATTCCACAAGATGAAATAACTTTTGCTTCAGCGGGAATACTCAAAACCACAGTCCTTGCTCACCTACCTTCCTATATGCTTCCATCTCTTTTACCACATACATCAAAGAGAAGCTAAAGTGGCCTTTGCTACTGTTGCCATTGTGAAATCCATCCAGAAAGACCTTCAAGTCAGGAAAGACCAAATGTAACTCCCAATCTGTCTTTGTATGTGCTGGTATGTTTCTCCAATTATCCTCTGACATCAGACACACTATAGGAATACAGAACTCTGTGCAGCAATTGCTTTGCTGTTCCCAGTGCACGCCTGAGTGAGGATTGAGCCCTGTGCCTTGCCCCCATGTGCTCCTAGCTCATGCTTTTCGATAGAAATCAGACTACACTTGAACACACCTCTTAGCTACAAAATGGAAAGGAAGGAAAATGGTGCTAGATTGTGAATAGCCCTCTACTCCTATGTAGAGTCAGAGCATTTTTTCTCAAACCACGCGTTATTTAAGTTTACTGTTTGCATTTGCAGGGTTCAAGAAAAAGAAGCGATTAGAAAGTTCCTGTTAGTAGCAGCAACTAACATCATCTCCCATGGATTAGCATGCTCTTGTATGGCTTATTAGCACCTTGGCTTCACATCTACCTTGCATTTCCAATGCAGTTCAGCCACCTGCAAGAGGCACAACTCTTGTCTGTCCATCTGCTTTAGGGGAGAGGTGAATGAGCAACTGCTCAACAGTTTGAAAGAGCCTGTAAACTGAGTACCGATGAAAAGAAGAGCACAGGACTATATATGTCAAAAATACTCACAGATCTGCACTCCAGACACGAAATCCAGCTTTGTCTATTCTGACCATAAGACTATGAACTGGCATGCAATGCAGCAATGACAGCTGGAGAAGGATCTCACCATTCTCCCCAGATGTGGAAAAACAAACATTTTGCTACTCCTATCAGGAACCTTTGGAAATGACCTCTGTTCTCAAAAATGCTTTTCTAACGGGTCAGGGTAAATGCAGATTGATTTAAGTTACAGGTATTTAAAACATTCAGCATCATTTAAACTGAAAGAAACTTTGAATAAATCATGTATTTTAACCTGCATTGCTTTTGTACCTTTAATTCAGCTTCTTTCTATAGATATTTAATGCATCTTCTTGTCAGGCTGGAAGATAATCTGTTTCTATACACTAAGTCCTCTTTTGTTGCTAACTGAATTTTGGTAGAAATTGGCATTCAATCAAAAGCCACAAAACATTTCAAAACTATACACGATTAGTTACACGGCACTATGTTTAGTGTGCTGTATGAATAAAGAAAAGGGGATGGTTTTTTATTAAGAAATCATCATAGAATCATCATTTAAATTGATTCATTTAACAGGGGCAGTGTTACCTGTAGTTAAAGAACTGAATATTTCTCATGACCAAACTCTTTAAAAATGTAGAAACTGTAGCTCTTATATGCTAATACCTCATTTTCTATATGCTCAAAAATAGAAGGCAAGTTTGCCTGCTTTTTCAGCTGCCAGTTTTTCAATACTAAATAAAATAGGTGTTGAGAAGAACCAAAGGAATCATCTGAAATGAAAGCTACCGCTGGTTTAGGCTTTCAAAAACTGGTTTAGTCTTTCCATCAAGCTTTGCTTCCAGCTGCTAAGGCTTCCACAAGTTTTTCCCGCGCCTTCTTTGCAGAAATTGACGGTATCCACTCCTTGTATGTTTTTATTTAACTTGCATTTTCAGAGACTATAGTCATGAAATGTGTCACAGATATTTGGAATGGGGTTAGTTTTTCCAAAGAAGTTAAACAGAGTTGAATTAAAGGGTATCTTTTTTTTCCTCCTCTAGCTTAGAATGCTAATTAACAAGTAGCAAGAATCAGAGAGGACTCTCTTGGCAGAGCATGAAGGAATTCTAGTAATTCTTGATGTTGCACTTATTCAAGTCCTTTGCCTTTTCAAAAATAAAAACTATTTTCACTTTCCTCTTTATTTTAAGAAAAGCCCATCTACAGTAGGAGTTGTGCTGGAAGGGCACAAAGGTAACAGAGCAGATGCTATAAGGATTCACACTGTAGCAGCAATGGAACAATATCTCTTCATGCCGTGGTCAAAATAGCAGCATGAAATGAGTATCGCATGCAAATTCACCCTGCTACAACAAACAAGGAAAAGTATTTCCATAAAAAGCAGCACAAAAACCTGGGAGTAATAGTAAAGACATTAGTCTAGGCTGGTTCTTCAGACACTGTGGTCTGTTAGGCTCCTCTCTCACTGCCAGAACAGCACAGTTTCAGTTTGCTCAGATATTTTTGTCCCAGGCGTAACTGTGATGATTTTGCAGTCCTACCTCACAAGTTCCTGTCTGCCCTTAGTAATAGGGACTGCTGAGGGGAGGTTACGTGTGGGACAGCAAAGCTTGTACCACCTAGTGAGAACAAAAGTAATGAAGTAAATAACTTTTTGCCTAAAAAATGAGCTCTTTAATCATTGTTTTATATATAGTTTTACTAGTTGAGGGATCTCACTTGCTTAACTTACATGTCTGACATTAAAGGACTGGCTGTGCCATAAGGAACAGTTTAAAAACTGGGATTACAGGTATGGTCAGGAACAGGAGAAGAGGGAAAACTCCAACTGATTGCTCCATTATGCCATTATTAACCAAGAGAATGCTGTAGGCTGTAATCACTCAGCATGTGTGAGAAGAAAAAGAGAACACATAGATGAAAGACTCTGTGGGTTTTTCCAAATGAAGAAAAATAATCAAAGTTGCATAAATAAAATTTCCATACCTAGCATAGTGAAGTAGCAGTACTTAAAAGGAAATGACTTGTACTTAAAAGGAAATGACACCATTACTTGTTTTACTTGTTTCACAGTATTAATGGAAGGTGTAAAACAAAAAATCCTACAGATTATCAATATGAAGAGATAAATTTACGTCACATTTTTTTGTGAAATGTTTCCTGAAGGCAGACATTATTCGAACCTGAGATGCACCACTTCTTTCCCCCTCCCAAAAAAATGCTATCAGAATCACTCTGGCGTATGTCCAGTACATTTTGGACACTAAATGATACCTCTGTGATGACCTCTAACACTTTTCTTCCCCTGGTCTATTTCTCTAAAAGTAGGTAGGGTAAAGCTTGCACCATCCTTAGCACTGGGAGAATGAGAGCAATTTCCCTTTACACAGTTTAAAATAGAAATACAAACCTTGCCAGCATGATTTGAAAGCACTGGCAGATGGATAAAATATTTCTGAATCTGCATCGTGTAACATTTGGCAGCTAGCATGAGTACTGAACAGCTGACTTTTATGCAATGACATTATTAATTATATCTTCCTTGCCAAACAAGCACCGTAACTGAGCCTTTGCAGCAGTGTGTCATTAGGCAGCTCATGCATGTCTGCTGAGCTGCTCATACGGTAAGAGAGGGAGCTGCCCTGTCCCAGACCTACTAAAAACATCAGCCAAGCTCCCATCTGATTGCAAGAGCTACTATATATGGGCCAAAGACAGCGCAGCAAGCAGAAGGGGGTATGTTCCGCCTGTGTCGTCAGACATGGGACAACAGCCATTCCCAACATTATTCCTGGCTTGCCAAGACCACCAGCAGTGCAAGACAGTCATTCATGCCTACTGACTAATTTGCATAAAATTTGCTTGCAGGCTGAAATATCTTCATTTTGGACATTTTCCATTCAAGGGTTGTTTTTTGTTGTTGGTTTTTTTTTTTTTTTTTGTTGTTGTTGTTTTTTTGGTTTTTTGTTTTTAAATGGAATCTGCAGAAGCATCTCAAAAGCCTGTGTATGCCTGCAGGCATATATTAACTGAGCACAGATTTGCAGAGTGCAAAACTAACTCAATGAAAAGCCAGCTCTTGTTTCAGGAAACAGAAGAGCTGACAGAAGCCATCATGTCTCTAATCCTAACTGCCTTAAGCCTCAATTTTGTGCAAAAACGATGATCCTTCTCACTTCAAGTCAACATAAGAAACATTGGATAGATGTATTAGATAGATGCATAAGTGTCTGAAACACTTATAATTCAAACAAAATACTCACATATTCTCTGTCCCAAATCCCAACAGCCACTCACACACAGCAACCACATAAATCTATCCCTTTGACTTCCCTGTTTCACACATCCAAGCTCTCAGCAGTTCTGCTGACTCCTAGAAACTGGTTCCTGGTGTTTGACACTGCTTCACACAGAAATTCCTGGGGGAATTTCATCTTGAATCATATGATCTCCCTTCACTTCTACACTAGTTCCCTCATAAGCAGTCAAAAAAACAGGTGAGAAGCAGCACATATTTGATTCCTTCTCAGGCAGAATAAGTTCCTGGCCAGACATTTGCCTTGAGATCCTGTGGATCATACATAACCATGGTGTGGTGTCTGTTGTCCCACAATGACAAGACCCCGCACATTCAATTATATTTCAAACTTTGTGAACAGCTCCACAACTTCATAAACTTGATTAATTCTGACAGCAGCTTACTGAAACAGGCAAATTACTAAATTGGAATAATGCAATCTTTACAGAATCCTGAAGTAATCAAAAAGTCACTGGTAAGTTCAGTTGCTTTTGAGCAGACCATAAGCATGCATATTTGGATGAATGATAAATGTACAGGCAAAAAATGCCCCAAACCACCATTGTCATCATCATTGTCACTATCATTTCTATACTTAAACATGGAAAATGTGCAGTATTGTTCTCACTTTCCAAAGCTACAGATGGAGCCTCTTCTGAATATGCAGCAAAGTGTTGACTGCCACCGTGGGGTACTCATTTTCCTCTTGCTCTGAAAATTTATTCTGCTTTATCAGTGGGTTTCTTTATTTGTTTACAATTATATTCAAGTATATGACAGCGTGTGTGAGTTCAGAAGCTCTCTGTTCCATGTATTTCATGGGTCATTTCCAGCACTGCATGGTAGCTTTAGCTCTGTGATCATAATATAAAGAATTCAAGTTGTAATAGGTACCAACATAAAATAGAAAATTAGAGCAGCATCTTGCATAACAGGAGGGCAGAGGATACAGCAACTTCTGCCACTCATAAGCCAGTTGTTACTGCTCTTGTATCTTCACAAACAGAACCATAAAGAAGAGCTTACCTAATATTTCCAGAATATAAGGAGAAGATGAAACATGGAGAAGCAGAAATACCATGGCAGGAAGCAGACAATGCCAGTTGTTTGTCCAAACATTGGCATTGACCAAAACTGCAAGAGACGACATCCATTGCATGTTGTGAACGGGGTTCCAGAGCCACCCCACACAGATGAGGTTTACATGCACCCCCTGAACAAAAAGCTAAACTGGCTCTAGACCTTCCACAGAGCAGAAAGCACCAGAAAAAAAGGTGGAAAGAATGCACCATGACATCAGTGACTTCTTACCTGTTGGGTTTTTTTATGTCAGAGGCGGACAACTGGAAATTCCGCAATACCACAAAGTGACAATCCTGACCAAGGGAATGGGCAGGAGTGATAAAGGAGCACTTGCCTTAGACAGTTTCTCCAACAGACCCTCAGGTCTGAAATTTTCCTTCGGATACATCAAAGGCATGAATAACAGACCATATGGAAGCTGTTAAACTGTTCATGTCTAGGAAAGCATCTCTGTTGAATGGACAACACTCTTTAAGGAGCTGAACTGATAGAACATGAATTAAGACAATACAATAATGGCTAATTATGTCCCGTCACACCACTCCAAGTTAAGAGGGATCTTGAACTTCTATGTTCAAAGCATTTGCCTGGGAAAGTTAGTTACATGGCCCTAGCCATAGGAATTGTATACTTTATTATCATGATTAAACTTTATAATCAAGACTCCTCTTTGGGAATGGGGCTGACAAGAATTAGACCAGTCTCAGATAATGGCTCTGCTGTGTTATAATTACATGTTTAATTTGCTATTTTAAAATTACATTCACCTGCTGTTGTCCTTTGGAAAAAAAGCTAGGGAAAAAAAAAAAACAAACCAGCAGTACAGCTCTAAACAAGAGTTCTTATTGCTTGGGTTCTTGCAAATGTGTGACTTCAGTTCTTGAACTACTAAGCCACAGTTTAAGTTTAGAAAGGTGGAACAGAGTAATCTGATGGAATGAATGAATGCACTATGTTGCTGTTAAAACCTCCTCCCCAGTTGCAAAGAAGCAGCTATTTAGTCTCAGCTAAAGCAGTTCCCTGCTTTGTCTTAGTCTGGGATTATTTTAGAAACCAAACCTAAAAACTAAAAAAGAACTCTGATTCCAGCTGGATAAGGAAGAAACAAAGAAACAGAGGCAGACAATATTTAATCCTGAGAAAAAAAAATGTTGTAGCATTTTTATACAACACAAAATAGTCCTAAAATAGGAAAGCTGAACTAGACTCACACAACTCTTATGAGGTGGGGAGGTGGCAGGGGAGGAAGCATTAATACTTAATTGGTATTAATGATTCGAGTATAATATAGAAGTCCCTGCTTTCAAATTTCAAGGAAAAAAATGGTTACTAAGCAAGGCCTTGAACACATCTCAATGACCATTTTGGCAGACTTACTTCATCACTCAAATGAAAATTTAAGAGTCACAAATAAGAACAGCATTCCCCATGCCACAGCTCCTTTCCTTGCTGATACAAGAACTGAAAATGACAAGACTGTGTGGTCTCTTGTGGAAAACCAAAAAAAGATCTGTTAGCACAGCCTGCTGGTTTTCAAAACCACGGATAAAAAAAACTTTACTTTTTTTTTCTGAAATATTTTTCCTTCTGTTGCCTCCTGAAGAAGCTGTAGATTGTGATGAGGTCACCCCATATCCTTCTCTGCTCCAAAGTGAACAAACCAACTGACATCAGCTGCTTCTCCTAAGTCTTGCCCTTGAGACATTTCACCGTCTTGGCTGTCCTCCTCTGGACACACTCTAAATAATCTGAAGTCCTCCTTATATAAAGGCATCTAAAAGGCCCCAGTACTTGAGATGAGGCCACCCCAGTGCACAGCAGGACAATCCTCTCTCTTGCCAGGCTAGCCACACTGTGCCTGATGCGCCCCAGGACATGCCTGGCTCTCCTGGCTGCCAAGGACACTGCTGACTCATGTTCCACTTGCCATCCACTCAGGCCCGAGGTCCTTCTTAGTCATGTTGCCATTCTCGCTCTGCCCAGTTCTAAGCAACACAAAAAGAGCAGCGTAACTGCTGTGAAGAAATGCAACCCAAATGTCATGGCAGAGGCTATATAGCAATTACGTCAGGCACGCGGCACTCTTACCCTCAACTTGTCATTTGTCTCCTGACATGTCATATGACCTCGGATAGTCAGTTCTCAACCTGAGATAGATGTATTGCCTTCTCTGACCTGTAAAACTAGATGATCTTTGAACTAGCAAAGCATCTTCCTGATCACTCTGTAAGCATGTTGACTGTTTCAAACATTTAATCTACTCCCTCAAAGCTGTACAAAACTAAATTACAGATTTGGATAGGCACATATGTGGCTGACCATTCTGTCAGGTACTGGCACCTTCTGTTTATTCCTCGTTCCCCTCCACTCACTCAATGCAGAAGAAAGAAGAAAACCCAAGACACTTTTCAGTGCACTGTTAGTACAATGATAGTACAGTCTAGGCAAGTTGCCTCTGGAACTGGGTACATGAGGCTCAAAGGAGGTAGTTGTAAAGCTAAACTGGCTCTAGGCATGGGCTACGAGGGCTTTGTAAGTGGACTTAGTGGCACCAACCAACACTAACCTGAAAGGTCGTTCATTCAACTTTATTGACCAGCATGGCTTGCCTGCAGTTGGAAAATCCTTAAGAAAGACAACCTGCTGAACAAAAAGTCACATTTTTGTGCAGTAATAACATTTCTTCTGCCTCTCCCCTCTGAATGAAACATTTTCTATGCTGTATTCCAAAGTCATTGTAAAGATTCCTCCATTCATTCATTGCCCATGCAGATTTTTTTTTTGTGTATGTGCTAAACCATGCACATGCCAGTGGGTGTAGAGCCAAGGCTAAACTGAACCACCAAAAGCAGCTCTCCCACTTTTCTGTAACTTCTGCAAAATGGTAGAAACTGAAAATGGCCACTAAGACTTCAAATTGAACAGCTGACACCATATAAAACACTGAAGGAACACAGAGGTCAGAAATGAAACAAGGTTAGCAATCATAAATTAAATGTGCTGAGATTCTTTGTTTATGCATCACTTGCTTTCTGCTTCACAAGAATTAGATCTGTCCAAGTACATTTATAAGGAGGCAGCTCAAGAATAATTTCTGGCTAAATGAATCCTTTCTTGGTGACAAGGTATGTTGTGATTTCTATGCCACAGCAAAATTTTTCAAATACTTCCTTCATGGATTCTGGAAAAGTTTCTAGGAGAGGATGGTCTTTCAGTTAATTTTTTAACAGTCTTTGTCAGACAGTGATATCATAAAATCACAGAATGGGTTGTGTTGGAAGGGACCTTTTAAGATTATCTAGTCCAACACCCACACTAAAAATCTTTCAAGCAGCTAAAATATTTCTTTAATAAAAGTAGCAATGTCTCCCATTTAACATTATTGCAGTCATTTCACTGATTCTGTTGGCAGAAAGTCTTAAGGAACAATTTTGTTAGAAAAAGACTAGTGTCCTTACTAAATAGTTTTTAAATCACTTTGCAAACAGTGTTAGGTTCAACTTTCAGATTAAATTAAAGCTTGTCTGACACCAGAAATCAGATGTGCTTTGTGCAGCGGAAAGATGGCAGAAGTTAATTTTAGGAAGGAAGTACATTCTAATCCACTTTTACTAGACTTATTTCTGAACTAGTCTTTTTGATCTCATTGTCATACATATACATGCATGTGCGTGAAAGTCTGTCATATGTATCTGAAATGTCTAGGCCTAGATAATGATCTACACACATGACAAAGACTTCAAAACATTTCATTCATATTTATCTCAATTTCCTCAAAAAGAAAAATAAACTGGCATATTGTTTCCTGAACAGCAACAAACGACAGGTAGAACAATTAGACGTGACTATAATGGGAAAATTAAGTGGTAAAAAGAGTCTAAGCATATATGGTTTTCTTAAATAGGAAAGATACAACTCTGGCTACAGGGACATCAAAGTTATAGCTTCTGCTGACTTAATAGAATCATAAAAAGGAGGGATGAAAGTCAGGCGTCCCTATTCTCTTCATTATAAATGTTTTATAATAAAGATAGATAACACAAAATTTAGAGTAGATGGAAGAGATGTTAAGAGACACAAGGACCCCACCCTACCACTGGCAGCAGGATCCAACCATGCCACTGCCCCACTTCTGAAACACGCAGTTGGTTCCCACCATTAGCTGAACAGCTGTTTTTCAAGAAATAGATTAACTCCTGCTCACCACTTTTAGGAAAACATTTTTGAGGAGCCAAAAAAAAAGAAAAGAAAATCACTTTTATGCACACAGCTTCATCAAATATAGTTATCTATTTTCTTCAGGTCGTAGAGAATGGAATGACCTTGCCCATTGGCAGATTTCTGGCAAGAAAGCCCAAGATAGAAATGCAATAATGTGCTCCAAGATCTTGACCTAATCTCTACTTAGCACATTTCTGACACCTATCAAAAGGGAAAAGTCACACCATTACCTTTTTAGTGCAATAATTAACAGCAAGACAAAAGCAAAAGCAGCTAAACCCAGACTTCTCAAACACAGAGACAGCAAAACAAGTACGGAACTGTTGATCTGCATAGCCTGGGTTTGCTGTGATATGGGTGCTTAGCTGTACTTGGAGAATTTCAAGCACTTTTGAAGTATGAAGCACTGCCAAGTATTAGCTCAGACGTGTTAAATACATTGTCAGGTGGCTATACTCTGGTTAAATATAATAGAAAGTGACCACACGTTTCCTACAGTTTGGAGCTTTGCAGCAAGAATGCAGAATGAATGAACTTTACACTATGCAACTGACAGAGAAGGACACCAACTGTTCCACTTAGAAAGTGTAACTGGAAGAACAGAACCTAATACCTGATCCCTTTAGGCCCTGTAATAGCATTGAAAGCTACTGTAAGTAATGTAGAAACATATTCTGCTACACACAAGGACAATTCTCTAAACTGCTTAGCCTATCTTAGTTTATATCTTCACCCCAGCTCGTTATTTTCACTTGTGTAACTTCTCCCTCTTAGGGCAGCTGATACCCTTCCATTCTCAATGTAGCTGTTTAGAATATTCAGGGAATCAAATTAAAATAGATACTCACATCAATAGTCTGGATTTTCTGGCCCTAAATGCTAGCCCCTGCCTAGAGGCGCTAAGATTGGTACAAGATTTGAGAGGACCTTATTTGCAGTTTCCTAATTTTAGATCTTCCCTGTGGACTATACAAGCAGCCAAGACAGAAGCAGAAGGTCTTTGACCATGCCCTAGGTGACCATGCCCAAACCTATGGCTCATTCTATAGGCAAAGATGTGCAAAACAGCCCCAGAAAAATCTTAAAAACACATTCTCTGGCATATTTTTTTCTGCCATCAAGATAGAAGAATGAAGATGTTCTACATAGCTATTCACAAAATCCTCCCAAATTTTTTCTAGTCCCAAATGCATTTCTAGTAACAACCTGACATCTGATGAAGAATCAATCAATGAAGAAAAACCAGAAAGAGCAAGTCTCTTGTTCCCTTACGAGCATTAGAGATCGCTTTGAGACAAATTACATTAACTTTTTTCTCACTTAGTGAATGACTTAAATGTACAACAAAAAGACAGAGAGAGTATACCAGCTGAGCTTTTCATGTTATTAGCACCTATAAATCTCAAGTTATGCACAAATGCTAGTACCATATCTATTAAAATATTCAATTTCACAGTATAGATTTGATGAGAACCATCACCTCGCTTCTGGACAAGGGATCAGGAATCTTCACCGCTTCACACAATGCCTTTCTACCCCTTACAATAGGAATTACAGCACATGCATATAAATCCCATCCATCTCTGGGTATGAACACTTTCCATATTCAATCATTTACAGAAAAAAAAAAAAAAACACAACAGCTTTTAAAGGGAACACAGCCTTCCATCTCAAAGTACTGGTAGCTTTGAGCATTCAGAACTTTGTATGAAATCAAAACAAACTGAAGGCAATCAAGTCCTTGGCAAATCAGTCCTGATGTGTGAGTGGATGCAGAAACAATAGAACAGTGTGACCTTCAAGACCTAGATGCTCTCCTCAGTGTGATGCTGGTCTCCTGGAGGGGCTGCAAGAAGTGATTTCATTGCCTGCAACTTGGTTTCTCCATTAATAAAATTGATGTAAGAGCATTTCGCTTTTTTTGAAAACACTTTTTTGATCTGCTGATGAAAACCACTACAAAAATCAGCCTTTCTAATTTCCTGATTCTATTTTTGTACAGTAAGGACCTACCTGGAACTCAATGGTTCTACACCAATGAAAATAAAAGTAAGTGTGATGATAGTAATCACTAGCAAAAGATTTACTCAGGACAGTCATTGCTACTTGATTGTCAAAAACCAAACCCCAGCCACCTGAAATCTAGGAGTCCCTGCATAGGTTTACCTTACGTTGCAGTATTAAAAATGAAACAGAATCAATCCATTCACTTCTAATCAGCAGCAAAGTTCTTCAAGATGATCTGTCATCCACACAGGCACTAGGTCCATACTTGCTTAGTAGCTCCTTACAGTGAAAGTGAAATTTTCTATATCCTGTTTTTCATTGGGAATTGGGCTGACCCTCACCAGGTCTTTATACACAGAGGAAGAAATAAATTAGATGGCAACAGATTTGTTGCTAACAACCTGAGTTAGATTTAAAACTATGACCTGCTGCACTATGACCTGCTGAGATGCTTTGCATCTCAGATGAGCAGTTCCCTTTTTCCTGTGTCTCAAGTGTAAAAGAAAGTACAATAGTAGTATTTCTTCACCATAATATTATTTTCTTCAATTGTATGTCATTACCTAGACATGTATTGCCCTTTACTACCGTACTCTCAGCCAGATGGCCGTCCCTATAAAAATGCTCTGGAAGCAGCATCTAGCCAAGATATATATTGATAATGAACAATTTGTGTGTGCATAATCAGATTGTGTTAAAGGAAAAAAAAGCCTGCCCACCTCTAAGTAGTATGTGGATATTTTTAAGTCTCCAAGGCCTAGTAGAGGACCAACAAACCACTCAGTTGTCTTATAACTGGTCATCATTTTGCATTACTGGATGAAAAGCCCTTATGATGGTTGAAGTGTACACCTGCAATCTTTTCCATAAAATTTAAGACACTGCAAAAATGCCTCCAGATTAAAACTGAAACATTATTACAATAGGATAGCCCAAACACAGGTTAAGGAAACCCAACCAGCTGGTGCCCTTTCTTTGCCTCCTCTTTCACCCTCTGTCCACACTGGCTTATATATATGTAATGAGTAAGCCATATGCTCTGTCAAGAAAGAAAAACAACAAAAATTAATCTATCCCTGCATCTGTTTCATACACGCACAAGCAATGTGTGTGCACATAATTAAAAACTGAGATTACACTTTCCATTTCAGTAGATTCACACGGATGACAGGAGATTGCCATTTCAAAGGTCAACGAAATTCTTAACCATAGGGCTAAGAACATTTCAATGTCTAACCATTAACTCCCTTTGTTAACATCTGCTTAACTAATTCATTGCAAATGTACTGCGGATGTGCCCTTTTCTAACAGCTCCATATTTTCTCCTCAGCCAAGGAGAAAGTCAGAAGATTCCAGCGTCTTCAAAAGCAATCAACAATAGCAAGAAACATCAGAGTCATTAGAGTCTTAGTTTGTAAAAAGTTCATGTCTTGTCAAAAGTTATGTCATGGCATTTGGTTTTAAGAAGGAAAAGTAATCTCAAATTTTCACACTCTGCCTATATAATAAAGAATGGGAGACAAGAGCAAAAAATATTTTTATTAACTTTGCCAGTCTCCCTGAATTCTTGCAGCTAAAGCTGCTTTTACAGTAGTCCCTTTTTACACTAACTGATAGAACAGTAAGTTATGTGATGGAAGTGATGCACCCCAGCTTTTGAAGAACCTACAAAACTGAAGGCTCCAGTACAAGAATACTAGGATATTTTTTCCTAGTCACTTTTATGTCATTCTTTCTTTTCTGAAATGATGAATTGCTGGCTCTTCTGTGAAGATAAAATTCTTGCAATCCCATATGAGTTCACCATGGTTTCAGTATTTGCATGTACAGCTCACTTGACACCTTGCTAGTACATCCTTAGTTCTGTCTCTCAAACATCTAGTTTACACTAATCCTGCCTCTAAAATTAAAGCTCCTTGCTCACCTCCACTTGTGGAGCAACCCATTGTTACTGTATTATATAGAGAAAACCCAAAAGCAATGAAGAGCAAGAACAACAAAGATTCATTAAGCCTGTACTGTTAGCATTTCAATAGAGAGAAGAGCAAGAGAGACCCTCAAAATGACTACACTTTGTTCAGTATTCTTTTCCACTAAACTTCACTAGTAAAACCTCTGGGCTATGCTTTCTCACAGAGGTATTCAAAGGATATGTATTCTCCCTTGTTCCATTAAGATCTCTCTTAATTAGTGTTATTTTAAAATACACACCCAGGACCATTTTTATAAATTCAAGAGGACATCACGAGGCAAGTGCATGATACAGTGAAAGCATTGTTTCGTAGCCAGCATGAGAATTCTGCTAGGAATGTCACCTTCATTTATCCCTGGTTAAAGAACAGTGGTGCTATAGGCTGACAGTACCTCGGTCAGCCACGGCATCTTCCTGTGTTAGGTAACTCTGTGTCACAGAAGCTGCACCACCACTGCTCGTAACAAGGTTCAAACTTGGTCTAGTTTGCAGTTACTGGTGCCTAAGAAAGCAAGAGGCTTTCTCTTATTACTCTCAGCAGCACAGGACTTAGCCAAGATCAGTGACTGAGGTAGTCTGACATTACCCTGCAGAGGATGGGCAAATCCAAACAGCATCAGAAGCTACCAGGCCATGGAAGTGAGGCCATATGGCAGTGTGAAAGCATGGGGTAAACTGCCAACCATATTTCTTATTCCAAGTTCAGCACCATAATTTCTAGGATTCTCTCTCTTACAAGAGAACTGCCAATCCAGATCGAATGTTAAGTGCCCACCACGTCAGTAGCTCGCCTTTGACAACCTGTGAATACCAGACACATTCAAAGGAAGCCAAATAAGCGAAACACACCCATGAAAGTCAATTTAAGAATGTCAGCTGATACCCTAGAGACAAAGGTCAGATTAAATCACAGCAAGTGAGATTTTTTTATGGCTTTGATACTTGACTAGTGGGTAGTCTTTTCACAGAGAAACCCAAAATATCTTTGCATCCTTTGTTGTTGATATCATCCTATAGCAGTTAACTCCACAAAGTATCATGGGAATTTTCAGCATTTGGGAATTTTTTGGGTTTCAAATGGCTTGCATATTGATTCTCTGCATTTCACAGAACAAGATGAAGAGAAACTACAGATTCCCTTTACCAAGTTTCATTATTTTGCTTTCTGTTACAGTGTTACTTATTCAACACATATAATTTTGTTATTCAACTTATTTTTATGATAAACTTAGTCTTCTAAGCGGTCTTCTCTGGCTCCTCATACTTCTTGTACCTCTTTGAAGCAAAAAACAGCAAAACAAGTTTTTCCCTTCAATGCCAGAAGTACAGGAAGTGAGAGTCTTTTGCCCATCCTGTCCCCAGAACAGATGAAGCTTGAGCATGAGACAGCACAGCACAAAGCCCAGCACATCACTCCACTATGACACATCCTCAGTCAACCATGAGCAGTTACAACTGCAATTGCAAATAACCTCTGCAATTCACCACTCCAAAAGACTCAGAGAGAGACAACACATTTGCTTTGAGCACAGTCAAGTGATCTCTAGCAGTTTCAAAAGTCCAGCAGCTTAAAAAAAAACCCCTAACAATTATGAGGCTAATCCACACCAAAATGGTATCACAGACTGTATTCTGCTCTTTTCATGAAGTAAAGCTGCTTGGCTTCCTTTGCTGACAGCCACTGAAATACTGAGAACTTTTTCAAGGAATTGGACAGTTTTATATCAAGGTCATGTGACTGCCTCCCTGCTGAAGCCCATATATCAAAGCAGGCAGCTGCTAGCCTGAAAGCCCAGCACAGCATCTATTTTCACATAGGAATTACTGTGTCGCTTGGCAGAATTCTGTTCTATATTCAGGGGGTGACATAAACCCACAGCAATGAACCCTGGAAGCTGAATCTCTCTCTCTCTCTCCTCTGCACTGCGCTCAGAGGTGAAATACCAGCAAAACGAAACCTGCCCTGTGCCAGGGAACTGTATGCTGAACAAGCATTCTCTCAGTCCTTCTTGGTCCTTTACTCCAATAAGGAAAGGCTGGGCTCAGCTTCATTAATAATTCAAACTAGATATCCATAAATTATCTTCATAGAAATTATGGAGAGGTTAAGCTGAACAAATTGAGAAATAATCCTCTAGCAATATATGTTTCAAAATGCCACACTCAAAAATACTACTCTGTGCTAACACACCGTATGTTACTCTTTAATGATTCTATCTGAGCTACAAACTTTTAAAAGGATTAAAACAAATTTATTTCTGAATTCTGAACTGTCACGAGTCATAAAGAAAAAAATCAGATTTTTCTTTTTTAAGAGGGTTTGGCTTTTCTCATAATTTATTTTAAAAATTACACCTATCTCATAAATATGTACCTTTAAAAATGGGATATTGCCTAGGAGCTTAGGATTAACATTCAATCTAGTAATAAAACTGACAGATTGAAGGAGGAGACAGAAATGAATTAAAGTGAACTACAATAAAGACAAATGGGAAGTAATTCACTGTGATTTTGCCTTTTTAATGCACAAAAACAGAAGGAGGGTTAACTGGCTTGGCAGATGTTCCACACAGACAGATCTCATTGGCCAGACTAGGACTAAATATTGAATACTGAATTTGAATGCTGAGATGATAATCTTCCCAAAATGGAAAATGGCAGTGTGGCACAGCAATCTCAGCTGATGACACATGTACAGAGTTTATACATTTATTCAAACATAAATCAATGTATCAGACTATTTTTTAAAGTTTAAGGGAAATGTGTGACCAATTGTTTTTCATTTCCTCTTTAGCAACCAAGGGTAGAGGGCTTCTTGTTCTGACAGCCTGTGCACTAGCCAACATAAGCTGTGGCTGCAGGCAGATATCTCAGCTTCCCAAATCCTGGAGCCGAAGTGCCTCCCTAGGCATTTGTGCCTGGAAATCTCAGTAAATATTTTATTTAAAAATCCATAGACGTGAAAATCAATTCAGCAGTGCAACTAAGCTTACACTTATTTATTGTACGAGTCTCTGTATATTGCTTTTGCCCTGACCTTTCATAACTAATTTATGCATTCTTCGCTTTTTAGTCTTCATGTTTTGCCTTTCTTAATGAAATGTGGCAAAAGACCTGCATTTAGAAAATCATATTTTCATTTCTTTTTCCTTAAGCAAGTCTTTCTTTAAATTAAGTCTACGCTGAGTAATGCCAGTGAATGTGGGGCTACAATAACACAACAAAATTAGAAAGGAGAGATGATATATGCACAGCTGAGAGGTCTATTCAGAACATGGAAGGCTTACTAAAAAAGAGAAAGGAAAATCTCATTTATCCATTAGTCAATGGAAACAGAATTAGGAATCCAGTTTGATCAGGCTGCAGCAGAGAAGTTAAATTTAAGCTTTATTTTGTCCTGTGGAGGTGAAGAAAAAGGAAATAATAGCAATTTCTAGCCAAGTAAGTGGTAGACAATGAGTGGCAGAAAATTTCTGAGCCATGATGACCTTGGTGATCTGAGAGTGAAAGAATTCTGTCATTCTGCAAAATGTAGGGGGGAATTGAGTATCAGTAGTTAATAATTGAGTTCAAATGTTGGGCACATTCTGAGACATTTGTTTTTCCTTAGCGGTATTTTTTGACAGACAAAAAAATCCCAACCAACCAAACCCTAAGCTAGGAATCCAGGATGCAAAAAACTCCAAAGTGTTGAAAGAACTGGGAGTGTGTGGTTTTTTGCTCATATCCTTAGATATCCTGTTCTTTACAGTTCACAGATAACTTATAGCCAAAATTCAAGTGTTCATCCAAAACATTTTCCCAAGCAAGCGGCCAAGCTTTTAACTAATTCCACTGCCTGCTCTGGTCACCAGGGAGGAGAATGAGGAAGGAAGACACAATGGCAGAGGACTCTGTACCAGACTGTCTCCTATCTCCTCACCCCATGGATGTCTCACCCTTATCTCAGCACAGTACAGACTGTTCACTAAAGGAGAGGAGCAGGGCAAAAGAAAAAAGCATCTTTCAGCCTTTCTGTCAGCTGCCTGTACAAGGCCATTCATTTCAGGTTTTGCCCAGGATTGTCTTTCACTTCCCAAAGCCCATTTCTGATGGTCTTCAGGTTACTGCTGATGGTTCACTCAACTTGTGGCTGCACTGTCACATGTGAAAAGCCACCAGCTGACTCTAACATTTCAGCTTCTCCTCTCTCTTCACTACTGGAACAAGGTCACCCGCACAGTTGCCCCACTTTACAGTGACAGTGGAAAAGACTCTACTGAAGCACTCCACCTAAGTTTTCTGTCTTTCCAGAGTTATAATCAGACAGACACCATACTCCATGTTTTGCTGGGCCTCTGTTCACCCCCAAGCAGTGTAGGTACATACAACAATGACTGCAGTTAAACCTTTTCAGCAGCTGTAGGGGACACAACCTTATCATGCACTTTGTAAAACCTCAGTCCAATTCCTCTCTTTGCAGACCAGCAAACAGTTGCCTTTCAGATAGAAGCTTCAGAATTTCTTTACTATAGGGTTTAAATTACATATGAATTATTCCCAATGAGCAGCGATTACAAGTCCCTTGCAGACTCTTTTTCTGCCATTAAGAGAGTCAAAGAAACATGCTTTAATAAAGAGAGCTTTCCCAGTTAAATTCCTGTGAATTATTTATGCTCGTCTCAGATGTTTAGGTAGACACCCTGCCCTTAGATTACAACATGTGCATTATCAGCAAGAAATGGAGAATCATTCCTGTAGGGAAATGGAATTATAGCAGAGTCTAGTCATGAAGAAAATGTAGAGCCAGACAACTACTGTTCTCTCCCCATGGAGTGTTCATATTTGGAATTTGCCTGCAATACAAAATACAGCTTGTCCATAAACCTGAATTTATTCACACAATTGTCATCATAATTCTACACCTAAAGTCATACTAGACATATGAGCACAGGCTCTCTGGGCACAAAGCCCTCTCTTTCACATAAATGACCTTGCTTTCCTATAAAAACATAAGGAGTCCTACATTTGATTTTCTACCTGGTCATTTTTCCATTCACCTTGAATAAGGAGGTACTAATGAGATGCTAAGCAATAAATTTATGTGCCCTTTGAAAGAGAAGTAATTCTAGGTATACTGTCTTATACTATATTTCTCTCTGTGCATTCTCACTTGGACTAAGGCCGAAGTGCTGCCTTCTCTAGATATACATCAACAGCACTGGCACAGCAGGTATAGAGTTCAGCAATTATACCAAAATACCACATCTTTTATATCAAATCCTACCACTGAACACTGCTGATAGGACTGTGAAAGGAAACATGTGCAGATGGTTACAAACTGAAGAAGGAAAGAGGGAAGAGCTAAAGGAAACGCTGGAAATAGGCTAAGCTCCCTCAGGCTGCAGTGGGCTTGACACAGGGAAAGAGCAACCAAGTCTGGCCCCATTCATGCCAGTAAGCACCCTGAGCTGTGAACAGATCAGTCAGCTACAGATGACAGCACACAGATACGGGTACAGAGCAACAGATCACTAAAAACACACAGCCTGTAAAAGCACCTGAGCCAACTGACAAAATTGTGAAGGAGTCTGGGGGCTTGAAGCAGAGCTGTGAGACACCCAAACTGTGAAGCTAACATGAGTCACAACCCAGCAATCGCTCATCCACTCCTTCCCAGCTCTGCAGTTCAAAAGCCAATGACGGGCTGAAATGAAAAGTCATATTCAAAACATCAAAGCAATGATCAAGTACTGAGGATGCTGCATGCACCTACAGTCCATGGCAGGAGTTTCCTTCTTATTAAGCTTAATGAGGACAGAAAAAAAGAGATGTGTTTGATGTTTCCAGTAAGAAAACGTAACCTAAAGGAATGCCAGCAACCTCAAGAAAACCATGGGAAAAGGACTGACTTGACTGCTTCACTTCTCCTTCCATATTCTCAGCCTCTTCTTCTTCCTCTTATTTTCCCTCCTCTTTTCTTTTAAACCACCCAAACCTGCTACTGCAGTCCTCCTAGTATTTTATGATATTTTTTTACCACTCTGTGGCACTCAACTTTTTCCATTTCCCTTTCTGAGTACTTCACTTGAAGCATGTTTCCTCACTGCTGTGTCCCCTCCACACACATTGTGTGACTGCTTTGCACAAGAGGGAATGAAATTGCCTGTCTTATTACTGAGATAACTAGCAAGTACACAGGTACATGAGTGGATAACGATTCTCAGACAGGGCAGAGGAGATCCCAAGTGCCAGGTCAAGAAAAGGGAGGGAATTGCCACTAGAGAGTTGACAACTCTACCCTGGCCAGAAAGGTTCCCTTGTGTCCCTCATCACAGAGCTGGAGTTCCTTCTGAGAGCTACTGAACGCATCTGTGCCTTTCCCATAGTTAACAGTGAGTGTTCTTTAGCTGCTTTTATTCACTGGAGTTAGGAAAATGTGTCACAACAGCTGCACTGGTAGAATAACCAGAACATAAATACTGTCAGTGTTTAGCAAGGCTGAAATGAAACCACCTCGGACTAACAGAGCTGAAGCAGTGTTCTACACGCACACTGAATCATGAGAACTATTTAATTCTGAAGTGTGACATACCACAGAGGGATTATTTTCTCTTCACCCACAAAGAAATAGTCTGAAACCTTATCTCTAAGAACAGTCTTTTACATGCAGATGATGTTAAATGAGAACTTCTCATACTGGTAACAGGAAAGGGGCAAAACACCTGGAAAACTGCTGCATACTGTCATGAATCACTTAAAAAATATCTACCAGAAATATAAAAAAAAAAATACTTATTTTATAATGCTAATACATTTTATATGTATCCCTATCCTCAGTCTTTTCTATCAGCACTCTATAGCACCAAAAGCTGAAAAAAAAAAAAAAAGAAACTGGAAAAAAAGCCCAATACAACAACCTAGAGAGAGCTATTAAAAAAGACGTAAGAGGTTCATATGGAACATGTAATTTTAATAGCTAATTATTTTCTCAGTTTTCAAATTCCAACATGCATAGAACACATTTACAGTTCATAAACATGATTAAAGAGATTTTCTCAAAATTCATAGATGTCACAGATGGCAACAGTTGTACCTTTCAGCTGGACTGCAACAGCTGGCTGTGTGAACTACAAACAGCTGGATGGAATACACTTTCAAGGCAAGCAGTAAAAACTATGGGCGACCATTCTACTGGTTTCTGACAATCAAAAAGAATGTGGAGGAAAACATAAATCAGAACAAAGCATAACTGAACTATTTCAAAATCTACCTTCTGAAGAGCTTCATCATCTCAAAAAGCTGCCATAAAATAGTATTTCTACAGTAGATAGAAACACACTTGTGCAGGACATACAGCACTAGTGCATTCAGTTATGTATCCAGGATGAAGATCACTCAGAGTAAACTGCATCTAGGTCCATCACACCAAGCAAGAGTTATAGACCTCTACAAGATTTAATCTTATTATAAGAAGGTATATTTGCTATAATTAATAATGTTATTTTAATGTATTTCACTTCTGTCCTAACATCAGCAAATTAGATTTCAAGATAAATTGAGTACTAATATTTCTTTAGTCATTAGAGATAATAACTCATTATACCAGACAACAGAAATATGCTCATCAGGTTATTAAAAAATCAATTTGTCATAAATCTCATATGACCACATCCTATGTAAGTTAAGTACTATAATCACAAGGTAAGAAGAGAGATGAGATGAAATGAAATTCATGAAGTGCTCTACTTTATGCTGGTGCAGTTTTGGGTGCCTCAATATATGAAAGATACAAAATGTCCAAAAGAAAGCCCTCCTCAGATGGAGAAGGGTCTGGAGGTGAAGCCGTATGAGGAATGGTTGAGGTCACTTGGTCTGTTCTGCCTGGAGAAAAGGAGACTGAGGGGAGAGCTCACTGCAGTCTGCAACTTCCTCCAGAGAGGAAGAGGAGAGACAGGCACTGAGCTCTTCTCTGTGGTGACCAGTGACAGGACTTGAGGGAATGGCCTGAAGCTGTGTCAAGGGAGGTTTGGGTTGGATATTAGAAAAGGTTCTTCAGCCAGAGGGTGTTTGGGCACTGGAACAGGCTCCCCAGGGCAGTGCTCACAGCACCAAGCCTGACAGAGTTGAAAAAGCATTTGAACCACACTCTTGGGCACAGGGTGTGACTCTTGGGGTGGTCCTGTGCAGGGCCAGGAGCTGGACTTGATGATCCTTGTGGGTTCCTTCCAACTCACTTAGAACTCTGTGGTTCTAAGTACCATCTCTGACACTCATCCATTCTTCATTATTTCCTAAACATTGCATTTAAATTAAAAAATAAATAAATAACCACTGAAAATGGAATGCACACTGGACTTTCATACACTGTAGTAAGGGTGCATTTCTTACACTCCTCTGCTTCCATTATAAGCAGGATTTGTCTAAGTTATCATATAATTATTCAGCCAGCAAATTTGACTGCCCATGGCAATGGCCAATCATATCTAGTTGAATACGAGCATATCCCTTACTGTGCAAAAATTATCCCCAGCTGAAAAGTCGAGTAGTTAGAAAACATGCATTTGACAAGAAAACGCCACGATTCTTTATCTTTGAAGGATGATCGTTAATAAATTCCAGAAGATTTCTCTTATCAAAGAAAGATAGTATATGACATTTCAGCACAAAAGAAGGAATCTTATCCTGTACATCCTTAATTAGGATAATGAAGCCTTTGGGTTCTATGGGACCACCTCTGGAAATAAAGACTCCTCAGGCAAAATGCAGGAGTAAGTCCCACTCTCCGAAGTCAAGTGTTTTCTTACATAACTCATACTGGTGAACTTCACAAGAAGGTCATAAAAAAATCCTCAGTAACTCTACAGATAGCTGAACTTCCAGAATGCCAGGGGCCAGACCAGCTATTAACTCAGGACAGGATTACTGCAATGCCAACTGTTAAGTGAATGCCTGCTTCCTGTAAAAAAGAGACAGTATTTTACTTTGTCTCCCTTCCAGTGCAGACTGCTTTCACAACCCCAGTCAGAACCCCAGAATTCTTTATCCAAAAAGGATTTCTAGGGTACAAGCCTAATCCCCATACACTGAATCACTGTAGAATAGCCTGCATTGTAACTAAAAAAATGCTTGGTGCTTCCTACTCAACAGTGACAAGGGATATTTACAGTGATAGGATGTGTGGGAATAGTTCAAAGCTGCCTCAAGGGAGGCTCAGAATTGACATTAGGAAGCATTTCTTTAGTGAGAGGGTGGTCAGACACTGAAGAGCCTTTCTGCAGAAGGCGGCCAATGCCTCAGAGTTAAAGAGGCAATTTGGGAAATGCCCTCAACAACCTGCTCTAACTTCAGGTCAGTCCTGAAGTAATCAGGCACTTGGACAAGGTTGCTGTAGCTCCTTTCCAACTCAAACATGGGCTGGAGCTCTATGCCTGCTTTCTTCCCACTTACACCAACCAGCTGTGCCCCATTTCTCATTCTGGAGTTACCCCTGACAAGCAGAAGCAGCAATAAACTTGAAAGAGGTGTAGTAGAAGACGTAGTGCACCTCCAAATGGGTGCCAACAGGGCTGTTATCCCTGCTCCAGGCCACTGTGCACACTGCCTCAGATCCACGCAGCTCCCTGTTTGCGGGGCACGCTTGAAGTCTGCAATAACCTGAAACATGACAAGTCTCCAAACACAGAACAGCACTTAGAGGACTAATAACTCCAAAACGATTCAGTTCAGACCTAAGACCCACACCTTTACAATGTCACTTTGTGTTTCGTAACACAGACTTTAACTGCACACTTTACAGATTTCTCCAGAATGGGATTAAAACTTCCTTTCTCCAGATGATCCTTCTGAACAGTAAAGCCAGGCTACATACCAAATACGTAATTTAGAGGTAATGTATGGTATGAAAGCTGAGAAATGAATTTGCCATTCCAAATAGATCATTTCAAGTACAACATGTAAGATAACCTGCATACTGAGTAACAAGTCTGACTGAGCACAATTAATGCCATGCTGTTCTTATCCAAATCGGAAGCATTACAATTTAAACCATTTATTGTCAGCCCATTAACTTGAATTTAACTGATATGGGCATGTTCATCATTTTACAAGTGACTATTTTACATTGATTATGCAATCAATGAAAGTTTTCTCGTGATTCAGAGGAATAAAAACCCCCATAATCTACAGTCTATACACGAAAGAAAAAACAGAAACTCAGAGGAGATCAATGCCCAGATAAAAGGATTACACTTAGCTGAAGATGTACCTATACCTCAGTGTACATTACACACAAAAATACTAATCATGCGCAGGTTTGATGAACAGAAATACTGAAACTGATTGTATGTGCAGAAGTAACAAGCAGGTCTTGAATTGCACAGATGCTTGCTATGGCTCACTGAAAGACTAGTTAATAAAAGGGTAGTTAATAAACTACTCAAAGAATATTTGCGTGTCATTACAATCACTGTATCTTAGGAAGAATATTGCTGCAGAAGCAAGCAGTTGAGGTTCACTTCATTTTGTGAATCTGTGTTGAGGAAGTTGATTATTCAGATGTGGCATTTATAGGTCTGACAAAACAAAAAGCAGCAAAATGTTGGAGATGAAACAGACTGAGCAGAACGTAACAGATCGACATCAATAATCAATTTCAGATGGTACCTAGTTTAATCATAAATTGGAATACAGACAATATTTCTGAACTCCACAAATAAGTACATCTTAAACAGGGTGAGTAAATTCACTTGCTTTTGACCAAGATCCTTTCCTCCTCTCCATCGCCAAAAAAATATTTTCTTTTCAATAAGGTTGCATTTTCTAAAACCAAACTACTTTGTCATCCTCTGCAGTGCAGAGCAGGATAGAAGCAAGATAGAAGAAATGAAGAGCAAATGATGGACTTGTAAAGCATGTAGATGGTGTGAGCACTGGCAAAAGACACACCTGAGGAACAGATGGGTCTTTCAAGCCACTAGTGACAGATGAAAGTAACCAAGAACATCAGAGAGGCCTGATGGCATCTTTCAGAGTAAATTTAAAAGTATCTGATTGGTTTCAGACTTGGACTTCTCTCGATTTTTTATTTTTTTACTTTTTTAATAATAAAAACTATAATTAAAAACCAGGAATCCTTTTATTGATTTACTGTTCTTTCAATCTTCCTTCACAGCTGTCTGAAGTTATAGCAGCAAGGAATGAAGCCACATTCCATTCAGAACACTTGCATTCACAGAGAATGTTTTCACACAATTCTTATCTTGCTTTCAGGGTTTTTTTTAATGTCCCTGCACAACCTGCCAATTTTAAGTGCGTTTACTGTTCGTCACTTTTTATTTTCAGTTCAAAATTTTTGCTGGGGCAATGTTTCAGTTGATAATTATGCACTGAAACAAAATCCCTGGGCCAACAGCATGCCACTATTTACACAGAAAGATGCACATTCCCCTCAAAAAGATTGTAATTTTCCATGGCAAATCAACCTCCCCTTCCTCTCATACCCATCAAAAGTGTACTGACTTGTCTCTAAACATGTTAATTCTATTAACCAATAAAATCCCTCCTTACCTTCCTCTCCCTCCTTTGAACTAACACAGGGGCACAAAATGGGGATTGCATCTTTGAAAGGAAAAGCAATCATTATTGACTGCCACGCTTTGCATTCTGCTCTGTGTTTTCCCTGGACATCATTAGAGATGGGAAGCTGGCAGGCCAAGTGGAATGGTTCTCTAGGCGAGATCCAACCCTGAAAGCTGAAATAAAACTGGACACTAGATAAAGAGATTGCACACCAACTGTGAAGATCATGTTTGAATTTCCAGTTTATTTGGGGAATGAGAGACAGCTCATTTCACAGCAGAAGTTGCACACTTAGCAAGTAATTTAATATTATTTTTTATCTCTACATTTGGGACACTATTCAAAACCTTCCAAACTTCACAGCTTCTATAAAACCTGATGTCCTGGGGAAAGGACAGATGTATCAGATGATGTTCTAGAAGCAAAAGCAGATGGAACAGCAAAGTAATAAATGTATTTTCATGGATATTGTTTACAGAGTCAGAAGGGGCAAAACTGCATCGATATTGAGAATATATAACCAGTTAATGGGTAGCATTTTCTCTAAGCAGGATGTTTTCCAAAATTTTCCCAGGAAACAGGTATCCTCACTGAGAGTCACTGAGCAGGCTGTCACTGCAATAATATCATTAACAAGCATGTAAAACATAAAAAGAGAATGTCGTAATTTATAGCATAAGAGCAATATTGCTACTGCTTATCTGGAATGCAAAGCCTGCTTCCTATAACCTTCAGTACCATTGTATCCAGCTCCATCCTTAGAGAGATAAAATAGCAATGGGTGGAGGACAGATTTAGCACTTTAAAATAATCTTATTCTTTCAATTTTACAGTCCCATTTGCCTGGCAGAATGCCACCAGAGTATGCAATTTAATACAGTCATTGCTGTCACAAGACTTACAAGATTGCTCTATCCATGGACTGTCTTCTATATATAACTGATAAGAGCTTGCATAATTAAGGTTGCATTTAGAAGTCTCAGCTATGTAACTAACAGCTCTTTGCAGTACATTTTCATTATACATGAAACTCAAGCCTCCCTCACAACAGTAGTTTTTCTTCTCCAAGAATATTTTGTTGTTGTATTTGCAATGATATTCAATGTTAACAAGGGCTCTTAGATTTAAAATCTGGTCTAATTTCTTTGAACTTTTAATATTAAACTGCAAATGTCTTCTTCATAAAGAAGAGAAACAGATTTCTATATGAGTGTTGAACAAGGAAAAGCCTGGGTAGTATTGTTATTACATCCTGGACTGTGAAGCAACTGGAGACTCCTTTGCCTGAGACTCATCAAGGAGTCCATCTCACTTCCTACAAGCACAAAAAGAAGCTGTGAAAAGGAGGAATACCAGGAAAGCTACCAGTAAAATAGTAGATTTTGTGTACAGTTGTGCTACTTTTATTCCCAGAGGAAACGGAGTGCATCTAAATGTGACAGAAACTTTCTCTTCCCAGGCAGTAAGGAAATACTTATAGGAACAAATTTTGAGATGACAAATGCAGGAGGCACAGCTGCATCTTTTGCCTATAATTCAGAGGGCTTTCTCCATCGAAGGACCTCTAGTTTGTCTGCTTCAGTTGTGCACTTGGGTAGTAATCCAGAAAATGACACAAAGCTGTTTCGAACCATGAAAGCTAAACAGACTCAATTAACTTATAACCTCAACTTTAGAACAGTCCAATTTTCTCCTTTGCACAAGACAATGAAAACAAGTTAGGTATTAAACACTCAGCACATCTTTTACAATCAGTGTTGTACAATCAGTTTCCAATCACAGTACCTTTGCAGGAGAAACAGGCCACTTATCAGGTGATTAAGTGATTCGATAAAGGTATCTGTTTAATTTGAAGTAAGAGTTGAAGGATCTGAGGCATGCCACAGCTTTACCATTACCCAAGATTCTCTTTCTTTTCTGTTTAGCAATATTTATTCTTCTGTTGTTTCTAAAAAGTTGGCAATAAGCACAAAAAATACCCTTAAAATGAGCACTGGGTCGTCTTGCAAACTTCGGCAGCTACTGGAACACAATTGAGCTCACTGGTTCTGCCTGATGGAGCATTAGAGTTATGCAAGGGCGTCACTTCCAGAGGCTTTCAGGACAAATTTTGGACAGGTTCTACTTTGCTCATTTTTAAATAATGTCAGGAGTAGTCTATGAACCTCAGACAAGTGTGGGCCATTTTGATGCTGTACATATTCAAAGCAGCTGGAATTCAAGTGAATTGAATTCTCCATTCTGCAACTCTGTTTATTGTCCAAGAGTCAGTGAGACAGTTTGAGTGGACAGTAATAACCCCTGTAAGAAATTTTTGACTGTTGTCCAATCACTTTGCTTTCACTTCCTATGGCATAAATTCCTACCATCACAGAAATTAAAATACTCAATACTTAGAAAAATATTAGAAGAGCACACAACACACTGTACCTTACAGCTGACTTACTATTGACATGAGTGCATGCTGAGACTTGAAAAAGATGTTACAATGAGACATCTGTGCTGAGTACCCAGGGAACCTTATCTGTAGGTAGTGTGATTTGCATTTATTTATCCATCTAGATACTTATATGGCTCCCTCACTGTGTTACTAAGACATTTCACAGGTAGCAATGAATTTCCCCATGAAACAGCCTTGCAAAAAAGCACAATTATCTCCAGGTGGAAGATGAAGAACAGATATACCAAGGAACAGAGTGCACTGCTGAAGGTCACTCTCAAAGTCTGAAACAACCATTGAAAGTCTATAAAACAAAAATCAGGCCAGAAGTCTCCCAAAATCACAGATTGGCTGTGACTCCTCTCATGCTTGTCCTTCCTCTCATGGTGTTTTGGCTAAGAAAAAGTCAAAAAGAAACAGTAATATGGCCTTTTGTGTCTCAAGCTTGGGATAAAATTATTCTCCCCTGAATGAAACAAACACAAAAAGTTACGGACCCTGAGATTTTCTGTGGCATGCAACTGCAAATACCTTAGTGTGCATTTATCCCCAATATTCACAACAAAATGCTTATATGATAATTATCCTACCAATCCCCACTGCTGCTAGTGGTAGCCGTGAGAGATGAGTAACAGAGGCTATTTTCATCATGCAGAAATAATTCTGCAGCAGCTCATACTGGGTTTATAGCATTTAGGAGCAAAGACGACATCAGTCTACAATTCAGGAGTTTGTTAAGAGTCCTTGCCCCAAATGATCAATTTTCATCAGTTTTAAATCCAGGCTGGGTGTATGTCAAACCTAGCTGCTTCCTAGCAAAATCTATGCAGATGGTTTGAAGAAACATAGGGATGAGAGGAATTCAAAGCTAACAAAACAGTTGTACACCTAAAATAATTCCTTTCTTTCTCTCTCTTTTTTTTTTTTTTTTTTTTTTTTGAGAGGGTGGAGAATCAATTATAATAAAAGGGGTATATTTTCCTACAAAGCATTACTTGCTTTTAGCCTCTGACCTTCACAGTAGCATAATGCTAATCCTTCCTGATTTTCATCCTAGACCACTAGGAAAAAACCCAATTCTCTTATTAGAAATTCCCCCACCATTGAACAGCCTGGTAACTCTAGGAATGACATTGGTAAACAAGGGTATTTATAGCTTGGTTTTGATGGGTGTCTCTTTGGGAGCATAAAACACAGACTTCATGTGTTTGTAGTGCTCACAGCACTGCAAAATTACCAGGAAGCTTAGAGGTGTGAATTGACTATAAAAGCAAAGCAGGCAGAGGCACAGATTTAGGCTCAGAAAAGAGCTTCCTCAAAGCAGGAATTCTAGGACCTATGGGAGTAATTTGCTTTCTCTGTAATACTGTCCACTCACAAGGAGCACATGGTCATTTCTCAATAACAACGTCCATACTTCTGTACAGACCTAGATGCCTGGCATTTTCCTGGAGAGAAGGAGTGGTTTTTTATATTTTTCACACTTGGTACAAAAGGCATTTAGTTTGCTCCAATCTACCAGAGTGTTTTATGGCTTGCACACATGGAGGGCAAGTCTATGAACATGTGCTGAACAAGCCTTCCTGCACCATAACACATCATATGTAGCCTGCCTGAACAAATCTAATGGACTTTTTCTGTCCTGAGTTCTTACCCCTCATCAAGCCTGAGAAAAGAGTGGGCTCACCCTGTCCTTACCAAATCTGTCATCAGAAGGACTGTAGAAACAGTGCAGATATCCATACAACTTGGAGGATGAAGAAATAAGAATGTCAGTGATCTGTGAGCTCCCAGCAACACACATGACAGCTGCAAGCAGCACTTCTCAGGTGTACTGCTTCCCTTGAAGGAGCTCATTAATGATCAGAGGCAGACTTAATGAGTTTGAAGCAGCACAAGTTGAGGATGACACTGTTGTCCTGGCTAAGACACAGGTTCAAGCAGTAGCATTTAGTCTCCCTCTTTCCCCATCAGACAGAACATCTTGAAAAAAATTCTAATTCATAATGGCAAGAAATCATCAGGACACCTCCATTTCACACCAAAGAGAAATCAGCTAATGCAGAAGCTTCACCATAGCACAGTCAGTGTCTGATCCTTTCACACCCTTGACAGTACTGTAACCAGCCATTAAGCCACCCAGCCAACTCTTCCTAATAGCTCATAAATCAGCACCACAATTCCAACATCTGTCGTTGAGACAGCACATGAAACTAATGGGAGCACTGAGATTAGAACCTGCTACTTCTCTGGGTCTTTCCTGTGCCAGAGAAGGCTTAAAAGGACATATATAAACCTCCTGAATGAAAACTAGACATGTCAAAAAAGGACTTTATCTTACAGAGATGACAAAAATAATACAGCTTGAAAATATGGCAGCTGTAAGGAAAACCAACACATCATCCCAGCAATCCTCCCATCAGGATATTGTGCCTTACTGAAGTGCAGCACATTTAACTATTTCTGAATGGGAATACAGAGCAGAATGTGCTGATTCCCAGCATCAAATCCTGCAGCAAACAGCCTTCCTTTAGGATCACCCAGCTGAGCCTCCACCACACATAGATGGCCAGACTAGCTCAGCCCACCGTGGTGTGATATGAGATTCCCCAATCTGGTGTGACAAGAAGCTGGTTTTCATTAAAATTCTATACTTTTGCTTCAGTATGTATTTTCCCACTTCCTCTAGCAACTCTTCACTCTGGTAAGCATCTAGAACAGATGCCAGACATGAAGGATCTTCTTTTCTCATCCTCTGACACTTTTCTACATGGTTAGGATGAGCGTTTTCACCCTTACTTAATTCAATGTGACCTTCAGCCTCATCCCTCCAACAGAAGAACCATTTACTGCATCCATCTGGAGAACTGAGCACCCTGGACCCATTCCTTTCTTTCCATCATCAGCTGTGGAGAAACATTCACGAGCAGTAAACACTTCAGGTTTTTTTTAATGTTCCAGAATTTACTACAAGAGATGGCAGCAGGAAGAGACCCTGTCTTTGAATTCCTTTTTTTGCCTCCTTTCTCACATACATGAACTCACATAAAAGATAAAAGTGCTTTCTTTCCCCTAAGTGCACCCTTTAATTAAGGAATGTTCCTTTAATTTCTTATAGTACCCCACACATCCTTTTGATGCACTAGTGGATCACTACTACCATTTTATTAGTACTCCCCAGCAAGCCTTAAAAGGCTGCAAAACAGAATGATGCCATACTTTTGATGTAGAAATTGAATGTTACAGTCCCTTCCTGCACAAAGGTGGCTGCCTGCACACACTACATACTCCCATGAACTTGTTTATATCCTTTATCTTTCTCTTCCACAACGACAGGCTCATTGCATTTCTTTATTAAAGCCCTTCAGTTTTCCCAAGTGTAAAATACATTAAATGTAAAACTTCAGCAGGATAATAAGATCTAAACTAAGTTAGCTTCAAGTCAATACTTCTGTCCTCAGCTTCTGGCTTTAATTTCAAGTCTACCACTAAATGTCAACACTTGTACCCCACTCTGGGGCTGATAGTCAATGGCTAGCAACTTGACCCTGGCCACACCATTTCAATTATGTTTCCCATCTTTCTTACTTGTACAGTGCTTGTAATTCTCTGGTAGGGGAAGCCATTCATTCCAAATATTCTTACAGTAAACATGTCACAGTACCATGATGAAAGGTACTATGGAAGTGTAAAGTGATAGTAAAATGTTATTAATGTGTGCATGAAGATATCATCACCTGAACTTCCAATCACATTTTCAGCCCTGGAGAGGACATCAGAACCAAGAAACAGTGCTGCAAGAAAACTAGCAAGGGTAGTTTGGGTAAAATGAAGTAGACATTTGGTAAAATGAAGGGTACAATAATAATAATAATAATTTTTTTTCTAAGATCAAGACTGAAACCTTGTATTTTTTTCCTCAAGTGGTAATGCAAAACATTACTGGCATTTTTACAGTTCTTAGCATTCATCAGTACTAGGAGTAGTAATCAAAGTGTTTTCCCTCCAACTGAATGAGACCAAAGAGAGAAATAAATTCTCGCATTGAAAAAAGATAGCAAAATACTGACATACTCACTTAGCTCTAAGTTTATGTTTGACATTCATATTATTAACTTTCTATTCATGTAGAAAGAAAATTCCTTTATAACAAAATAATTTAAGTTCTGTGCAGCAGCAGAACTTGAATCTAACATTGAAGTCATAACACACATACATGCCTGCACATCTGTACAGCCAAACTGAGCAATCACCTCTTGCAGCTATAAAGTAACTTCCATCTTTTACATTTTTGCAAAGTGGAGGTGTGTAGAAACATAGCTGGGCAAATCGATTTTGTAATCAGGGCAAACCTGAAATTAAATGCTTTGTGACAGCTGCCAGTATTTGTCTGCCATGCATCAGAGAACATCAGGCCATACTATGACTTCAGCTGAAGAACATACATCCTTTTGTCTAAACTACTGACTACTTCAGTGCTCTCATGACAACTCTTGTGCACATTTCTTATATTTTTAATTAATATCCAGGAGGACATTACACATGAAATTCCACTTGCTTCTTTCCTATGAGGAGTATAAATACTCATAGGGACTCAGCCAACTTTAAGCCTTGCCAGGTAAAATGCAACAGTACAACTCAGAAGCAATCCCCAGACCCTCAGTAGCCACTCTCCAGAGGCCTTCCACTGCTTCTGTGGATTTGCAATTATCCTTTTTTTGTTAACCTTCTCCAATTTGCAAACTAGGCAAATAAAAAACCCTTTAGTCAAAAACTCTCCATCAGACTGAGTAACTTGCTTTGCTAGCAGGCAATGTGCCAGTTGTAGGGAGAGCTTGGGAATATCTTGAGGTATATAGACCAAATACAACTGATCATATTTCTCCACAGTACACATTTGCTATGACAGCAAATTCAAGGAAAATGGGACCAAATGTTAAAGTTATCACAGAATACAAAACATTGCATCCTAAGGATTCTGAACACGACCAAATATTTTATTCTTTAAAACAAAAGAGGCAGCAGATCCTTGGAGACAGACATCTGAAGAACTGCATCTGGAGGACAGATAAACAGCATATGGGTCATAAGCAGAATGCTGTTGCAATACTGTTAATCAAGATAGCTCAGCCTGATGTTTTCATCCCTTTTTCCACAGGAACCAAGAACTATACTGTAAAATTTTGTTGAAATTAGCTTGGAAATGGACATGGAATTTAGCTGTAATAGCTTGTGTTTGTGCCAAGTATTGCTGCTATAGCACATTTCTCTTGTTAACGTCTTTAAACTATGAGAATGCTGCAATTACTCTGCATTGATTTTAAACACAGACTTAGCACAGTAACATCTCCAATTTGTAAGCAAAACATCAGCACTATAAATCAAACTGTTAAAGTCACTCTTTGAGCCAAACATGAGGAAATTAATAGAGAACAAGTACAGAGATCTGTCTTTGGGTTTCTATACGTTAAATCTGTGGACTCTGGCACCCACTGCTTTGTGGTTTATGCCATCCACATGGCAGAGAAAGAGAACTGCTGAATGACAGTAGCTTTCTCACTGTGTCCCTCACTGTTGGTCCATACACACAGAGCTGAAGATGACTTGCAGATTCTTCCTTCTGCAAGGTTAAGAAGTGCAGTCACAGGAAAGCCATTTGCTTGACATTACAAGCCTTGCACATACAGCCTTACAGTGGAAATAGTGTCAGAATCTCTAAACACTGTGCCATGAAAGAATGCCAGAAGAGCAGAATGTTGAATGAGCAAGTGCTAATTACTCGATATAAGATTTGATTAGATCAATATCTCTGTGTAATGTAACAAAACACTTCATAACAGCACAGACGAAGCCTCCAGTGTACTGTCAGGGCAATGAAACTAGAGAAATTCATTATATATAGAATTTTCTTGCTCAGAAGACTAGAGATATTTTAAGGTTAAACTTGTGATGCATACAATAGCAACACCTTAGAAACAGGCAATGAAGTCAGAAAAAGATTCCAATTAAAATTAGGTTCTGACACCTTGTCATCCACACCTAAGCAAATGTGTCCAGCACAAAATGAAAGGCTTATTTTTAAATCTGCCAGCTTCCAAAATGACACTATGGTTCCAAGAGATGTGCTAGCTTGCTGATTTTTGTCTTATCCATAACAGAGGTGTCGAAAATTCTCATCTGTGATGTACACAGCTAAAGAGAACCCCAGCACTGCACTGGATCTGCCTGGACGCTCCATAGACATTGGGAACATCTCAAAGGTGTCTCTGGTGCTCTCAAATGTGTGGCCAACACACAGCCATGAGTGGGGGCAAATGCAGCCACTTAGACAAACCCCTGCTCACAGGGAAGAAAGAAAAAAAAGAAAAAAAGGAAAGAAGGGAGGGGGGGAAAACGCATTTCTTCTGAGTGTCAGTACCCGAGAAAGAAGCTGTTGTTGCTGCACTCTAACCAGGCAATGACTGCAAGGCACTTAATTTTCCAATTAATTAGATCCTAACTCTAAATGTAGAAGTAATTGATGTGTCAACACAGACAAATGAAACAACTCTCAACATAAAAGCAAGGACGTTGCTCTACTCCTCAGTACTGGATGATGGATTCTATGATTTTTGTAAAGAATTGTGTCAGTGAGAGGCAATGCCACTGCAGCTCAGCAGCCATGTAGTGGCATATTTATTACATAAGGTGCCTTCACATCAGTCCATGCTTTTAGCAGGCAACACATCCCTACAAAACTTACCACATCTTTTCTGCAACTGTAAAAATTCCTTTATCATGTTTTCAACATATGGTTCACCTAAGCATTCACTGACACCATTATCTTCCAAACACTATTTGCTTTCTTTTGTCAAACAGGTTGTGTGACATCAATTCAACACATAAAATTCCAAAGGAATTTTTGCAAAGAAATCTTCTTTTAAAAGTTCTCTGAAAAATAGCAGCCAATTGCCCCCAGTTAGCCTGACTGTCACCAACCAAAATGTAAAGCACTAAGAACACACACCACTGAACCTGCTACTTTCTCTTAATTTCCCTTTTGCCAGGGCATCATCCACGGCTCTTTAATCAAATTTCTTAACTACAGTCTTTTTGGGATAAGGGATGTTTTCTTTGCCTTCATCTATAATGACCACTAAAACGGGGGGGTTTTATTGGGTTCTACACAACCTTACTTAAGTAATAAAGCCAGCAGAAATAGGCACAGGAAAGCCAACGCAGGAGTTAGCTGGGAAGCTTACATAACATCAGAGCAATTCCTCCCCATCTTTTTATTTTTTTGTTCTGTAAACACACACCCACATGTGTGCACACACAAACACAGAGTTAGCAAGCAGTATCAAGAATTGTTGTAAGCCTTTTTGTAATGCTAGTCTCTTTTTTTTTTGTTTGTTTGTTTTGGTGTTTTTTGTTTTAATCTAACTAAATTAATGGCTCCAGGTAGGAAGCTTTTGACTAGCTTCTAAAATGCTTGATGGAAAGTTGCAAACTCACTGGCAACCGAGGCATTAAAAACAAAAATACTCCCAAACCCTTCACTAAGCCATGCAGCTGTTACAGGTCACTGTCAATATGCTGTACAATGCTTCGGTTCAGAATACCTGAGTTCCTACCATTCCACTACCTTGCTCATATATCACTACTAATCTCCCTTTGAAAGAAAAATGTATTAACAGGATACCAGAAATTCAGTAATAACTTGGGGAGGCAAGTTTCCTCTAAGTTTAAATGAGGGGTTTATGAAAGTCAATTAATAAATGCTTTTTTGCTTTTTCCATTTAGTGTGTGCTGAAATAAGGCAATAAATTGCAATAATAATTGCAATAAAGCAAGGCATCATCCAGCCTTTCAGCATCTGAACTCTAAATGCTAGAGTGCAGGAATGGGAAAGAGCCAGATGGCTCCAGGGATGGCAGGCTGGTCAAGGGATATCCCATCTTTCACCTTATCTAGGTCAAGAGTTTGAAACACACTGAAAAAATTCCCCGTTGACAGGGAAGGACCTGTTGGCCCATCCCAGTCCTCATGTTGCTCATAGCAACTGGCAGCTTTTCTAACATCTAATCAGCAATATTAGAGGATGAACAAGGACAGAGATTACCTCAATCAGTTCCCTCTGGAATACCACCAGGATAAGATGCACAGGTGTAGAAAGCTTCCTTAATAGAATCCAAACTCCTCTGTTCTGCAGCTAAAGGATATGTGCTTACACTAAGGATAGCAGTTAACTTTTCACCGATTATGAAAGCTTCAGCACAGAGGAACAGAAAGGAATTTCCATTTCAACAAGGCAAAAAAATTAGCTCAGCCCATTCCCCTGGCAATACTGTCTTAGTCAAATGTTTTCCGAACTCTTAACACACAGCACTCGAGACAGATGAAAGGCTGATTCAAGTCAGTTCTTACTTCAGCTCTTTCTGAAGCTGTATAAAAGCTCATCCTCCTCTCAAGTTGTTTAAATACCAGGAAACATTACTTTAGCTCTGTGAAATGCTGGCTGAGGGACCACCATGCTTCCAACTTCCATGGCTTTGATTCCTCTTTGCACATCATGTACAGGAGGAGTTACACAACGGTTATTACAAACCTTTGATTAGAAACCCCTTCTCTGGGCATGCATCACAGCAGCCTAAATGAGTATGAATGAGAGCAAATTCCATAAGAATCCATTTCTACAACACCTAGGGGAAAAGTTCATTCCTTACCTGCTTCACCACCAGCTTTGAAACACCCCTTGCTACAGAATTGCCAGTCACGTGTCACATCCCTACAAGCAGCAAAATTGTGGTTTCTGATTTTATCAGAGCATTACAGACTGAGCAGAAAACAAGATAACAAAACCAGCATTCCAGAGCCCACTCCTCTAGCACACAGCCAGCTTGGCTTTGCCCGTTTATGGACCTCCTAACTTCCATATGTCAAATTCAGCAGCACCCCAAAAATGCTTCCTTACTCCCTTCTGCAGGCAAGGACTAGATCAGCCAGCTTCTAGCTGCATTATTAAATCCAGGCAGTGGCTGATCTCAAAGTATTTCAGAGCTACAGAGTAGCTGTCCTAAAGCATATGCTTTAGATACTGGGCAACTGAGTGCTTTCCTAATAATAGAAAGTCTTCCAGAGAGAGCAGTAACAGGCACATCTTATTTAGCAAAGTATACAGTGAACAGCTCTGGCTGGCAATAAATTTTATCTCCCTGTTAATTCAGATATAGTCAAACGTGCACACAATTGGAGACAGCAGTCAAAGGAGCTTATGATACAGCTGAACATATTCAGGAATGCATTTAAAATTTAATCTCTGTTTAGATTAAATCTCTGTGTTTTCACTTCGAGATGCTGCTAACATGTACAACAGACAAGCACTACACCTGGCATTCTCCATTTTATACATCTCTAATCTCTATACACCCATCTTTACACATTATCTACTCCATACATCTCTGGTATTCTCTGTACATCTCCATTCCCTGGCATCCTTCTAGTCAGCATGAAAGGTGCTGACTAAGCATTTGCTCCTTTTGTGAAACAGCTTTCAAAAGTAACACAGCACAGGTGATGGTCTGTTTAAAAATCAAACCCAGGCTCTTGTAGGCTTGTGTAAGAAATTTTGCTGTGTGGGGAAAAGGAAAAAACAAATTCGACTTTACTGGCATTACTGTTTGTTTGCGTGCAATGGCACCCATGATGGCACTCCTCTAACTCACGAGGAAGCAGAACTCTTGCTCCCAAAACCTCCACATGAAACAGGATCTCATTTCACAGAAAAACTGATAAGATTTAGGAAGCATTTCAAGAGAGTGCTGCAGTTACTCGATAAAAATCTGCTTTGAAGTACATTGCCTCGCTCTCTCCTCCACAGCCAAAACTTGCTCTTTGCCATTAGAAGCAGGAACAATGCTATTGACCCCTAGGGTTCTTAATTCTCTTTTTTGTGTTAACTCTCTCACTCTGAACGCCCCTTTCAGCTCTCTCGATAAATGGATCGATTGGAACAGAAGACAGCAAAGTGCTGAGTCATCAGTCATCTCCCACTGGGAATACAAGGCGCTGAGCATCATCAGTCAATGGAGGGACTTTTTCTTAGAAGTCTTCCAGTTGTTACTACAAGAGAAGTTTCTTTCACTTCCAACCTGTTATTAAAATGGCCCAACTATTTGCTTTCCAAATGGACACTTAGCCTTTTACTCTTCACACCTTTGTTTACAGGAAAGATTAACAGTCAGGTGCCTCTGAAACTCGTATTTAAGAACGTAAAAAACCAGCCAAACACACTAAAACACCACCCCCAAACAAACAATCCCACAAGCAAAAAACTCACAATGATATTTTTTATTAATTAATATATTCTGGATCATTTTCCTGTCTTCAGTTCCACCCTTACATTTTTTACTCCTGTTTTCAAGCTTTTCTGCCAGGGCTAATGCTCTGCCTAACTTTTTTGTTTGCTTTCTTTTCAGGTAGTATTTTAATAATCACATTACTCTGGGATCAAGACCTTTAGGTAACTGGAGAATTAAGGTCATGATATTTGGCACTATAGAAATCTTTCCCTTTCTAACTCCTACAATGATGTCTTATTGTTTGCTAGTAAAATCACCTCGCTAGTGGTTTCAAATGCAGCTTAAATTCTAGTCAAGGCAGGTAACATCAAAAGATGCCTCTTATCTACCCATACACTGCTAGCACACACTTTAAAAAAAGAGATACGGCACAAAGAGAAGGAATTTATTTCAGACTGAGAAAGCAGAACACCAAACCACTAATGCTGTTGAAACAAACAGCACAAAAAGACAATTCATTGTTTTAAGGGTTCAATAGAAATTGATTTCTTTCATAACTTTGAATGACTCTCCATTGTTTAATTTATTCAGAAGACTATGAGCAGGCTCAAACACCAACCAACCAAACTCCTTTGCTTATAAGGACTCATCTCTCCTCTTTTTCCTTCCTCCACATCTCTGCTCACTGAACATTGTAAGCATTACAACACAAGACATTCTTCTAAAAGTTTAAAACTTAGTGTTTCCAGAACACAAAAAAGTGGAGAGATGTTCTCTTGGGTGGTCATGTTCAGCTGCTCAGTAATGGGGTAACTAAGGATTCAGAACTGAGGACAAGAATCATAAAAGAAAATTAAAAACACTACAAAAACAAAATCAGAGCCAGGGTAGCTGAAGCAGTGAAAATATGCTGGTTTGCCTCTTATCCAAAGGAAATAAACCCATCATCTGCTAGGATGCTTCCTCTCTGCAAGAACATAGTTAAATAAAACATAAAACTTACTTCCACTCAGCAGTCAAAAAGCAAATGTAGACCTGTGCATTTTGTCAGCGGACTGGGTTTTGACAAGAAAAAAAGAACACAAAGAAAATTCTGCTGAGCTCTCCTAATTCAGAACAAGTACTGCAATGAGTAAAGAATTATTCTGTTCCTGAGGCTAGGCTATTTGAAATGCCACTTGTACTCACATTAGAAATGGGGGCCATGAGAAGCCAGTGGGGAAGAGATCTTACACCTCCCGCACTGCTGGGCCCTGTGCAGGCCAGTTTCTGCAGTTTGCACAAAATGACAAAACATTTTGCTTTTTATACTTTGTTGCTCAAAGAAAAGCAACCATCAAGTTATGTAGGGAATGACTGAAAAGTCCACTTTTGCGGGGATAGTTTACATAAACTAGCCTAGAAAAAAGTAACTATACCCTAGGACACTAACATAAACAGCAGATGTGTTTATGGCAAGTGTTCCCCAATATCACAAATAGAGAGATCTCCACAGTAGCTGGAAGAGAGCCATTTGAGAGCCAGAAGGTTTAAAGAACAGTCCAGAGTTCTCTTCTTGGGACTTTTTCAATCAGATTATATTCTTCCAAACACTAATCCGAAGCTGGCAACCCTCTTTTCTTTCAGATACAGAGGAAAAGCTGTCCCACCTAAGCTGCCTAAAAAGCTCTGTACCACTCTCAGTAAAGCAGGGTGGCTGAACTGACCACCGTAATCACCAGTGACATAAACACCATTCTGCCCCATGGGTCACACAGTGTCCAGAGGGAAATGAACGAAGAGGTCAAGATCAGGGACTACCTGTATTCCTCAAAGCATCTTAAAACTCTCGAACAAAGTTCTATTCCCCGTTCTGTAATCACAGAAACTGTCCCACACTCACCCCAAGCCATGCAGAACCGGGCACCAGGAGCTCTGACCCAGAGACCAAGGAAAGAGTCATACTCAATCCCAGCCTGTTCCACAGAAGGCAAAATGGTAGTGATGATCACAGAGAGTTTTGTCTGTTTCTGCTGTTTCAGTCAGTCACTCACTCAAACACCAGCTTGGCCAACCTGCGAATCTCAGCTTTGCTCTACCAGCTTCCCCTTCTTCTTTGGCTTAGAAGGTCCCACCTCTTGTAGATTTCGTTTCCCTTCCTACACCTTGCGAATTAATTCACCACCTCCAGAATGAATTCCATTTCTGTTTCACCAGCAAATGTCACCCCATCAATCACTCTGCTTGCATATTTTTATCCCTTTACCTGCCTCATCTTCCATGTGTGTAAACTCCCGTAACAGACCCTGCCTTTAACTCTGCATCTACTCGAAACCATGAACAACCAGGCCCAGATCTCTAAGAGTCTCTAGACATTCTACTGATACTTACATTAAGGCTTTTTTTCTCTAGCTGTATTACTTGGTCAGATAAAGGTATCATCTCTTCCTACAAACCTCACACAATAAAAAGAGGGCAGTAATAATGGTGGCAAAAGCAAGAGGCACACACCATTTGAGATCCATGTTACCAGCACGAGTTACAGCAGGGAAAATACCTAACTGTGACACCATGTTTGAGACATGGGTTGAAGAAGAGTCTGCCCACTCGGACACGATGTGGAATTTAAGAAGGCACAACATAATTACCCGAGCTGGTCTTGGCTAGGAGGCCAGGATTAGCACTCCAACACTTCTGAAAAGTGGCCAGGAAGGCTGTTTCACCTCTCATCCACAGGAAATAAAACCATCATCTGCTAGATGGCCCCCAAACACTGTTTGAGGCATCATTTTTACACAGATCTGAGAAAAGTGTCTTTACTGATATAACTGAGTGATTTGCAGCATCAGTGCATCCCTTAGCAGTGCATTGGACCAGGTATCAACCAGAAAACCAAGTGCTCTTCCTTGTCTCATAAATAACACACCCTTAGCTATCTTAGATTTTCTGTAGATTTTTCAGCCAGTTACACCGAGACATTAAAGAAAATAGTGACCTAATTCTGACACTGTGGTTTCATAATGTAAAGATAACCTAATTCTTCAGTAGTCCCAAAACTCCTCTTCCTGATAAATGACCTTCTCCCAAGAGTATTTAATATTGCTTTTGGCAATTAGAGGACTGAACAGAATATGCAAACTGGAAACTAAAAAGCCTTGCCCTTCCTTTAGATCAGATAGGATGACGTGCACAAACACAAAGAAAGAGTGTGAATTTTATTGATGTGGTGCTCTGCATCCTAACATATGGGCAATCAAATCTCTTGTTTCAGTGAGTACTGAGATCAGGGGTCATGGAAGAAAGTTGTTTTCCCCCACAGTACAACACTATTGCTTTGGTGCATAAAAGTTCCCTTCCATTTTCTCAAGCATTAACAGGTATGGGCACTAAGCAGATCAAGAAAGGTGGTGGTACAACAGTTCCAGTTACAACTATTGGTACAACAGTTTCACTTTCCAAAGTGAAAGACTCTGGCCAAAGAAATTCAGGAAACAGCAATATGACAGATTCCTACCGTATTATTAATCTCATCAAAAATAGTTTACATAATCAATTTAAAATACCTTAGCTCCCAATTCAACAGAAAACTGCACTGAAAAGCAAAAAACAGACAAATCAACCAGGATACAGATCACTCAGCACGACTTACCCCTAATGCATGGCACAAAAAAGTGGAGGAGAATAAGACAGGGAATGATTATGGACTTTTCAGGGTACAGGTTAACTGAATGGGGCCGTTAACAAAAGTTAGTGAAGCAGAGAAGCTATTCACTGAAGCATCATGCCAGGCATGGAGAATCAGTGTTCTCAGAGGAATGCCTTTACTTCAGTGAGGAAATGCTCAAATGATGAAGCAAAGGTTTACCTTCCATCACTCCTGCATTACTATCAGTACAAGAAAGAAAGGTCTAACTTCTCTTAGAGCAACATCTTATAATGAGAGCACCACTGCAGACAGAATCTTCCCATAGACACACAACCTTGTTGCTATTTGCACACATCACTAAATTAACCCAATAATTTAATTTTATTTCTGAAAAACACTAATGATAATGCTAACAAATATTGCATTAAAATTATAGCAATCTGCCTTTTTGGATTGCTTTCCAGATGAAATGCTTGCTGAGCATTCACTCTTCACTTCTGCAGTCTTCATCTCTTTTGAAGGCCACATGTGTGCATGACAGCCTCATGTTATATCATCTGTGAAATTCGCTGCACAAAACTCAGTGCATTTGCTTTGAGAATTTGTGGTTTCCCAAGACTTCCTTCCAATGACACCAATTGCATAAACGCCCATGGAGCATAAAAGCAGAAAGGTAAGTCCTCCACCCCGGCCTAAGATCCTCTAACGAAATGATCATTGAAGTGAAAAAACCTGCATGAACTAAACCAGGCCTCAGCATGAGGACTTGGGTCAGCTTGGACAGCACCCACTATTGGGAAGAATGCAGAAGGTAACTTCCTTTCATAAGGACAATTCAGTTATTAAGAGCAACAGGATGAAACTTCCGAAGCCCTCCTGGCTAACATCTATCAATATTTGATCAGTGAGCAGCATCCTCACTGAAAGGTACACGCTATGTCCTTTTTCTCTCCTTCACAAGTACTCTCCTCTAACAGATGGTCAGTTTACATGTGGTAATGATCCACTGTAATTAAAAACTCTATTCTCATTAGCAATCCTCCAAGAATACGACAGCTCTGGCTCACTTTTTCTGATGAGTATGTGTTTTGTTTAATGATAAACAGCAGCCAGGAGAATAAAATATACAGTAAATTACTACACTGGGGCTGAATGGAGGGGTTGGATTACAGATTCCTAAAAGACAGTCAAAGACACCATTCACCAAGGTTGAGAACACCAAGTTTGAGGGTCAGGACAGACCCTAGTAATCAGCACATGAAGTTCAGCTCTCTTCTGGAAGGATTCACTAAGTGTAATTTGTATTCCCTTCACCTTTCAAATGTTTTTCTCATTTCAAGTGAAATCAACATTTACAATCAAGTGTTCTACCATAATTACAGAACACAATAATCACAAACTCTGTTTTCTGTAAAGACATAGATTTACTGCTTCCCCTTTCAGCAATTCCTCTCCTCCTCTCCAGTTGGAAAAGCCGGAGGGCCAACACAGACATATGTTTTTCAAGAGTCATTACCTTCCCACCGATGCTACAGATCATTTTGAATTCAGTGTCACCCAGAAAGGAGACCTTGTGGACTACTGACTGTGTCTGTAGAATTACTGACACAAAAAATCTGTAATACATGAGAAAGACCATCATCATCCAGAGGTCCTAAGGGGAGAAAGAACAGCCTTGCAGACAGGACCTTTAATCAAACCTCTGCAGATACGGGTTCAATTCTTAGTTCTTCCATAAATCACTCTCTAACACCATCTGTAAATATATATGAAGAAGCATTTCCCACTTCAGATCACAAACGCTCAGCTGCTGGGAACACCATTTACTGTTTTTTAATTCAGAATCTCATGAAGCAGAACCTCAGTAACTGAGTGGTGTCCCTGAGATGGTACTTCTGCACATAACAGCACAGGCAGAGCCCCACCAGGCTCCACGCTGGGTTACCTGCAGGGTCCCAGGAGGAACAGCAGAGTCACAGAGACAGATAGAATAATACAAGTTAAAGCATCCTCCCAGGACAAATTTCTTGGCTGGCAGGTACATACTATGTACCAGGGTTTAAGATAGGTTTTTTTTAGTCTCTGCAGCTCCTCTATCAATTTTTCACTTACTTCAAACTTCCCACGAGCCTAACAAAAACCCAACTACAAGTCAGTAAAAAGCAGGTATTTTCTAGTGCCAGATCTGACTACGAGATAGAAAATTATAATTATCAAGACAAAATTATTTCTCATGCCAATGATGACACACAATCCCTCTTACAGGGAGCTCTATTTTCCATTTCAAGCAAATAGATTTTCTGTCCTGAGCATCAAAAATTTAAACCACTCATACTCCCCAGTGTTTTGCATTGAGCATGGCTCGTTTCCAAAAGTCAATGTCAAAAAGCAGTAGGGAGGTCCAGTGTTACATTACATCTCAATTTTTTCTGCATCAGTCATGTTTGGTTTGCAGTTTTCAAACACAGTTTTATGTGGTGTTTTTTCTGCTGACTCTGAATCCTGAGGTATCAGTCCTGGGTTTTAGAGACAAACTGAGCTATTTTCTTCTGTCACACTTTCACTAACAGCAGTATTTTCGCAGGCAAGTTCTGCTCTACTGTGCAGGGTCTCATTGACTTAACAAAGCAACTCTTTCTGTGAAACCTGCAGATCTGTTTCTGGGCTGGAGAAGCACTAAAACAACAAAAAGTCAAAAGCTCTCCAAGTTACCTCAGTCAATAAAATCAATAGATGTGACTATGTGCATCACAGGTGGCCAACTTAGAACATTTGAGCCACACAGGGACTGCAGGTAACACTCACGGGTCAGCCCTATCTGACCACACTCCCAGGTCAGCCTCATGCAGGCACTAAGTACAGGAAGCTGTAAGGAGCTGTGTCACCTCACTCTCCCAAATTATTCATAGAAATCCCCTTCCCCAGAGCTCTCCTAAATATGAGGTATGTAGCCTGTGGCATTCCACTGCTGAGAAATTTAATGCATGTCTCACAGGGTTAGGAGGGCTGGACACCTACAAGATACAAATGGCTTCATTAAGTATCACTTTTATACAGCTCCTGGACCACATACAGCATAGCTAGTAAAATGTCATCTCATCGGCTTGCCACTTCAGAGGTCATTACAGCTACATGAAAAAAACAAACAAGGGCAAAAATGCAGAGAGATGATCTAGAGCAGACAGGGGGCCTGACTGGCAGAGAAGTGCTGATCTCAGATCTGACACGTCCTCTTGCATGGCCCTGTTAAGACAGTCAAACCCTCAGGTGCCTCAGGTGCTTTGTAATCCTTAATAAAGGGCTTTGAAATTTGAAGAAGGTGTCTTAACACCCCTTGTCCCTATCTTTGTCTTGGATTTTTGTTAGTTTCCATGTTAGGAGCATAGGGAAGTATTAAGCTTCTCATTGTAGCAAGATTCTTTGCTTAGAGTGGGGGAAACCCAGCTTGAACATTTTTATTGTTGCAAAGCTATCAATGGTGAATGGAGAAAGGGATGCCATGCTGGTTTTGGTGCTGAAGGATGCTGAAATCAGCTGGACCCGTCAGCCCCCAAAGTTAAACATTCTGAGGAAGAAAAAAAAATACCTGATGAAGTACCTGGTAAAGAATCCAAGAAGTGATACTACTTATTAAAACTTTATTAAATAAAGATACTGAGCTAGCACAGCTGGCCTGGAGACATAGGACTGACAGTCAATCAGTCTGTCTATAAAAAATCTACTATAAAAATCCATTCCCACTTTTTAACTGTGGAGTGTTTTAACATGCTCCTTCTCCAAGTGTGTGTGGAAATTCCTCCCTTGACTGGGGACGCTCCTCAAGGTTACTCCTCAAGGCTGAACAAGAGATTTCCCCACAGTCATCAGCACAGGTGAGTAACATCAATCTCTACTTCATAATTGATTTTGCTAGCTTTAATACAGCTGCTTGAATACTGCTCCAAAAATAGTACATTATACTAGTACTTATAGCTACCTATCCTAATTAAGGTCTTTTAGTCTTATCATTATAATTATCATAGTAACTTTAAATAAATAATTTATTTTATATCTAGAGAGAGAGAGAGAGAGATTTGGGTTGCCATTCTTAATCCCACACGACAAAGTTCTATAAACCTTCAGGTATACCTATATAATCCTTCAGAGATAAACTGTTGGCAAAGTCTGGGGCCAGGATTGATTCCAGCTGCACTGAAACTCGTCTTTGAGAAGGAGTTTAGAAAACAGGAGGATCCTTTCTGCACCTCGTGACTCAACAGGAGGGCTTCTTTAATACATTTTGTCTGAAGCTCCCATTCTGCCTGCAACACTCATGAGTCTCGATTTGATGTATTTATTGAGTTATGATCACAAAAGGAAGCAGTAAAAAGTGAATTGCACATAGCCAAAAAGTAAACACGGTATCTGCCAGACCCTTGGGTTCCTCTCACTTTTGCCCCCCAGCTTTTTCTTAGGAAAACAAAAAATTACAAGGTTTTTCATCTGCAGCAGAGATAGGACGCTTTCGTGCTCTGCCAGTGTATGCCAAACCTATTTGGAAGGCAGCATCACCAGGCATCTTTTTGTGAGCAAATCTATTAAAAGAAAGCTCTGTAAAGAAATTGCCTCAAGGCTCCAGTTCAGTGGTAGCTATGGCAGTGTTCCTGTGCTGTTGGCTTGCACTCACTGTGGAAAGTCCCCATGAAGTCATGAATAAACGGAGCTCTTTATGCTTTTGCCATGGGATCACATGGGCATATCAGTCCAAAATGAGCAGGAATCTCTTTTACAGAACCCCGCTATTCTGAAGGTAGAAGAATGGGCCCATTTAAGCAGGTCTTCCCAATTCAGTACCTTTGAATAAAAACTGTTAAATAAAAGCTCGTGTCATTTGTCAGCTGAAATGTATTTTCTATCTCCATTGCCATACTTGAGCAACTTGAAAACAGCTTTTAAAACTCTCTTCCTAATTAATACCTTAAACAGAGATAACATGGAGTCAGGTGACTTAACAGCAACTACATCAAGGTAACGGCTTTTGCTCAATGCCAAGGACATTTTAAATTAAGTCTCCCACTGCATGACAGACAACTCTATTCATGGAAACAAGAAACAACAGAAAGAAAAAAACCTAAAACAGTAAAAAAATGCTAAAACAATTCCATGTGCCCTATGAGTCTGCAAATGGAAAGATCATTGTCCTAAATCAGGCACAGCAATGCTAAAGTGAATATTCCAGCTGAGATCCATCACAGTTTGCTTAAGCCATCTACAAAGTAGCAATGTAGAAGCTCTTATAATCACATTTACCTGTCTGATCTGCAGCATCTCCCTCATGAGTTTAGCCATAATCTATTACCTCCAAAGGGAGCTTTCAGGGAATCTCTCAGGTACAGCATCCATAGCACACACCTCCACAGAATTCGTCTAAGCATGGATAGATAGATAATTAAGCAAGATAACTCCTGTCCATGGGACTGGAAAGACAATGGAGTTTTCCTGACACAAAAGATTCTGTCACAAGCTGTTGAGAGCAAGCTCAACAAACCCTCAAACAATAGCATCTGGCCAGTCACTCAACAAAGTACCAGGCACTTGAGTTTGAAAACTGGCCATCAACATTCTTCTTTCAGAAAGCTTACTTCATCAGTAGCAAAGCCCAGTTGGTGATGAAACCTTTCAAAAATCCTACTTTTGATTATGATGTTCAAGTTCAGGACTTCACTTGAAATTGTTGGGTTTTTTGGTCGCCCATTTTGTTGCATTTTTTTACAACTGATGGCTCAGGTGTAATTTTCTAAAAATTGATTTCAGATAGGACTGTAGATCAAGGCTTGATTTTTCCAAGGGCTTGCAGAAGTGTTACGAAATGAAAACTTTACTGAAAACAATAGTCTATTAAAAAGGTATTTTTAATGGGCTCAACTATTGTCAAGAACTCAAAACCAATTCCAAATCATGACCAAGACTACTCAGCCTTTCTCCAGTGCCCACTGTTTCACCCTGGAAAACCAAAAGTATTTGTAACCTCTTCTTCCTCCTCCTTCCTGGAGTCCAGGCAAAAGGCTGCCTCTGCTCCATCTCAAGGAGCTGAGCTGTGACTTATTATTAGAACAATTTCAAGCTCAACCACATGTAATGTCATGTTCTCTATCAGGGTTTCTTAACCACTTCTAGATTAATAATCCTTTAGAGAAAAAATAATTTGGGGTCTATCCAGCACAGTGAAGACACTTTCATGTCTCTGTGGCAAATTCTTGCACTCCCAAGGTTTTTCCTTACAAGCATATGCTCCTGAATCTTTACACTGCCTTTTGTTTCAGCATGGCAGTGCTCATTTCAGCCCTAAGACAGATCTTAAATCTATACAGTCTATATAATCTTAGGCAGACATAATTCAATAAGCCTGTTTTTCCTTTTCATGCTATTGGGTTTGAACATTTTCTTTGCTAAACCTGCCCACAACACATCCTATAACACAAAAAACCTTGAGCTGACTACCCATAAAATATACTGCGTCAATGGCCAGACATAAATCTGCACTGATGCTGCAGCAAAAAGAACCACTGCTGAAACGAATGTCACATCAGGTTGCAGTCTCGGAAGAACAGACAGAAGCAGGAGACACTACAGGGCAGAAACAATAAAGAAAGAAGCCTCCCTCTCTTCCCCAAGCTGCCATGAAGCAAAAAATCAGGCCAGAGACTGTCATTAAAGCAGTATTGTAATTACAGCTCCTAGAACCTTTTATAGCAGTAAGTTGCGGACAGAAAGAAGTTTCTTTAGAAGGTGCTGAGCCTCTTTCAACAGAAAACAGAAAAACATCTCTCAATCATCCACTCACAAATGTGAAGTCATGTCAGAGAACTGTGTGCATGCAGGCACAGTGCTATCAGATTTATAAAAGCGGTGCCTCACGCAAGTGCAAATGAACCCTCTCAGCTTTCTTCAGTGGAGGCTGGGAAAGAAAGCAAGTAAGCCAGCAGCTGTTATTCCTCAGAAACCTGATCACAACCTCATCAGGATCTTTGCTTCCCCACTCAGTTACTCAAGTTCTGAACCACAAAAGAGCAGGTATGATATCAGTACCAGCAAGGCCGGGCATGGAGAACAGATCAGTAGGTGTACAGCTGAACACTGGGCAGAAACAAATTGTGCGCTGTGGATCCTAGCAAAAGAAAGAAAAGAGGAAAGAGACTATGGGAATACAGAGGAAGAGATTAAGGATGCTTTTATCCTCTCATTTTCCCCTCATACTTCCTCATGAAGCACACAGCAAAGCTTTAAGAAGGCAAAAATACTTCCATGTCTATATTCCCACAAGTAAGCAGTAGTGATGTTTTCCTTCTTTCACATTCATTTTGTGCACATCTCTCTTGAATATGTTTGTTGGAGAACTCTGTGGATCCAGAGTCAGGATCTCCTAATTACAGTAGTAAAGGTTCTCGAATAATAAGGAAACAGAAACCATCCAGACACGAACAAGAAATTCTTCCTTCTTTCCAGTGCTCTGGCTCCACTCCCCTATCCTCCTGGAGTGCTGTAATGCTATCTGTTTCTATGTTCCTGAGAGTTTCCCAAGATACAGGAACTGGGAGAGCCAATTCCTACAAAGATTTATATACAGAACCATAGAATGAGGTGGGACACCACCATCAGGGAAGCAGGGAATAAGGACAGCCTTGAGGAAGAACAAATTTTATCCTACTTTTTTGCATGTCACCTTCTTAGATTAAAAAAAAAAAAAAAAAAAAAAGGAGGGATGGAATGCTGCAAAGAAATAATAGTTTCATGAGAAACACATTTCATGGTGGGAAGCACAGAGCAAAAAAAAAATCACTGGTTAAGAACCAGAAAAATTAGAAGGAAGTAACAATTTAAACATCAGTGACATTTCTGATAATGTGTCTAATGGCACAGCACAGAAGAAAATTAATCCTTAACTTTCTAATTTGGATTTATGGGACAAGTATATAATTCAGTGGATCTTCAGCATGTAACATACAGGGAGTATTTCAGCTTTCCAAAAGCCTGTGCTGCTTCAATCAGGATATGTCATTGGAATAGGTTGGGGAGTACTCATTAAATCACTTGTTTATTATTCACACTACAGGAATGTGAGTTCTATTGGTAAAATGAATCAATCAGAGAGCAAAGAGCTATTCTCTGGAGTCTGCATTAATCAGCCCGACAAGCTGTCACTAAGGATTGGGTCAGGCTCATAGCACAGCATCCAACCAGTGGGGAAAAAAATCCCTGAGACGGCTGGAACAGGGAACAGTTCACCCATTTAAAGCTGTCCCCAGAGGCTTGTGTCAACCATTTATTACTGCTCACACACAGCTGCAGAAGCTTTTAAGTGAGAAACCTGCATTCTCGGACGTTCCAGAACTGTGTGGAAACATGCTTGATCCCAGCTAGTTCTGGGAGGACAAGCAAGATGAAGTATCCTGAAAGAAATACTGCTGGGTTTTAATACAGCCCTCTGAAGAAAAGGCATTCATGAACTTGGAAAAGGTCTAAAACTAGGACACATGTCAGAACAGATACACTGTTGGGAAACACTCAGAGCTGTCATGCAGTCTGCACTTCAATAAAACGTTTTTAAAAAAACAACACTATTTTTACAGACTATTTTTCATACAAGCATATTGCTTTCAAGGTTGAGCTGTTGCTCAGACTCCCTCAATATAAGCCTAAAATATAAAGTATCATTTTAAAAAATGTCACTCATGAGAATGCACAAAAAAAAAAAATAGCTGTTTGGTTTTTTTAAAAAACCCAAACAAAACAAAACCCCACAATCATTAACCTGCCCCATTCCCTACCCTACTGGTAAAGATCATGAACTCCTAAAATCTCATTATTCTGAGATACACGCTCTGTTAATGAGAATGAACATAACAGAGAACACAAGCACTAGCTGGGCTGCAGGAGCCCTAAACAGACTAGAAACGTGGAACAAGAAAAAAGCAGTCAGCAGTTCTGATAATACAGTGAAGCCATGTAACACATACAGCAACGCATAAAATCAATACTCTGCACCAGAGAACACAATCACACACTGTGGCCACTCGGATGGAGGAGTGATAAGATCAATGTTTCTCCTCTTGTCAGCACTTGTGCCAACTGCACCTTCAAGCTGGATGGAGTTTATAACGAGCATGACCCACAGGGACAGAGCTGTATGATGGGCTACAAAAACTGCTGAATAGCTCAGGGAAGGAGAAGTGGTTTAGCTGAAGTGTACTTCAGGGGAGGCTGCCAGGGAAGGCAGTCTGGAGGGAAAAACAATAAAAGGATGAGTATCTAATTGCAGAGATGTAATATGAGTGCAAATGCTCAGAAGTGAGGAAGAAAATCTTTCTGTCCTCACAACAGAGCTTCTCCATCTCATGGAACTCTATCCAGAGCGCTGTGCATGCTGCCACTCTAAACTTGATGTTAAAAGCTACGCCACAGAACTACAGAAATATTAGTGTAAGCATTTAAATACAGCCTCAGGCAGCATTGGCAAGGCTGTATCCTGCAGATAATGAGATCTGATTATTCCACTCTATCCAGCACTTGTCAGACCACACTTGGACTACTGTATCCAGGCTTGGTCATCCCAGCTCAAGAAATCGAACACCATCCTGCACTGTTCCACCAAGACAAATATTGAATGCAGGTTGCTTCACAGAAAATTTTGGCATGGCTATAAGAAAAACTGAAAACAAACTGAACTAATTGAAAACAAACATTGGAATAGATTACCAAGAGAAATGGTGACATTTCTGTTGCTATAAATATTCAGTGCTGAGCTTGACAGGGCCCTGGGTAACACAAACTAAGGATTTCCCTTCAACAGAAGGCTGGACCAGATGTTCTCTAGAGGTTCCTACCAACCTAGAGTTTTTTCTGTGATTCCATGATCCGAACATATGTTATGCTATATGCCCTGCTAAATACTACTTTTGCTGTAAACTCATTTTAAATTAGATTTTTTCTGATTTTTCTTTCCCTTCCAGTAATAAAGTAAAAATAAAAAAAATAGTAATGATAAGACAAATGGAGAGTGGTTCACTGTTTTTCAGAATAACTGCCAGCATCTGTTGAAATCAGCAAGCACAAGACATTAAAGGAAATGCCCCTTCACAGAATATTTAATTAAACAAGTAGACTTTCTGACAGAGAATTTTGGATAAATGGCTGAAAGGAGTTCCATTCAATTCCTTTAGTCTCTATTAAGCATTTTTTACCATATACTTTAAAAGGTAAGATCCACAAACTTTTGGTCAGATCCAATATATCCAATTTTGCATTTGAGCCTAATGAATGGGATATAAATCAACACACCAGAAGTCAAACACGGTAGTATTAAATTGTAACTCCACTACAGTTTATTTGGATCATGAATTTAAATACTCAAAACAGAACCATGGAAATGCTGCCACAAATAAGGTGAACCTTACCACTAATACCTACTAAATCATGAAGCACAACAATTATTTATTTTAATTAAGCTGTAAATGGATGAACAGACTAAGAGATAAAACAGGAACAAAATCCAGCAATCAGGTTCCATTTCTACCTAAAAGAAGAAAGACAAACACAAATTTCCAGAGTAAAGGGGATTTCAACCTGCCAAAGTAACAGATAGCTCTATCACATCAAGATCGTACATCACAGCCACCTCCACAGGCATATTCTACTAAGAGAAAAGATAACACCTAAAAAATGCCTCAACAAACACAAAAAGAACAAACCAGGAGCAACTCTAACTCCAGCAATCTGCATTTTCGACTGCATCCTGTAAGACACAAAACCAGTGTTGCACTGAAAGGCATCCCAACATCCTCCCAGATGCTGAGAGTGCAAAGAAAGATCCCACCTGAGAGTCCTCTCTACATTCCACGTGCTGAAAAAGCTGCTAGTACAAACATCGCTTAGGCAGTGAAAGACTAACACGTGGCTTGAGGGGCTATGGAAAGTAGGAAGAAATCCTACGGCCAGCCATGCAACAAGTCTACCTTCTGTAAGTGTTAAATCCAAGGTTGTGTTATTTATTTGTTATGGAATATACTTTATTTGCTGGTTTGGAGTCATAAAAAAGTATTACTATGAAATCACTAGAGATATCACACAGCCAAGTCTTCACCTTGACTGTTATCCCTTGGACGACAATCTCAAGAAGAATCCTCCAGTTTACTTCTGCACACTTTGCAGGTGGTGGGGAGGTTTAGGGTTTATGCCGTGTCATGAGAAAACTTCCACTCCTCTAGGTACTTCTGGATGTCAGTGGCATGATGCCAGACCTCTGGAGTACACAGGCACATAAAAGGACGCTGTACCAGTCTTAAACCTGTTAGGAGTTTTGTGCCTGCAGACAAAACTGTAAGGAGTTTTTGCTGCACAAGCACGTGGAGTTCTGAGGTCCTTGGCTCCGAAGTCTCTCCCAAGGCACATGGCCCATAACAGATGGTCGGTTGCTTAAGACACTTACCAGGGACTTCAGGGATCCAGATTCAATTTCAGTTTAACTTTGTACAAGTCTCTCAGAAGGACACATCTACACCATGGATACAGACAGATTTAAGCTAATCTGGCAATGAAAGTGCAGGAGGACTGCTGCAGACACCCAAGCTTGAGGGAAGTGATCAGCAGGATTTCTGAGCTCATGGGCACTGCCATGCAGATCTCAACACAAGCCTCTCCATGCTGAAGTCTAGTGCATGTGGACTTCTGTCCTGGTTTTGGCTGGGATAGAGTTAGTTTTCTTCCTAGTAGCTGGTACAGTGTTGTGTTTTGGATTTGGTGTAAGAATAACATTGACAACACAGAATCACAGAATGCCTTGGGTTGGAAGGGACTGTAAAGATCATCTCATTCCAATCACACTGCCATGGGCAGGGAACCTTCCACTAGACCAGGCTGCTCAAAGCCCCATCCAACCTGGCTTTGAAAATCTCGAGGGATGGGGAATCCACAGCTTCCCTGGGCAATCTGTGCCAGTGCCTCTCACCTGCTGCTGAGCAGTGCTTACTTGAGTCAAGGACTCTTCAGGGTCTCATGCTCTGCCAGCGAGGAGGTGCAGAAGAAGCTGGGAGGGAGCGTGGGAAAGACTGGCCAAAGGTATATTCCATACCATAGAATGTCATGCCCAGTACATAAACTGCAGGGAGACCCATCAATCGCTGCTCAAGGGGGACATTAGGGCTGGACATTATTCAGTGCATGTATTGTACATGAGGGGTTGGGGATATAATTTATATCCCTCTCTTTGTTATTTCCCTTTTTATTACAATTATTATTATTTTATTTCTATTATTAAACTGCTTTTACCTCAACCCACTTACCTTTCTTGTGATTCTCCTCCCCATCCCACTGGGGTAGAAGGGGTGGGGAAATGAGCAAGCGGCTGTGTGGTGCTGAGTTGCTGGCTGGGGTTAAACCATGACAACATTCTAGTTCTGGTCTCTAATGGCTCTCAGCCCTCTATCCTGTGCTCTACTGCAGACATTCTCTTTGTTTTGGTGTCTTAGCTTTCCATCTGTACCAGGAGGATAAAAGCACGGCCCATACTTACAGGGTGTCAAGAGGATAAATACATTAAGTGGTCCTAAGGCACTTTGGGATTATGGCAACAGATGTAATATCAATTCCTTAAAGCAGTGAAAATGGAGAAGACAGGGCAAATGAAACTCTAAGGAAAGAGCAATTGAGAACATGAAGTTTATTTTTTTTTTCTAATTTAACTGTGTCTCTGCATCCAGAGGACACTGCAAAAGAAAAAGGGAAACTTTGGAACGCAGCAATAGCTTGATGAAAGGTAAAAAGTGGGGGATGGGCACAGAAGTAAAGGATAATAAGATTCTTAACCATCATTTCAGTTTAAAACTACTATGAAATGAGACAAAAAGAGATGTTTACATTTCTGAATTACAACCTATTCATAGACACCTCTTTTACCTGCTTAAGAGCATAACTAATTGGAAACTCTCCAAGACAATACAGAAGAAGAAAGGAGTCTTGTGAAAAATCCACGCTTCTCAGCAGTGACACAGCTACTAGCAAAATGTAAGTATTCAGCAGCACCATTTAAAACAAAGTGTGCATAATACATCAATTAAAGAAGACTAAAAGAACAACCTCTGATTCAGAAGCAGCCCTTCTAGTAAATTCCAATTCTTTAGGATAGCAAAATGAGGAAATTTAATTGAATAGTATGATGCAAATTCTTTTCCCTCTGTTTCATTTTTGCATCATTTTAGCCTCAGTGACTGTACGTTGTGTTACAGAGACATGACTACATATGATGGAATTACTCCCAGTTAACTGCTTCCACTGTTAACCATTCCATACACTGTTTGCAGAGTAAACTGCATGGTTTAAGTTAACGTGCTTTGCAGCACATCCACAACATGGTAAAAATGTGCACACAAGCAACTAATGCATCTCTCTTAATGACTGGTAATTTGTTAAGCTGATGAACCCTACAGCCTATAGTCATCTGTTCGCAATCTTATCTTCATCCATAGCCCATTATTGTCTTGCCTCAGTCTTCTTTATCATAAAAAAAAGTTTAAAAACATTAAATCTTGCTTATTTTAGTAAAAAGAAAGTACCTACCAGTCACAACTCAATACAGCATTAGAAATTAATAATTCTGTAACACATGATTAGCATACCCATTTCTGCTGGGTTTTATTCCTTGCAGCAACTCTCAATACGTCACACTTTGACGAATGAACAATAATGTAATAATTTTCTACTTCAGATCTATAATTTGTACCTACAGCAGTACAAACTGTACCAGAATGCACATAAAACAGAAGTATGGGGAAATCCACAAAAGAGATAAAAAAGATACAAATTCAGTCGCTGATGCTTTATGACTTGCCAGTGTTATATGGGAAGAAAGACATGTAGAGACTAGTTTAATGTATTTTCAAAACTACCCCTGCTGCATTGATTAGAAACAGTAACATGGGGTTTTCATTCATGAGTCAGAAAATGGGACTAGCAAAAGGAGCTTGAAATGAGGACCAAGCAGATTCAACAGAATCCATGAGTAGAGAGTTCTTTCCCTACTAAAACAAGCAACATTTTTAAACATTACTAATTATTTTGCTTCTGAAAAGTCAATTCTCATCTCCTACATTTAACAACAAAAACGTAGCAAACATAAGGAAGAAAAGAAAGAAATAAAAGAAATGGCAAACTAGTCTTCCTGTGCTTCAGCTTCCGCACCTTTCCAAGGAGTGGCCATCAGCTCTGTTCCCAGACCGCACAGAGGTTCTGTATAACCAAACACTTAAAGATGGCTTTGGGTTGCTTATTAAGACTGTAGGGCCATGTCTGTGACTTGATTAAGGAAAACAACAAACAGTGACTGGATGTTTTGTAACCCTGTGGAGCCCCAGCCCTAGCTGCATTACCTAAGCAGTGATAAAGATACTGGTCAGGGTGCCAAGTTTCAAGAAACAGTATTGAAGATGAGATGTAAATGACTTCTAAAATTCAAACCGGCAGCAAATCCCACAAATATCCACAGTCCTTGCTATACTGGATGCAGTAGTTAAATGAAGAAGGTTTGGATAGCTATGTGAACTTTGGCCCAGCTCAATAAAGGCAGCAGGAAAGAACAACTATTCCAGTCAAATTTCCAAACAACTGGAAGGAAGTTCAATTATCTCTGCTGAATAAATTCAGCAATTTCAGTTGCTCCTAACCAGCAAGGGACCGAGCTAAATGGAGATCTGAGTTGATTTAAAGCTAATTTGTGTCAGAAAGTTCTGAAATGGCTTTCAGTTCAGTGTCTGCAGCCATTTCTACAAAGAGGTATTAAAACTACTAAGTTTTATGTGCAAAGTCCCCAACAGGTTCAGCAACCATTCACTGTCTAATAACACACCTTCAACCATATGAGGTCCCCTCCATTTGTTTAGGAAATGTGGTTTATTTATTTCTGCAAGACATTTAAAGCAAAGTCCAACACAAACAGCAGGATTCTTCCTTTTGTTCACAGTGTTCATAAGCTGCTGAAAGGCTGGGTAACTTTACATACTATAAACAGAGAGGACCAAGAGTATTCTGTAATATCTGTGGTGACTTGGCTACCCATTAGGAACATCTCAAATATGTGTACAGCAAAACCCTAATAAACCACACTTACTTTCCAGAAACCAGAATGCATCCTCCCATCTTTTCTATCCAGGTCTCATTCTGTGTCAGCAGAGTTTAAATAAACAAATTAGATGCCTCCTTGGACAGCCAGATAATGGAGTTACAAGCTCATCCTCCACTCACATGAGAAAGATTATACCCCTTTGGATGGGCCCCTTGCAGACCTACTTACCTGGGGGATGGCAGGAGCAGACAAAAAGGGACCCTGCTAACCAAGGCCCTACCAAGTGCATACTGAAATAAGTCTAGGAATGCAGAATAAGTAGGAAATATTACAGTTATTACCCTTATTCAAAACTGACAATAAGTCATCACTTTATGGAAATTTGATACGTTCTTGTTTTTAAAGTTAGGGGAGTTGAGAAGAAGGCTGAAGAAATTAGCTTAATGTCACACATAGATTCATTTAATGTCATCCTCATGTCCTCAAAGGATGTAAGGAATAGAACCTGAGTCATATATTTTAAAGAAAGATTTAACTTTGGGAGTACCAGGATGCAGGGAGAACTGAAGGGGAGGAATTTGTTTTCCAACTGGAAATTCTTACTGTACTTCTCACCTTCAATGACCATAAGCCTCCTCATGTACAAATGAACAAACTGTCCAACAGGCCACATTACAACAGTTGTGTACAACAAGTCTGCTTGAGTGATGAATCAACCCATTGTTTATCCAAAATAACAGATACAAATGGCTCTCACACCTACCTACAGCTAGAATAAAAATGCTTCTACACTGAAGACGACCAAAATAATTTAAAAATCCCCCACACCTAAAAAAACCCCCCAAAACAACCTAAATCAAATATAGTGTTAGCAAAGAGTAGTTAGTGAGAGGAACACTGCAAAAAATGCTGTATCTCATGTCTTGCCTATCAAGTTCAAACAGCTTAGACTCTAAAATGAGGTATGAGGCCCTCACCACGCAGATTAACCAGTGTAACTCAGCTCTCAAGCAAATCTCAATATTTTAAATTAAAACTAGTCTCAGGTCTCCAATAATGTTTTATTATTATTCTGTAATGTCATCATGCTGGTTACAAATGGACTTCATTTACCACACATTCATCAGGACACCACACTGTTTGAACTCAGTATTACCCTTCCTTTTCCTCCCTGCCAAAACATTGTCATGCTAAAACATTTATCTAATAGTTCTCCCCCACTAAGGTGCATGTTTCCATCGGGACACCAAGAGTGCTATACCATTTGGAGAGGAAACTAAGACTAATAGCAGGGATCTTTTCACAGCTTCTCAAATCCCTATCAGAAAAAAAAGAAGAATTCTCCTGCTAATGTCACTGAAAACATTAGCTTTTCCAGATTTCACTGTCTTGCTGGCTTCTCTTGGGTTTTTGATGTGTTGGGTTTTTTTGTTGTTGGGGGAAGGGTTGTTTGTTTGGGATTTTTCTGTTTGCTTTTGGTTGGTTAGTTGGTTTTGGATAGCCGTATTTTCACAGGATTGTGCCGCAACTGTCACCACGCTTACGTCATTAGAGTGAAAATACAACAGAAGTAAATATCACTATTATGTCAAGAGACAAGCATCCCAGGGTCACTCACTGTCTCTCCTTGTCATTATCCTCTGTGTAAGAAAAGGGGGAACATCAGATAATGCAGCCAGCGGGAGGGCAACAAAAGAGAGAGAAATTTAATGTGTGTCCTTTCCAAAGCTGTTTGTCATTAGCAATTTTGTTCTGATTTAAGGGACAAACTGTCCACCCCTTTTAAACCTCAGAGATTAATTTTCAGTTATTTGTAGGGACAAAGTCTCTTTACATGATTTAGCTGTCTGACCAACAGGTTCAGTTAGGCATTAAAACTTTGTACTTCAAACTAAACAGTGCACTATATTACTTATTCCAGTTTGGCATAAATAAGTATGGATTACCTTATGCAAATAATTCTAAAGTTGTTAGCTGATTTACAGTACCAAGAGCTTTGACAGCAGCCAGACCCAGAGAATAGGCATGCTCTCTCTCTTTTAGTATGATCTGAGACTTTAGTAAAAATTACCTGCATTGCTGCAGTACTACTGTCTTTATGCTCATTGATAAATGCACAAAATTGGTTTTAATTTACAGGAAAAAATATTAATTACTCCTGCTATAAGATTAAATTGTACAAATAATTAGTGCAGGAAAAATATTTTCCAGGAGCAATGGTCTTTATCCATTATTATAATTACAGACCATCAGGGAAAAATTTGCTGTATTTGACCTTCTGCTGCTCCAGCTGGACCAGCAAGTTTCCAGACCATGTTTTTCTCTTCTAAACTTATATTTCAGTAAAAGGAAAATGCTAGTACAAAATTTCCTTTGAAAGTAAATATTAAATAATTGAATTTGTATAGTTGGTTCCACCTAAATTAGATAAATTATAACTTAAGTTTATAACTTTTGCTTTTAACTATAACATTAATGCACAGGTATTATGCTTATCAGGTTTTTTTAGTCATTTAAAATTAAACACATTTAACAAATAAACCCCATTAAGGATTTTCTTGACTATGCTTAGCTTTTCCTTAGCGCTTCTGGAAACACAGAAGATCAGACTTAATAATCTTGCCATATAGCTCCTAGTAAAATGCACTTTATATTAAAATCAAGCAATAGTAAAAACTATCAAGATGTCTATTATGAATGCTTCACTGTATGCAGACTCATTAACCTAAGTTAAATTAATAGAACAAGACAAAATGTAACTATGACCATTGACTGCTAGCAAAGTTCCCTAGTGAATTCTTGGTAACTTATGCCAGTCATTTCAAAATTTCCCTTTTAAGACCATATGAAATGCTTATTTCATGAGTGAACTTTTTTTAAAAAATCATGTTTCATAAAACTTCTTTTTATAACCTGTAATATTTTCTGATGTATTTTTTGAAAATAATTATTGTAATCCCTTTCTTTAATAACAATAAAGTGAAATCTCCCACAGAAAGACATATAATCTAATGTTTTTATATTTAGCGATTACCTTCCTTGACAATTTAGCTGCTATCTGTAGAAGCAAAAATCAATACTTTATTTCTTCCGCAGAGCAATATCACCTACTTTGCAATCTCTGCATGTCTGCACATAAATATTCTTGAAGGCAAACTAAATCAATTAACATTTGTAGTTGTCCATCCAGTCCCTTTGCAAAACTTATTATGCACTTAGGATGAATTCAGTGTAAATCATCATCCTAGTCACACAATTAAATACTATAAGCTTCCTTAACCCTCAGCTCAGACTTTCCTAATCTCTGAAAGAAAGCAATGCCAGATGGCCATGAACAACTGTTAAGAATCAGAGGGACACAGAGAAATACCTGAAGCTCTCAGTAATTCAGTGGAGAAACACCTTCTGTTCCAACTTACTGCTAGGCCCCACTTAGACAAATTTGCTTTGTACAACTGATAGGTGATCCCTTCAGGTTAACTGATACACATGCTGGTAGTTTTCAAAAGCCATATTTTGTCATGAAATGAATTCACAGACACTGAATTTTTGCTACAATTCTTGGTTGTAGTTATCACAGCAACAGCATGTTGGCCACAAAGTGTAAAGAGGATCCACTGACTACTGCACTTCTCCATCAGTTTAAAACATACAATTGTGTCTAAGTATCTGTGGATACACATTAAAATAAGTAAAATACGATGTATGTAAAAATAATGTGTGTAATATAAAATATTCACATATAATTAGTTGTCAAATCTGTGAGTTACTGTGTGAGTTAGCTGCAAGACTGATAGAGTAGTAGAGCCCATTGGCCCATGAGGCACAGATAAGGCCCCATTTCTCTACCTCAAGAAGAAATAATGGGAAAAGATTCCTCTTTTCCTACAGAAGAACGTTCTCCTCTGAGCCAACACTAAGAAATATTCCAGACCATCATGCCCAGCATGCTGGGATGCCAAAGGGCACCTCCTGTGCTCATTTTCAGAGGAAGCATCTCACAAGCACCATTTTATGTGATAACAGTGTGGCAGTGGTCTCCTCATCTCTGAAGACCAGGAGCCTCATTCTGCTTAAAATTACAGTTGAGGAAATTTCATGTTTAAAAATGAAGCTTCCTTTTTTAAAAATGAATCACCTTGCGTTATGAAAGATGACAGTCACTGCTCAAGAGCAGGCCACAGCTTCATGTTTTTGGACTTGGGTTTCTTAACAGAAATTCAGAAGGGAGCAATGAGAACAGGCAAACCTGGGAATGGAAAAAGCAGGTTAAGAAGAAAGATAGGACTGAAATAGCAGGGAGTGCTTCAGGGCAGGGCAGGAGCAGAGGACACTGGCAGAGCTGTGGGGGGAATCCAGTGCTGGGCTAGCAGGAGAGTTCAGGGCAGGAGTGAGAGATGCTACAGGTGCACAGCAGCAGCAAGGAGCACATAGAGAGCCAAACATTCACAACCTCTCAGACAGTCATGGTGGAACTAGTGCAGGTTCCAGCTATGAAGCCAGATGCGGCAAACTACAGAACACGCGTAGCGCAGTATGCTTCATTCAGTTGCATTTCCATGAGTCCAAGAATAATGTTATTCATCTGAATGTCTCAAACAATAAAATAGCCCAGTAAAAAAAAACCAAAAACCAAAAACACACCCCACACCAGGAAAACTGGAAGAATGCACAAGAACATCATTCTAGCCTGCAAAATTGAGTATAAGATAGCTACAGTAAAGAAGGGAGAACTTCTGAGCAATTTAAGCCAGGCTGAAAGATCACATGTCTGTTGTAAACTACTCTGAAAAGTACCTGACATCTTGCATTTAACAATTTTCAATAATCTCTCAGATTCACCCGGCCAGAGCATAATTTTCCTTCCAAATAGTACAGTTCACACACCCAAAACAGGGCATTTTTAGAATATTTTTATTTTAAAAATAATTTTTTTAGAATATCAGATAGAGATGTGGTGATAAAATTTAGTAACATAAAGAAAAGTGATATAAGCATCACAACAAAAGACATGGTGAGGAGAATGTGAAGGGGATTAAGAGTTAAGAGTAAGAACTGAAGAAGCACAGGACACTAGAGAACTGTTCCAGATGGTAGGCTAGTTTTAACCTAAGCAGCAATGTGTTTGTACAGAAGTCCAGTGGGAGCTGAGCAGACAGAGATGAGCACACAGATGAAGTATGAAAGGTTCTTGCAAGTTCAAGGGATGGAAAAAATGGACTCTGAAGGTCTGATGCAGAGTCAAGAAAACTGCTGCTTGGGAAGAAGAAAAACAATCAAAGAAAGATGTTGCATCTAAGGAGGTGAGGAGTAAAAACACCTACATAACAGATCACAGAGGACATAAGTATTGAGACTAGATAAAAGCTTTTCTAAAACTAGTCACCACATACAGATATGAAAAAAAAAATAGTTCAAGGTGTCAAAGTAATGCAGCATTGTGTCAAATAGCCAGTTTAATATAAATATGGTGTGTTTAACATGATTTATTCCAAAAATACTTATGGCAACTTTCTAGTAGGGTATGTGTACAGAAAAAAATAAAATTAAAATCCTAAGTGAACTTTGATAAGATGTTCTTCAGTGATCAGTTCTATCTTTCTATTTCAGTAAGGTGCCCACGAGTTCAGTAACTGTAGGATTTCAGTCTATTACTGATAAAAGCTCATTGTTGCGTGAGCGGTTCAACACTGTACCAAATCTCCCATTAACTCTTGCTCTTAGAGGTTATTTCAGTAAGTGGGTCAAGATAAACAGAGAACCTGCTAGTAAGGCTCCTAATTTGAACAATGATATCTGTACACCAGAGGTAGCTATGAACTAGACTGCTAATGCCCCTTTTTCCAAAATAAATCCTGGGGTGGTGTTTTCTTTTATTTACGAAGCTTACTGTATGTTCCTGGATCACAACCATGAATGGTTTTGTTCACGTGCCCAAGCTTTGTAACCACCAGGAAAGCAGTGACCTTTGATTTCAAACAAAGCAAACTGTTTCATCTCGGGTTATATTCATGAATATTCAGTATTTCAAGTAGCCTGTGATTTCCTTAAAAATACTGTACTGAAGGATGCCTAGCTGGCAGATGACTTAACTTTTCCTCCCTCCCTTGTACGTGACCATACTTTGCTCAAAGTAGCCATTATGCTTTTAAGTTGCTGGCTGAAACATTCATTGTTACAACTCCTCACGCCTCTTGGCTGATGGAGGAAAATCAATTTTGATCCCTGAGAACCAAGTGCAAGTCTCCAACTTCACACACCAATGTGTACAATTGCAGCTGAGACTGAATTCAGATTAATTCACCATTCCAGGCATTTCACATTTATGCTGAGACTTTAAGAGGTTAGAACATACATGATTTACTGTTTTTAATTGGAGAAACGGGAAAGAACTTCCTTCAGATGAAAAAGCAGTTTGTGAAATGCAGCTTACACAAAGCAAATGAGATTTATGCTGACAATGAAAATATACTTTAAAAATTAACCTTCAGCTTTTTGCAAAACAAGTATTACGACAGAATTCAACAATCCAGCTACTGCAGGATTTTAATGCTACAATAATTCTGGTCTTCCTTAAAGGGCATCAATTCTGCCCTTTCTTAGATAACCCAGTTCAAAGCACAATAGAATAGCAATTCTGAGCAATTAGAAGCCAAACTACAGTAACCACGTAGCAATAAAGATATAGAAAGCATGTGCATTTCCCGAGAGACACAAGTTTAACACTGAAAATATTCCAAGCAGGTATGAGAGAGAGAGGGAGGGGAGGAGAGAACTTACTGTACTGCTTCAAAGATGCACTACACACATAATGCAGCAGTACAGGATACACTAACAGATGAAGGCAACTGAAAAGGCAGTACTCACCCAAAATATTAAATTGAAAAGGAACATCATGTATTTCAAACAACACAGGCAGCCTCTTGCCATGTTGCACTTCTTAAATTCTAAAAGGAAAACAAAGGATAGATCCAGGTAAAAGACCACGTATTTGCTGCCTTTGGGTGCACTGTATTTTTCACTTTTTACGCCAGTTCCAGTCCCAGCGCCGGTCCCGGTTCCGACCCCAGTGTGGCTCTGTGTGCGTGATCCAGTTGTACCATAGAAAGCTCCTGCAGTAAAACCTCGACCAAATTGCCTCCCTGAGGTAGAAGGTTTAGCAAAATCTGAGTCTTTGCTATCCAAAGATGGACTCCGGTGAATTGAAGAATCCTCACTACTTGACTTCTCCATGATCTCTCTTTTCACAGTTGTCAGATTTAATGTATAGCATCTCTCAGCATTAAATGCAGTGCCTTGCAAATGCCACAGTGCGCTAAGAGCTGTCTGTGTTTTGCTTCTCTTTTTCTTCGTACATAAATCAGATAATCACTGCAGAATTTATTCACTGCATTGTTGCTGGGTTTATTTTTTATAGCAATGTAGGCTGTATTCTGCCTGTCTGAAGCATGGATTTATACATCAATATCCCATGCAAGAGCACACTCATGATTTATCTTGATGAATCAGTTATGCAGAACTTTGATTTTTATTAAAAAGAGCCATAAGCTCTTTCTCTGCACTCCTAGTCTACAGTCCTCTAATCTATAGGCAGCAGATGGTCCTTGCATCCATTTCCAAAAAGCTTCTGCAGTACACCTGGGAGACTCTCCGAGCCGGAGCACTTTCCTTGCTCTCAGCTTCCCTCTCTGTGTCTCTCTGACTCTCTCTCTCACACGCTGTCTTTTTTCTTTCCACCCATTTGCAGTGTCTCATTCAGTAACCAGCTACCGGAGCGCACTCTGTGTTTCACTGCTGTTGCCGTGAAATCATCAGCAACTGCAACCACTGGGCATTTCCCACAGAAATCCCTGACCTAACTATCGAGTAATAAATCCGCCCTCCTGCTCGCCCCTCCCCTCTGCTTTCCATCGGGCCAGTTAGCAGAAGCCTTCTCCTCCAGGACACACCCCCATGACATAATATCTTTAATAGGATTAGAATTACTCTTGACTATACAAGTGCACAACAGAAAATCTCTTTAAATGTCAAGTACTGTTTAGCTGTTGATGCGCTGGAACTGTTAGGCAGTGATATTCCTTCAATGCAATGAAATACGGAAAAAGTATGGATTAGACAGACAGGTGCTAACCTCTCTCTGCTCATTAAGACTGACTTACATTTTCTTCTGGCTTGAACAAGTCTCACGGGACAAGCAACGGGAATAGACTAGCACCCAGCATCCGCTGCTTAGGCACACGGCTCAGTTGTACATGCACAAAATGCGACACCGTCACCTGTGACATAATTACCCAGAACCGGAAAAGCAGAGCTGCTGCCTCTTACGAGGTCACCATTCAATTCTCAAAACTCCTGAAATGTAAGGGGATCTGAGCCTGCAGCTATTTACATGCTATTTAACAAGCACATCAGAGATTCTTGTTGTGTACAGCAATAAGCCATCTTACATCACAGGTCGTCTGTGAACTAGAAACACTGACCCAAATGCCACATTGCTTTTCCACAGAGGAGTGCAACATGCCTGCTAGGACTCCGAAACAGGGTGGGCACCGTGCATGTGTGCCTGCACATATGCATGCTAGTGCCTGGAGCTGGGGGAGAGAAACACTTCAGGTCACTACTGCCCCTATTTCCAAATCCGTCAAATTTGTCATAAGCGCAAAAGCAGAGCACCAGCGGTGTGAAGTGCTACAGCAGATTTAAAATGCAGGTTATTCTTTTCTTTCTGTAAAGAAAGAAACCACACTAGGAGGCCACTGTGAAGGAAATACAGCTACCGGGAAAAGCAAAATTCTATGCAATTTTCAACTGACCCCCTCCACATGCTCACTGAATGCACTATTAATGGTTATATCAAGTAACTTTGAAAAAAGAAAATATAACATTTATTCAATCTTATATATCTATGGCCAAAATCACCTAAAGATTCTGTAGTTTTTATGTAACAACATCAGAATCAACACCTGAAAGCAGTGTTGTACCTTTCTTGACAGGCTTTTTCTGCTATAAGTTCTCTCCACCAATAAAGTACATGAAACACCCAGTATCTGAATGTGTAATATCACTCTCTCACTTTTTCTGCTCTAAAATAAGATTTGAACAACAGGCAGGTCCAAACCCATATCAACAATGTTTGTTCACTTTGCTTTTCAAAAGTAATTTCACAGCTCCCTGCATCAAATGTGTCCATCAGAAAAATGACTGCAGGATGACTGCTCAGCACTGTGTGTGACAGCAGAAAAAGTTACACACTAAACACCCAAGTAAAAGAAGATAAATTAGCATTGACCAAAGTAGAATGGTCATTTCTATATGTGTCTACGGCGCACATACAAACTTCACCATAAGCAGTTACCAAGAAGGAACGTTTTCAGAAAAAAACATGGAAGCAACTTGCAGGTCACAGCCAGGTACCTGCCTCATATACTGTAGGAGCCTGTAGGATAACTCACATTGAAACACAAGGCAAACGTCTGAGTATGGATTTAGAAGACTGAAAAAACTCTTCTGTTTGAAATTCACTTACTGGAAGTGTGAAGTTGTACCACTCCAAAGCAATGCTGCAGCTAGACATTTTCAGTGGTTTTCACTTGTCATACAAAACTGAGCTCTCAGCCAAAAAATTGTGAGAACACACAAGTACTTTAAGGCATTTTTAGTTTTTAGGTTTTGCATCCTTTGGTTTGCCATAAAATTTACACCGATTTAGACTAGCTACAGAAAAAAAATTGCTCTGCACTTGTTAAAATTAATGTAATATAAATATTTGCCTTCCCATTGAAAGTACATGACAAAAATAATTAATCTGCCCTCCTCAAGGTCAAAAAACTATAAGAATATTCTGTAAAAAGCAAAAAATTTTCACAGATACGCTAAGCGTTTGTAAATAGTGGAAACTTTCTACTGGTGCTTAAAAAAAAAAAAAAAAGGTAAAACAACTATACCTCTTTTATTTCAAGTTTTCATTATTAGACCTTATTGAAGTTTTCCAGTTTTCTATTTTTACCTCCAAATACTACAAGTACTGGTTTTCTGCACCATTACCTCTACTGTACCCTCCATGAAGAGATCTCCATGACTAGTCTACAACACAGTTTGTATTTCAGAAGAGTCCCAACCAAAGACACACGTAAACTCAACAGTTTAAAAATCCAGACCTGAGCCATGAGCAGTGGAGAAAACAAGGTTCCAGATCAGCCTCTCCTCCTGCTGTGTAGCAAGAAAACATATGACTCTCTCATGGTTATGCTGTAGCCACCAGGGAGACTTTACAAGCCTCAGTAACCTTCAGCCACTTCAATTTGCAGCCATGGAGCATCTTTACAGATTAGAAGCCACTTCCTGCTGCTGAAACTCTAACTCAGTGCTCAGGTAGCTCAGTTAATAAACCACACAGGGCTGCTTACTTGCTAAATAAATAAATGGTGAAAAATCTGTAAGCAGTCTGTCCAGCTGTGTTTTGACCAGCCACTGCACTCAACTCTGCCTCTGACTGAGACTTCAGCAGAAGGTGTTGCTGCGTGGCAACAGCACCTTTCAGGGTCCCACTCAGCAGTGTAACCTCAGCCTGAGGACAAACACATTTTGCTGCACTACAGATCTTACCTCTGTTTAGTAATCAGGGCATGAAAAACATTCAAAAGCTCACTCTGTACTTCATCAATGTTTGATTACTGAATCACAGAATTTTGTTGCTGAGTGATGCCTTCACATCAAGAAAATAATTTCAGTCCCACGTGTATATGCCTGGGACAAGGCAATAAACATCAATCCAATTCATTTAAATGGCTCTTCCAAATATTAAGGGTAAAAATTTAGGCCACTTTCAGATAGCAGGTATGAAAATCAATGTCACAACGGGTGTAGCCAAAAAAGAGAAAGGAAGGGTATTAGTAATATGGTCAAAAAGCACAGGCTGGCTCTGCTACTAAATCTGACTTATTCGGTTCCCTCCTGGGAACAGTCCACTGTAGTCCCAAAGCACACATCCCAGCATCTTCATTTCTTAGTAAATTTCACAAATTATTTAATCTTTTTTCCCATCCTGTAGTTAAATCTCACCAGAACTTCAGTGCCAGTTACACCCAGCTACAGTGCTCCTGAACCCCTGTTTGTTTCTGTCCTCCTCAGCTGTTTTTTGCACAACTGGCTCACGGAATCATGCTGCAAAACAGCAAAAGCTGACCAAGTTTATAAACATATTTATAAACACAGATTTTAAAATATGTAAGATATATCAGCAATATAGAAAAAAAATAAACATCTTTTCCCCCTTTTGGAAATTTCAAATCAATTTTACTTGACATTCTCCTTCAGTTAGCTTGCTGATCCAGCGAGAGGGAGAGGGACTACAACAGGCAAGAGCAGTAAAAAAATACTGAAGGCTGAGCAAAAATATCTTAAGCTTTTTTTATGTCTCCCATGATTCCTGAAGATGAAATATGAAACTCCAGGGTTCTTTTAAAAAGGAAAAATAAAAACTCCAGTCACCATGGTACACAAGCCATTTTACACCTTATATTTTTTCTTGCAATTTCTATTAGGTAGGATAATGCTACTGCCACTATTTTAAATATGGAGAACTCAAGGACCAAGATGTTTGCTGAGGATGAATAGGAAACTGCTGGCAGAGGAGCAAACCAAATCTGCCTCACACATCCTCAGCTAGTCCACTAATCACTGCACCATTCTCAAATTAATTATTTTTGGAATCACGAGTTTTAGTAACCCTGCCGCATGACTTCAGAACAATACTGAGCCCCGCAGAGAGATGTACAAATGCATATGCTATCAAGTGTTCAAAGGATATGGTTCTTAAATTCAGTCTTTTCTTTCGAATTATATTGACCAGGAACTCAATTTTACAAGCCTTCTTCAGGGTACATTAGACAGGCAAAGAACAGAGATTGCTGAGTATAAACACAGTGACTACATCTTTCCAGCCACTGCTGTGAATCCTGGAAGTCCATGAGAAGGAGGTAAGGAACAAGAGTTGAAAATAATAGCTTACAACTGCATACAGCTGCACACAGATGAAAGCTCAGATTAAAAAAGAAACCAAACCAACACTGATTTTGGAATAAGCTTAAAGGGAAAAGTATGTCTGAAGAATAGAACTGAAATTAGGATCACATGAGAGACAAAACCATGGGGTTCTCAGGTCTTCCGTGCTCTTGGTTCCGTGCCAAAAAATTTACAGGCTCCAGCAAGGTAAAACACCTGAAGTTCTCAAGTCTTCCAAGGCTGCAGAATTTATAACCAAAAACCTGGATGCTCTGCCAGTTGTAATGCACATCCTGGGGCCTCCCAAGCTCCAGCTTGGATGCTGTAAATCCAAAGTATTCTGCTGATCATGGGATTGGACAAAAACGAAGTAGATTTCAAGGACAACTTTGTGTTGTAGACAAGTTTTGAAATCTGCCTGTGTTTTTCAGAACCAAATAGCCCAAGCCATATTTAACCTTTGACACACTTTCATTTTCCACTCAGTATTCCATTAGAACCAGACAGAACTACTGTAACTTCAGTTTTGGAGTCTCCAATCACTGATCATAGCTTCACACATTATTTAGAGCCTACATGAACAGCTAGTTTGATATAAATGTTTAAAAAAAGAATCACTGCCAAGTGTTCAGAGAAGAATGGAATGCACACTTAGTTTCCCTATGAGCATGAGGAGCAGCCATTTCTCTTACAGTCAGAAAACCACTATTTCCTTTGGCACACAGGGGACAGACAGCTGATGGAAGAGAGATTGGATTCATTAAAAACAGGCTTACTCACAGCTGGTGCCTGTGACTGACCAGCAAACAATCCCAACGCTTTCTGAGAGACAACAACCTCACGCCCTTCTCTCTTCACCTGCTAGCACAACCAAAAGCATCCAAAACACATCACCTGATCCTCAATTCCTCCTGCAGAAGAAAGCCAGCTCCAGATGACAGGTAAAAGGATCTGGGATAGGTAAATATGCATACAGCATAAGCTGGAAGGAAAATCAGGATGCTCAGATGGATTTTTGGAGGCTGAATTCCATATTCTGGGACTCCACCTAACATTGGTATGGCTGAAATAAAAGGAGGCCCTGTGGAGAGACAGGAGTGGGACAGCACTCCAGGATGCAGGACGGTGTGAAGGAGCACCCCTGAGGAGGCACTGAGTTTGAGATCTGTGTGTAAAGAATCTATTCTTACAGATACAGGAACTGAGTGCCTAGACACTCACTTGTCAATCCAACACCCACCTCCATTAGTTCTGAATTCACCAAGAGAAATTGTACTTCTTGACATTGTTACTGGAAAGGAAACTAATTAATCTGTTTCTATGACAAAAAAAAGAGAATAGCAGCTCATGGTTGCCTCTGATGATTAACACTCCTTGCCTCCACAGGGTAAAGAGATAAAAAAAAAAAGGTAAAATCTCTTCGAATGGCCTAAATTAATACTTACTAGTTTATACTAACATATACCAGTGAGACGAGTTTATCTGTCCAATACGGGGTCCTCACTGGGTGGATGACCAAGAAAACAAGATCCTGTTGTAAGACTTTCCACTGCGCCAAACATTCTGTGTCATTTGGCCCCTGGGATTTCCACTAAAAATCATTTCCTGCTAACAATGTGCATGTAGCTAAGACTTCTTATTTAACACCAGAGAGAGAATGAGATTCTGTCTCCAAATTGTATAGAGGAATTAGTTGTAAATCATGTCAGGAACCTTAACCCACTGTGGTCAATTGCAGATGATGAGGTGATATGCTAATGCACAGGAGATTTGGGGCATGCAGATTAAAGTGCAGCGTGAGGTCCAAAAGCTAAGAAATTTTGATTATGTCACACCTTCACACCAGTTGTCCCTCAGGGGCCCTCAGACTGAGCACAAAAATCGTCTAAGTTTCCTAAGTGACAGAAAAACACAACACAAAATGGAAATCCTGCTACCAACATTTAAGCTTTTAAATCAAAACATTCACACTATATACAGGGATCTTTTGGGGTTTGGTTTTCACTTCACAAACATCATGAAATATACTAGATCTGAAAGAAGCACTGTAAATACTATGTAAGAAGACAATTCACCACTGTTAGTTTTACCTTTAAGAACTAAAATTCAGAGAGTCTGTTTATTGTTTGTTTCTAAGAATGCTCGAAATCAGTGTCTTCTTGGGCTCAGCAGTGTACATATGTAGAGCAAGTTAACCCATACCACAGTCAGTCTAATATCCAAACAGAAAAACAGAGACTAACAGAGACTGGCTAAAAAAAAAAAAAAAAAAAAAAAAAAAAAAAAAAAAAAAAGGTGTTTTTTTCTGAAGTCCCAGAACTACCTTTCCAATTCTCCCTCGAGCAGGTGAAAGAAAACAAGATAGATGAGGGCAAAGAGAACAGCATGTGCCCAAGCAGATAGGCCTATCCTACCAGGCAGCAGAGCTTAACAGATGCTTTGGAACAGTCTGTTTATGACTTTTAGCTTAAGAATGTGTATGCCTTTTAATTATAGGGTGTTTATCTCATCTTCCATAACAGTGAATACATTTTTTCATCTTCATCAACAGCTAATCCTTAAATTCTGCTGAGAACTTAGCCTCAATATTTTAGGGCAGTGAGTTCCACAGATATGCATTATGTTAAAAAAAAAAACCCTAGCATCTTCCTCTTATTCATTATCATTATTAAGCTTTCCAGCTCTATCCTCTGTCTGGATATTCATCCTCATCCCATAATTCATTCGTTTGTAATCCTCTATTACATCCTATGCTATTGTCCTTCATTAAACTAAGCACTTCTCAGCATGTCCTGTTATTGAAAACTCTCTGACTCCCTAACAATTTCAGTTAACCATCTTAGGGCCTCTTTCTTTGAGCTATGTTTCTACCACAATCTTTCCCAATCTGCTGATGAGAAGATCTTCTTTTGAAAGAACAAGAGTTAATGTTCAGATTCAAAATAAATTTAATCAATTCTGTTTCTACCAACACCTTATCTTTGTAAAAGTGAAGTTACTCAGATTCAACAGACATTTTTCCATCATCCACATTCTGCTTTTCTATTTCAGATTCAAAAGTTGGCTCTGAAAAGGTTTAACTTTTTAAAGCTTAACAGGAAGACCCTTGTAGTTTAAATTTGTATCTTAGGAGGGAAGGGAGTTTTCTTACTACCGTGACATGAGTCTAACACTGATTCCTTGTAAAGTCACCAGACATAAACAAAATCAACTCTTGGTCATCCATTAATGTGTGGCACAAACTGCTGTCTCCATCCAGTACACACAAAAAAAAGAAGGTGTATGCAGGAAAATGTTTTTACTTCACATACAGAGACAATAAGATCAAGGGACCAGAAAGCTGCCAGCCAGAGGCAGGAAGGCAGCAGCATCACATCCCTAACACCGCTGTGTGAGGAAACATCACAAATCAGATATCCAAAACCACGCTTTAAAAATTGAAGACCAAAAAAAGAAAGCAGGGGCGAGGAAGTGAGAAGGGTTCTTCTTATTTCACACCTATTTTTTGCGGAGGTAAAGTACATGATCCGAGCACTTCTCTTCCACTCCCACTTTAGATGACAGTTTAGGTTTTTACATCTCCTATATTGACTACAGATTAAAGAAAGCCAGCAAACAGCCAAAGGTTTTTGCCTATCATAAATGATGATATCCTTTCTTCTTCTTGGATGGTGCAGCAGGATTTCATTAATACAATAACTCTTCTAACTGCGTCCAACGTGTACAAGTCTCTTGAACAAAATCAGGTGGATTTTCTCTAACATCTGTTCCAAAGAGGCTGTCTTTCACCAGCAGTCTGCTGTTTTGAATTAACTGACAGCTGGTGTCTATGTATTAGCAGAACTATTAAACTTAAAAACCAACAAATTGAAAAACCCCTCATACAAATGGCTCCATGTGAAGAAAGAACCAAGAGAATGATGTAAGCATTCATTTTTGAAAGGCAGCACACATCTCTGAAACCTGCTCAGTTATGCTACGAAGGAACATTTCTTAGCACATTCCTTTCACAATTGAATGAATTCTTTCATTGCTAAAATATTCATTTTTTGGCACTTAAACACGAACAGGTGTCATTCCATGAATGGAGACATTTAAAACCACTGTGTCAGGGCTGGCAGAGACCCAGATGTCTTCAATGGGCAGCTACTCATCACCAGCCCCAGCCTCCTACCTAAGACTCACTGGAAGTGGCAGACTGAATGCCTTACTGGAGCGTCATCACCTCAGACATCTGTGAGTTATCAAAAGGCTGTTTTCCAGCAGCATTTCTAAGCAAAACGTAACCCCAGGTCCCACCTTCAGGTCAAAGAGGCACAGCTCTCAGAGAGGAGTCACACCACCAAATGAATGAAGTACTTGCCCAGAGCCAATGGCCTCCACAGATGAAGCTGGCATCAGAGAGGGCTGGCCTCAAGTCACAGTACCAGGTTCCCCTCTGCTGGGCCCCCAGTGTGACCCTGGGCAGAAATGTCTGGAAACAAGGGTGAGGTCTAGTCCCTACAGCCATTCAGACCTCAGTCTACTCCTGGCCCTCCCTGACCACAGTCTCTTAACTGTGACACCAAGCCACATTGCCTAACAATTCTCAGTGCATACATCCTTTTATCTTTGAAGGCAGATGTTTCTGAATTCATAAGAAACAGTTTTCTAGTAATTCAAGGTAACTGGAATGTGCTTTCACTGCCATTAACAGCACTTCTCACGTTCTGATCAAAGCACTGCAGAACAGCCACATTCCAGCCTGCTGATTTGGGCTGGATTCATTTCTATGGCTTTCAACCAGCTTCCACAACATCTAGCCTGAGCAAAGTCCACAGACTCCTTCCTTGTCTCGAAGCTCTTTAAATTTACAAAAATAATCATATTTGACCATCTGCATCTGCCCTGCCAATAAAGCTTATTTATCTTTACAATAAAGTTTCCAGCATGTTGTGTGGTAACACTGTAGGATGTGGTCAACTTCAACATTTAAAATAGGATGTGCCTGTAACGTAGCAGTCATGCAATTCATGCTTTTTGCTTTGCCAACAACAGAGTCAGATTTAAATCCCAAGAGGAGGCAGATATTTTAGCCACCCTACTCATCTCACAAGAACGAGGCTAAATGGTTCTCATCTATTCTGCATGAGATACAAGAAAGGGTGTAATAATGAAAACAAGGTAACCCTCTTACTATAATCCGGCAGGTTTATGTAACGGTGCTGCTGTTCATGAGCTTTGTGATCGCTGTCAGCTCTTGTTACGAGGCAGTGAGAGATTTTAAATGACAAAGGAGCAAAGAAAAGGGGGGGAAAAAGCAGTTTGACATGACCCTGCCTGTCAAGTCATAAAAAGCTATCCAGCAGTTCAATTCCCTGACTTACAGTAGGAGCGACTAAACTTTTTACAGTATATTCATTAACAAGCTTTTGTAAAGGCAGAAGTAAAATGGGAAAATATACTTTTTAATGACCTTATCTGTATTACGGAGGACTCATTTACACTTGGAGGGAATGCTGTGTGCTAGCTGCAATACCAGGCATTCAGAGCCTAATATGGGGTATAAAGAATGGTGCAAGCATGTTTGACTCTTTCCCAAAAGCCAAGCCCACATTCACATCATTTTGAAAAAGTTTAATTGTACCATCAGTGTCTCTCAGAGATGAGAAAACCAAGATAGATACCCTTGATCAGCAGTCAGAAACGAAGAGCGTTCCAAAAATTCCTAATAGAGGCATCTGAAAGGCAGGGGGAAAAAAAGGCATCTTTTGTAGGGGAAAACTATTTGTGTCATTCAATCTGCTCTGATCTACTTAGGTGTGTCACAAGTATGCAGTAGCTATTGTATGAAATATCAATTGGCCTTTAGAAGCTGCACTTCATAAATTCATCACAGGCAGATATTTTCCATTTACAAATTAATTGGGATGCTGGCATTTTATTTCAGAAGGAACCAACGTGATGTTTCACTCTCTGCTCTGCAAACTGGTTCAGGGGAACCTATCAAAAATACATGGCCATAAACGTTTAGCAAATGGTGTGCATCCAGATGGAGTTTTAAACAACATGAATGAAACTAAAGACTTGCAAAATGCAGTATCATGTAAGCGTGATAGTTTGGGTCCAAATATGCCTTGTAGGAGTCACATTTGATGCCCATAGCAAGAATATGTATACGATCTTTCTCTCTTCTCTCCTAAATGTCCAAGTCCAGAGTAATTTTAAATCTAAACTAATGTGCTAAAAAAGGCTTTCCAGACTTCTCTTCAGGAGAGCAACTTAATAGTAAATCTACAATAATAAAATCCATTGATAATGTTTTGTTTCGTTTTGTTTTAACTCTACAGTGCCCATGTCTGTAAAACAGACACATGCAGGTGTGGACATCAACGTCCCCAAAATGAAAAATTCCTGGATTTTATCCAGCTGATGGGTTCTCCTTCTGTGTTATTTTTCTCATATTTCATTTCTTATCTTTCACTTGTCCCTTTCGAGCCAAACATTTCCTCAGATGTAACAGAAATTCTCTCAAGCCAAACACTTTTCAGAAGAGTTTTATAAACTCATCATCCTATCCCATATCTGAAATACAACTTCTCTAAACTGACCATACCTCACTCCTCTCCTCCCCCACTTCTGTGCCAATGGTTTTATTACAGGCCTGTCTTGTCTAATACTTAGTGTTTCTATTCCAACAGCATGGAAGCTGTTATATTAAACGTTTATCAGTAATGGGGTTACTCCCTCCTACAAGCTGAAGCGAAGTAATTTGGCAGATACAATCATGAGAAGATTCTGAAGGTTTATCACTTCCAGAAGAAACATAGTACCTAAAATACACAAGATTCCAACCAAACCTGACTGCACGAACTGCACTCGGAAATCTTATGTTTCTTGTATTCCAAGGATTGCTAAATTAAGTTCCCTGTGCTTCTTTTAAGTCAACTTGAATGCTTTCTGTCTCATACACTGAAAACTAAGTTTTGAAACTGTAATACAGTAAATTAAAAAAAAAAAAAAGAGAATAAAAAAACTCTTCTCACTCCCTGAGAAGTGTACCACTGGAAATGAGGTTGAAAGGAAACAAAAAGCAACAAAACCTTAATCAACAGAATTAGGACTTAGGGATCTCTGAACATACAAAGGGAACAAAGCTGATTAGTTGCAAGGTGCAGTTTCTCTTTACAGGTTATATTTTTCCAAACAGAATGACAGTTTGCACCTGTCCTGCAATTAAATGCCAGGCTTATGTATTATGCTGAAAATAAAATAAAAAAAAAGACTAAGAAAGTGTCTTGATCATTTCAAAGTTCAGTGCCTCCCAAAGAGCTATTCTACAGCACTTTTAGCACCTTTTACACAGGTATCTCACTTTTGTCCTTACCTACTCCATCTGCTGTGTTTGTCTCTATCAAATATCGATGGTATCTGAGTCTAAAAGACTACATCAATACCAAGCCGTAGGCTGGAAGCGAGGAGTGGGGAATAATTAATTCTTCCATAAAAATTGTTCCCTAACAAATTGTTCCCAGTCACTAGAGCCTTCAAAATGTCTATCACAGAACTATCTTCATGCATTTTAAGCATCCTTCATACTAAGGATCCAGTTATTTTCATTTTAATATAAAGAACAAATGCTCAGAATCCAAATAATCCGAAACGGATTTCTACATTGTCCTGAATTCTCAAGCACTGAAAAGAAAACCCTCAGACTACTGAAGGCCTGACACGGTAGAATGCTACAAAGTTCTGTCAACCAGATTCCCTCTCAGATTTCACAGGCCGGTCACCAGTAGCTCTTATGCGTAATCTGTAAAACACATTTTTAAAGCAACCAGGGACCCTTCGAAATGAAAAAACAGATACACATTTTTGACACACATCTCTCAATACTGGGAAAACGTAAGGCACTGACTTCTTTTATAGAAGGGAAAAGATACGTGCTTAGGGACAGAATTCCAAATTAAGATACCCTCAAGTGATGCTATACGCTGTTTTGAAATAAAACTTCCACCTCATAAAATGTTAATATTAGGGCTTTAGGCAGACATTTAAGGTCAGGACAGATGTGCTGCCTAACACGTAAAAGACTCTCACTTTCCAGAAGGCCAATAAATGCCTTTCAGTAACTAAAAAGCAGTTACAGAAGATGGTGGTAGTTTGTTCACAAGTGTGAATGTTGGCAAGTCAAGCAATAGAAAGAAGTTGCTCAGGGGAGAATTTGACCTGGATATAAGTGGAAAAAAAATCAGTGGGAGAACAATTAAACACTGAAACAGACTGCTTAGAGATTTCCCTTACTGGAAATATTCAAGACTTAACTTGACAGGGGCCTGCCTAACTTAGCTTGAACTGGGGTCCTGCTTTCATTAGAAAGTTGGACCATGTGCTCTCCAGCATCTCCTTTCATCCTAACTTTGCTGAGATTCTAACAGTTTGTTCTAAGATCTGAAACTCAGGCTGTGAAAGACTGACACTGAACTTTTTGGAGTAGCATTGACTTGAACTACAGTTGCATGCCCTGAAAAACTGGCAAACTGAAATTTCTATCCGACTGATGAGGAGGGGAAAAAAGAGATGCCTCTTCTCAGTAGCTAGATTTGACAAATCAGGAACATCCTCATCCTATCAATTGAGTATCTGCAGATTATAAAGCCTGTCTGATCTGTTTGACTTAATTTGATAGTTAGCCCTTCTAATCTGTTAACTACTATCTTCTTTAACAAAAGAAACAACACAACAACTTCCAGTCTTTCCTTTCATCATGCCCTGCCTTTTTTTTTTTTTTTTTTTTTTTTTTCCCCTACTGGAGTGTGAATTCCATACAAGAGTGCATTTGTCAGAATGAAGGAACTTCCCCAATGAAAGGAATGCAATTCATTTGCAAAAAGCAGGGATTAGTAATCATTTAAAAGCAATCCATCTGCCTTTAGAGATGTACAGGCTGCACAGACGAAGGGCTAGTTTAATCTCTTCAAGAGTAAATTTCTGAAAGATCCCAAATTAAATTATTTACATGGGAGAAGCAAGCTTGATCCTTGAGCACAGAGATGGTGGAGTTTCTTTTGCTGTTGCCACTATGTCACTGACAGCAGAAAGCTATTTAAAGACAGTGACCTGACAAGCTGGTGCAGTTTTGGATACATCTATCTAAACTCAAAAAGAAAAAAAAAAAAAAAAAAAAAAAAGGCAAAATGGTGCTACATCTGGCCATATAACCCAATAATTGCTTTATTGTTAGAGCTTTTAACAGTTGTGGACAGTCTCGCCATGGGGCTGTGCCCCCCTAGATGTTTCATTCTGCATCAGACATACATGGTGCATTATTTTCCTCAGGATTTTTTGAAGGAGTATTAGTCATATTGTTTGTAACCTTTTTGAAATGAACTGCTGTAATGGCAAACATTAGCATATGGAAACATTTCCTTGCAGTGTTTTGCTTCCTTTGCTGTGCTATATCACAAGGAGCATAATATATGAAAAAGCCAAACAAATATGGTTTGGATTCTTGGGTGCTAATAATGCTAAAGAGTAATTTTGATGGAACTGCTGAAAGAGCTAAAATATTTTTAACTTCCCTACTTCCAGTACTCATGTGACTATAAAACACAATTAATTTTGATGATGAAGAGTCCTAGGCACATGCTTCCAAAGTGTTGTACATTCCTTTCATTCTTACAGAATCTGAAGGATTTATATACCCTGAAATGATTTATCTTTTTGAGACTCATCTGGGTAGCCACGCAGGTTGACAACAGGGTTTCTTCCCCCAGCAAGTGACCATATTCTATGTTAAAGTAGCACTGTCTGCTTTAACTCCAAGGAAAAAATCTTGCTACAGTCCGAAATACCCAGGATATCATTCCCATGGATTTAAAAAGTAATAAGCAATTCTACTGCTCCTAACAGGATCAGATGTCCTTGAGATTTTTAGAAGTGTTATTTCAGCGTGTCTCTACAGCTAAGCAGACACATAAGGCTGCTACAAGAGTAAGTGGATGAACAGACAGAACATTTGATGAATCTTCTTTTTAAGCTCCAAAAGAAATAGGGACACTGACAAACTTGAGTCATTTAGGGGTCAATTCTAGTTTATCCAGGTGGCCTCTCTGTCACCACACCTTAAAAAAAAATTCCCCCTCTTCCCTATAAATGAAGTTGCAACATGGCAACAGTAACAGATCCTGGCAACTCTCCATTATCCAAATCATGTAACTTACTCTCACTCTGGATTTCTAAGGAAGTAAGATTTATGCATCCAGACTGTCTTCAGTGAAACCCGAGGGAAGCGAGCAGGCAGGGTGCTGTACGAGCCCTGGAAACCCAAGCCAAGGCTCAGCAGCATGTGTTTGGAGTATCAATAGCAGCAAGGCAGAGCAGTGTGCGAGGCTGACCCGGAGCCTGCACGAAGAGTGGGCACACACACGGCAGGGTTCACATTCTGTGCACTGTGCCCTCACCCTGCACAGCCCTGCCACCAGGGCAGAGGGGACATCTTGCAGCCTGGGCAGGGTGGAAGGTGAGGAAAGGAGAGGTCTGCAATGAGCTCAACCATCCGAAAGAAAATCAGAACTCATTCATTCCGCTCTGGGCAGAATTTTAAACAGCGACAGACAGAACTGGAGCTGGGCAGTCACACCTTCAGCTCCGACAGTGTGTGGAGTAGCCTCAAGCACTCATCGCAACAGCAGCACAAAGTGAATTCTGCTGTGGACTCTGCCCTTCAAGCCCCATGACCTGGGCGGGGGCTTTAAAGTGGCCCTGCACAGAGGCAGGAGCAAGGCTGAGTGCCCTGTCTGAAAGGGGTTCTAGGACCACAGCTGCCAGTTTCAGCACCACAGACTGGCCTCTCTTCTCAATACTTCTCTCCCCACTTTGGTTTAGGATTTAGGCTCCACACAGCAGACACCCTCCTGATTTAACAGTTTTCCAACTTTAATCTCATTTTATTTTCTCTTTATGTGTCTAAACTCATCGCCCCCTTATTTTTCTGCTCTGAGGCTAACAATTCCCAGTTTGTTTTCAAAGCTCATTAAGAGAATTTTCTCTCTCCCTCTGTCATATCATTAACAGAAATGTTACACAACTCCAGTCCAACTCCCAACCTACATAACCATTGCACTACTGCTGATAATCAGCTCCTGTTTATCTTTCACCCAACTTTTTCTTCCTACCCAAGTGAATTTCAATTAATCTTCATGTTAGAAAGTAAACATATACCTACTTCCCTCTTGATTCCCTAAAATCATTAATTTCACAGTTCTATCAAAAAAAGCAATTACATTGTCTGGCAAGATTTATCCTTTATGAACTCATGTTGTTATTGCTTACAATTCTGTCACCCTGCAGACTCTGAGTTTGCATCCTCTTTTAATATCAGGCCCATTATTTTACCAGTGGTTATACTTTCAGGACAGTAATTGCTATGAAAAACCTTGGCTTTCTTTTGAAGGTCAACATTATAGTTTCCAGTCCTCACTCCTACTAACATTTCATTTTAGCTACCATCTCACAAAAACAATAATCACACAATAGTGGCAGCAGCAAGAAGGCTCACCAAACACAAACTACTTAAACTGAGGGGTAAGAAAGAGGGGAAAAAAAATCAACCTTTTTTTTTTTTTTTTTTACATACTCCCTTCATCATTCATTAACATTAAACGAAATTTTAACAGACAGCCTTCTGCTACAATAAAACATTCAGGGATTCTGTTTGGACTTGCAGAATGATGCAGGGTAAAGGGGACCCCTTGAGATCACCCAGTCCAACCCCATGGTCAAAGCAGAGCAAGCTTCAAAGCTGTATCATATTACTTAAGACCTTGTCCAGCAGAATTTGGAGAACTTCCAAGGTTGGTGATTCCACAGCTTCCTAGAGCAACCTCTTCTCACAGCAGCACCCCCAGGAAAAACTTTTTTCCTCACCTCCATTTGGGACTTACAGAGGCACCAGTCATGACCACTGCAGTCCTCCTGTCCTCCCTAAGGATTTCTGAGAAGAACCTGACTGTCTTCTCCACCACACTCCCTAAGTAAAGTAAGGCTATGAAAATCAGCCTGTTCTTCAGGCTACATCAGTCCAGCTACCTACATCTTGTAAACAGTATGTGCTCCAGATCCTTCGGAATCTTGTAGCCCTTCACTGCATTTGCTTGCCAGCATCAACCTGGTACTGAGAAGACCAGCCCTGGGTACAACCTGGTGTGGCCTCATGAGCACTGAGCATCAGGAAACAGAGATAATCCCTTCCTCATTGCTATTGTAAGGCATCTGACTGCATTTGCACAATTTCAGTTTTCCAGGTTTTCTCACAATGGTAACTTTTGACTGTCCTTGTACTCCATGCAGAGGATTTCTAATTGCACTGAAAATCCAGCCTTTCCATTGATGCATTCACTGAAGCTGGTGTTTAATAAACCAAATTACAGAATTTGCACTTGATCTCTACAAGCCTGTGTATGCTTTTAACCAGTTCTCTGCCATCAACCAAACAGGCCAGGTAAGAGAAGACAGATAGGAGTTCAGACCTGGAATTTCCTAGAAATGCAAGTACCAGCAATGGGACAAAAACCAATAGTATAAGGTGCAAACAGCGTTGTTATGCCTGAGGAAAAGCAGCACAAGAAGGTGAAAAGAACAGGGCAGACAGCAGCATGCAGCTGTAGCAGTCCAGTCAGTTCAGAAGGTTCATATTTTACTAAGCCAGGAAGTAGTAAAAATACAAAGAACTGGAACATCTTCTCATACGTGTCCTTAAAGCCCAGCAAGATAAAGCTTTACCTTGGTTGACCTCTTAAACATTTTCTGTGCTGCTGTTCATATTAGATTGGGAAAGAGATTTCTCCATACTGGCCATATCACAAGAACTGTGGAAGGCAGAAGACAAATGAGTGAAGATGGTCTGGTTTTTTCTGGTTTCTTTACGCTCTTTCACAAACCAAGAAAAAACAAGGTTAATGCTCTCCTGATACACAGCACAGACCAACGGCTCCAGTGGCAACAAAAAATAATAAATAAAGGGCCAGTGCTGGCCAGGAGACCATAAAGGGATGTGCATTGTACAGATTTTTTGCTTTTCAATTTTAGTTCAGGGATTTGTCTTAAGATGTATCTATTAGTCTCTGCTTTCCATTCTGCTTTAATAGTGATGTCCTGGTGAACACAGAATAGTTCTGTTATAGTTTAGGAGTAACATGGACTAATTTTACTCCCAGGATATTTATTGCATTCATCTAGTGGCTGAATAGAGAAGCTGAAAAAACAAACAGTAAGAAAATAGGATAGCTTAAAACAATGTCTCTTTGCAAACATCTGAGGGCTATTACAAAACAAAGGTCTATTTGCTACACATATTAGAAGTTAAAGAAGTTTTTCTCTTGCCATAGGCCAGGTGGTTGGAGCACAGTGTCTTGGGAAGCTGGGCAGAATGCCGGTTCTGGCTCCAGGAGAAACAGAAATACAGAGTCTGATAGCTGAGAGGGGAGTTCTTTGAGACCAAGGAGCAAAGAAAGTGGTATCTAGTCCTGTGACTATCTCATAAAAAAAAAGTATACCCTAATGTAGTTTTGATTTTCTTCCCTTGGGATACTTTCTTGGAAAAGGGCTCAGGCACTAAGGAACATCTGCAAATACTTCAAAAACATTTCCAGCACGGTTACACAATACAAGAAGTGCATTTCTGTGGCCAGCAACACACTGAGTTTTTATTTTGGAAGAACTGTGCAAAGAACGTTTCTGTGCCAAACTTCACATGGTGTGTGATCCATTGTTTTATATTCCAGCTTCACAGTTCAGGATCACCAGGTGAGTCACAATGTAAGTGGATGACACAAAATCCTATTTTCAGATGAATACACTTTTATTACTTCTCAGCATTTGTAACAGCATTCTGCATGCTCACCAGAACCAGCTGTGTACTTCCCTGCAGCCTGCATTCATAATTAGATTAGCCAAGCCATTCCATTAGGATGGAGTTCAGGCTTCCATCCTAGAGTTCAGGCATCCTGTGTCCTGGAAAAGTTTAGTGGGGACACACCAAAGCTCTTATTCAACAGCAGGATGTCAGAGATGGAGAAAGGCAAATGAGAAGTGCCAAAAGAAGACCAAGATGCAGCTAGCAGCCTAGTCCCAGTTGCTAGCAGTGGCAGACCTCTAAGAATATTTTACTAATACTCATCCCTGTAAAAGATACCAAATTATTTTGGAAGTTCTTTGTTGGCAAATGTCTAACACCAAAAAAAAAACAAACCCACAGATGCCAAATCAACCCCATTTTCACCCCTCCTCCCATCAACAATATTTAAATCTCAGATTTCCAGCTATTCAGCTAGAAAGAATAACTAGAACTTGCTAAGAGCTGCCAAATCTGATAGCCCCATGAAGGCAAAGGAATACAGGTTCATGTCTCCCACACCCAGGCAGTAGCAAGGCCATGCACATATTCCAAAGGCATACAAATACTTAAACAGAATATCACAGAATCGCAGAATTGTTGAGGTTGAAAAAGACCCTGAAGATCATCGAGTCTAACCATTAACCTGCCACTGCCAAGTTCACCACTAAACTATGTCCCTAAGTGCCACATCTACATATCTTTTAGTTACCTTCAGGGATGGTGACTCAACCACTTTCCTGGGCAGTCTGTTCCCATGCTTGACAACCTTTCCAATGAAGAAATTTTTCCTAAAATCCAATCTAAAACCCCACCAGGTGCAACTTCACATAGATATAGACACTAGGCTTGATCCTGTGCTGCTCGCTGGCTGATCAGGAAGAAAGCTCATCAGAGTGAAATTTGTGCTATTTGCACACATACACAACATGGATCCCTCAGAATGCTTGGTCTGTCCAGTATCAGCGCCCTGGTTTCCACTGTTGCTGACATGGGTGATAACCCATGAGGCCTGCAAAACCCTTCCTGTGGTTTGTGCCATGATCCCTAGCCATGGCTCGACTTGCTGGCACTTAGACTCAATGCACCCACAGGGAAAAGGGAGGACCTCACCCACAGAAACAGTCAGAAACAGAATAAGAATATAAGATGAACTCCAGTGATTAGACACAGAGCATGGCCAGGGAATGGAGTGGATTTCAGTCAGAAGGAACCTTTGGCAATCACCTAATCCAACTGCCTGACCTCTTCAGGGCAGACCAAAAGTTAAAGCATGCTATTAAGGTCATGGTCCAAATGCCCCTTAAACACTGAGAGGCTTAGGATATCAACCCCCTCTTGAGGAAGCCTGTTCCAGTGTCTGACCACCCTCTTGGGGAAGAAATGCTTCCTGATGTCAAGTCTAAACCTCCTCTAATGCAGCTTTGAAACATTCCCCCTAGTACTATCACAGGATGCCAGGGAGTCTGGGATCAGCACCTCCCTCTCCATTTCCCTTCCTCAGGGAGCTGCGAAGAGCAAGGCTGAGCAACCTCTCTGCCTCTCCTTTCTCCAAACTGGACAAACCCAGAGCCCCCAGCCACTCCTCCCAGGACACACCTTCCAGCCCTTCCACCAGCTTTGTTTCCCTCCTCTGCACACATCCAAAGACCTTCCCACCCCTCTGAAGTGGTGGTGCCCAGCGCTGTCCCGGCACTCCGGGTGAGCCGCAGCAGCGCCGGGCACAGCGGATGATCCCTGCTCTGCTCTGCCCGGCTGTGCTGCCGTGCTGGATCCCCCGGGACACGGTCTGTGCCCTCTGGGCTGCCCGGGCACACCCTGCTGACTGTCACTGAGCTGCTGCCACCAGCACCCCCAGGGCCCTCCCTGCAGGGCGCTCCCCAGACACTCCTGTCACGGTTTGTACTTGTGCCTGCAGTTACTCCATCCCAGGGCAGCATCTGGCACTTGTTCCTGAGAAATTTCATGCCGGGGAGGATTGCAAATGAACTGAACGGCCTCTCATGTTGACTCATCTTGACAGTTTTTTTTACACCCACACCATAGGCTGACCCTTCTCCTGTCACAGTCTGGGAGAAGTCAGGTCTTTGGGTCTTTGCACTGCTTTGGGTTGGTTGGGTTCTCTCACCTTCTGCACCTTTATGTTTATGACCCTTTTATCACATAACCTAACAGTACCCTCTGAAATTGGGCATGAATCCAAGGCTGCACTATGGTTAACCAGTGCACTTCTCCCACAGAATCAATCAAGGGAAACAGGGGCAGGGCTTACATGTTACTATGTACATCCTGCAACTTCATAAAACCAATCTAAGTCTTTTGTTAAACACAGACTTTAAAATTTAGAACTTGCTCATAAAAATTCATATTGTGTCCTACACAGAAGTTACGGTGTGTGTATATATATACACATATACATTACATATAAATTAATACTGTTAGATATGAATGAAAGTATTTTGCTGTCTGCTGCCAGCAGGGACACTAAAGAAATAAATGTACAACCCCAGAGTTATTTTTTCCAGTGATTTGTTCCTTATGAGATATATTTTGGAGCTATGTATTCTTCAGTGAGGCACTGCTTTATCAACACACTTTCCCATGCTTTTAGAAAGACTTGCTACAAAGTTTCAAAAACCAAGTCAAATCGAGTATTTTCAATTCCTCCCTTCCTGGTGAGATTTTTTCTTTGGCGGTGGGGATTGCACTTCACACAATGACAAAATGGTTTGGGTTGGAAGAGACATTAAAGATCATCTAGTTTCACCCCCTGTCACGGGCAGGGACACCTTGCACTAGACCAGGCTGCTCAAAGCCCCATCCAACCTGGCCTTGAACAATTCTAGGGATGGGGCTTCCACAGCTTCTCTGGGCAACTTATGCCAGTGCCTAATCATCCTCACAGTAAAGAATATCTTCTTTATATCTAATCTAAACCTACCTTCCTGTATTACCTTGGAAAAGAAAGAGAGAGGGGGAAGTGACCTCCTACACATTAAGAGCAACATGAAAGAGAATTGGGTTTGCCCTGCAAGAGAAAAGGCCTAAGGCAAAGGAAGAACCACTTTGGAGATCAGTGACAAACACAGTGAACTGAAGAGCAGAGCAACTGGAGGAGACTTAGCTCAGGGTGGCACCTTCAAGAACAAGAAACACTAAGACTGAGTGAATTAGAGATTGTGGGTGGAGGATTGACCATTTCTCAACATAATCAGGGTAGACTGGAGAAAATTCTAGAATCTTAAAATGAAGATACCACTCTGTACCAGCTTTCAAGCAAAGAGGACCCACATACCAAGCCTGTGGAGAACAAGGTGTCTCTGTCCTGTCCTGTACATAGCTATTTATTCCACATCTTATACCCGCAGTCTCTTTCTAGGTTGCAGTGTTTTGGCAACTTAAAGCTATTGTAAATCTAAAGTCCTGATCTCCTCTGGTCTCCTCACTCCCTGCAGCATCCTACCCTTCCCAGGTGTTGGTATTTGTATCTTTTCAATGAGACCCTTCAAGAAACTGAGTTGACCACAAATTATTCCCTGTGAAAAAACACACCAGGGCAGCTCCAGACGGTACTTTCCCACAAAGGAAAGCACACTCGGGGGAAAAAGGGCTGGATCACAGCAATCCCAATTTGAGGTCAGTTTCAAAAGCTGTGCAACCACAACCTAAATGTGTCCATTCTGGGAGATGCACCTCCTGGATATTTTTGTGCAGCATGACACTGCCTATTACCCCTCCCATTTCACGGGTAGCAAAGAGATATCAAGTAAATTGCCGGAGCTCTCACAGGAAACTGGCAGGAGCAGGAAGCTGAATTTAGGTTTGTAAAGATTCATGTAGAGCCTCATCCAACAACTGGACCCTGTCACTTGAAGCTGTCCCTGCAGCAAAGAGATGGAATGCTAAGAGACAAAGGAAGTGCTATTTTAAAGACTGGAAGCAGATACCCATATGAGAAAAGTGACTTTCCCGAAGTCATTTGTAGCTGTTGACAGAACCACAGGCAAAAATGAACTCAAAACTACAGAAATTTGTGTTTACAAGGCAGTCCTTGCCTAATATATAGAATCCTGAAATAGAGAGCAACCTTTTATCAAAAATATTAACACTTTAAGTTTCTTTATTTTTCTGATGAGGAAGAAAGCAGCAGCTCAACAGACAAGTGATGATTATTAGAACACATTCTGAACAATATTTCAGTTTTGCTGCTCAGGCCTTGAGAAGACATCTTTTGGCAAAATCATAAGCAGAACTTGCTGAGTAATTTCCTCTTAAGGGCATAGAGAATAAAGTGATTATAAGTGCTTGTGCATTAAGTCACTCGCATAAGGTACTTGGGGTTTTTCTATATCTGTATCTAATAAGAAAAAGATGGTTTATGTTATTTAGTTTAAATAAAAATAATAATACAGTGAAGTTACCTCACAACCAACAGACTCTCTGAACTTCCACCCCTTAGAACCCTAGCAGCTTTTCCATTCTCCCCGTCACCTTTCTCAGCTTCTGATGATTCCCGTGCTGCTCCCATCTATGGTAGTGGAGACAGCGCTTCACCAGAGGCCTTAGATGCTAAAGGGTATAAGGAAGCAGGTTATGCAAAAAGTATCTATTTCCAGCACAGGAATGCGGCCTGTAACTATCCCATGACAGGGAGCTCAGCTCAAATAGAAAGTGTAAGCCCAAGCAATATCAAAGCACCAGGAGCACTGCATCCTGAGATAGCAGTGGGAAACCGGGGCAGTGGGGGTGGGGAGGAAGGGGACAGAATGAACAAGCACTTTCGTCTAAAAGAGGAAAGGAAACACTAAGGCAGGTCCTGAAATTTTATAAGGGAGTCTGGTAGGCACCTCACAGCCTTAGACTGAAAGGCACAGCATATAAAATATCAGAAAAAAAGGTCATAGAGAAACCTAATTTTTAAAAAATAGCTACAGTGGAGAATGCCCATTAATTTTTCAAGATAGAAGAGCAAATACCAGTAAGGCTCCTGGTTTAGCCTCAGATTCTAAAGAGATCTCAGAGCTGAACAGCCTTACTTCCAGTATGCAAAGGCAGTCAGCACTCTACAGCTCTTTCACAAAGAGAACTTATCTCAATATACATTGACAGGAGTTACAGATTCTGAGGTGATCACATTTTAAAAAACCTATTCCTACATGTAGCCCTCCTGCAAAACTGTCCTAGGGTGACTTTATGATACTAGTATCCCCAATTATCTGTTCTGTTTATGTGGAATATTATGTTCTGTACCTTTAAGACTGGTTCCAAGAGCGAAGCAGGGACAAAGAGAAGTGCCGAGTTTGTTTTCAGAAACTGCACTCCTCCGCATTCTGCTCCTGGACGGTGCTGCCCGCAGTAAGGACAGACAGCAGGACAGAGAGCCCCTTTGCTTTTAGCTAGATGAGTTTTTAGTTTTTAGTTAGATGGTTTTTAACTAGCTGAGGCAGAGAAGTTCCCTGGAGTGGCTTCTTCCTTTTCCTTGGAGCTGTTTAAACCTGGTTTGGACTGAAAACCCAGAAAAACACCCAGAGCTCACACCTGCAGCCCACTGGGTCCCAGGACAGCATTTTCCAGCACCAGAGGGACTGATAAGAGACTGGGAGAGATGAGCTACACCCACAGCAAGGACTTTCTCAATGTTGCTATATCTCTTCAGAATGGGGAGAGGTTTTGTTGCTTAATATTTTTCATTTTTTTTGTGCTTGTGGACACTTCGCTTGTTGAATAAAGAGTTTTTCCCACTTTTGTCTAAGGAAACTTTTTTCTCGGATGAGTTTGGGGAGGGGCTGTTTGGGTTTGCTTTTTGGAGGGAGCCCATTCAGAGGCTTCCTCTCAAACTTGCCCTAAACCAGGACAAAAACTAAACTGAAGCAGAACAAACCTTGAGTAGTCAAGTTTTGAAGGTCACATCCTTGAATGAGTTATGAACATTCAGGCTGTACATGCATCATAGGAACACTGACTGATATATCCTCATCCCAGTTCTCCCACTCTATTGACAACAGAATTGCAGCTTTCCATTTCCACTTGCAGAAAATGTGAATCATGCTGCCCATGTAAGGACCTGTTGTTCTCATCATTTGATATGATCTTTCACATTTGAAGCCTAGAGAACTCAGTTGTGACCAGAACAGGACGTTATAACGTTAATTAATAACTTTCACTTTCTCCATATACTCTTGCTCATGTGCGTGCAAGAACACAAGTCCAGGTGAACACTACCATGAAAAATGGAAAGTATTTAAGGAAATAAGTCACAGTTAGAGGTTGCTTCCTTTATGGAAGGCCCTAATCATTTAACACTTGACAATACAGGTGCTGCAAGACAGGAGGCCAGGAACAGTGCTCTGAATGTCAAGCCAGTCAATTCCTGTCCTTGAAATCCAGCATGATCCTTGCATTTACCACAGAGGGGTTTTTTTGCAATGAATAGCAAAATTCCTCACATAGCCATGTTCCTACTAATCACATTCCTTGGATCTTAGTTGTTTTTCTTCAGACCAAGGTTGCTCTGCCAGCAGAATGGCCATGCACTTAAAATTACAGTGAGACCTGCACCATGAGCACAGGCTGTTATTTAACACAAAGTGTCCTGAAAAAATACAGGGTCTAAAACTGGGCAGCCAGAAACGAAAAGCTTTCTGCACTTCACTGTGTCCAACTCCCATGCATTATAATGGAGAAATGGCAACCCTTCACTTTCCCTCAACCAGGTGCTCTGAAAAATTAAGTCCTAAAATTTTATGAAGCACTCCAATATCATCAGAGTAATGTCACTGCAGGCTGTCTTCAGAGCAGTGTTTGAGCAGCATGCATTAATTGCAGCTGAACAATGAGGAGAAAGCAAAATAGGTGCTCCTTGGCTGTACAGTGCAGCACACTCCCCTTGAAGACAATGGAATGGCAAGTTAAGGAACTGGAAAAGTGGCTTCACACTGAATCCACATAAGGCAATCGACCAGTCATGCACCTTAATCCCACTGTTCCCTTAACTTTCAGGGCATCAGACTCACAGCCAAGCAAAGCTCAATCACTCACTTAGTACACCCATCCCTCCAAAAGCAGTATCAACACATACAGACATCTGCTCAGCAGGAAGCTGTACCCCAGTTCCAGCTCTGCCAGATGCTTCATGCCACAGCCACAGCTGGGAAACAGAAGAGATGGCCTGTAACTGCTACCCAAGAGACCAGCAGAGGAAAAAAAAAAAAAACCTCTCACAGTTCTGTGGGAAACATTTCATGTCTGTCAGACCTCACAATAACTGCAGCAACACCTATTCACTGTCCAGGGCTGTGCTCTCCATCTAAGCAGTTTGCACAATACATGTTCCCAAAGGCCTCCATGGCTGGAGGCTGTGCACCTATCTCAGGCAGCCTGTGCCGAGGCTGTCTTTTCCCTGGTGTCACAGCAGCTACTGCAAGCTCCCTTTGCTTTTAGCTTCTTATCAGCGCTAAAATTTGGCAGACTCAGCATTACTTTTTCTTTTCTACTTAGTAAGTAAACCCAGTATAGTTTATTGTTATTACTATATTTGCTTTTAACACCTTGTTATATGAAAACAAAATTGTAGTGTTTATACAAAGTCTATTTGTAATCCATTACAGTCCTCTCTGAAACACACACAGTTATTTTTGGGCCAAGTAAGTCCAAAGGAATTTAGTCTCCTGGGTCTCTTTCTGCATCAGCACCTCTGCTGACACTGCAAATAGGTACCAGGCAGCAAAACTGCATTTCTCCTCTACAGTGAGTCTCTACTCTCTAAGTCCTGGTTGGGAGGGAGCTCATTTCTCACAGCCCACCAGAAAGTTATCAGCTGGCAACAGCTTTCAGACCTTATCACCTGGGCTGAGTGCAAATAGTGATGTTTGGGGGCAAACTGTTACAGATTATTATTACATACATGTCATCTGTCCTCCTGGAATTTTTTCCCTTGAACACTGTGGAAGGATGGGTTTAAGGGGAAGGTCAAAAGGCAAGCTGATCTGCTCTACAACTTGAAGGGTTTAAGAGCAACTCAGAGCATCTTTAAGGTTCTGTGTGTGGAATCTTCTCTTGGGCAGGGATGACTCAAAGAGGCTCTTTCAACCACCATGATTCAGCATTGCTCATAATCAGCATTACTTCCACATCTATTTTATCACAGCAGTCTCTTACTTCAGTACACGGCCAACAAGATCACATGGGATACAGCTGAAGCAAGGTTTAAACACAACAATCTTACCACAAAATACATTAAAATAGAAAGTTGGTTTATCCCATAGGGCCTCATCTAAATGCTCACCAGACTGCTTGCATGAGCAAGGGGTGGGGAGAGGTGGGAGAGACTGAGAGAGACATTCCCTGATGGAGAGACCACCCATCCAGTATTCCCTTTCACAGCTGCTCTTGTGCAGAGGTTCCTTAGGTTTATTTCATGATGACAAAGTTTTGGGTTTACTTCACTTTTTTTTCCCAGAAGACATATAGATGATATTTATGCTTTTAGCTACAGCTTCTTACAAAATGATGTAACAAAAATCTCCCCAACCATCATTTAGATCATGTAACAATGAAAATTAAGTTCCACATTCAGAAACTATACTGACTGTTGCTGAAAAAACCCCACATTGACTCCAAGGATGGGATATCACAGCAATTGTAACTGAGATGGATCAAAGCTGCTTGTCCTTTACGGTCTCCATTTGCAAAGGACTGAACATAACCAGATTACTGGGAACGCAGTACAGCTCAGTGTAGAAGGACATTAATTTTCTTTGCCTGGAAAAGGCTCTTAGCATTTTTCATGCAATTACACCGAAGAACAAGTAAACTCTAGGGCTCAGAGGGAGCAAATGTGAGAAGAAACACAGGAATAAACCTTCAGTGGGACTTGAACTTGGGAAAACAATCCCAGCATGTTCAGAATGAGCAACACCACTTTCACCTCCTCTGATGAAACTTCACACTGCTCAGCTCTATGAAAGCATTTGAAACAGGAGGGAGGAAGGGAATCACAGCAGGATTGAGAGGGAATGTGTATTGCCTCTGATGAATGGCACAATGCCCAGGCAGCTGCTGCACAAATGCCAAAAGTGGGACCTTTGTTGCTTCAGCTGGATCCCTCCTGAAGTTTTGAATTACAGGCAGATACCTCACGTTATGGGATTCTGCTGCAGCACGGTAATGCAGAGACTGCTTGCTTCACGTGTCTTTTCCATTCTGAAACTGAAACCCTAATGGGAAACCAGCCTCTCCAAAAGCCTCACAGAGCAGCTAAAAAGCACATTTCAGCACTTTTACACCAGACCTTGCAGGAGTTAGCATTATCCCGAATTTTTGTTCATCTTTCAACTGCAGAAGGCTGAATGCAGACAGTCACATTTTAAAATCAAAACCCAAAAGCAAAGGTGTGCACAGTAACAAAAGGCAAATGAATAAAATTCTTTGAACAATTTGGCAGGTGGTTGCTGCATTTTAAACAAGAGCCTTGTAATTTTCCACATAGTAGGTAAAAGAATGAGCCACAGAATCACAGCATATCTCAAGTTGGAAGGGATGTATAAGGATCAGCAAGTTCAACACCCTGCTCCTCACAGGACTGCCTAAAACTAGACCCTATGACTAAGAGCTTTGTCCAGATGCTCCTTAACTCTGACAAGTCTGCTGCTGTGACACTTCCCTGGGGAGCCTGTTCCTGTGACTTACCACCTTTCTTAGTGAAGGACCTGTTCCTAACATCCAAGCTGAACTCCCCGGATGTGGTTTTATTTCATTTCATTTTGTTTCATTTCATTTCATTTGTGTCCTGTCACTGGAGACCAGAAAGACAATCAGGATTGCCCCATCCCAGCTGGAGAATGTGGCACCTTCCCTTGCTAAATTTCATATGTTTGCTGATGACTGTCCAGCTCTCCAGGCTATCCAGATCTCTCCGTAAGGTTTCTCTGCTCTTGAGGGTGCCCACAGCTCCTCCTTGTCAGCAAACTTTCTTAAGCTACATTTGATTTCAGTGTCCAGATAATTTATGAAGACATGAAAGAGCACTGGCCCTAAAACCAAGTCATAGGGAACTCTACTGGTGACTGACTGCCAGGCTGATGAAACCCCATTTACCATAACCCCTTGAGCCCCAGCCAACAGCTCTTTGCTCACTATATGTCCTATGAACTTGTCTAGATGTGTGATGAACAGTTTATCCAGAAAGACACTGTGAGAAACAGTACCTAAAGTACCTAAAGCTTTGATAAAATTACAAAAAAGGGGCTTCCTTTGGTCAACTAGGTGAGTGACCTTGTCATAAAAGGAAGTTAAGTTGGTAAACCAGGACTTTCCCCATGTGAAGCCATGCTGGTTATGAACAATGATTGCCTTGTTTCTCAATGTTTTAAGTAAATCAGATAACCAGATATATCTGCAAGTTTAAGGTATATTTTCACCTCAAATGAAATTACTAAAAATTCCAAGTTATGACAATTTCTAAGATCAAAAAATTGCCACGCTATTAGAATATTTTTTATTAGACAGACATGTTCAAGTATTCCAAGTTTGCTGTTAAATAAAGTGTAGAATAGAACTAGTGGGTGATATCACCTTTGACAGCAGCAGTATTTTCTGAGAAGCTACTGTTCTCACTGCAGCTTAAACAACTAGTTCTGTTTCATCACCACCTGTGCTGGTTTTGGCTGGGGTACAGTTAATTTTCTTCACAGTAGCTGGTGTGGGGCTGGTATGGGATTTCTGCTGGAAGTACTGCTGATAACAGAGTTTTCTGTTGTTTTTGTTTAACTGCTAAGTAGTGCTGGCACAGAATTAAGGCTCTTTCTGCTCCTCACTGACCCCAAATCTGAGGAGGCTGTGGGTGCACAAGAAGTTGGAAGGGGACACAGCCAGGACAGCTGACCCCAACTGACCTAAGGAATCTCCCAGGCCATATGGTGTCCGGCTTAGTATGTAGAGCTCAGGGAAGAAGAATGAAGAGGGGAATATTCAGAGTGATGGCATTTGACTTCCCAGGTCACCGTTACTTGTGATAAAGCCTCACTGTCCTGGGAATGGCTGAAGACCTACCTGCCCATGGGAAGTGACTCCTTGTTTTGCTTTGTTTGAGTGCTTAGATTTTGCTTTCCCTATTAAGCTGTCTTTATCTCGACCCATGAGTTTTCTGTCTTTTACACTTCCCATCCTCTTCATCATCCCATGGGGAGGAAGCTGCTGCATGGGACTTAGTTGATGGTTGGAGCTAAACGCCAACACGACCTCACATGAAGCTGTAGTCCAACAAACGGGGAAAAAAAGGTTTCTTCCTAACTAGAAACACCCCAAACCTTGAAACACAGTGAAAAGTTCCATTTTTTTACTTCAATACAGTGACTAACAAATAAACTTCGACATATAACAGATTATTTGCCCGAATGCTAATTTTAAATGCAAAGCATGTTTTTAGAAACATTATTCTTTAAGCCTCCAGCACAATTAATGTGGCCTTATATAACCATATAACAAATTTTTTACAGTTTTAACTCATTTCCAGATTTCAAACCACAGCCGATTTTACATAATCCTAAATTAAATATTACACCAGCTAATAAGTAGTTTTGAGATTTTAACATAATGCAAAATGCATGGAAATTGAAATTCTTGATCAGTGGACCATTCATTATATGATGAGAAGCAGTAAAACCACTTTCCTATTTCCCACTCTTCCAGCCAAAACTAACATCTAAGCTAACACCAAATCTATTCTCCTCCAGAGAATAACAACTAAATTAATGATGGGGGAAAAAAAATTAATCCACATAAGTCCCATTTTATTTAACTTATCATAAAATTGGGAATTTAAAACCACACTATAAAAAAAAAGGCATTTTTCTCAACGTGTTTTGGACTTTTGGACGTGTTTAACATAGCAGAACGATAAAGTTTGCTTTTCACTGTATTCTGAAAATAAGCAATTCTGCTGTAGACTTGTGGTTCTTCTGAATTCTTGACGAATTCAGAAAGTGTTTGAATAACATTTAAAAATATATATAGTGACTTTCAAGTAATAATTTATTTCAAAATTCATTTGAAAGAACTGTAATGCCACTATTCTCCAATTACTGAAACATCTTTTGATGTTTAGCCAGATCTGAGTTTCTATTGTTAAAAGTGGCAAAACATGGAAATAATCTTCCAAACTTTCTTTAAGCAGCACAGAGAGAAAAAGGGCTCATTCCTCCTTCTTTAGAGGTCACTCTACTATAGGTCACTCTCTTTTAACTGTCAAGCTTTTTGCAGTTCTTTCACTTGTTTTATCAGAGTTGGAATTAAATTTATCTTAGAAAAATCTAGCACAATTCCACAAAAGCCTTTAAGTCCACACACCTCACTTATATCACCTGAAGAGTATGTATTTCACAGTAGGACTTGCCGACCAGCAATTTTTTGGAAGGCTGGGAAAACAGAGCACCAGTGTATCAGTTTATATCAACACCATCCTGTTCTGGCAGATGAATACTGCTACAGATAAATACTCTAGGTTCACTCAAAGAAAAAGTGAGAAAATTAATGTGAAGTAAAAAAAAAATTGTTAAGATACACCTATCGCGACTTCAACTAGGAAGGTCACCTCAAATATTCAATGTCTGAGCTCTCATCAAAAATTTCAAGCACAACTAGGACTTGGATTTTCAGTGTCACACTGACCTGGAAAGAGCTGCTCACAAATAGCATCCGCTATTTATCTATTATTCCTCTCCCACTGCACTTTTTCCCATTTCAATGTTGATGGTGAGTGAGAAGCGGCAACTGCTTGTGATGCACTGCAGACTTGTCTTGTTAACACTGAATTTGCTCTCAGGGTCCTTGTGTAAGGGGATTACACAGGGGGTCAAGAAATGGTACAGCAAGGCATCCATCCATCCATCCATCCCTTCCTCCTCTCCAGCTCCACTGTTTCCACTTGGGACACCAAACCCAGCCTTATATCAAACTGCCACACAGCTGTAGGTTACTAATAGGTAATTAATGAGGATTAGGACCTGACGAGCCACAGCACTGCACAAAGAAGAACTGCTGAGTGACGGCTGCTGCTTCTCAGTTTGTCACATTTGGGCTTGACATGGGCCATCTCTCAGCATCATTTCTTTGTCCTGTCACCGTCTGTGGTTCAGTTACCTCATCAGCCTGTTCTTAACAGCAGATGTAACTTGGTGGGGAATTTTTTATCTTTTTTTTTCCTTAAGTCTTTTTCATAGTTTACTTATATTTTTCATCTAGTCTGTCACATAAGGAAAGCCAAGTACTTTGCTGGAAAAGCCAACCTGTTTGTAAGAGTGAGGACAAGAGAAGTGACTGTTTCTGTGCCAACAGCCTGTCAAGTTCCTCCCTTCCCTGCAGGCCTCACAAACCCCATGCCTCAGTGGACAAACAAGCTCTCTTACAGTCAACCAGAAGATAGTCTGGATTCCTACAGCACAAATAATGCCCACACATACAGAGGAAGCTGGTTTCCAAACAGGACGTGGGCAAGCAGACAGTCTTGGGTTCAGCTTGATGCTGTAAGTGCTCACACCCAAGTGTCAACCATCAGGTGGTACCACTGTGCTACCATGTGTACACACAAAACCTAGTAATTTTCTACTTCTGAGTATCTTTGTGCCAGAAACAATGATATCCCCACCCCCACTCACAGACAACGATTATAAATAATTACAGCAGGTTTAGCAGTGAGTCAGTTCAGATCCAACTGCTGGCCATGCTCTTAGACAGTCAATATGAAAGGTTAACAGCAATGGAGGTCTCACCAAATTTTAACATTTGTATGAACTGTTTGATCATGTAAGGACTCTTTAAAATAAAGGATGTAAAACCAATACAATTCTTCCAGAGAGAGCAACTCCCAGTTGCAGTGTTATGATCTGTGACTTGACAGCACTTCATCATCTTGTGCAGGGTTTTTCTTTTCTTTTTTTTTTTAATACAGTAGCATAGTTTTATCTTTAACAATAGACTTAAGTAAAATTAAGTCATTCATTTTCTTAAATGGTGCTGGATCGTCAGCACCCTATAATTATTTTAGTGTATGAATGCAATAGTTGAGAATAAAAGTCTTAAATTTATGCAATCTTACAGCACCTTTGGCATAAATCATATGCTCTCAGACGTTTTGCATAATAATTTGGCCTGTACAAAGCCTGCCAGCTCTTGAAAATGCCTTGTGTTATAGACTACCCAGCAGAAGATTTGCTACATTTAATATACTCCTATCAGCCAGCACGATGCATTTAAATTCAACATAAATTATCAGAATAATAAAATAAGTTCCAATAAAGTCCAAACTGCCAGCCAACCACAGCAACAAGATCTTACCTTAAAACAGCTCGTGCTTGTAGCTCTTACTACTGTGTCATTCTTGCATATAATTGCCTACCTGCTACAGGAGAGGGTACAATTACAACACATTCCCTCTACACAGAGCTGACTAACCTTCAGGCTTGTCTAGTGAGAGCAGAAAACCTAAAGATCCTGAAATTCCCAAGGTGGTGTTTGTAAGAAGACCACGGCTTTCCATGTTTGGGGCTTCCATCAGCTACAGGTGTCCCACCCTTTCAATGCAGAAAGTTCCACTCTCAAGAGCTGAGGAATGTGGTAACGCTTTCATCCAGCTTGGGCACTCAGCTGTGGGGAAAGAGGAGACTCCTCACATGCTCAGAGCACAGATAATGCACAGCTTCCTACACTCGTGCTCCAACCACACTCCTGACACAAGCCAGAACACTGCCACACTGCAGCAAAAACCTGGAGCAACAGAACTCTCTCAAACCAGGGCACTGTTTAACCCTGTTTAACCCATTCTGTCTTTGCCCCAGCACAGTGCTGTAGAGGGTCCTCACAAGGCTGCTGACTGACTCCCACAGCAATCCTTGGAAGGACTGAAATGTCACAAAAAGACAGCAGGTATTCAGGATAAGGACCCTGATGAATGTGAACTACCTTAGCAGTTCTCAGATGTTCTGTCAAGTTTTTGAAACTGGACAGCAAATAAATGATTTGGGGCTTTTTAAAAGAAAGTGTCGAAAGAACTATTCAGAGAAACACAGAAACCTCATCTCCCAAGTGCAACAAGGATGGGCTGTGGTCCGAACAGAGAATTCTGACTAACTTCTGAAATTTTACTGCTTTAAAGTTCTGAAATTCACACTTCAGGTTAATTTGTAAAAATGCCAATTATCCACAATCTTCTTACAAAACCTTTTAATATAAAAAAGGGGAAATATACTCAAGTCTTTATTGTGTAAGTGCAAAAGTTCAAAAATCTTGGCCTCAACAGAGCTCTGTTGAAAGAGTTCATTAGTGCATCTATTTTGAATCAAAAAAAACTACAGAGTGGTTTTGGGGATGAGACAAAAGACTTGAAATGAGACTAAATAAATTTGTGCAATTGTCTTGAAGGGGAAGAAAACTTTAAATTCAATTTCAAGGCTAAAACTAGCTTTCATACTCAGTAACAGCTCTGCAATTTCTTTTCCTAGTTAAACTGGACTCCTTGTTCTTGATACAATAAATGTAATTTTTTATACTGTCATTTGCGGTTGAAAACTTTAGAATTGGGGAGTGGGGGAGAGAAAGGCTTTTGGGTGAGATTCAATCACTAAACCTTAATACAACCAATGAGTCATGCAGGAAACAAAGTAAGAAACTAGTGTTACAATAATCCTACTTTAAGATTAAAACCTAGAAAAAAAAATCTCCTTTAATACATGCAAGGATAAAGTGATACTACGTACCTTTAAAACTAGGTAGGAAAGCATATTTCAACTTATGCCTCTTTACCCAAATGGCACTGATCCATCATCATACCCTCAGTTGGTTATTCCTGGAGATATACTAACACTCAAAATAAAGAAGCCACTAAAGTTCCTGAGAGTGACAGGAAACCCAGCAGAGTAAGAAATTTTAGACAGAGTTATTTACAGATATTTTCCTGTGAGAAAAGAATGGTAAGAATGTAGCCTGAACATTAACAAATCCACTAAAACATCAGTCTGCCTGGCGGAGTCAGCAGATTTGGAGGGGGATTCAGTGGGGCTGGAAATTCAAACTTTAGCTTGTAATCAGAAAAATCCTACTTTAGAAATTTGAACCAGAAGCTAGAAACATGTAATATAATATAGAGCTCTCCTAAAACGGTACCCAGTTAGAGGGACCTTATACTATGTGAAGTCTGTGACTATTTAGCTAACAAAAAAAAAAAAAAAAAAAAAAAAAAAAAAAAAAAAAAAAAAAAAGTCAATGACACTGAAGCTCTTTATTATTCTGCAGGGACCTATTTGTAAGTGAGTGACATGGACAAAATCTGTAAATCTGCATTTCCTTCCTTTTCTTTCCTTGGGAAAGATGCTGCAGATCATGTGTGCAATTTCTCCATTAGCATGCTGACAGAGCAGAAGTTTATCTGAAATAAATTTCCAACTGAAATAGTCTATTCTATTCTAAAGATACACTCGTGGAAAATAAATTAGATCAACTGAATTTTAAAATAACATCATTTAAAATGTTTATTCAGATTGTTTATGCTGCAATTATGCAGAATGCTTAGGTAACAGTTTAAATGAATCAGTTACTAGTTGCTTATGTCCTACTCTCCAGCAGGAAGGCACTTGCTCTGTGGGGTTGGTCCTACAGGAGATCCAGCCCATAATCCTGCAAATGCCCAAGAAGATCCCTGTCTTTGGGAGGTTTTTTTAATGTAATTCAAGAATTTTCTGAATTCACTGAGAATTGTTAAGGATGGAAGAAGAGGAGCTCAGTACGACACTGGAAGCCCAGAACTAACTGCTTCCCTGTTGCTTTAGCATAGCAGAGACATGCAAGACCTGTTTCATTATTATTCCCCCAAGGCACCTCCACATGCCTCAGGAACATCACTATGTAGCCCTGATTTTCTGGAGTACCAGGAGTTTTTCAGAGGACACTGACAAATACAGTACAAATACAGCAACTGCTGTGTGGTTCAGCCAAGGAGCAGCTCACATGTAAGTCAGTTTGGGCTTCTGGGAGGAAAAAAAAAATTATTAAACAAGCAAATAAATAATGAAGATGAAGGAAGAGATTTGGGGATTATTAGGGAATATTTATTTGGCAGGAGAAAGCAAAGCAGACTTGATGAGATTTGTAAGAGATAAGTCTATTAAAAACATTGTTAGCAGAATGAACCAATTAAGTCCACATCCTCAAAGCAAGTTGGCAATCAGTTTTCAACACCTGTTTTCAGACCAGGGTTTGCAGACTTTAAACGTGTTGTTTCAAGTGATCTCCCCAGAACCTCCAGGTCAATAAACACAAAGTAAAAATGCACTTTCAGGACTGCTTACTGTGCACATTAGCCATAGCAGATGTGATTTTCAAGCAGCAGCATTCAACACCAGGTAGAGGAGAGCTGGGCATTCTGTCCTGCATGGAGCATATCAAAGCCACGGGGCCAACAAGTCGCAGACTGCTGAGGAGAGCAGGTCCCTCCTGACTAGTAAAAGTAAGAAACAGAAAGGTCCATCCAAGATAGTCATGAATCTGTATTTATTTACAAAAAACCCCCACATTTCCTTTAATTCAAAGTGTGCTGAGCATTACTTATGTACTGGGAGGTAACACCTGCAGCCCCTCAGGGCTTCCTAGAGTCTCATAAGGATTTCCAACTAGGATCTCCTTGACTTACAGGATCTAAAGAATGCATCAAAAGTAGTCATTTGAAGCATTTATTTCAGACATTTTATTAGCAGGCACTCCCTAGCGTAGGACATCCTTCCTGAATAATTAAAACATAGAAAGGTCACATACAGTCCTCATCAGCAGAGAAATCCAAGAGCCCTGAGGTGGAGGAAAACTTTTTTAAGCTTTACACAATGGAGTTAAACTGCATCCAGTTCTTTCTTCCTAGGCCACCTGTCTAGATCCTGCTTTCACTCTGAGCACAAAATTGGATTTTTTTTATGCTGTATTTGCCACTGCAACTGTTTCCCTTTGACAAATTTGCAGATGATACAGAATCAAAAAGATTGGCTGATACACCAGATGGTTATGTCACCATTCACAGGAACCTTGACAGGCTGGAAATATGGGCTCATGGGAACCCCATGAGACGTGACAACAGGAAATGCAAAGTCTCGCACCTGAAGAGGAATAACCCTGGATATGCTGGGGGCAGACGGACTAGAAAGTGTCCTATGCCCCCACATTATACAGAGAATACTGCAAAAGGAGTTGCATCTACTATCTCTTTACATAGGATTTAATGAAACAAACATGACAGAAAAAAAGAATATCTAGAATTGTCAAAGTGTTGTGCAAATGCCTTTGACATTTTTTGAGAGGGAAGAATAGAAGATGACAAGCCCAGTCAGAAGTATTCTTTACTTTAAACTGTCTTAGACTGCACAAAATAAGGTTGTACTTGCACAACAGAATTCACAATATGCATCCAGTGTAGAAACTAGGCAATATACAGTGGCATGATGCTTTCAGTGCTCAGGTGTGCAAATAGAAGCTTTGCACCAGTGAGCACAGATGACCCATGACTTCATCCTGTACATCCCAGGTCACATGGTTTATTTTGGCACATAGACACATACATGTGGACTACATGTGCAGGTACAAATCAACTTGGACCTGAAGGCCTATTCTATTCCCTGGAATAAGTTTCTCCTCCCAGTGGTCCAGTAAGCTAAATGTACAGGCATTGTAGCCTGAGGAGACTTAAGACCTCTCTTGAAGAAAACCAGAGGGTAGCAAAGAAACACTGTAATTAACATCTATTTTAGGCCATTTTGTGTGAGCAAGATAGAACCATTCTATGAGTAACTTAAAACTCCAAGCTGACCCCTATGTCCAAATTAAGGTGCCCTGCGATGCCGTGCAGGAATCCATCAGAGACTCTAATCATGGAGGACTGTAAGGAAAGAGAAAGGGCACTACCAGAGTTTTTGTGCAAAACCAAAATAAATGCAAAATGGGTATCAGGCAGAAATTAAGATAGTGAGCAGGAAGAAATTCACAAAAGCCTTTGATTCAAAAGACACACAAACCTAAACATGAGCTGAAACACCTCCCCCTCCCCGCCCAACACATGCCAGATACATAGATAAAGTATATTAGAATGAGCAGTGGTTTCATACCTGAAATGGTTTTTTAGGATAAGCCATCTAATATATGATGCAACTGTGACAGTCAGTGAGTGACAGGGCACTAAAACTGCCACAAGAAATGAATACCCTGGCATCCAGTGTTAAATCAAATGCTGATAAGGCTAACTACAGTGCAAACATCTGAAAAGCAGAGCATGAGAACAAAAAGGCTTAACCACTTTCACCAGCAAGTCTGCAAACCTCATCCTTCAATATTTATGCATCTTATGTGTGCCTCTTACCGAGGAATTGACCCTTGCTGCAATCAGAGGTGTAAGTACTGCTTTGGCTGCAGCCCATCTAACAATAATACACATGCAAAGCACACAAATGACATTCTCCTTAGCACAGAGGGGGCTGTGCTGCTAATGGGAAACGTGGTATTTGGAGACAATGATGAAATTCTAACAGCTGCAGCAGACTGAAGGGTGGAGGGGAAAAAAAAAAAGGAGGTGGGGGGAGAAAAGTGGATAGAGATGGGGGAAACTGAAGGACTGGAGCCAAACTAACAGCTGGGTAAAAAGAGAGGTATTTTTGGAGTTCCCACATCCTTTTCATCCCTCTTATATTTTGCCAGTTACAGCAAAAAAAGTAGTAGCTCATAAATAAACTAACCAGAATTGTTATCATCAACCCTGTCAGGTCATCATTCATCATATCATGAATCTTCTTTATATAAGCACACAAATACGCTGATGATAAGCGCTACAGAAAACACCTTAACAGAAAAATAAATGCAAAGATGACCAGAAAGTCAGGCATCCATCACTGTCATAACCTCACCAAGAGGTTTTGCAGCTACCTAATAGTTTAAAACTCTTGAATAAGAGTCATTAAAAATATATAAATTATAAAAAAATAAATTTTTCCACTCTGTGTGGGAATGATTGGTATCCAAAGGTCAGTCAGCCTACTTATTCACTTTTCTGTAGATGGTGATGATTTTGAAGTGGGACTACAGGTCTTGAAGTCCATGTTTGCGTGGTGTTAGCAACTGCAGTGGATGTGTAATTGCTAGGAACTATAAAGCCAGCAGCTACTTGCTGGCTAAACAGGTAGCTAAGCTAGGTGGCTTGGTAGACAGGTATGCATGGTCCCTGGGAGTCAGGCAACCAATAGAACTGGATTCTGGACAGACCAGGGTGGTCCTGGTCACCTCTTGGAGAGACTCAAATCTGGAAGTCACCTGGAAGACCCGCTAGTGGATTGACTCTACATGCAAGGCTAAGAAACGGAGAATCCACAATGCAGGGGATGCAGGAGTGGGGGGCTGTCCATGCTTGTCCACGAATGACAGGGTCTCTACCAGAAACAGGAGTGGGACTGCAGCCCTGGGGACTTGTATGTCATTGAGAAACCCCAGGCGAATGGCAATTTTCTCTTTTTCTGCCTCAGGAAAATGAAAACAAAAGCAGCTCTTACCTTGACAAGGAGACAATTTAAACGCTCATGTCACCTGCAAATTCCAGCACGTTCCTATTATGTCAGTTTGACAACTTATTTATGTATGAATGGAGGAAACCATCATCTACTGATGGAAGGGTAGGAACAGGTAGAAGATGGAGGAGTTAACTCCATGGCTACTTCCATACAATCAAGTGTTCAATACTGAGTAGCATCAGTGAAATGACCTCAGTTCCTTAGATGCACCAGTACACGAACCCCGTGTTGGCAACTTCAGTTTGGCTGTACATTCTGAAGTTGGTTGGTTTTTATTTTAATTCCAGTTTGTACTAGTAAAGTCAGAGAGGTAGGAAGGGAGTGGAGATTCTGACTCTGGTCTCCAGGGCTGTGAAAAATAGGCTTGAAAGACTGAGCTTTAATGGGAAATAAAACAAAGGCAAAAGAGCTTTAAAATCAAAAGTATGAGTGGCAGAGAAAAAGGACAAAGCTTTACTGTGCCCCTATCCCCTTATTTCCTATCTCTGTTTCCCTTATTTCATACAAACACCAATCTTTCTTCCACGACGCTGCTGGTGCATCTAAATTCCTAGTGCAGAGAAACAAATAATATAAGTAAACACTATCTATATTTTTTTAAGAAAAGCTTTGAAGGCATTCTTCACATGGCTCAAAAGCAAAAAAGAGACTAGCCTGGATTTTTTCTTCTGTCTCTTATTTTCACATTATACTTTTTATGTTAGCTTTGGAGCAGACAAAGAAAGAGCAAAAAAAGCAACCTTAGAGGAGGCCATCCTTAAATGCATTACTGGTAATTATTTTGTGATTTTACATTTACTTTCTATTGAGTTGATTCTCCTCATACATGCTTATAGGTTAAGAAGAACAGGCTGCAACTAGAGCAGCAGCAGCCACATTTGTTCTTTGTTCTGAAGGGAGCAGGATTAGAATAATCCATGCACGTTTTTCACAGCCACTCCTTTTTTTTTATTACATTTAATTACATTTTCAGACAATGATGCCCTGTCCTATATATATACTTATGCTACATGAACAGACACAACACCTCTTTGTGTTGCCCTACATCTTGGGCACTTGCACGCTCCTGATCAAACAATGAGCTGGCGGGAAAGAGAGCTGATCTTAACTCACTGAAGAAAGAGCTCAGTGAGACATGAAGATGCACAGTAGGATTTTTTCCCCAATCTAAGGTTATCAAAACAAGGCTCCAAAGGAGCCACTGTCTCATATAACAGGTTTTTTTCAGTGCTTGTTTGCGTTTTTGTGGGGCAATTTTTGTTTTCATCTTATTCATGCAAATTGTACACCAAAAATGCTTTATTGTCATTAGTTAGGAGGAGACAAAAGCAGGAGGCACAGGCAGAGGGTTCCTCTCAGCTGAGCCTGGAAATGAGAGGAAAGCTCACTGAAATGAACAGACACAGATTTCAGCAGTGCAGAGGCAGCAGCTGTTGCACTGACAGTAATTAGATTGAGGACCTGAGGAAGGGAAAGGATAGAGCCATGAAGGAACATGATGCCAAGGGACACACTCATTTCTGAATCAGTAGGTTGTTACAAGTTTTAAAGGTGGGGGAAATAGAGTAATTTCCACAAGAAAGAAAGCATCTTATTGTAGAGAAAAAAACTTGTTCAAAAGCTTTTAAACAAGTAGTGGTGATAATGTATTACGTGAAACAAAAGCACAAAATGTAGACTTTACCGTCTTTCACTCCTTTTTTCATGCCAACACCCTTTTTCTGCATACAGGCTACACAAAGTTATAGTAGAAAAATACAATCCCTGGTAACTGTCTGCATGAGAGGAACTTAATTTTGTCAAGTTGAATATGTCTCACAAGCAGCATCCCATCGAGCAGATGGAAATACTGAAGCAGAGGCTGACATAACTACGGTACCACCATCACCAAGCAGTTCCAACAACTAGGAACAGACTTCCCCACCCCTGAATATAACCTTTTGTATTAACTGCTGCCTTACACAGCCAACACACTCCTCCTGGTAAAATGCTCTTCCAAGACTGCTGACTATTTATCTCCCTCTTCTTCACTCCCAGTTCCTGAAGCTTCCTTATGTAACAGACACTTCTCAAGACACCCAAGCAAGATTCAGTTGACCACCATCTGGAAGGCAATCAGAAGCTCCCTCTAGCAAATGAATATGAATCAGAACATGAATCCCACCCCTGTTCTGCAGCAGGACAGGAATGCACAGCTGTTACTACATCTCATTTCAGAGAGGCATCAGAAAATTGACATTCATGACCACCCCAAGCACATTCTGAAACTCTGCCCTGCTCAGGTCCTCACTGGCAAGCAGCCAGGCCTTGGTGGTTGGGACCACTGTGCATGAAATGTATCAGATGGCACATTGCCTTTTGTCATTTCTGGGAACTGGATTAAGCAAGAGGACTGCTGCGACACTTCATCTTGCTCCCACTGCCCTCCTACCTCAAATGGAGATGGAACATTAGTCTGTAGTCTTACAGAGATGTAGCCAACAGATAAAACACAGCCCAGCCAGCACTGTAGCTCTCTGATGCAAGCGATACTGAGTTATGGAATATGTGATGACATTCCACAGCAGGCATATAAATGCAGTGCAGCACGTTCACTATAAAGAAACACCCCTAAACTATAATTCCTTGCTGCCTCATCTTTCAAATCAAGGAGATGTTTAGCACTTACGCTTTAGTAAAAGTCTTGGGAGAAGCTGCAATAATCCAGGTTTTCAAAAACAAGACTACAAAACACTCCAGGAAGACAAGAGTAGCAGGGTGAATAGCAACTAAGTTTTCTAACTAGAAGTTATACCTTCAAATGAAGGTTTGTGGTTTCACAGGTCAAGTCAAAAAACCACGGCATATTGGCTGTAGGAAATTTTTGGCATCTCCATTGCAACAGGGACTTCACAGACACCTACATCAGGTCACTCAGTGCTACCAATACTTTGTGATCCCACATCTAGACAGGGAATGGTAATAAACACCCTTCTTTATGACACACTTCAGTTCTACACACCAGCAAAGCTTCTGTCCTTGCTGCACCTATGAATTAAAGCTCAGGCAGTCTACAGGAAAAAGCGAGAAAAGAAGAAAATGGGATGTGAAAAGGAAAGAAAGGTTTAGATGGTTTTTTTCATTCTTAGCTGTTTGACCACCACATTTGCACTGGCCTTTTGGTTTTTATTTTCAATAATGTTTTGGCAGTTCCCTGCTCAGGTGTAGTGAGCAAGAAGCTGACGCAGCATCTTTGTTGCAGACAAACATCGGGAAGTTTTGAGCCAATGAAAACAGCAATGTACATGTACACTACATGTTGGAGAACAAACCACACAGTGACTGTGGAAATGATCCCTTTGGCCAGAGGAAGGATTTACATAAGGAAGAGAAACACTACAGTTTTAATCAAAAGCTCAACTGTTTCTCCAGTTGAATGCTGGAGACTATTCTAAGTAAAGACCTTTTCCATTTCTGCAGCTAACCCTTAAGTTATTTCATCTCAACTGAGCCTGAGTTCAGTTCTGGTTACAGTTCAAAATAAAATTCATTTATGATGTGTATCTTGAAGACCTTAACATCAACAATTTAATTCTTTTTTGTTTTGCCTTTTTCATATGATGAAAGTCTCTCAAGGATGTAAGGGTATCTCCTGAATATTTGCATTTTGACACAGGATTGGAATGCTGGACTGTAGCTGACACACATCAAAGCAACTGACTGCACCAAGCCACACCATGTCACACAGTCTCAAACTGCAGTTTCTATTACTTCCTCAAGGATCTCCACTTAGAGCTATATTCTGCAGCACAGATCCAGCCTCACACATACCAACAGTTTCCAAGCCACAGCCTTTGCCTGCAATGCCCTTCAACAATGCTTACAGAAAGAAATCCAAGAAGCTGAAAGCAAGGTTGGAGCTCTAACGAGCACTAGTGACTGCACGGGCAGAGCACACCGACCACAAAGCACTACTCAGGCAAGTACTGCCATCAATAGGCCAATGAAGGCACGTGGTCATTTGTCTACACCTCGGTTTTACCAGTGCAGACACGCTGTCTGCCTCAATCCCACACTTAAATTGGCACAGATTGGAAATTTATACTGTATCATCACATCAGCAAAATTCAGCTTGCCACTGTATATCTTTCCACTTAAAGAACTGATTTAAACTACAGCTCCAACAGGAAACTTGCTGATATATCTCTGCAAATAAAAAGGCTTACAGTATAATAAATAAGCTGCAATACTGAGCTCTTGTATGGCTGTTACTGCATATCCACAGTGCACTTACAGCATTATGCTTTTTTTTCCCCCAACTCTTACAGTTTCCAATTTGTTTTCCATGATACTGAATGGCTCCTATTCCCGAGTTTGGTTTTTGCAAAGCGGCTCCTGAAATGTAATTCACTTGGTTGACACAGTTACACTGAAGCAGCTTACTGACATTCCAACAAATTACTAATTTGACAGTCTGCGCAAGCCTCCTGTATTTCATGTTTACCTGTGGAGATATCAAGTTGTTCTACCACAAAGAAATTCTTTTTCTTACAACCTCATCTCTCCTTAGAAGTTCCAACTTTGAATTTTCTCCCAGGCTGCCTTATACAGTTGAACCATTAGCATCTCCCATCTTCTTTTATCATCTACACAACCTTCAGCGTTACTTATCTGCTTTAAAGTTACTTTATCTACCCCATGAACTTTAAAAACGTGAACTTTGAACATTCAAGAAAGCAAACGGTGAAAAATGGCAAGACTGCAATCTAATTTTGAAGAAAATACAAGGACACTGCTATTACTGACATGTAACATCTGTGATAAGATCTGGGCCATCCACAGAAAATCTTGCTAACACTCAGCCTCTCCTTTTCCCCAACCCACACATGGCAGCATTAAGAAGCTTAGTTAATGGTTTTCAATTTGATACTAAAAGAGCTAATGTTCAGTCAGTGCAGAGCCACTCTAAATAAAACCACTGGCAAAATAAACCAGCACTGGGTACGACAGCTGGCCATCAGCAGGGCCAGTGGGCAAAAATCGAACCCTTCCAGTAGAAGTGAGGACTTTTCAACCTCCCTGTTAAAAGGGTTAAACATGTCCCCAGGCATTCTGCTTTTCCCATGTATCTGATGGAGTGCAGAAGTATCAGCTGCAGCTCACTGGCCCCACCTTCAAATCCAGCTGGTTGTTCACTGGGCAACTTTATTTGTTTTATATTAATAACAGTAATTGTCATTAAGACAGTATAGGCAGAAGTAAAGCAGCAACTCCTACACTACCTGCTGGCTGCTCAAATTAATTTTTCCTGAGGTCTCTTCTTCCCACAAACTGGTCCTGGTTCTTGTGTTGGTTCTCAAATCCAGCTGAGCTTGTACTCTGTGACTCAGAGGTACTTTTATCTGCTGAGCACTTCCTTCACTCTTCTGTTACACCTAAAAGACTGCAAGCTTTCACAGCCTTCCTATTTAGACAAGCTACTACAGCCCTAACTACCGACAAATAAACCCTTTTCTTGCACACCGTGTTACGATGCAATTAGAAAGGGTCCTGATACACCAACAGGCAGGAAATAAAAGGACAAAAATTAATTTATGGGCTTGCTCCAGAAGATGTCAAGACATTGATCAAATATCAGTAGTAAAGGTAGGCATCTTCTTATCTTTTGGGAAGCTCAACAAACACAATGGCCGCAGGTTCAATATTTGTCATGCGGATGTGTGTGTTACTTAGCCACAGTCACTAAATGCAAGGCTTTAAAATAAGGATACATCCACCTTAAATCTCTAATAAAGGAAAACAAATGCCAGAATTTTCCCTAATCTGCTTTCCCCAGCTTTTCATCCAGAAAGTCAAGACTTCCACAAAGCTGTTGCACTTTACCCTAATGTTTACCTTCTCCCTATAATTGTTCTCAAGCTCTTAGGGCTTGCCTAGGTGGGTACAAGAATTGTCAATGAGCTACCTATCTGATTTGAAGCACAAGAACTCTGGATTCTCTCCTGATTTTGGACTGTTGAAGGGTTTAAAGCTGTACAAATCAGGGTGCCACAGTTCTGCATATGTACACAGTTTAAGAGAAATATTCCCAGCAGTCAGGGGAGAGGAAGGAAGAGGGACAAAGCAAGGTATGCTTTGAGTTCAGTTTACATCTGCTCAAGGTGAATAATGCAGAGATCACTGGAAAGCAGAGGGAAAAGTGTCTACACTGAATCCACTATTCCTCTGCATGCTTTTTTACTCTTGATAATCAGGCACAAAAAAATTTTTGTAAAATCCCACGTAGATAATCTCATCAAAAGTCAAAATCATCCTGCTGCCAAGAACATGCCTTTTTGTTAAGACACAAGTTTAGTTTTCTATGAATTTATCTATGAATAGAGAGTAACTATTTGAATTTGAGGTATTTCTATACTGTCAGTCTTCATGACTGCACTGAAATAACATTATTTCTCCTCAAGGCTCAGCTCATGCAGTCCTGCAGTGGCATAGGTTCAGACATGTTTTTCCAAGTGTTTCAGAATCAAGACATTGTTTCAAAGCCCTCTCTGTGAGCTCAAACTTCAACAGAAAATAACCCCCAGTGATCTCACCACAGAAACAAAAAGAAACACTAATTTTAAGTTGTTCCATCACATCAGGGAGTGATGACAATGCTTTAAAAAATAGGTAGCAAAGAGTATTAAAAAACCATTTCCATCTTCCAAGCAAAGACATGTTTTAAGTGAGAAAATCTATTCTCTAGATGAGAAGTTGAAGAGTAATATAAAGTGGGTCTGAACTGTTGCCCAGACAAAACCTATTTCCTGACCAACCCTTCCAACCTGTATTTCAAATGCATGCAGCCTCACAGGATGGTCAGGAAACACACTGATGAGACTGTATGTCCCAGGGCATTAGAATTACTGTGGCTGGAAGCTGCACTGAATTTCTTAATGAGCTGAAATCAGACTGTTTACAAATTATGGCAGAAGCTGTGGATGCTCTGTTATGCTCTGACAGCCAGTACACAGTCTCTCTCAGTAGAGACTATAAAAAAATGTTAGAACTGGGTGGAAATTTCTTCTATTAGCTCCAGTATCTGTGCTCTGTACCTGCCTCCAAATATGCTGTGAAGTTGCAAACTATTGGAATTATAGATACCACCAATTACTGCTACTTGTCTTAACCCAGTAAAAAGCCATATGGAGGTCTAAGCAAGAAACAAACAAAAGATAAGAACAGCTGAGAGTGAGATTATTCCCAGCAATGTGCAATTTAGGTGAAGTCTATGAGTTCCTGGCAAACTGCCCATGAGAATGCTGCTTAAGCCAAATTGAGTACCTCTGACCTATGGATGTTTACAGAAAGGCAGCAGGCATAGAGCACTGCAGGGATAAATGAATGGGACTGAAAAATTAAACAAGAGAAGAAAAAAAAAAAAAGGACCAGACTTAAAATTTTACAAATACTCTGAGTTTTCCTAGCTATGGCTGAGTTATCCTTGAACCTGAGGACAGTTTGATATATGTATTTACTGATTGTTGAGTCATTCATTCAGCCTAATTTCTGGTTAAAATAAATTTTTAAAAACAGAATTTTTAAATATGTGGAAATTAAGTTGTTTTCTTTTTGACAGCCTAAGAGATACAGACTAATAAGAGATTACATAGATTTGATTAAATGCCCATTAATCTGGCATGTCCCACATCTTAATTTTAAAGTAGGTGGTCAATTTTACAGAAAGGGAGGGGGAAAACCCACACAAAACAGCATCTATTGTATTTATAAAAGCTAACTATACTTACAAAAAGCTATTTCTTTCTTTTGTGTCCTTCCTTTTTTTTCCACTCTAATTTTTCCCCATCCTATGCAATGACCACAGTGCTGAGAGGCTCAAAGAATCTATGATCTGTATGCAAAAACAGAAAGAAAGAAAAGTATGTACAGCTTGTGAGACTCTGTCTAGATCCCAGCACACTTTAGTTTTAATAGCTTCTACATGAACGCTGTAGGGTGTTAATCCAATCTTTGGTGTGTGAAGGATTTTAGTAAGGCTTTGGATATTGTCCCTCACAGCATCCTCCTGGACAAGTTGTCCCAGCTGGGATCTGAGCAGTTCACACTGTGCTGGGTGAAGAACTGCATGAAGGGCAGGGCTCAAAGGGGTGTAGTGAATTGGGGGCCACATCTGGTGACTGGTCACCAGTGGTGTTTTACAGGACTCAACTCTAGGAACAGTTCTGTGCAATGTGTTTATCACTGATCTGGGTGCAGGAGCTGAATGCACCATCAACAAGTTTGCTGCTGATGCTAAACCAGGAGGTGCTGTTGATTCTCTGGAGGGACCAGAAGCCTTGAAGACGAATCTGCATAGAGCATTAGGCAATCCTCCCTGGCATGAAATTTCTCAGGAACAAGTGCCAGATGCTGCCCTGGGATGGAGTAACTGCAGGCACAAGTACAAACCGTGACAGGAGTGTCTGGGGAGCGCCCTGCAGGGAGGGCCCTGGGGGTGCTGGTGGCAGCAGCTCAGTGACAGTCAGCAGGGTGTGCCCGGGCAGCCCAGAGGGCACAGACCGTGTCCTGGGGGATCCAGCACGGCAGCACAGCCGGGCAGAGCAGAGCAGGGATCATCCACTGTGCCCGGCGCTGATGCGGCTCACCCGGAGTGCCGGGACAGCGCTGGGCACCACAATGTAAGTGGGATGGGAAGGAGGAGGAATGCTTCCAGAGGAGGGCAACGAAACTGGGAATGGTTCAAAACTGCACAAGAGAAGGCTCAGACTTGACCATGGGAAGGGCATCTATTCTGAGAGGGTGGTCAGACACTGGAACCCCCCAGACTTCCTATGTAAGTGATAGACACCCCATTCCTGTCTGTTTAAGAAGCATTTGGGAAATGCCCTTATTAACATGCTTTAACTTTTGGTCAGCCCTGAAGCTGTTAGACAGTTGGGCTAGGTTTATGTCCCTTCCAACTGAAATATTCTATTCTATTCTGTTTCTTTTTCAACTTTCATCGTCTAAGTTTCTCCCAAAACGCCTGAAATCCTACATCCCTGCCCAGTTACAATTAATACAGCATAAAGCTGAACTATCCTCATTTTAGATCCTTGCCACACCATTAGCTAGAACTCCTTATAAGCTGTTAGCTCCAGAGTAATTTTCAGATCAACCAGTTCTGTAAGAATGCTATTAGAACAATATATTGGGTACTTAAGCAAAACCAAAGTAAGGATTTGTCAGGAACATGTGTCAACTAGAGGCTATAGCAAACAGAGCTATTTTTCATTTTCATCTCATTGTACTCCACTGCCTGTCATTGCTGGCCTCACTCACATCTTGCCACAGTGATGCATGAACTTGTCACCTCAAAATTGGACTGCTGCGACCTACATGGAGAGATGCCGTGCAGGCTGTGCAGCTGGCACCAAATGCTGAGGCTCATTTATGAGAAAACACGGTGCCACTTCAGCAGATTGGGATCATGTTTCAATGGTCTGTACTTGTAAGTTTAAAAATTCAAGGTTCTGACTTTAATAATTACAGCCAAACTACATGAGAGAGAATTATCCAGGAAACTGAGCCCTGCTGACAACGGCTTCTGTGACAACTTGGTATGGTAGATAAACTAAGCTACCAAAGAGAGGAGTCTTAAAGACAGGTTCTAGATTTGGTTTGTTCATGTCCACTGGGAGTTCAGCACAGTTTAAATTCATTTTGGCATGTTTTCTTATTCAGCCCAACCTTTACCAAACTCGAGCAAAAAAAGGAGTTGGAGATAAGGGGTGACTGACTTATAAACAGTCCTTTTATCTGCATTTCATTTGCAGATAAAGAAACTATACCATAAAATAAGCTCTTAAAGGCTTTCAATAAACACATTGCTGTTAATAACAAAATCAGCCAACCGAGCAAAAAAACCCTCAAAAACCCAAAACCCAATAAATAAAAAATGCCTATGAAGCAAAACTTTTTTAACAAATCCCTTTACTGTGCAGAAATTCTGGACATCTCACTTGACCACTGAAGTAACTGAGAGCACTTAGTAGTTTCTCTTAGGAGTTTCTCTCTGACAATCATCATTTGTAGTTCCGCTTTCTTGGAAATGTGTTTTGCAAAGCCTTGCCAATTTTGCTTTAGTTACTTCCAGATAAGAATGTTCAAATCCATTTTGAACCAATGTGCTCGCCAGAAATTCAAGAAATCACTAAAGGAATCATAAGGACATAAATCACACGCTGCCCATCTCTGTCACATAAGCATCTCTTGGTTTATATATAAGAATATAGTGGCTTCTTTCAACACAAAATATAATTTACATATCCAAAAAAAAACAGAGGTGCCACTACCAATCCTGTTCTGCTCCTCTAAAAACATGCAATTTATGTGTACTGCCAAAATGCAATAACCTACCTCCTGATAAATCTTCAAATGTTTCTACACTCAAAGCTTCTAGTGCCATTTTTTTAGGAACCACTGAAAAAAACTTCTATTATTAAAAAAACTGAATTAAAAACTATCCCAGATATTTTTGAAGTCTGAGGTACCTCCTAAAACTCAGAAGACATGCAAATCAGACTTAAAAGCAACTGAATAAATATATTTCAAGCAGGTTTAGCTTCAAACTGAAGGAAGAAGCTACAGGATTACTTTAGGAACACAGTTGCATAGTGCAGATGTGCTGATCCACAGCACCCTATGTCACTGAGAAGTACATAATATCTCAGTGACTTAGATACTAGCATTCCTACTAAAGATTTCCCCTATGATTATGATGAACTCATCTGTGAGAAGTTCATGAACTGTATGACTCATGTGAGAAATAGATCTTCTTGCAAACACATTCCTTCTTTTTTGTTGTTGTTTTTATTTTAATACAGTTTACAATCACAGTTTATGACCCAGAATAAAAACTGCTATGACAGCATTGGCTGTGGGAAGCTGTAACTAATCACAAGTCAAAGCTGATCAAAAATAAAACACTTGCAGTTTTGCCTCATTCTTAAAGAATGACCTTATCATGTAACAAATAAACTTTTTGTGCACTGTTCCCTCTGCCCTGCAAAATCCTCTATAAAAATAAAACATGTTATGCCACTTGGCAATGTATCAGGACTTCTGGCCTATAAAGGGAGAGCTAAAGGCCGTACCAGATGCTTCTTCATCAGAAAACTAAAGAGAAACTGGAGCAAGACAGAAGAGGCTTTTGTTATTGCTAATGCTTCCACGCTTGTTCTCAGGAGTTTTCCACCCTCAGGGAGGAAGAGACCATTACATTAGTGCCTCACAGACTTAACTAACTCACGAGGAGAATTTAAGCTGTTTGGACCACCAGCCAAACCAATGCAGTGATGCTGCTGCAGAGAGCAGTCTAATTAATTTCGTCCTGAAAGCACAGGAAAATAAACAGTACCTACTGGCTGCTGCAGCCCTTCCACTAGAGAGTATTTCTCAACTGATCTTCCAGAGGCAGTGGGATTATGCAGGAAAGCTCTTCTATTTTCCTCCTGTGACTTCCTCATACACAGCAACACCACACTGCATAAAAGTGGAAAACTCACTCCACTGTCCTCATTCCACCCAGACATACTGCAGTGGAGAACAGAAAGATACCCAACATCTTCCTCACACTGCACGGATAAGAGATTTCAGGTGGAAGAGAACAAGACTTATGTCCTACCACATGATTTTTTCACCACCTTGATTTATTTCACTCTGTCTGCACTATGCTGGTCAGCACAGCTCAAACAGGATCAAAATGAAGGCTGATGGTGCAGGAAAGGTAAATGGTAGTGAATAATTTTATGTCAAAAATATCAAAAGGAGTGTTTCCTTTAAATTCTCACACACTAGAGGAGGCTGTAATGGACTAGCAAAATCTAAACTTGTGTAAGAAATTTTCTCCTGAGAGCCTAAAGTAACTGCTGCCAGGACATTGCATAACCAGGCATAAAATGAAGCAAGCTACTGAAAAAGGCTAGTCTTCCAATCATTCATATCTAAAATAGGAAAGCAGAAAGGGGAAAATACCAAAGCAAAGCTTAGTTATCTACTAAGACCTTTAAATATGAAACCTTAATATTAAAATATAGAGAGTGCCTACTACAAAGCAATTTCTTTTACAAGAGCCACATCCAAAGAAGGATGGCCTATTAAGCAGCCAAGCTCAAACAGAATCTGTTCTCAAATGTCATCAGAAGAGCAGTGTCTTTCCATCAGGAAAGACATATTCCCTAACATGCAGCCACAGCGTCATCTATTAAACATAATGATAAAAATAGCCAATGAAGGTTTATTGGTCCTTTTTGTCCTGTGAAGGCAGAGAGAGGGAGCAGACATTTCCCCTTGACTGTAAATCACCAAAGCAATTCACATCTGGCTTAATTTCTGCACACCTCCAAACAATGAGATTGCACAGTGACAGATTGGGGCATAACCACACACAACCCCATAACTAAGCCTCACACAGAGAAAATTTGGCCCTCAGCAACTTCTCTTCGGTTTGGTTTTTTTTTTATAAGTGCAGCCTACTTATAATCTCAATTTGCAGAACTGGCAGCTGGGAACAGAATAAAAATGCTATGGTTTTGCTCCTTCTTGTGATCCAGAACCAATAACAGAAAGAAGAATGGTTTACTATTGCATTTGTTTTAACCCCTTCTATGGAAATCCAGCAGTTTACTACAGCAGTTGTCTGACACTGTCCAAAAGCCAAGCAGTTCTGCACTTTGCAGAACTCTGTATGAAAAAACTAAGCAAGCATCAATCACTTTCAAAATCTGCCCTATCAGTCAGTACAGGCTGGTGACAACGTTTGTGTTAGGTCCAAAATTGCCAAAGAAGCGTCAGAGATAACAAATATACTCTGCAACATAAGAAAGAAATCATGGCAGAAACCAAGCAAAGTTCCAAAACCTGCAGCACTTCCAGGATATCACAACAAAAACAGATAAAGCCATTCTGATCCCAGCTCAGGCCTTTTTCTCCTCAAGCCTTGGAGAAGATGCAATCCATAGTCTGGCATCAGAGTCAGCATCACAAGCCAAACCACACAGTCCACTGTTAGAAATCAATCTCTTTTTTTTTTTTTTTTTCCAAAATAAGTTATACCCTTTTTTAAATCTTATTGCTTGAGCCTACTGCTTTAGTTTTTTAATTCTTCTCTCCACCTCTGAAGCTAAAGAAAAGCTTTTGACATAAACAGACAAGATTTCCCTTGTAACTACATAGTCCCAGAAGCTTAGCTTGAAAGAGAAAACACTGTGTCCTTATAGTCACTGCAAAGTTGCAAAGGTGCAAAATTTCCTTAAGAGAGGTACAGGTCAATTTTCAGATCACATAATCTGTAAATATGGGGGAAAAAAATCTGATCCCAAGTCCAAAAACTAGCTTTAATCTCTAATACTCTTAAGTGTAAGAGGTTGAACTTTCAAGAGACAGAGTTCCTTTCTTAAAAGCTTAATGACACTATTTTATTACTGTTCCAGACACAATTCAAAGTTTTAGTGCAAATGAACATTCGATAGCTCAGCTGCTGAAAAATATTGTTCAACACTTGCAGTAAGTGTAATGGCTCAAAACAGGAAGAGAGGAAATTAAACCCAAAAAGATACAAAAGCAACCAACTCACAAGACAGAATATATTCTTACTTTAGAGGCAAAAGAGATTAATATCTCTGAAAATACACCCTTAAAACAACTTACATGTTTCACCATGTATTTCACCACACTTTTTTAATAAAAATAAGTTATGTTTCCAGTATCAGGTTTAATTCAAGAACTTCTTTGGCAATTTTCACATGAGCTGTGAAAATATAATTTTTAGCTGGTTTGACCTTTCCTTTCTAAAGTCTTCATAATGGATTGTTTCCTGATTGCTGAGAGGATAGAATAACATCTGGAGGGACAAAAGTTGCCATTTTGAAGCTCTGCCACCAAAAAAAAAAAAAAAAAAAAAAAGAGGGCTTTAAAGTAAATTGAGAATACGAAAATATTAACTCAAGTGATTTGGAAACTAATTTAAAAATACATAACAACAAAAACTATGAAACAAATTGGAAGTGCTATAAAACAAACTTCTACTTTCTTGAGCAAATTTAAGAGATAAGAGATCTTTAACACTCTCCCATCTCTGGCATCTCTCTCCTTGTTTCTGAAACAAGATGGTTCAAAACACCCATTACACAGGAAGCACAAGCAGTACATCTTCACAGCTAATAAAATGTGAAACTATTCTCCCTCTTCAACTGCTGGTCAGTTTAGTAGTGTGATACAGCTATAGAGGCACAAAGAAAGCTAGGAAGTTAAAAGGTAGATTTTAAAGTTTTTAAAAAACTGAAAGAATTAAAGCAAATGAATTTCTAAAATAAACACCACATAATAGGCAGCTAACAAAACTCCTTTCTTCAGATATGGAAGAATGAGAGCTTTTCTCCTAAAGCTGGTTTTCTGAAAGAACTGAAGTGTTTCAGCTGCCCTCTAGTGTCAAAATTAATGCAGAGGTAAGCCAAGAGTGAGGCTGAAAAGATGCTTGAATTAAGAAATTAGTTATTATGATTTATTTTTAACCACTGTAAAACTAAAAATTGAAAGTAAATTTTAAAATATCACTGGGCCAATTTTGTCTTTAAAACTAAGATATTCAAACCTTTCCTGCAACGTGCAATTCTGCCCCACAGCAACCAGCTGCATGAAATTATGGGAGATCTTCACTTCAGTCCTATATTTCAGCCTAAGGAAAAGTTCTGCTTGATGCTAAAAAAATGAAATTATTAGAATTTTAAAAGAGAAAACAATCGATCATCTATTTCCATAACCCAAGTTGTAAGATAAGCAAATATTAAAATAAAAGAAATACTGCCTTTTATAATTCATTCTATTTAAAACAAACTGTTTATATATAAGCATGGCTGAAAAAAATCTCCTTTTCTTCCTCAGGCTCCACACATAAATTTTAACTTGAGTTTAATTAGCATGCAGAAAAAGGAAAGCTCAGAGGGAAATCTCTGGAGGGTTCTTTACCAGCAAATTCAATGCAATCTCGAGCACCAATAACAAAATAAAGTTCATATGACAAAAAAAGTGAAGTCCTAAAAATGTTAGGTCCTGATAGAAGAAGGGAGGAATGTTCTAACAGATAAGCTAAGTTTCAAATTGTATTTACTGCTGGCTCATGGTCAGCTTGTCATCAATCAGACAGAGCTGTTTTCCAGAGGATCAGCATGAACTGGAGCACGAACCAGGTATTCTTGGAACACATTCCTGTGCGTATGCACATGCCGTGGATGAATGGAACCAGTCAATACAAGTTAGCCAGTGACAAATAATGCCTGACCAACTGGTTGTGTGGACAATGGCAAAGCAGCGGATGTGATTTACCTCAGCAAGCCTTTTTAACAGCCTGGATTGGTGGGCAGTTAGGTGAAAAACTGCTTGGAAGGTTGGGCTTGAAGAACAGTGGTTGAAGTGTCATAATCTATGCTGGGGGCCAGCAATGAGGAGAGTATTGGATGGGTCTGTCTGGAGGCTGGTCCTGTGCAACACCTTTGTCAGTGACCTGGAGAAGGTGACACAGTCCTTTTCATCAGGGCTGCAGATGACAGCAAACTAGTGGATGCAGACAACAAGCTCCAGGGCAGAGCTACCATTTTGAGGAACCTAGACAGGCCAGAGAAACAAGCTGCCAGGAAAGGACCTCTGCTGAAAAGGATTTGTGGGTACCAGTGGAGACGGGGCTAAAAGGGACTCAGAACTGCAATGAAGGTTAAAACCTTACTGTACTGTATCCACAAAACAATACACAGTAGATAATAGAAGTGATTGTTTTCTTTTACTCAACACTGTACTAAACCCAGTTCTGAGCCTCCAGTAAAAGAAAGTGTTGATCAAGGCTGTGGAACTGTTGGAGTGAGGCCAGAGGAGGCACATGAAGATGATCAGAGGGCTGGAGCACCTCTCTGATGAGGACATGCTAAATGTTTGGGTTCTTCTGCCTGGAGAAGGTTCCAGGGAGACTTTATAAGATGTTCCAATACCAAAAGGGGGCGTGAAAGTCGGAGAGAGACATTTTACAAGGGGGTGCACCAACAGGACAAAGAGGGAAGCTTTCAAACTGATGAACAATCAACTAAGATTAGATAGAAGAAGTTTTTTACAATGACAGTGATAAAACACTGGGACAGGTTGCCCAGGAAAGGAATAGATGTCCCATCTGTGGAAACATTCAAGCCAGATTGGACAGGGTTCTGAGCAATCTGGTCTGGTTGAAGATGTCCCTGCTCATTGCAGGGGGCTGGATTAGATGGCCTTCCAACCCAAACTATTCCATGAGAAACCTGAGCAAGTCCTGCCAAACGTCACCAAGTTTCTCAGTGAATTAGAGCTCTGAGTCTGTGAGGAAAGGGTGATTAAAATGGGCTGTCTTCATTTATGAAGGCTTTGGAGGAACACAATGGCAGACTTTCAATTCCCAAGAGAGGATTACCAAGAACACAAGCCAAGCTTTTAATGAAAGTATGAGGTAGGACAAGAGACAACTGAAGTTGCCACAGAACATTAAAGAATCACTGGTCTGAAGTACTGGAACAGGTATCTGAGAGACTGTGGTATCTACATCCACATTGATATTCAAGAACTATCTGGACAATATCTGAGCAACCTACTCTGAAGTCAGCACTGATCTTATTTTAAGTAGGAGCTGGGCTAGATGGCCCTGGAGGTCCCTTCCAAGTTGAACGGGTCTGCAAGCGACATCACCTTATAAACCTAAGTACACAGGAGTCTGAGGTATCATGGATTCAATGCCCTTTCTGACAGTAACATCACAAACTCCAGTATGTATTTTTTTGTTTATTGTTGGGTGCTCACTACTCTGAAGCTACTAAATCTATAAATGCAGTGTTATAAAATGGTATTTGAAATGGCTTTAACATTTGACATATGCCTATCCCAGGGCTTCCTGCACCATACAATGCACAAGGAGTGCTGGCCTATGTTGGCAGCACTGAGGAATGTTTGAGCTGCTTCACCCACAGTTTATCTGCCTAATTAGCAGCATTTGTTTCAAGAAAATTTAAAACAGTGTCCCCACTCCCTCCATATGCCTCCCTCAGAACAAACATATTGATATGGGTACCAAGATGCACACGGTCATATAGACACAGGCTTTTAATCAGGCTGGAAGCAAGCCCTTGGAAAGTTTCCACGGCACAGATGGTGACCCCTGGCCTGTATATCACATCTGTAGTGCCATTGTCCTTACCATGTCTGCTCCATAAGAGCCACCACTGGCACGAAGGCTGCCAGTTGTAGAGTAGTGTCAAGTATCTGATCACAGCAGTCAATGATGGGGCCTAGACTTAATACCATTATATAATCTGGACTAAAAATTCACGTCAATCATGAGTAAACTTGCTGACACAAACTCTGAGAGCAGCAATAATCCAGCAGGGCCAAACCAAATCACTGCCTGGAATGCAGTCTGATGTAATACTTGGCTTCACATTGCTCCCATGACTCTCAGTTACACATACAGATACAGTCACCCACATTACACAGCTACTTTTGTTGAGCAGTTTTGTGAAATCTGTCAAAAAATTCAATGCTGTTCACACCAGTATCAGCAGAAGGCATTACATCATAGTAAGCACATTGGATCTCTGAAGCCCAGTTTTATCTTCGGGAAGACAAATACAGTTTTAAAACACAGAATGATGTTTTAAGTATTTGATAGGCATGTCAAAGTCTCTAAAGTTCACCAGAGCTCATCAAGGACAGAAGTTTCAAAATCACTATGGTCAGCTACATACTTTTGGCAGTGCTGCTGCTCTACACACATTCTCAGCACGGTAATGCAATTCTGCAGCATGGGCATGCTCAGATACCACAACTACCACATGTGCCATCCTTTGGGAATCTCTGAGTTAATACAGCATCTAGTCTGGCATCCATCCACTTTCACAAAACAACTCATCTAACCCAATTTCCCATCATCTTTGTTAACTGTCCCACAGCTGTGGGCAGAAAAATTCCCCAGGGGATTGCAGTCTGTTTCTTTTCTCTCTCTTTCCTGACACTCCCATAAAATACACTCTGGTTTCACGACAAAGGTACTGAAACTGGAGGAAAATGCCTCCATTTTTGCTGACTAATAAGAATGCCTCTGATCAGATGTGATGACCTTCCCATGACACGGTGACGGAGGCATGAGCTGTGCTCCTGCAGTACCAGAAGTTCACTGGTGCCCACAGATTTCCTGTTTGTGGGCGCCATGGTCAGACCAGAGCAGAGGCACCACAACACACAGTCTGCGGGTGCTGCACTGAAGAAAAGGTTACATCATGTGCAGCCTTGAACAGGAGTGCTGTCCTCAAACAGGACAAGAACCTCAGAGCAGTCGGTAAAAAGAAAAATCATTCATACTTGAAAAGCCCTGATTGAACTTAATAGGTGGATAATAGCCTTAAGAGCTGAAACCAAGTTTTAATATCCCATGCCAATTAAGAATTCTTGTGTATTATATTTGGTATTCACTACCTAACTGTAACCCCAAACTGTTTTAAATGCACTAAACTCACAGCCTCACCATCAACCCTGATGATGACTTCTACAATCTATAATAAGGACATGATATATGAAAAGAACCATGCAATTTTCTTGGGATTCCCATCTTTGTGTTTAGGTGAACCTCTCCTTCTTTCTTTTAAGAATCTTGGGAGACTACTAAATTAAAAGATAGGATAGCATGCATAATAATACTGTATATTTTCAATCTTAAGTATTTCACATATTTGTTCCAGTTAGGTATCCACAGAATTATTATAAAGGAAATAGAAGAGCCTGAGGTGAATTAGCAGATGTTATTTTGAAACAAGAGTACACAAACAGATCTGCAGCCTCACTTAAACTGAGCGCAGAGAACAAAAAGTGGACAAAGGCACTACAGTATTTTAACGTATATGAATGCTGAAGATTAGTCTTTTTCTCTCTCTCTTTACACACCCTCCCTTAGAAGAGAAAATTTCCATGCCCAAACTACTTTATGTCTTTCCACATCCTGCTACATCGTCTCATTCATCAAAGGTTCATCAGCCTCATTTAATATATTTCAAGTTGGGTAGCTTAGGATGCTTTAACAAACAGGAATTTGTCTAAGCTTGGCTGGATTCCCTCAGCTGCACCCTCATCCACCAGTTGTGGATGACTGGTACTAGCCAACTGTACAGCACTGTTCCTGAACAAGTAACAATTGTTAAAATAAAAAAATTAGAGTTTAGGCTATGTATTGTTCTGGGCTACTATCAAAGGAAGCACTCGCATGAAAATACAAAAGCAGGAAACAGTAAAGAAGTACACTTTGTGGTACCAGCTCTTTGCCAGCTTCAGTCTTCATTGCGTACTGTATCACACCAATAAATAAAAGGTGCACTGTGAGCAGCTTTAAAGCAAAAACAAATGACAAAAAACCAAACCAAAACCCAAACCAAACAAACAGCCACCCCTCTGCTCCAAAAAAAAACACCACCACACAAAAACCAAACCCAAGCAGACTGAAGACTAAAGCACTAAACAATTGTGACAAGAAAAAAAATCTTAACAAAGGTCAATGCTGTCCCCGAGACAACATTTTTATTTCAGCTGTCAGCTTTGAAAGCCAGATATATACAAATGCCAGTAAATGCAAAAGGTAAAAAATTAGTACTCTTACACAGATATACTCACTGTATTTTGTAATTTGTAGAATTTTGTAATATATAGAATTTCCAGAAATTCTATTTTTTTTTAATTATATACCAAGGTTATAATAGCAAATCACAAGGAAGAATACCATTTTTAATAGCATGCTGATTTACTTATACAAAACTGCAAACATTAATTTTCAGTTCACTTCTAGAGTCCTCCTCCCATCTTGCATGTCTCTGGAATGGCCCAAAGAGCACCAAGGTGTGGTCAGACAAAGAGCACACCTGACATTTCTTCTGTGTGAGGCTCCCAGACAAAAATCAGCTCTTGGCAAATCTTTAATTTCCAGTAGGTGAACAGAACTTAAAATCAATTTAAGAGCAAAACAAACAGGCTTGAAGATGCATGTTTCAAGCAACACTGTTTATAAGGCTGTAAGTTGAAATTGCATAGTGACCATTAAAAATTTTAAGATCAGAACAGTTGAGAGGAAAGCTAATGTCTTTAGACACAGTTTGATGAGTGAAGGTATGGGTGTTAAGCCTTTGGAATGGGTCTTCATGTCTCTACTGACTGTGGGCAGCCCAGAGAGCTTGGCTCCTGAAACAGAGAGAGGGGTCTGCACAAGCCTCAGCTTCTGAGCTTTGGGGTAAAACAGTAGGTTTAACGGGAGGAGGATGTGCTGGGCAGTTCAGGAAGGCTGTACCTTCCCTGTACCTCAGCAATGGGGAAAGGAAGAGGGAAACATGTGGCCGGGATTAGAGGATAAAAGGAGGCTGAGCCCTCTGGAACCTCAAGAGAGAAAACCCCGCGGGTGTGTGCCCCAGAGGACTTTCTTCCCTTATTTGAATAAAGCTGAAGGACTCTCCTCTCTCCTTTCTGGACATAAATCTCTGGTATTTATGGATTTTCCTGATACAGTGAGCAAAACATACACATCACAACACGAAGCCTTCACTAACTTCTTCCTGATTGTTTCTATATTCTTTTTGATACACACAAAGCATGTAAGAAACAAGCAGTCTGCTGTCAAAGCATACAACACTTAAACATAAATTGGACCCATAAACACTATTTAGGTTAAAAATAAATCCCTGGAGAAAAGATAAACTAATTGTAGACGTTACATTTTTTTAAAATATGCTTTTAAAAAAGAAAACATTTTAAAATCAAACCATGACATCTAAAATTACCTAGTTTTCTGTTTCCACATTAAACTGCATGAACACTTTCGAAAGATTTAAAAAATTATTTTGACAAAAAGATACTCATCATGATGCAAGTTCCGCTGAGCAATTTGTATTAACATACCTATTTTCAGCAGTTTTATGTGACAAATCCATCATCCTTCAGCTTGTTTAGGCTGAGAACAATCCAAAATAACTACAGTGTCAACGCTCTGTGTGTGAACATTCATTTCAGAGACAGAGTCCTTTGCAAAGCCTGATTGTGCTTTAAGCTTACTTTCTTCCCAATTTCAAACTAATTTTTCTAATAATTTCTCAGTAAGGAAGAGTCTGTGCTTTTGCAACTGCTCCACACAAATCTGTATTATCTGTCCTGCTTAGAGTCACAGGCACTGAATTCCATTTCTGTTCTTAGTCATGCTTGGCTCACTCTCCATGCCCACAGCATCTCCCGTCACTCTCAGCACTGCTAGCAATGTACAGTCAAGCCTGACCTAATGTGCTCCCCTGGAAGAGAAGGCAAAAATAAACACACAAAGATGGACCAAATGCTAGCAACCCTGGGTTCAAATTTTACTCATCCTGCATAGCATCAAATAGAAATGTTTGCAGCTTCACCGCCTCCTGCAGGGTCCATGTGACAGGCTCTTGTCAGTTCGTGTGTGTTTCAACTTCCATCTGACCTTACTGCCTGGCTTTGCTACTGAATACTTTATCAAGCCCCAAATAGGTTTTATCAAGTCTCAATCCAATCAAGTAATTAAATCAGGTAAGGTTCTGGAATTTGCTTGATGCAGACCATTTAGAAAAAGAAGTTTCCTGAATGAGTTACTTCAGGAGATCTGTGCATGAGCCTCTGAAATCCACTACTGAGGGCAAACTGAGGAAATACAATAGGCTTTCCATCTCTCACATCTTGTGCTCTGTATAGCAGCAGAGCATTTATGCCATAGTTTTCCCATTAATAATGCTGCTTTGTGTTAGCTGTCCTCACATGCTGCACACCAAATTCTAGCTAGCCGACTATTTGTTCCCAAAGTCCCGCTTTTTCCTTCTCAAACATTGCTGGAGAAAGGACTTCAAAAGAGGAAACATCCTACAATACTAGGTCAATTAATCTCCGTGTCAGCCTGAGGGCGGTACAGAGGCAGGCAGAGGAGCAACTGGCAGGATGGCAAAGATAAAGCAGCTGAGTAGCACAGTTCAGTCAGGAACAGCACAGGGCTGAGCACGGGCTGACAGCCTCCCAGTACTGCCATGGCAGGAGCACAAAGCAGGAGAGTGATTAATCGGCTTGACAAAAAGGGAAAAAGACAGGATTAACCGCTATTGTTGATACCTACATGGATCCCCAACTTTTTTTTTTTTTTTTTTTTTCCAAAAACACTGAACTTGGCTTGGAAAATGGGCTTGGAAAAAACCTTGGCGATGACTTCTACAATCAATAATGATACACTGCAAAAAAAGTAGCAAGTGTATTAGGAATACACTTCTATTCCTCTGCTGGGGGAAACCTACCTGCCTGAGAGGCACTCAGCTGCTGGAAAATCCGCAGCAACTGAACCAAAGTGCCAAGAAACACATTAGTAGAGAGAAATTTGATATTGGCTCTGGAGAGGGCTGGCTGAAAAGTGCAATGTTTTTTTTCCTCAGTGGCATCTCTAACCTCTGTGATACTACAGATGCTTCTGCTGAGTGACAGCAGTATCCCTTTGTAAATGATGGGGCAGATTCCAGGGCTACTAGCAAGGAAAATAATGCAGCTCCTGAAATTCCCACCTATGCCTCCCCACATGAAGCCACAGATTTTTCTCCTACACTGGAAGAAACTATTCCTCTCGTAATCCCTGAACAATTTCATGCAAAAAAAAAAGAAAAAGCAAAAAAAAATCTACAGATAATCCAAGGTTTGGTACTCTGGTAAGATCAGTTCCTTGGCTCCTTAAGACAAATACACCTAACCATTCACAGTCTCTCCGGAGCTCAGCTGCACAAGTGTGATATCCACCAAGTAGACATGAACACTTGGGTCAACAATTTAAACACAGCAGCCAATAAATCAGAAATCAAAGTGGGTTTGAACTGAGCATATAGAGACTCTCCAAAAAATGTTTAAGGTCTGATAACAGTAAAAATGAAAACTACTGCTTTAAGAAATTTAGTTTAGTTCACAGTTGTCCAATGGGCTACCACAGGAACACGTACATGGCACGATTTAAAATGAGGCTTTTTTATTCTGTCCCAGAGAAGAGACAATACACTGCACACAACAAAACAGGTACCATGAACCCACTCAGCCCAGAGAGATGGACTCTGCAGTTCCTTTCAGGGGCTGCCATGCCCAAGAACTGCTCTGTGGTAGGCAGCTGTGGATGGATGGCAGCTCGGCAGAAGCCTGGTGACAGGCAATAGGGACCACAAGCTAAGTAAGAGCAAAAAATTGTGCTCCAACACATCTCTCCATGCCTTCTCTCTCATGACAAACAAGTCAGAGACAGCCTCACCCTATCATTCATAAGGTGAATTGGTTATATGTGTGACTGAATACTCAAGTGAAAATCTTTCTCCATATTAAAAAACTTATATAAAAATCTATCCATGGGAAACTACCACAAATCTGATATTCCAAGGGAGCAGAAGTAACAATAAAACATGTTAATTAATGATAGGGACAAATATTCCAGGTTCAAGTAACCTGAGAAGAACCAGTGATTAACTCAACAGTATCTCTGGGACAAATAATTTTCCTTTCCCCATAACTAATTTATCTTTTGCCAGTGGGGTGCTCTCATACATGGAGATTTAACTTTATGGCACATTACAGTTTAGCTGTATCATATTACTTAGCAACTTACAGGAGAGGATCATTTACAATTTTGCCTCAAGGCTTCAGAATCCAGCTTAAAACAGACTCTGAAAATGAAATTACCCTGACCTGGCCAAACGCCAAGCTCAAGGCCACTGCCCACAGCAACTTTCTTTTCCTCAGGCTACCTTAGCAGAACTTCTAATAATGTTCCTGAAGATGCGGCCTAACATTATCCAATTAATTGGATAAGCTCTTCTTACAACAAAGAGCAGAGACTGATGCCAAGTAGTCATTCAAATCAGACATCAACCTATTGGCCCAACTACGGAACACCTGAGCATGTTTCAAACATTTTACAAATACATGCCTTTGGCAAACAGGGTCATCAAGTTATTTCCATGACTGTAAGTCAGTCAATGTAAGTTAACAAGACCTCTTCTCATACTTCTCTTTCTCACCTTGCATGCCTGATCTCATTGTGGATTAAATTTTACAGCCTGTGTTTGTTCAGTAGGTCCCAGGTCCTCCCCTCTGTGCCTCACTCTGCTGGGCACAGTATGAAGACCTTGAGAGCAATGACCCTGCTCACAGTCCAAAACAAACCACACAAATGGAGAACAGCCCTGCCCCAATGAGGTACCCAGGATCACCCCAGAAGACCTCTCAGTCCACCACACTGGTAAGGCACAGTGACAACTTGTTCCCATACAACAGCACCTTAAACATCTAAAAACCATTATTCAATATATACATGTTAAAATGTCCATCTTATCTAGAATGGCTGCCAGCCAAAAACAAACCATCACAAAGCATCTCACACGCCCTCTTTGATTTCATTACACATCAGTATTTTCCAGACATTTAAAAATCCCCACAGTATGTGCTGGTTTTAGGATATAGCTGAAGATTGTCTTCACTATTCAGTCTGGGTCTGAGCTCTCTACTGAGCAGTTCCCTACAATAGCTTTTGTAATAAACTGTATTTAATTTTGAGGGATGAGTAGCAGCATTTCACTCAACTTCAATACCACGCATCAGCAAGGCATTCAATCACTTTATTTTAACAACAATTTGTTGTTCAGATTCTAGAAATTCAAGTCTGGCAAGCTTTTTAATATGCATGAGTAGGTTTCATAGAAAGCAAAAAGCACGTTTCCCATTCTGCTCAGCATGTTCAAGTCCCATCTTCTTTGCAGAAATGGACCACTTGGAAAGGAAAATCCTTGAATAAATACAAAAGGGTATCTGAAATCCAGTAGCTAGCACTGATAAGCAAGGTAAAGAAACGGGGGTAATTTCTAAACCTCCATTAGAGATAGGATACTAATTTTTCAATTTGCTGTGAAACTGATTTCAGAAACCTAATGGAAAGGGGGGAAATTTCATATTACCAGGCATGCAAGAAAAATGTTTGAAATATCCTATTTATCTTCCCTCTCTAAGGGATGTGAATTCTTTTGTACTCCTTGATGATGCGAATCACAGATCAGCATTCTGGGAATCAAGCCTATTCCCATTTACCAGTGTAATATGATCATTTAGCATAATTAACACATGATATTTCGTTACTGCCACGGACTTGGACCATATCTGAAATGTAAATATTTGCCAAACTGCACATCCTAGTGCCCAGTGCTACACAATGGTGTAACTTAAGACACTCACTTGATTTGCTGTCTCTTCTGGGAGCAGAGTTAAGGCTGCTGTGGGAATTCTCACTTTCATAGCATGAGGCAGCTTAAACATTATAGATGATGTTACATTAATTTCTGCAGTATCAAATTTTAAAGGTGTGGAAACAAGATGAAAGAGCTCACAATGCAGCAATCATTTCAAGTGCCACAAGAATGAATAGAAAGAAAAGTCCTGGAACAAATAACAACTATTTCCATCTTCCCCAACTATCTTTTCCCTAGTGTACTCCATCACCCAGCTCTCCTAGGACACAGTAATCAACAAACCACCACTCTGTGTGATTCAGAGCATGGCACACATGCAAAAGGTAATCAGAAAAATCATTGCAAGAGATAAACACCCAGCAGCCTTATGGAGAGACATTTTATGACCAAGCCAACACTCTTTATAACAATCTTAAATTCTACAGCATGAAATTTCATAGGTTCTTTATCTTACATTACTGTTACATTGTGTTTCATCTACTACAAATACAGATGTTACCTGTGTCAATCCCTAACACCCCCCACCTATCTTTTCATTCTTACAACAGAAATATCAGGAAGCTATTCATATCTGTACTGGTTTTGGGGTCAGTTTTCTTCACGGTGGCTGGTATGGCACTGTGTTTTGGATTTGTGCTGAACAGAGGGTTGATAATATAGAGATGGTTTTGGTGGTGGTGAGCAGGGCTTACACAGAGCCAAGGCCTTTTCTGCTCCTTGTATTGCCATAGTGAGGAAATTTGGTGTGGGAAACTGGGAAGAGACACAGCAGGGACAGCTGACCCCAAGTGACCAAAGGGATATTTCATACCATGTAACATCATGCTCAGCATAGCATGTGAAGGAAGAAGGAGAAAGGGAGGAAGATTGGAGAGACGGCTTTTGTCTTCCCAAGTCACCATTATGTGTGATGGGCCCTGTGCTCCTGGAGATGGCTGAACAGCTGCCTGCTCACTGGAAGCAGTGATTTAATTCCTTGCTTTGCTTGTGGCTTAACCCATGAGTTTACCAGCTTTTACCCTTTCAGTTCTCTCCCCAATCCCGTTGGTGGGGGAGTGAGTGAGCACCTATGTGGGGCTTGGATGTTGGCTGGAGTTAAACCACAACCATGTCCAATATCAAATGCACAGATTTTAATGTACAGATAGTTCTACACCTCCAATTACTGATTTTTCTCTTGGAAACACACAAGTCCTACAACTGAAATTTTCCACAGCAGTCAAGACAACAGAACTATTGCCTTGACATTGAAAACCCTCTAAGGATATTTCCCAGTTCTCTCTTAAATAAACAGCTTCTCTAAGTCAATGCATCTCTGCAGTATCCCCAAGACTGAGCTATTGAGTAGCATCACTCTAATGATGATTTACACAACGGTAAAGGAAAGCTTCAGCATTCCTTTCTCGTAGTCTCACCTAACGTTCTTAGCTTTTCCCAGTGGCAGGGAGATTCTTTCCCTTCACAGACCATAATCTCTCATCACTCATCCCAAAACATACAACAGTAGATGTTCTTTGCCTGCAGCTGTCATGACAAGTTTTACACAGCAGCACAGAAGTATGAAACAGTTCTTGGCAAGCCAAGTACAAGAGTGGACTATTAGCTCTCTGTTGCTCTCACTGCCTGGATTTATTTATCATGTGTGATAAAACACATGCATTCAGCAGAAAGGTGGATCACCTTGCTCTCCCTAAAGGAGCAAAAGTTGCTTCTTCTACTGTGTCAGAAACTGAATGAAAAGTAAGCAGTGCCACATCTTCCACTGGCTCCGAGGCAAGGTTAAAACCCTAAACACAGAGAATGTAAAAATACAAAGCAATGGGCCTGTACTAACACACCTAACCCCAGGGTAGCCCTGGTTTCCTCCAAGATGAGTCTATTTTTGTAAGCCTGTTTATAGAACTGCCCTTGCACAAAAGGGTAAAACTTACATGGACTAACAAAAGTGCCCTCAGTAGGAACCTTGCTTCATTTTTCCCTGCCTCCTTTCCCCACAAAAGTCACAGACAGGTAAGAAAACAGACGAAGAGGAATATTTGCATATAATGAAGGGGATTATTGTCCTCCTCCGTTACATTTCCTTTAATACTTATGACAGCACTTGGAGACAATCCCAACAACCACCATGTTACTCTGGACTCTCAGCATTTGTGGCAAGAAAATAACAGATTACAAAAAGGTTTTATAAGGACTCAGTTCAAAAGTTGGACCAACTCATCTTCCCTTAATGTCAATGTGAGCAGTATTAAAGATAAGACTTAACGACTCCAAGAATCCTTCACAGAGATCTTACTTACTGAGGTAACTGGATGTACACCAAGGAAAAAGTTGCAGACCAAACCTGGAAAGAAGAAGAACAAAATGAATTGTTTTGTTCCTTGGACCCACTTCCCAGCACAAACATAATCAGCCTAGGAGGACAGAAAGAAGAGATTTAGGGAGATTAAAAAAAACAAACAGGAAAAGGTATATCAAATTCCACCTGCTTCTGAACAAAAGGAGTAAGTCTCAACACTGGTCTCCAGGGCATAATACACTGATTTGATCTGGACTCAAGTTAAAATTACAGCAATAGGCAAAATATTAAAACAGACTTAAGGAAACTAAAGGGAAAACAGAGATCATGGAGAAAAGCAAAAGCTGTGTGTCTATTAAATCAGAATACTAGTCAGAAAAATCCAGTGCTTCTATCCCTTGGCATTTAGGTCCCCCATTATCACCATGACTCCTGATGACCTGCTTACAGCAGCCAAACTGTTAAGAAATTAAGCAGGACCCTTCCTCACAAACTCTCCTCCAGTGGCCTTGCTTTCTGAACAGTGTCCCCTTTGCTTCCAGTACAACAAAGAGTCCTTTACTTCTAGGACAACTGCTGAAATCAAAACCATAGAAAACCACACAACCAGAAAGCACCCCACCTTCTCCAAATCATACTGGAGCTTTCAAGCCTGTAACAGCACCACCCCAACGTCAGAAGGGTGCTACAGTGAGCAAAGTGAGATTAGTATTTCCTTCAACCACATGGAGGAAAGACATGGAATAGTGCCATCTCCACTGTTTAAAAGCCCATCAATTTTGCAGCTGCAAAGAAAAAGAGAAGTACAGACTAACTATTTTTTAAATTGTGATTATTCACCAAACTTGGTCAATGGAAATGTTTCCATCATTCCACTGCTGTTGATTGTGAAATTAATGTTTTCCCTTTGCCTTCTTCACTGTATCAAGTCTTTGTCCTCTTCACTAAGAAAATGAAACATTGCTGTTGATTTCACAGTCTGTTTACTTAGGTGCTTCAGCACAGGGACACTTCAAGAGATCATACACATCACTCCTATACATCTTTGTTAAAGTGAACTAATGCTGTAAGAATTCATTTCCAATATCAGTCTCCACAGCAAGCACTTGCAGGCATCCACCCAACCTAACCCAGCTCCTCAGTGACACACGTGACAACTTCAGCCACTGAAGTCCTCACGCTGAAGTCAAGGGTAGCTAAACAATAACAAACAAATAATAAAATTTAAAATTATCTTTTTTAAAAAAAATCAAAAGTTAAATTAGCCAAGATTCCCACAGTTCCATTGTGTGCACGTGGGCTAGTTAGTCAAACTGCTGTAACACACAATATGCTGTCAGCTACACTTATAGATGAACTTTCTTCACCACTGATCTAAGCCATTTATGAACACAGCACAATCTGTAGCAAAGGCAGAAATGGTCTGAGAGGAGGACTTCAAGTCATATTATCCTGTAAAACAGGTAGCAGTCCTAACCATGTCAGAGGTGCACTGACTGGCTTGACAAAAGCCAGTTTTACATAGTAAAATTAAGAAAGGAAAATTAAATGTCTGCAAGAAAACTCTTAAAAGAGGTCTTGTTGTTGGCCGAGGCAAACATTAATAATAAAATCAAAGAAACAAGACTCTTCTGACAGACCAGAACTGATAAGATGAAAATTCATGAACCAGAACTGAAGAGCTCACTTCATGCTCCCCACAGATTCACTACGTGGCTTGGGTAGGTACAAGATTGTTGCAAAAACTGGGATGCAAGGAACAGCCACTCTGCAAATCCTTCAAAAACTTGAATCTTTCAATGTGTTTTCTACAAGGGCAGGGAACTGTACTCAGCAGCCAGACAACCTGTTCAACCCACAGTTCACAGCAGAAGAAAGTAAGGAGACAAGTCTGCCTTCCAAAGCAGAAGTCTTATAACATGAGGCCTAACAAAACCTCGAAGAAGACACTGCTGATCTTTTCTCTTCTAGAAAGCTCAGTGATGGGTAAGCACTTATATCTTGCTAGGTACATCACCACACCTCTCCCTTAAACTAAAGCGTTCTTGTCACTCAGTTTCTCAAACCATGGCCCAAGGGCAAGCAAAGTCTGCTTTTGTAAATAGGTGCTCTGGACCAATGTCATCTTCACAGCTAAGCACCTACTTTGGTTGCCCTTGGCAGTTTCAAGCTTGCCATGGAGATATTTTGTACCTGAAGTATGAGTGCATTTTATGAATAAAATTAAAACCTTCAGCTCTACCCACTTACAGATCTTTGAAACAGAAACTGGACTGTCCAGTGATACAAGCAGAAATAGTCTGGTAATGATCTTCTACTAAAGACTTAAGAAGAACATGGAGCAATAAACATCACTTCTCAGTACCTCTTAAAAGTAAAGGAGGTGGATGACTCGGCACCTTCAAAACAAGTAAGGGCCTCAAAAAGATTTTGATAAATTACTTTCAAATTTTTAAAGCAGAGAAACTAAAGAATACTTGCTAAAGCAGGGAGAAAGATGAAGATTCCTAAATGAAGCAACATTTCTCTTTAAAAAGCCCTTTAAAATCTTCAGAAAAAAACACCAGCATATCTAAATGACTTGGACCAATTTTGTTTCCTTTTTGTGGTTTAATGTAGAAACACCAAGGAAGAAATGGACTAAAGACAGCAAAATTGTTCTGCTCTTACCATAGAATGAACTTCCTCAGCTCTTCAAAGAGGAACTGACAGAGAACAGAGTAAGAAGGAAAAACTGAAGACAGAGCTGTGTAAACCAAGCTATGATGAAACACAAGCAGGACTTTTTGTCTTCATAAAAGAAAACAAGAGGCAATAGAGGTTGCTTGGGTGTCCCTGGAGAGGAGGCAACTGAAGATGGATTCTTCAGGGCAACTGACTGCTTTAAGAAAGATAACTTAAGAAATTATTTTAAGAAAAACAGAATGAAAAGGAGAGAGTTTCTTGCTTAAGTCTTGGAAGGTACTTTGTGGTGACCACTCACCAGGAAATGGTCCATCAACATGGAACTTAGAAAATTGAAAGCTGTCCAGATGAATTTACACTGGTGTGGGAACTTATGACTGTTCTCATTTCCTCCTCCTGGTTCTCCCTAGAAAATTCCTTCTCTACTTCATGGTCCTTTCTACTTTGCCTTCCATATAACTAGAATAGAGCACAGATCCAAAAAGCTCCTGTTCTCAATGAAGTCTCTTCCTCTACAGATAATCAAATCACTCTATGGATCACTGGTCCCGGCAATTACTTTTACCACAGCCTTCACATCCTAATCTCTGACCATATTCACCTGAAATACTGCCCCAAGTCTTCCCACATGAGACAGAAGAAATTTCAGTGTGTATTTAGCTGATCTTCCAACCTGAGTAGGTGTGAGGGGAATATATTGGGAATTTTCCCAGAGTTGCAGTTCTTCCCCCTTGCTCTTCATCTTTGATGACACCCAAGAGCTCAGCACTAGGTGTCTGTGCTATTTATATCTTCCCTATAGATCCCTCTGCTACTGTCCACAGTGAGCCAGGTTCTATGAATGCAAAGTCTTGCCAGTCCTGCTGCTTTCTCCACTGCTGGGAAACAGATCAGCAAGAGCTTTTCTGATACTCAGAGCCACTGTTACTTGGCAAAACTTTGTAAGACAGCACAGCAGCACTGGAGAGATCCAAAAGCTCTCAAGTATGAAAGAAAAATCACTTAATTTATACTTGGAAGATTTCCTTTACAGGCTTTTAGGCAAGCCATTTAGGCTTTCATTTTACAAGGAGACATGCTCCCATCTGCATGTCAGTATGGGTCTCCTCTACAGCCAGAACCATTATCCCATTTCCCTAATGGCATTTTGTCCACATGTATATAAATACATATAAACAATACTGTGCAGACTGTCCTCCAGCAGAAACAACATACTAGGCATTCCCAGAACACTGCTTTCAATCCTTCACAACTTCAGCTGCACTTTCTTCAAACAAAGTCAGGTAACAACCTTCATTCACATATGGTTACAGTCTTAAAATAAAATGGAATGCAAAGCTGATTTGTGGATAAGTATATATTTACAAAATCAAGGAAATGTTTAAAATAAAGCTGGATGAACACACTGGGCAGAGCCACCCTACACTGAACTGTATGCAGAGTTGTGGCTAAAACACAGCAGTAGAGAAACAGAAAGGGAAGTATGCTTTCAAAAGCATTCTTGAATTATTTAACCTTTAGAAATGTGCAAATGAAAACAGAAAGTCTCCTTGCCTGTGCTCAACGTTGAGTTTGGAGTACAGCTGCCATCACCATAAATGTGATTGTCAGCATACGCCAGAAGGCACTTGAGGAGACAGCACTGACTACCCAATTGCACAGGACAAGTCACTGGGTTCTTCTCACCAACGTCCTAAACCCAGGATTCCTTCAACTTCAAGCTTTGCCTCACTCAATCCTTCAGGTCAAATGAATCTAATTAAGAGTGAAATTAAGGGACACCAAATATAGGAGAGTTCACAGAGCCCTCTGCTCTCTTGCACTAATCCCTGTTCCCTAGCACAGTCTCAAAATTTTGAGCTAAGTCTCCTTCAAACCTGCTGACAGGGTGTGACATTTGAGCTCTTTGTTCAGCGTACCACCTCATCCTTCCTTTTCAGCCCTTCCTCCCAGGGGAGGACTGCAGATTTCCTCTCCCTTAGCCTAGTGCCTTCTCAAGGCTTCTGCCTTCCCACACAGTCCCCCCTGATCTCCTTCTCCAGTCTAGCCCTGCCTCCTGCCCAGACACACCACACGTGGATAATGCAGCTCCTGTGGTCCTGTGCCTGCATGAGGTTGATATATTCCATCACACCCTCCCTGTGAGCTTACACAGACCAATCCAAGCACTTGTAAATCAGTGAGGATGGCCCAGGGTGAAGGCAGCTCTACTTGGGCAGTATCAGGGTAGAAACTGAAGCCCAGTTAACACACTTCAGCTGATTCTAGAGACATACAGTGACTCGGCCTCAAAATATCATCAGCTTTTCACGAGTTAATGCAGTTTGTTTCCCCTTTTGCACTTGCAACAGGGATCATGGGAATAAGCACCCAGCTATTAGTCACTTCCACCTTCAGAAATATCAGGCATTAGAACAGCATGACAGCGTCTGCATTAGAAAGGAGAACTCCGACAACAAAAGGGAAAAGCGCTTTCAAAAAAACTTTAATAAGTTTTCCTGTTATATCTTTTGAAACAAAGATTAATGCAAACTTCAAATCTTTTAAATGTATGGTACTACTCCAGTGTTATCATAATATTACAACATCATATTCACATCACTGTAAAGAAATGCTAAGCTTAATTAATACCTTTGTCCACTTAAAGACTTACTGGAGCATATGTTTATGATATAGTCTGCCCCATCCGCCTGGAGGTATCCCAACAACATGCCTGTCTGTTTTATATTTTTGATTTTCAAAGCTTTTCAACAACATAATTTTTTCACCCCTCCTCAGCAGGCAAATACATCTCACTGGCATCAAAATACAGCTCATTACCTACTCAGGATCCCACATTTCCTATCTGTTCTTTCTTCCATGTGGAGCACAGTCAGATACCTCCTTTTTTACTGGGCTTGCAGACAGTAACACCTTGCAGCAGCTGGGCTTTGCCCAAAGATCATGCCTCATTCTACAAACTCTAGCCTTCAAGGTTTATTTTTTGACAGCAATAAATGCAAGTGTTTGGAATACCATCGGAAAACAGAGGGAAAGGTGAGATAGGGCTTGAAAGACATTTAAGCAACAGTGCTGTCCAGCTGTATTAACACTTAACTCAGAGAGGCATCACCCTCCCAGAAACACCTGGGCAATGAGCAAAGGATCCAGCATCTCTCACTGGAGAACAGAGTCCAGCCTCATAACAAACACACCACAGAAAACATGTCACTGGTCCACAGAAAGTGACCCACAGGACAGATTTGGTGCGGTTTTTTTCCCAGGAAACACAGCACTGACATTCAGCAATGCATGTTTCATTGAGGGAGGCTACAAGGAGCAGCAGAAACAGCCTCTGGAAGTCAGTTTTAGGCGATCAGGAGAGAGGAAGAGGAAGTGCAGAGTGCACTAGTGATACCTGTAGTCTCCAATAAAGTATTAAATTGTTAACCCCTGAGTAAAATATATTGAAGTTTGTATCTTCCCAATAAGTACTTCTCCTCAAAATTAAATTCCAACATGCATTCCACTGAGCAAAGAGATGGACCTTCCTGAGAACATCCCTACTTTTCCACAATTTCACTGCCATGTAGAGAGGAAAAGAAATACCTGTTTCTGATCCGCTCACGTTTTCTGGGTATTGCTAAGATGGTCTCACCAGGATTGACTCAATCCTAAGGTCTGCTAACAACCACAGCACAAATAGGGAAATGATCTGCTGGTCCCAGCATGTTTATTCTATTTTCTAGAGAGTCAAAGAAGACAACCCTTAGATAAGAGCTGTTCCCTGGTCATACACTGTCTTTCCCCAAGTTCAGCACCATGCTTTATTGTCATCACACTTCTCACATGAAATTTGAAAGACTGTGGTTTGATCTATTCCAGAACACATCTTGAAATGATGTCACACCAAAAAGGCACTTTTGTACTTTGAGAATCACTGAAGGAAAGAAAGTTTACAAACACAAACCGTTCCCCCACCCACGCACCTTCCCAGCATAAGCTGCAAGCATAGTGTGGAAATTTTAATTTAATTTCTTTTAGCATCTTAGCAACACATCAGCATCCTAAAACCTTCCTTCATTTCTTCATCTGGGGTGTTTACAAGTATTGCCATTGTTTTACAAACCTCCTTCCTTCTGAGACCAAATGGTTGCTTGATCTCAGGGTCAGAGAATTCATGTTGGAGCAGGTCTGTGGGGGCTCCACCACACTCTACCGTACACAGGGCCACCTATGAGGGCCCAATAGGACTTTATCCACTTTGGCCTTGAAAACCTGTGAGGACAGACATTGCACAACCCCTCTGGGCAACTTGTTCCAGCATCTGACTGTCCTCATTGCTGGAAATGACATCTATCTTGAACCTCATTTCAACTTTCCTTTGTTGTTCCTCACGCAGTCACCATGTACCAAAGCGAAGCTCTGTCTTCTTGAGAACCTCCTCTAAAATACCAGGTCTCTACAGGTCCCATCAAAGTTTTCTCTCCAACAGGCTGAACAAGCCTAGTTGCCTCAGCATACGATCCTCATGCTGTACCAGGGCTCTGAGGGCACTGAAAGGCCTTTAAATGCTCTCTTAGCCTCACATCCCCCCCGCCCTCTGCTCATGGCACCAGGGACCCCATTTTAGCTCTCTCTGTGACCTTCAGAGCCTGCCCAACCTGTGTCATGGCTCTGCCCTGCCTCCAGCCACATGTGTGAATCCTGGACCTCACTGATGCAGACCCTGACCTGAGATAATCGCTTCCTTGTCTTCTGGCTGCAGTCTTATTAAAATACTCCTGAGTGTTGTCAGCTGCCTTCCCTTCCAGGGCACAACACTGGCTCAATGCTCAGCTTCTTTAAGGCATTCTCACCTCTTTTTGTCATGCCTCAATAAATGCAGTGACATTCAAAGTAGAAAACTAACAGGGCACCAGCCATTTGCAAACAGCACAACTCTGAAATATGACAAAAGGGAAAAACTGAGATGGGTTTTCAATTGTAAAACCCAAATACCTCGGGAATATTAACATACTACTTCTAAAGTAGCAGTCACTCCTTCCAGCTCTCTCAGAGTAATACCAAAACAAAGTCTTGGACTCTCTAATGCAAACTTGCTAGTTTCACTTGAGACACAAATGTGAAAGTAACTCCTCCATTCAGTGCTGCTGCCTCAGTGTTGGTTTGCTATTTTAACGTGTGCTCTTCCTGTGTTTCACTTTTCTATTGCAGTCTTTTAGTTTGTGTGCTTGGGAAGACAGGGGTTAAACACTATAAAAATACACAGTTGTGACAGAAATACCCTCATGGACAGGCTGAGGTTTGGCATGCTTTGGAAGAAAATAACTTAAAATAGCACAGAAAGCAAAGACTGTGGGATATGCATCTCTGATAGCTACTTTCTGCTAAAATTACCAAAATAGCTAAGATAACCCTGATATTCACCATAAACCCTGTATCCTGCTCAACAGAGATGAAGAGGGCCATTCTAACCTCAGAGCTTTGCCTGAATAATGCAAATGACATTGCATTTGTTATGTCGTGACCCCAAGGTCTTCTTATGCAGATTTATTAATGAGAATTAGGTTTAAAGAAAGTGTGGGTACCCAAAACCAAATTTGCCACAAGTCTTACAGCCCCATTATAGAAAAGGCTTTTTCTGTAGGATTTGCAATTTGATCATGACAGGTCCAAAAATATAAAACGGAAAGATCTGGAGGAAGAAGCTATATTAGCTCCATCAGTTTTCATACTTGGAGCTCGGGAAAAATGCAAAATGGAAGCAAAGGACATAAAACTGCAAGGACTGATTTTCTTCCCTTGCTGTTCTCAACATCACATTGATAATTTATCTTTCGACATTCTAAACGTTATTCAGTGCCAACTTTGGCCCCACATTCCATGCCAACACAACTCATATGAATGCACACTTCAGTGGCTGCTCTCCTTTGCAGTTATACACCCTGGCTACAAAGGACTCCACTACCAGCTTAACAAACAAACCATTAAAACAATTTGTGGCACCTGTTACTAACAACTTTGCTACAGGAACACGTTATGGTTTGGCTTCCACAGGCAACGTTTAGGCCCATCTAGGAATGGGCCAAGAGCCCAAACAAACTGTGTGATTTGATTCCCATGGCTGTTCTAGAGAATATTTAACTTTCACCCAGACATATCCCAGGTGACTTATGCCTGTATCTGAAAGTAGGTTCAATGCAATCAGGTCGGAAAATCAGGTGCCCCACTCCTGTGGTTCAAACCACAGAACTATACAGAGTAAAAGCACAGAACAAAAGAGTTGATAAAAGGTTTAAGCAGAGAAATGCAGTTCACCCTTGCAGACTAATCTTTTCCTTAACACATCATCCCCATAGCACAGGTCCTCCGATGTGCCCATGACAAATCCCTGGAGCTGAAGCACGCCCGAGGGGCAGACCTCACAGAGCTCCCACCAGGAGCACGGTGGCAGGCGGATATCCAAGACTCGGCAAGAAAAGTTTCCAAAAGCTCGAACAGGAAAAGGCCCCGCTGGAATCAAGTTTTACATAAGAAGGGGGAAGGCAGGAGCCGCTGGCACCCCGTCCGCGGGCGGCACCGAGCGCTGCGGTCAGCCCGGGGCGGGACGGGCTCGCTCCCACACGCCGGGCGCTGCCTGCCCCTCACACCCGCCGCCCTCGGGGGTGCCACAGCACGGACAGCCCCCTGCCAGCAGCGCTGTCCCAGCGACGTTTGTCCCCCGGCGGCGGGGACAAACCCATCCCCAGCCGAAGCCATCCGCTCCCGTTGGATGCCCATCCCGGCACGGGCACCGCGGGCTCCCCGGCCGCGAGCAAGACCGCGCACGCAGACGCCGCTGGGCTCGCATCATCCCTCTGAACTAACTTTCCTGTTTCCGCAAAAATCACACAGGCACCGGGGGGGGGCGGGGGATTATTGTTTCCAGCGACACTCCTCACCCCTGCGAGCCACCCGCACCCCCGTTCCGCCGGGAGCCCGCCGGGAGCCCGCCGCTCCCCAGCATCTCCAGCGGCCGGCCGGCATCCCGCGCCCCCCGCCCCGCGCAGCCCCCGGCACCCCGCCCCGGGCCGCTCCTGCCGCCTCCCTGAGCCAGCGCCGGGAACGGCCCCGGGCCCCGCCGCCCCTCGCCCCCCGCGGCTCACCCGCGCGTCCCTGGGCCGGGCCGGATGGGGCCGAGAGCCGGGGCAGCGGCGGAGCTAGGGCAGGACACGGCCCCAGCTCCTGCCAGCGGAAACGGGAGGAGGGGCTCGGCGTTACCGAGCGGGGAGGAGCTGGGGGCGCTGCCCAGGGGAGGCTCCAGCCCCGCGGAGGAGGGAAGGGAGGGATGGAGGGAGGGAGGGCTGCTCGCCCGTTCCTCACCTCACCCGCTCCATCCGGAGCCCCTCTGGCAGAGCGCTGCCTGAAGCCCGCCCCGCTCCCTCTGCCGCCCGTGGGACCCTCCGGGAATGCCCCGGGATGAACGCCCGGCGCGCTCCCTGTGTCGGAGCCCTGCAGGCTGAGATAAAGCAGGCGGAACTGCAGCACCCCTCGGCTGCCCCCGGCCCGAGGCCCGCGGCCGGCCGTCCCCTCGGGGCTCAGGTAGGCGGGGTGGTGCCCGTGCCCGCGGGCGGCCCGGCGTGCAGCCCTGACCGCGGCTGCCTACCGCACACCCCGCCTGAGATGCTCGGCGGTCCGAAGCCCACCACGACCGCCAGCGTGTTGCTTTGGCTTCTACACAGGGGGAAAGCGTGTCTGAGTGCTCCTCTGAGCAGGAGTTGTAGACAGGTGAGGGTCGGTCTCTTCTCCCAGGTAACAAGTGATAGGACAAGAGGACACAGCACAGCATCACACTGTGCCGGGTAAGGTTTATATAGGATAATAGGAAATATTTCTTCACTGAAAGGGTGTTCAAACATTGGAACAGATTGCTCAGGGAAGTGGTGGAGTAATCATTCATCGAAGTATTCGAAAAATTAGTAAATATGGTGCTTAGAGGCTTCTTTTAGCACTGGACACAGCAATCCTGAGTTTTTGGCAGGACTGTTGGACGTCTTTTCCAGTCCTGACGATTCTTACCTGTGGAGCTATGAAAGGCAGGGCCATAACGAAGATCTTCTGACATCATATAGAAAGTCCCCACCTGCCTTCCTCTGGGTGTCAGTGGAAGTGCAACAAAAACTTAATGAAGTCAACTTAAAACACTGTCTCCAGCAGAACACTCTCTCGAGTTGTCTTAATAGAGCTGGGGATGGTTCTGGCATGGACCACTAAGTGAAGTGTTATGTGCTGGGGAAACAACTTAGAACTGGAGCAGAGATGCCTACAGGAACTAGAGCAGTGCAGTTATGGACATGGGCCTCCTGAGAGGAACTGTATTTTACAGTGTATGAAGATCAACTAAAGGATTTACCATAAACGTTTTTGCAGGAGGAATATCTGTTCCACATTCTTAGGTTCCCTGTGTATTCTCATTTCCTTATCTGGTACAGCTTCTGCTGTCACACTTCTCAATTCAAGGCCATGTCTACATCAAATATATTCTCTTGTACATTCCATCATGTCCTAAGTGGATTTTTACAAACTGCTTGGTTCAACAGACTTGAAGCATCCTGGTGGCAGTGCTGCCAGCAACACAACTGTCATTTGCTGCATGTTTGTTCCTCTCCCTCCCAGAAGAGAAGCATGTGCAGCAGCTCTGTTAGTCATTTATTTACATGCAGAAGTATACAAATATTGCTGTGTGATTACCTTAAAGCAAGCAATGAAGGAAATATGTCTTGTATCACAAGACATAATCTCTCAGCAAGAGATAGAGACCTGCGGAGAGAACTTCTCTTGGTTCTTTGGTTCCAGATTCCGAGAAAGATCCACCTCCTGGATGCTGTAGCTCTAATGCAGCAAATCCCGTTATATATGAGGACTTCAGATCTTCAGATTCAATCTAGATCTTCATTCCAGAATTGATGCCAATCTTTAAATAACTTAAACTTTGGAAATAAATAACCACTTCCTGAAAGAGAAGCATCACGGGAAGTCAGCAGGCAGAACACATTTGACACACTTGCTGGTGGTATTATTGTTGGTCAGTTGTTGACGCTAAAAGAAACAGCATGACGTTGTGTTCTTTACCTGTTGAATAAGCAAAGCAGCTTTATACCCAGGTATATGGGATTTCTATAGTTCAAGGAAAAGTGAAAAATCAATATGTGAAATCAAGTCATCATTTGGTGTCTACCTTGGAAAAAAGGTAAAATGTGCACAGGAACAAAATAAAACATATGTGGGAGCTTGTGAACCTGATCGTTTAGGAAAGGGCTTGAGGATCACTGTGAAACTGAGGACTAGAGTGGCTGATACTATAGACACACTTTGTATCAAGGAAACTGCATTTATCTGTAGGTCTCTTCTTAATCATGCCAGTAAGTTTAGGAAAGTAATCTGTTAGACCTGTCTTTCAGCTTCAGCTAGCTATCTTCCACATGCAACTGAATCTAACGTGGGGGCACTCTGAAGTTCTCCATACATTGAGGAGCAGAAGGAGTTGCACCTCATCAGCATCTTCTCCCAGGCAACCAGCGACAGGATGAGAGGCCACAGTCTTAAGCTGCACCAGGGAAAGTTTAGGCTAGGCATTAGAAAAATGTTTTTTCACAGAAAGAGTGGTTCATCATTGGAATGGTCCTGCCCACGGAGGTGGTGGAGTCACCATCCCTGGGGGTGACTTTTTTTTTTTTTTTTTTTTTTTTTTTTTTTTTTTTTTTTTTTTTTTTTTTTATGTGGCACTTATTGCCATGGTTTTGTTGATAAGGTGGTGTTAGGTCATAGGTTGATAATCTTGAAGGTCTTTTCCAACCTCGTTAGTTCTGTGATTCTGTGCACCTGAATCCATGGCATCTGACCAGTAAACCTGAAGGCTACATGCAGCTTCTGAGAACAGCTTTGAGTAGCTGCATTTGAGGCATCTAGAAAAGCACTCTTTACAGTGCAATTCACAGGATGTACCCCTCTGCTGTAATAGCAAGTCTGTGGCTTTGGTCCCAGATGCCAATTTCAGATAAAATCATAACATGGCAACAGAGCTGAGTGCTGTGGGAAAATTAAGGAAGTTGAACTTTAAAGTCTTTGCTTCTCTTTTTCACAGAAAGAGGTCATCCATCTAGACTTTCTAACTTTCCTTATACTCAGGTTCTTTCCATCATTATTGCTGTATTTTGCACCTGAAGGAGGGGGATGCTTTTCTCTAAAGATGCACTTTTATTTTTCCTCAGAATGAGCACCAGTACTTTTGTGTCTCATTTAAAAGGCCAAGATTGTATGAATCACAGATTTAGAGTCTTGACTAATTGCTGAACCAGCATGTTAAATGCAGGCACACATGGCTTCCAGTGTAGTAGATCTGGATTTGGTGTCTCAGAGGATTGGGACTGCACGACGATCTGTGAGGTTATGGACAGAGCTGTGGTCAACCTAAGCTCCTGGCTAGCCTTCCCTCATAGAGAGTAGCCCTGATCTTGCTGTTTCATAACAAACACGCAAGTTGTCTGTTGCCTTCCTGCTTGGTTTTGATGTAGACTCTGCTTGCAGGATTGGTGAAACAGCATGAGCCCCTGGCAACTTCTTGAAGACTCAGGATATGTTCTTTCTGCCCCTTCTAAGCTCTAGAGCGAGTTTGAGGGTGTTCTTACCTGTCTGAATTAGTTCTTATTCTTTGCTGTAACCACACAAATATCTTCAACTCCTTCATCTGCTCCAAGATGTTAAAGAAGCAAGACAAAAATGAGCTGGGTAATGGTGAAGAAAAGGTCACTGGGAAACCATTGCACCAAAGGCCAAAGCATGTGTGTAATACTCAAGGAAATAATGATCCTTGGGTCTAGATACTGAAGTAGAAAGAGATTTAAATTCAATCCCTACCTTTGCCTCTAGACCTACCTACATGTTTTCTTTGTTGGCAATGTCAGCTTAAGAAGATCCCACCCCCTCACCACAGAAACATGAATGAATTCAAATGAACTTGTCTTACCTGAAATGTTCCTTTGTGCTTTGAAGAGAAGATGAAGGGAGGGCTCCTGTCTTGCCTAGTTCAGTGTTGCTCAGACCCATGGTCTGTCTTATCTCAGAAGACTATCAGTAAGTGGAATCATTTTAGTAATTCAGTTTGACATGATTCCACAAGCAGGCATAGCTGCACAAATTAGCGTTGATGAACTGAAGCATATACATTAGAAAAAAAGTGATTCAGTTAAATGGAAACTTTTTAAGTACTTTGTTATAAAGAAAACATGGATATCTAGATCTCTGCTTTGTCATTTTACCTTCTAAGCTCTCAGTGTTGTAGCTGTAAAGTGACCAGAGGAATCAGCTTTTAATGTTTTGTCCTTTGATTTTACAGCAAGTTCTTACAGGTTAGGTTAATACTTCTGGTATTTCTGCCCCAACAGAAATTAAACTTGTAAGACACTCTGATATCCTCATTTGTCGTTGATTCTTTAGAGTTCAATTTAGCCTTTCCTCTTGAAACTAGGCTATCTCTTTTTTTACATATGCTGCTATTTTGTGTTTGCTTTGCTTTATTTTTAGCAAAATTGCAGCTGGCTCTTAGTTTGATGCACTGTCTGGTTTCTTCTGGTGTAATTCCAAGAAAGGAAGCCTTGGGAACAGAGAGCTACAGTCCTTCCAGTCTTTGAAGTATTTTTGCATGGATCTCACCCATTCTGCAAGGAGACAGAAGCCTTTTAGTCCAGCTCAAAATTTACAGTACTTCTTTTGCCTCTTTGCTTTACTAAATCTTCTTCATCTCTTGGCCTATGTGAAAGTGAGCTCTCCCAGACACATGAATTTTCTTTTCCTTTCTCCACTGAGTTTCAAAGGCAGGTAGATGTCTCTTGCTGACCCCGGTTATTGAGACCAGGGAGCTGTGAACTCCAGGCACAGAAAGGAGTAGTGCCAGAGAAGAATCTTCCACTGCTGTTAAGCTGGAAAAAAAACCTCCTGCGTTAGTATCCAAAAACAAACTGTGCAAAGATTTCATCTGTTCCTCAGTCTGTTGGTTTGTGTTTACTGCCTTGATAACATCTTAAATCTTTGCTTTATGTGGTTTTATTCACGATCAGCTAATGGACTAAGTGGACTTCTAGGGCTCATCTTCTTCAGGACTGACTTCCATAGGGACTGTTGTTGTGGTGTAACCCTGCAGTAAACATATGCAAGGCACCAAGCTCATATTTGCAGGAGAGTATTAATACACATCATAAGGAATTTCCCATTGCTGGAGACTTTTTATGCCCCTTCTATGTTAAAGCTTCATTTCAAAAATTGTTGTCTGCGTTAGCCAAACATACTTTTCCCAAGGGTCAGTCTTTTTTTTTTTACTAGCAAGGTTTTATTTGATTTGTTGCCTGCTCCATGCATGGTTCAGAGATCAGGATGGAAATTCCACAGGGCTGAAACAGGCAGGTTCATGCATGAGCAATGGACTGTAAACAGTTGGTGCCATTCACACCTATGTGGCCAGCTGGATGGGCTGCCTGGTTTGCAGAGATGTAGTTAATGCAGTCCTGAGTGGCTTGGTCACCTGGCTGGGACTAGCAACAACACCCAATGGATGAGCAAGGGCAGCCTGTGCTTGCATGGACTTTTCATGTGTAGCACACAACAGCAGGTATTTCAAGATGCTTTGTTATCTAGGTGTTTAAAGTACTTGACTCATCTTTGTCCAAGCTTGACTGATTCTGGTTACCAGCCACAGAGATCTTAAGGAAAGCTGTTGGCATCTTGTGTGTCTGTATTACTGTTTGGAAGTCCGTTCTTGAAGGTATTTCTTTGTCTTGGAGAGTGCAGGCAGAGCAGGAACTTGGTGTAGATTTTGCTTGATAGGTGCAAGCTAATTTTCTGTTCTTGACCATCCACTTTTGGCTCCTGCACAGAGAACATGAACAGCACTAGCTCTGCAAGGTTGTTAAAAGTAGCCTCTGAGAATGAGTTTCTGCAAGACCAGAGGGAATATATATGGAGCACTTTTCCCATGACAAGAAACAAACCATCCTTCTCCAACTCTGGCTTCATGGCATCATCTTTGCTATCCTCCTTACCCCTGTCCTTTCCTTCCGATGCTTCAAAGCACAGGGTATGCCTGGTGAAGACTCATCCCTGTCAGGGACCTCCCAAGTGCAAATGGAAATGCACACTTTTACAGTTACAACAGATAACTGCCATGCAGTTGCTTAATGAGGAAGTCAATTAGTCCTGCTTTCACATTAAATTGATTGTCCAGGCCCACAGCTCTGCCTGGCCACCCAATAAATTTCCTGTTCAACAGCTGCCAGAGCATCATGCAAACTACTTCTTCCCTCAGAGCAACATGAATGGCTGCATCTTTCCCCCACATCAACAGCATTGTGGGAACCAAGATTATTGCCTCTTGGTGACTCCTGAATAGACAACCTCAGTTTACAAGTAAGGCAGAGAGGCTGTGTTTGATTGCCTTGGAAACACAGAGAGCAAAGCTGTTTTCACTCTTCTCTCTATTCCTTTTCCTCCAGTTTGCTTGCCAAATGACATCCTGTGCAATACTTGTGCTCCACACTGTCAGCAGCTAACAGGTGGAATAATTTGACCTCTGTAAACAATTATTTTGCTGGTGCACAAGAGCACAGACTGGCTTGCTGAGCTTTTGCAGGGAGAACAGAACCAAAAGCAGCAAGAATTATTTTAGTCTGTCAAGTCATCAGATTTGATACATAGAGGAAATCTGCTGGGCAAGACAACACGATTAAATGTACCCAGTTTTCTAAGCATAACTTCATTTAAAAAGCAAAAGAAAGATTGGTCTCTCACTATCATGTGTGGAAGAGAGGGAAAAACAAACAAGCCTCTAACAGAGCAAAGCTGAATGAGTCTGTGACTTGCACAACTGCTGATGCAGAGAGGCAGCTGTGCAGGATATATGTGCAACCTCTATACACAGGCACATGAGCATGTGACACCTATATAAATGTAACTGACAACTATATACATGTACAGTAACCACGTCTGTGCATGTGCTGACTTTTAAATGAATGTGTATGAGTGCACACACTAAGACCAGAGATAGCGTGAACATTTTCAACCTGTTCATATGTGATCAGACTTGTGGAAGCTACTGCCGTTGCCACTGCCCCACCTAAATGCTCAGGTGCATACGCTCCTTTTATGTGTGTGATCACACCCTGGGTGTGCACTGTGGGAAGTGCTTTCCACAGGATGTTGATTGTGGTGAGACCCTAAAGCAGTCATTTGCCTGTTTTCCTTGACTCCAAGTCTTTTTTCCATTTGCACAAACCTGGAGATGGAAACTTCACTCTATCAATCACAAACCAGCTCAGAGGTACTTTTCTGAAAATACACAATATCTGCAGTTTATTTTTCAGTTTGGTATTGGGGGGGCAGGGGTTGTTCAAGCACAGACTTTTTCCTTAGACATGCATTCCATGGACAACTCAGGGCAGAGAGTCTCTAGTCCTTCACCAGCCGGTAGATGTGATGTTGGGCACCATGGTCACTAGTTGATACTTCAAAAACATATGCTATGCACAGCAAGGTCTCCTGTGTGTCCCTGTTTGTCACAACCTAGACAGAAAAGGAGAAGAAGCTGAAATGGCAACTGGTATTAATGGTAACTGCTCTGCTTACATATTCCAACACATTTAACATAAATCAGAAAGTCACTAATAGACAAAGACAGAGAAGTGCAGGATCGATACACAGCTTGGCCCACACACCAAAGCACTTTTGCAGCCTCAGAACCACAACGCAGTGAAGAGAAAGAGAGGTGAGCAGAGTCCACTATGTGGAAAAGTCCACTGTGACCAAGCAGTGATCACATCAGTGGAAGCAGATCCACAAGGTTCTCTACTTCCCTCCCCTGGCGTTGCAGATTTCAGCAGAGGGCAAGTGTTTCACAAAAGAAAGCTCTTTTTGCTCTGTTTGTTGGGTATAGAGAGGCCCCCTCCTATGGCACACCCACTCCTGTTCACACATATATTGATACATCACAACCACAGACAGTTGTTTTCCTTCATCTGTTCCTGCTTGTCAATGGTAGACATAGAACACGAGGATTATAGAGTATAACTCCTTTTACAGGAGACTTACAGATTTGACTTCATTACACCTCCCATTCCATACACTGTAGATGTTGGGAGAAGGATGGCTGCTACACTCATGCATTCTTACAGAAGCTCCTTTTTCCCATTTTTTTTCTGTGGCCCCTCAGGACCTTTAGCGTCTCTACAACGTGACTCTGTCAGCAGCATGGTGAAGGAGCAGTGTTGTCCTAGTTTCTGCAGCATGCACTACATGGCAGAGACAAGAGAAATATCGCTCTCAGAACTCCTAGCTCAGCTTCCCTCTCTGTCACTGCACAACTTTGCATATTGTCACCTGAGTTTGTGCCATAGCTAAAGTTCTCTCCTGCTGGAGGAGGCAGACTTTAATCAGCAGTAGTGCAAATTCAACTGCAGAAGAAAACCATTCCAGCTGGAGGCTTGAACTGTACCAAGGCCCAACTGTTCTTACGAAAACAGGAAGAAAATAGCTGGTTTCGAACTTGCTTATTAATTTTAGCAGTCTGGTTTTGGTCTATTCAGTTTTCTTTTCTTACTTCATGATTGGATTTGCAGTTTTAGTCCTTTCTTCTGCAAGATGTAGTGAGTTGCACACATCCAGGTGTGCTAAGGCACTGGGCCCTCTTTTGAAAAATGGGCTCTGAAATCTTGGGAGTTCTCTTGCACAGTGAAATGTGCAAAGCAAGATAAATGATGCTTGTGGGATTAGGGCTATCTAAGGTCATAGAAGGCTCTAGAAAAAAATATAATTAGACTTGCCTCAAAGGTTGTAGTGGGGACTGAGGACTATCAACATGCCTTACATTATGCATTTTTCAGCTCCCCGGTGGGGAGTGGGAAATTCTCAGGCTGCTGCTCAGGGAGCAGCACTTTCATCTTGCACAGGACTGCAAGGTAGTGTGTGCCAGCACCCACAGGGGACATGCCTTCAGTGCCAGAAGATAAGGGAAGGACACGAGATTTCTCAAAACATAAAGCCACTGAGAAAGTATAACTATGTGACAGCTTTTTTCTTAAAATTTGTAGGAAATGCTGTCCTGACTGAGGAATGACATGCAGAAGACAGCTACAATGTTCCCCAGTATGGATTACAGCACACAGGCTTTCCATATCTCTGTCTCTGCCCCTCTCACGCTTTTGCTCATCTAAAAGAACTCTCAGCATTTATACTCCTCATTTCTTCCAGATGTTTAAGATCTTAATGCAAACATGAAAGAGTAACATTCTTCATGTTCTGTGATGTATATTATTAACCTCGTGTTTTATAGCTGATGTGTCTGAGCCACAGAGCAGTGAAATGAGTTGCCTGCAGTTATGCAAGCTCTTCAGAGAATGGAATGAAAAATCACTTTGATTTCCAGTCTTTCATACAGCCACCAGCATCTCTTCTACTTACCCAGCCTCATGTTCTCTGGGCAAAGATCTGTGATGCCTCTTACAGAGGTGAACACAGAATTCAGTCCATTAGAAAAATCCACCTTTTAAGCTGTCTGCCTTCTTCCCAAATGTAGGCTGCAGCTGAGCCTGGAAAGGCTTCCAGATTAACAAAACACTAATGCAAATCTAATTGCTATAGCCTTGTAATCCTGACCTACCTAGAGGCTGCAGTGATTCAGAAGGTCACAGAACTTCCCCACAACATCCCCCTTCCTTTGTATGTCTCCATATTCTGTACAGGTCCTGGATGGTCCTGAGGAAACTATTTTCTTTCCCCCCTAAGTTGAAGAACTCTTCCCACAGAAAAATTTTCTAGCCACTCAACAGTGCCCTTTGTGGGATTTTTTACCTTGCAAAAAGGGCCAGGGCACAGAAAGGACCTCAATATTTGTGAAATAGTGGAATGAGCATTTCCTTCACTGACTTTTTCATCATTCCCCTTCCTTTGTCTCTCTGCCTCTTGAGCTCTCCCTTTATTTTTCTTTTTATCTCTCTCTTACCCAGGTCTCTTAAATTCTTTTGCTGTTCCTCTGCATGAGTAACTATCTCTAGAGCTCCATAAATGGTCTTGAAGTGCAATACACATGAAAGACATTAAGTTCAATTAGATGCTGAGCTATAAAAGGAAATCTGCTTTGACTCTCAACAGTGAACTCCTGCATGATGCTTACATGTTGCCAAGTTGCAACGAAAACAGCCAAAATTCCCACCTGTAAGATAGTGAAATTCTCCAGCACACTGTTCATCATGTACTTCTCGGGAAGGTGCTTGAGTTTATGGATGAAGTTGATCATGTATTCGCAGAGAGGGGAGCGGTGGATGCGGTAGGAATAGTGTCCGTTTTCATAGCGTGCATACTCTGTCTGCAAAAAAAACACAGAAGGGACACGTGGGCCTACAATGGCACACTGGTGACACTGGCACAAAAAGGGACTCAGAAAAGAAAAATTGCAGTGGCACTTCTAAATAATTTTATGAACAGTGACCACAGTACTCTGCACCAAGGTCAGTCCCCTTGAGTCTTCCAATTTCTTTGGCTTGATTTCTTGTTTTCTTTAGAACAGTGGGTTCCAGCTTCTGAGCAGCAAACCCTCAAGGCACTGTGAAAGGTAATTAAGAGGAACAGACCAATTGACACCTACACTACAGTCTGCATCTCTACTGGAAAAATACTAGGTGTGAATAAACTGAAGAAGTTAATAACTACTCTTTTATCAAAACCAGGAAGTAATGATAATAATACTACACTCAGGATGCCTTATAGCTAAAAAAGACTAAAGCCTTCTGGTACCTATGGGAGAGAACACAGAATTTCTGCCCCTCTATCCCACCTGCAAATACTTAACCTAACTTCAGGCATGCCTATCATGTGACTGGAGATGAGTTTTGGGGAAGGCTGTGCCTTGAACTGACTGTGGACCTGAGAACAGCTGGTGTTCTGCACATAGACACTTCTGCATCTCAAGGTTCCTTGAGAAACAGGGCAGCAGGAGGCATGTCAAAATGAGCTCTCTTAGCAGCTGGAAGTGGCATCAAAAATAATTTCTTCAGTGCCAGTTATAGGCATAACTCAGTTATTTGCTGTTCCCATGTTGCTCAAGCTGTAAGTGTATAGCTCTAGGTCTAATAAAACCATAAGACTATAGTCTGTAAATTATTACAGTCGTATTAATAGCTGTAGTCTGTAAATGATCTGTTTAAAAACACAGATGAGAGCATATGAGCAGATGAGTGCTGCTTATATGTTTTCCTGTTTCTAGACTACAAAACAGATCTGTGTTTCCTAGCTTTCCTTTGCTTCCCAAAAAAAACAGAGAATCACTAGAGCTAAGAGTTGTACATATTTACATCTCCTCAGAAACTGAGATTTAAGGGAAAAGTAGCAAATACTAGCAGATCTTCAGTGAAATCCTAAGACAAGGACATTTTGCAGGCTGAGTGATCTTATATCTATGGCTTCCATCTCCCTGACAAGAAGCATGAAATATATTTTGCCTTGAGATACAAAGGCAGGATACAAATATTTGAAGTGACAGAACAGCAGCCAGAGGGAACCTTGCACCCAGGTGTCTGCTCCTTACCTCTACTTTCTCTACCACCTGCTTTCCAAAGGAACACACTTTGGTGGAACAGGTAATGACCATGTTTTCTGGGCTCTCATACTGGCTGGAAACACCATAGAAAGATCTGGATTCATCTTCAATATTGGTATTCAAATCAGCCTGCCAAAAAATAGAACAAACAAACAAAAAAATCAGATAGTTATCAACAGATGGTTGTGGCATTTTCTCACCATTACCTTGCATAGCCAAGATAGTTAAGTATTGGGAGTGACTCCAGCTCCTTAAGCAGACCAATGTGCATTGAGCAAGCAGGAAAAATCTGAAGAGTATTGAATAAAATCCCACTTCCACTTCAGAAAATGGATTTGCATATACATTGGGGAAATCTGGTGGAATATTCTCCTAACATTAAAAATAGATGACATGGCATGGAGGTACTCACAAAACATGTGGAGAGCAGACTGCAGAGACAGAGCAATGCAACAGACAGGCTAGACTGGGCTGACTCATCAAGGAACAAATAATGGTAAGGCAACAGTAATAAAGTTTTTCCACCCTAGAAATGTAGGTAAGGGAAAAGAGACATAGCTGGAAAAAGGAATGTGTGAGTACACACACACATCAGGCTCAGGTATTACAAATGTAAATAGACAGGATGCAAACGTAAGGAATGTAAGTTACTGATGGATCCAGCCCAGTTACACCTGAATTTAAACCCATCTCCAGTAGCAGCCACAGTTTTCAAACGTGGGTGCCTAAGGATGGCCAACCAAAGCCTCCCGTTGGGATGCAACTCCTAAAATTCCTGGCTGTCTGAAGCTTCCACCAGGGGTCATTCCAACCACAGTCATGAAACAAGTGGCGGTTCCCTTAAGCTCCAGAAACATTTCGGGTGTGTGGGAATGCCCAGCTCAGCTTCCTCCCCTTCAAAACAGAAAGGGCAGAGCTTCTCTGTGCTCCACAAGCCCCAGGCGCTAATTTACGTCAGCATGAAAGCAAGAATTGGTTCTCCAGAGCATTTTATTCTTCCAGCTGAGTCAAGGGAATAGGAAAATAAAGAAAGTGTGTTCCTGCTACAGTGGATACAGATTGACTAGGACAGCATTAGATGCCAGTCTAGCAGGGTGTTCTTAACCCCTGTCAGTGAAGAGGTTTTTTTTTTGAGATCTAGAGCAGCGCTAAGGACAAGCAATGTGGTGGAACTGGACCACCACAATAATGAAAGCCCCTCTTTCTTTGCCATGCAAAATACTTGTCTGTTATCTGCCATGAGATAATAAATACTGCTAGGTTAGTTGTTGTCTTAAGAAGCAACTTCACAAAATGTTTAGGTCAGTCTAGCGAGTGACAGTCAAGTTTTCTCCTCTTCTGTAGGCACTTGAGCTTGCTGCTGCCTTTGTGGCACCACAAAAGATGAGTGGACAAACATTGCCTATTTTATAGCAGCACACTTGGGTTTGCTTGAGTCTCTTGAGAAACTGCACCTCAGAATTGTAGTTTTATGATGCCAGGCTGGTCCTGACCTGAAGAGAGAGCAGCCTCACTCTTCTAGAGCAGTTTTTGCTTCCCCATTCCTGCTGTGCTGACACATATTTCTGTAGCTGTATTACAAGGCTCACTGAGGAATTGCTCAGTTAGTTCTCAGTGGGATCAGTTCCCTGGCCTGATTCAGATACACTTGTGTGTGTTCAAACAAAGAATATGTGTTGGGAGGATGGGCAGCAACAGGGATAACAGAAGGCAGGGCAATTTATTCTAGTGAATTATTATGGCCATGCTGAAAGGTAACTAAGAGGAACAGATCATATTTGCTTGGTATTCAATAACTGTAGTTATGCAGCTACTTTCTTTGTACCACAACTGTACCTGTATTAGAGAATAGTTGTATTACTCCATTCTGGTTTAGGTTTTTATTAAGTTGCTGTAGTACTGTAACTTTAATACTGTAATACTTCCATGTCAATGCAACTAACTGTGTTGTTTATTTCACCCACACTCCAACTCTCTGAATAATGATTAATTTCTTCCCTTGTCCAGAGAGGAACTAGACTAGGAGTCCGTCACAATATTTTTCAGCTATTTCCCTTGGGAGCGATAAACACAATGTATGGACTCGATTCCGTTCTTCCAAAGAAATTGTCCCACTGAGTCAAAAAGAACAAAGGGTCAAGGCTACAGAGGCTTGGTCAGGCCACTGCTACATAAACACAGCAGAGGCTCTCATTGCAGAACCAGACAAACATTGTCAGGGTCTCACTAGTAAAGTTAAGGTTACATTCTCCAAAAGACTCACTGGTAAAATTAAAAAATAAATGCACTCAATACGAGGCAAAGCAGAAAGGTGCTAGTTCCACTTCATGAGAAAAGCTTCACTAGCCCTAAGAAGCCACTCTAGGTGCATCCACAGTTTGATAAGCCTCCCCTCAGAAGGCCAGACTGGAATTTCCCAGCCAATTAACATCTGATTAATCAACATTAACGGCAAACCTATGGTAATACTGTTTGAATTAAGGAGTCATCACCATTCACTGACATTATGTACAATCAGGTTCCTGGAAGCCCTGTTGCAGTGGAATCATGTTGGAATTCCCTCAAATTTACACAGCACTTTTTATTCTAAAGCTTGTCAGGTATTATGGGCTAGGATGATCAGACATGGAGTGATTAGTCCCCAGGAGCTGTGCACCCACCTCCTGTCACCTTTGCAGATCTCATAGACATACCTAGAGGGAATTTCAGCAACACCAGAGAATGACAGTAGCAGTTTGCTGAGGGCTTCATTCATGTTTGCAGGAGAATGGAGCTGGAGCACTCCAGACACTGTTGGCCTTACAGTTACAGCTTTTTCACTTATTTACAGCTGCTAGTTCTCACCTCCTCAAGGAAGGCACTGCCCCTGTACCAGAGATTATTTAGCACACGTGTATCCGCTCTTGAAGTATTTGCAACCTGGTTTATACATGTGAACTGAAAATAGCAATGGTGTACATGAATACAAGACCAAGGAACAACTCAGGAGTGGAACTCCAATCTCAGCTTTCCCTGTTGTCGAGATGATTACCTCCTGAAGGGAGACAAGGCAGAAAATTGAGGAAGAACACTGTAATCTGCCATAGCTAAATTAACTCCTAAATGTCAACTGGACACTGGAGTAATTCATGAAAGGATGTAATTAAACTTCTCAGGACTGCATGAGGACAAGACCATAATGACAAAAACTACTGCATTTAGCTTAACATCTAAAAACACTATGGCCTTCATGCCTAGATTCCTAAGAGCTCCTCACAACACCTAGACCATCTAAAAGAAAATCCTGTGTGAAAGCACATCCAGTGCTGGAGTGAGCACTCGAGGTGAGCAGAGACAGGTCTGATTTACTGTGTCCAGTACATTCCACCCTGAAAAGATGCAAGAGAATAATAGTGACTATGATTCAAAGGAAATTCATCTTCCCAGAACTCCATCAAGCAGGAGGGCTAATCTTCACTTTATAGTTTGGGAATGCATAGAATTTTTTAATATGTAACTGGATGTGACTAGAACCCAGGTGCCTCGACTCCTCTCTGGCAAATGCCCTAGTATGTCCAACAACAAATGAGATGAGTCTTAAATACATTCCTTACCCCTGCCTAGGTAGCCAAAGGAGACATAGGGAGGATTTAGGAAAGTCTCACTGAGGGGGCTGAGCTGCCTGGCCCCCCAGGCTCCTACTTAGCACTGCTAGAACAGGGTGGGACTGCGGGGGCAGCAGCAGCATTCAGGCTGTTGGGTGGTGTCCAGCATTCAAACAGCTGTTCTCACTCTCTTTCACAGGCAATGGTAGAAGAGCAAATAAACAAGGCATATTACAAGCTAAATCTGAGTAAGGAGCCACCAGCTGGACCATACTACTTTATCTGACAAAGTCAGGGTTCTTGCTTTCTGTCCAAGAAGCTCCAGATGCAAAAACCTGTGCACACTCTAGCATAGCAGAAATCTGATGTGTCTGGGATGTGTTCAACTTGCTGGGCAAGCTCAGCACAGATGACATACTTATCCATACCTTGCCTGATGACTTTCAAACATGCTAAAACTTCAATCACTGAGATACCTGTGATATAGCACGTCTCAGATATTCACACACTGCATGCAAAAGTGACTCTGCGTGCTTGGGGGAAGCATCTGGGATTTTCTCCTTTCCAGAGAAGTATGCAGAATATTTAATTTCCTACAAGACAAGATTTCTAGATGGAAGAGAAGGGACTTTTTCTGGGAAGAGCATAGTAGCCCATCACAAGATAATATGCTCCTCTCTCCCCTCCATCTCTGGAAAAGATTCTTTGAAAATTCCTCAGTAATCCAGTCTTTCAATTTGCCTTTTGCTACCAATAATCTCTACACTATTGAACACTGTAGGGGACAACGTACGTGGAAGAACTGCTATTGGCAGAGTCCCCTTACATAAGGCAGCAAGTAGAGGTGGTGCTGGTGAAGGCAGGTGAAATTCATGTGTGCAAAAATCATAAAATTCTCTGTTTCTAACTGCTCTCTTGTTTGCTGCCTCAGGAGTACCAAGAACAGAATGGACATGAAGACCAAATTGCCACTCCTCGCTCTCCAGGCAGTTTTATGATTGAAAGCATCCAGTGGGCAAGGCAGAGTGCTGAGGGCAATTTGCACTGCTGCTGTTTTGACTGGATTTGCTTGTGACAAGAGAGAAGCTAAGTGCAGGACAGAAGTTTTCAGCCCACTCCTTCAGCACTTTCCTACAAAACTATATTCCATTTAGCTGAAAGAAGACACTCAGTGATTTTACTGCCTGTCACCAAGAAGAAATTACTACACACATTCTTCACAGGGCTCCCAAGAAACTCCCCTGATTCATGTCTCTGCAGATGGCTGCTCTGTGCAAAGTACTCCCTGTCTTAAATTCCTGGTTTGTCATTTTCCTTCTGTCTTCCATGTAGAGTCTCACAACTTCTGAAAGCTCCAAGATGCAAGTGCACCATTCTACTAACGTGCAAAGCCCTGAGAACGCCTCTTCCCCAAACTATTAATAACGATCCATACAGGAGGAGTTCACAGGGAGAAGCAAGGAACAGGTGGCAGAGATAATATTAGCCTGGAAAAGAGCAGGGCTGCCACTGCCCATGTGTTGGGAGGCTGATGTCTCACATTCATTGTCGTGTGCTAGAATGCACTTGGAGCACAGAGAAATGTCACACAGATGTCACACACAACTTGCCAAGCCAAGTCCAAAATCAGTTCATTGTACCAAATTTCCAATGCCAAAATCAAGGAAGAATTGCAAACACTGCAACACTGCTTATGTTTCAAACTCATCAACTTTTAACTCTTAGCTATTCCATAGATCATTTAAAGCACCTTTGAACTAACGTGAACAAAGTTTTGTCAGTCACACTAGATCCTCAGTGCTACCACTGAGGTCAAGAAACCTCAACCCTGGTGTTTAGAATTAGGCCTCTGGTACACAACAGCTCATCTGGTATCATCAGTGTTTACTGTAGCAATGGCAGGTTCACGCCTCAGGTTCTTCAAGCCTAAAACTGCAGATACACAACCCCAGCTTACTCATTTCTTGCAGTTTTTTTAAGTCTTTGTCACCTGCAACCACAACTTCAGCTCGAAACCTCTGAAAAAATCAATCATATCTTCATGTCTCAAAACATTCCTTCAAGTATTTAATTCTACTCACCATGATGAGTAGAATGATGCTAAAAATGATGCTATAAATTCAATGGTGTAGTAATTGCTTTATACAATACATCTTTGAATATCAACAGTGTATTTGCATAGCTGTGCAGAGCTATGAGGCAGCAAAATGAAAAAGTACCCTAGCACATACTGCTACAGAAGTAAGAAAATGCAAAGGGATATAAAAATTTCTGCTGAAACCTAATTTTCTTCCTTTTCTGGTTTTTTTTCACTTATCTGTGAAAAGTGTTTGTTTGTTTATTTATTTGCTTCTTAGAAGTCTTAGAAGCTTCCACTTAACTAATGACTTGACTTGTCAACTTTGACTATTTCTAAGTGACAAGCTATAATGTTGCCACTAATAAAACATTGTGTTAACTCCAGATGGGATTCAACAATGCAAGGGTACCAAAAAGAGAATCAGATAGTCAAAGTACTAAACTAAGCCCAGAGATATTTCTGTCCTTGTAAGTATAGAGTTGCAGAGTCCCACAATATTATGCACACATTGGAGTAAAGATGTTTCAAATCCTATGTCACATCTCTTTAATCAAGCCAAATTCCAGTGAGCTGATATCCTCTGAACACCAGACACCTCACATGGGAACAGAAAGAACCCAACTTGATGACATGCCACCATCTAAATCTTTCAAAACCCTGATAGAGGTTGGGCTGACATGGTGCATAGGCTACCTTTGCACTTCTGATACTAAAAATCAAGTTGTCACAATCCCCAAACTGAACCGCAAAAGCAGAAGAGCACACTGTCAATTTCGATAAATAAAATCACAGCTGCACCAGATCACAATTTCATGATTTCTCTCTCTTCAAGTCAAGGAGTTCAAAATGCTTCATTCTCTCTATGTAACATCTCCCTCTAAGCTCTTCCTTTTGGTTCTTGAAACTTCCAAAGCACAAAAGGTAATCAACACCTTTCAAAAGGTGCCCTGTCAAAGGATAAGCTTCTTAGTAAGGTGCTGTTTTCTCTCCCAGCCAGAACAGAGCTGATCTTTCACCTTTTGTTTTGAGCACTCCAGGCAGGCTTTGTTGTACTTTGCCAGGAGCTAATCCCATGAAGGGCCCAGCTCAGTAGCAGAGAGACTCCAGGTAATAAAATTATGTGTCCCCAAAAATCATCAGCAAGCAACACTCTAAGCACAGGCACTTGAGAAGAAGACTCCCAGCCAGCATTCGCCAGCTTATTTCTGGAAAGGCTAGGCTTGGGACAGCTGGGAAGCTGCATCTCAGGGCACTTCACTCTTCCTTCTGAAAGTACCAGTCAGGAGGCTTTCTAGAGCTACTTTGTATGATGGGAATGAGATATAAAAGCTCATTTTTTATCATCTCACTCTGACCTGAGGTTGAATTACGTTGTAAACTCAAGGTGAAAGTTTCCAAATCCCATTAAACATTCCCTCAACCATCTACTGTACAACTGCCTAGAGCTACTGCTACTATTTTTGATTTCATAATTCTTATGATAATATCAATCACCAAAGCTATTTTGTTTGTACCTTGAAGCACAATGGCACAGTTTTTGCAAATTTCAGTTAAATCACAAAAATCCAAATTGAGTGAGCAAGCTTTAGCCAGGCTGATTTCTGCCAGTTTACCAGAAGTCCTTTCAGTAATATATTATAAGCATAATCCAATTTCATTATATGTTTCTCTTATCTTTTGCTCTGCCAGCACTAAGTATGCATCTGTAAATTATTAGTACTTGGATAGCACAAAATGCAGCTACAGAGACAGGAGAAGAGATGGAAAAAGTATTGCTCCTGACTGAGGAGTTACACAACACTGAGAGAAGTGAATTCATGAGAGTATGCAGAGAATAATTTCCTCTGAATTCTTTACTTATACATAGATAAGAAATTCTACAGGGTCCAAGTCACCATTAGCAAATCTGCAGAGAGTATTTAAGAACAACTCTACAGATGGACAATGTGAAAGATACATCTTGCTGCAGGCCAGAAAGTGTGCCTTGTGGGGTCAAGGAAAGATCTTGTGAGGTCAAGAAAGTGATAGTTGTGGCTGTATTAAGTTGCCTACTGGTCTGGTTTTGCACTGACTGAAGAAAGCTGTGGCAAAAATCAATTAGTGACTGGCTTTGAATGTTGACAGCCTGATTAACCAATTAAATATGGGATATACCTCTGGACTACACAGGTTCCATGGCAGACTAAAAGAGATTTCTCTCTCTAAATGAACAGATGGAAGGCTATTTTATAAGTGGTAAACTGACCTAGAGTTCCCAATTTTGTCTCTATATGTTGTCCGTGAGAAGGGGAAGGAAACCTGGGGGGAAGGGGAAGTATTTTGAAGGTTTTATTCTGATTCTTATTAACTTTTTCCCCTCTTATAGTATTGTTAATAAACCTGTCTTTATAGCCTTTTAAGATTTGAGCCTGTTTTGCTTCTCTCCCAATCCTATCTCACAGCAGGAAAAGAGTAAATAATTCTAGTAGGCACTCAAACCACTACACGAATTTTGGGAAACAGAAATTGACGAATGTGAAACCACCACACCTCCACAGGGAAAAGTTTGCCGGGAGGCAGCAGTTTTTAACAGCCAGTGAGGTCACAGATTTTAAAGTAAGAAACTTCATAGCAAAAGGGTACCCTACAAAGGGCCCTCCTCTTACCCAGAATTTAACAAGGAAGAAGGCATTAGCTGGCCCCCTTTCAAAGAGCTCCTTCAGGCCCCCTTTCTTCTCAGGGAACTTGTCATAGATCTGCCGGATATCCACTGCCTCGAGGTAGGGGTCATTGTAGCTGGGGCTTGACTGCCCAATGTGCACAAACAGGTGTTTGTTATACTGCAAAAAGAGGGAAAACATGGAATTAGAAAATTGTTCAGTACATACTGAACATCCATTGTCCTTCGCAGAAGACTACTGGAAGTCAATGAAGATTTGATAGCATTTTCTAAAAGAGCAGAAGAAATCAATAGAAATATCTCTGCTAATACCAGCTCCTGCTGTTCTCTCCTTCCTATCAATACATTCATGCTTCCTCCTTCTCTGAAACACTGTTGTTGGGTTCTTTTCTTCCTCTATTCACTCTTAAATCATTACCTCGGGCTGCTACCATATAGTATAAAATAACCTGAGACACAGTGTTACCTGTGACAGGTTACTCAAGTTACTCAGGAACATCGATGCTCCTGTCCTATGAAGAACCTGAAATCCCACAGCAGATAAATCCCAGGCAAAAAATACTGAACCCAGGCAAATCTTTTCTGAACTTTCCCATTTCAGCCCATCACCAGAGCATATCTCAAGATGCAGAACCAAAAAGTTTAGTGAGAGAGGCAAATCTTACTACTTCCTTTTCAGAGGTGGCACCATGGAAACACCTTGATGCGAATTCATCTCGGTTGCCACCAATTTTAAGTTCTCAGCACACCAGAGAAACACATGGCTTTATGTGATCTTAGCAAATTTTGATTTCAGGTTCTATATTGGAGTCCACCTTACAAGGCTGGACAGGACAACCAGAATAGCCTGGCAAGGGCTTATGACCTCAGTGCCCTGGGCTTTGGTGTATGAATGCCCATGACACTGGGCAGAGGAGCCAGAAGCACATTGCACAGATCTGGTTCTACCACTACTTATCCTCTAAGAGGAGGAGATCTGGTGTTTCCCAAAGATGCCTTTCTATTCTCTGAAGAGCAATGAAGTACTGAAGCAAGTATTTCCACACACATAGAGTAGTATAACACATCCATGATGAGCAAGAGCTGTCCGAAGACATAAAATTAATGAGGAGTGGAAGCAAGGTGTATTTCTTACTGTGTCTTGGTCTTGTTGTTGTTCCAAGAATGCAGAGAACTCTAACATCCAAAGTTTGGAGCTAGCCACCCTTCGTCCTTGCCAAGCTGGTGCTGACGGGGAAGGTGAGAGGCCAGTAGGAGACTCAAACCCTAAGCACACAGGATTTTTATAACAATAATTTAGAAAAAAATGGCAGTAGCTTTCCAGTAGAGCACCTACTGTGAAAGCTGACTCATAATTTTCTTATGGCTTCATTCATCATGCAAAAATATCATTTACAAGGTCCTCAGTCTACCTGTGCTCTAAGTGGCTTGTCAGTCACCCCCTGCTAAGACAGCACTGCCAGGGGTCATGATGTGAAAGACAAACTGCCTGGGTTTGACAACAGAGAAAACATGTTCAGCAATTTTAAGAGGACTTAGACGGAGCCCTAAAGGAGCAGTGAAATAAACTGTTCAGTATCAGAATGAGATATCACCATTAGTCTCTCAAAATGGGGAAGCTGAGAAGGGAAAGACATTTGTTATTCCACTTGATGAGAAATTAGGAATGCAATCCTGTTATGACAGAGAACAGTGTTCTAGGGCATGAAGCATGGTGGAAGACCAGCAGAGATATGTAAACTTTTATTTTCTGCTGACCCAGGAGGAAAAAAACCCCCAACACAACAAATATAAAACAGGAAGAAAATTTTTGTAAAATAAAACAAAATTTAAATGCTTCAACTCTCTCAGTGAAAGGATAAAACAGGTAATAAGAGGAAATCATATAAAAATTGGTTTTGGGTCATTGAAATGTTTCAATAGGTTTTGGTTTTTTTAATTAACTTCCAAGATTTTTAGAGTGTTGGCTGTTTTTGAAGTAGGAATACAATTTCAAAGGAAGGAACTACATTTCCTTACCTACCTGATATTGGAAGTGGAGGCTGTACAGCGTAAGGTTGTTGAGAAAAAGGTTTCACACTACACAAGGACACAAAGAGAGGTAGTTAATATAAAACAACCAAACAAAACAATATTCTTCACCAACTGTTTGCACAGATTAGATCAAGTATTTCTCCTCAGGGAGAAAGTGGCGTAAGTGTCTTTTGGAAATTATCTTTCTGTGTGGGCAAGAGAAGATCATGGGCAAAGACTCAGAAAGCAGTAAGGGGCCAGGACTGGATAAATTAACACCTGCAGGTGTTCAGCAGGTCCTCCCTCCAGACTTGTTTTTCTGAGATCCCTACCAGCCCATTTATTTATCCTTTCCTTTCTACCACAAGTAGTTTTATATCTGTACAAGTGGATATAGGTCTGGGCTGGATGCCTCTCAGACCTTTAAGCCCAAATTCAGAGACATTCAACACCCATAAGTAAACACAGCTTTCAGGAGAGCTCAGCTTTATTTTAACAGTACTGTAAGAAAAATTAAGGTCTTAGCATTTCACAGATCTTGTAATAGCTAATGGTGTTTCTCAGGCAGCAGAGAAAGCAGCAGAAGCACCTGCTTTGGATGCTCACATAAAGAAATACTTACTCCTGAGAAGATCCAGCTTGGCCTGGCAATGGTCCTTGCCAAAACTGCAAGAGAAAAACACATAGGCAGAAGTCACCACTCCTAATTAGGACAGAGATGAAAAGGAAGGCTTGCTCTCTTCTGAGGAAATAAACCGCAAGTTCACAGACCTTTAAAGATGTGAATGAGTTCTCTCTTCTTTCTACATTCCTGGTTTCTTTCTTGTGGAGGTGCTGACTGGTCCTTTTTTTTTTCATTCTACACACTTCTACTACTGACATGCAAGAAACTGACCCGAAAGTGATCTCTAATGTTAAATAATATGTATGCACCTTGTGCCTCTGTCTCCAAAGCTTTTATGATGCTCACTCTCTTGGAAGGACCATTTTCCCCAGGAAAGTTCCACAGGAGTTATTTTGGTGGAAATCAATGCTCAGCAAATGCTCACTAGACCCAATTCATAGGTACAGGGATGCTGACAGACCTTCTCTATCAAGGGCCATCTGATCAAAGTGCTGAGAATAAGCTTGGGAAATAAAAACTTGAGAAAGGGTCAGGATGGCCTAAATAGATTTATTCTAAAAAGATGCTGGATTTAAAAAGTGATACAGACACTTAAAAACATTTCAGACAGATGAAAATCCAAATGAACTGATTGTTCTCTCCCTTGTATCATTATAAAAATATATATACATAGTAGAACTCTATTGTTTTACATCAGTGTGAGCAAAGAATTGGATAAAACTGTTGAAGCCACATGATAGATTTATTTTACAAATACCAATGCCTTTTGGCCCATTCTGTCTCAGTTCTCAGGATTTTCCTGAGCAGGTCCCAACATCCTTTCAAATACTGGAGTGTCCACTCACCCCAGAAACAGCAGGGTAGGCTGGTCGTGGGAGACCAGGCAAGCCCATCTTACTATGGAAGGCAGTTGCAGAGATAATCTGGGCAGATGACATTGTAGCCATACTCTGCATGGCTTTATCTTTAGCTGCCTGATCCTATGAGCAAGAGCAGAAACAGAAAAAACAGGATTATTATAATGATTAACAAGTTGCCAGCTCTAATGCTCTGTAACCAGAATTCTCATCAGCTTCTCTGTCAGGAACAAGCATCTCTGAAATTCTGGGGAGCAAATTCACCAATAACTGTCCTAAGAACTGTTTAAAGCTGTAAGGCTGTCACTCATTACTGTAGCTTAAGATGTGAATAATCATGCTTTCTGAAATACTGGTTTAAAGACTGCTAAGCATTTATCTTTTCTATCTGAGGGCTTTCAACCACACAGCTGAAAAGTTTTGTTGTGGAAAATACAACACCCCTAGCTGATTCTTGTGTTTTAATAATTGCTAAGAGTATTCAATGTGAAAGATACTTGATTACGAAAAAAAATCCTCTGAGGAAAAGGTCACAAAACAAGATCATCATCACTGCAAAAACAACTACCTCCATTTGGGACTGCATTAGTCTCAGGTACAGTTTACCATTTTACCCTATCTTCAGGGAAACTTGAAACTTTCATGATCTCCAGGGCACATTTGCAGGGACATTGCTTTTTGTATTTTAACAGAACTGTAGATTTACACACGTTTACAGGCAACGACAGTGCCCACAATTAGTGGGTCTGAGGTATGTATAAAACAAACAGCATCCTTCATTTCTTCTTTCAAGGAATAAATAGGCAAACAGAAGCACTTCCCCACATTCTGCCTTTCCTCCTACATCCCCCAGAACTAATCTTCATCCTTCAAACATTCCACATTTATCTGTGTCATTATAATTTCCATGGAAATGTCACAGATTAATTCATAGCTTGAAGAAACTGCTGAAAGAAATACAACAGCCCTTGCTGTCTTCTTCAGGAATTCTCACTTCCCACTTGCATTCACTGAACTGCAGGAAGTTCTCACCCTTGAGTTTCTATTCTTTCTAAGCCCTCCAACTTATCTGAAGTTTTCTAAATTTCAAAGCCCAAATATCCTAATGGGTCTAACAATAAAAAGTGGAGGAGGCATCCTCAAAAACCTCAATAATGACTTTTAATGTTCAAGTGGAATGATCAGTAGGAATGGGCAAAACATACACCTCTTCTTTATCAGACCATCTGTGATTCTTGTTAGTACTATTCAAGTGAATGGAAGGGAAACATTTTAAATGCTGAGAAAGTTCCTAATATTCTCCAAAGCTATGGGAAATGTTTTCAGAATCCAGTTTAAATTTTGCCTTAGGGAGTAAGTGAAGGATTGCCTACATTGTTTTAAGGGAAATTATTATTTTCTGATTTTTTCTAATATATATAAGGATTATTTCCCATGTGCCATTGCAGAATTTTTTCCTTTCTTTATTTTCTCACTGGAAAAATTGTATTTGTGTACCTGAGTTTATACATGAGTTTATGGGGAAGATGCATTTACTTGTGGAGGACTTAAAAGAAAATGCAAAATAATTGGGGAAGGAAAGTATTTTACCTATTAACCTCTGCTGTGTTTTTGTTTCGTTTAAATACTTGATGGATCGCTGAGAAGACCATGTTTTTAGAAAAGACATCTCCTTTCTGTTTCAGCTAACATTTCTGTACTCATTTCAAGTGTTTTCCAGTTAAAAAAAAAAAAAAAAAAAAAGCAATAAAAACTTCTACCAAATATTTGTAATGTTTGTATTTTTTCTAATTATTCTTAAAACACATGATAACGATGATGGTGATTATGATAATACCACCACATCACAACTATTTCCTGCTTTTTTCCTTAGGGCAGATGGTATCTATTTGCCACCCAGGATATGGAAAAACTACTGACTTTTGGGAGCAGATTTTTGTTTAAGTTTTACCCTATTTCCAACCTGTCTGTCACAGACACAGTGGACACTTTATAAAGACACCCCACTTTGTGTGGAAACGGCAGCACTGCTGTGACTCCTCTGAAAAGTCACGTAGCTGCTCTCACTAGGTTATAAACACAAAAATGTGCACTTGCTATGGAAAATGAACAGTGATAGGAGAAGACACAGCTGTCAGCAGGACCTTGGAGGAAGGGCAGCAGCCTCTGTGATTTCATTTCCTTGCTCTGTGGACGTGGCCAGCGAAAGCAAAGAAGTAAATGAGTTGATTCAGTGCTCCCGACTTGCCACTGCAGGGGAAAGGAACAGCCCGGTCCTGGGGAAGGGTTCTCTGCAGGCAGCTGGGCAGAGCTCCCAGCATGGCCTGGTGTGTAAAAGGACAGCAGCCAATGGCTCCATGGAGCTCCCCGAGACACCTTCATTCCCTGAGAACAAAACCGGCCAGCTCCTGTGAGCTAAGTGGAAACAGACTCGGCTGACTGGCTTTCCAATCATGCCCAAGCCCAGAGCTGTGACACACGAGGAGCAGAATCGAGGTTACAGGTGTAAGCAGCAGTGAGGCTTTTAACACCCCGGGCAGTTGTTGTTTCCTGCTCGCTCTAACTTGCTTCTCCAGCAGGCCTCCACCTGAATTGACCACTTAACAGCACCACAGGTTTCAAGCTTAAGCAGCCCTACCTGGATGCACTGAATTAGATAGTTGTAATTTGTGCCTCCTTCTCGTTATCAGAGCAGCTGGAAACACAACAGGCTAATAAAAGACACAGCACAGCTTTCTAAAATGGGTCTGGGATGTGTGGGGGGGGGTGCTGTCATGGCTTAGAGGCAATCACTGCTTGCAACAGAGCTGCATGCACGTCAGCACTGGGCAACACTGAGTGCCAGCAGCTCACACACAGGACAGTCCAGTTGCCCTGATGCCCAGCGAGGAGCTGCCCAGGCAGCCAAGAGGAAGCACATGCTACCAGCCATCCCTCAGCAGTCAGGGACGGACTGGGCTGTCACAGTTATTGTCACCTGAAGCACGGAAGATCAGGGAAGCAAACTCTCCTCCTTACAGATTACTTATGGCCATACCAAACAGAAAGGTCACCATTCACCTTCCTTCTCAGGCTGTCTCAGTGAAACATAACAAGGCCCAGACCTCACATCCTGCTCAGCAAGCCCTTTCTGGATGGCTCACATTTTAACAGGGGACAGACACCCTCTTCTGCAATTGTCACATACAAACTTGACCTTCTCAACATTTCTGGCAATTCAGCCTGAGCACATAAACCATTTCCCCACATCAAATCTGAGTGGAAATAAATGTCAAGAGGTTCATTAGGGTGATCTCGGAGCTTTTCCTATGGAAAGGAAAACACAGCTTTTCTCAAGCAAGTATTCCAACCATTTTTCTCTTTCTCGTTAGCTCCAGCCTCTTCAAATCAGGTCTGAATTAATCAAGGAGCAAAGTCTATTTAGTTGGCACCATTTTACCTGAGAAGATGCCAGCTGGCTTTATTGCTTCCTCTCAGTGGACAACTTCACATCACCACCTCTAGTAGAGGTGGAGCTGGTGCTCTAATAAGGTCACCTTTTCCCAAGGCCACCACAAGTGCCTGCTTACAGGTCAGCATTTGTTACCATAAACCCTTCCTTCTCAGGTAAACACTCTCTGCACACTCCTAAGTCTAAGGGTCTTTCAGATTTGAATGACAAAGAGCATAAACCAGAGGTAGAAATAAGACACATGAAATTTGAAAAGTTATTGTTTCTTTATTCTTTAAATAGAATTGCTCCAGACGTCACAGAGCTTCAACAATAATGAATGTTTGCACAACATTTCCTGGGAAGAACCTTTTCCTCTCCAGCTTACTACAGTTCAGTGACTAATCTCAGGCTTTTTTAAGGCTATTCAAAGAGGGAATAGCTGACTTGGGGGGGGGGGGGGGGGGGGGGGGGGGGGGGGCTTGTGTGATAGGCTAAGGGATATCCATCATACCTTGAGCTTGGCTTGGATCTCTCTAGCTTTCCGCCTTGCCAGGACCTGGATGTGACTAGATACCTGCATTGAAAGACAAAATTCCTTGTTCATTCCAGAGGAATACTTGGTAGCCTCTTGTAGAAGTAAATATACTTTAGGTAGTCATTTAGGGGTAGGAAGGATTGAGGGTAACAATGAGCTGCCTTTTTGAACTTAACTCCAGTGCCATGAAATGGGGTGGAGGGCGAGCAAAGATGGGCCATCTAAGGCAGGTCTAGGCTGCTCAGTGCTTCACCCAGCACAGCCTGGATATTCATTCCCAAATTACAAAGATTCCTTTATCATCTAGGTATTTTCAAAATCATCATTGCTGTCTTGTCTGCTTGGGCTGAACAAGGAATCTTCATGCAGAGAACAACTGCTGGTCCCTGAAACACTCATAAGTAGGCCAAGCAAATAAAATTGTGCTATTTAACAGTAGAAAACTTTATGGGTCACAATATGATTGGCAGACATGAGCATTATAATCCTCCTGTAAAATGCCTGGGCTGACTCTTCCTGCCGTTTTTATTTAACCAGCTCAGCACAACAACCTCCTTCCTGCAAAGTCAGAAACTACCAACAAGTGAACAGCAAGAAATTTGTTCTCATTAGCCCTCATAATCTGTAGAGGTCCAAGGAAGCTAATCCTTACAGGGAAAACCATACACTTACCTGTTTCCTTGTGCGTGTTTTCCCTGTTCTCAGCTTAATATAGCGGGCAATCAACTCATTTCGGCCTGGAACAGAGAAATAAGGCAAATACAGGTTTAGAAAGCAATGACTCCAGTGAAAAAGATAGATAATTCCATTGTGTGTCTACAGAGATCAGCAGCAGGATGATTTTGCCACACTCTTTTCCTTTTTAGAAAGGAACTTATTAGTGCACATGGTAAAAGTCAGTTTTAGGAGCAGCCTCCCACGACGTCCCCATAGGCAAAGTGACAAAATTCGGGCTAGGTAATTGCATAAGGGGCTTGATGAAAATTGGCTGAAAGAATGGATGGGGTCCCAGCTGACAATGAGCTGACAGTGAAGCATTAATGCACCCTTATGGCAAATTCCAGTTGCCAAGAGGTCAAGGGAAGTGATCCTTCAGCTCCACTCAGCACAGCTGAGGCAACACGTGGAGTGCTGAGTCCAGTTCTGGCTCCTCGGCATGAGGAAGTTGTGAACATACTGAAGCAAATCCAGCAAGAAGCCAGCAAAAATTATTAAGAAGCTGGAGCATCGTCCTATGAAGAGAGGCTGAGACAACTGGGTCTGTTCAGGCTGGAAAGGACTCAGAGGCAGCTTTTAAACTAAACTAAACTTAACTAAACTAAACTAAAATAAAATAAAATAAATACCTGATGGGTATTTATAGCTAAAGGAAAAAAAGGAGCCACATCCTCTCAATAGTGCCCAGTGATAGAATAATAAGAAACATAAGAATAAGAAACAACTGAGATACATATGAAATTCTGTCTAAAACCAACTTTTTAGACAGAAAAAACCAAAACAAAAAGAAAATTAAAATCCCAACCTTTTTTATGCCAAGGGTGGTTAAACTTGCCCCAATAGGCTGTAGTCTCCATCCTCGGGGGACAGACACAACTTACTGGACACTGCTTGAGCAGCAGGGCCACACTAGGCATTCCGAAGGGATCCCTTCCAACCAAAAGGAACCTGTCATTCTGTGTAACTAAGTCCAAGAAAATAAACAACAGTGGGGAAGCACATGGAAACAGCCATACAGAATTTATCAGGGTGATATGATACAGTGAATTACAAGTGCTTTCAGGCTCCTGCAGGCAGACTATCCAGCTTTATTACACTGGCTCCCGTGTATCACACCTCAGCAGTCACACAGATTTTATTGTCTTTCTGGAGGTGGAGGAATTACGAGCAGACACAGAAAGGCAGCAGTTACGCATCTGAACTCTAGGCTGGTTCAAAGCTGAAAACACAACAGAAAAAGAGCAGGCTCTGCAAAACAATACATTTTTGTGGTGACCACAGTAGTATCAAGATAGTACTGCAATAAAAAGCTGGGAGTAGGAGCAGCAAGGCTGTGAGACATCTTGATAGGGCTGCAAGTGTTTGCAGAATGAAGCAGAAATGAACTGGGAAACAAAGCCACAGCTCTTGTGAAGTTTGTTTATAACAAAATTATAAAACCCCAATGTTGTCTGTGGAAAGTTTGTGGGCAATGAACTTGTATATTAGGATATCACAGACACCAAAAGGAAAGCAGTGAAATCAGTATTAAACTATCAGTATTAACTATTCCAGTAGTTAAATATTCCATTATAAAGCTGTAACTTGTTTTAATTTAAACTCTTATTTCACTCAACCCTGAAATAAAGTGTATGCAAGTAAAGACTCTGCTGAAATTGACCACTCAAGCCTTTAGGGAAGGACTGCCAAAGCCCTTAATTCCATCTGTTTCTGAAACAGAACGATGCAAATGTCCATGACTGCAGTTAGGCCGTGTTCATGAAACACAACCAATGCACACACAGGGATGGGAATGAATTTTCCATATACAGATCTTAATCTTTTCCTAATGGTGTCATTGTAGCAGCTCCCCTTATTCCCCTAGGAGAAGAAACTGGTCTGTAGCTGAGAAATCAGCTCCATCTCCTGTAAACACAAATCAGGAACTGTGTCTGAGCCAGAAACACAATGCCCTGCCATGTAAGCGCTGACCTCTTCAGTTCCCAGTCTCTGCTTTAGCACAGTGATGTGCCCAGGAGAGTTTGGTGGGAGCAGATGCTGTTCTGCCACCTTCCACCTGGCTGTTCTTCCAACCCGTGTAAACCATTTTCACAAAGCTGAGACCAATTACTAGCGACACACATCCACACCACCTTCCTCTAGTGCCAACAATAACATTTATGGCTTCTCAAAGCTCCCATCTGTTTAGACATGGATCCAAGCTGAAAGGTAAGAAACAACTGAAGTGATTCTTCTCAGACAGATGCCAACATATCAGAAATTTCAGGACTGTTTGACACACATCTGAAATGGGAAATGTGCTGAACAAAACAAGACACTCAAACCCTATTATCTATGAAGAAAGAAGGAGGAATATTTTTGTTTCAACAAGAGGATCCTTTGAGAGGCAAGGGGAATGAGTTAATAGAAAAGAGAAGAAAAACTGGCCTTGAGAAGAAGTGGATGTGAAGAATTTCAGGCAAAATTTTAAAGGGCACATATCAGTTTATACTGAAATTTGAATACATGAGAACTCTCCAGACACTGGCTCAGTTATGGTCATCCTTGCAAAACTAATTTCAGTGGATTCTCAACCAGATACAATAAATTTTATGGAGTAAATTTATATGTATAGTGTGGCAAATTAGGTAAAGAAACTACAGAGGCTGAATAGTCTGACAGAACACTATTCTGCTTTAGCAGCAAGGGGTTGCAGGTGTAATCAGTATGAGAGGATGCCATGAACAGCTCTGTGCCAGTCACAGTCAATTCCAGCCACCACCAAACTGGATGAAAATAACCATCAATCCATCAAATCCTCAACCAGTCAGAGGAGCACAAGCTGTCTTTGCTCAAATGTGTTTTGGAAAGGGCAAGATCCAGTAGGGACAGGAGACCCATGAGGAGACACAAAAGGAAACACAAAAAGGAGACATAAGAATGCACAGGAGAAATACAAGATATGTAAAAAGATTAATATTGAGAAAAGGAGATGTGGTAGGAGACATTCCTGCAGATGTGGCTGGAAAAGTAATCTTGGAAAAAGTTGCTCTGTGACAGAAGAACACTTTGAGGCAAATGCAGCACCCATGCCAGAGCAGAGAAAACCCTGAAAGGTCTGCAGCCCATTGAAAACCCATGCAGAGATGAGAAGCAGCTAGAAACAAGGAGCACCAGAGGGGAAACACAACAAAACAAAACAACAACAAAAAAAACCCCAGGAACTGGCAGAAAGAGACCTTTACACAGTGATGCCAACCTCCTGCATCACCCAGCACCTCATCAAAGGAATTAAGAGGGACTGAGTGTTAGAGAGAACAAAACAAGGGAAACAAAGTAGGAAGCAGGGAGGAGAGACAATAAACTGTAGTCAGGCCTGGGAAACTGGGAGGTATTTCTAAAAGTGTGCATTTAACTATCTTTGTTAACAGCAGCAGCAAAAATTGCAAAGTTCTCTCAGGCCATGTACTTCACAGAAAAATGATTAGTGGGAGGGGAAATTGTTGTACAAATTGCAAATATTAGATGTCACTACAGAAATTCCCTAGAAAGAAACTCTACATAGAGAGTATTTAGTTGCGGATCATCAAAATTTTCAGTTTTAGAATTCACTTCCCACTCGCTTATATCTCTGATACAGTCTTCCTATGCTAGAAGTGTGTCCTCACAGTCAGGTTAAAACAGAAAAATGGCAGGTTATATTAGGCTAATAAAGATACCGGTAGCACACACACACACACAAAAAAAAAAAAAAACAAAACACCAATAAACAAACAGATCACTCTACAAAGACATTCAACACAGGCATTACTAAATATAGAACTATGTAAATTGCCAAGCCCAGTAAACTGCAGCAAGGCATTATTTAATTACCATGAATCAAAACTGCAAGAGAAGCAAGTCCTAAATATCATTTGTGTTTCTTATCAGTAGCCAGATGTAAGCAGGTATTATGTGGCTGGAAGTCTGAGAGCTCACAGGCTCTGGAAGGCACCTTCTTTGTTTCACAACCCTGGCTGCAGGGTCAGCAAAGACCAGCACTCCTCACTTGGCTGGAACAGGCAGAGCTGTCATAACCATCAGATGGTTCATTTTTTAGAGCCATGCAAAGTGTCCCTCAGTAGCCTGATCATATGTTGTGTTCTTAGAATAACTCCCGCTGAGGTCTGCCGTGGTCACCAGAACCTGCCAACAGTTGTGACTCCGCTGTCGAAACCGCGCGTTGGGTTTCACGGCACTCCGGCCAACATTCCAGCCGTGGCACAGCACCTTTATCCTCCACACAGCCTTCCCCTCGGGAACATGGCACCAAGAAAGGTAGTAGAGAGATACTCCCTTATGTTCTTTACCTCTCATTCTTAACAGATGAATTTCCAAGGGCAGCAGTTTGGCTCCCATTCTGTCTTACACTAAACTGCAAAATGTTGCCTTCAGTAGTTATGCAGGAAGGAATTGCTAAGAGAAGTGAGTAAGGAGGCTTTTGGATTCTCCGTTCTACAGTTGCACACATTTGAACATAACTGCAGAGAAGAGTCTTCCTGTAAGGAAGAGAGATAATTGAAGGGAATTCCCACCACCACAGAAAGCATTTTCCAGTCCTGCCTCAAACCTTCATGCTGACTATCTGTTGGCAAAGTCATATTCATTTTTCTGCCTCTTGTAAGCAGTATCCCTTCCTCACAAACCTGTTGCCAAAGAAAGTGAGATCAAAGAATTCAGTGATTTCTGCAAAATCCTTTCAGTGGGAAATGTCATAGAAGTACCTGTTTCTTGGCAGATTCTGTATATTTCTGCACCTAAGGCAAACATTTACAACTTATAAGTAGTTCTATAAGAGAAGCAACTATCCAGCTGTATTCAGTGCAAGGATATCAAAGCAAGGTCAAGAAAGCCATCTCAACCCTCAATCTCAATCTCTTTGGGTCCCTTAATGATATCTCCTGGGACATGACTATCTCCTTGAACTTATTGAATTAACTGTTGGTTACAATCAGCATAAACAGAATGAACTGTGTGCCTCAAATAAATCTAGGCAAAAGAGGGAAGCTAAGGACACCTCATCTGTCCACCAAATGTCAATGTTTCTCTGTGCATACAAAGCAAAACTAACTGCCAATCAAGTCTTACCAGAAAGACACATTTTAGACAAAAGCAGTGTGTGGTTGCATGTCCATATGGGACCAACTACCACTGGGGTCTGCCCCATCCACAGCTCCCTGCACAGCCTTATTTCTCATCTCTCATTCCACTGCTTCCTCCTTCCAACTATGCTAAATGCCTTCCTGGACATCAGCTGTTCCAGAAACAGGGCCTACATGTGTCAGAAAACATATTTTTGTCTTTTTGATGGTTATCAAGATGCACAGACATCCAACCTTTACTAATATAATCTAGTTTTAATGCTACCTTTATCAAGACTTTCTTTTCATCATAAACCATGTTTTCTCACCAAAGCCTTGGTGAGAAGATTTTGTTTGTTTCCTCTACTCAGGAGGCAATAATGGAACTTAATACACCACTATGACCATCATGCTGTGATCATTTCCCATGACCATGGAAAACCATATTGCATTTTATGGCACTGACCCATCCTATGAAGACATCTTTGATCCCACCAGAGCAGAACTTCAATAGTCAGGTTCGAGTTTTCATAGCAGACTTACACCAATGAATTTTATATTTAGCTGGGAGAAGAAAATTTCCTCACTCTGATCACTTATTCCCTGCTTGAATTTTCTCAGGATTAACCTTCCACATGAAGATTCTCTGAGCCCATGCAGTCCCTACATTAAGGGGATTTTGAAATAAAGGATCAAAGAAGGATAAGCCAGTACTTCTGAAAAATATCAAACCAGTCAAAGACTGAAAACACAACATCGAAGGGATTAACACCATCACAGTCAGCTCTTCCCCAAAATACCTATTTTCGTCATTTGACCGTGCAATTCTGAGCTCCTCCCTCTTCTGAAATTACAAATTCAAAGCTTTATTTGCTGGACAGAATGCACCAGTCAAGCCCCTCACACGGCAGTCAGGTGATTCATCTGTCTGAGGTCCTAAAACTCAGTTGTCTCATTTACTAACTGGTCTAAACACTGAAACCCTCTCTTGTGTAAAAGGTCTTTTGCTGGAAAGACTCCTTCCCTTTGCCACTGCACAGCCTAAATTCACAGCCAGAAACACTAACAGTGCTACCACCATTTAGAAATTGCTGTTTCTTGATGGTCAGTTTAAGATGCCTCACACAAGGCTGGGAGATAATAACTACAGACCCTGCAGTTTTGGGAAAGCCTCTTATTGGTTCCGAACAAGTACTGGAGATGAATGAAAAGTCAGTCACCATGGGTGTAGTTAGAACAATCTGAAGAGGCTTCCCTCCCCTTAGCTGGCCATTCCTCCTCCTGGAACATTCCATCAACTCCCATGTGCAGGTGTACCAACTAAACTGATGGGAAAAGGGGAAGGGGACAGGGGAGGAAAGGCTGACGTGCACCACTCTAATTACCAATAATTAAAGAATCAAACTCCCCGTCCCCATTTGGATTTTGTTGTTGGGTTTGTTTTGTTTTCCCCCCATCAGCCTATTTTTAATTGGTTGGTGAACTAGTTCGTTCTGTGGTCAAATTAACCACGGCGGTGGCACAGCAAAGAGAACAGAGGAGGAATTGGTGCACAACTTCTTAAACCAGTTTTGCCACCAATGAAACTGTAGCCTGGAACTGTACTCCACCTAACCCTCACACACAAACAGGCTGGTAAAAAAATGGGCATGGCGCTTCCTGTGCTTGCATCATTTGTTTAAAGGCTAAACAGTGTTAAACTGCCTTCTAATTACTGCCCCCAGGGCATGTGGAGTTATTCCTGGTAAAGATGAGCGTTTTCTAAGGTACAACAATGTATGCAAGCAGAAGTCCCTCCCCATCAGCCTAATGGAAAGCTCCAGGCTATGCAGCTCTTCACCACACCTGTCTTTAGTAAAAGTGCTTTTCACTGCATAAATTGAATGTCCTCATCAGCTGTGTTTTGCCACAGTATTGCCTCAGGTCACAGAAATGTAAGTTAATCCATCCAATAAGTACTCTTCCATAGGCTCGTTAGGGGCTGCAAAAGGAGCAGCGCTGGGACTTGCTCTGGTACTTCCCAAGGTTAAGACTGATAAGAATCCGACAGAAAATGTTTAGATTCAGTTTGGCTGGGAAATCCCACAATCACACCAAAGCAGCTGCATATAGTAACATGAGTCCTTCATATTCCAGGGAGTGTATCAGATAACACCTGAAAGAGCCAATAACAATCCTACATGGAAAGGCATGTCAAACTAACAGCTTTCAGTCTCTTGGGACACCTGAGAACGACCTTACTGAGGCACAAAGACACTTTACTCACCAAGTCCTGGGTTCAGAGAAACTTGACTATTGAGGCTACCACTAAAACGAATGTTTAACAGCATCTTCCAGTGACCATCAGTCCAGGTTCTACACTACCGACCTGGACATCTGCTAAATCCTTCCTCAGATCAATAAATATCTGCTCATTTCAGTATATTCTAATACCTGTGGGGCATCTGAAAGCAATTCTCAGTTATGTTGTCTTAAGAAATAGCAAAAACTTTAGCCTTTCTACAGATTTTGTGGTCAGCTGCTCCTGCCAGCACCAACAGTATGGAGTTTCTGGCAGATTTCTGCCCAAGTGCTGATCTTGTGCATGTGCCCAGTGACAGACTGACCAAGCACTCAAAGCTTCAGCTAGCACAGAAATTAGAACTGAAAGGGGTCTGTGAGATCTGTGCAGCCACTTGCTGCATGGACAACCCAGCCCCAGCCAAATGACTGAGAATTACACAGTAGCCTCCTCAAGGAGAGCAAAAGAACCCAGAGACTGTTCTTGCATTATAGGGATAAATGAATACTGATTTTTAAAGTGGAATGGCTGCCACCACTCAGCTTCAGTTCATGGCATGATGATTTACAGCGCAGTCATTGCTTGTAATCACTTTAAGCCATTAAGTTATAGATTCAGCTAAAAGAAAAAAAGCCTGGACACACTTGAAAAACATGGTTGCCTTTCCCCTTCCCTCCCTCTCACCAAACTGTTCCCAGGGGTCAGTTCAACTCTAACGTGGCAGAAATCTGTCCAGCTCATTTTGCCAGCATAGTTTGCTATCAGTTTAGCAATCTAACAAGGAGTCTGCTAGAAACTGAAGTTTGCCCAAAGAACAGGAGCACAAAACTGGAAGCAAAGCAGGGAAGGAAGGAAAGAGGAGTGGCAACTCCCTTTTTTCTTCTGCTGAGAACTGCAAGGTCATCTCACCATTTCTGAAGGGAATTACTCTTGGTCTCAACACAACAGTTCCACCCCATCCCAACATTATCAAGAATAGTCATTAAAGATGTCATACTCTGTAACAGGTGAAAAGAGAGTGTGAACAGAAAAACGTAGCAGAAATACGGATTAAATAATTGCATAGCCACCCAGGGTCTGGTCTGAATTCTAGGTGAACTCTGCCAAGATCATGAAAATTCCTTACAGTGGTTTGTGATATTCCCTTTTCCTTCCCACCATGCTGTCTTTCTTCTAATACCAGCACAATTCTGTTGCAGATCCTTCAAGTACCTGTTTCCTGACTGAGTTTACAGTGTAAGTCTGATAGATAACTGGGCAGGAGACCAAGGCAGGAGAGTGGGAACATGAGGATGACAAAACTATTTAAGGTGCAGAGATACCTAAAAATGCACATGGATCCAGAAGAAAATTTGCACGTATCTAGGTGCTTCAGCTACCTTCTACTATATGAAAGTTTCTATATCCAGATTTATCAAATCACTTTCCCACAACTTTAGCCATAAGGGATCAAAAAATTAACATCTCAAGTACAGCTGGCTTTGCCTCTGGGCCCAGGAGCAGAAGAGATGATTTTTGAAGGTCTTTCCCAGCACCATTTTCTATGATTCAACAACCAAAGACGATGATGCCCGTGTTTATATGCAGGAATGCTCCTAATCCCCTGTCAGGGTTGAAAGGAACACTGAACTGAATGCCACACGTGCTCCTATGTTTCCCTGCAACACTGCCATGCTTAGAAACAGGCTTGTGTCTGCAGCACTTGCAGTCAACAGCCTGGGCACTGCTATTGGGTTACCTCACCAAGGATTGGTTACACTCCTTGCACTCCTGCCCACAGATCCGACCAAAGCTCCTGGAAAGGCATTTGCAACTACTGTACAAACCAAACCCAAGGGGAAAGAAGAGTGATTCTGAAGGCATTTTACATGGAAACAGTGCAATTTCCTGTTCAAGAAGCCAGAGACAGACCATGAACTCTGGCTGGTTTTGCGCATGGAGTGAGACAGAATGTGAAGGAGTACCCAGAGGATGGGTCACAAGTTCAAGGTGACAGCAATGAGCAACAGCTGCTGGCTATGCACCCTTCAGCAGCAGGTGTGCCCAGGCCCCAGAGGTTTCAGTCAGCTCTGCCAGTGACCAACAGATTTACAAGACCATCTGTCTGGGCACAAACTGCACACAGCCTTCCCAGTTTTGCTGCCCAGACCTTCACCACACACAGACAATACAGGGTTTGTTATGGATTAGCTAATGAGCAACTGTTTAAACCAATAGACAGGCCTAGCTCTCCCCTGTGCTCATTAGCTGGATCCTACATGAATGAGAATACTGCTTGTTCTTTTTGCTGTAATACTGGCTTTTCCTGAACGAGCAGCTACCCTTCACCTCGGGCACTAGAAAATGGAAAGGTTATGTTGTTTCACACTGGTTTTGCTCAAGAAAGAGACTTTAAAAGAAAGTTCACGTGATAGGTTTTTCTTACCAGCGCTGAAGAAATAAGGAAATTCCATTTTTCCTTGGCCAGGTCTCTACACAATCTGCAGATTGACTCAGCTCCCTCTTATGTATATGCACACCCTTTCTTGAGAAATGTTGTCATCCTTCTCTACTCAATGTTTGGCTAACTGACAGAAGACAAACTCTGAGAAAGCACTCCTGGAATTTACCTAGAAATCTGCTCTTTTTGTTTCAGACCCAAGGAAGGGCTCCTGCGTCAATCCATTAAATAAACATGCTCATGTCACAAAACCACAAGTAGAATGAATCACAATACTAACAATCTACAAAAAATTGCAGACATTTACGGTGTAAAGCCACCTAACTCACTGTTCTCTTGTTTCCTGTGTAAAACCATAGCACTTCCTATCTGGAATCCTCCCCTCATTCATGTAAAACACAGGTACACATGCGCACTAGCACGCACACCATTCTTTGGGACTAGTTTACAAATACAATCCTTATAGTTTTGTCTGGTACAATTTTTTTAAAAGTCCCCAACAACAGCACGTCCATTGAAGCTCTTCAGAAGAGAGAGATTCCTCAGCACTGAGCACCATGTTGTCCTGAAGCTTTTGCTGATGTCCATCCTATATTCTCTCTTTCTCCCCCATTAATCCTAGTCATGCTCACATGTTCCACATAAAATCCCTCTCCCTCCTAAATGTTAACACCCTTCAAATATTTTTAGCCTGTTATTATGTGTCCCCCCACCCTCCACCTTTCAGTCATCACTTAGCCAAGCTATGTATATTTAGCTACTTTAATCTTTCCTCCTAAATCAGTCCCTTCAACTCCCAGAGCTCAATGTTAAGTCTGGTATGCTTGCTCTTCTCAGAACTCACTCCATGTTTTTGAGATCTTTCTGGTAATGTGTTTGCAGAAACCTGTCCAGAAGATAGCTTTACATGCACTTGTTTCAAAGAGAGAAGTGCCAAGCCACTGGGCATTACTAATTTTCATTTTCCATATCTGCTTTTTGTTCCCAGATTTTGAATTCAATCTGAATTTTTAAGTATTAATGAACATTTGGTAAGAGCAAATCAGCAACTGATAGTATTGAGTCCAACTGTGAAAGAAGGAAGTGGGGTTTTAAAACGTAAAAGAATACTAAGGCTTTTTAAAACTAAACTTTTCAGAAAACCACTGGAAATGTGTAAAGTTATCCAAAAGAGGTGCAGAAGCAAAACAATAACATGCAACAAGGGAAAAAGCTGAAAAATTAAATACAAATAGTCTCTCAGTAAAAAGGTGGGTGAATGGCTACACCTACAAAACATAAAGCTTGGCCTACTCAATCAGAAGTCAATTAAACTGGATGTGTTATCTACAATTTAAAAAAAAAAAAAAGAAAAATCAAACCAAGTGCCTTTCTGACAATATACCACCACAAATCAACTATATCTTGGAGAATTACTAAAAATTTGAAACTTAAAAATGAAAAAGTCAGAGGAAGAGCCATAAGGACAATGCAATGTTGCCAGTGAGGGAAGTGACTTAAACATGAGGAAAACTCTGTGGCTGCAGACATATACAATGGGAAAAACATAGTTCTACACAGCTCACTTGGTTTTAAGCCTGACAGCTATGTATGGAGTTTCAAAGCTGCTAAAAATCAAAAGGAACAGGAAAAATATGTGTCCTTTATTGAACCAACAGAATGAAGTCCCTACAAAAGGACTCACAATAATTTTGATAACATTTAGTACACAATAAGAGAGCTACTATATTTATGTTCAGTACTAAGCATGTTAAGGAAAGATGCCACAGCCAGTACTATTAACTTCAAGAAGATTCCTGGTTGGGTTGGCATTTCAAAAGTGGCAAATTTCTCAATATTCAGGAAATGCTTGGAATTCATGCAAATATTTCTTTTTTATGCTAGCATAGAGAAAACACCAGTCAAACTGACATACAGCTTAACACAAAGAACCATAAACTTGGCTTACACAACGGAGATGGAAAGAAAAGCATGACAAACTCCAGCAGAAGTTTAACCCATTGCTAATGTCTCCATAAGTCTGGCTTTGTCTAGTCAACAACAAAGAACCAGAGCCACACAAAAGCAAAGCTGAAAGATGACTGAGTGAAACAAAACCTCATTATTGAGCAACTCCAAGAACTTTACACCTACCACCAGAGGGGAGGGCAAAGTCTGCATCTGGACCAATTGTCCACAAATCCAAGTTTTGTCTATCCTCTAGTGTTTAAAATACAAGATTCCTTATTTTTTCCAAAATCATGGGATAAAGGTCTGTTCTAGAGTTCACGAGGTCATAAAAATGGAATGGACAGAACTTCAAATTGTCTGTCTGGGGGATATCACAGCTGAAATAGAAATTTTGCAATTACCTGGAACATTCAGTTCAGTGTCAACTGAGCACATTCTCAGCATGTTTCAATAGCTTTGACTGAAACATCATTTGGTAAGATGCTAAATTACAATATACAGGAAAGCTGTCAATTTGAAGACTGTCACCTTGAAGGTTTCCATATTTTAAATAACAGCCATGCTCCTCCCTCCCCTCAAGAAGAAGTGTTTATGAACTGGGATAGGCAGTGTATGCTTTGTGCTTCTTTGGATTTATGCGATTGCTTTTCAGTTCTACTTTTAGTGACTCCTTGAAGTTGGGGAAAACATGAAATGATAACTCATCCCTTTGAGATAAAGGCATTATCCTGTAAAATTACCTATTCATTTCAGAATAGGGGTGGGAGGCACCACCTGTGACCTGGTTGGTAGCTTTTAGCATCAGACTGACCTTTCATCCCATCTTAAGTCATGTCATAAGAGCAAGACTCTGTGGTCCACTGCCTGCCCCAAGTTTTAACTAGTAACATGGCTGACTGTTCTTATTCTCTCACTCAGTCTCTAAGCTTTGGACATCTCTAAGTATTTCCTATCAGCAATTCACAAACAGATGGCACCAGCCTGGGAGATGGATGACTGCCCCCAGCTGTCTGCCCCTCCCTGTCCAGCACAAAAATGGCTGAGCTGTTTGAAAAGCAGCTGCTAAACTACTGACTCCTCCAGAACAGCCATCTAACAAACTGCCACCAATTCTAGCTCCCCTTGCAAAAAGGTGCTCCAAAGTCAGGTGTTCCTGCAGTAGAAGGGAACACTTCTCAGCTAAGATAGTAATTTGTTTTTTCCAAGATCTTATTGTCTCTATTGTAATGTCAAAAAAAGTATCATTTGCAAGCTACTATTTCTTATTTCTCAGCTCTCAGTAATGTTGAGAGATCTGGTCTATTTAGCAGCTCCATGCAAAACTCACTAATGTACTAAGCTTTTTCCCCTGTCCCTTCTCTACATCAGTATCGAAGATGCCAGGAGATACCCAACACCTGATTCTGTGACAGTTCATGCTACAAATATGATTGCTCCCATGGAAAAACATCGTTGGAAAACATAAATAACAGATTTCTAACACTGTGCCCCCACTGTGTTGTAGCAGGCAACACTCATAAAATTATTCTGCAAGACCTTAGTGGTACCAGAAGGCACCAGAGCAGAAAGTGCCCCAGATTCAATGCTCCTAATGTCAACACAATGATTAGGAGAAAGGACAGCATTCCATATCACATGAGACAGCTGCTTGTGCCTTAAGCAGGTGGTGAGCAAAGCCTGCTGGAAAGGCCAGTGGGGCCCTGCACCCACAGCAGGCTGTGGCATGAGCTTAGTCAGGGTGCTGCCTCCATGCAGAAATGGAACATGGCTAGTATGGAAAAAGATAATGAAAGGAAAGGCAGCAAAGGAATCGAGACACAGATTATCAGTGTAGAGAGAAGAGCTTGGCTGACTTTGGTGTGAAGATGGAATCGTGTTCACTCAGCAATCAGCAGTGTTGTCTAAAGAGCTGTAAACTAAGTTTGAAGAGGCGCAGAAACATGAGCACCAGGTCTGTGTAGAGGCTGAAATGCACTTTTCTGTACAATTTTAAATGCATTCAAGTAAAATAGCACAAATTCTTCATATTGCCTCAGTACACTTCAGCTAAAAGCTGCCGGCCTTGAACTGACAACAGGTTGCCTCACAAAAGGTGAGAAGCATATAAATTGCACACAGAAGAGATTCTGAGACCTGGAACATCTTGCCCATAACAGTGGTACCATACAAGTCTCTCCTCAGTGAGAAACACTGAAAGGGTCCCAGGGGAACCTTTTTTGTCAGCGGAAAGGGGCACATACAGCTCTCTGTAACATCTCACCCCTTGGTTCAGAGAGCTCTGTGCAAGTTGGTCACAAGTCAATAACCATCCCTTCAGAGGCAGGGCCAGCTCCACATCGAGCCTGCCCTGCTCCACAAGCTGGCTTGTGAGTACTGAAGATGAAATCAGGGACTATATTTATTCTCCCTGCCCGGTCATATCTTTCTATAGATCCCAGACAGGGCCCCACTTCCTTGGCCTGGATCCTGGAGACGAGTAAGCAAAGGAGGGCATAAATCAGTGCCTGGGTTCTGTCAGGAGCACACTGAACCAACCATCCACACTAGGAACAGGTGCACTGAAGGCAAGCAGGGACACTGTCCCATTTGGAGTAGTGGGGGAGGGCTTGCAGAAAAGCTCTCCCATTTCTTCTCCCTGAGCCTACTCTCACCCTGCAAAAGGGTTATTTACCTCCTGCAGTTCACCGGCCCACTCAGCCAGGTGTGCTCCACTTAACACCAATCCACCCGAAGTCAGGGCCAGCTAAGTCTCATTGGTTTCCGTAGTCTTTGTACTTCACTTTTGCTCCTACTTCTTTTCCTGTTTTTTACTCTCTGCTCTGTCACATTTACTCCAAAGCTGGAATAGTTCAGGGATCATGCAAAATGTTCAGCAAATTAATACAGTCTTAAAACACAACTGTAATTTTTCACCAGTAATTTTAAAAGTCACTCATCATGAAAAGCAGTGCAGACATAGAGCAGCAAGGAGCATGTCACTAGTTTATGCTTAATACCCAGGGCGTGGATTCTCAAGTAATATTTTAATCTGAGCAACATTTTAAGCAAGATTCGGTCCCTAAAGAAGCAGCCTTACTTTAACCTCAGTCATGGCTGCTCATTCCCAATCTCACCATCCTTTCTCTAAATACCTGCACAAGCAGCTGGGCAGTATCTAAATTAAAGTTCACTTTTTTTTCCCTTTCTGCCGGTGTTAGTTTTCAGCTGGATCCGTTCTGCCGCTGGTTCCATAGCACAACCACAAAAACGTCTGCACCAGCACAGAGCAGGAATTGATGTCTGCCTGAGAACACTGGCCCTAGATTAGCCTCAGGGTGATCAGCCTTACCCAACCTGTATTGCTCTTCCCAGGTACAATGATGTGTGTACCCAGTAAAACCATCCACTGTAGATAAGGACGTGTAAACGAGACCCCACCCACGCTCCCACAGTCAGAGCAATCCATTCCCTTGCTCAGGGAACAATGGCCTAATGGGTGGACAGAAACCTGCAGAATGACTTGTGAAGTGCTCCGTAGACAGCTCCAGGGCATGCACAGAGCATCCTATGATGGGGCCTGGGAAGACACTGATTTCAATGTATGGGTGGGAGAATAAAGCAAGCACTGACTGGGTAGAAAGGGGGCTGTCTTCCATAAGATCCTCGCTAGTTTTGAGAAACTGTCCACCTTGGGACTTAAAACCATTTACCGGGTATTCAGCCTTTGCTTTGCATTTTAGTCACAGAAGTATCAGGTAGCTTCTTGCAATACTCAGCTAGAGAATCCAGGCCAGATCAGGTTTTTGCTAACAAAATCAAAAGAAATTTTGACTGTGGAAAAGGTCAAAAAACCCATTTCAAAAGCACGTCTGCCACGTATAAACTTGATTTGCTGCGGCTGCAAGGCAGAGCCTCTCTGTATTTGGGGCTGAATATCTAGTCAGCTAGATCAGAAGAACCCACAGGTGAAAGACACTTGTGCCAGGGCTATGAGAAGGCAAACTACAATGAAAAGGAGTACACAGAAATTTCTGCCCTTAAGATCTGCAAAGTGTAGCTAGTTAACAAAGTGTACGTGTTTGCACAGCAGCAGAGCCATTAAGGGGCTCAGGAGCTGAACTTCTGTCCTGTAGCACCATTACCTGCTCTTATCTCCAACAAGAGCAGTGAAGACAGCAGCAAGAGATACCATAAAAGTAGGCTTTGTCACACCATGAAGCCATTAGATCATACAGATTTAGATATAAAGATTAGTTCGGTAGCATGCTCAGCCCTGAGATCTACCTCACACATAGTCCCCTGCAAAAGATACCTGCAACTCTTTCTGCTTTGTGAATGCCAAAACCTTCACAGCGATTTTCCTACGTACAACAGCTTGAGGCAACCAGCCTGAGAGAGAAGGGAATTGAATTCCCTCAGAGCACCTTTTGGGGCCCAGGGCAGGCTGCTGTTGTGTCACCTCTCGGTCCTTACCATACATCTTGCCCTCATCTGACAGGATGATCTTGCGGCGGCCGCATGGCGGGTAGATGGCTAGCGCTTCCTGGAAGCTCTGCTCGATGTCCGGGCTCCACACGCCCTCGGCGTCATTGTCGATGGGTTTGTCCAAGGCCTCGCTGCCCCCCGAGTCGTTGCTCCCCTCAGGGGAGGTGGGAGAACTCCACTCGTTGGAGGTAATGGTGCCAGCTAGAAACTCCAAGGTGCCACGCGGAGGAGCAGACTCAGAACCTGCAATGGCAAAGCACATCCCGCCGGGACAGTTAGGATCCCTTCTCGCTGGGGAAAAAGCAGATACTAAAGCAAAAAAAAGCTTTAAAAAATCTCAGTTAGGAGGGGGTTTATTTTAAGTCTATCTTAAATGATAACTCGACCACATGTTGGGTTTTTATTTATGTTGAGATGAAAACACATTTTACAAATCCTTCTGATAAACAGCCTGCTCCAATCTCTCCTCGGTTCATTAACTCTGTCACTTCCCAGTTCTCCTCAGAGGATTCTTCTCGTGTTTTCATCTCCTTTATTTCTTTCCCCCTGCCCTGCCATTATCCGTGTAACTGTTATTTAACTTTCTAAAGCACACATAGAGGGATTCAGTCTGTGTGAAGGACTATGCAAAATAAAGCAGTGATGAATTATCCAGTCATCGCTGAGCACTGGGGTTGAAATTTTCTTAGATCCTGTTTCACTGGATCAGAGTTAGTAGTCGGTGTCACTTCTAACACTGACATTTCTTCTCAAGGATCAGCTGTGCTTTTAAAAAGCCATTCCTGGACCCAGACAGTGTAATGCAATGTCTCCCAAATCCCAGCACCGTATCCTGGCAGGAGCAGAAGGCACCATGAGTACAGGGATGACAGCACCAGGTTGCAGGTCAAGAACCAAGGTGCTTAACCTGTTGTTACTGCTCATCTTCAGAACGACTTCGGGCAAATTCCTTCAGTTTCCTCTGCCTCACTGCCCCCTCATCACTTGCTAGTCTCAGGCTATTAGATTTGCCACTGGGCAGGAGCAGAAATTGGTTTCTCATTGAACCTAAGCAGGCAGCTGCCAGCTCTCGAAAACTACAATAAATTACAGTCTCCTTTATAAATGCCTACAGGAGATGCTGAAGCCTTTGAGTGGAGCTGCTGAAATACTCATTGAGAAATTGACTTCAGACCACACAGACACTTCCAGTCAACCAGGCAGGAGACAAATGGCATCTAAAGACACAGATCATTCTTTTGCCTTAATCCCAAAGCTGTTTGTTTATCATTTTAATAGCTTTGTTATCTGGGCTGCAAAGAATGTTCACAAGCCAGCATTTGAGAATCCAGCTAGAGTTCAAAGCTTCCCTCTCTATCACCACAATGAGCTGGGTAGCAAGAAAATCAGAATAAGGACCTTTTTCCAAGGGCAAGAGAATCATCAAATCTGCACTGAACATGAGTAAGGAGAGGGGTCTGACATGACAACTCTCTAGCTCAGAAACATCAAAGTGAAAATGTAAAGGGGAACAGAGGAAAAATTCAGGTGTGTGAAATTAGGAAGAAATTTGTCAAAAACTAGTTATATAAAAAAAAAATACGTGCAGTTATGCCATGCCCTAGTTGATATTAGAGGGAAAGCAGTCCATTCATTCAGCCTCAGAATTCCAAAAATTCAGGGCTCATACCTCCAGAAACTTTTCTGACAAATTTTTTTTGAGTCTTTCTTTAGTTTCTTATCTCTTTGGATTTTGTGTTTTTAAAATCTTCTCCAAGACCATAATGACCAGGGCTTTTTTAAATAAAAGCTGAAATCCCTTAGGAATTTTAACATTTCCAAACCCAAAATTGTAAAGATACAACAGCACTGACTCTCAGAAGATTTGCTGCTCCTTAATGATTTTAGGCAGCAGCAGATACATATTTTACATCTCCAAAGCCCATCAAAAGCTAAGGAAACAAACAAGTAAGACAATACCATGCCTTTGACTTATTTCAATATAGACTATATAAATTATAGACAAATAATTAGACACAGTGTACCACGCACCATTTTAACAAATGGTTCACAAAGACGTTTAGAATATCCAGTACATGACTAATTTCCTGTGAGAGTATCTGAAACACACAAATCACTGGAATGACCTACCACTGCCTATCCATCCACTTCAGCATCCACATGAGATTATTTCAACCCTCTTGATCCATGGTGTACTGTATCAGAGCTTTAATGAACATGGAAAGAAATAATAAAATGGGAGGTGAGAGGGGCAGAAAGGGGAACTCACACTTGGCTTTTATCCACTGGGACAGGCATCCCCACGCACCCTGTGAATGGCACCAAGGCTGGTAATGTGACTTTAACAGACCCTAAAATGAAGGGCAACAGTTGCTTCCCTCGCCAAAATCCCCCTTTCACTGACAGATGCTAACAAAAAATTACATGGGTATTTAAGATTGTCCTGCTGGGGAATCAGTGTAGAGGTGTAAGCTTTCCTCAGGGAGACACTGACAAGGAAAGAGAAGTTACCTGTTCCAAATCTTCCTTTCACATTTCCCCAAGCACCCCTAGTCCCTGGAGGCTCTGCAGAGCCTCCACAGTTAACACACACTAAAACATCCACAAACACAAGGCCCAGGCTGGTTTTAACTTGTGATGACAGGCTGAAAAACGGAGGGTTCAGAACAAAACCCAAGGTGTGACAGCAAGTGCATCCATCATACCGCCTGCACTGGGAGCTGCAAATCTCACACGAGCCAGCAGGCTTCACACCAAGTGAAAACATCTCCAACTGCTCAACTACAGGACTCCCAAAGCCTCAGCCACTGGAAGCTACAGCTCTGCTGTCAAGCCAAATACCCCTAGCAATGCACACAGGCAAAGTCATCTCCGAGGGAATGAAGGACCATCATGACCATAAAAAGCATCTACTTTGAATCCAGTTACTTCCATCTCCTTAGTGTCCGTGCTGACATAGGGGAATACCTAGCAGATGATTTCATCGTGGCACACTGTTAAATTGAAACTAAATAAATATATCTGAAGCATAACTCTCCTGCCCCCACCACACTCACACCCTGGGAGCTGTAGCCTGATCATTTCATATTTTACAAGGCTCAGCACCTGCACTAAGTGCTTTTGGTGACACAGGAAAATCTGGGTCCGTTCTAATCCAAGCTCCAGAAAAACTGGAGGAGAAAACATGTCCTATTCAGTGCAGTGTCAACTCTGCTGACTCTGTCCTCCAAACCTTAAAGAAAAGTTGCATCGACTCAAGTGTCATTTGTACACTAAGAGAAGTCCACAAAGCAAGAGACAGAATATGTGAACTTTCTCTCACATTGGTGCAAATCAAGGGAGATGTGGAACATAATAGCAGTGACAGAAGAAATTATATAATCTTGAAGTGACCAGACATGTTTTTTTAATGCTTCTTACTTTTTGTGCCTTGCCCAGCAATGTTAGCTTTATCTCAAGCTACAGCTAGGTCAGCAATTGTGGTCAATCCCAACTTTTCTACACCTTGGGTCCTGATTTTGCTTTCCCTTCTTGGTACTAAAGCTATTCCTGACGGATGACAAAAAATGGGGAACCATACAGACTATAAATTCAAGGATGTTTGGCAACATCCAGCTAAAACCTCTAATTACTCAGATTACAGAGCACACTAGCAAAAATTTTCCTTCTATATGATAACTTCTGAAGAAATTCCATAGAAATCGCCAAGGAAATCCTTTTAATTCTATGCCTCTATATCACTAAAATGCCAAAGGCTGAAAAGGCCAGCAAAGTTTTCTTAAATAATGTTGCTTAACTAGTAAGCTCCATGGCAGCCCCAGGCAATACTCTGTGCCAGAAGCAAGAGACAGTAATTCAGGGAGCCCTGCTTGAGTGCTATCTGATCTCCTGGTCTCTGCTTTGGCTGAACACTTTCAAGCCTCCTGTTTCCTGCACTGTTGATCTGACCTCAGTGGTGGCCACGATGACCACTCATTAAACTAAGCAAAGCTAACTAAAGAGAAGCTGAGGGCTAAACCCAGCGGTAAATCACTTTATTAGGATGGCAAATGGAAAAACTGGCAGTAGAATCACTTCCCATTGAATAAGCAATCAGGTGAAAAACAGAGGATTTTTCAGAAGCAAGAGAATGTTGAATGTCTTATTTATAAGAGAAGTTTCAACAATATTCATTAGTAACTTCTTTAACAAAATACAAATGTCTGACTTAGCATCTACTGTCCATTTGCTTCTGTTTCCATTCCATAGTAACTACATGCATACAGCCTGGTAATAACTTCAACGATGATTTGTATTACTGAATGTTCTGATATTATACTAAATACTTTAGTACTCATTAAAATTTTCTTTTAAGTTCTGCCTGTGGAAGAGTTTGTAATCACAAAGCTTTCTTCTGATGTGGAGCGAATTTGATTCCAAAAGCACTAAACAGACATCCCAGCCACGCTCAGACAATTCCCTTCCCATCTGAATTCCCTCACCAGGCACAGTTCTTGGGAACACAGTAGTCAGAGGATGTTGTCCCATATTCATAACAACAAGTTTTGCCAGAGGTCACAGGGCTTGGTGTTCGTTCTCTTGGGATTCCCTCAGCCTGAACTTCTGCCCCACTCCTTGGTTTTTGTACTTCTTTGATTGTACCTTACAGTTTACTTTATTCTGATCTCTTATTCTACTGAGAGATGATTAACTCTCTTTCTTTGTAGGGTGCAGTCATGGGTTCTCTCCCAGGTTTAAAGACACAAGGCCCCTCAGAGCACATCCACCTCCTCACCACAGTATCTCTTATCTCCCTTCCTAATGTTTCCCTCTGTACAAATACTGCTTCTTACTCACTCTTGTTCCCTGTTTTTCTTTCTGCCATGGTCATTTCTTAATAAGTCACTCACAAAGCAAAACCGTGGAGAAAACACCAAAATCTTTCAGCTCGAGCAGCTTTGGCTTAAGTGTTGCAATTCTGATAATTTCAACACTAACTCTCTTTCCTTTCTCCCATGGTATCTCATTGAGATTCAGAGATCCTGCAGGGCTAGACAGCTGCCAAGAGCCCTTCAGCAAGATCTCATTGACAGGGAGCACATCTTTAAACAGACTCCACAGTCTGACACATCTGCTTTCCAATATTAATCCCTCAGTCATTACTGTTGGTAACAGCCCTCTCTTAAGTGTTTGTGGCAGCTGCTCGACACAAAATCATACTTTCCTGAGGATCTGAAAAATTGCAGCCAGCTGCCTCCAGTTGTTTTCTTGGAGCTGCTGTGTCCAAGAGACCTCCCCCACCGCACGGCCATCCCGTTTCCGTGGTGGAATGGAGCAGGGGTCCCCATCCATTCCCCGCTGCCAGGCAGGAGCCCCAGCCGGCACAGCCCTGTGCTGACAGGCGCTCCCGCTGCGGAGCCGGCTGCGCCCGGAGACAGCCGCGGTGTGTTACCCAGAACATCCCTTCACCCTCGGCCTCATTCCCTGCAACTGCACGCTGTGGTGGCAGGGATTGCTTCACCTTACAGGTGCTCGCTCCTTGGTGTCATTGAAATGCAAACAAACCCAAACAATTCCGGTATTCACTACCTTGGTAACGTGAGCAAAGCACTGCTGCTGTAGAGGATTCGAACCACAACATTTTCATATCGGATCGGCAGTCAGAGAATTTAAAATTTAAAAAAAGATCAGCTCAGCCTTAACAGATGATATCCTGCTGCTCAAGTTATAGAGTTTATTATATAGAGAGAACAATAAGAAAACCGAGAAACAGGAGCAACCAGCCACTTACTCCCATCTAGAACACCTAGCAAATGAATTTACACAACGCAGTGATACAAGGAAATCTGGGTTTAGGGAAGCAACAGTCAGGAATACTAAGAAACCTACTGCTCAAGGTACAAGATGGAAAACAGCATTCAAACTTACCAGAGGAAGAAGACTGGGAAATTCTATGGGACACTACAAGAAAGTAATTAGTTCCTCTGAAAGAGAAAAATGAGTGCAATCAGTAGATGAGTAGCTCCCAAATGGTGCAACTCAAAGACTGCAGGAAAAACATACTGCAAAGGGAGGGAAAAGGTTAGGAAAAATTATCAATTTATTCATTGATAAATAAGATTTCTTAAAGCTCGCAGACAAAGAGGACAAAAATCATGGACATGTTTACAGACTCTCTACAGAAAAAAATAAAGATGCACCTGGAGCAAGACCAGCTGGCGCTGAAGGTAACAGCACTTTTGCAGCACTAGAGAGCAACCAGCTCCGCAGGGTCCTCAGGAGCTGCACTCCCATTATTAAAGCAACCTGCAGACAGTGGAGATGGGTGGGTTAAGTTCACGGGCTGGAGAGGGGCTTTGCTCAAACACCCCAGAGCAGCTTAGCCAGGGGCTGAGCCTGGCTGTCATCTCACTTTTTGCCCCGGGCCTCCTGCAATCCTGAGTAATGCTGGCTATTCCCTGTGAATAGCCCAATCCAGCCAGGACAGCAGAGTCCTACGGCTGCATAATCCCATGAATAAAACCAGTTAAGGTAAGTGTTACTGGCTGCAGAGGACGTAAAAGCTCTTAACTAGCAGCAGTGCCCGGCAAGGGGGAAAGAACTGAGATTTGCCTCTCTGTGTTGGGTAACACACTCATTATATCCACAGGCTGCACGGTGAGATTTTTGTCTCTGGCTCCGCACTGAATGAGACTGGTTTACAAAGGAACGAACACCACTAGCCTCAGATCATATCCAACAGGAGGCTGGGCTCCAGCTGAATGCTTGTCACACAGCCTAACACAAAATGAAGCTTGGTTTGTTTGCTACACCGAAACTGCCTGCAGCAGCTGCTGTTCAAAACGCACCTGACTTCCCGAGCAAAGCAAAACAACTCTTAAATGATTGCAGTAGCCAGCTCTGGCTGAAACAGAGAGAGGATGTAGCGTCCAGCAGAGTGATATAAATCAAAGCAAGGAGAGAGGAGAACTTCTATCAGTGCAGCCCTGGATAATGCAGTCCAACAGGATGTGATGAGATAAGGCTGTGTGTGGCCTTGCACACCATCCAATCAGTTGCATTTGAGATAAAGGAAACAGAGCACAGAGCCTCGCTGCCCTAAGGAGGGGAGAGGAAAAATCCCCACAAGCCAACAACAAACCCCAAAGGCCAGCTCTGATCCCGCATGTTTAGGGCTGGGTGGCCAGCTTGGGGATCGATCCTGAGCAATGGGCAGCTCCTGCCCAGCTCCCACGTACAGGGCACATCACAAGGCCACCAGCCTGGGACTGACAAAGTGACCACTGATGTATGTCTCAGCTGGGAGAGAAAAACGAGCCAGCAAGGGCAGCAGAGATTGACACTGCCAGGTTGTGCTGGGACTGAGCCACGCACTGGGCTGGCCCCAGCTCTCAAAGGAACAGTGGAATTCCTGGGGAGTCACTGTTATCTCCCATGTGGGAACTGTTCCCAGAGCTCCCATTCTCCCTGACTTTCCAAGACATGTGGCATGTGTTTCACAGCTTCCCAAACAGATGAAGGTTGTGGCAGGGTGAAAATGGTTAGTCACCCCCGTGCTAGCTAGCAGCAGCAGTCATTCTCCCTGGAGCTGGTTAGAAAGCAAGGAACCAGGAGGGAGTCAAATAATCACATCCCTTTTCTATCACTGAAGCACTGTCAGCTAACACAGGAAAATTGTAACTGTTCCTTTATGTACAGACCAGTGTAGATATTGACTGACTAAAATGACTTGAGAATTACCAAACAAGGGCAGAGACAGAAATATATCAAGCTGAGCATTTCCCAAAGAGTATTATTCACTTAATTATTAAAGGATAAGGAACCTTCAATAGAAACCTAACAAAACCTTGCTCCTAAACACGCCAAAACTCAGTAATCCTGAAAATCTCACCAATGGGCTCAAAAGCCCCCATTTTACCTATGGAAAAAAAATAGAGCATGAAGATGTAAGTAAACCATCCAATGGAAAAATCAGAATTGGGTTAAAATCTAGACAAGAACTTCAAGGCAAAAAAAGGTTAACTTTAAAAGTGATTCGCAATTGCAAGTGGTAACTTCAGAGGGGCTCATGTTTAACACTGTCTGGAAACAGCATCTTTTAAGGGTTTGCTAACAAGTAACATGAAGCTGAGACTCATAATGCCCACTTTATGATATCAAAATCAAATCCTTATTTACTAATCCTACCTCCTGCTCATGAGATCTTTCAGTCTCCTGTCTAGGACTCAAAGATAGGTGTTCCAGCAAAGCCTCACAACCATGACATACTTCCCGTGACACTAATGGCAGAACTGAACACGAGCTCAGACAAGAGACAGATGTTTGCAAATTTCATCCGATGCAGTGAAAATGTTTAGCTCCAAAACTATAGTCAGTCCCCAAGAAAAGAAATGGCTGAACCTGGGTTGATAGACTTAAAGAGAATAGACAAGACAGTGATCACACAAGCCATGAATGCAGTCAAATTTCCCCTTCTGTGGTGCTTGCAGGTGGTCTGTGTTGTGGGCATGACCTGTCTGGTCAGGACTAAGCCCTCTATTAAAGGCTCAAGACAAATGCAAATCACTCACAGGCAGAACAGGTATATAAAATGGGACCAGTGCTCAGTGCTCTTTTGACTTTTTCTCCTTCAGTCAAGCAATTACACATGTGCTTTGATTTTAGCAGTAGTCAGGCATGAGCTTAAAGGGGTTTGATGCCTGTCATAAGGCAATGCCCTGGTAAAGAACAGCCACGATGAAAAACCTGCATCACATGAATGAACCCTCCCGTGGCTACCAACCCAGCTGCACTCTCCTGGGGTATTCAGACACCACCCCAGCTCAGTTTTGGATTACACACTCCATCTGGATCATGCCGCAGATCAACATTCACTGCTTACACATTCAGTTCTTAAAGCTGACACTGGGGAAAGTCAACCTTTCTGTAAAACAGTGTGAAATTTCCTAGCAAACACACACCAGGCATTTTTGCCAGATTCCAGTGCACCTACCAGTTTGATACATGAGACAGCAAAACTACACTCAACTCCAGTGTAATTTTGAGTTCAGAACTCTTTCCTCTCTCTGAATGTGGCATTAGCATGCCATCATCTCCAACCTGCTGAACACAGAGCGATTTCACAGAAAGCAAATGAAAATCATGAGAATCTGTAATTACAGCCCCAACCCTCAAACAGGAATCAGTAAAAAAAGTGAAAAACTGAAAAACAAACTTGTCCCCAGATATTACAGGAAAGCATGAACCTTCTGATTTATCTTTTTGCCCTTCCAGACCCTTCTTGCCAGGAAGGTCAGCAGGTTATATACCTTCTGCTGGATTAATCTACAGGAGAACAAGGGCAGCTAGCCAAGCAAAACCAGATTCTTAAAGGGATACAGCCCATCACAGACTCCGCTAGTTTTTAAATCATTTTCTTACAAATAAAACCTTTGACAAACAGCAGTGAAAGAAGATGCTGCTACTCTGTTTTTGGTTCTCACATTTTCTTCTGATCACATAGATCCTTCACAAACCAGGTGGGGGCAGAAAAATAAATAGAATTTTATTTTTATAAAGATAATTCAAAAAGCAGTGAGTGTGCTTGGATATAATCTTCTTAGACCAACCTCTCTTTTACACCTTTTTTTTTTTTTCCCCTAAGCTGACAAGATTTTCAAACCAAAAGATCTGCCTAAGTCCTGCTAGTCTGGTACAAATGAGCTTTATTTCAATGAGCTACAGAGATGTATGATCAGGCAAAATGAACTTAGGGCACATTAGTAGATCCTCCCTTTCCATTTCATTATACACCTGCTCCCAGTTTTCTTGACATTTCCTCTTTAGCTCAAGCACTCCAGGTTACAAGAGATTACACTTTGCCTGGACATCTGTCACTAATGGGTTACCATACTGTTGGAAGGGAGGCACTTTGAGGACTATGCTGATTTATTTTCTCTTTGGCAATAGCAAAGCAGATGTTTCAAAGGCTTGCACCCAGGCTCGAAAATCCACTGGCACTAATGTCTCAGAAATACAGGAGTGTAAAACACCTACCCTTTGGCAACCACATTCTAACAAAGGTAAGAACAAGGTAATTATAAACCTACAAGAGAACAGAAAAACAGAGCCAGTGACTCAGCCAGTAGCACCAGGAACTGGAAAACCTGCCCCTCCCTAGCAGGAAAACGTCTAATTCATACGGTGTTAAAAACAAAGGGGAGTGACTGCATCATCTCTAGAAAAAGGAGGACTCAAGCAGCAGGAACAATAAAACCAAAAAACTGTCAAACCCTCCCCTCATTCCCAAAAAAACCCAGAAACTCAAAACACCATCTCCTACCCCTAAAAAGCTCTCTAATAATCTAGTCTCAGATCTTGTAATGAACTCCATGCATCCCAACTCACAGCTTTTTTACAAGGCTCTACAAAGGAACACGCCGGGCATTTATTTAGCATAGCTGTTGGCTGAAGCTGGAGAGAGAGGAGCATCCCTTACTGTAAACCCTAATAAACTTTATTGCTCCTCAAAGGAAGATAGAAATGCTGTGAAGGTAGAGAATGAAAAGAACACAGTGCACAGTGAAGAAAGTTTAGATTTAAATAGCATTTGTTACTCTCTACGGAAACCACAGCTAAAAATTACTTCAGATTGGCTTTGGAGAGCACTGATGGTATTAGAAATTTAACTAATGGCTTCAAAACTATGCATAATGATATGTATTATATACAAGCAGAACCAAGAGATACTGGATGCCTCTATTGGGTTGGGATCTTTGCTGGTCCAGTTGTTTTTGACGTCTTAATTAAAGATCTCAGCCTGACTCAAGGTAAGGTTAATGAAACTTGCAGGTGATACAGAACGAAATTTACAAACACCAGTTGGTAGAAACAGCTCAAAGAGTGTTAGTGTAAAAAAGAAAATGGAAGAAGCAAGGGAGACAAATAGGATTGTGTGAAAAAGTAAGGCAAAGAAAACCCAGATAGAAAATCAAGGACAAAGCCGTGCCAGAAGCAGGAGCTAAAGGCAGGCAAGAGTGAGAATGCTCAGCAAATGAGAGAGTTGTCAGCCAAGCAAATGCTTCTGCTGCAAAATGACCAATGTGACTTTAATGTGCCTGGGCTCAGGTATCACTTCAGGCAATGAAGAGAGATGAATCACTCCAACTCGTGGAATATTGGATCCCATTCTGACAAGGAAGCACAGATAAACTGAAGAAAGTGAAAAGTATAAAAAACCTCTCATAATTAGATCTAGAAATTTGAAAATTATTATTATTATTATAATATCCTCATTAGTAGCTTGTAAAAACTTAGAAGATGCAAATGCAGAGAGAAATAATAACCAATAATTTCAGAGAAATACACACCAAGGCAAAAACGGCTGCAGCAGAGTAAGAAAACTTTTCTGATGCACATTGGGTGATGAAAAACTTGTCCAAGAAAATTTTTACATAGCACGGGGGAGTGGGAGGGAGAGAAGAACCAAACCAAACCCCAAATCTAACAAATGACCAAAAGACAAACATGAGCTATAGGGAGAGTATAATAGATCTTTTAAAAAGGTTATACAAAATTTTCAGATTCTTAAGATACAGTCGTTGTCAAATAAAACAGAAAATTGCTTTGCTCTAACTGGAGCTACAGTAGACATGGTCCAAGGAACTACTTAAGGTGAGGAAAAATGGCAATGTTGTTTAGAAAATGTCCCAATTCTTCTCCCACCCTTCACCTCCTAGTCATTGCACCCCTGCCTCCGGACACACCAGCACATGATTAACTTATGTTAATCACACCACATATGATTAACTTGACTGGAGAAGAAACAGACGTGGCTGAAAACGAACTAGCTAAAAGTGAGTGTTACTTTTCCTCTGGATCAGCCCCGGGGCAGTGAACAGCAGTGCCAGTGTCGCTGCCAGTGACAAAGCGCAGAGATGTGACAAGTAAGGAAATGGGCACTTTGAGGCCCTGGGGACAGGTCCACAGAAGTGCCAGCCTCAACTCTTGGTGGACCCACCCCTTGGTTTACACTGGGATGGAACCAAGAGCTGAAAGATACAGAAAAGGACACATAATACCAAGGAAGGAAAGCTGTGAATTGCAAAGAGATGAAAGCTGCATCTCTTGGAAACTTCTCAGCAGCCCTCTTAAAACTCTACTTACTCTACTTGAATTCTGTGAAACTAATACCTGAGTAAGAAAACCAACAGCAACTGTGATTTTATGTAAGCCACAGAGAAGAGAAGGGTGCCATGGACCCCTTTTGCTCTTTAAAGCTTAGCAGTAGTATTTTCATACCATTTCCCCACACATGTTCTTTAATACAGCAACATTGAAATGCTTATCACAACAACAATCTAAAATACTTCAAAACCATCGGTAGAATAAATTTAAAAATCCAAAAGAAGTGGCAGGATCCAAGACAGTGGAGAAATTCCTGGTAACCATTCTCATGCACATTTATTTGTTTCCAGGATCACCTCTAACAGGACACAAACAATGAGCTGATAGCCCAGTTTAGAGAGTGATAAGACTGTTGCATGCTCAAGTCTGAGGGAGCCATTCACCCTGGGATTAGGAAAAACCTGAAAAAGGTGACTGCATCCACTGCAAAAAAACCTGTAAAGGTGCCTGGCTGTCCTTCAGTCTGGGCAACCCAAGCTCCAGGGAAAGCCGCAGAGTTCCTCAGCAAGCAGCAGCCCTATTAAAGAAGTGGCTCTGTATTCACAACAGAACGATCCCAGGCTATTCTGTCATGAGAACAAGCCAGCGAAACCAAAAGGTTTAATTGCACAGGTGACTGTAAAGCAGCACCAGCCCAGCCCCAGCACTTGCTGCATACCCACTCTGCTTTCCCCCTTGTTCTGCTCCTCTCGCCCCTCCCCGTTACCCTCTGCCCTGTCCTGCTGCCCACTTCCTCCTGTGGGAGAACAATAAAACCTCTCACATCCACCCAGACAGATGGACAGACAGGTGAACGAGTGCTCTGCTCACTCTGCACACAGACACCGCAGCCAGCTCCTGGGACTGCCGACCTGGCCCCAGTAACAGTCATTTTCAGTTATAAAGAGAAAAATAAAACCAATCCCTAAGTCTCCTTTCCTCCTACTCACCCCTCCGCACTTGAAAAGCATTTTGCGTTGTTTATTTGTAGAGTCGCAGAACCTAACTCTTAAGGTTAGGAAATAACATGCGTGTAACTCCAGGTTAAACAAAAACAAAGTTGGTAATTAATTGAGGTTAGTTCTGAGGTTTTGTTTCTGTTAGCGTTTTTGGTTTTTTTTTTTTTTTTTTTTACCATATGAGATCGTTCATTATAAAATACTTATAAAAAGTCCTTAAAACATGTAGAGTTACACTTCTTCCCTCTTTTACAAAACTAGCCCCATCTTTAGCATCCCATGCAAGAAATTGTTTAAAAGTAATTATCTGCATAAGATAAAAGATTATTCCGGAAAGCTTTCTGTTTGGTTTTTGTGTGTATGCTTGGTTTGTTTGGGGTTTCTTTAATCCTTTCCTGTGGCATGCCACCAAAACTCAACTCTAACTTCAGAATAACTGAACTGGGAAAACATTCCCTCATCTTTTGATAAATGCCCTGCAACAACCTAGGGAACTTTCTCACAGACAGGCTTCCTTATGATTTTTTTGTTGTTGTTGTTCTGTTTTTCCCCCCAAAATCATCTTCCATAATTAACATCAAAATTTACTACATTAAGTACTGCTCCTCCTTTCCACCCTTCCCAAGCGCATCCCTACGAGCCGTACAGAAACCTCGTTTTTAATTTTTTTTTTCGCCCCATTAACGCTGCGGTTTTCAGCCACCGAGTTCCCGAAGTGGCAGCGCCGGCAGCCCCTTCCCGGCGGGGGAAGCCGCCGGAGGCTCCATTGAGGATGTTCCCATCGCTTCCTTTGTACGCCTGTGCCTCGCCTGTCGCACACGAGCGGCTCCGCACCCTCCTCCCAGCCCGTCTCCCGCAGGCACCCGCGCCAGAGCCATCGTGGGACGGCGCGTCCTGACCTGAGCGAGGCGAGAGCGGCTGCTGTTCCGCAGGGGCAGCGGGGACCGGCTTCAAATCCTCCTTCAGCTCCAGGACTTTCTGCCAAGAGAGCGCCGAGCGCTGTTAGTGCGCGCCTGCCCCTCGCTGCCGCCCGCTCCCCACCCCCGAGCCCGCAGGGGTGGGAGCGGGGGCTGGGACAGGGGCGGCGGGCGGGTCAGCCTCCCGCTCGGCATCGTCGCCGCCGCCAAGTCGCAAAGAAAAAAGTTGGCGAGGAGCGGCTCCGGGGTGGGCCCGCGGGGCTCCCCCTCGGCGGTCCGGCGGCGGCGGGGAGAGACGAACAATGCCGGGCCGGGCGGGTGGCCGGGAGGGGATGGAATGGGACGGGATGGGATGGCAGCGGGGGGGCGGCCGGGCCGGCGGGAGCGGAGGCACAAAGCGCACACTCACCTGAGGAGCGCGGCCGGCGGCACGGCGAGCCCGGGCGGCGGCGGGGCGGGGGGGGGGGCGGCCGGCAAGGAGTTTGGGAGGAAAAGGGAGGGTTTTTATTTCCTCTGGAGTTTGAAAGGAGGAAGTGAGGAATGCGAGGAATGAGAGTTGGTATGAAATGAAGGCGGCAGAGGGAGGGAGGGACTGCCGGCTAAGGCAGGGGCTGGGACGGGGCTGGGAGGGGACCGGCGGGGGGCGGGGGGCAGAAGGGCCGAGGCGGAGTTGGGAACAAAACCCGGCGGGGCCGGGCGCTCCCCGGCCGGGGGCCGTGTGTGACCGGGGCGGAGGGAACGCGGGCAATGGCCGGAAGAGGGGCCCGCGGGGGCGGGGGAAGGAAACTCCGGGCGGACGGCCGGGAGCGGGGGAAGGGGGCGGCTCGGCAGCGCTTGGGAGCGGGCGGGACACCGCCTCCAGGAATCGAGAGCAGGCACGGCGCCCGGCGCGGGAGAACTCGGAGTGCGCGGCCCGGACGGGCCGGCTGCGGATGCCCGGTGCTGTCCCTGGGGCGATGGCCAAGCGGCCGTGAGGGGCTCCGGGCCCGGGGACACCCTGCGCCGCCCGGGCACGGACGCCGCGGCTCCCGGGCTCCCCCCTGCGCGCAGGGCGCGGCCCGGCGGCTGGAGCCCCTCGGAGAGCGGCCGTGATTTCCACCCAGCGCCGCGGGGCCGCTGCGAAACGAGAGCCCGACAGGGCAGCAGAGGACTCGCCCGCCCAGCCGCAAAGCGGGGTGGCCGCTTCGGCTTTTGGCTTTGCTCAGTCTCACGTCGGAGCCGCTCCTGTCCTACCTGTTGATGCAGGAATGCCAGGGTGCTGCGCTAGAAAATGCCGATACGAGACCGAGAATCGCACTAGGGTTGGAAAGCCACATCCCCAAAACAAAAGCAGTAGGAAAGTAGCGAGTTAAGTAAATGTAACTACATCGTAGCAGCAGCTCGGGAAATGCAGCTACATCAGCAAACCAAACTTTTCCGCGGCTCCAGAAGGTGATTTTGTCACAGACGGCTGGTGTGCACGTAACTACCTGTGAAGAGTTACAACATGGTTGGCTTTCTTTAAAACTTCACTGTGTTGAAGAAACTGAGGGGTTTTTGTAAGAACCTAAAGCTAAAAAAGTTCCTAACTTTTTCAAATTGCAGAGATCTGGGAACAGGTCCTAAATGTGTCCCAAGGCCTCAGAAACCAGATGGCAAAACCTATCAATTTCATAAAAATAGGGTTTTCTGATACAACTCTAGGAATGAAGGGCATGTACAATATAAAGACGATGTCACAAAATTCAGTGAAACGATTTGGGAGGGGATTGTTGTTTTATATAAAGCCCTGTCATGCCTTAATTTATTCACTGTTTCTATTAAGCTATATGTATTTTTTTTTAAAACCCTGTGTAAATGAAAGGTAAATCACTTGTCATCACATATATTCAGTGGGAATTCTAGGCCAGGTCTCATTAATTGTGACTAACATGTTTTGCTCCCATTTCCTTGCCAAATCAACACAGCTCAAAGAGAAGGAATTGAAACCTATTCCTTCCTGTGAATCATCACACGAATTGTTTGCAGGACTTCAGTCCGTTGCAGATGGAAACTCACTCAAGAGAATACAGGTTTTTTAGTGGCGGGGTGTTAGGGAATTTTTACTGGAGCTAATGCAGAACCAAACAATTCTGCTTAGAACAGAAAGCTGAGAGGGTTGAGGAAACTTATCCGACTGATTCCCCAACCCTATTTGTACTCTATCAGAATTATTTTCTTATGCAGTTTTTAAAATAAAGCCATTTCCCCCCCAGTAAATTAGTATTACTTTCCCTATAATAAATAAAGGGCTCAATTCAATTAAGCTTAAAAACATCCTGTTTTCACCAAAATTTTCAGCTGCTTTGTTGCAAGACAGTGCAATGGGTTGCCTTGTGTGGAGAATTTTAATTGAATCAAATTAAATGATAAAAAATTCCAGCCTCTGGAATATATTCACCTATTTATATATTCTCTAAATTGAATGTTAAATTACCAGAGCAGGTTATGGTTACCATAGATCTTACCTTAAAGCATGTTGGTGAAATTAGTTTGCTTCAGGATTTTTTCTCCCATTCTGGAACAAGAGAAATGACCTCCAGTTTCCAGTGAGGCAAAAATAATTCAATATAGAACACCTCAAAAGATTCAATGAGAAAGCAGAAACTGTAGAGTGTACAGTTCAAAAGATACAAGAGTTACCACTGGTATGGAATCTCTGCCTTCTTCCTTGGCAGGGCTTTCAATCATTAACACCCCACAGTGGGAGCCGGCTGCTTTCCCTGTTAGTGAGGGAGCTCTTACACATCAGAGTTGATTTTCTACTCTTTTTCAAAATTGTACACTGGTCCAAATCTCTTGGCCCTAGGATTACTAAAGGGACTTCCTTAGTTCTGAACTAGTTCTAAACTGCAGTTAGGTACAACAGTTTGATCCTGTGGCAAAGATGAAATTCCTGACTCTGCGAAAGAAGGAATCTATCCATAGCTCAGTTTCACAGGACTACACACAAACCCTTAACGCAGCTTGTAAATCACAGGGAAGGGTTTGCTTGTCTTCTGTACCAGGAACAGGAAACCTAATTCAATGTCAACTGTGAGATTTACAGAGCTGTTAACCCCAGCACGTAAAGGAGCACACTAAGGGAAGGATAATAATTATCCTAACAGCAACAAAACCTTATTCCTACTGCTACCAAATTCAGCAGCAAAACTTCAGTGAGTGAGACTCAGCCCCAAAAGAGCAAGCAATCGTTCACTGTCTTTTATGTTTGTAAGGCCAAGAGCCTATAGCAGCCCAGGAGCCATTTCCATCTGCTAGGCCTGCCTTTAGGATTCCAATTCAACCATTTAATATGATTCTTTTCAAGATCTCTCTGGGATTTCAAGCATGTTACATTTGCATGTATGCAACTAATATTACTGTGTTAAGAACAAATGCCCAGGCATGTTTTCCCACTTAATTTTCTCTCCCCTCTATGACTGTTTTGGCTCAGATGGAAATAGTGGGGAAAACAGAGGTGCTTGAAGAATAGGATTTGCATGTTGAGAGCTGTGCCAGTTTCTGATTATCAGATCCATCTCCTCTTACTGAGGTTCATACATCCCTCAGTGGACATAGGAAAATACAACCTCTTCGACTTGATGTTCTTCCTAGCCTTGTATGACTTCAGCACCTGATTCATAAAAAACATCTTCATGTACTTCCACAGTTGAATGGGCTTAGATGGAAGGCAGGAAAATGCAGTAAGAACCATCTCAAATGCCCTAGCTGGATGCTGGGAAAAACATGGGGCAAAGAAATAGAATTAGCTTAAACAATCAAATAGAAACCAAGAACTGTAGGGTAAGACCTGATAATGGTGGGAGGGTGGTAAAAGTGTTACAGAGACTACCCTTACATTTATTCCCAGATTTCTAAATGTATGAGAAAAATACTCAACAGCACAAAGAAAGAACTGAGAATTACAAAGGAGAAGAGGAAGTAAGATATTCAAGCAGATAGAAAAAAACTGAGGTAATAGATCATTGAGAAAATAAAGTACACCCACAAATGACAGCAAAAAAAAATCCAAATTAAAAACTCTTCAATATATAAATTAGTTTATTTTCATTTAGATATAAAAGTTCTAAGTACAATTAATGTAAAACAGTAACTGATAAAGACCACTGAATCAGTTAATCTGTCTGCGTAATTTGACTGAGAAGCTGTGACAGGATCATTTGATGTCAACAAATAGCTTGAAGAGTCACTGCTGACAAGGCTAATTAAGTAAAAGGATGCTTTCTGGGCACACAGAAAATCATCTCGAATCAGAAATTAGCGTCCTACCTTCAGGTCACCCCAAAATAACATAAGTCAATTTCTTTCACACAGTTCTAGTCACAAAAATAATCAGACAGGTACACAAACTGACTTCCTTTCCTGGATGGGCAGAGTGAATGCTGAACCACCAGCCAAGACTTCAGAAGAGCACAGATGAAAAACACTGCCAGATCTCATCCTCAGCCTGATGAGCAGGAAGGCACAAAACAGATCCATCAGCATTCAAGTTCTCTTCACAGACTGCTTTTCTGATAAGATCATCTCAAGAAAATATCTCAGCAGCTACTAAAAAATGCATATCTGAAAGATACTAAAGCTGGATTTCTCAGTCTCAATTCATATCTTACAGTTAAATACAGTGCTTACTTTGTGATTACCATCATTATTCTTTCTGGCAATATCAGAAAACGTCTTCACAAAGTTTTGTTTATTTGAAAGCACAAGTGATATCTACTGCTGCAAAGACTCCAGAGACCAAAAGCAATGAATCTGCTCTTTGCAGCTTGAAACAGAGTTAATCTGCTGACAAGGACAATATCCAAAGCTGGAGAACACCTAAGTCTTGTCCCAGTAGAGGGACAGATTTCTCCAAACCATCATGAATATGTGTGATAGGCAAGTGCAGGCAAGACAATATTTGTTCTCTGCTTCAGTACACAGAAGATGTGTGCACTGAGGCCTCCAGGCCACACCGTGCTGCAATCCACTCTGGTGAGTTAAGGCCACATGAATCAAGTGTTCCATGCTGTGACAGTCTCCATACTGTACATCCAGTATTAAAAATGGAACATTGGAAGGAGACATTGCAAAGCCTTGTAGTACAATTACATGAAACTTACTGATCCCTTTGAAAATACCTGTAATCTCTTTTTGAGGTAACTCATTATAGTCAGGTTAAGATTATTTATACAAAATCTACTTTAATATGTCATGCCTTGAGATAATCTCACGTTAAAAAAATAAAATTGGTCACAAACTTATACCTAAAAACATAGCAAATTTCATGAACAATGGCAAACTTAAAGAATATTTCTCATCAGTTTACAGTCTAGATTCAACCAATCAGAACAGAAGTGGTACTGCATATTGTTACAATACTATCTTCTGCCAAATTCTATCATCTATTCAGTCTCATTTTTCACATGGTTAGAAGTAACAGAAGTAGCAATGAATATAATATCACTCACTGAAAAGGGAGTATTTGAGATTTGACTGTTTTTCATTTGGTAAAACAACTGTCAAGGGATAGAGATAAATTAGAATACTGAAAGGGAAATGGAGTATCAGTCTTAGCAGACAATCATTCCACAGAGTAAAAGTGTTGTATTACAGCCAATGTCTTATTCCAGCTGTTTCTTTTTTTTCTAAATTCATCTGATCAGGAACTCTGGAGTAGAATTATCTCCCAGGCCTTGTGGAAGCTTCAAGGTAAATGAACATTTAGCCATTATTTTTCTAACCCTAGCTGCAAGGAGTTCCAATAAGTAGGTTTAGCCCACTCTCATGCAGCATTTGTAAACAAGGATTCTAAAAGCAGAATCAACAACAATGACATCACCTAGATTTCCTGTCCTTCCACAATCCATACAGAGGCTGCTCCAAAGGTGGTCTGCTGTCAAATGCCACAAGGCTCTGAAGGCTGGAATTGGTTTTCTAATAAGCCTGCAATAATCTGTCCTCCATTTCCCTTCCAATATGCTCTTCATTGCTACACCTGGAACTCCTACAAGATGCAGGGGTGGGAGTGAGTTCCATGTTTCATGTCTGTTGTCCCTCATTCACAGACCAATTTACTATCAAAGCTGGAGAGTCCAATAGCAAAGGCCTGAAGAGCACAGAGAGGGTAATTATAGTCCAGAGTGAACACATCTTCTGCTACACGACCAAACTGCATCACGATGTAGTCAGCTGGGGAGAAAAGACATTCAGAGATGAACAATTTCACAGTGAAGAAAAAGAAAAAAAAAAATGAACAAACAACAACAAAGCCAAACAAAACCTAACCACAAACCTCACCCCAACATCTGCCAGTCCCAAATACATGTGGTTGGTGTATCCATCCTTTCTCACCAGTGGCCTTGAAATCTGTCCTCTAGAGTGACTGTGCTATTCTAGAGATTCTTTTTCTTCTCAGAACCAAAGCTCAAACCATTCTTTTGCTAGCCTGAAGATGCTGTATTAATCTTTTGCTTTCACTAAAGGAAAGTTTCATTTGCCCCCTCTTTTGCTGCAGTTACAGGCGGCAGAGTCTGCGTCCACCCTAGAAAAGACGCCTTATATAATTTCCCTGTCAGCTCAGAAGTCCACAGTAATCCTGAGCTGGCTTCCTTTTACCCAGTTTCCCTCCTCTAGGAAGGGTGTCCTATTCCTCCCAAGCCTCATGAAATAAATTAGGTTCTCCCTGTTTAAGTAAGTCCCACACACTCTCAACTCTTACGGTCATTGTCATGGACAATCTGGAAGTTCTTCACTGAGGCCTGAGTGACCCTCCCATGGAAGTTCAAAACATAGGATTGAGTATCATCATTCCAGACTGGAGCCTTGTTGTGCAGCTCAATGAGGTTCTCTAAATTTTTGTTTTGCCATTTTGACAGCAGACCTTCATGCTCCTGTTCAGAAGGAAGAAATATGTTTATCAGATTTGGAATGGCTCTGCCTCTGAGTACCACCCCTCATGTGTGTGGCACTCTGTCACTTCATCCCCTTTTGAATGAAACACAATGACATCACTTTAACTCAGTCCTACTGAATGCTTTCTGCAAATACCAGGAAAATACTTCCCTAGATTCCCAGTCCAAGCATTCCTTTTCACTCGATAAAGTAAAAAGTGTGACAGGGAAGGAAGTGTGCATACAGGAAAGGGAGCAATTCAGAGTCCACAGATAATTGCCAACCTACTGCCATGAATCCCATCTGAGTCTCATAATCTTTCTCTGATCCTGTTGCATCCAGTTTCCATTTCTAACATTTTAAACTTTGAAATAAAAGAAAAGAATCTACAATTAACTGCACAGTGTCAGGCCCTGAGGTGCTTCACTAGAAAGTCCAAAGGCTGCAGTAGAATGTAAGGTTAAATGTCATCCTATTGAGTCTAATGAGTGATGCACAGTACAAAAACCAGAGAGAAGGAAAACAAAAAAGATACAAAGATGAAGTAAAACAGCACATTAAATTTGACAAACAATGAATTACAAGGAGATTCAGGCTGTAGTGAAACATGATGTATGATTTAATTTTAAAAGTTCTGCAACAAATAAAATCCAAACTATATATGCTAAAACCCTGAAGGAAAAGAGTCCAAGCTTAAGGTACTAACAGGAGAAAATGCTTAGAAAACAACCTGTTGTGGAGGTCTGATTGATATGGCTACAGTGTGTGCTTCAGTATTGTACAAAGATACCACAGCCGATTTTCGAGGATAACCTAAATAAAACTTCCTGTTCAGTTTAGTTACTTTTAATTTTAACTTTATTTCTTTTTTTAAGATGCAAAACAAACCCCTGAGAACTGGCACCAACTAAGTGCACTTAGATTTAGGGGAGAAAAATAAAGGCAGGGCCATGGAACCATTACTGTACTAATGGAAGAGATGGCAACACCAATTGAAAGACAACGAATAAATGACCACTTCCAGACACAATTTTTCTGACCATTCACAAGGATTAAATCTCTTTTCTGGGCTCTTAATTTCCATTCTTGAAGTTTTTTCTTCGACCTCAGGAAACACATTCTTGTCTTACTTGTATCTACTCACAACATGGCTGCAAATACCATTTTCTAGCTTAAAACATTGACCACACATTTCAGTTGGTACCTCTTCTTTCTGCCTTTTGGTCTTCTGTCACCAAACATAAAACCCACATGAAGGGAACTGAATTTTCATCACACACTTTAACATACCTTCAGATAATGTTCTGTAAGCTTTTAGCTATAACACCTCTCATAACTATGAGAAATCCTCACTAAATAGTCACAACAAAACTCCATCCTTCTCCTCATCCCTCCTTCTCCTTCAAGAATCCTCCTTTTCTGCTCCTCCAAAAAGGCTAACAGCATTCTGATCAAAAATGTATTTATCCTCTTGCTATTGCACCAGCAGTACCTTTTCCGTCTATTGCCTATCTGTTGCAATCCACATCCTGGCTAAGAATAGGAGCTTCTGGAAGAAGGAAGTGTCCTGTGTTCATCCAACCCTCAGCACAACAAGGTCTCACTGTGAGGGCAGCTTGTAGGTGCAACAGCAACAAGGTAGAGATAAGGAAATCATATTTAGGCTGACCAAAGGACCCATAAGGATACAAATGCTATTCAGAAAGCTACAGATTAGGTAGAAGGCAAGAACAAATTAGCCAACACGTTTAGGCAACATTGTATTTACTCTCCAGGAGACTCCCTAAAGCCCTGGCTCCTAAAAACCCTGACTGTGTGTCGCAGCCAGGCCTCTACAGGGAAGTTTTAACCTCTTCCTTCAATCTGAAACATGAGCAAACTTCATAACTCACATTTCGTGGACGGATTGGAATTCGCTTATGATTCATGTTCATTCCTGGAATGATCACAGACATTTTTCTGGGACCCTTAAATCCTAAGATATTAGTTTCCTGAAAGACAAGAAAAGCCATTATTTTCAGTAAATTACATACTTCACCTCAGAGAAGGAAAGACAGCAAAACTGAACTTGGATCACCATTTGTACTAGTTTTTAGAATTTTGCTGGCTACAACTGTAGCAACAGTTATCTAACTGGAACTCTGTTCAATTCTGAGGATTGATTTCTCTCCCTTTCTCGTTTAGGGAACAGTGTTAGGAGATATGCATGCTATTTACTAGTTTTGAATGCATTTCTTAGCCTACTGAAACATTTACAACAAAATTAGACAATTGCACAAAAGTGCAACTTCCAGGCATAAGTTTTTTGCACCTGAGGCAGTAATATGCTGAAATCTTGCTAGTGAACAAGCCTTAAGTATGATAAAAGGCAAAATATTTTTGACCTGACTCTGTGTCGTCTGTATATCATCAGTTAGTCTAAAATGTTTCTGAACACTGAATGACATTTTTCTTCAGGTGCTGTTATTTGTGTATAAGAACACATCTACAATCTTCTCTCAAATTATACCGCTTTATAAATGTTTAAGAACAGACCCAGGAAGGGAAGTATTCAGCAACTATCCAAGCTTCAATCTTAAACAGATTTTTCCAGAGTACTGAAGGAGACTGCTCCAAGTGGATTCAGTACAAAAAGCAAAGGAAAAAAGTCCTGGTATTCTCAAACCATTCATTTAACAGTATCAGCCAAAATCCAAGGGCCCATTTAAAGTATTCTGTAACAATGTCAGTGATAACCTTTAAAATTCTCAAAGACCAATTAAAAGCCAGAATCTTTTAGAAGTACTGAATTGATTGACAAAAGTGATACAGCTTCTCATAACACATTAATGCATTTTGCAGACACAAAGGTCTCTGGAGCTGCAACCTCTATTACTTCACTTCAAAAAATCCAGGGGCATGGATAAGAATGAGGGTACTGATTTTATTAATATTTAAACTTTATTAACTCCTTGTAGATAAAAGTTCAGAATTCTGAAAAGCCGACTTTATATTAACTGCCTGTGCTCATTCTAACACCTTCTGTGGCCAGCTAGGTAGGAAACTGAAGAATACTATATACAAAGATAATATCTAGTGATACTAGTAAACACGCTAGTACTGAAATTATCACATCAATTTTTTCCCCAAGTGCCATTAAGATCAAGAGCAAAAGCAAAATATCAAGCTGCTGCTCCAGTAAGCTAATGTGTCTTTAAGCTTCTCTGAGAAAAGTAAAAACATTTGTGAGAGAAATAAAAATCCTTCCACTTGATGGTGATTGTTTTGTAGAGAACCTCGGAATTTCCTCAAACCATAGGACTGGAATACAAAACAATGTAACATGAGAACTCTCATGTAATTCCATAGTGTCCACAAGTGCCTCCTTACTCTAAATCCTATACTGAGGTGATCCACAAGAGCAGAAGAACATCTCTAAAACAGAGCTAGTGAATCACAACTTACTTTGGAACCACATCCTTACCACCAACAAGCTGGTACTGAAATAATACCAACTCCCTCCTATCCCTCGAAATGCCTTTGGTTCTGCAAAAACTAATTCTGCTTCACAGGGTACTCCCCGTGTTCCTTCTCAGGGTCTACCAGATCCCAGCTGGGCCAGAGGCACTTTATGCTGTGGCTGGCTCCATGTGAAGCATGTGCTTCTTATCTGGCCACACACTGAACAGGCCAGATAAGAAGGTGCTAAGGATTTCTGTTTGGGTGTTTCTCACACTCCTGATATTGATTTTTTTTTTTTTTTTTATTAAACTTGTAAGAATTTATCTATGAGGCCTCTGCCTCTTGTTGTATCTGGTTGAAATTGGTCACTTGGTGCCAAAGTTAAGTGGAGGAGGCTGGCAGCAGCACGATTTTGCAAGCTGTGTTTCCTCGGTAACCAGGCACAAAGGAAGGGGCAAAAAGGGAGAGGCAATACTTACATAACAAATAGCTGCAAGCTCCTGTCTTGTATGAGCCTTTTCCACTAGACTTTGTGCCTTGACTGGGTTGACACCATGGTCATAGACTGTAAATTTGGTTCCCATGAGGTTTGACCTAATGTCAGATTATGGAAAAACACAGAAAGAGAGACATCAGTAGAAAGTTTTGTCATCTTCTGAAAGCATTTGCACAGCACAGCAAAAACATACATCTCCTGCCATCTGAATCTTCCAGCTGCCAGCTCAGTGAGGAGCTTCCATGACATGCCAATGTAAGCCTGTAACCTATCCTGGAAAAGCATCTAGACAGTTTCTTCTCTGAGTAGCTACAGTGAATGGTAATACTGAAGAAGGCTGCCAACCCAACTGAATACAGATTACATTGAGCAGAGCAATGCAAGTTCATTCCCTTTGAATTTATACCAGATTGCCAGTCATAACCACAACTCAATCAAAATTAAAATCCTATCTCAACTGTCTATAGTTTTCATCTGTGGTTCTCACCTGAGTTTTCCAATGAAACTTTCCCCTTTCCGAGATAAATCAGTTGGGTCAACTGATATGAGGTAATTGGATGTTTTGCTCTTCTTTCTTTTTCTCCCTGCAAGAAGGAATGTCTGGAAAAACAAAACTTTGATCAAGATGGCGCTTTGTAAGAATGCAGAGGCATTGTTATCCAAACTGTTCTCTCTCCATCTCCCATATGCATTCCTTTTTTTATTCTGTGCTAATATTACTGGCTCCACAATTTTGTTCTCTTCTGAAGTGCCCAGCCTGAAATCCCATCCCTCCATCAGCTCACTTGGCAGTCTACATTTAATGCAACTGTCCTTTCTAGTCTTCCCTCCTTCTCTTCTGGAGCAACTCAGTCCTCTTGCTATTTTTTAACATTTAACATTTTTATACTTTTTCAATTTCATCTTTCACTGTATTATGGCTCTTAAACCACAATACAATGCTAATTGCATGCTAATTCCTTCCTTAGTACCTTGGCCAATTATAAACTGTCCTCATCTGCACAATGGCTGTCCTCAGCTACTGGTTTCTTACCAAAAGCTCTCCCTTGCACCAAAAATATTCTGTGGTAGGAGTGCAATAGCCAAGATAATGTGTGCTGTTTCCAATACCTTTTTGTTGTCATCCCTTTCCAGATGCATGTAGTAAGTAGGGAAGAGCCCCCGGTCCATTCCCTTTTTATCTCTAGTGATTCGACACTTGACACTGATTCCACGGGGTGCAGGGCGCAACGCAAAATCCTCCAAGTTCTCTACTTCTCCCAGCTGTGCATCTGCCTGAGGGGATGGACTACAGGAAGCACCTGTTTCCTATGGGAAGAAGCATCATATTAGCAAATCAATATCAGATCAGAGACTCTGGTATTCCACAAGAAAATTGTGGTTTGTTGAAACGTAAGATACCATGTCTCCAGAAGATACTGGGGAAAGGAGGATTAAACAAGATAGCACCTGTGTTTCCTCAGAAGAAAGCAGCTGAAGGTTTTACTCTGACAAAAGACTAGGTCTCCAAGGGGAAAAGATAAGTATGCATTAAACAGACATGAGTGATTTGCTAGAAAGGGGGAAATAGGATGAGAAGCTGAAAATATTCTAAGCGAGAACCTCTTTGCTTTTAGAACTTCAAACACTGTGGAAAATAAAACAGTATGATAAAGCAGGACTGATGGACGCTGCAGTAAGACAGGCTGGGATTTTGTGACTGAAATGAGTGCTGAGATTATGTTGGTGCAGAACAGTAGCAGAAATAGAGTAAGCTGCTGGTGGAACCATAACCAACTAAATGTTGGAAGAGCCTTAGAACAATCTGTGTAATCAAACGAATTGGAATTTTAATGGAAATCTGGTACAGGTAATTAAAATAATTTTTTCTTAGAGGTAGCTGAATCCTGTGAATTGCAGCACCCAAGAGATTCTTCTTTGACTGGGTTTCAAGATGAAGTTGCAGTTTTATCCCCATTCCCAGCTATAGCCAGTAGGAAACCTGAGTGAATAGCACAGACACATACATAGATCTGAAATTCACTAGAGAGTCTCACCCCTTCCCCTGCTCCAGCACCCACCACCCTGTATCTCCAGCACTTTGCACCCACAGCCCAGTCTCCCAACAAGCTGACACCCAGACATCTTGCACTACTCCCCTACTAGTGCAGGGCAACATACACACAGTACCTCACAAATACACTCAAGGTGGGGCTCCCACAGCATGGATTTTGAACAGTGTCCAGCATCCATGCTCAAACTCCATGGTCTTTATCTGGTCTGAGTCAGCTCAGACCCTGTGTCTTCCTGATGCTGGTCTCTTCCAACTCACTGGCTAGTCCAGCACACAGTTTGTCAGCATTTGTATATAGGCATATCACACACACACAAACATATCCACACGAAAACAGAAGTGAAGTTTCAAAGAGAGTGGGACATGCTGAAGTAATCAAGGCACAAGGCTTGGGCAGACAATCATACTGTTTTGCAGTTGTTTACACATATCTGATGCCTTTTATTCCCTTTAATCCCTGTCTTCCCATGCTTTCTACTCCCTGATCCACCTTAATGCCCTTCTTTTCCCTCTTAAGTTCCTTCCCCCAAACATCCCATATGATGTTTGTCCAATCCCAATATTCTCCATTCTATTCCAAATTCTGTTAGGGAAGAAGAAATCCCTCCTATGTTTGCATGGCATTTCAGAGCTTCTCTGAGTCATTTTGGTGAATTTTGTAGAGACAATGGCCCAGTCTGTTTCCATTAAGCGTAATAGTGCTGAGTCACTGTGTTCCCTTATTCACTGATAAGGCTCCCTGGGATCCTCCACCCACAATTGTTCCTTTGATCATTGCTAAGCCTTTATGTCTAACTCAGTGTCCCTTCAGTCAGATAACCTGACAATCTTGACCTTCCTCTGCTTTCAGGGAATGATGTTGCTGGCTACTGTACTTGCAGCTACTATATTTTAACCCAGTGCTCCAGGGGTTAGCACTAAAAATCAGGCATGTGTCCAGTGTTTATCAGAAATGGATTTCAAGACACTTACTGCAAAGGACTTCTCGCTGGATGCAGAACTAGGCCTCTCAGATTCAGGGTATGGGGAATGAGATACTGGTCTCTTACCAGCTTCTTCCTCTTCTGTATCCTCCTCATCAAAATTCAAACTGCCTGAAATTCCTGTCAGAATACAGGATTAAGCATGTAATCTCTGAAAGAAGGTGTTACAAATTCATGCCGTCATTAATTCATATATGACTCTTGAATACCTATTCACAGTCTTAATTTCTGTTTTTTCAACTGCTGATTCTTAATTTCTGTTTCAACTGCTGATTTTCTTCATGTGCTCTATCTCTTCCTCAGCCTTGTAATTCAAATTCCTACTTGTATTTTGCAGCAGTCACTGTGTAGATGATTAAGCAGCTGTCAGGCCTTTATTAATATGGATTTACTTGATATTCCATGACATAACATATTGCTTAGTTTATGTTTTCATTGAATTAATTTTGCATATTTTCATGCAAAAAAGTCCTCCATGTCTTAAGAACAACAACAATAAAAGGAAATACAGATCAATATGCTGACATTATCCCATAAATTTGACTCTGTAAAGTTAACATCCTTTACCATTCTCCCTCAGTCTTACACACACTGAAATAGAGTATGTCAATTTTTCAGTAAGAGCCCCTCCTGTTCCTAGATCAGTACCAAAAACTCAGGTCCAGGAATACTAATAGTGACTTGATTTCTAAAACTGAAGCACAGACTGAGAAGGTTCACGACTTACTTAATCTTAACCTAAGCACAGTCATGTAGAGATGACTGTGGGTATATAACTAAAAAAACTTTGCATATACATATTTATAAAGAGTTTCTGTACACTATCTGGTGTGTCCTTCCACTTGGAACTGCATCATGAATTGGTCATTAGGAAGACCTTTTTCAGTGTGAAAAAAACACAGGGTGACTGGGAGTTGGAAAGAGCTGCCCAGGGAGGTGGTGGAGTCACTGTCCCTGGAGGTGTTTAAGGAAAGGCTGGATGTGGCACTTACTGCCATTGTCTAGATGACAAGGTGGTATTAGGTCATAGGTTAAACTCAAAGGTCTTTTCCAACCAAATTGAACCAACAGACAGTGAACACAGCCTGCTTAATTGAATTATTTTCTGAGAACAAATATTATAACAATGCTCTGACATGGCATTGCAGAAAAGAGGCACTGCTGGAAGTCTCAGATAAAACAGAAAAATCCAGTCTTAACAACCTGTCAATAAACTTCCCAAAGGACGTTTGGGAAGAGGAAAGGCGTTGACCCCGGTACTCCAGCCAATTTCAAAATTCACTGTTTATATTCTACCTCCACTAATTTCCCCTGAAGTTACTGGATATTCTCTCCTCTTTCCTTTTCTAATTCTTGTGAAATGTTGCTATCATTTGCAGGTAAGCAGCTGTGCCATCTGACAACTGGATGAGAATACCTCTGAATGATAGTACCTCAACACATGCAGTATACTGGAAACATTCTGGGAGACAAGATCTGCAAAATAAAAACAAGCTGTATACTAAATTAAACACTAGCCACTATTTTGCTGCAAAGTGCTTAGGCTGGATGCAACAAAAAAAGGTTTCCTGTAGTACTGGCAGCAGCTTAAGATACTTGGCAGACAGAGCTTGACACTCCACTAAGAAATTACTCAATGGGATAGAACTACTGAATATATAACCCAAAAAACGCTGACTGTAACAGCCTCTGACTCAGGAAAAAACACCTTTCCTGTTGGTCTCCTAAGGAGTTAAATCATGGCATTTACTGAAGTATCCTGCTGTTGTGAAAATACTCAAGCATCTTATCAAGACATAACATATCTGGAATAAAAACACCCTAGACTTTAGCAAAATGTGGTATAGCATTTTGTCAGCAATTTCCTTGGAAAGACCAGAAATTATACAGCATATTGAGAAATCCTTAAAATATAACTGGTATGGGTTCAAATAATATCAGGAAAAGGAACTGCATAACTGCACTTCCATATGCTGTAGAATCTAGAAGCTCTTTTAAAAGTGGTATCCTAAGACATTTGTTTCATGATTCCTCATTTTAAATGCCACTGAAATAAAGTTGTAAAAGTAGAAGAGCCCCAAAAAAGACATTTACCCATTATTAACTCTTACCTCGTTTCTGTAATATTTCTTGCAGATCTGGCTTGCTTGCTGTGTCTGTTACAGCCTCTCCATCATTTTCCTTATCTCCGTTGTCTTCTGTTTTGTAGACCCAACAGACAGAGTTTGGAGGTTGGTCCCCAAATCCTGCACTTCTGATTTCAAGAAAGCAGCTGGTCCATCAATGCCTGCAGGCCAAAATGAAACAGAATTCCAAAGTCTAATTTTTTATGGCCAAAGATGCATCCCAGAATGGTGGCTCTTTTCATCTTCCTTTTCTCTAGGGTCTCTTTAAAGTACTGAAATATACTTGTTCAATTTTTTTCAGAAAGCTTGGCAGGAGTCTCGCCTGACTCTGGTACAGACTGCCTATTACTTTAAACCTATCAGTTATCAGTTTCTACCTATTTAAATATAGTTTACAATTTTACAAGGGTTTAAGCAGTTAAAACAAGTTGTATTTATCATGCACATTGATAAGTTTCACTTTATTTACAGACACCTCCCTATTTTCTTTTCCTTCATGTTGTTTGTTTGCTCCTGTGCCAGTGAGTACTCTACAGTGAACATCACAAATCAATTTGATAAAAATATCTACAGACACGACAGAAAAAAGCCCTCTATCTTTTGTTAGAATGAAACTTCCATGTTTAAACCATACAACACAGCTGTGCACCACACTTCCCAATCGGTGGAGCATCTTGATATCAGGGTCTGGCACAACACCTAATATGTAGCACACAATATGTAAGTGCAGTTCCAGCTTTGGATTTCTTGTTTTCCCACTGTTTTCCTTCTTAAAGCTTTACTGTATTATCTAGGCATTGTATTTCTGACATGTTTACTGCTGTTATCACTTCTTAACGGGACTTATTTGGACTGAGAAAGCCTCAGAACTATGAAAGGTAGTGAATGAGCAGTTAAGTTCTAATTTGAGTCTTACTGAAGACTCCTACCTTAAGAGCTATATCTACCTTATCTCTCATTCTCTTCTTAACTTGAAAGTGTCTTTTAACAGAAGATTTCTTCCACCTGTTTTTAAACACATAAATGCTACCATAAACAACATCACTTTCCTTCCTCTCCTAAGATCCTGAAAGGCACCTGGAGAACAAGAAAAATCTCAAGAGATAGTTCCAACTGTGATCTTTTAAACACTCCTTGTCAGAGTTTTAAAATTCCTACTGTGCATATTGATTTGCTATCAATACAATGGTTGTATTATCACATCCTGCAATAGCACACATCTCAAGGCCTTAGAATGTTTCCCATTACTTTCTTGATAGGCTGATGGATCCTGGCTCCCATAAACAACTTCCTGACACTTCCACTAGAATGGATTTAATTACTGCTCTTTTTCTCTCTTTATGACATGGGAGTCTTCAGGCTCTCACTACTGCATTTCTTTTCACTCCTAAAATAATGATCACTATTTACTGCAAAAATTTGAGGGCCAACAAGTATTGCCTTTGGCCCTGAAAACACTTTGTGCCTGTTACTTTGTGGACCACTATAACCTGTCATGTTTTCTGTTGTCTCAATGAAGCCCACAGAAAAAAACAGATGAGGTAAAAACCATCAGGAGCCTAACACAGTGTTTGTAACACTTTTTGTTTGCTTTCTCCACTTCAGTCATATGCGATCTTGAGGTGGAGTATGCCATGACACCATAAGAAAACACCATACAAGCAGTTGCTACTGAATTATTTTTTATCTTACAGCTTTAGAAGATTTTTTTTACTTTGGATTTGGCATGTCCTCACCTTTAAAAGCTGCCAGCCCCATTTCTACAGTTCTTTTAGCCTAACCCAAGGGAGAGATTACTCAAGGGCACATGAAGATTTACAGCCATCACAAAAATCAAGGGGAGTTTTTTTTGTTTACTTTCACAGTTTTGTATTGCTCAACCATACTGTACTACAATTCAACCTTTTGTATATAAAAAAGTATGTAATCAATCTTATCACTTGACCCCTACCACAGCAATGTAAGCACCCATTTGTGACATAATGCAGGCCCTGGATTTTGGGGAACCCTGTTGCAATTGTGTTGATTATTTACCATGTAAAACAACATCACTGTGGACAGGGGTAGGTGTTTCCACTAAAGGAGTCTGCTCCGCAGACCCTTTGGGCTTTGACCTGCGCAGTCTTGGCCTCGGGATTTGGCTGCACCATCAACGGATCGAGACGGTTTCTTCCTCTGCTTCTTCTCGAGAAGGGCTCTCTGTGGAATAAAGAAAAACAGGAAACAGAGATGAGTAACCACATCTAGAGAGGCAGAATCCAAGCCTCAGCCACTGGCAATGGACATGTCCCTGATTAGAATCTCAATAAACTTGAAACATTCTTGCAAGTTCTTACAAAATCCTACACACAGATATCACTGTGGTTTAGAGTGGGATCGCGACTTTGATTCTCCATGAGAGGTTGACATGGACACCTGCTTATTTTCTGACCTGTCTTGGGACTACCAGTTAAATCCTTTTACCCAGTCTCAACTGCAGCAATCCTTAATACAAATAGACTAATTTAGCAGTCATCCATAATCCAGTATGAAACAGGGCTTGCAAAGGAAAAGGTTTTAATCTCAAAAATTATCACTTATAGGGAGAACTTAAAGCAAATAGTTCCCAGAAACCAATACCGAGAGATAAGACTTAAAGTGGAGAGACAAATAAATAAATAACAGTAATTAAAATAGGAATGATCCACTAAAAGGAAATTTGATCTACCTTGCAAAATTTTCATATAATTCAGGACTGAAAGGAAAGACTGGTATGTCCAAATACAAATTTAAAACATTATTTCGCCAAGATACACTTGATACTTAAGATTTCCTACACAACAAGAAACAACTTCTAGACTTAAGTCAAGACAAAAGGGACATGGTGCGATTTTAAAGAGAGACATGATTAGTCCTTAAAAACAAAGCATCCAGCAAACAGCACTTCAAGACTGAGACCAATAACCTAATAATTGACCTATGCTCGGCTGTAAATATTCTTAAACAAAAAGGTGATGCATGAAGAAGGAAAAATTATATTCTAATATTCTGCACCATTATGCAAACAATGGCAAGCTCCTTACAGTAGATGCAGTTATCCACAGATGTCTCTTAGGTACCTGAACATCCCTGAAAATTGTTTTTGATGAACAGATACCATTTCTCCATCAATTATTTTCAGTCATCAATGCACCAGCAGACAAACAATTCATCAGTACCAACAATTCAACCCACTTGAGACACAGACATTTTTGGAGTCCTTTCCTCTCCCATTATTCTTTTTCTCCTGTTGGTTTTTTCTCTCCTATTAGTCTTTTTATCTCAAGTAAGATTAGTTTCTCAGGCAACCTCCTCCCTGAGGAATTCCAACACAACTCGGCCCTTGATCCTTTATTCTGTCTGTTTTTTTCACTTATTCTAAAAGAACAAACAAAACCTTTAAAACCAAAAAGCCAACCATCCAAAACCTAAACAAAACCAAACATACAAACCTCAAATACAACAAACAAACCCACCTTGAAAAAACTACTTTTTTAAAATTTAAACTCAAAATCACCCTTTGAAGACTGACTGCAATACAGGTAGTGTTTGCTACCCACAGAATTGTTTTGCAAGGATTATCCTGCAGAGCAAAAATTACACAGAATTCCAGAGATTATCACACCCATCTAGATAAGAAAAGAAACATAAGCAGTAAAGTCAAATTCTTAGAAATGGCTAATTACAGATGTTTTTTCTAAGAAGGTAGTCAGACCTTTCAGAAGAATTTACATCTCTGTTGTTTGTTTCTTTTTTAAATTAAAGCTGAGGAAAAGTTTAAAATGTCATGATAGTTTATAATTTTCCAAAGGAGGAAAGGAAAAACAAAAATACAACCTTATACTCAGAATAAAGATTTGAGAAAATTGGTGTCAAGGCTTCTCTAACTGACAAATAAACAGGCAAGAAAAATTCCAAAAACCCAAAAAAGCAGCAAAACAGACACAACTAAGGCAGTAAGAAAATAAGAAATATACAGCTACTGTTAAAATGTCAAATTGAATTTGGGATCAACAGAGGACATAGTAATTTCAAGAGTTATCTAGTGGATTATTCTATTAGATAAACTTCTTTAAACATTTCACTGCTCACCAGTCTAAATTAAATTTTTATTCTTATACACTGTGTTACATCCAAGGGTTTCTAGGACTCACAAATCCAATAGGATCAGCTTACATAAAAACACTGCCAGTTTGAATGACTTATTATAAAACTACCAGTTTACTGCTGGTAGAAGTGACTGATCTTCTTTCTTGTAAGAAAACACAGGATAATGAAAGTGACAAAACTTGATAGCAACTTAATTTTTTTAAAGGCTTCTCTTACTATTTTGCGTGCTGAGATGGAAAAAAAAATGTGGAAGCCCACTGTTAGGACAGCAAACAGTAGTTCATTTTCTCTCCATACGGTGGCAGAGCAGCCTGCCTTCAGTACCATGTATTCCCAGCTGTATTCTACTAAGGAAGTAGGAAAAGGAAATGAGTATTTGTTTCATTTTGTCTACTAATTAGCCTTTTCCTCCAGCTCTGTGTTACATAAAAAATTCATATAATATTACTACATAAAACGTAGATGGTTCATGAACAGGACACCAGAACACACACCATTAAATAATAACAGATACAATTATCATGATTTGTTTGGGATTTTGTGCACCTCCATGCATTAAAACTTGCAGAAACACCTTAGAAAACCATAAAATCAGAAGATAGGATGACTAGAGGATCACAACCACCAACTGCTGTTCAAACGAGCTTTCATGAAGTCACATAAGAATATCTAGTGTGCTATTAAGACAAGAAGTTTAGTATTCTCAATTTCCAGCCGTGATGGCAGGAAGCAGATACACAGCAAAGTTCCAACCACTCCAGCCTTGAAGGTGCAATCCTGGGCTACTCAGTCCTAACCCTAGCAGACCATGCAGGATGGATCCTAGCCAGGGAACATCCTCTCCTCTTCCAGCTGCCCCTTAGCCCCTGCTGGGGCACCGGTGACAATGGCACTGATGTGGAGTAGTGCAGCACACCAGGTGCATTCAGAAACACACCAGGCTTCGTGCTCCCCCTGCACGGGGAGATGGCAGCATTGCACTTGGGGCTGCAGATGCCTCAGAAAAATCTTCTACTAATGAGGAAATAAGTACTGCCTGAGCAACCACACACCCTTGCCTAAAGGAGAAGGCAGTAGTCCAGGAGGAAAAAGCATCCTGGCAGGCAGGCCGAGCTGGCCCACAGAGGGAACTTGATGTCATGCACTATTATAAATAATATTTTACTGCAATTACAGGGTTTCCAAACCCATCACAAAGATGGATAGACAGCAAGTCTCTGCTATGGCTTATTCCAGATTCTCTGTATGACCAGAAATTCTGTATATGATCCTGCTGGGATTAAAACATTCTGCATTTTAAATTCCAAATCCTGCAACTGTTTATGATAAATTAATCACACAAGGCATCAGCTACACCAGCAGTGACCATCATATTTAGTAGTGAATCTCCTATTGACATTTTTTCCTTCAGAAAGCATAGTACTAGTCATGTAAAAGTAGACCTTAAAACTAATATTCAACCTAATTCTAGAATCCTAAGTTAGAGACTGTTAGCACTTCTCATAAATCTCATTTGCAAAGGGCAGGGTGTTAAAATACCTATAGTAAAATTTTCTAGCTGTTTCTTTTGCGGATGATTGCAACCTCAACCAAATCCAAGAAAGATGGAAACAAATTTGCGAAAGGGAACAAATATTTAAACTGACCTCTTCAGGATGCAATTGACAGCTGCTCTGAGGGAATTCCACCGAGCCCAGCAGTTTTATTTGGGAGAAATAGCCATGCATCCCCACAGCAAGGCCTGACACTAAGCAAACACTGATCACAATACTCAGCACTAGCGACCGTGATTATTACCAGCTCATGACCCAAGACCAGTTCTAAAACAGACCCTGAGGTTCATCACTAGGCAGTCAGACTACCCTTAGCTTTGGAACTTCTTACCAAATGGCATTTGACACCAAATGCTGTTTTATAGATTATTTGAATTAAATCTATTTTAAATAAATTGTTTATTTGGTTTTAAACAAGTGTCCATTTGATAGTCTACAGATAAAGGATTATTGTAGCTTCCACAAATATGGCTAACATATATTTTACCTCTTGACTCTAGAGTGTTTAGATATAGACTTAGATAAGTTAATAATAAATTCAGTGCCTGAAGTCAAAGCCTAGCAAACTCAGACTATAAATAATGACCAGGTTCTGGTAAGAGGATTATTACCTACTGCAACAGTTCCTGAAGACTGTAGTGTCTGGACTTAATAATCCTCAGCTGAGAAAGCACCTTCCTAAAACCATACTTTAATTGAACAAGCAGAGTGTTAATGCAAGACAGTGATCTGTGGTCCATGTGAAATGCTCAGTCAGGGAATCATAAGAGTCTCACATCTTCTAATTATTTATAAGCATTTGAAATTTCACAGAGAAAGAATATTAAGGATGGATACTTCACTGCTTTGAAGAATATGGTTGTGTAAGTGTCCAGCAAACAGCACTTCAAAAACTGAGACCATAACCTAATAATTGACCCATGCTTGGCTGTAAATATCTCACTGTAGGAACAAAAAATGTCAGGAGAGGCTGGAAATCCTTCTCAACAGGAGTGTTAAAGAGATTGTTCTATAGGAGGGTGAAACTGTTCCTTTATGCCTAAAATGGATAATTCCCTGCAGTCTTCCCATCTTTCAATTTTTTCCTGCTCTCTAGCAATTCAATCCCAATGAAATAAGAGAACATATGAAAAAGAAATTTATCAAACACATCAAGCCTACAAGCCATGGCAAGGTTGACTGAACTAATAAAACCATGAAAATCTTCAAAGTTCATTAGACCAGCCATCTTTAGCACTTCACCCATTTCTCAAGTCTCTAGAGGGCTGATTTCCTATGCTTATTTTTACCAGCTTCAGCACTGTAATTTACCTGATTCTGTAGTTTCAGCTGTCGTAGTTTCATGCTTTCATCCTCAAAGATGCTGCAAAAGCAAAATAAACAAATGGTTAATTCTCACTATTAAACAGTTTGCATTACAAGAGCATAGGCTATTCTCAGACAACTTCATCATCAACACTTAAAATGACTGTTAGACATTACTTCCATCTCACATGAAGACCAAGACACAAGGTATTAAAAATGAAACATCATCTTCTGTCATAAATAAGATGGAATTCTGGTTTAGTCCCCTTACTAAACCATTCTGAAAAGATTTTGAAAGCACCAAAGGCTTCATTACTGGTAGATGGATTACAAACCTTTGTTGAGGGGGGGCTAGGAGACAGTTTACACCTGAAGGTTTAACACAGTTCAGATTGATTCAGTAAAGTCCCTGCTCCTTCATAGGATACCTGATTCCACATTAAGTCAGTTTTGTGTTGGAATCAAGCCTACATAATTTTCTCCTCCTGCAAGACATTCCAGAACTACTGGTAATACCTGAGAGAATCTGTGTTTGCAACATCTGACATCAATTCCTAAAGGTAAAAAAAGAATGATTTCCCTATATCAGTATTTTATAGATAATTTCCTAAGAACTCTGATTTTTTGTTCCAAGTTGTGTTCCATGTAGACTTCCCATTTGCTTTCATATGATAATGAATTATTACATAAAATGCAATTTAGAGCAGTCATCCTCACAAAGGGGAAATGTTACTTGACTATTAAGAACATATTCTACCAACCATAGTTGTGTTCTGTCCTTCAACACAGCTTTGACAAAGACCTCTCCAGAGGTAAGAAAGCAACAGGAAAAGATACTTAATGTGGGAAAGAGACCAACATTATATATTTATTAATAGCATCAGAAAAGCAAGGCAAGGCACAATTTCAATTTAAACAGGAAATTCTCTGTCTGGTCTAGGTATCCATAAATGTCCAGTGATGTGAAGTCATAAGCTGGCAGCCAGTGCTGATATAACCCTAACAAGGAAAACCAGAGATGGAGAGAGAAGGAGAGAGCAGAGCTGGGGTTTCTGCAAAACACGTGCCATGGAAATTGGATTACAGCTCTCAGAGCTAAGGAGAGAAGAAAAGTCTGAGTTCCCTCAACCCCTAGCAAACCCATGTTTGACTCAACTTCAGGCAAGCAGACAACAAATCCTTAAAGACAAATTACCCCGGTAAACGCAGATCCTGCCCCGGAAGGCTGAAACCTGCACAAAAGAATTCTGTATCCACATCATATATAACACTTGTATACTCTAGAACTGATACTAATTGTCCAACTAGTGGTATTTTAACAAGTTACAACTGCCATTTCTTTATACTCCACAGTTTCCTTACTTTTATTCTTATTTTTTTCTAATGCATTTGAAGTATCACACAAGAGGTCAAGAACTTGAAAATATCTTGTTTCTAAAAAGTGATGTTACCCCTCACATGCACCTGTAATACATAGTGTCTTGGATTCTACGGGAATGGAGGGCCTGGAAAAATTAGTGTCTTTCTTGATAGGAAAGGAGAGCTTTTGTGTAGCCCCAAGGCACAGTTAGAGTAATACAGTCATCTTCACTTGAAAACAGCCACAGCTTAAGAAAGAAACAAGCAGAAGAACATCTACTAAGTGCAGCACAATATGTAACAGTCGTCACACAAAACTTCAGTACAAAGGTGACATGCTTATTATTTAGAGCATAGATAATGGAAAAGGCCACCTTCAGCAAAGTCTGAAAACAACTGAAAGTTCCACTTAAAATATTCATGACAAAAAATACCCAGCCCCCCCTCAAAAAACAAACAAACAAAATGAAACAAAAAAAACCCCGAACACCACAGAGGGGGAAAAAACCCTAAAAGGGTGAGGGAATAGTCCTTATCTTCTCATACACCTACTGACTTAAGAAATTGATGACAGTTGTTAACTGAGTCAAGAGTTCGCTATAAAGCAATCTAGGTACCTGCAATCAACAGCAGACTTACAGACGTGTTCTGATGGACACAAAGGTGTCCTGTGTAGATACAAGCTGCTATCTGTGCTTTTGTTGCTTTTCCTAGCAGAAAACATACCCCCAAAACAATTTGAGTCTCTTCTTTAGAAAATCAGAAGAAATAAACACTACGACTTTAGGGAATAAGTTTACAAGGTTTCCTTTCTACCTGGAAGATGACAAAGTGCTGAAATAGTAGGACTTGCACATTTGCCTTGTTGAAATCTCCAGTGAAAATTATTTACTTTGTATGTTAAATTATTTTCTACCCAGATTAAAATAGTTACATTATGTAACAGGAGCATACACAGACTACACAGTGCCTCAACTCTGGCCACTTAACTTATGCTTGAACATAAAGATTCTAACAGGTCACAGAGCGTGTTAAAGCAAAAAAGATAACAAAGTGTTCTCTCTTACCGTTTACCTTTAAACACAGACCAAATTGCTGAGTAGCAGGCAAAACAAAATGAAAGCAACCTTCAATGCTTTTCATTTCAAAGTGCAAGGATTCACACAAGCAGTAAAATAAAAAACCTAGACTCATGAGCAATGTAGGATTAGAAAATTAGCTTAAAAACACTCCTTCACAATATTTTTATTATTACTCCTGCAACCTTTCTTCCAGGGCTCGTCATTATGAAAGCATAACATAATAATCAGTCAAAAAAGAGATTCCCACACTTCAAAATTTTTCTACCCCCCACAGCAGAGTTGGTGTTATTACAAACTTTAACGGGAAAACACTGCCAGAGTCACTCCCACAGCTCACCACTAAGGAATGTAAGTGGTGTGCACATCCAGCTGCAGGCTTCAAACAGGAATCCTCCTTCAGCTGCACTGACAACACCAGATCCATGTTCTTTGGCTGTGCCCACACCAAAGCACTGCACCCTTTGCTTTCTGTTTGAAGGGTTTATTGCGCAATAAGAAATAAATATCCATCAGGAAGAGGAAAATAAGCGGAATTTTCATAGCTACAACACCACAGTTAAGAACAGGGGGAAAAAACCCCAAATGCCAAACCAGTTGCCCATTTACCCTTAAGAAATAAAAACTGGAAAATTTCCAGCAGTCTGTATCAATGTCCTCTCCCCAATCACAGCAGCTAACATGAGATCCTGCCCACAGACATCACTGCTACATTTACCAGAATCCACCTGCATGACAGGTAACAGACACATGCCACAGAGAAAGGGAAGATCACCCAGAACATACAAGGAAAGACTAATGATAGTGCAGGATACAGAAAAAAAAGGAGAGTGAGTAAGCAATCTAAATAATATCCAATAAAACACAGAAGAAGATGGCATAATGCAGAGGGATTCACAGATTAACATGGAGCAAAAAAATTTTAACTGGTAGCATCTCAAATTCCTACTGAAATCAGAATCAGCCTGGTTTTCATTTTATAATTGAAATTAAAATGTTGCAATAGAAATATGCAACAAATTTGTTATAAATGTATTTGGTCTTTCCTAACCATTTTCAGAACAGCAAACAACCACACTGAAGACATAACTCATAGATTATTTAACAGATATTCATATATGCAACTGAAGCTTCCTTTTTGTGTGGTTTATTTTCCTTTCTATAAAAAAGGCACACTATATCTATTGACAGTTCTTTCAGAATGGACATATTTTTCAACAACTCTGAAATTGGCATTACAAACTGTGGATAGGCAGAGGTAACACTTGTTTTCATTGCAGCTTGTCTGTGTTCCTGAATATGCTGTACTTGGAAAAAAAACAAACAACCAACCAAAATACTTTTATTGTAGGCACTTGGCAATAATCACCATCGAATCAGCCAAACACAAATTCACAGTATAATCCAACTCCAAGAACAATGAAAAGCCCTGATATTAAAGCAGAATGTAAAAAATAAAAGCAATCCACCAGCCCAAAAATGTTCTTCCATTCTGTCCAAGGTCCACACAAGGGAAAGGACTGAAGAACCAAAGAGAGTTCAGCAGAAAGCTGAACAAATTGACCAAGTACTGGAAAGTGCACCTCTTACCATGATTGCAATGCATCCTACAGTTTATTCAAGAGAAAATCAGTTCCATGGATTTGAGGGTACAGATGACATTGATGAGAGAGAAGACAAAAAAATCCAGACACAAATACTGAAGCTAAATAAATTCAGATTGCAAATAATTTTTTATTTAACACTGTGACTGATGAAACATTAAGATAATTCATGGAGAGCTGTGGATTTTTAAGAGAAAACAACAGGTTTTAATCAAGCTTGAATATCATTATGTTATAAGTTGCTGTTGTAGACCAAGGCTATGGTTTGCCTCCTATTTCAGGTGTGGTTATCCCAGATGGGAGAGCTAAGCATTCTTCTTTCAAGTTATTTCAGTTAAAACCCCTTTGTATGCTGTTGAAGCTAAAAAGGAGGCAAAAACAAAACAAAAAAGGTTGTCTTCATCATGGATCATGGACTAGTTTTGGAAGGAATTGACTGGCTGTAGTTGAGGAGAGGCAATAAGCAGAGAAAGAAAGAAAGGCAACAGGAAAGAGCAGCCTGTAGAGATAAAATGTTCTACATGACTCATTGCTGGAAAGACAGATCTGAAATAAGTTAAACAAAGGAAAATACCACGATAGGTTTCCCTGCATTCAGCAAAATGTACATTCTTCATATTCCACTAAAGAAATACTATACTCAGTTTCTCCTCCTAAACAAACAATGCAGCAAAGCCTTGCAGATTTAAAGGTTTCCCAGTTAGTTAAACCCGCCCTGCAATTCAAGTAGTTAAAGGTTTGGTAAAGAAAAAGTAAGTTTGGCTACCTCTTTTAAGAAGAAGGTCAGATTAGCTGACAGAAGCAGACCCCACTCCAAACTTAAATGAAAATCTGACCCAAGAGAAGGAAAGACAACTTGTTTTGCCTTTGAACTGTTCCTTATAGCACATATAAGTACTGTATATGCACTCAATTCTTGGTGAGAAAAAACTATGGAATTATTACCTATATGTGCATAGCTCTAGGAAAAATATGAAAGTTTCAGATTGTCCATAGTTTGGCCAGAGAGATTCAGAAAAAGTGTTTCAGCAGAAACTTACAGATCATTTTAAAGTGAACTGGATCTTGAGTTTATTGTGCCTTTTTACAAAACAAGCTTGATATTTTTGTATCAGTCTGACACAGAAATCGGTTTCAGAAACACAATATTTAGATACTAGTGGGAACATGAACCTATATACTAATAATCAAGATCCTTAAATTTTCAGTTGTTTCCATTGCTCTACTTCTTTTAAAGGAGCCCCAAGGCACAGCAACACAATTTCGGTCCACAAATCTTCCTACTTTCCCAATATCTTATGTTCCATTTCTCACTCTACAGGACTGCTTCCATCAGGAGTCTTACAAAGCTCATATAACCCCTTTTCCTTTACAGGACAATTTATTAATGTGGTAGCAGCAGTTATGTCTCTGAGCATACTCCCAGAACTTAAAAATCAGGGGATGAGAAGAATGTGGCTTGTGGCCCACATCTTCATCCACTAGATTCTATTTTTAGCTGTAGAAGTGCAAGTAAAAGCAACTTCAGTAAGAAATGTGGAGTCAGGTGGTGTGAAAATGTTTTCACTCTTAACCCTCCAAGAAACTTTGCTGGGGACTATTCTCTTCTGAACTATAGCTATGAAAGAAAACAGAAGCTGTAGAAAAAAACATTAGTTGAAGAAGGATTCTTATATTTCAAAATATAGATTCCAAACAAAATCGCAATACTGTCTCTGGAAACTTAAGGAATAAAATTTATCAGTAATGCACCTTCCAATCCACAAAAGGGTGGAGTCCTGACACAGCCGTAATTGGACATTTTTTTGGAAAATGCATTGCATAGCATCCATAAGAGTGAAGGTTACCAAATTTTTCTGCCTTTCCCAAGGCAGATGACTGGGGGAGTTTTGGCAAAGACAGGATATTCTTTTCTTCATAATTAATTAGCAGTAACTCTGCTTATTAATTACCCATAAAATGCCACATCTATTTTCAAGTGACATGGCTGAAGTTGCATCAACATTTCATTAAATTCTTTTTAAGCAGGTGATGCCCTTATTGAAGTAAGTTTTAGTGCATCTGCCTTTTGTACAGAAATCAGTGAAATCAGTTTGACCTTTGATCCCTCTGCAGCCCAAAACCACTTATGCCAATAGAATACTGTTTTGAGAAAGGGTTCACAAAATTTGTTTGGAAAGTTTTTCACCTACTGAACATATTATGAGAACAATGACATGGAAAGAGTGAACACCTAGTTTTGGAAGCAATTCTGAATGAGTGAATAAAAGACTATCTTGGATGTGCTTTAGTATAGAAATGATGTCCCACACAATAGAGATTGAATAAGATTTATCTCAGAATATTTGAAAGTAAGTATAAAGTGAACCAATAAGAAGAATAAACTCAACTGCCAGACCAGTGTGGATTGAGGGAGCAACTAGAGACAAGCACTGAGATCTGCATATCCTACTTAATTTCAAAGTATACCTGAATCCACTACACATTCCTGACTTGAATATTCCATATTCCAATAACTTGTACCAACTACCTGAACAATTTAGAACTTAAAGATCAATTTACAACTTAAAAAAAATCCTAAAGAACCAAAATGGCAAGATAATCCTTTAAAACTTCTGCTTCTACCTACCTGCAGGCTTAAAATGAATTTTTAATGACAAATTATAAGCTTTTTATTTTGAAAGGCCCACAGATCAGAAGCATGTCAAAAATACCAAAATTAAAACACCCACTATCTGCCCTTCCCTGCCACCCAATCCCCTAAAAAAAAAAACCCCAAAAAACCAAAACCTGAAAAGAATGGTGAACTGAAGAATATAAGTATATTCTTTGTGTGTATCTATGTGGATATGGGTATGTTTCACCTATATTGTGGCAAAACAGCTGCCCCAACAACTCATCGCAACAGGAATACTGTGCTGAAGAAAGGAATTCAAGCAAAAACTAATCCAGAGAGCATGTGGTACAAACATTATTTGCTATAAAACATTAACAGGTTAATAATTATTTTTGTTGGCTAAACCCACAAAAGGAGTGAATTTAATGCAAGCCTATCCTTGCAGCACTACACTTTCCATACTTGCATCGATTTTGGGGTGTTCACATGCCAAACATAACTAAGGTAAATAATGGTGCAGTTTAGTATTGACTGTCCACAGCCAAGTCAATGGAGAGGAAAAAAGGATTTATTGATATAGGACACACAAGCTTCCATTTTCTTTACAGTACTTGTTCCAGTGATTTTGTAAGATAAAATGGAACTGTGTGGGCAAAGGAAAATGACCATTCAAAGATCACACTTTCCTAAAGTTTCAAAATGGTATCTGTGAAAGCACAAAACCCCAGTACAAAATTATCATCTCAGAAGTGCAGTGGGACATTCTCTGCACTATTACACACCAATTCAAATACACCTCCAATAAGGAAGAAATAATATTCAGGTGGATTAAAAGAGGAACCTGCTAGTAAAGTAACAGAATATTGAGAAATGTAAGGGCCATAGGAAAAAAAGCTGAGTTATGGTTAAACAAAGAATAAAGCATGTGCTGTTTGTTGAGATTCATTTTTCAAAAACTGATTCACATTGTTTTGGTGGACAAGAAGTTTATCAGGAGCCAGCAATTCACTCTCTCAAGGCAAAGGTGGCCAACAGCATCCTGGGCTGCATTAGGGAAAGCACTGCCAGCATGTGGAGGGAGTGACACCACCCCTCTGCTGGTGAAGGCTCACACAAGTGCTGCATCCAGTTCTGGGCTTCTGGAGCAAGAAAGAGATGGACATCCTGGAGCAAAACCAGCAAAGGGCCACAAAAGTGCTTAAGGGACCAGAGTATCTTTTGCATGAGGTGAGGCTGAGAGAACTGGGCCTCGAGAAGTTAAGACTCAGGGGGTAACTTATCCATGTGTTGCTTATCCACAGCTGATGGAAGGATGTAAAGCAAATAAAGCCAGCAGTGCCTACTGACAGGACAAGAGGTGATGGACACAAACTAAAGCACATGAAATTCTGCCAACATCAAGAAAAAAAAAATCCAGAGAAAGTGTGAAATACTGGAACAGATTGCTCAGGTAGAGGCTCCATCTTTGGAGATATTCAAAACCCAACTGGACACCATTCTGTGCAATCTGCTCCAGCCAACTCTGCTTAAGCAGCAGGGTTGCTCCAGATCATCTCAAGAAGTCCCTTCCAGCATCTGTGATTCTGCCTGGTTGAGTTCTAGAGATCAGAAGTTTAGATCCCAGGTGTGAGAGCACAAACTAGATGACAATAAAAATTACAGGCCATTGCAAGAAAATGCAACAGGAATAAAAGCATCATGAAAGGGTTACATATTGAGCTCAGAGCTACTCTGACTACTGTATTGCTTGGTGTTTTACACACCATTCAAAAGGTGACTTATCAAGTACAAAAGATTAGCACCTCTTACTCAGAAAAAGAGAACAGAGCAAGGAAAATTAATCAGCACTCTCTGGACAGAAGCTAGTATGACTTCTACTTGGACTACAGAGAAGAGTGCACTCAAAAACCTGTATCATTCCCTACTATATTACACTGGGAGAACAGAAAGGAGATTTCTGTTTTCCTTAGCCAGAAGTCTCAAATAAATTCATTTCTGCAAACCTAAAGCAAAAAGAGTATTCTTCCTCTGGAAGGAAGGCCAAGAGAAGCCAGAAATCCACACAAGCCATTAACCATCAAAGCCATCATCAATGCTGGGAGGGTGGCACAGAGGAACACAGTCTAAGAATAGGCACATAAACTTATAACTTAAGCGTGCAGCCAAACAGGGGGTTTCAACTGGGTTTTTATTACAATTATTTTTTAAAAAAAGACATACAAAGAACCTCCTGTCAGGCATATTCCTTCAAGAGTTCACAGCTGGTGACTCCATGACTCAGGACTTTCCAGCTCCTAACCACCATGACAACTGCAGAGCACTATGCTTCAGGTTTATTCAGTTGAACCTAATGAAACTTAGGTTTCTGCCCAGGAAAAGAAAGAGAAATTTATTCCACAAGCAGAATTCCACTTTTCTATTTAACTACATGCTTCAAATCCCCATGGTCATTTCACTTTCAGAAACACCTCTGCCCAAGGAAAGAGGAAAGCAAAATCCCCAGGGGGTTGAAATTCTGTCTCCTGTGATCTTCTGTTTGTGAATTATTAAACCTTGCCTGTCACTTTTGTTGATGTTGTACCTCATTACAACAGGAAGCCAGTGAAATGTAGAGCAGCCATTATTCTCTCCTAGCCACAAAGGCAGCAGTTAAATAGCACGTGCTATGCTTAACCCACACCAGGTAACAAAACTCAAAATTCCCTGAAAACAAGTGCATTACCCTTGACAAGATGAATTGCACTTATCTAGTAGTATTTCAAACTAAAAATAGGAAAAAGAGCATGAAATTTTCTGAACTGACACTCTAGAACCAATTGTCAACCTTTATTCCCAGTCCAGATTTTTTTTTTTATTTTAGAAAAATTGAAAGGGAAAACCATTAAAGAGACAGAAACAGCAAAATGTCATTTCCATCTCAAACTGGGTGACTTGGCAAGATGTCACTGCTAGATTTTAATTCTTGTTCTTTTTTTGCCTCAGATATCACATAAGAATGCAAAGTCAGAAAGGAATGTAGAAGCACCCAGACTCATAAAGCAAGAACACAGGCAGTTAAGAGTTCAAACATCCCACAGAGTGTGTTTTAAAGAGCACTAAGAGTTGGCGTAAATGTTCTTGCAGCAGTCTAAGGCAACATCTCCAGGCATATCAGCAAATCCACTTAGAAGAGAATTTATCCCATGACCCAATTACAACACAGTTTTATTTTGGAGATCACTCAGCTGTGCCTCAGCAACAAAGCAAGAGTCTGGAGCTATCCCAGTGCAAGCCTGGCTGCAGAAAGTTTTCACACATACAAAGCCATAATTATGTTAGGTCAGTGCATTTGTCCCTCCTACAAATGCCACATCAACAGTGGTTAAGAAAAAGAAAGGGTCACCAGTAACCTAAATTCTAGGTGATAAGAGATGGGAAAAGAGTTAACTAGAAACTAAAGAGATAATTCAAACAAGGTTCAACTTTAGGATACCTCTTTGCAATTACCAAGTGAATCTCAAATTTTATTTGGAAATTGTAGTCACACATTATTGCCTTTTCTCTCCTGGCACTGCTTTCTACATCACAAGAAGTGAGATGATTCCTTCATTCACATTAACAGCAGCAGCATCAAATTGCAAAAGCTTTTCCATTGAATCTGTACTCCAAGGAGTACATGTCAACCACACTTATAAAATATTTACAGGTTTATCTCACTTTGGACAGATTTCTTCATTATAATATTTAGAGCTGAAAGGGGTGACGCAAACAGGATATTAAGCCAATTCTTGTTAATCTGAGAATAAGATTTGCAGAATTTTAAGTCCTAGAATTTAACAAACATTGCTTGGTAATTTCAAGAAGGTCACCCACCGGTGGCTAAATAAAAATACCCAAGGACCATGAGAGATGCTGAGAGGCTTTTAAAAGGAATTTTCAACTTCTCTGTCTTCTCTGGCTTACAGGTACAGCTAAAATAATTAGCAAGGTATTTTGTATTTTTTCTCCTCAAAATCATAATCATGGTGCATTTACAAAATACTCAAGCCTAGCAGGCATGGAGATTCCTGACAACCTCAACCACATTCAGCTTTTTAAAATGTGGAAAGGGCTTTTGACTGGACAACAGCATTACTTTTGAAGTTTTCAACTTCTCTTAATCTGTGGGCTCTAAATGTTTTGAAAATCGAGCTTGTTTGCAACAGACTATTTTCCTTTATTAACTTTGGGAGACACTGAGGAAGTATCCCAGAGTTCCTGAGTTCACAATCTGAAAGCCACTAACAGATTAATGTCTGGACCCCAAGGAAGCATCCAAATGAGGGCAGGACCACTGTAGCTAACACCCAGTTTTTTAATCTCTGCAGACTCAGTCAAAATTTTTGCCTCTTGAAAATTATGCTCCTCTTACATGACACCTGCAAGTCAGAAGCTGAAGCATATTTGGAATGCAGTGTGTGGGAAGCTTTAAGTGTTCCTGTAAGCTGGGTGATTGGTGCGCAAAAAGGCAAAGTCCATTGGTCTCTGAGATTCTAAAACACATACTACCATAAGAAACACATTTCCTTCACAACATTTTAAAAGCTCACAATGATTTAGAATTACTTTTATACCTGAATGTCTCTACAGTAATAACTTCATGGTAAGTCTCCAAACGGACTTTCCCAAATAAGAGAGAAGGACTAGCACTTATCAGAACCCTGAAATGGCAATATCAAGCTTATCATTTTCTAAAGCATTAAGACAGTTATGTCATGTCTACCTGAAAGCCAAACTTTAAAATGAAGTTGAGCAATTTCAGTTGCAGACAGCTCCAGTAGAAGAAAGTTAACACAACACAGCGTTTGCAAGTAACAGCCTGTGGATGGCCTAAATCCAAGATCTCTCCTGACTATCCATCATCATGTATATCACAGCACACTTACAAAACAGTATGCATTAAGTTTTGACTGCTAATATTCGACTATTTCTGTCCATCAGAAATAAAATACTTTCAGTACCTTTATATGTATTTTTCACATGGCTCAAAAGTAAAGGCACTCCACCCCTGGGGGGAAAAATGGCAAAAAAAAACCTGCTGCCAACAAGTTCTCAGGTACAGCTTTGTTGAGCTTTACTCCTAGTGTCTTCACTGCCATGAAGTGCCAGTTTCTACGTATCACATCTAACTTTTCTGTAAAATTCACTGTTTAGGTAACTGGCAACTATTCTACCAGTCATCAGTTCTACTAACCAGATTAGTGACTTCTGGATAATTTACTATTTTTGTCCCAGAAAAAGAAGAATCTTCCTAAGAACACAGACATTTGTCTTCATCGAATTCATTACAATGCTGATGAACACTCCAACTTCAGAGTCAGACTCCTAAAAATAACAAGCCTTCTAGATCTATTTAAAAACTATATACCTTTCTTTAGGTTCTCGTATTCCAGTTTTCTTACCTTAACCATGGGGACTAAGAAAGCTAAAAAATTGGACATTTCTTTAATAAACTGGGATGGGAGGGAAGCAGCTATCCCATGAACTGCCATTATCATTAATCTGTTTCTGTGGGGCGCCCATAAAGTTACCCAAGACAAGTTTCTTCGCAGAAAGAAATTATGCCAGTAGAACTGCTACCAGAAAAGCAGCATTATTTCCTGTAGCATCAACTCTGTCAGACTTAAAGGTCTACTGTGCAGGGAAATTTACACATATCTGGGCATCATTTCCTTAAAAATTGTTTCCAGAACTGCTAGACAACCCGAGGCCTTTCAAGTCGGCATAAAGAAGTAATCTAATATCCCACAGCATATTTGGTGGACCGAGAAACTACAATTAACTCTATTGTTGCTTTTCATCTTCCTTAAATTACAAAATGTAACAATGTATATAATTTAAAAACTGTTTCTCTTCCACACTGTGTTCATTATCATTTAACTATCCAAAGTTTAGGTTTCTCGCTTTACTTCTTCCTATACAGAGGCACAAAGAGTTTTCTGAGTTTTTTGCAATCACACCAATTCTGCCAAAACCCGTTTTCTCTGCTTGCCAGTATACTCACATCTAATTTCAAATAATTTCGGTTTTGAGCTACTTAAGTGCCACAAGCATAAAGCCTTTCCAAATCCGCTTCTCCATAGTTCATAGCTGTTTTTCCTATTACATCAGTTGAGTTCATTTCAGTTGTTCCTCCCTTTTTTCCTTGCAAAGGCACCGCGAGTGATACCAAATACCCACAGAGCTTCATTAGGAGGAGCGGAGGGGCTGAATAACACCGCGAAGCCGCTTCACAGCAGCGCCTAGAAACCAAGAGCGGACCCAGACACAACAAAACCGGTTTAATCTACAAGTATTCAGACGATGCACACCAACGTTGAATAATGAAGCGCATAAAACACACCCGCCCATAAAACAGCGGCACGGCTGCCGCCCGCCTGCGGGACGCGGGCGTTACCGGGGCAGCGCCGACCGCGTGGCCGCTGCCGTGCGGCTCCGCCCGCCCGGGCCCCGCTGCGGCCGCTCATCCCGGCACCGGGAGCTGCTGCCACGCCAGGCGGCCCCCGCCCAGGCCAGTTTGGTCCCGGGGCCGCGGCCGCCAGCCCCGCTCACCTGCGGGCGGCGGGACCGCCCGGCTCCCCCGCTCCGTCCATCGCGGCCCCGCCGTTGCTATGGGCCCCCGCTCGCCGCTGCCCTTAGCAACGGCGCGCGGCACTGAGGCGCGCCGCCATTGGCCGGGGCCGCGAGCACGCCGCCCGCCGATTGGCCCGGGCGCCGCGCAGGCGCAGAGGAACACAACGGCCGCCCCCGTGCCGCCCCGCCGCCTCCGCCGGGAGCTGCGTGGGGCAGCGGGTCCGTCCCACACACAGCGGCCCGAGAGAGCCCCCTGTCGCCATGACCCTCCCCGCGCCCGCCCCGGCGTTTCTCGGAGGCTCTGGCAGGCGCAGTAGAGGGCTTGGCTGAAATCACGTCCCCTCTTCAGCCCCCGAAGCGCCGTGGCCCGTTTGGGCGTGTCCTTGCACGCCGCAGAGTTGCTCCTCCCGCCAGGTCAGGTGTGGGTCTGGCTCCGCGAGAGTTCCATGTTTGCCTTCACCAGGATGTCCGCGGCGCTCAGCTTCCCTTGCTCCCGCAGGTACTTCATTATGTGAGGCCGCCGTCTCCAGGTGACTTTCACTCCATACTCGTGCTCGGGAGTGTCTGTAACCAGTACTGCCGCCGCCTCCCCTCTCCCACAGGGATCAATGCCAAATGCCAGCTCTTTTTCTGGACGCCAGGCATGACTAGTTTGTGATAGAGTGTTGCTGTATCTCCCATTCCTTGGGGAAGGAACCTGTGCAGCCTCTGCATCTGGTGGTGGATTAAGGACTTCTTGCTCCACAGGCTCTCCACAGTTCTCTGGATTCTTCACCTGGATGTTGGCATTTACTGCTGTCCCTTTCTTAGGCTGGTTGTGGGAGCATTGAGCATTCTTTCTCAAGCCTTTTGGATCGTCCAATGGAGGGATTGCACGTCCTTCTGGAGTCTCAAAAGTTAAAGGAGGAAATCTGCAGGCTACAGCTCCTCGCCAAGGTCCTCCTGCTGCATGAAATGAACTGTGGTTGGCATCCTGATTATAGGGCTTGTGAGGACCACGATGCTTCTTCTGGCATGCTTTCAACACCACTGACTTAGTTGTGTCAAATTGTGGGCACACCTCAAGGGAAAGACATAATAATAGGATTATTATTAAGAACCCAACCCTTTTCTCCAGACAAATAATGCCTACATGATTCTACTTCCCCACATTTATTTTTTTCAGTGTGTTCATTGAGTAACCTATTCTGCAGCAAAGCAAATGAGTCACTGACAAAGCTGCTGTGCATGAGGTACCTCTGAACTTCAACATCATGTCCTGCCACTCTTCTCTAGAAAGTCACTGGGGGGCAAGTGAGCTGTTCTCTGACAAATCACAAAGAACTCAAGAAATGAGTTTTAAAGGAAGTCTAAGTGGTGTCTACTCCTGTAACCCCTGCAGATTTAAGAAAGTTCAGAATGGACCCTTTTTCTTTCTGTGTCTTAGCATAACTCAAATACATTCAAAGAACTAAATCCTCAGCCTAGCCAAAAAAAGTAGAGGCTGAAATTGGAGAGCAATACAAAATGATTAAAGAATGCCCACTTAGCTCATCCCCTTACATTATGTTAATATGGTATTCAAAATCTTCCCCCAAAACATCTCTGTTTCAAAACATAGTTAATTTCTGTATTATGGAGGAACAGAACACCCAAAATCCACTTCTACAATCAGCTTTCTATAGAAGAGATGGTCCAAGCTCAACAATCTGTATTTCTTTGAATTATTCTGGATTTGCACTCAAACCCTGGAAATCTTTTTATTACAGCGTTCTTTGTCTTCCTGGTTACCAAGAAAAGAGTCAGACTCTGTTTCAGATTGCAGTTTGCTTTTCCCAAGAGCACACCAAACTGAGTTCTCTACTAACAGATCTCCTTCAGCATTCCTAAGTTGCTATGTAGTTTCCCAAAACACTAAGTGCAGTTCAACAAAGGATGGTGATTGTCTGATGTACAGCTGAACTATTTGAATACAAAGCCTTTGTGCAGGAGAAGAGATGTGATTCTGCAGTAATTGTACGTTGCACATACTTAACAAAGTCCTTGATTTTAAGGATATGGCTTCCTACTCTCAGAGAATATCTAGAGTAGGTTTTACCTATGCAGGAAGCTAACAAAGGAAAAGGTAGATAGTGCCAATAAGAGAGGAGCAGAAAATCAGTTTCCATTGAAACAAGTTGACAGACACTCTCCAGAGAATGCCTCCAGAAGTTACAAACCTACCACAATTGCCAAAATGAAAAATACCTAGCAGCTTCAGTTTCAAACAAGTTTTAGAAGCACCGTATTTTTGCAATCAAAGAGCTACTGGTATGGATGCTTCCACCTCTTCCAAACAAAATGAATGCTTATTCACAGCAGTTATTTTATGTTGCAGCAGCCCTCTTGTTAGAGGGTAGAAATGAGCCAAGACAGACTTCTTGTTCATCACAGCATGAAAAGGGTCCTGGTTTATTCCTCTTTACAGCTCAGCCATCCTGACTCCAGCTGTTCACTGACTCTGGCTGCAGCAAGCTCCTGCTGTAGGTTTCCCTGGCAGCTTCTGACTGCTGGTTATTTCCTGCTAAACCATGACTACATGGATTGGTTTGCAGACTTGGAATACAGGCTTTTACCTGGCTAGACTGTGACTGCAGACCCAAAATGACCTCAGAGCAGGGATTCTCTCTCCCCAGACTCCGGCTTCCATGATTCTCTCCTTTATGCTCATCAAGGTTCTTCCTCCATAATGAGGACCCTCCCCTTACCAGCTCAACCCCTCTTTTATCTCATTCATCCTTATTGGATATAGCTGTTCCTCATCAAGGTTGTATTGGTTAATTAACCAGCTGTTACTTATCAGGGGTGAGGTCACCTGGATACCCCTCTCCTACAATTTTACTTAGTGGTTCAGAAACCATAGAGCTAACTGCCTCAAGCAGATTAAAAAAAAAAAAATAAAGAGGAAAAAATTGAAGATGTTCTACTTCAAGGTGAAGGCATCACAAAAATACCTGCAGTTCAACAGGAACAAAGGAATGTTTCATGCAGGTTTGAAACCACACTTCCTGAGCTTGCTTTGTGATGAGTGGAGTCAAGCAGCAATAATGTTTAAACAGAGCTCCCCTAGGTGATGACTGCTGTTGTGTAGGAACAGTCTGTCTTTGCTGCAACTGTTTGCTTAAAAAAAAAATAAATCTTTACATTACACAATGTAAGGAATATTTTAGGACAGTGCAAACAGTCCCAAGAAAAGGAGCCCATCAGAAGATTGGTATGGAGAGAAAACATTGAAAACACAGAAATGGAAAAGAGGGCAGGTTGGAACAAATTATTCTGAAGTGAAAGCCTATGTTTTCTAAATTTAGCAGTGTCAGATTTAAACAATGCAGCCAGTACTTTAACATGTAACATTCAATTTTTAGCAGTTATTTCAAACACCAAGCCGATAAGAAAAATCTCCTGTAATGTTTATTACATACAGGGTTTTTGGTTGCCAAAGAAATCAGTGTTTTCCTGATGGGAATTATTTTTCTAGAAGACAAATATTCGTTAATCAGTACAGACTGCACACAGTTTATGTCTTCAAATAACCAAGACCTTAGTGCTTATTCTTAGAATGTGAAGCAACTCAAGCACTGATCTATGCTTTAGACTGATAGAGGGAATTCAGGTCTGGGCTACTAATTTTCCATATCTGGAACAGATAACTTTCTGTTAAGATATACAGGAGAAACTTGAAAACTATTGTTGTGGGACAACAGAGGAAAGAGAATTTATACCAACCCAGGCAGCAGAGGTGTTCTGGTCCACAGGTTTTGTAGGCACACGTCTGGGATTCTCAGCCAAACACAGTGGAGTTTCATAACAATGGACGGGTCCTGCCCATGGCCTCTCAAGGAAAATCAGCTCTGCCTTCCTGGCATTGTGGGTGTGCTTCTTCTTTGGAGGCATCAAAAGGTGTGGCAAATCTACTAAGAAACCTCATGATGCTTGTTGGAGCCAATTGAAGAAGGAGGGAAGCACCCCAAGGAGATGCTAAAGGGCTCTCGAATCTGTGGAAGGCAAATAAAGGGTTTGAAGACAGACTTGTTTGGAAATCTCAGATGTAGTTTTTAACAAAGGTGAAACACTTATGCAACAGCCCAGTGTGCACATCTCGAGGCAGACTTTTTCCCAACAGCAGTTCTTGAACCTTTTGTCAATTTTCAGGCAGATTTAGAAATGCACTGCAAGAATGAGAGCAGCTCACCTTCTGATCCAGCTATATCTAATCAGCTATCAAAGGAAAAAAAATTTTAAAACTTATTTCCTTTTTTTTAATTCAATCTGATTTGTAATGCCAAGAAGATATTATAGGGCCAAGATAATCAGAATTCTTTTCCTTTGTTATTACTGACTACGTGTACCTTTTATTTTCAAGAGATTTTAAGTTTTTTACAGAACACAGTTGACATCTCCATCATGTATTCTACAGATCTTGCATAATTTGTTTGTTTTGCCTATGAATAAGCTTGAACTGAAGTAACACTGTGTTTAAATTTCCGTTGGAAAACAGATCAGAGGATCAATTTGGTTGGAAAAGACCTCTGAGAGCATCAAATCCAACCTATGGGCAAACACCGCCATGGCAGCTAGACAATGGCACTAAGTGCTGCATCCAGTTTTTCCTTAAACACCTTCAAGGACAGTGAGTGACTCCACCTCCCTGGGGAGCCCATGACAATGTCTCCTTTCCTGTGAAGAAATTCTTCTACTGGCCAACCTAAACCTCCCCTGGTGCAGCTTAAGACAATATCCCCTTGTTCCATCACTAGATGTCTGACAGAAAAGGCCAGCCCCCGCCTGGCTATACCCTCCTTCCAAGCAGCTGTAGAGAGCAATAAGGTCTCCCTGAGCCTCCTTTTCTCCAGGCTGAACACGGCCAGCTCCCTCAGCCACTCCTCATAGGACTTGTGCTCCAGACCATCTCCGTTGTCCTCCTCCAGACATGCTCCAGCACCTCAATGTCCTTCGTAAAGTGAGGGGCCAGAAGTGGGCATAGCATTCGAGTGCCTCCGCAGTGCCGCGTACAGAGGAACGATCCCTGCCCTGCTCCTGCTGGCCACACCATTGCGGATACAGGCCAGGTGCCATTGGCCACTTGGGCACAGCTGGCTCGTGTTCACCCAACCTGACTCATCACAGACACAGAAATTCGGTAACCCGTCATGAGAAATGGATGAGACTGCAACAGCCTGACTGCTTACCTAAGTCGCAGCGTGCTCAGGGAGTCCTGCGGGCCCCATAGCCCGGGGCAGCCGTGACACACACGTTAAACGGTAAAACTCCGTAGCTCTTCACCAGGAGTCAGCGCAATGCCGGCGGCCCGGGCGCACGGCAGGACTCCCAGCCGCGGGCAGCACGGCTGAAGGAAGGTGCCGGCGCTGCCCCGGGCGGGGCGGGAGCGGCCGCGCCGGGACAGGGACAGGGGCGGGCGGGATAATGCGATCGCGGAGCGGCCCGGCCTCTGTCCCGCCCGCACATCCGTATCCCCCGCGGGCGCCGCCGATTGGCCCGGCCCGCCACGGCCCCGCCCCCTGCGCGCCGATTGGCCCGCCCCGCCACGGCCCCGCCCCCGCCGCCGCTCACTGGCGCAGGCCGGCACGTGGACCGGGCCAGCGCTGCGCCGGGCGCCAAATTCAAACCGGGGCCGCTCCGGGAGCGCCGGGGCCGCCGCCGCCCCGCATCGGCCCTGCCCGGCCGGGCAGCTGGTGAGTGGCGACCTGTGCCCGCCGGGCCCTCCGGCGCCCCTGGCAAACGTCGGCACCCTTCGGAGGGCTGCGCTAAGGCCACCGGGCGGCTGGGAGAGGGCAGCGCCTAGGCCAGGCCCGGGGTGGAGCGCCCCGCGGGAGCAGGTGAACTCGCTGGCGAGGGCGGCCGCGCAGGGGCTGGAGCGGGTGACGAAGGAGCTGGGAGCGCTTTGGCGCTGCCCTCCTTGCCCCCCCTGGGCCGCGCGTACCCAGCGGGGCCCCGGGGCCGTACCGGGGGTAGCAGTTCGAGGCCTCCTTGGGAAGTGACGCAGCCTACGGGAGGCTGGCTCGGGGTTCTTCCTTTGGCACTGTGTTACCGGGATCTCTCCTTGAGGGGGGTGGAGCAGATCGAAAGGGCCATGCTTGTGCCGGGTGGCAGAACACGCGTGCGATGATCGCAGGGCTCTCTGCTCCCTGTACACAGGGCATCAGCTCAGCTTGTTGTCTGCTGGACTCTGCTTTTTATCAATGTAGGAGATTCTTACCGAGAATTTTCTCGTTTACTTGCTGACCCCGTCAAATCTAGTAATGCCAAAGCCTCTTCTTTTTTTGGCATTTGTTTCAATTCTGCTTGCCATCTCTAATGATAAACAATAAGTGAAATTTGGGTATTGTTCCGCTATAGTTTGCGGAAAGGCACAGGCTCCACCGAATTCCTGATGGCATTATTAACAGTATTCTCACAGCATCTTACCCTGGTAGCAGTATCTCTGAATTTATTTTCTCTGCTTCCAGCTTTATAGCCTAAACCACATGTTGTCCAAAAGTTTGACATCTAAATTTTATGCTGCCCGATGATGAATTTACCTGGCTCTTGACAAATCTACAAAAGGAATTAGTAGCGCATTTAATTGGTGTCTATCTTAAATACCTTACTTCTGCTGCATTTAGTGTATTCCTTTGTAGTGTTCAGGATAATCTCTGCTTCCCCGATCTTAAACCACCTGTAAATTTGCTTTTCACGCGGTTGTGTAATCTGCTGCTTAGAGCAATCAGCTATGAGAATCAGCACTGCTATTTCTGTATTCTGCCTTCCCTCCCCTCCAGCTTGCTGGCTGAGGCTGGTCAAGTCATATTATAGCTAAGTCTTTCTGTAAAGCACATACACAATTTCCTCATTATTATGTACTTAATGATGCAAGTCGTCTACTCTGCAAAACACTCTCCCATTCTGCTTACACAAGGTGTGGGTTACGGAGGTGCAGTGTGATTTTTCAGTAGCTTTGTCAGCCTTATTAAATACTTTCAATGTTATTTTCCTTTTGTGTTTCTAGCTTTGTAGCAACTGCTGAGAATGTGTGCTCTGTGGGAGGTCTTGAGACGATTTGCTGCACCCTTTATGCTGTACCTTTTGTTTTGCAGGATTTGTTCCTCTCCCTTTCAATGGAGAGTGACAGTACAGATCAATAATGCGGACCAGCCCTTGCAGGCCCTTAATTCTCAAGAGACGAAAACTGACCCTCCCACAGAATGACGAACCCAGTACTTCAGCAAGAGATGAGAGCAGAGGTCAGGATGAAAAGGCTCCTAAGCAGGAGCAGAGGCAGGAAGACCAGCACAACAGACAGCCCCAAGACAAAAGGGACTGTGGCCTGCAGAAATTCCCAGCGGGAATAAAGATAATTGACCATCCTACAATGCCAAACACACAGGTGGTGGCCATCCCTACAAATGCCGATATCCAGAGCATCATAGAGGCATTGACAGCAAAAGGAAAAGAGTGTGGCAACAATGGACCCAACAAGTTCATTCTCATTAGCAGTGGGGGCACATCCCGTTCAGCAGGCCCAGCACCATCACAGCATCTCCCATCAGAGAAGAAAGCCAGTGCAGCCACCAAGGCTGCAGAGAGTCAAGAAAGAGAGAAGAATGTTGCCCAGACACCTGGTCTTGCAGAAAGTACAAGGCTCTGGCATTCAGGAGCTGATCCTGTGGTTGGACAGGAACAGGAGACCAACAGTATGTACCCTTTACCTGGTTTTTTGTTGGGGTTTTTATGTCCTGACAAAGAGGTGTGAAATGGGCCAAGGACTGCAGCACTTGTATCTTGGTATGCAGTAATTATTGATATTTTGTTAATTACAAAATACCTATGGATTTGATTCTAATAATCTGCATGGCTTTGCATATGTAGTGAAATCTGAAGAATTATAGTGGACATATATTTTTGGTGGAAGACACCTGAGCTTCTGACTTAGGTTTTCTGCTAAGTCTTTCTATTTCTTGAAATACTAGATCAACATTGTCCTGTTTTGGCTGATAGCAATAGTCTGGTTTGAGTGATTGTTTTTAAGGCTGCAGCTTTTTTCATACACATGAATTCAGGAAAGGTGAATTCCTTCCATGATATTAGTGTTACAATAACATCTTTGAGAAGTGTGACTGGTGCCTTCCTTTTGACAGCTGAGATGAAGGAGTAGCAGGATTATTTGTTGGAAAGCAGAGTTAAGATGAGGGGAAGGCTGTGTCTGTAATCCACCTGGGCTTCAGTAAAGCCTTTGACACCGCGTCCCACAGCGCACTCCTGGAAAAGCTGGCAGTCCATGGCTTGGCCAGGTTCACTCTTCACTGGATTAAAACTGCCTGGATGGCCGGGCCCAGAGAGTGGTGCTGATGGTGCTGCATCCAGCTGGTGCTGCATCCAGCTGGTGGGGTTCTCCAGGGCTCAGGATTGGGGTCAGTCCTGTTTACTCTCTATATCAATTATCTAGATGAGGGCATTGAGGGTATTCTCAGTAAGGTCACAGATGACACCAAGCTGGACGAGAGTGTGGATGTGCTGGAGGGCTCTGAGAGGGATCTGGACCAGCTGGATCCATGGGTCAAGGCCAATTGCCTGAAATTCAATAAGACCAGCTATCAGGTCCTGCAGTTGCATTGCAACAACCCCAGGCAGTGCTACAAGCTGGAGGAAGAGTGTCCGGAAAAGTCCCCAACAGGAAAGAACCTGGGGGTACTGGTCAACAGCAGATGAACATGAGCCAGCGTGCACCTGAGTGGCCAAGAAGGCCAATGGCATCCTGGGCTGGATCAGCAATAGTGTGACTGGCAGGAGGAGGGCAGGGATTGTCCCCCTGTGCTCAGCACTGCTGAGGCCACACCTTGAGTTCTGTTTTCAGTTTTAGGCCACTCATGACAGGAAAGGTGTCATTGAGGTGCTGGAGCATGTCTGGGGAAGGACAACAGAGCTGGTGAAGGGTCTGGAGCATAAGTCTGATGAGGAAGAGCTGAGGGAGCTGTGAATGTTCAGCTTGGAGCAAAGGAGGCTCAGGGAGCCTCTAAACTCTCTACAACTGCCTGAAAGAAGGCTGTAGAGCAGTCGGCATTGCCTTCTTCTCCTAGGCAACAAATGACAGGACAAAAGGGCACAGCCTCAAGCTGTGCCAAAGAAAGTTCAGATTGGACATCAGGAAGACTTTCTTCCCTAAAAGGGTTGTCAAGCATTGGAACAGACTGCCCAAGGAGGTTTGGAGTCACCATCCCTAAGATGGTTGTTCAAGAAACAACTGGATGCTGCACTCAGTGCCATAGTGTCATTGATAAGGTGGTGTTAGGTCACAGGTTGGACTTCAAGGTCCTGCAGGACTTTTTTAACCTAAATGGTTCTGTGATTATTACGTGGGCTTGTTATCCCAACAGGCAGTGGCGAGACATTGAGCTCTGTGTTGGACAACAGCCTCACCAACATCCAGTGGCTGGGGAAGATGAGATCTGATGGGCTAAATCCCTCTTCTGTGAAAGAAGACACAGAGAAAGAGAATCAGATGCCTCTGCGGCAAAGAGTCAAGGTAAGTAGGAGAATACAAGAGTGTGTGCTAAAATTTTTGATAAGGAAGTAATCTGTGTGGATCAGAAAACTTGCAAGAATTAGGCATCACTATCTCTAAATAACATGAGTTTAACCTTTACTGATATGAATAGCAGAACCCAGAGGATCCAGGGATGTCTATGAGCCTTCTTGTCAGCTTCATGAACGTTCATGTATCACCCCTTCTGTCTTTCAGACTGAAGAGGAGGCTGCTGCTGCTGCAATTCCTACTGCTGCTGTGTCCTCCTCATGGCAGGATTCAGTGTCAGAACGACCTCCTTACTCCTACATGGCCATGATCCAGTTTGCCATCAACAGCACGGAGAAGAAGCGCATGACCCTGAAGGACATCTATACGTGGATTGAGGATCATTTCCCTTATTTTAAACATGTAGCTAAGCCAGGTTGGAAGGTAACAAGCAGGCCCTCAGGTTGCTGTGGGTGATGTTACATGCCTTCTGGAACAAAATGAAAAGTTGTTCCCCAGCCTGCAAAGCAAGATGGAAGCTCATTTAAACATTCCATCCCAAACACACGGTCATTCCAGATGTTCACTGTACCACTTCTTGTACCTCTTGCCTCATCCTACTTAAACAAGATGATGGGATGTTTGATCGCTGGAGTGAGAATAGGGATCTCAAGAGTACATAGAATAAGAAACTGATGACAGGGTTGGCTGGGTACGCTGTGAATATGAAAGGAATGTAATCCCTCTGTTAGGGCAGCCATGTTTGAAGTAGGCCTTGCTGTGCTGGTAACAAAACTACTGCTTTTCAACCTCCCCGTTGCTCCTTTCTCTCCAGAACTCCATTCGGCACAACCTGTCCCTTCACGATATGTTTGTCCGTGAGACGCCTGCCAATGGTAAAATCTCCTTCTGGACTATTCACCCTGATGCAAACCGTCGCCTAACATTGGACCAGGTATATAAGGTGAGTTGCCTTGTGCAAAGAAAATACAGGCTATGCAGTTCTTAAATGCCACACCAGCCTGATGCACCTTATTATAACAGTAAGGTCAAGCTGCTTTGACATCTGACACTTTGTAGAAGCTGGATTCAGTCACTTCACTTGTCAAATAGACAAGCTCTGAATTTGAAAGAAAAGGTGCTGTGGCTTTGCTTTTGATCTGGAGCTTCTGTGGGATATATTTATTCTTCACATACCATGCCAAATATAATAGTCAGGTTGTTCAACTTCTTTCTATGGGCCTGATTCAAATTCCTAATGAGAAGCTGTCCACTGCAGCAAACCAGGTGTTCCTACACTGTTTGATAAGTCAGTCATAGAATGGAATTGTCCTAGCCCAGCTAGATATTTTAGGAAGATTTTGTCAGGGAAATAGAGCTTGGGAATCTGGTATAGGTGTGTTTAGACTTTTGTGTTTTCAGCAGTGGGTGGGTAGAATTAACTTTTGTTTGCTCAGATTGTACAAGTTTAAAATGTCCCATTTGTGTCCCTATTGGTTGATAACTTCATCCTAATTTTTTTCCTGCTCAATGTCTTCTGCTACCAGCCGCTGGACTTGGGGTCACCAACATCGCCTGAGTACTCTGAATCAGTAAGAATTGCCACCTGGCTCGGGGCTTGGTCTTCCATTCTCTTCTTACCAGTCACTGAAGGAAAGGACAACAGGCTTGGGGAGGGGGCCTGGGTCACTGCTGCATCTACTCATACAGCTCCATGCACACCCTTTGTGGGGAGCGGGGTCTAGCCAAAGGTTGATTGCCTTCAGATGGCACAGTCTCTCTAGCTGGTAAAGCTGCGTATCTTTGAGCAGCTTGGAAGCCTACTGCTGAAGTAGGCTGCAATGGACACCAATAGGTTTCAAAGAACAAGCCCAAACAGATTTCTGGTAAAATAATCTCCATGACAACAGTTCCAATATGTTCTGGGGCTCAGATCCAGAGAGAATGGGATCTCTCTCTGCTCCTTTTTCATTTTGGAACTCACTGTATTGTGACTCTTGGAAGGATGAACCTGTTTGCTGTTGCTCTTGCATTCAGCAGTTTTAAGCGATGGATTTGCAAGCATCCAGTCAAACACTTTTTTGTCACAGCTACAGCCTTGGCCTCCTTTTCATCTGCTCAGAATTCTGATCCCATTGTGGCCTCTGCTATTCCATTTAACATCTATCTGGTCTATGGTTTGTATAAACATCCAGTATACAATAAAGCCGTCCTATTCATTGTTCCTCAGGCACTGAGCGTGCCAAAACCAGCTCACTTCTGCAGTAGAGCCTGCAGCTGGAGCTGCTCTCATGTCATCTCTTTTCCTACACAGCTTTTGGTGGGCAGCTGGCTTTGGGATGACATGGCTGCAAGCCAGCAAGGGGCACAGACTGGCCTGAGTGCTGGGTGCTGACAGCTGCTCTCTCTGCATTAGTGCAGCACAGACCTCTGGTGTCACAGTTCTCAATGAGGCAGCCGAATAAATGTGGACTCTTTTCTTTTAATATCTCTTTTCTCCTTCTCCTCTTACCTATTTCACAATGACTGCAGCAACAAAAGAGTCGTCTTCCAGCTCCTCTGAAGAACATGGGAAGCAAAACTGAACCTCAGAATTCACGTAAGTGTCCACATCAGCCTAGGCCAAAGGGAATCAATCCAGTAAATCTGGGGCACTCTCACAGATTTCTTTAGGAACACAAGCAGAATGTGTATTGCCAGCTTTTATGCTCCTTACTGTCAGGTTTGAAGTGGAAAGCAGTGTTGTTGTGTCTGAGAGGATAATGATAGTGAGATGGTGGGCACTGGGCACTCAAATGGAGTGAGAGCCCCAGCTTGAGGGGTAGGATCTGTATCAAAGGTTATTTTCTTCTTCATGAGACTTTTGGCTTGGTATTTAATTCTTAAAATTAGCAGAGAAGGCAAGTGAGCTGATAAAATGTTTCTTTTGGGATGTCTAAAAGGACTTTCTGTAAAGTGCATGGATTTCAAGAGGTAGCAGTAGAGAGCAGGCAAAAGTGAGTCCCTTCTTTTCCCTTCCAGGTCGAAAGATGAAGCCTTTGCTTCCTCGTGTCAACTCCTACCTGGTTCCAATCCAGTTTCCTTTGAGTCAGCCTCTTGTCTTGCAGCCTTCCATGAAGGTTCCTCTGTCCGTGGCACAGGGAGCATCCCTTAACAGCTCAGAGAATTTGCAGAGCAATAAGCGTGTGTGCATTGCTCCAAAGGTTGGTTCCTTGTTTTCTGAGGCGTTTTCAGGGGGTTAGTGTGGTTCTCTTTTTTCCTCTTGGTTTTTTTTTTGTTTTTGTTTTTTTGTTTTTTTTTTTAAAGAGGTTCGAGGAGGGGACTAGGGAGGTTGTCAGGATTTTTTAAGGAGGAGTGTGTTTGTTAGGATCTTTTGTGTACTTTTTTTCCTATATCTCTTGTCTTCAATGAACCTTTTCTTCATATGGTTCCTTTGTGCATCTTTACTAGGTGCTCTAAAACTCCAAGCTCCTATCTAGGAGTTAGCCAGTGATAATCCTTGCTATCCTTTACTGTCTCTAGGCTGACTGTCTCCTAGTTTATTTGCTCTAAGGATGTTTCTATAATTCACTAGAGGAAGGGGCTCTATGGCTTGGTCAACACAATTTTTCTTTACTGCTGGGATGTGAAGAAAGAAGAATGTGAGGAATGGCTTTGTTCTGATCCTAAAACATTCATATTTTTGATAGCTCTATGGACAAGTAACAATAAGGAGCTTCTGAAAGAGAATATATTTCAGGTAGTCTCTTCCCAGAGGATTTCCATGTCTGCTGTTTGCTAATTCTGTGAAGATCACAGTTTTCTGGGCTCAAGAAAAACCAGATATTAAACAGATCCTTTTCTTGGCATCTCACTGACTGCTCTTGTATGCTTAGACATTGTAAAGCTTTAGCTTCTTCCATCCTGTCTAACCATAATCCTATTTTCCTTTGTATGCCTGCTGCTTTATGTTCTCTCCAGCTATGATTTATCTTTCTCCTGTGCTCTTTTTCATTTGATAACCTCATTCTTTTCCTCTTCCTTTTCTGTGGTTTCTGGGAAAGCTGTCCTCATTCATTTTGTTATTCCCATTTAGATAATGTAAGAAAAAAAATCAAAAAGGTTATATTTTTTCCAGAAATATTCAGCTCTCCTTCTGCCTGTACGCCCAGAAGCTCCTCAGAGGAGGAATGCTCTGAAGGGTATGACTTTCAGTCACTTAGCTAGAATCCTTCCCATGTGATCCTTAGGTTTTTTTCTATCAACTTCACAGAGATCAATCTAGGGCTCTTATAGTTACTGCTTCCTGAATAGCTTCCTCTCACCCTTTCTGCTGACCTTAAATGCCAGTCTTTCTTTTCTTTCCACTGTTATTTGGGTTTTTGAGTAGCTTAGATCCTTGCTTACTCACTGCATGCCACCTGTTTCATTGTAGATGTCACTGTCTGCAGAGGAGTCACCCTCTTTACCCACAGCTGCTGTCAAGGAGGAGGGTCAATGTGATGAAGATTTATTTTCCCTAACCCATCCTGTACAGGAGAACAGCTCCCAGCCTGGTGAGGAATTGTCTCCTTTCCCTGAGGGTGCCTGTAAAAAGGAGGAAGAAGGCTCTCAACTGGATCCCTGGCTGTCCCCGTTTGCCTCAACCGTAACGGTCAAGGAAGAGCCAAGTTTGTTCCTCCCAGACTCATCCACAGAGGGGAGGAAGCACTTCACCACACTGAAGTCCCCACCTAAGGCAGTTTCTGACTCTTTGGTTATAAAGAGGAGGGAAAGGCGGGAAGTGGGCAGATCCAGAAGGAAACAGCGCCTAGCACTGCCTTGTTCAGAAGAGCCTGTCCTTGTTTTGCCAGAAAGCAGCAGCTTTGACCCTTTCCGGTCAGGGGCAGAGCATCCCTTTCCCCAGGAAAACCAGCCCCTTGAGAACATATCACAGCTCAACTGCTCACAGGGAGAAGAAGGGGCCTTTAAAACACCAGTCAAGGACATCTTCAGCAAACTGCCCATTTCTTCCACTCCCAGCAAAGTCTCAACCACTACCACCCCTTCACTAGAGGTCCTTGACCCCTTAGCCAAGGGAAGCCATGAGCTAGACTTCAGTCCAGTGAAAACCCTTCAGTTGCCATTCACACCCCTCCGGGACAACCAGGACTTGCTGGGTTTTAACAGCACACCCCTTAAAAACCCCCTCTTTGATTCTCCTCGGGAGCTGCTCAATACAGAGTCCAGTGACATGGTCCATGTACCTCTCACAAGTTCTCCAGCATTTCTTCGTGACACTTCCAAGCAGTCTTCTGTTGAACTGTCAGCCTCTGGCTTTACTGAAAACCGGTCATTCATGGAGGGCCTTATCCTGGACACTGCAAACGACTGCATGAGTCTCAGCAAAATCCTTCTAGATATCAGCTTTCCTGGTCTTGAGGATGAAAATTTAGGAACAGACATTAGTTGGTCTCAGCTCATACCAGATCTGAAATGATCTGGCCTGAGGACTGAATTGGACTTGTTCTGATGTTACAGAAAGCACTCCACTCTTCTGAGATTCATTCAAGTAATCTAATGCTTTTCACTAATTCCCACATCCATGGGAATAGAGGCTGTTATTATCTCCTGCTAAGCTGGGAGACTGCGCCATCAGCTGCTATGGGTTTCCTTTATTAGATGCTGTAGACTTTGAGTGGAACAAGATGATAGAACCTCTCTAGCCTTGTGCTAGAGATAGCCTCTCTCCAGGGATTCTTATCATGACAACATCTAGGTAGGCCCTGAGTGGCATTTGCTACTCAAGATATCAGAAGAAACAAACACTCTTCACTATCATAGGAAAGAGCCTAGGAACCTCCTCCTAGCTCTGTCCTTATCCCCCTTTACTTTGTTCCCCTATTACTTAGTATCTTCTGTCTAGTTTTAATGGCTGTAAATACTGTACATTCCTTAAATTAGCCCTTAATTATAATAATAAATTTATTATTGTAGGGTTATGGAAATATTTGGCCTGGTAAAGGTTTGACCTAGAATGTGTTGTCCATATGTTCACATATCTTGTATTCCTCTATCCTAGTTAAAAGCCCAATTCCCCCCCCCCCCCCCCCGCCCCCCCAAAAAAAAAAACCACATGGTCTAGGTTGTTCTAAAGATCTGAGCAATTGTCTACATGTGACCCAAGTCACATGAACTGAAACTGAAACAGGTTATCTGGATTGCAGCATAAAATCATGGCTTGGCTTCCTTTTCCCAGGCTGGAATAGAGAAGATCTTGGATCAAGCCATATAGCTCTTCTGATTCCAGAGGTCTATTATGACCTAGAGGACATGTTGCAGTAAGATAGACCTCAACTGAATGGTTAAAGCTGCCCTCATTACAGTCAGCAGTTGAAAATGTAAAAAAGAACCTATAAAGGGACTTCTGATATTTCCACTGAAAACTGACCTCTGGAAACACAAGGTATGTATCTCTTGGTGCAATAGAACAACTCCCAATTCTCTAGAATTTATGTCATAGAAGATATTGCCATGGCAAAGATCCAATCCTTCTGCTTGCAGACAAGTGGTGACTCCTGTATCCAAATACTCAATAAAGCTTCTGTGGGAACACAGCTGAGTGTTATCTGTACCACCCCCAGCAGCCTGCCAGGGTTGGCCCATAGAGTGAGCAGCCCCTTCTTATCTCCTGTGTGCTTTGTGATCCCTGAGTGACCATTAGGACATTCTCAGGCCTTGCTGGCCAAACCACATTAGATTTAATTACTCAACCCACTGCTTCATATAACACTTTTTCCTGCTGCTTATGGGTAAATCCTGACTAAACAAGTAAGAAGCATACAAACATTACACCACCACCACACTAATTTCTGTATCTTCTAAGTGCAAAACAACTGTTGCTTGAAACTTTCTACTTTCCCCTATAAACATAAAACCAGTTGTAGATGTGTGTGGTTTTCAGAACTACAGTTCTGTGTATTTGTTAGAGATTATTTGCCCTCATAAAGTGTTTCCAAACTTTGGCTTAATGGTTATTATTTCAGTTTTTCTGGCGTTACAAGGCTGCAGCAGGGGCCTAGTTTTGCACACTTTCTACTAGTACTTCTAACACTCAACCTCCATTTCATCTCACTTGCTCCTAAGAGGATGTGTGCACACAGCTGCCACCTGGGAGCCAGCTAACTAAGATCAGGCCTCCAGCAAATACTGAAATTTTCTTGTCCTTGGTGTCAATTCCAGGCAGGTGCTCCCCTGCTGTCCCTGTCAGTTCAGGTGCTCTCACAGCCACCTCACATTTTTATTTTGAACATAGTAGTGCCATAATTTTGTTTCCCCTCTTGTTACGTATTCCAGTGAGAGCAGTGCTCAAGGGCAATTATATCAAAGAAGGTGGGGGGGAACAACAGAAAAAATTCCATTAAGCAATTCTACCTCTTGCTCCCAGAAGAGATGTCCCAATGTTTTGGCCAAACTAGTTCAAAGCACCAGGTGGTGATTCTTAACCACAAAATATGACTCTTTCTCTCCATTTACATTTGCCTGATATTCCCTCTGCAGGCTCAGTATTTGGGTTATAGTGTAGAGGCATGATCTTGTCAGGCACTGGATCCCCCTGTCCACCCTCCTGCAGTAAGAGCTGAGCCATACTTCATGTCTTTTCCTGAGCCTTAGAGCTCAGCTCTTTGCACAGCACTCCCAGGGCTCCTCTGAGTAATGTGCAGGAGCATCCCAGGACTGTCCTTGAGTTCTGATAATAGACAAAGCTGTTTAACACCTTCTAGCCTGTAAAAGCAAACACTACTTAACATAAAAAATGTAAGAGATCTGGGACACACAAATCTACAGGGAGCCAGCAAGTGCTGTGGATGCTCTGCTCCATACCTGGAGTGTGACAGACACAAAGGAGAAGGTAATTCCCTTTCACTGGTTGAATGGGGTTCCTTCCACTATGTTTTGTCATCTGTAAAGGACTGGATGCCCCCTGAGATTAGGTAAGCAAGGACAATTGCCACATTTTCACTTTTGCAACTTGGCTGGTATAAGAAAAACTTGATCACTTTCCCCTATGGAAGAACAGAGACCCTGTTTTACATTGCAGAAATCTTTTTATGAGGATGTCAGACCTTCATTTCTCCCAGAGAGCAGTCTAGCTCTTAACAAAGGTGATTTTTTTTTTTTTTAAGTAAAATACCTGACTTTCTCTTTAAAACACGCTATAGGCTCAGAGAGAAAAACGACAGGCTTGAAAAATGTAGGCTGGTTCCTGAACAGAAATAGTTTCCCTTCCCACTTCCCTTTTTTCCAGAGTAGGTGAGCTACAACTGGATAAAAAGATATTCAGAGCATAACAAAGTATTAGCTGCCTAGGATGAAGAAGAAAATGTCCTGCTCCACTACTCATCTCAGACTGGCTTCTTTGCTTTGAAACAGAGTAATGTCAAAACCATGAATCTGAGCTGCTGGTGCAGGTCAAATGATACATTTGTCCTTGTGTTTCAGTTACATTTCTTGGAAAAATAAACATAATAAATACCAGTTACAGTTTATAGGCAATACAGGCAAAAGATTATACAAAGCTGATTCTCTTCCACATCTCAAAATTTGTGGGAAGCCATAGAGCACACTGATGAACTGTTTGCATACAAATATATAATCAGAATTATTTATCTTCTGTTCCAGCAGTGCTCTTGTTAGAGGGTAGAAATGAGCTGAGACACTTATCACAGCATGAAAAGGGTCCTGGTTTATTCCTCTTTACAGCTCAGCCGTCCTGACTCCGGCTATTCACTGACTCTGGCTGCAGCAAGCTCCTGCTGTAGGTTTCCCTGGCAGCTTCTGACTGCTGGTTATTTCCTGCTAAGCCATGACTGCATGTATTGGTTTGCAGACTTGGAATACAGGCTTTTACCTGGCTAGACTGTGACTGCAGACCCAGAATGTCCTCACAGCAAGGCTTCTCTCCCCAGGATCCTTCTTCATGCTTCTCTCATTCCCTCTTCTTCAAGGCTCTTTTTCCTTCATGATCCTCCCCTCACCAGCTAACTCACTCCCTTTTATCACACTTGCCTTTATTGGCTATATCTGTGACTCATCAGGGGCAAGGCTGTATGGGGTAATCAACACAGCTATTACCTGTCAGGGGTGAGGTCATTTGTATTCCCTTCTACAATCTTCTACATCTGCTTTTTTGTTTTGTTTGGGTTTTTTTCACCAAATTTAAAACCAGAAATAGCTAATGATGTTAATGACTTAAGAAAGTCAAGGAAAACAGCTGGCACAAATTATTATTGAGCTACAGTCAGGCGTGGATTTATGCTCCAATGCTTCCTGTTGGTCTCTATTACCTTCTCATGGATGTACAGGACGTTGCTGCCAATAGGGCCTCCGTTTATTTAGCTGTGTGATTTGTAGAAGGTTGATTTTCTGTACTCATTTGTGGTCACAAACAAGAGACTGCCTCATTAGAATCCTGATTGTGTAAAGGATGGACCAATTTTCCAATAGGACAAAAAAACCTCGTCATCTTCACTGGACTTCGGAAGAACTTCTTAATATTGTTGATGTTTTCTACAGAATAATGTTTTTCACTACCAGTACAGTATCTTGTCTTGGTGCACTATATTCTTTCACATTTTATGTGTTTTTCTATAAATTTTAATAAAGACAATGTTTTCGATCATATCATTATGCAACAAACAGGTCAGACCATTCCATCTCAACTTTATACTTTTCTCATGAAGTAACATGTTTAAATTATTTATGTGTTTTGGTATATTTTTGTTCTGAATTCTGAGATTGTATGTTTGTGTATGCACAAAACTATTTTGGATTTAAGCATTTCAGCTTAAATTTCTGTTGTGGATAATGCATGTATATTGCAAAGCCCTGAAACACTTGATTTAGGTGTATTTATTTATATGAGTGGTGGTCTAATCTGTCCTGAGTTATCGATATATACATGTATTTTCCACTTTAAGCTTCACTTTAGGGAACCTTCTGTTGAAGCAGTTTTGACTGCTCTCATGGTAGCCCTAAAGTTTTGGACAATTTGATATATTTAGCATCCAATCCAATTCCTCCATGAGAGAAAGAAAAGTAAGGAATGCAGCAGAACTGACATCATAAAGCATCCCTTGGAACTTGTGGGATCACTGACAATGCCTTCAGCATCAATGTGGTTTTCCAAGTATTTGCAAGTAATGATGTCAATGACACAGAATGGTCTGATCTGAGGAGCTCCACGCTGTAGCTAATTAGTTCCAGACAGTCTGCACTCTGCTATGCATACCCATGGGACTGGCATGCTACAGTGATAAGAGCTGTTTTGCTGTTTCCCATGGCTGACTCTCGGGTTTTATTTATTTGCTGTTTTTATTCAAATCTTGGAGTCAGGAGACCATGAGATAATCTCAGTTGTCATTTAAATCATGCCAAGGCCTTGCCATCAAGAACGTAACAAACAACTGGTGCACATACAAATGCAGCCTAAAGGCTAGGAAACCAAAGGAGTCCAGTATTTAAAATCAAAAATAAAATTACATTGTTACAGCAGCATTGTTTTCCATCAAATCCCTGGGGTGATAACACATCCCTCTGCCACTGTATGTGCATCGTGTACACAAAGCTGTTTCTGCACTACAAGTACTACTGTGCTGGTGATTCCATCATAAAACCCTGAATTGTCTGAGCAGAAAATAGCCATGCTGAAAATCAGCCTCAGGTAGAGTTATTCTGCTGGGGAGAGGAGGGGCAGGGAACACAGGGAATGCAGTTCAAGCAGCCCAATTGCTTCTATAAATGAGACCTCAAAAATATTTTGCTCAGATTAAAAAACCCTTTGTAGCAAACCTTTTCAAGAAAAGACCTAGTGTCTCCCTGCTTTGTATGGATTTTTGTCAGGGTGTCCTTGGCTTTGACGTTTCCCTTTTTATGAGCTGAGTGAAAATTTTCCAGGTTTTGGCTGTTACAAACATTCTTTTAAAAATCTATTTCACATCCTTAGCAGAGTCAGCTGGCAACTAAAATCTGAGAAGCGATTTATTCAGTACAGAGTGTGCCCCAGCACAGACTTGCTGGAGTGTGTGGAGAGTTCTTCCTGACCTTGTTCTTTATGATTTCCAGTAGCTGAACATGGCAACATGAGCTCTCTTGTGTCCAAGGGACTTTTGCTGGCTGTAGTGAGTGGGTGATACAAGGGAAGATCTTGGTAAGAGGAAGATGTCTCAAAGAGTCAAATGGAGATAGGGTTAAGAAGACAAAGAATCATCTCGGTTGTAAAATACCTTAGGATCATCAAGCCCAACCATTAACCTGATACAGCCAAGCACACAACAAATCCATGTTCCTGAGTGTCACAATCTACACATTTCAAAAGCCTCCAGGGATGGTGACTCAACCACTTGCCCAGAAAGCCTTTTTCCAATGCTTGATAAACCTGTCAATAAGCAAATTTTTCCTAATATTCATTTCAAACCTCTGCTGGCACAACTTGAGGTTGTTTGAGAGCAAGAAGAGTCAAAGGTTGGATGAGGACCACAGATTCAAGAGTCCTCAGGTTTAAGACTGAGGCATAATGATTAGGTACCACACAAAAGCATTAGAGATGTGAAATACTTATTTTTGGTCTTGGGTTTGCCTCTCCTACAAGGGTTGGGCCAAGTGCCTTGCACGTAGCAGCAAGGAGAAAATACACTGTGAAAAAGGTGCCAATTCACGAAGCAGGACTGAGGTGTTGTTCCTGAAAAGCGAATCACAACAGGAGCATGACTTGAAAGATTCACTCTGTGAACTCCAATGCTTGAATTACTGCATTTTGAAATAAAAGTCTGCCTGAACAAGAGAACAGGAGGTGGGCTGCAACACCCTTTACAGTGCCTGACTCCCCCACTGGTTAAATTAATTTCAGCAAGTTATACTGCTGACGATGAACAACTTGACTGATCTCAACTGCTTTAAGGTGCAAAAGAAGCCATTTACAAACAAATAAACCAGGAAATATCAGAATACACCTGGCAACTGCTGATAGGGAAGTTTTCCACAGCATCTGATGGGAGACTCTGAAAGTAAAACCTGTCCCCAAAGGAAATTACACTGGAGGCATAAACAGCCATCAGAGACATTCTTACCTTCCAAGGACTATATCTGGGCTTCATTTTGAGCAAGATGAGATCTGCTCCGATTCTACTGTTAGCTGGGCACAGCCAAAAGGTGTATAAGTGATTGTCTTTTTTCTTTCCTCTTGTTCTTTTAAATGGGGAAAAAAAAAAAAGTTGTTATAGAAGCCCATAAACAGCCATTCAAAGTACCTTGCCAAGACTCTGTAGGTGGTTTTAGTAATAAACCCACACATATGCATACCAAATTAGGCTTTACCAGGCAACTCTAACTCTGGCTTTTATTGTTCAAGTATTCAGCTTCAGGGACATTCTCTGGAAGGAGCCTTAATGGTGTAAAGGCTTCATTATTATTTTTATGGCATTATGTAGAGACTTAGAAAAAAGTGCCTGTGTTAGTGTCAAGTGCATTCTTAGCCTCAAGCTAAGTGGATAATGGAAATATTGTTCTCCCTATGGGTGGGAAGTGGAGGGACAGTGAAATGAAACAACTACACAGAGACACACAGAAGAGAGACATCTTTGTGACTACACATTTTCAAGTACTGTGCTATCAGCCTTAAATGCATAACTATCCTTCATCTCAGGCTCTTGCACACTTCTGTGAGTAAGCATATTCCTACCAGGAATTATTCTCTACTTTAAACCTCATGCTGAGCACAGAGAAGCTCTAGCAGGAGTAAGACAATTGCCATTGCTATGTGCATCAGTGGAAATGCACATCAGTGAAGATTCTTTCCCCTCCTGAAAACAAAGCCAAAGTCTTCTAGAGTGATTTGTGTAGCTGTGTAATGGAAGGGGAAATTTTGTATTGCCTGCTGCATGATCAGCAATTGTTCTGTGACAACAATAACTCAATACAGAGAGGACACAAATAATTTTATTTATAATGATATTATGTTCATAATTATATTTATAATGATCAAGAAATATTTATACAGCAGAGGAGTTTCATGCTGGGCAACCCTGTTCCAAGTTTGCCATAGTGCAACCATAAATCTATCCCATAGGGCAGATCCATACAGAGACTTGACCCTAAATTACCTAACGAAGCAAACTATTCCACTTTCTGACTGACCTTGCTGGCAGGACACACTTTGCTGTCCAGCAGCCGAGCTAAACATTATGTACATCTGAGATGACATTTATCCCAAGGAAACTTGCCAGACATACTCACAGATACAAATACTGCAACCTTTTACTTACTATCTCAAGAATACAAAGGTATTTTATTATACAAACAGACCAACTGGAGGGAATTCAAAGCAGTGGAACCTTTTCTTTTTCAAAGAATCTTTTCCAGAGATGGAAGAGAGAGAGAAGCATGCATGGTTTGCCTGAGTAAGGTTTGTCCTCTCATTCCTCCTCTGCACCATCTGTGCATGCACAGACTGCTCAGGCTGTGAGAATGGAGGAGGATGAGCAGAAAGTTGCCTCATTGTTATCCTGCAGTATCCACCACAAGGAATCTCCTGGCTTTGACATAGTTGCTACACCCAGGGTCACTTTTACACCCACTTGAAGCTTACACTACTACTAAGAGGGTGCACTGGAAAGTGGTGTACCATAAAAACAACCTCTGTGCTGGTTACATTATGTCGGGGCTATTGCTGAGCTCTGCAAGCACCCAACTTGTCACAAAAGAAATGTAAAGCTCTCCATTTACAATCCACCCTCCCACCTGCACTGTGTCAAATCTCAGGAGGACAAAATAATACTTTCCAAACTGTTGAAAGAGAAAAATTCAAAGCTGAAAAGAAATTTCTAAGAAAGGCAAGCAACCATTAGAAGTTGCAAAAGTAGCAGGAGGATATTTTAAAGAGGAATTATTAGGCTAGTTAAAGCTTCCCAGAAGTGAGATACAGGGAAAACCTCTGGCAGAAGACCTCAGTCTGTGAAATTTAAAGCCAAACCAGTGAAAGCCCTCAACAGAGCAGCTTGGGATACTCCCTAATGCTCCTGGCAGAGGGAAGTAAAACCTTTGTTTCATATTCTTTAATCTGTCAGCTGCTTCCTTCAGCAAAGGAGTCCATTTTTCCCCTTTACTACTCTGGGTACAATTAATGAATTTCTTCCAACAGAGGAGTAGCTGACTGGAATATATCGATCCTCTCTTGCTTCTTGGCTGGGGAGACTGGCTACTGGGAAACGTTGCTCTTCAGTGCCTTTCCTTAGAAGTATGGGCACCACTTCTGATTTCTTCAGGGTTTCTCAGGCATGGAGGTGATCAGGTCTAGGAAACAACACCCACGAACACAGGTAAAGTGCTTAGCACCTGGAACCTTTTGCCCCCCAGAGCTCTCAGTGACCTGCAACTGCTTGAACTGGAAGGCCAAGCTGGTAGCTGGAGCAAGGAGAAGGGCTTTTATACTCTGGGGAGACAAAGTGTTTCTTCTATTGCCTAAATAGCACTATAAAAATTTCTATATGAAGGGTGCAGAATATCAAGGCATAATGGGTTATGATTACTTTATGTGACTGCATCAGAAAATAGTTTATTGGTGTGTATGGGATTGTGTATGAATATTTTCCTCAAAATCAGTTTTATTTTTCTGATACGGGTTACTGGCAAGTCATACTTTTTCAGGGCCTAGAAAAGATGACTGGGAAAGGTATAACTGCTGCAAAATCCCCTTAAATTTACTGCACTGTAGTCTGATTTCTCATTAGAAAACCTTTAGAAGTGTCCATTCTGAAAAAGAAATTTAAAAAAAATCAAAAAAAACAAAACCAGAAACCACCTAACCTACTTAGTAAATGGGCTATGTTTAAGAAGAACAGGATGGAAAAAGTAATAGCTGAAAAAAAAAAAAAAAACAACAGTGACCTAGAACCCTGCATGCCTCTTACGGGAGAAGATAGTACCTCAGCTGACTCCACCCCCATAAAAATGCTGGAGGTTTTTGCCAGATCTAGGAACTAACACATCAGGATATAAAGGGTTAAGTGACCTGCAATTAGAAGCAGAAGGGATGAAGGAGGGGAGAAAGCTTTAAACAGGACTTGAAGATTTCTCCCCTTTGAGGTACAGAGAGAGAAATATTTGATGAATTAGGGGCCAGGACTAACTGGTGAGACCCAAATGCAGAACTGCTCAAGCAATGGCTCCATCCCAGCTGCAAGGCAAACCAATTTTGAGTAGGCTTTGCCAAAACGCCCTGCAAAATAAACTAATAAAGGGTGGCTAGATGAAAGGAGGTGCTGGGACTGGGAACTAGAAAGGCTCCCTCCTCTTCATTCCCATATACACATCCAGGGTGGGAGGTGATCTCATCAGAAATTGTGTAACTCTGCCCATAGGCTTCAAGGCGGGAACTGTAGATAATCCAGTTCTAAGATGTTTTCTAGCACTTTACAGTTTTAGGGCCCCTACTGAGGCTTTAAGGAAATTGGCAGTGGCCTTGCTACCATCATTGCATTTTTGTGGCTGGCTTGCTGAGGTATTCACAGTCAGCAGGAGGGGAAACACCTCTTGGCCCTGTGTGAGAGTAGAGGTGCATGATTCAGTACTGCTTTACATGGATGGTTAAAGCACTTGATGACAAGCCTTGAAGAATACTCACTCAGTGAGGCCACAGGAGGTCAAAAGTGAGTGTAAATCAGGAACCAGAGCAACCCTCAGGCAAGAAAACAAGACTTGGGAACACAGTTTCCCTGGAAATATCCATTACTTAAATTCTCTTCCTAATTTGACTCAGAGATAGATAAGGACAGCTCAAAACACCTCTGAGCTCTTGTTGGGACTCTGCCTGCATTATGGTATTGAAATCTGGCCTTGGAGTGTAAAGCAGCTGGAATGTATTTCTACTCCCATTCCTGACAAATCTAGGGATTAAGCGGAAACCATAATACCTTGTATTGGATTTGCTTCTTAATATTTCATATTCACTTCTTTTATACACAATTTAGAACACAGAAGTGGCATCAGTAATACTGGAATGATACATACTACTAAGATAGAAAATAAAACAAAAGGAGCAACAGAAAGCGTCCTTTTGCTGTAACTTTTCTGGTCAGTTGCTGCTATTCCCTCTATGTTGCACAAGCAAGTGGTTTCACCCCTTGACGGCTTTCCTGGAAATGCAATACTGTTCTTAGCTTCACAGCTGAGTAAAGTTTTGGTTCCTCCTCTGTAGTGATATCAGAACTGGTGCTTAATGGGGCAGTGCATTAACCAGAGAAAAGGGATCAAAATGAGACAGCATCAGTTCAAGTTAAAATTCATAGTTTCAAGCAGGACAACATGGAGACAGAAAGTTGGCAAAGGGAGCTCTACCGTGTACTGTCTCCCCTGAGAGAAGGGATGTCTGCTCTGGTCCAGGCAGCCCACACTGCAGCAGTGTCAGCACTCTTTTGGTATAAACGGGGAGCCAAGTCTGCTGGTATCAACAAGCCAGTGATTTTAGGCTTCTGCAATATCAGAGGGGATTGCTCTCGATAGAGTGGGGTGAAAATGAGGGCACAGTCGAGCACAATAAAACTGCCTCGGCTGGAAGCACAAACCAGACCTTCAGCATTTCATTCAAGCTACACAGAAAAATCCTTCAGTGCAGCCTTTCGCAAAGGCATGACACTCTCTGCAGAAATGAGACTGGGCATGCCTGCCAGGAGCCTTGAGGAGGATACTCTCTCCCATTTACCAAGGCACTGCTGCATCTTCCAGGCTGACCCGAGCTGCTGCCAGTGTTTACAGAGACACGGAGATGCGTCAAAGCCCCCTGGCAGAGGAGCGCGCAGGCTGCCGCCGGGAGATGCGGCGTGTCCCCATGGAGCCGGGGACAGGCGGGCACACACACACACAGACACACACAGACACACGAGGACACACACACGTTCACACACACGGACACGGACACGCGCGGTGCGTGCGCGCAGCCCGCCGGGGTAAGTCCAGCCCCCAGCAGCCGGGCCATCCTCCTGCTGCTGGATTTTTCCAGCCGGAGCATCCTGCCGGCTGTGCCGTGATTTATGGAAAGCGGTTTCTGACGCGCGGCTTTTTCTATTACGACAGGGACCCACGGACTGGAGGAGGCAAAGCTGCAGTCAGGGCAGGAGAAGTGAGGGAGAGGAAGAGGCGGGAGCAGAGGGACACGGAGGAGTGGAGAGGACAGAGGGAGATACAGGCACCGAGACACTTCGGAGATGGGAGAGTTATAACTAAGAGAGCAGGAGGAAAGGCAGAGAAAGGAAGAGAAAGAGAGCCGTGGGGAAGGGAAAGGGAAAGGAGATTTGAGACTGAGTCAGCTTCCAGAGGGCAAACAGCAGGAGACGAGTTCAGGGAACAGCCCAGCATACCAAGAAGGACCTGCTCCGTCTGAATCTTCACCATGAGCACAAGGAAGAGCTGCCCCCTGCCACTGGGGCAAGGAGACCAGGAGGAAAAGCAGAGCGAGGGTACTCCTGACCTGGAGCGACAGGAGTGTGAGATGGAGCTCAGGAACAAAGCTATTCTGCAACAGAAGAGGCGCCTCAAACAGGCCACCCAGTTTGTGCACAAGGACTCTGCTGATCTGCTGCCCCTGGATGGCTTGACGAGGCTTGGCACCTCCAAGGATCTGGTGAGCCCAGTGGGACCCCCTTTGGGAGGGAGTCGTCCTAATAGCCTTCACTCTGGTTGGGAACTGCTGTCAGGCTTTGGGAAAGGATCACAGGTTCAGCAAAAATGAAACTTCCCTTCAGGATCATCTAGGAGCAGGTCAGGGGGTGGGGGAAGAGTTAATCACTCATTTGCTCGCATCCATCTTCTTGTGCCTCCCCATAGGAACCAAACTCCTCAGGCAGATATGGACTGGAAGGACTCTCCAGAATCCAAATTTCCATTCACCCAGTACCTATATATGTTCATGTGACATGTGTATTTCCATGTGGGACATCTCTGAAAGCCCACATGTATTCCTGCATGATCCAGCTCAAAAGCAGAATGCTTCCTGGACTCAGCAGGGAGGGAAGAACTATTCATGAAACTCTAAGAGACTTACATTTGACCTTGTCTCACCTTTTTGCATTTTTCTCTTCCCCCCACTCTGTGGATTTATGGAGGGGCAAGCAAAGGGCAGGACTGCAAACCAGGCACACAGGCAGATGCAGTGCCTGGCACTCTGGATGTCTCCTTTGGGGAGGAGGCACTGGAGCGAGGCCTGTGGGCATCTCCTTGTGGTGACGTGGATCAGGATGCATCAGGGAGGGAGGTATGTTCCAGGAGCCTTGGCAGTCTGTGGTCTGGAAGGGCTTCCCCAAGGCTGGAAGCAGATTCCCACAGGATCTATTACTGGCTCAACTGCACACATACTCTCCTTGCTCTGGCAGGTCTGCTGTCCAACTTCTCTCCACTGTAGAGTTAAACTGCTCAAGGATGTGGAGTTCTAAACCATGTTCCCAAAAGATGGCTCATGTCTGGTTGTGATGGGGGCACAATCCCTTGTTCCATCTGTGGCAGTGGGTGTCATAAAAGATCCTCCCTGCAGTCTGTGCTTCCCTCTGTATCCTCTGACAATTGCAGCAACACCACAGATGCTCTCGTGTGTGTGCCTCCAGTGATTTCCCAGTTCCCAAGGCACGCAGTGGCACAGGGCCCCACGTGTGTGGGACCAGCATGTCCCTGGCACTGAATGGGAGCTAATCCTCCTGGCTGAAACCCTGGGGAGCAGCGGCTTGCAGATGAGGGGTCAGTGCCACGTTCCCATGCTGGCACATCCTGCCGCTCCTGCCTCCCTCCCTGCAGCTCCCTCAGCTGCCTCAGCAGCTGCTGGGAGTCTCTGGCATGGCAGGGTCCAGGGCAGCTCCCCCAAGTCACCCTGAGCTGTCACCTCCTGTTCCGCAGGCACACACAGGGCTGGCACAGGGACTGGTGTGGAGTGTCCCTCTGGCACTGCGCACTGCCGTGGCTGGAGTGCCAGGGCTGTGTCACATCAGTGCTGTCTTAGCGAGGAGCAGGGACTCTCCTCCTGTGGGGAAGGAGCTCTGGCCACCCTGGAGAGGCAGTGCTGGCCCTTGGGGCCTGCAGCACTGCAGCTTGAACATCCCCTCAGGAGCACAGCTGGGTGTGACCCTGGGCCCTTCCCGGGGCAGGGGATGGAGCCACTTCTGAGACTTTCAGTGTGTTTGCTGACCCCAGCCACGAATGCAGGCAGAAACATATCTACCAGCTTTGCTTTGGGATTGATTCCTGCCACAGTGTGCCTCAAAATGACAGCTGGCACTCTGAAGCCACAAGGGATTCCTTGAGCGAGACAGTCCTTGTCTAAATCACTTGCCATGAGCATCTCTCCTGCTGGAATTAACCATTCTAAGCAGGAGAACTCACTGTATGCTGACAGCATTCAGTCACTGCAACCCACTGCAAACTCCATGTCTGGTCCATAACAATAGCTGAAACATTTTTACCATGGACCTGGGGAGCAGTGAATAAAGCATGTTTTTTTCTCCCATGAACATTTTGCTCTGGTGTTAGAGGGCACAAAATAAAGTGTGGTTACCGTGCCAAATTCACACACATAGTGCCACACCTGGGGTCAGTGTGGCACCTCTGTTTTTGCTGTAACTTGGAGCAAAAGAAGAACAAGGTCTTAGATTTCCAAGAGGGATTCAGCAGTTCCTGCCACTCGATGGGATACTGTGATGTTTTGGGCACTGCAAATCAGAGTCCAAAATATGCTTTTGGCTTATTTCTAGAGGCACTTCTCCAGCACTATGAAAACCCCATCTCTTTTTCCTAAATTGATCTGACTCCCTCCTGGAGGACAGGAATACTGAAAAAGGGATGTACTGAAAATGAGCAGCAGTAGGAAGTGCTGGAGAGTTTGATTTGGAGAGACTAAAACACCCCTGACTCCTATAGCATTTACACTTGGAGGAAAGTTTAATTAATTCCCCAAAACAGATCTCCATTGATAGTGCCTGACACTCCAGCTGTGGCAGCTCCATGTCTTAAAATTAGAGCAACACCTCATATAATTTAAAATAAAATACCTGCTTTCTTTTGCAGTCAGAGGCTGCTACTTTTTGCCACTCTTTTCTGTGTATTCTGGGTGTACACTCAGCTTATGCAATGCATCCAGCAGTGCCTGTGATTTGATGGGCCCATCATGTCTCCAGTAATAAGTAATTATATATTTCTGTGGGGACCTCGTGTTTCCAGCTCAGCAACAAAAAACATGATCAGTTTGGGTGTTTGGTTTTTTTAATGGCAAAATAAAAAATAAGTAGCTACATGGGCTAAAATATTCTGGAAGTACCAGGGAGGTCTGAAGAGTTGGCTTCTCACCTCCCAAAAATCAAGATCCCCAGCTCGTACAATGTTACTAATCATAACAAGGCCTGGAAGTTTCACATTGGAGAACCTAAACCTTTCCTAAGTTGCACTGGGAAACTTCTTTGATCCCTCTAAGTGCCCTGAGAGGGAATCCATTCCAGCTCCTGGCCACAATATCCTCCCTTACCATCCTCTAAATCTAATTGTTTCTGACTAGTCTAAGAGCTACAATGGTCTCTCCACTTCTTCATCTTGCTGGTGAGAGAGAAGACAGGCAGGGCCCTAGGAGTCTGCTCTTGAATCAGATGCCTCCAAAATCCCAAAGCTCAGCTAAATCCCCACCAGCACTTGGCCTCTTCCCAGCCTAAGCGACAAGAAGGGGACAGAGGTGGCAGCTGCAAAGGGCTTGGTCGTTCTGTGGGAGAGGTTGCAGGAAGAGGGAAAGGTCCTTGGTATGCCATATTGTGAGAGGCAGGAGGGAGGGTGGGAATCTGGAGACCCGCTGTTTGTTCCCTGCCCTTTTCCCATGGCCCAGATGTTAGCTGGCAGCCAGACTGGCACTGTGCTCAGAGTATTTAGGGAGCTAAGCACAACGACCAGCTGTGCTGTGGGCCGCCACAGTAGGCTGGGAAAAGACCAGGAACAGAGAGATATTTTTACCCCACTTTTTCAACTGCTGCAGTGTTTCTCATGCAGCATGTGAATGATCTGACTGTCACCCCTTGAGTGGCAGGGAAACAGAGGAACGAGGGACTTGGCATCTTGCAAAGAGCAATGCTTGAGTGTGAGCAAAGAGCCAGTGACAGCCATCCTGCACCAACCATTGGGCAAATCTGACAAGTCAGGGTGCTTTGAATTGCAGTGCGCATCATTCTCTGGCCTCAGCTCTCTGGCCATACATGAAACTATTCTGAAACAAAAGTAACCTGTGGGGTTAATGCAGCCCAGCTCATTGGCAGGTCTGGTCTACTTCAGGTGTTTGGCCCATCCGTTGACAAGACCCTGCATCAAACTGCCGCACCACCTAGGAGATGACTTAATTTTTTCTTTTTCTTTAGAAAGATAAAAACAACAGTTTAAGATGTAGCACACTAACCCCTTTAGATTGTTTTCCCCTTTCTTCAAACAGGCAGTTGTTACTGCCATGGCCAGCTCAGAGCTCTCCTGCAGAACAGCCATGCGGCTGAGTACCTGGAAAAAATGACAAATCTACCTCCAGCAGGCACCTGTATCATTGGTGTTTCCCATAGTTCATTCAGTAGCTGTGCAGGGACTGGATGGATCAATACTGGGCAAAACCTAGAGCATCTGATGGCAGAGAGCAGAGACCAAGTCCAAGAAACATGAAAAACTCGTTTTAGTTTCCCCCTCAGAGTGCTTCCTGCTTCACTACAAATAATTGCTCGTACACCTAAAATATCTGCAGTCCTGCCTTCTTGCCCACATGTGCATCACACACATGCTGCATTCCTTGTGCCCTCCCACATTAGAAGGTGTGAATGTGCCTGGTGGGATGTCAGCACACACCCAGCAGGCAGTGCACTGCAATACGCTGAGCAGGAACAAGACTCTCCAGTGCAGGTTTAGCTGAAGGAACAGATACATGTGGGGAAAGGATGCATCAGGCACGTTCTTCTCCTCCAGTAATTGCATCTCAGAGACCTGCCTGTCACAGACATCCCAACACTTTAACACCAAATTTGCGGCTACAGAAGAAAACCCCTTGGGATTTAAAGCAAGTTTTTTTGGATAAGCATGTCTTTCATCAGGACAATCCGTTGGCTCAAGCATTTGCGACCTGCATCCCTGAGCTAGCAAATGTCCTTGACCTGAGCTCCATACTTAGCTGGGATTTCTCTTTCTTTGTGATGGAGACAGCAGCCTCATAGTGTGGTCCAGCGGCGCCTCTTGGAAGGCAACCTGAACAAGCTGCGGGGCGAGGCCAGGGGTCAGTCTGCACGGGTTCAATCTCCGCTGGCAAAAGACCAGGATGAAAAGATGGAAAAGGGAGAGGACAGGAGAAAAGACACTTCGCCTCTGCTAATACAGTGCCAGGTAAGGCAACAACACAGTGCTGCTGATTTCACAGTGATGGCAAATGCTCAGAGTTCCAGCTGCCCCCCTCCCAAAGGCCATGCTGAGTTATAAATTGCAAAGCCAGCTGCAGCCAAAGAGAAGAGATTTCATGCACGGCCTCTCCTAGAGTCTGGATGCAGGTTTTCCAAAAGCCAGAGGAAAACCTTTCTAGTTGCCTTATTTGAACATAAATTACCTTAATCGTATCTCCTTCCTTTGAAGGCCAGCTTTCCCATGATATGAAGAATTTTATTACTGCATATATAGAAGCAAGGAATGTCTCCTTATCACTTGAAGACACGTGCCTCAAGCTGATTTACATTTAACTAGTTCCAGTCTAGTCTGATTCTCTCAGGTGTCAAAGGACCTCCTCAGAAAGTGGCTAACTGTGCTCCAAATTAACACAGCTATGTCTCTTGATGGAAGCAGTATTTTTAGCTCCCTTTTCTTCTTATATCCTCCTGCACAGCAGAACACACTACTCCCTGGTCCCTGCAGTTAGAGAAAGCACATCCAAAAGCTGTGGCCCATGAAAGAGGGCTGGATGGTTAGAGCTGCACAGTAACATGCAGATATAAGACTCACCAAGATACAGGCCTGTTGTGCAAAACCCATTTTAAGGCTGGTTTTAGTTCAGTTACCTGTCCTAAAGAATGTCTTCCAAATCTGAGTGTAAAGGCTACACTTCCGAGAAAAACATATATACCCTTGAAAATTCATTTGGCACAAGAAATTATGATAGGAACAGAGGCCGGCAGCAAGTTTCTGAAAGGCTTAGAGCAGGTATCTCAGTACCAAGCAAAGCCACTGTCTGGTTTGTTTTGCAGCCTTTACTGCTGCAGTTAGGCATTTCTTACCCTGCATTTTAGACTTTAATACAGCTGGGTTAACATAACCACACTTGGGGACAGACTAGGAGGATTAATGGTACTCAGTGTAATTTCTCCAATTACTTGGAGCCAGTGAGCTCCAAGCTTCTCCAATTACTTGGAGAATAATTACTCCAATTACTTGGAGCAAATAAAGGTGTTTCTTTTTCTTTAATAGCCTCTCCTTATTGTTCTGCAAGAAGAAATTTAGTGATAGAGGGTGGGTTTTTTGCCAGGCATGCACACTGAACAAGGACAGGCATGTACAGGCATTGTATCCTAGGGGCAGTAGCTAAGTCAGCGTTACAGTCCACCAGTCATTCCCTTTTGTGTTTCTAATAGACTGAACCCCAGCTGTCACCCACATTTTATTTTCCCTCACAGAGGAAGGTTCACAAGCAAGGAAATAGGTCTAATACTGCACGTAACACTCCCTGAATTCTGCACAGGTGTTTCTTTCTTTTCCTGCCCTCCTTAGGAGCCAGTCACTGTTTGTCACACTTGATCTTACACCGAAGGAAGGGAAGCTCTCCCCCCTTTCTTTTTGTCTTGCTGCTTTTGATCACATTTGTGAACTTCAAAAAGCCTCTCCTGTCAGTAACAGAGCTGTGGCAGGAAATAGGACTCAGGCTGCCAGTTCATTTGAACTGGTACCTTTTGGAGATCTGCTTGATTATAGTGCAGTTTTTATTAGAAATGGAGCACAGCCCCAGAGAAGTTTTTTGTTTGGTTGGTTGGTTGGTTTTTTTCCTGACTCCTGAGAAAAGTTAATTTATCATTTACACACAGTATGCTGAAAATCTCAATTTGAAAACAAATGCATCACCTGACTTGTAACTGAATTTGACTAGGGAATAACATAGATGCAGATGTAGACATCAGTGATATGTGGAGATTCAGGCAGTAAATGCTTTCACTCCAACAGGTTTTAGTTGCGTATGTCTAAGGCCTTTCAAGTCCCAGAGATCACAGATAGACCTAGTCTATAATAGTTGTACTGCAGTCACTCACCCTCCTATTTGCTTAGGTGGGTTGCCCAGATGGTACTTCAGCAGAATTGCCCCTTTTTGTGGCAGGTTTTGAAAAGCACTTTGGAAAGCTAGTCACGACTGGCATCTGCAACATGAAATCAAGCTGATATTTCTTGTGGTGGCACTGGTCTCTTGTTGACTTGGAAAGAGATGCTGAAAGATTTCACTGCTGTAGAAGGCCAGTTTTCCTCTATGCCAAAGCAACCTGGGGTTGATCAGCCTTCTGTTTGCTAAAGCAGCTTCTTGACTTCAAATCTGACATGATTTCAGAAAATATACCTCTTTATAAACAGTGATCCTTACTGATGTCCCTTCTGCTCTTTCTTAGAAATTCTCATATTTGACATTTAGATAAAAAATAAATGTGACCGCTAGTAACAGATGAAAATTCTGGAGTAGGGATGAGTGATGAAAAAAAAAGTGATGAAAATCCTGCTAGTCCAAGAAGACTTGCAGTGCTTATGAGCTGCCTGCACTGTGTTTATGGTATGCTGGACTAAGGACTTTCCTCAGTCTCCTGGTGAGTTCTCTAGGGAAATGGTTAGTGGTGAAGAGCTGTTTATACTGAATGAGAGTAAATGTTGTTTTCTACAGAATAATCACTGTCCTGTTATATCCTATCAAGTCTCTAACTTGCAGATTTCCCAGCCTGCTCTGAAGCAAAATTCAGTAATCTGCCTAGTGATACAGCTTAAGCTTATTATAACAACAGCAGCTCATGCATCTAAAGTCTGCTGCTCCCAAGTGATTCCTTAGCAATTGCTATCCATACTCCAGGTCTTGTTTCTGAGAAGAGAGGATGTAGAGGCAGATGTCTGGCATGCACCTGCACTCTGTGCTTTAAATCTTGCCTCTGTGCTTCATCTGGCCACAGCCTTGTCAGGCAGGGCTGATGTGTCAGGGAGGGCCAGGCAGCATGGACATTGCAGAGCTCTAAAATCAGAAGGGAGACATTTTGCCATAGAATCACAGAATGGTTTGGGCTGAAAGAGACCTTGTTGGTATTGCCTGTTTGCAGCATTCCAGTATTTCTCACAGGAATTGTTTTCTTCTTTCTCTTTATAACTACTCACACATAGAACATTTTTAAAAATGAAAGCTTGGAAATACTGGATATAGCTCTCTGTGATGATTAATAAACATAAACAGGCTTAGATAAGAAACCAGGAAATTAAGACATTTTCCTTGACCCTGCTGGTGCTGCACTGGGTCCCACATAGCTGTGCTGATCTGCTTAAGGTGTTCAAGCATTTAAACTTGTCAGGACTGAGCATAAGAGTAGAGAAGAAGTGGCAGGTCTGTTGGTGATTCTGAGCGGTTCATGTCACAGAGTGCCTTAGAGGATGGAAGAGAAGGAATCACAGGAAAAACACAAATGATAGTAGGAATACAATGAGCCTCCCAAAAGGAAAATTTTCTGGGTCGGGTTTTTTTTGGTGGACATTTTTTCGGGCTGTGGTGTAAGACAGGGGCTTGAAGAACTAGGCCATCAAGAATAGGTATGATTAGGCACCGTAGGTAAAGACGTATTTTGTAGGTGACAGTCAATCCATCTTTTCCAGTTCCTTTACAAAGTCCTGCTCCTCCTTTTTATTTGGCTGAACCAAATTCTTATTGATGTCCTTGATGACCCTATGTTTTCAGACCCCTGAAATAAATGTGACCTGCTGTTACTTCATCACCTCTGGCCTGCCATTAAGGACCTCTCTGCGGAGAGGACAGAAAATAGATGGCAACCACATCCCCTTTTCCCTTTCATGTTCAAAGGGGTAAAGAAATGAAATGAGCCACGCACTGGGAACCATTCCAGTAAAATCATGCACAGGTTACTTGGGTGCAGGGCACAGTCTCCCCCTTTGCTAAATGACACCAGCTGTGACTGTTGTAATATCATGTCTTATATCCTTAAAGAGCTATACAGGAACATGATGTAAGGCCTACACAGAATAGTCATCTCTTGATTAGGTTCTGTCTTGGATTCAGGAGTCACATGGATTTGCCAGTTATCTTGGGAATTGACTTAAATTCATGCTCATTTCAGGTGTGGTTGTCCTGGGTCCTCTTGCTTCTCCTTCAGGCTTCTCCCTCTGGCAGCTTTTCTACTGAGAACAAAGGTTTAGCTCTGGGACATTGTTCCCTACGACACCAAAAGAAATGGAGAGACGAAACCTAGAAAAACTAGCACATGCTTGTATTCCTTTAGAAACTTTTGCATATTACTTACTGCTCTGCTAACTAAGTCCATGTGAGTTTTATGAACAAATTCTCTAACTGTGCATCTCTTGACTGGAACACTGTTAAGTTAAAATCGCTAAGATAAGTGTCTGGGATTCAAATACAGAAGAAGACAAATTCAAAAAAAAGTGTTTTTTGAAAAGTGAGAGCAATTTGCAGAGCACTGGGGAAACCAGTTCTTGAATGAACATGCTGCCTTGTGACTACTGCCTAAAACACCACATCTTGGCTATGTTACTCAGAAAGTCCAAGTCACACCATTGGAGGAGCAAATGTGCTGATTTTGAGCCTACAGTAATTACCTGTTGTTGTTTTTTCTAGTGCCAAGGTCAGGTATTGAAAGTGACTGTTAACACTGGGTGTCTACCAAACCTCATCTCCAAGAAGTGCTTAAAGCAGCTGGGGTAAGTCTTTGCATGATATAAAAGGAGGGATGGCTAAAGGGAAAACTATGGCAAGCACCCAGTCACCCTGGATTCTCAGCCCCAGTGATAATTACTGGAAGTTTTGCATGTGCACATGGCTGTTTAGGAGGAGATGCAGAGGGTTGGCTACAGGGAAAGGCATTAGAGCACTGGCAAAGCTGTTGTGTACAGACCCCAGACTCTGAGGCAGAGCTGTGCAATTCTCTCTGTGTGTACTGCAAGGCAAAGCTGCCCAGCTGGTGACTGGTGGTGAGGTTTTGCTTCTTGAATCTGCCTCCAGACATACTGTATGAAAGACATTCCCCCTCTTGTGGTTCCCAACGAGACCTAGAAGAACTGCCATCAGTGAGAAGTCCTGGTTTTCCTCCTCTTCCTCCACTTGAGGCAATAACACCTCTTGTGTCCCACAGGCTGGAAGAAGTGTCTGCCATGGATTGTGGAGACCTCTCTCTTCCCATCCCCAGCGTTGTTGGCCGAGTAGAACATATGGAATTGCAATTTGGCCAGGAGACAGTGCTGTGTTCAGCACTGGTTGTAGGTGAGAGTGCCAGCCCCTCCTCTCCCTTGTTTCTCCTGTGTCCCTCTTGCCCTGCCAAAGGCATTTAAAGGCCCTTTGGAAAAAGCATAACATGGTGGAAGGTTGGTGATGGGGCCACCTCCACTGCAGGTCAACATCACCATATATGTGAATACCCTCAATGTAACCAAAGGCAAAGGGTATAGGAAGAGTACAGAGAACACAGAAAACATTGAAAGTGGGGAGAAATTAGATGCTTTTTCTGTCTTAACTAAGGATGTGAAAAATCCTCATTTTAATTCTCAAATGGACCTTTCATAAAATTCTACAGATAACTTGATTAATCCTCTGGTGCCTTATGTTCTCCTATGGAATGGGCACTTGAATCTCTGCCTGGCTGGAAGTCATCAGAGAAAGTAACAGAGGGTACAGGTAATTTCCTAGAGTGTTTCTCTGTGTGTTCTCTGCCTCTGCTGCAAGGAGCACCCTGAAAGAACCAGGACGCCCCAGAGTGCTGTCTCCTTCAGTGTCCTGAAGCAGGACCCTTTGCAGGAAGGAGCCATAGAAGACAAGGTCAGGCCAGCAGGCACTGAGGCAGCCCCAGAAAACAGCAGAAAGGCTGCATGTTCTGCATTTACATCAAGCTGTGCATATGCTGAAAACAATGTCGTTGTCTTTTTTCCTGCCCTGTTCTTTCTCCCTATTAATCTTCCAGCTTTACGTCCTTGCTTTAATCTGTTTCCCCATCTTTAATAAGTCATGTTCATCTTCCAAGGCCTCCCTTGCTCCTTTTTCCTGTACATTCTTCCCACATTCCTAAGTTATCTAGAGTGAGCTTCCTCCTCTTACACACTCCAGCTTGCTCCTCTATCCTGGTTTCCACTCTGTTTGTTCTTGCCCTTCGTGGGGAATCTGTATTAGTACCAGCACAGGTGAATTTACCCCATAGCTACTACCTACTACCATTTTGTTGGAACATGGAAATGGCTGCCTGGAAGGAGCAGAATTGCTACACCTGTGTCTTACATCTCCCTGTGCACACAGTGCTCTCACTTTATGTGGTTATAAATAAATTAAAGATTTCACTCACACAGGGCAAGCAGGCCTCCAGGAGACAGGGGAAGTGTTAAATGACATTACAAGTGGCTGCTGATTCCTGCAGACTCCAGTACCTGGGAATTCCTCCTTAGCTACCACTTCAACCCCTGGCATCTTCTATATTTGCTGACACTGAAGACTTGCAGCAGTTATGAGTAGGACAGACAAGCTACATGGAAAAAAATAATAAAATTTAATAAGATTTGATAGATTGCAGCTGTTAGGTGCAGGCTTTGGTCAGACAACTGAACCAATAGCCTGCTTGCATGTGACTGGCCTCCTTATCCCCTCCTCTCCATTTTCCCATGCTTGTTCTCCCTGTTCACCCTGCTGCTTGCCTTCTGCCTTTCGTCTTTCCCTGACACAGCCCATTTTAAGTTTTATGGGATCTCACAAGCCCCTCCTGATATCTAATATTAGGTTCCAATCAATCACACAAGTTTATCTTACAGTGGTAATGATAATCGTGGTTTCCTTCTCTTACCAGCTGCAAAGTTCATTTTGACCATCTTCAGGACTGTGCTTAAATAGCTCCTTTAAAGGCTCATCAGTGAGTGGCAGAAGAGTGCTGATTTATTATTGTCACTGTTACCATCTGCTTGCTAATGTTGGTGTGTTTAACTTTTCCTTTTCCTTGTTATTTTTTATCTACTTTATACTGAAGAGACTATAACCATAAAAATTTATGAATCAGCTGTTCTTGTATTTCATATCCTCTTACAGGAGAGACACACTTTCTTTAATGAGGCATTATTACATAACCTAAAGCCTGATCAGTCTCTTCTCTCTTCTCAGATGATGAAATGCTGGAGTTTTGCATTGGCCTCCAGACTCTGTTGTCTCTTAAGGTAAGGAACAGATCCTTGCTTATTGCAGGGCTCCTCTCAGGAAGCTCTGCAAGATCTGGCTGTTGCAGCATCAGAATTACCTAATGTCCAGGTTCTCTCAGGGCTGTGCTTGTCACACAGCTGCCTGACTGGGTGCAGTATGCTCTGAGTCACCGATTCCAGTCCTTCTTAAAGGTTTTAAGAAAGAAAACACTCAGTAGAACACTATCACATCTCCCATTCTCTGTATTCCTGACCATACAAGTTGCAAGCAGCAAGAGGAAACTGAAGAGGAGACAAGAAAAGGCATGAGTTAGACCCATGCTGCTCTTTGAAGGCAGATGAGAACAAGCTCTGCCCTTGTTTTAACCCAAATGAAGCTGTATGATCATATTCAGTGTCCAACACTTGCTGGCCATGAGTGGAAAGAGTCCTCTCCTTTTGTCAGCTTGGCTCAGGGTCAGTGCTCTGCTGAGCTTGGCTCCTGGGGGGCTCAGGATACGGCTGCAGCGAGCTGGCTCCTGCCTGTCACACATTTGTGGCCACATGCCAGGCTCATAAAACAGGAAAAACAACGGGTTGAATGGCTGAGTGATGTGAGGACATCAACTCAGAGAGGGTCATAGGAAGAAGGGAGGGAAATGGCCCTGTGAAAGGTTTGGAGGTTAATCCCATTACAGGGAACTGGAGCAAGGAGACAGCACATGGGACAGGGAAGGAAAACTGTAAGGTCTCTACAAACCCAGAGAGGTATTACAGGTTCTCCCCATCATAGACATCATGAGGCTTACTATCTGAAATGTCCAGCAAATAACTGTCTCTCTCCTCCTTTAGTGTTGCATCGACTTGGAGGAAGGAGTCCTGAGATTTAAAGCACTGAGTCAGGAGCTGCCTTTTCTACATGCCTCTGAAGAGCCTGGTCAGTGACTGGTTGCATTCCTCATGTCTGGAGACTTGCTGCCACGAGAGAGAGATGAGGGTGAGGCTCCCATGCCCCTAACCTTCCTGAGTTCTAGGCTGAGGCATTCAATGGGGAGTGAGAAAAAGGCAAGTGGGTGCTGGAAGCTGTCATTGGGAGTGCCTCAACTCGAGATATCCCTCCTTTCAGTGGACCCTCTTGCTTGTCCTGATGTGCCGAGTGGGCATTTTGTTCTCGTTCTGCTATTTGGCCCTAGTCACTCCAATTTCTAGTTCTGTAATAAATTTATGCTACCCCTTTAGTGACATCACAATACACTCTGTTCACAAGAGAGTCTCTGTGAACAATCTCCAGTTGTTCTATCGACAGGAGAACAGTGTTTTCTCCAAAGATTACCACAAATGTTTCCCTTCTCATTGCCTCAATGCCAGCATACACCTGTCCTGTTGGAAGGGCTCTGTTCCCTTTGCCTGTACTCTGGGAAACTGGATTTTGCTGCTTTTTGCTGGCTCAGAGCAGAACAGAAGTATTTTCTTGGGAAAACTTTGTGGCAAAAAAACAGTTTTAGAGTTCTCAGTTCTAAGAAGCCTTAGCAGAAATGAGTGCAGAAGCCTAAAGCACCGAGAGGAGCTTGGGCTTTGCCACTGCATCCACAGGCACTGAGCTATATTATATGAATGGCAATGCTTACCATCTCTTGGTGTTATACCCTGTAACCAGACTTGCACACCCTGTTCTGGCCAGGCCACTCCTCTCTGCACTCCTGCCGTAGAGCTGCACCCCTGTTCCCTCTGCTGCTTCACTGGAGATCCTGCCACTCAGTCTAAATGCTGAGATGAATTACAGCACCAAGTCTTCTGCTCTGTCAGCTCCTTTCCTTCAACCTCAGTGTTGTTCCTTCAAATCCAGTGATTAAACACAGACACATCATCAGCCTTGAGTCCTGGCATCACACAGACCATCAACTTTGCTTCTCTTGCACAAAATGAGAACTTGTAGTATCAGCTCAGGTTAGAGAACTGTGAACGCATCTGGAATGTTAAAGGTGATTATTAAGTCACTTAATAATTGGGTATATTTATTTTTTTTTTAATTTCCATACTAAAGCATAGCTGTATTAAAAACACATAATCTATTCTTAACTAGCTCTAGGAAAAATGCACTAGACCACGGCTTGTTCCATGCCTCATGTGTACTGATTCACTATCCAAACTGCAAAATATACCTTTATCCACCCTTAAAGTGCTATGACAACCCCATTTTGCCTATTTTCCTGGATTAAACAATGCTGAGTCTTCCTTTTTTATCAAATTGGTCATTGTCCATGTTGTGCTTCTCAAAAAATGTGGGTATGCATTTTTCCTTTTTTTTTTTTTTTTTTTTTTTTTTTTTAGTTAGTTCTTTTCTCTACACCTGTGTGTTGTAGTTTAACACACATAAGGACATCAGGGCAAAGCCTGGCTGATATGATTTAGGATTCACTTACCAGTGATAGTTGGCGTGACTGGCATCTGCTGCTTCTACAAGGAGCCTCAGACTTTTACTGTTAGTCATCATATCTTGCAGCCTCTGATACATTCCTCGACTTCTCTGCCACTCTTCTACTTGTGAATCTGACTATTTCTGGCTGCATGAACTGCTTTCCATGAATCTCTCAAGTGGCACCAACAGTTCTCTCATTTAGGCAGGAAAACATGCCTACTCCATGAGCCTGTCTTCCAAAGTAGCAGTAATTCCTCCTGGCTTTGTATCACTTGCATGCCTGACTGGCTTCTCAAACCCAGGGGTCTAGGCAGCTCACACTTGTACTAAACCATCTTGTATTCTAGCTGCAGTCTGTGTGGTACCTGGGCGAATTCTGCTGACAAAAATCTTGCTTGTGATAGACAAAACACCTGTTTCTATACGCATCAACTCACCCGTTTTTCAACTCTCACTGCCCTTTAAAAACAGCATGTGGAACAAAGGCAATCCATACATAAATAAAATAAATAAATAAATAAAAAAACAAAATCCATACATACAGATACCATGTCCATTCCAAATCTTATTACTCATTGACTTCTATGATCCATTAAAAAACCCCTCTAAGCCACAACCCAAAAACTGACTTTAGCCCTAACCCAAATACACCCTAACAATGACCCTAAATCTAAAATGTAAGGCACTAAATCCTAATCCTGAATTTAACCCCTAAAACAAACTTTAAAATGTAATGCTAATTCTAACACCTAAATCAAATCACCACTCCCTAATTATAAAACTTAGCATTAAACATAACCCCCTAAATTTAACACTGTAACCCCAATATTTACCATCTGACTTTAAACACAAAACAGAAACCTAATCATAAAGACATTAACTATAAACCCTAATCCCAAAACCCAACCATAATCTCCAACCCTAAACTCTACCATTAAACCCCAGCTAACCCCATCCCCTAAACCTAAACTCCAAGGCCTAAACTTAACCCCTAAATCTAAACCCCAAGCAATATAACAAAACCCAACTCTAACCCCAACTGAAAGCATATCCCTAACCCAACACCAAACCACAACCACCTATCTCTATCTGATGGCTTTTGGCATTCCCACAAGGGGCTCTCCTTCCTTCCAGAGTGCCCTGGGGCTTTTTTTGAGTTTTGCTTTGCCCTGCAAAGGACCCTACTGTCTTTCAGAGCATTCCAGGGCTTTTGCCAGGCTTCGCAAGGCCCATATGTGGCCCTGCTTCCCTGTGGAGCACCACAGGGCTTTTGTTGGGCTTTGCTGATGCCCAGGCAGGTCTCTGCTGCCTTCCAGGGTGTCTGACAGTTTCTGCTGGGCTTTGCTGGTGCCGACAAATGCATGGGAAGGGGAGGGCCACCAACAGCTCTAAGTCCTGGCCACTTCCTTGAAAGAGCAGTGCCCAGTGTCAGTTTTGCAGCTGGGGCCTGGCTAGGGCAAGAGTGTAGGTGAGTAGAAGCCGTTAGACTGAAGCCAACAGGAATTCTTCCAATGATTTAAAGAGAGTGTTGGATGGGATCCTACAGAAAATTGCCACGACTTCGAGTGGACAATTCTGTTTTGACTACTGCCTGTCACTTGCAGCCCTGCAGATACCTGCACACTAGCTGCTGCTGGAAATGACCAGGTGCTGTTCCTACATGTCTGTCTTGGAATAATTGTTTTTGTCACATTCAGAACATCCTTCACCCTCTCTGTAGCCTTTCTGTGGTTCACATGCCTCAAATCCTAAACCACTAACAGTTTGGGCTCCTCTGTGAATTAATGTGCTACAGTAGGTGAAAATCTCCAGCCATATCTAGTCCTCTCTTCTCTGCTTAATGACTCCTTCCTTGGCATCCTCCTTTCCTTCTGCTCACACTGGTAAGTGACAAACTTCCTTCAAAATGGAATTATTTCCCTTTTAGAGAGTCCTTTTAACACTTGCCTTATACCCTGGCTGCTAATACACTTGCACATTGTGCCACAATCTTGCCAGCTTTTCCTCTTTGTTGTAAACAGCTGCATGTATGAATTCTCAGTCACAGAGAGGATGTTTCCAAGAATGCACTAAATTAGTGTGAGGTCTTTTCTCAGCTCTGAAATCAGCTCCAGGGCAGAAGACATGCTCTTCACCTTCCTTCTGTCCATGTCAGTTGAACACACAGATCCACTCAGTAGAAGTCTCTTTTGTCCAGACATGGAGGAATCTGCTGCCAACAGTTATCTTGGAACCTCCCCATCAAGCTTTGCTGCAGGCAGAGCTTCCAGAAAAAAACCCCATTTATATGACCAATGAGAACGGCAGGTCATGATGCCAAGGCAGACACTTCACCTCAACCCATTCACTAAAATCACAGTCTAATCCTACAGGGTCAGTACCTGCTTTCCTCACCAACACAGCTCCTGGTGGGTTTTCATCTCCCAAAGTTACTTGGCATAAAATGACACACTGTTACTGCACTTGACACATGTATTCTGAATTCTAGCCCACAGACATTTTTCCTTCTCCAAAGCATTTTTGTGTCATTACATCTGAAGCACAGCCTCCACTGTGAAAGAAAGAAGTCTTGGCTTTAAAACATGATGGTAAAATAGGACCTACAACATCTCAAAGAAGCCAACTCCACTCCCACCTACAAATATGGTAATTTTTAAGTCTTCCAACACTGGAGAGAACAGTAAGTAATTTTTGAGCAAGCTGGCAAGGCTGAAGACTGTCTTAATTGTAGTTTCTCTTGGAGAAGTCTATTATACAGATACACTTCTCTACTCCCAATTCCAGTTGCCTCTATTGCTTTTGGGTGAATAAATGGAACAAAGAAATCATCTAAAGGTCTTTTTCACTCTAGATCAAAAAATGCTACCACTTTCATACAGAAAGCAGTTCAGCACAAACCGCCAGCTCAGAGCAGGACACAGGCACATCCTGTACATGTCCAACACTGGCGTCCTCATGATGAGGCCTGTCCCTTTAGTATAAAAAATGGAATATTATTATTTTAGGGATAATCTCTTTGAACCACCTTGGTGGTCATTTTCTATCAGGGCTACTTTTTAATAGAGTGGGCACAGCAGTTGTGGAAGTCTGCAGGGAAAGACCTGCCACGGCAAATCTCTGGAACAGTGTGCAACACACCCAGGGGTGTGCAATACACCCCACCAGGGGTGGGGAGAAGGATTTCTTCTGTCCTTCCTGAGAACACGCATTCTGCCAAAGCCATAATCAGGACCACTTCCAGGAGCTTGGAGTCACTTGGTTTTGAACAGAATGGGAGCCGCAGCCATCCATATTCCCAGAGGCATGCTCCTTCTTTCACTACCAGCAGGTGAGCTATGGCATTGAAGACCACTGAGCCACATACCTATGTTTGCATTCAATCCTCCTTTCAAGAGACTCCACTGGCACATGCCAAGATACACCTGAAAAGTTCAGAAATAACTAAATTATAGCCGAAAGATCACAAAAACAAGGGCAGGGATGGAGAGCAGGTTTATTACGTCTCAGGAAAATAAGGCAACCCTCTCCCTTTATTTTTCTGCTAGTAAACTGAGCATCAGAACCAAAGCCATGAATCATGTATCTGCAAATACCCCCAGTGCCTGAGAATACTGTCAGACTCCTCACTTGCTGTGTGCTGGCACTGGGACATACAAACGTGTCCTGCAAATGCTGCCCTGTTCAAAAGTTTCCCAGCACCAGCAGGTTATGCCAATCTGCTAGAGTAGGATACAGCAAGCAACATTGTCGGGTGTGTGGGAAGGAACCACTTCTAAGTGCAACTCTGTGGCTTGTGTCGGCTGGCAAGGACAATTAGTTACAAAGAAAGTATAATGTAACTCCATCAGTCCAGAGACAGAGCCTTAAGTAGCTCCTTTCCCCAGAGGATGAACACGGCACAGAAAAACTGATGCCAGTGGAAGTTCGCCTGAATCAGAGACTTCAAGAAGTATTTGGCCTTAGGAGTTCAAGGCAGGAAAAAATAAGGAAAGCCATCTTTTGGCCCAGGAATGGTAAAGATGTTCAGTTAATTCTTCTGTAAACAGTTTTCATTTTTTCTTGTGCACAAGGGGCACAGGAGCAAAATGCATCTCCAAGTTATTATGTGCTGCACGCAGTATAAAACTGTCAGGGGAAGCCCTCAGATGTTAGTATTTTTCCTCTCCAATGGTTTTTAAGAGCTGAAAAGTTCTGGGGAACAGATGTTTTTGTAGAGTCTGTATTTTCTCACCCCTGCTTTTCATAGAGTGCATTGCCTGGGCTTGCATGGCACTCAGCAATGTCATCCTCAGCCTGGCAAAAGAGGATTGGGGTGCACAAATGGCCCTGCCCAACATTTGCAATGCTTTGGCTCCATTTTCTTTTAAAGATGGTTCTTAGAAATACGTCATCTCTCCCTCAGTAACTTTTCCTGGTCTTCCTCAACAATTAATAACAGTCCAACAGTGGATCAGTTTGACCTTCCTTTCTTGAAAACCATTCAACCTGTATAGCAAAGCTTGTTTTGCATAAAACAGTTCCAGCCATATGCACCCATTTGTACACCCCTTGTGCTTGTGTAGCTAATAAAGGTTTCTATTTGGTGTTGCTAATAAAGGTTTATATTTGGCATGTACAGACAGCACTGAGTTGTTCTGTTATAAGTGTAGGCCACCCTGTTTCCCTGCCAGGCCCTATTTGCCAGAAGCAATGGTGATGATTCCTGTTGGGATGAGTGGCTGCACACCTTAATGTCACAAGAGCTGACTATTTGTTGAGGTTACAGTCTGGGTCTGACAAGCTTCGAGACAAACTCCTTGCTTTAGCCCACAAGTAGTATCAGCTGGTATCAGCTCTCCCACAGCTCACAGACTTAAGCCTTGCTTCCCTCAAGACCACAGTTAATGAGCTCTATTGTTACTTGAAAGGTCCTGCCTGAAGGGTCCAGTTTTATACAAGCACTTAGTATGACAGAGGAACATTAAGAAATGCTTCTCAGCAAGGCCATTAAAATGGAGAGAAACTTCTACTACAATTAGGGTCAGAAGATACTTCTCCGGAGAAGAAGTGGCCTGAGAAGCAAGCTAGCAGGTACAGAGCAGGTCACAACATTTCACGGCTCCATGCTCAAACTTCCACTGCTACCAAATGCAGAGGACAGCACTGTCCTCTGAAAAGCTTATGTAAATCTACAGAGGGAAACTGCAAAGAACAGCTAAGGCTTATTATGTAAAGATCCTGCCCTTCTACCACAAAGAGTTGCTTCAACAACAGTCACTTTGACCCAAGGGCAAGACACTCCTTTTCTCTATACAAAGCATTTTCTCCCAGTTAGGGCTGCCCTTGGATATTCTGCAGAGTAAAGCACAGCAGGTTTTCAACCGCCTGCAGAACCTTTAAATGCTGCCACTTGCTCCAGATCACTGACTTGTATTTGCAGTGACTCAGGCTGCTGTAAGGGCAAAGGGACAGCTCCATCCATCACACATGTCCAATAAAACATGACACAAGTGAGAGCGGATAATCAATGCAAGCCAGCAGGTAAGCCTGCTGCCCCTTTCCTAACAAGCTGAGTTAGGCAAGGGACAAGCTAAGAGAGGGAAAAGCACAATATCAACAGCATGTGGAAAGTTTCATGCTTGGGCTTTTGCAAATGAGCTCCCTTTAACTAGACTCTTCATGCCAGCCAGCAGAACATCACTTCCAGCCCACCTCTTTCAGTTGTGCAGGACTCAAAGCATGACACTCCACAACAAGAGGCAAGAGTGGCATTTCCACCACTTACTGTGGGATGGCCACACTCTTACAGCACCACAGATCCACAGTTAAATCAGACTGGTCTTACTGACCACTTTACAGCTGCTTTGTTAAGTCACAGCCTTCTCTGGGATCACCCTGCCCAAGAAGATGGAGACAAGCAATGACTCTTGACTAGAGCTGGGTTTGCTGGAGCTGCTCTCTCTCCACACCCTATTGGAGCAAGTTGTGCACATCTCCAGCTACTCAGAGCCACATGATTTCTGAGAAACTGCTTGGTAGAAGAGCAGCAGCAAAGACAAACAATGGCTCTACTTTAAATACACCAAAATGGGAGAGAAGTCCCGTGCCTGCACCCTAACTCAGTTCCTCCATCTCTAATTCCTGCACTGTGATCCTGCTAAGAACTCGGAAGTACTCACTGAAGCACTTGTAACAATAGGTCAAAATGGAGGCTTGGCTCAGCTGTTCTATCCATCTGTGACCTCACTGCTCCTTCACAGTGACTAATGGAGCACTTTAGTTAGTGAGGAACATGGAAACTGGTAGCAGACGGCCTGTGTGCAGGATCCTTGCCCCTTTCTGCTCTTGTAGCTGCCTCAGCTAGAGGCAAACGAACCCACCACACACAGGCAAGTCTACAGTCAAGAACATCCCTTCACAGCCTATAGACCCCTTTTCTGTTTGGAAGTTTTGACAAGGTAGAGAAAGAATAGTCATATTCATCAGATGCCAAATTCCAGCTGCAGAAGAGCTTGTGCTGGCATAAAGATGTCAGCCTTCTTGTTATAAGGGATCCTGGATGCCACTGCAGTGGGCAGAAGAATCCGTTCCAGCAGGATCTTGTGAGGGGCTGCTGAGATGGTATTTCTCAGGATAATAGAGTGTTTTGTGAATCAGGTTTTTGACAGCAGAATCATCACTTCTGTCTAAGGAAAAGAGAGAAAACCAGTTGTTAGGCATTCTCACCAGGTAATGGGAAAGCCTCTTCCTCTAGAAATACTCTAGTTGCCAGCATATCATCTGCAAATCACCTTCCTCTCTTTGTTTCTGTACATCCTCCACTCTGTACATCACTTTCTGTACTCACCTATACCCAGCTCTTGCAGGAGACTTCCAAACTCTGGGTCACAATCCAAGATTTTCAACAGATTGGTGGACTCCATTCTCTCCAGCTGCACATCCCAGTAGATGTAGATCTTCTGGCTGAAGCTGACATAAACAAGGCAGGGACTGTTGCTCCCTTCTTTGCATGCATAGAGGCCTGCAAAAAGCAGAAGTATGTAGATCTGACTACTTCCAAAAGGAAAGAGAAAGCAAATAATTGACATTTCATGATGAGGCACCAAAGCTGTTAGCAGAAAACAGCAAGCATCTGGACAGAGACTTGGGTATACAAAGTCCCTTTGAGACAATCCAAGAAGCTGCTCTGAACTGCATGAAGCTGCATTTGCAAGCTGCTTCTTGCAGGTCTGAGAGAAGGGACTGAGCAGAGCCAAAACTCAGGATGGTTCTATGGGGTCCTAATTTTCACTTAAGAACAGCTCAGAAGTCTGCACATTAAAAAAGCAGTGTGGAGGACATGAGACCACTAGTATCTCTAAAAAGGACAAGAAAAAAAAACCCAAACCACCATAAACAAGCCTCATCATTATTTTCTCTTATCCTTACTTTTCCCAGATTCCACCATAGGAAAGACTAGCTGGGCCTTCTGGAATATTCACACAGGGGAATTATTCCTCACTGCAGGCAGGAAAAGGATTCTGGGTCTCCTAGATGGGAGTAGTAGCTTTGAGGGGAAAATGCTGTGAGGGCTGGCTTTGCAGTCAGGCTTCCCACCTGCACAGAAGGCACTGACATTCTCATCTGCTTGGAATCTGGCTACAGTCCGATTGTGGTCGATGATGTACGTCTGCCCGTCCCACGCACAGGCAATCACCTCCTCGTGCCCATTGCCCTGCAGCAACCAGAGGACTGCATGTTACACAGATGCCACCTACTCCCAGGGACAGACAAGAATCTTTCTGCTGGTTCAGAGACACAACAGTAATGTCTAGATGTCACTTCTGGACATCTCATGCAGCTATTTTGCACTTGGAGCTCATCTCTCTTCTATACTGCAATCCTTACGTACTGTGAGAGCTTTTAGACAATTAGGGTATTAGCAGTAAGCAAAACCATTCAGCTTTGCAGTAAGATTGAAGAACAGCTGGGGGACAAAAGTTTAGGAATGGTTAAATGGATGCTGGGTCTAACAGGCAGACACAGCTCAACCTCCTGCAGCTGGGCAGACTGACCTGAGTGCAGAACGTACTGCCACAGTCAGAACACTCTGTGCCACCCTGAGATAATCCCAGCCTTTTCCAGCTGAGCCATATTCCTTCTGCCCTTCCTAAGTTCATATACACAAAGCCATGCTGAGTTTTTGTCTACATTTCTCCCAGCCTTACTCAGATACTCACTGTAACATCCAGCTTTTCCAGAGCAAACAGCTGGTGATCAACCTGAACAGACCACAGCAGCTTGTCTGCTCCCTCCATCAGTTTCAGTGTTCCTGAAGAAAAAAAACAACCGTCTTGAAAACAATAAAAGAGAGCAAGATGTCTGCTAATGCTAGGCCCTACTCCTTCAACACTTCAAGGGTTGCTGAGACTTAGCTGCTAATAGCACAGGCTACTGGTCTTGGCTGCTAAATCCATACTGGACACTTGACCCCAGCTACCACGCTCCTATTATCCAGATACACTGCAGCAGGACTGGGCAGGGAGCACTAGCCATGAGAGAGTGTAACATAAACAAGCATCTATCCTCACAGTGCCCTCCGTGCTTTCATATAAAGTATGTCAGCAGAAGGAGTCTTTGAATCAAATTCTCTTGCCTGACCCTTGCTGAGTTTCTGAAGCTCAGCTTCCCTTTCTTTTAAAAGTCAAAAGCACTGAGCCCCTGGTTCCCTGCTTTGAATTTGTGACAGGCCTTGGCTGCCCCACAGGTCTTCTTCCAGGGCAGTGGCAGGACTTACCATCCAGAGTACAGAGAGCAAAGAGACCTGAGCCACTATTCTCACTGGAGCCTGTAAGTGCAAAAGAAAATTACTGGAGTTGATGCCATTTTGTAAACATTGTCCCCTCCCTCTCCTGAAAACAATAAAAAAGATCCAAACCAAGCTGATCCATGCTGCCTCCTTTCCTTGCCCAGCACTGACAAATGTCACTAATTAACTCTGAAGAGGAGAGTCCCCTGACCACTGGGCTGCTTCAGCCCTTCAGTAAACTCTCTACCTAGCTACTAAAAAAAGAAAAGACACGCAAGGTCAGGTTTTAAAAATATGACACTCTCAGAGAGAGGACTGGAGCTGTATTCAACTAAAGCTGCATTTAATCCTTTCAGTGACAACGTAGGAGAGGCACTGGCTCCATGAGGAGGAACCCAGGAAACCCGGCAGTCAGGGGCCAGCCAGCAGAGCTGAAAGCAAGCAGGCAGTTTCCCCAGAGTAGGTTAACAAGGTGAGCCTGCCTTCAGTGCCCATAGGCAGCTCCAAGCTACAGCCCCCTGCACACTCCCAGGCTGCAAACTACCCCATTTCTGCAGATGAGCCTAAAGCAAAACCAGCTGCTTGGGGGCTTAACTGCCCCTAATGACATGCACCCAGACAGGCTCTGATCCAAGAGATCTGCTGTGTCCCCCTTGGAAACTGGTCAGCAGGGCACTCTTCAGCTGTTTCTTTATTGACAGTCCAGCATCAATGGACTTTTTTACAGCCTGCTCTCCATCCCTAATTCTGTGTGCCTTCATTTTTCACAGACATCTCTCAATAGATGCAAGGCTTCATATACAGTGAAATAATTGATTTCATGCTCTGTTGACCATGTTGCTCACAGCAGCATCAGAGATGCTGAAAATATGACAAGCTTAGGAACTGGGCAGGAAAGGTCCTCTGAGGAACGGGAAGAGGGTGGGGTTCAGTGGATTGCTCTTGTCCACAAGCTCTAATTGCACTGGACAGGCTGAATCATTCTTGGACAGCAGTTCAGGAGGCAATACTTGGGCAGAGCAGATTTAAGAGAAAGTGATGTCTACTGGGACTTTTCTGCCTTCTATTATGCCGACACACTCCAAGGGGGAGTGAAAGCTTTTCCTCCACAGGTACCAAAGGAGGGTTCAGCAGGTGCACCAGGCACAGATCAGAGCACAAGGAGTTACAGGAGGGGAAAGGGGAGCAGTGGCAATGTGCAAGAAAAGTCTGGACACCAGAGCAGTGTGTCAGGGCTGAGAGAAGCTGGCAGCTGTGCAGATTTTAGATACAAGACCTGAACACAACACAGTGGAAGAAGACAGAGGACAATACTACAGATGAAATATGGAAGCAGCTGTGGAGAGGTTGGGGCTGCACAGGAGAAGGAAGAGAAGCACAGAGCCACCAAGAACTGAGATTCAAATGCTCAGAAAAGCAGGAGTAAAGATGAGGCTGTGGGAAGGAAGAGATGCATCTAGGAAATACGAAGGAAACGTAAGCTGCAGCCATGCAGAGGCAAGGATCAAGGACATCTGTAGGAGCACGGCATGGCAGCCATTCAAACTGACTAAATGCAGGTCAGCAGAGGCTGCAGAAAACCTCTTGTTCTGAGTGAAGGATAAGGGCAACCTAGGGAAGGACAAAGGCTATATAAAGCTCACATGCAAATATCCAACTGTCTTTGGGAGCTGGCTAAGAGAAGCTGAAATCCCCGTGTTCTTGCAGCTGGCTCTCACAGTTATTTTTCTACCACAGGAAATGTGATTTCATTCTGGACTGATGTACTGAAAAAACACCAGAGGCAACTGCTGGGCTGGAGAGCTCAAGGTGCTGATCTCTCACCTCGGGCAATGCTACCAATCAGATGAGTGGAGACGTTCTTGTTGTGAATCCGTCCAGACGTTTGGTGTAGAATCACATCTCGAACAGGGGCCTCACTAGGGAAAAGGGAAAGACAACAGGGAAAAGTTAGGGAACTGCTGTATCAGGGAATCACGCCTGCAATTGTCTCAGAACAATTTCAGGAGCAGCATATTCCAAAGCTCTACAAATCCAGACACTGACAGAGTTTGTGAACAGGTTGAGCCCTTTAATGGTAAAGGAAGAAAATGCACCAATTTTTAAAAACACAAACCCAGAATGATTTGCTGCATCAAAAAAAGAAATAAAAAAGAGCTAAAAAAAAAAAAAAAAAAGAAAAGAAAAAAAAAAAAAAAAGAGTAAGGCTTATATTTCATTGAAGGAAAAAAAGGACAACTTTTATCATGACTGTTACATAAGCCTGGCTGCTTTTTCTCTCAAAAAGTACCTGCCCAGACTGCACAGGTTGGTCAGAGACCATGTCTGGCTTCTGGCTAACAGGGTACCACTCCACTGAGTTCTCCAGGACATCAAGGAGACTTGCCTAGGCCCCCTCCTGCTGCAGTTTTTTGTGTCTCCCTTGAAGTCTCACAAAACACCACAGAAGCACCCAAATCACCCACCAGGGTACTTCCAGGACCAAGACAATAACAAGCACCTCACTGCTCATCCTGGTTGCTGTGGTTGTGATTTACAGCACTGGCTGCCAGGGGTCTCAATAGGAAAACTTCTAATTGCCTCACCTGCAGGAAACAAGTGAGTGAGCCCAGTTTTGTCCTGGGCTTCAGATGTATTTGGTTTGGCCCAGTCTCTCAGCTGTTACCCTGCAATCTGACGACCTTTCTCTGGAAATCTAGGTCACTGAGTTCCCTACCTTAGCTCCCAGTAGTGAGGAACCCTCAGGGAGCTGTTTTTGCGACTCTCCTTGCCCAATTCAAGAAGAGAGAGGGATACAAGGAAAGCAGCAGCATTCATCTTTGTGACAGAGACACGAAGAGTGTTCATGGAAGCTTGAGTGCAGGTAGGCTTAAGAGATGAGGTGCCAGCAGCACAGCAGGTCGCTGAAGCAAGGAGAGTGACAGCATCACTGATTCACAACAGTGATGTAGTAGCACCCCCTCGTAACAGGCATGCACAGTGGCATGTGCCCCTACAGGAATGCCCCTACAGGAATGCTGTACCCCTTCCTGCTGTAACAGCCCTCACCTGCTCGGGGCAGATCCGTCCCTTCCCGCGGCTGTGTCCCGCTGCTCCGTGTCCCAGGTGCACAGCAGGATGGCATAGCCACAGCCTGGCTGGGACACCATCAGCTCTGGTGAGCCATCAGGGCCTGGGTTCACAGACAGGCTGTCCACCTACAGAGGCAGAGGAAACACTTGGATAGAGCCAAGAGCTCCAAAAGGTTAACAGTGCCTCCTGCAACTAAATTTAAATATGGCAAATCTGACAGAGCTGAGCAGCAGCTGCACAAATTCAGCTGGAAGCAAAATGTCCAAGTTCAGTAAAAGGTTGGTTCCCTTCCAAAAGGCACTTTAAAACAACACTAGTACTTCCCACTAATGCTCTCCCATCGGGCAAGAGCAACTGCTTCTCAGACCAACCTACCAGCTGTACAGAAAAAGTACTGGGCAAATCTTCTCTCAAGCCTAGGACATGAAAATCGTTTTGTTCATAGGACTGAGATTCTGTGCTTCTTCGCTTGAAAAAGCCACCTCTTGAAGACTGTATGACAAATACTGCTCTGAACATCTTTTTTCCTTACCTGACCTTCTAGAAGCCATTTCTTCAACAGGATCAATTGCCCAGAGACATGGTCTGAATTCTCCGACGAGTCCTCCCAGCGGAAGGCACGGACCACCCTGTCAGTGTAACCCACAACCAACTCACACTTCCCATCTCCATCTGCAGGAAAAGAGAAAGACAGATGGACTCTCTCAAGCCCTAAGTGCCCAAACAGCAGAAACCACTCTGCTGGTTTCTGTAGTTAGCATCCCTGAGGACCCCAACCACGTAATGAAAGCTTGCGCTTCAGAAAAACTCCTGAAGTTCTTGTTCCTCCTTTCCATGACTTGGCTGTGGTTTGTTGGAGTGTTTGTTTCAGCAAGACAGTAATTTCCTCAAATTACAAATTCCCCCCATCTTCTCTCCCCACTGCCTCACACACAAACTGCTTCATTCACCCTGCACTCCCACACCAGCTCTGTGGCTCACCAATGTCATTGATGAGCATGACCTTGGTGTTGGCAGGAATGTGCTGCTTGAATACTGGCTTCTGCTCTTCTGCCCCTGCCAACTCATGGTGGCCTGAAGCATCTGGGTGTTTCGAATTCAGAGAAGTCAGGTCAAAAAGATGAAACCAGCCTTCTGCACTCACTGCCACCACAAAATTCTGTGGGGGAAAAGAAAAGCCTTTTGATTCCTTCTGCACTTTTAGAAAGTGCAGAAGCTGTCCCACAGCAGGGCAAAGGAAGACACAAGGGTAGACTGATCAAGATCAATGACTGCTACAGAGGGAACAGGAGGATTTTGGACAGCACACAAACTTCTCTGCTACTGGCAGGGTCCAAACTTCTTGTTCATCTTTGCCAAACTACAGTATCAAGCTGGTGTGTGTGCAATCCTCAAACAATGTCTGGCTTTCTCAATACCCACGTCAGCTGTGCTCCCCACTAGAGGAAACACAGCTACAGTATTTCAGGCAGGGACCTTTGGACTCATTGGTCCTGGCTTAACCCCCAGAAACAGCAATCCAACAAAAGGAGTCATAGTAGACCCAGTGGAATTTGCTTGGGAGTCCAGACTATTCTGTGTCTCAGTCTTGTTTAGATGACCTTAAATGCACACAGCCAAGTGGCAGGACCACAGCCCACAGCAGACATCAGCCCAAGAAAGGCAAAAGCCACTGAGCAAAAGGAGCAACCCTCAAACCACCAAAGCTTTGTGGTGCTCTCACAAGGGCACATGGAAATCAGACATGCTCTCTGAAGAAAGGATGGATTTGCTCTCTAAAAAGCTGCATAAGGCTCACAGAAAAATACCAGTTCCATATAAACAGAGGAACAGTTTAAAAACAGCAGTGCTAAAACTCTATGAGCAAAGGCAGATCCTGCAATCTGTCCTCCTCCACACTCAGCACATGACATGGCCCTAATCTTCTGACCACCTCCCACGTGCCCTACAGACCAGCTGGGAAGAGTTTGGGTCCTCTCACCTTTCCTTTATTGCACACATCTCCCACACGGACACATGTGAGCTGCAAAAGAAAACAAGGCCATCCATGAGAAAAGGCAACCCAACCCAGCAGGGATAAACCTCTGCCCTACCCCCTCCTCTCCCATAAAGAATCTCTTGAACTCCTAACAACCTTTCGAAGGACAAGGAAAGCAGAGTCAAGGGACAGAATTACAGCTGGCCAGAGCCCTGGGGTAAAACCCACAGTGCACAGAGCAGGGTAAAGATGGAAGAGAAGCCCAGTTTCTATGTTTGTCCATTAATTTGCTCATCACTTCCAGCCCATGGGGCTGTAAGCCAAAGCAGGGTCTTGAATAATTACGTGAAAGACATCAGAATCAATTCTGGCTACTATTCCTCTCCAGCCTAGGCAATATATCTAGGCAAAGGACATATACCTCAGCAAAGGACAAGGACAGCTGGCTGCACACACACCAAAAGGCCCAACCGTTTAGAAATTTTGTCAAGAACTGACCATTCCTTGGCAAGATCGCACAGCCCAGGGCTTGCTATCATCATTCTTGTAAACATAGAGCTTTCCATTGGTGTCTCCCACCACGAGTTCATTCAACTGCACAAGAAAATTGGGTTAGTAGGAAGAAAGCCACAATTACATTAACAGTATTCCTTCAGCAGCAAAAATTTCAGAATTCATATTTAAAAATCATTCTGTGGGAAGAAGCAGCAAAACAAAATGCGTTAAGAGACAATCTTGAATCAAAATGGAAGGTCTGGGAAAATATAAAAGCCCTAATTTTATTCTTGCAGATAAAAGACATGGAGAATGGCTCCTTAGAGTGACATCCTGTTACCCACTGCTTCTCCACTCGTTGTTTCAGAGTTGTGACACTGACTGTTTAAACACGCTGCTTGGATGTTAAAACAATCATCATTACTCCATCTCCCATCCTTCAATCTAGATTGACTTGAATCACCAAAGGAAGATGATGGTAATGAAAAATATATAATCATCCAGGAAGAGAGTGTAAGAACACTTAAAACAGATTTACACAGGATGTTCCATCTCACTGCTGAAGGGGTAAAGGGATTTCAGAATGGTGTTTATTTCTTTAAAGACAATCTAAAAATTACCCACCACCCATGCTGATGAGCCTACTCCCATTATCCCATCTCCTTCATCATGCCTGTGTGCATTTATATGGTGTGCATTTCATAACTCCCTCCACACCTTACCCTACAGAACAAGTTTTTATGGGGAACTCCCTTTAATCATCTACTGCATTGCTAGCCATGACACTTCCCAGGATAAGCCTGTAAAAAACCTTGACCATTGAGGAGAAAAGAAAAGCTGACATGTAGCCGGTTAAGCAAACCTCCTCCTAGTGACAGCAGTCAAAACCAACCATTTCTGGGGCTGGCAGCAACACTCCCAATGCACATCCATCCATCACACAGGTCAGGAGACACCGAGACTTGGCTCTACCCTGTTTGTGTAGAGGGTAGAGCCAAGCAAAGCACCATTACATCCCCACCACTGCGACAGGTGAGTGTTTACAAAGCAGAAGTTAAGCTCCGCTCCGGCTCTGCAGCACCCAGGCCACAGCCGGGGTGGGCCCTGACCCGCCGCAGCCCAGCAAACATTCCCATTACAGGGGAACTCCTGAGGGGGTCTGACCAAAGCCCTGCGGCCCTCAGGCGCCCGCCAAGCCCCGTGCGCGTCCCCAGAGCTGGAAGCCCCGGAGCTGCTCCTGGCACCACGGCCCGCTGCCTCCCCTCGGCGCCGCGCCCGCCCCACCCCGGGCGCGGGGCTCGGACCGTGTCGTTGTCGGCGTCCCCCAGGCAGATGGCGTGCGGGAAGAGGCTGCCGGCGAAGTCCAGCGCCACGCACTGCACGTAGCTGACGGAGCGCATGGCGGGCCGCAGGGAACGGCGGGAACGGCGGGAGCGCGGGGCGGCCGCAGGGAACGGCGGGAACGGCGGGAGCGCGGGGCGGGCCGCAGGGAACGGCGGGAATGGCGGGAACGCGGGGCGGGCCGCAGGGAATGGCGGGAGCGCGGGGCGGCCGCAGGGAACGGCGGGAGCGCGGGGCGGCCGCAGGGAACGGCGGGAATGGCGGGAGCGCGGGGCGGGGCGGCCGCAGAGCCCGCCCCTTCCCCCGGGAACACCGCGCGCCGCGGGAGGGACACACACACACACTGCTGGGCTTTACAAACTCAGCACTGTAACTGTTTATTTTAAGCACTGTTTTGCGCTTTTTTTTTTTTTTTCTCTCTATAAGGACATACATAACGAAGTTTATAGTTGAAGTTTACATGCATGACCTCACTTACAAATACCAGTATGCCACCTTCTGCCGGCAACCAGACCCACTTTTAAAGACGGCACGGAACATCTGTTCAGCTGCCTGAACAGGGCATGTTTAGTGTTCTTAATAATAGATTTACATTCTCAAACATTTCATAGTTCATGTAGTAACAACAAGGGCACAGTGGTACTTTCAAGACTCACACGTAACAACAGATGCACCATTGACCAGATTTTTTTTAGATGTGCCACAGAAATCATCACTTTTTGCTTTCAGAAACATGTACAACTATCATGCCTGTGGGAGATTTTTGAAAACTGTGGTTCAACAATTAGAAATTTATCATCAGGACTTGGCCCTGCGCTTTAGCAGCAAAAACACTTTCAACCACAGAGGCTTGTATTTCCAGGAATAATTAGCAACAAATCAAGGTATTTACTTGCTGAAGAATAAGTACTCTGGCTGGGCATTCCTGTCCCCCTAAACTGTTTTTCTACAAATCTCTGCTTCTAACCCCAGCTGACATTCACAGTGTTGTTTCCCACAACAGGGCATAGCACTTTGGTACAAGTTTTTCACATACACTGGGCTGTTTCTACAGTCAGAGCTCATGAAAATCACCCCAGTACCTGGCAGCCCTAAGGCTTTATTAGGCAAATGAAATCAGCATTTCTTTAAGCGTAGTGACCTCCCAAGCACCTCTCCTGCCTCCCACCCCATGAGATTCAGAGCACTGCAGCTCCCAGCTCTCTAACCAAGCTCCAAACCAGCAGCAGGTGCTGAATTTGAATTTTACCCTGGGGCCCAGGGGCAGGGCAGCAATCCAAGCAGGCCTTGCACCACACTTTGGTGACAGTCCCAGGGCCCGAGCTGGGCTGGCACTGCTGCAGGACAGGCACTGGCACTCCCCCAGCCCCCATGAGTTAAGTGTTTACACAGTATTTCTGTTTCAGCAAAGGAGACCTGGAATTCACATTGTATTGTTACATGTTAAAACTCTCTGCAATGTACACACAAATTCCAGTCCATGCCATGCCAAGACATCTTTCTCACCGTAAAAAAGTCCATTTATTTTAATCTGAGAGAGACGGATTTTCTACCTTTCCTCTGCAGAGCAGGCAAAAGAAATGCCCCTGCTGCCCCTGTCTCAGAACAGGACACTGGAGATGCTGAATTTAACACCACGAGACAGGATAAACAACAGTTGAATTTGAGTACTATGTTCCATGCCTTCAGACAAACAAAAAAACCCACCCCAACCAAGAGCCCCCACAAAATTCAAAAGCACACCCACCCCCAAACAAGACACACAAACTGCAGAAAGAAGTAAAATACTGAGTAATAGCTTTCTTGTGAGATCCAGGTAAGCAGACATTAGAATCACTCAGGAGTTTGTATTAGAAGTATTTGCAATATGTAAGCCATTATCACTCACTTTCATTTCAAAGCCAGTCATTTTCAGGCATATTGTTGGTTTTGTTTTTCCTCTGGTCCAATTTTACAATGCAGTGGGTGAAGAGGAAGGTAGCAATATGAACATAGAACAAGCCCTATGCATGGGTTACAGACTTGCTTTTTGCAGTTTCCAGCAATATGATTTTTGCCTTTTTCAAATATATGGGCAAATACTGTATTAAATATTGTGGGAACTTTCTATGGTAATGAACAAACAACACAGAAAAATAATCAGGACACTGGCTATGTGGACAAGAAAACACTGCATGACCAAAGGACAGTAAATCCTCTCAATTCTGTGCAAATTCCAATAAAAACCCACGAAAAGGTCAGTTTTCTTGAGTTTAATTGGAGCTTTATTACTTAAGCTGTGACTTCACAGTCTTCACCTTCAGCAATTTGCAAAGAGGAGGCATACAAGAAAGGTTACAATACTCAATGGAAGGGACTCCCTACTGAACAGGGGGAAAGAGGGCAATCCCAAGGCAGAAGAACTGGGAGAGCCAATTTGTTCTCAAGTCTCGCATGAGGACTCCTGAAAAAGCTGATTACTTGAAGCAAATCAATAAATTTAGAAAGCAGAATCTGGGAATAAAGCAAGCTGGAACCAGAAACACAGACAAAATGGGGACTACCAACCTGTCAGCCTCAGTTCTGTGTCCGGGAAGATCACGGAATAGATCCTCCTAGATGCTGTGCTAAGGCACATGGAGGACAGGGAGGTGACTGGGGACAGCCAGCGAGGTTTCATCAAGGGTATGTCCCGTCTGAGCAGCCTAGCAGCCTTCAAGGATGGAGAGACCCCACCAGTGGGCAAGGGAAGGGCTATAGGTGTCATTTATCTCCCTTTCTGTAATTTTCTGCCTTAGACACAGTTCCCCACAACATCCTTCTGTCTAAATTGGAGAGAGATGGATTCAATGGGTGGACTGTTTGATGCATAAGAAATTGGTTGGACAATCACATCTACAGGCTAGTGGTCAATGGCTCAGTGCTCCAAAGGACACCAGTGACAAGTGGTGTCCCTCGGGTCCATACTGGGAGCACTGTTACTTATCATCTTGTAAAATGACATGGATGAAGGGGCAGAGTGCACCCTCAGCATATTTGCAGGTGACACCAAGCTGAGCCATCTAGTTGACACACCTGAAGGACAGGATGCCACCCACAGCAACCTGGACAAGCCTGAGAAGTGGGCCCATATGAAACTTATGAGGATTTAGTAAGGCCAAGTGCCAAGTGCTGCACCTGGGTTGGGGCAATCTCTGGTATCAGTAAAGCCTGGGGGATGAAGAGACCCAGAGCAGCCCTGCCAGGAAGGACCTGGGGGTGCTGTTGGATGAGAGGCTGGAGATGAGCTGGCAATGTGCACTCACAGCCCAGAAGGCCAATTGTAACCTGGACTGCATCCAAAGCAGGGTGGGCAGCAGGAGAGGGAGGGGATTTTGACCCTCTCTCTACTCTGATGAGACCTCACCTGGAACACTGCATCCACCTCTGGGGTCTCAGTACAGGAAGGACATCAACCTTTTGGAACAAGTCCAGAGGAGGCCCACCAAGATGATTAGAGGGATGAAGCACTTCTCCTTACGAGACAAGGCTGAGAGAACTGGGATTGTTCAGCCTGGGAAAAAGAAGGCTTTGGGGTGACCGAACTGTGGCCTTCCAGTACCTTAAAGGGAGCCTACAAGACACACGGAGAGAGACTATTTACAAGGGCAAGCAGTGACAGCACAAAGGGGGATGGCTTCAAACTGAAAGAGGGCAGGTTAAGATTACGTATTAGGATGAAATTCTTTACTCAAAGGGTGGTGAGGCACTGGAACAGGCTGCCCAGAGAAGCTGTGGATGCTCCTTCCCTGGAAGTGTCCAAGACCAGGTTGGATGGAGCTCTGAGCAACTTGGTCTAGTGAAGGGTGTCCCTGTCCATGGCAGGGGGGTTGGAACTACGTCTCTGAGGTCCCTTCCAACTCAAGCCATTCTATGATTCTATGAAAATGCAAATAAACCAAGCAGAGTAAATCCAGACAGAACCCAAACAGTAACAGAGGCTGAATGAATAAATAAAGTCACTAGGATTAAACCAGATTTATGCTGCCACTCAGCTTCTTGAACAGCCACATAAAGCTGTAACTGACTGTGGCATGGTGGCTTCAGCCTCTGCTCCCTTGAAGCCACTATCCAACCAGGTAGAAAAATAAAGGTCTAATTCACTGGAAATTCTTTCATTTACAAAACTAATGGAATAGGGGGGGGTTTATGCTTCTGCTTCAACTTCTGATTTATCTTCAACTCCATTCTGCGCATCTTTCATTTCTGCATCTTCAGTGTGGCTTGTGTGAAGATTAGCAGATGACTAAATGGAGAGAGAAGAAAATATATTAATACGTTATACAAAATTGCTAGCACAAACATTGCTTGATTCTTATTACTTGGAAAGCTTGTCTACCCTGCCAGACTAAATTAAGATATTAGGCTCTTTAGCCAAGAGAAACTAAAAAAACTTCATGCATCTAAGAAACCAGAAGCACTGTAGAGGAGGCCAAAACATAATACTGATATTAGGTGATTATGATTCTTAACGTGGCCTGCACCCACTTGTCACACGACAACTTCTTAGAAGTCTTTTAAGTGAAATTCATTTAGGAAGCTTCTGCAGGAACTGCTTTTGCCCTGCTTCAATATCAATCTCATTCATTTTCAGCCATTCCAATGGCCTACCCTGACCCAGCTTGTATGAGGCACACTTGCGCTCAGCGTAAGAAGCATCTTCATTGGACAAGTAGTTTTGTGAAGACACACTTCAAAATCAACAACAGTGATTTGGATGTCCGGTGCAAGAGCTTAACTGGAAGGAAATATGATCCGACAATGTGGCTGCTGTAAAGCCCTCTCCTTGTGCATTTCCTCATAAAAGAGGACGAGAGCCATGAGGTAGGGCTCCAAGGTCAGCTTTTACAATAGGACATAACCAGCACATCCTGACCTTGCAGTATTTCTCAAGCACAGTAAGGGGAGGTAAAAATGTCTTGGCTTGCTCGTCTCAAAACCTATTGCAATGAAATTGCTATTCCACCTGTCAGCCCAGCATCTTGAGCCATATGTTTTATGATCATCTCAGATGAGAACCAGACAAAACCAAGCCAAGCCTTCAGCATGCAATGCTGGGAGAAGGGAATAGGGAGGGAAGGGGCAGAATCCTTAAAATCTTACACCAACTTGGCTCCAACACAAAACCACATTTAAAAGAAAATTCATGCATCAAAGGTCAATTTTTCATCCTTAGAAACATTCCATAAAGCACACAAGAGCTAAGTCTTCTCTCCACAGAAAATCTGATAGCTAGCAATCCTGGGCTTAAGACAAAGGTGATAAACATACTGACCTTCAAAAATTCACACTTCATTAATGTGAACTTTTCAAATTAATGAAATTAACTACTGATGCAAGAGTAGCTCTTGAATTTAATAGACTGTCAGGCATATCAGAACTGCAGTCCAAGCTATCTTCTTAGCTATCAGGCCTTTAGTAAACCAACTCTCTTCTTCAGAACTTCGAAATTCTACTAGGCCACCACTAATAGACACTGCTAGAGCTAGAGTAAAGCAGCACTATAAATGCAGTAACAGGAGAACAACCTTTTTTTACAAGAAAACTACCTCAATACTGGCCTAGGGAGTAAGCATCCTTTACAGTTTATGCTTCCAGCAATCCCATTTCATATAAAACCATATCCATTTAAGGCAGGCAAGATGGCTCACAGAAAAAAAAAAAAAACCCAGCACACTGCACATTCCCAAGATCATCTAATTTGTTGGGAAGAATTCACCAGGCCAGTGGCATCCAGGCCTGTAACAATGAGAGTACATCAAGCAGGACCAGGGCAGGGATTATGCTCCTGTACTTGGCAATGGTGAGGCCACACCTCAAATCCTGTGTCCAGTGTTGGATGCCAAACGACAACCTTTCATTTACATTTGGCTGGAGTCCAACCTAAAGGATTCTACATCTTTAAACTGATTCTATCCCAAGCAGATAGAGAAACTGGGACAAAGTGCCATGTTTTTCCAATATCCCAAAGAGCTTGCAGTGCAAAGACTATGAGTCTGCCTTTTGCCAAAAATATTGCTCTACCACTTATGTGTCCTAGGAGCTGAAGAAAGCACGAAGGCTTTTGCACTCTTAGCTTGTTTCAGCAATCCACCCTTTCTATCTCAACAGATCTTGCTGTATCCCACACCCAGTGGAGGAAGCCAGACTCCCAGGAGCTGTGCTAGCTGAAAGGAACCTTCACAATAGAACCTGACAGCTGGCAATTAAATCCTGCCATTTCAAAAGTGAAGATGCCTAACAATGAAATAACTCTAGTTTAGTTGCTGTATCTTTACCTTTCTGAGAATTTTTATTAAAGCCTACCAAAATTAAAATACTGTGTGGCTTTACATCACTATGTCTAGAGGAACAGAAGACTTTGTTTTAAGCTCCAATAAGCCAAGACTGTGGACATCAGGCTTCTTTAACCAAAAAAAAGGAAGAGACAAAGTGAAGCATTTCATGTCGGAAATTGTCAGCTGACAGTCTGAAACAGCTGAACTGTCAGGATACACTCATATGAGGACACCATGCCTCTGGAAAGACTCAGTGACACAGTTAAGCAAAGGAAATTACTGTACCAATATCTGACAATTTTTTATATTCTCCATGCATATTTTGGAAAGGTGAAAATAACCTCACAAGATACAAGCTTCTGTACTCCCCAGTGTTACTGAGGAAATCTGAGTCTGATGTAAATCCCAGATTTATCTGAGAAGTTACAGGTCTATCTTGTCCTTCTAGACCACCAGATTTAAGGAAAAGGACCAGAATGTTTTCTTAGGATACGTGGTTCTCTACCAGTAACCTGAAATGTTTCTTGCTTGCTGATACAATCTTGTTACAACCTTGCCATTCTTAACTGAACTAGTATTTACTAAAATTCTAATGAAAGCTTATTAGTAAAACCATTCATACAGCAGAATAATGAATCTTCTGACCCTTCATAATCTATCTGTGACATAATCTATCATAGACATAATCTGAGACCATCAACCACATCCTAATGTCTCTGTGACAAGCAAGACGGTGCTCAGCACCCTCTGTATGACAGACAAGTTCTCCCTAGATGGGCTCCCCGGCACCAGAACAGCCTGTTCTTTGCAACAAGTTCTAGATGAACAGGTGCTTTTCTCAGTTCTAGAACACTGTCATGTTTACGCCTCATCACTTCACCTGCTTTCTGATTAACACCGGTCTGTTGCAAATTTAGTCGAAATAGATAAAAACTTCCTGTGAAATGGTTGGTACTGCTGGTTTTCCTGTTCACTCATTCTGACTGCTGGCATTTTGAGTTCTGTCCCTGCCCCTCAAAAGAAGACTATTTGAGTGTTCCCCTGCTATAATTTAATTATCTGTAATAAGAAGCAAGCTGACTACCTAAACCACTGTTTCTTGTCTAACACATGACACTGCCTCCTGTAATCTTTGGAGTAGAGTTACTTACCTTCAAATCTTTGTCTGCGAGCCTTTGGAACATGTTGGCATACATCTTTTTCTCCTTCTCATGCTGCTCCCGTATTTTTTGCTGACAAGTCACCAGCTGCACTTTGGCGGCTTTGTTACTTGGATAAAGTTGTATCACTTTCTGGAAATCTGCTCGGGCCAGCTCAAAGTCATTGACAGCCAGGTGAGCTTCTCCACGCCGGAAGAGGCCTTTCTCATTGTTGCTATCCAATTCGAGTGCCTGCGTTCAAAAAAACCAAAACCAAACCACATACACTGATTCTTCTCCTTTTATAAAATTCATTTGCAGTCAACATCAGAGACTGCTAGAAACTGTACCTTCTGACGTAGACTTACGAGTCTTGTCAGGGCTTACTAATAAAGTGAATGGAATACAGTAGAAGTAAGTACAAAGAGGAATGAATATAGCAGGCTATTTGACAAGAGAACCAGCAAGTTTAAGATATAGTCAGGGACTAATCCTGCTCCTTGAAAGACCTTTGCCAACATGACTACCTTCACCACATTTCAAGTGTTTCTTATTTCTAAATACTTGAATATTCTCAATGTAGCAGCGAGTTGTTAAAAGATCTGCTGGATATTTTGAGTGCACTAAAAATTCTGCACTGCCCAAATGACAGTTGATAAGAAAGACCAAATACCACATGGCCTGTTGTCCCTAAATTTTTAAAGCAAGAGATAAACCTGTCAGAATGCTTGTGCAGTTTAAGACTAAACAAACTCCTACTACCTTGTTGCAGTTCTCCAAAGCCTGGGAGTATTCCTTTAGCTTGAGATGGCACATAGCTAAGTTAAGATGGGCAGCAAGCCTCAAGCTTTTGGATTTTGATTCCTCCTCCTCAGAGAGTCCTGACTCGTGCTCCAGCCATGACACAATCTTCTTATACTGCAGTGCTGCCCGCTTGTATTTCCCCTCCTGCAAACAAGGCAGTTCAATTATCACACACATCATCACAGTAACTTTTATCTCCCTCAAGTCCCTTTTGTCTGCAAGAGATCTAAAAAACCCCATCTGATCAAAAAGTAACTTCTATCATAAAAAATGTACTACTTCTGAGAGCCATTCATGCACAGGATCAGAAAATCTTCAGGACTACTTAATGGTTCCCCACTAGAGCTAGGGGTATATGCCAGCATTGATACTTAACTGAAACCCTTCCCTTACATTCAACTTTTGATGCAAAAAATAAGGGAAGATGGGGCATTCTCAAAATGCAATACAAAGATAATAGGAAACTCTTCCTTTAGCTGGTCAAATTGCTTTAAATAGCTTCTCCACACATTTCTACCCAAATGAAGGTTGCTCATTCATAGCACTGTCTCATAGCAGGAACTGAAATAGTGTACACCCCAGTGCTATGTGTAGATACAGCAAACAGTTTTAACAGAAAGCTCCCTGCAGAGTTAGTTCTTTGGATAATCCAACCAAGTTCCTTTTTTCTTTTTAAGACACATTCCCCTCCAGTCCTCCCTGTAAAATCTCACAGAACACCATGAACACCACTCACAAGTGACAGAACCTGTAAACATCATTATCAGCTCATGACATGGACTAAGAAATGCTATTATTACTTGGGGACTGTAACTTACCTTGAAGTACTGAGTGCCTCTCTCCTTCACAATGCTGCTCTGTTCCAGCTTCTCATCCGTGTTCATTTCCCAGGACTCTTTAGCCTACCCAAACAGGAACAATTCCAGTTAACTTCAATACAACTTCTAGGGAAATCAAGTAGCTAATGTTGTTTCCCACTAACAGTATGATTGAGATAAGCCTGGCAAAGCAGAGCTTTGCACTGCTAATGGAAACCAGGCCGGTGCACGAGAGATGGCAACAGACAGGGATACAGGAAGAATGAGGATCATTTCAGCCCAGAGCTCCCAGCATGTCACCATCATCTCTGACGACAGTGGCCTCCCTGTCACCATTCAAGGATTCCATTGTCATCATTTAAGCTGCACTCCCACTTTTTTTCCCCATTCCCAGATCTCTTTGGGACTTCATCTCTTGTTCTCACCTTTTCAAAGCTTTTGAGCTTCACTTCATACTGCAGCTCTGCATCTGGAGGGATCTTGAATTTCTCATTCCCAGCACTTCCAAAACCATAGCTGTAAAATGGGGGTGGGGAGGGAGAAACAAAAATTATAAAGAAGAGAGCTCAAAACTATCCCTCCAGCTATATTTGATACATAGGAAGATTGAGAGAAAAACTCTATGCAAATTTGTGATGCGCATAAATTATTATTACAAGACAAAGGCTGGAAGAATTCTGGGTACAATTCTAAAATTAGCAAGTACAAGGCAGAAGAAAATAAGAGAAACGTAATGTTGACTTCATTGATCTTTGAACAGTTCCTATTATTTTATTAGTTTAGTTTACTTTAAGGAAAAGCAAGTAATCCTTTAATCAAAAAAATAGCCAAACTAAAACAACCAACTTTCAAATTACACCTATCATATTTAATACTCTGAAACTGAGTGTTGTCTTCAGAGCACCTGTATTTTAGCTCTACTCTTAGAAAAGCAAAGACAATAAATACCAAGATTAAGTGAGCAGCTGTACACTTAACACACTGCTAACCAGCTGATAAACAGGACATGCCTATAGAAAGGTACTGCAGTGCAACTCCAGTAAGAAGCTGCATATTAGCAGGAAAATCCTCTAGATCAGATTGCTTTCCTCTTCTGCTCCCATCAGGCTCAGTCACAGTTAAAAAAACCTCATTAAAAACTGAAATAAATTAAAGTTTGATTAAAACAATCTGTGCAACTCTACTCGTTTCAGATGTGTTCTCACTGTAAAAAGCAAATTCTGCCTATATCCAAGTCTACACTGTTTTACAGTAAGCAGTCATGAAGAGGGATCACAAAAATCTTAGTTGGAGAGCAACAACAGTTTTTAAAAATATTCAGACATCAAAAGTACAGAAACTTCACTGAATTTTTTTTCTGGACTGCTACTGCTTCACTATGAAATGGCAAAGCACTCTTAGCTTAATACTTCTCATACATAAATTTTTTGGGGCTGATCCAAGTTTTCACCACAGCACTAAAGAAAGCTGAAAGGCATTACAACAAAACATTTCTTTCTTGCCAGATGATGAGTATAAGCCATTCCTGTGTCAAACACCTGAAACAGCATACCTGGGTTTGAGATAGAACACGGATTCCTCTGATTTCTCCATTTTTTGAATTGCTTTCTCCAGACCATGAGGGATATCGAAGTTTTCACCTTCTCCGATCTCAAACCGCAATTCCCGCTTGTCAAAGACACGATCTCCGTGTCGGCCTTCAAACTGGACTGGAAACAAAAACCAGAACAACAGAGAGAGAAATCAGAAGGTATCTCTGTATGGCAGTGGGCAGGGACCCAGGAGTGCACAGGGAGTTCTATACAGGCAGGCAGCACACACAAAGTGCTAAAGCCTCCTTCTACACGGTGTTTTCTCTTCATACTGTGGTATGGCAGCTACTGGCAGCAAACAGAATTTCTGCTGTTAAATTTAACAACCCCCTCTTTTGTTGTTGTTCATTTAAGTTGTTTTTTCTTCCACTCTGACAACAAGTGCCAGAATGACTTCCCTTCTTGTTCCTCAGCACATGGAAATACTTTATGAGACTCAATCACCTTTTGTGATCAGATAAGCGCTTCAACAGATTCAGTATCACCAGAAAACACAGTTGCTGCTGGAAAATGTAAACCTTGCTAGAAACAGGAGAAGGAAAGCTTACTCTAGGTTAAGTTACCTGGTGCAGAAAAGAGAAGCCACATATTCCTTTCCCTCAGGACGTGCAGTTGTGGAATGTGAAAAGGTTCTGCCATCCCACAACAATAAAATCCATTCACTATTTGTGTAACAACACACTTACTCTCCACAAGCGCATCCTCATTGGGCCTGGAGTAGCCCTCCCCCTTCTTGCGGATTCTTCGGATGATGCCACCATCCTCTTCATCAGTGAGGTCCTCCCCCTTGAACTCAAAAAGTTCAATCTGCGGAGGGAAAGAAAAGCTTGCATTTATTCTCATTAGACCAATTTACTAACTCACAGGATTTGTTCTTCAGAGATCTTTGAAACTTTAAACTCGCTGCTGGGACAAATTATTTAGGATTTTTAAGAGCTAGCATTAATGTAGGAAACAGGTATCCAGTCTGAATCTTCACATGCCCTCCCAAGTAAATTTAAATCATAGTTTTAAATGGGAGTATCACACTGACATAGAAAAACAGTCTAGTTACAGAAAATATTTGTCATTGCTGCTATGAAGTGAAGAAAAAAAAATTATCCTATGTTTGAGTAAAACAATAGTGAAAACTACTCCTAAGCAGAAAAAAGCAAGCCATTGTAATCAGCATTGCTTAGACTACCTTGTTTCAAAACAAAGTTCAGAGCTAGTGCTGTGGAGGCTCCTGACACTGGACTTAAGATAACTGGAATGCAAAATTAATTGAATATCCACCAGTACTTCCACTTTTTATTTTAATTGTTAGCAACAAATAGTATTATTTTAATTTTAATTGCTAGTAACAAATAATATTCTGGTCTTTCTCTTCAGTCAGTCTGAACAAAGTGATTCCTGAATATCCTACTGATGGCCATACAGGTGTGTACCTTCCCCCCCACCTTTTTTATTCTCCAGCCTGAAAAATACTAATCTATCTATTTATATTGCTCAGCAAAAGCAATCATAAGGAAGAAAAAACAAAACCGTCACCAGGGGGCAAGGGGGCAAGGGGGCAAGGGGGCAAGGGGGCAAGGGGGCAAGGGGGCAAGGGGGCAAGGGGGCAAGGGGGCAAGGGGGCAAGGGGGCAAGGGGGCAAGGGGGAAAGGGGGCAAGGGGGAAAGGGGGCAAGGGGGAAAGGGGGCAAGGGGGAAAGGGGGAAAGGGGGAAAGGGGGAAAGGGGGAAAGGGGGAAGGGGGAAAGGGGGAAAGGGGGAAAGGGGGAAAGGGGGAAAGGGGGAAAGGGGGAAACCCCACAAAACAAACAAAAAAACCCCACCAAAAACAAACAAACAAACAACTTCCAAATCATAGGATGTGCATTATTTCATGTCAAAGAAATCTGGTGTGATGACACAGGCACAAAATCTCTTAATATAAGTTTTAGAGGGTCTTCTGTAAAGCAACTTGTACAAATTTTGGTATGGTGATAGGCACTTGCAAGAGAATCCTGCTGATATTGTATTAAGTAATAAAAAGTAAACCTAGGTAAAACTAAAAAAAGTGGACACTTAAAGAGACTTTAGCTGCCTAAGAGTCATACTAGCCAGAAACTACTTTAACCTCACAAAACTTGGGGAAAATTTCTGGATCTAAGTTCCAACCCACAACCTCAGCACTGCCTATTTGTTGCAGCCTGTGAACCCCAGGCTGTTTTAAAAGTTAAGGAAGCATAAAACCATCATGGGCGGCTTTAGTGCTCTTCCTTCTTCCCTCTTCCCTCCAACAGAACTGTTCAGATAGGCATGAGGGGATATCAAGACTCACGGATGAAACACTACTTTTATCTAAAAGCACACCCAGAAAATGGAGGGGCCAGACTGGCAGCATCAAGGAAAGTCCAGTAGGACGTTAATTATCTGCATGGCAGCATTGGATGGACCCAGTCTGATGGAACAAATCTCATCTTGCAATTAATGCTTTTAATTTATGCCAGTGTTATGTAGTACCTCTTGTTAAAGGACAATGGAAGCTTCTCTGCTTTCTGCTGTCCACGTGCATCCTCTGTAGTAGGGCTAAGCCCTTAAGAACACCCCACTGGGCTTCCAAGCTTGACCTTTTAGCTTGCATTTCAATCATCAGCTCAGCCCTGATTACACCTGGTATCATTGCATAGAAGTACACACTCCAACATGTGTAGTTTGATCTAATATAACTAAGCCATGAGTAACTTCAGATTTATGTAAGAAAATGCTGCTTATGAACAGCTTTACATGATACTATTTTTGAGAAATAATGGCGTTAATTTTGATGTAGTCAAAGTGAGTAAGCTATCATCCCTTAGGGGACAACAACTACTAACAGTAAGTCCATTTAAAAAAAAAAAAAAAAAAGGCAAATACACTATCCAAATGCAAAGCAAATTCAATATCCAATTACGTGAAGGTCAATGGCACCCGGCCTGAATAAGCAATGGTGTGGCCAGCAGGACCAGGGCAGTGATTGTTCCCTTGTACTGGGCACTGCTGAGGCCACACCTCAAATCCTGTGCTCAGTTTTGGGCCTTTCAGTTCAGGGAGGGCACTGAGGTGCTGGAGCATGTCCAGAGAAGGGCAACAGAGCTGGGGAAGGTTCTGGAGCACAAGTCCTATGAGGATCTGCTGAGGCAGCTGGGAGTGTTTAACCTGGAGAGCAAGAGGCCCTTGGGGGGAACCTTCTCAGTTTCTACAACTCCCTGAAATGAGGCTGTTGCCAGATGGGGTCAGTCCCTTCTTCCAAATAACAAGTCACAGAACAAGAAGAAATGGCCTCAAGGTGCACCAGGAGAGGTTTAGAATGGATATTAGCATTAGAACAGGCTGCCCAGTGAAGGGGTTGCGTCACCCTCCCTGGAGGAATTTAGGTGTAGTTGTGGCACTCTGGTTAATGGTTTAGAGAAGGACGTGGCAGTGTCAGATTTATGACTGGACTCGATGGTCTTGAAGGCCTTTTTCAACCTAAATGATCTATGTATAATTTACCCTTCCTAACAGATGCTCATTGTTTCCAATAAAATCTAAACAGACTTTCAGACTTTACTCTATGAGCTATTTTCACCTTTCTCAGATATTACATAAAACATTTAATCTCAGAGCAATCATCAGTTTTAAAACTTTCCTTATGCCCCAAATTGTAGGATTCCATTCCATTGATTAAGTGCTTTATAGCAAGGTAATTTTGAAAATCTCCCTTAAAAAAAGAGTTTGCCTTCTCTCAGGTAGAATTTATTTTGAAGCAATTGTTGGCAAATTGAACTGTTTCAACAGTAAGAAAAATACATCCTCTCCAAGGACCTATTTTGTTGAGACTGTCAGGGTATGCTCCAGAAACAGCTTTAATGTCATCCCACATGGAAAAAATCAAACACAAGTCTCAGCATTCTGAGCAACTATTCTCACTTCTGAAATAACACACAAGACAGCTGCTATTTCCACCCCCTTTAGGGAAGAAGGGGGAAGATGTGGGGGGAAATTACTTTTAAGATCAGCAGGAAATAAAATCTCTCCTCTCCTGGTGAGGCTGAGAGACACCAAAGATAACTGGCTCCATGCTCACTGAGACATGCAGCTCATCCCCAGGAGAGCAGCTGGCCATGTGAGTTGTCAAACTGGGTTACCCAGCTGCCAAACTCAAGACTGCTGAGCCTGTCACAGGGACTGAGTGAGTACACAGGACTTCATCTATGGTGGCAAGATTGATCAGTGTAGCCTGGATGCCCAGAGAGACTTTGGTAATGGAACAGCCACCTGAATCCAAACTGGTTTTATGGTGCTTTAAGACTGACTGAAACACTCAGCTCTACAGAAAAGAGTTCACAATTGGAGGGCTGTTCAAATATTGTATTCCGGCAGTTTATACGGGGCAATTATGTCTTTTCTCCATCAAATAGCTCATAAAAGATCATGCTAATGTTGTAAAGAAAACACAAGTATAAAAAAAAATGTATTATTGAGGTCCTTAATTGCTCTTCCTGTTGTTGAAAACCTCACAGCATTTAATATATCATTAGTCTAAGCATTATGAAGTGGATTAAAGATTTAATTTTCTTAACTCCAGTCTATCGCTGAAATAGTCTGCCCTCTCAGCCTGCACTTTATTGCTGCAAAATTACAAAAAAATAAAACTTAAAGAGGCCATGACAGAGCAGTGGCAGCCAGATGAAAATTTTGTCCACACTACCCAAAACTGACCATATTATTTTCCTCAGAAAAATGTAACAATCCTGTCTTAAAAGGATATTGCATCATGCACTTTTTCAAGCATACAGTTTTAGTGACCATCTCATGCTTACCTCAAAAATCAGCGTAGCATTGGGAGGTATCTTCGGGGGGCTCCCAGCTGAGCCATAGGCATATTCTGGTTTACACGTAATCCTACAGATTTCACCAATCTTCATAGTGGCCACAGCAATGTCCCATGCTTTGATCACCTCACCTGTACAAGTCAAATGCCAATCACATATGAAAAGCATGATCAGGTGAAACTGAGCATCATCACTTTCAGTATACAAAAGATAAGGCAGCAGAAATACTCAAGAACCTGTGCTCACTCTAATTAATGTACATCTGTTTTAAGCCTAATCTTATTTTAAAATTTCCCAGGGACCCACACTTGGCCCAAACATTTCTTCATTCTAGGTGTAACAACTCATTTCCTAGAATAACAGAACACAGACACCAGCTGAAGTTCGTGGCACAGTCCCAAGTGTGAGCAAGTAACAATAAACCCTTCCGAGAGGAAGGCCTTAGGGTGAGAGATTGCCTGCTCCTGTTTTGAAAACAATCCAAACCAACAGCCTTTTCTGTTTGTACTTTATCAGCTGGCAAAGAACAGCACCAGTGGCAACTAAAAGTTACACATACTTGTAACAGAAAAAAGGAAGAAAGTAGCATTTCTTTCAAAGAGAAGAAAAGCTGTAACAAAATCCCTCTCTTACTCAAGTTCTCCTAATTGCCGCTCCTTTCGACTCATCAAGCAGACTTTTATCAGTCTTGTATTAATAGGTACACTTAATAACATCTCAAATTGCAGTACAATTAATTTACCTCTTTTTTAAAAAGGAGGTGTTATCTATTTTTCAAAAAGCAGAAGGTAGGGAACTTCCAGGGAAGAACATAAGATTGAGTAGTAAGATTTTCTGGAACAATGATGCTTAGGTTTTCAAAATACGAAAGATTTTGATGCTGAAGAGATGCACTGCTCAAAGATTCATTTTTAGGTTGAGAATTTTGTGGCAAACAGAATATGTTTCATCATGAGACAGCTGCCTCTGTGTACCCTGTCCCAGTATCTGGTCACAATTAAACACTCCTGAACGGAGGTCTGCTCCCCCAAAAAACCCCAACCAATAAAATGCGTATTCTGGCTATTTAATTGCCCTTTATCTCTACATTTCAGGACAGATTTGCTCCCCTGGAGTGCATTGTCTGAGGCCTGTGAATTCCTCAGCAGGCTTTCAAGGGGCTACACAGTCGTCTCATTCAGCAAAAATCTCCAAGACATTCCAATGGGGCCATTCTAAGATAATAAACTCTGAAAATAAGTTTAAGTAGCAATTTTGAAAAGCAAAGGAGCCACACAACGAAATCCTGTCTCAATTATTACCCAAACTGATCAATATCAAAAACAAGATATTACCTTTCCCCAAGTCAAACGAGAATTTGTCTCTTCTGTCCAGACTGGAGTCAAATTTTGTGCCATCTAGAAGCCACCCCGTGTAATGGACGGTCACCTTATCACCTATCATCGGAGACTCTGTCCCACTGCCTTCTCTCTTGACAACCTGAGAAAAACAGCAACCAGCATTAACATCACGGAAATCAAGTCTGCCTGCCCATTGGACACGAATCACAAATACCTAGATTCTTGTGTTATCATCCTTAGTAGACAAAGGATTTGCAGGTTTCCTTCAGTCACCTGGAAATGGACTGGCTGTTCTTTCTGCAGATTAGCAGTGCTGCAAATGCAGAACCCTCAAGATGGCTGTGCTGTGATACAAGAATTTAACAGGCAACAGTTGGCACCAGCTTACGCATCTCTGCATTAGGCAGGGTTTTTTCTTTTTTATTCAAGTTATTTGCATCATCACCTCTCTATCATCACACCAGAGTTCAGTGTTCTAGGCAAAGCATTTAAACAAGAGAAGGAGATGGTTCTTTCCATGCAAAGTCTATTCCAGTATGTAACCTGAAATTATTCGAGTTAAACCAAGCAGGTTAATGAAGGTTAGCACTGTCTCACCCCAAGCAGGTTAGTTCTATCAACCTACAGAGTAACACTTGAAAATTATTTATCACAATAATTTTGTCTCCCCACAATACTGACATGGATGGCCAGCACCCCTGTCTCTCATACAGCTACAAGGATTCGATTTTCTTCTCAGGGGGTTGCCCAGCCTGCCCAGCAAGACAAGCATTAAATAAATCCACACTATTCAGAAAGTGGGGACAATCTCTCTGGTGTTCACTTGAAGTTTATATGAAATTAGAGAATAATAGTAACATATCTCACAGGCAAGGATGTGAGGCCTTGCCCATAACAGGATTCCTGAAGTTCAGATTGGAATTTTTCCCAATATAGCTTGAAACCATCTAGCCCCAAGCCAAACTTCTGCACTATCTTAAGCCAGACAAAAGGGGACCAATGGAGGACCCTATTTGCTTGCACCCTTTTCACCGAAGGACACAGACCTTTGGGAGCCTCCTTCACAAATTTCGGTTTCCTGCAACCACCACTGTCAATCTCTCACCATCCCTGCGACTGCCTATACAACTCAAATACCAGGACCCTCCATCCAAAACCAAACAAGCTGAAAGCACCTCACTGAAAGCATGAAACAAACAAACAAACAAAAACCCCAAAAAAATCCCCCACCCACAAGCAAACAAAACCTAGAAAAAGTCCTGCCTGCTGTTGACTAAAGAAAGGATGCTCAACATGAGAAGTGATGCCTGATCTCACACAGCACACCATCCCTTTACCCTGCACCAGCACCACAGCAGTTATTAGCATCACAAAACTAACCTATTGATGTCTCCCCAAGGAAGGCAAAAGTTGAGGCAACCACGCTCACAGAGATAAGGAAACAGAGAAGTAGGAGAAAAACACAAGAATCAGGTAAGCAACCTAACCGAGATCACGTTTAGGCATAGATCTATGTAAAGCAGATGCAAACCAGCACTTCAAAGTAGCCAGTCTGATGTAATTTTGAAAAACTAACCGCATTTAATAGAAATTACTAAACTTTACCAAATGTCATGTTCTAGTTGTGTCATAGCAAGGTATTCTAGAGTAACAAATATCTCATTTTCATTATTTATACAGTTTATTCTTTTGCATTTGGTCCATTTCGAAAAGACCGAAATTTCACTTCTGAATATGGCAATCCTATTTTCTGTCAACGTTTACATTTCCTTTTGAGATGGAAAACCAGGATTTTTCAGTTCATATGACATTTCAAATGGTTTATTTCCAAATTTAATTACTTATTCTAGGAATTGCACAAGCATATTCAGCAATATCAAGTAAAAAACTGTGGATACAATTCTGATATAAAGCCAATGAGCAAATAAACACACTCCTGAAATCACTGCAACAATACCAGTACAAAATCGGTGTAGGTTACTTCAGGACTAGATGCTTGATTTCAACAGATGCATTTTGCACTCCAGCAACTGCAAGGAAAATAAAATCCAAGAAGGCTGGACTTTGTGACCTCTACTGTATTTTACTTATCATGTCACAATGTGAATTTCTGGGATTTTCACAACCTCACTTCGTTTGCTAGTGTTTTCTACTCCTCTCAGCTAAAAAAAATTAAGGAAAAAAAGAAAAAAAAAGAAAAAAAAAAAAAGCAACAACCCAAAAAACACCTGCTGCTTCTCCATCATCATAAAGTAAGTAGTGCCTGAATCAGGCAGACCCCTCACTGCCTTCTACCATCCTCAAGGGATCTGGGCTGGGAGAGACCTGGGCAGCCACGCAAATGAGAATTCTTACCTGACACGGTACTACGCACAAAACCCCAAAATTCTCACCTAAGCATGCTAGCAGGAAACATGGAAAAGCAGAATATAGCAGCCAACATCTTCAATCTGCTCCCTGATACCCCTCCTGAACGGGAGACAGCGCCTCCGTAATGAACCCAGAATTTAGAAGGCTCTAAAGGTTAAATCCGGAATTTTGCCTTTGCTGCGGTGTCCCTTTCTCCTTCTGAACACCGTAACTCCGAAATTTTACTCCGGCTGAACAACGCTCCTAAATAACCGCTGAAGTTTTTAGCAGAGCCTAAGGAAGTTTCTAGAGATATGGAAATAGGCAACGTCTGACAGAGGAAGTTCGCGCAACTCCCCCTCACGGTATAAATCCCGCTGCCCTTATCGCCTGCCTTCCCAGCACAAAGGAGAGCAGCCGCTCCGCCCGGGCCGGGGGCCCGCCCGGCCGCCCACCCGCGCGAAGGGAGACCCGCGGGGCCGACCCCGAGCCCGAGGGGCCGCCCGGAGCCCGAGGGGCCGACCCCGAGCCCGAGGGGCCGACCCCGAGCCCGAGGGGCCGACCCCGAGCCCGAGGGGCCGACCCCGAGCCCGAGGGGCCGCCCGGCGGGCACCGAGCACACGTGCCCCGCCGGGGCTCCATCTTTAATTCCCAGCCCCGGACACGTGCTGGGGGGGCGGGAATGGACCTGGACCCCCACAATCCGCGCTGCGGGCCGGACACAGAGCTCGGCCGGCCTGCCCCTCCCGCATCTTTCCCTAAGCCGCGGGGGAAAGCCCGAAGGCAGCGAGAAGCGCCGTTTCCCTGCACGGTGACCCCGGGCTCTCCCGGCGGGCGGCCCGGGCTCCGGCGGGGCGCTGGGAGCCGGGAGCGGCCGGGCAGCGCTTGCGCAGCCGGGGCGCGCTCCCGCCCTCCGCCGCTGTTGTCTAATCGCCCGCGCTGCGCCAGCCCCGTCTGTGTGCCCGGGGACCGCCTCGGCCCCTTCCCCGCCGGGCGCACAATGGGCCCGTGCGGCCGGGGCGCCCGGGGAGCACCTGCTCGCAGGCCGGGAGGAACGCCCCCGCTTTTTCCGCCCCCGCGGGATCCCCTCCGAGCTAGCGTGGAGGGTGGGGATGGGGAATAGCCGCCCGGTACCTTGAGGACGCCCTCATCCTGCTTGGGAGTGATGTCCACCCCTTCCAGGGGAGCCCCGTCCGCTTTCATCTCCTCCGCCGTCATGCCGCCTGCCGCTGCCACCTCTGCGCAGGGAAGGGCCGCCTTGCGGGCTCGGAGCTGCGCTGAGCGCCGGGATGAGGCTGCGGTAGCGCCTGGCTGCGCCTCCGGCTCCGGGCAGCGCGGGTGGGGGCGGGCGCCGCACGCCTCCTTCCCTGCTGCTCTCGCCGCAGCGCCGGCCCCTGGTCGGGGAGGAGGAGGAAGGGGAGGGGAGAGGGAGGGACCGAGAAGTTTCTAGAGCGGCCGCCGGGCTGCCGCAAAGCGCCCGGCCGTGCCAGGGCCCGGGGTGAAAGTGTGCGTGGGCCCCGGGGGCGGAGAGGACGGCGGGGGTAAGGCAGCCGCCTGGCCGCGTTACACTCCGGGGCGGTGGGGGCGAAAGACGAGAGGAGGAGGAAGAAGAGCTTATTTATGAAAGAAGGGAGGGCGCGCTTTTACAGCTCCGAGCTTGCAGGGCAGGTGCGCCCACCTCTCGCTGGTGATGCAGGGGAGCCGGGCCCGGCAGCGAGGAGGAGCTGCTGGGTCCTGCCCTGGGGATGCTTAACTGGAAGCTGCATTTATAATAAAAGCAACCCGTCTGAGCCCTCAGTTCTAGCAACCCTGTGCAGATGTATGGCTAATATTCTTTTTGCCCACCGGGCGGTACGGGGTGGTCCCTGGAAAGGTAGTACGAGTGGGCACAGAAGCACCGTGCCGACAGCAAGCATGCAGCCCGGGAGCTCGGGCATCCCTTGGTTGGGGTCCCATTAGGAGCCGTATGATTGAAAACCATTTGTTACCCACGGCCAGGAAAGGTAAAGACATGCTTAGGGTACAGAATGTAAGCTCTGTGGCTTGCCCGTCTGTATCCATCCGGATAAAGTAGCACCGATTTCTGCATCAGCCTGCTGCTGGAGTATTTGGGGGTGCATAAATAGAAATAGGTGCTCCCCCTTAATATGAAGAGCATTAGTACTAATATGCAGGAATTAGCAGACCAGTCTAATTCTGGGCTACTCGGCATCTGTACACGCCTTACGGGTGGTGCAGTACATTTGGCCAAATCATTTGCAAAATGCGTTTATGTAAAATCACGCTAGAACCGTATGCATCACCTTCGCCATAAATACAGAAAGCGAAAGTGTTAAATTGGCTCAACCTTCCACTGCAAGCCTTGAACACCCGCCCCCCGGCCACGCAGCTTTGCCCACTCTTCGCATAGGGCGGCCCCTTTCCCGGCTGTTCTTGAACTTTCCTTCCCGGCCGCTCCCGAGCAGCGCGGGGCCGGGGGAGCGCCGCCGAGCCGCCCGCCGCGCTGGGTGCTCGCTGTCCAGCGCGGTGCTTGAGCCTAGCAAAAGCGGTGACTGAAGGTGAAAGGAGGCTCGCAGGCGGGCGCGCCGTGTCCCGGAGCCGCCTTTCCAAGCCGCATTGCCGTCTCTCTGCACTTCCAATGCAGGTCCCTGGAGTGCGAGCTTGCTCTGTGAGGCTGCATCTGACCTGAGCGGAGCTGCTCTGTGCCAGCATAAAGCTGTGTCTGTGCCTGGTGCACAACGACTCCAGCAGCCTGAGGTGGGCTCTGCCGATGCCAAAGGAAAGGAGTAGCAAAAGGGACTAAAAGAACCTGTGATTTTTCTGGCAGCTGGGTGTAAACTGCAAAATCTACAGGTTTCCCCTGAGAAAGAACATGCTTTTCTACCCCACGCAAATGTACACTTTAGTTTACTTTCAAACTGAGTAAGTAGGGAGAAAGCAGAGAAGGATTGTGGTTTCAGCGTGCATTTGGTCTAGAAGCTTCTAGCTGCTCTCAATTTGCAATTTAACATGGATATGAGTTATTTGATTGCAGATTAGATCTGTAGGAAGCACAAAGCTGGTTCTGTGCATGGACCCTTGATACACAGAGGAGCATGGAGAGAAGCATCTAAGTTGGTTCTGGTCCAGCAGGTCTAGCAGGTCTTGTTGGAGGAGGCACAGCAAAAACATAGGAGATAATTCATCATGTAATGAGTCTGTAGGGTGCTAAATTTACAATCTCCAGTCAGCATTAGCGCACAAGTTCTCCTACGCTCTCAATTCATCTGACATCTTTTTTTTAATCTGAATTTTCTAATAATAAACCAACAATGTGTTGGTTTAAAATAAATCTTTGCAGGTCATTCTGTCTTATGTTTGGCAATGAAGTTTCTGTTTGGGACTGGTACCTTTTCAGCCACGTGTTTTCTTCTTCATAATCCAGCATTTTAAAATTGCAGTATGTGTAATTGATGCCGAATTATCTACAACTACCAAACATGTTAGAATCAAGTTTAATAAAGTGATAAGTAGTAGAAAGGAAAGGCGATCTTTTAGTGGAGATCATTTACAGATGTTGTACAGCTCGTATTTCCAGCCATCCCCTAGTTTTCAACATAGCAGCGCAAGCCCTTATGTAAGTAATTTAAACCAAGTACTGCAAGTTATGTTCCTTAGTAACTTTCCAAAGACTGTTTAGATACTGTTTGAGGGGCTCCCTGAAGGGCTGTATGTGCAGGGCATTATGGAAAAGGGGACAGCAGTAAAACAACAGTGAGTGTCCGAGGTGATGTGCCATCAGTGCATTCAGTAGGGTATGGATGGAGAGAAGGCAGGTGGGACCTGTCTCCTTTTAAAGCCTCTTCTAAGGCCTGCTGGTAGTATCACAGCGTTGTAAAGGTGCCTCATGTCAAGACTGTTCTCAGAAGATACATTGCAGACACAAAGGAAAGATTTCAGAACTTGATGGGTACGCTTCAGTGAAGAGAAAATGAAAGATTTTGGCAATAGTTTCAGGCAAAGCGAAAGACAAGTGAGATGATTGCCTAAGGCAGCAGACAACATTCCAAGCAGTACAATGTCCTGAAAAAACAACAAATTCCAACAAGAGTCTGGAACAGCCTCCCAGGACATGAAGCCAACCTTAAGGCTGGTCAGCAACATGCTAGATTTAGGAAGAAGTTTATCTAAAGGCTTGTTAAAGATAACAAGGCTTGGACTTAAAACATAAAAGATGGCATAGGGCAACACAGCTCAAACAGAGCTTCATCAACAGGTCCTACACAGGCAAGGGCAGGATAAAGCCCAAGGTAGCCTAAAGCCCATCAGGAGGGTTGGATAAAGCTCAAGGTAGCCTAAAGCCCATCAGGAAGGGAGGACCTTTGGGGTACTGTCAAAGGGTTGGCTTCCCAGGTATGCCATGGCTGGAGTCACTGTGCTGGGTGGGCTGACCAAAGCCCCACCAGGACACGCTGTGGCCTGGAAGTCACTCACCCAGCTGTGCTGGTCGTGCTGGCACCAAAGACTCCCAGGAACTGGGAAGAGAAATGAGGAATGCATGTCTGTGCAAGCTCAAAGATGGCATTTCGAGATAATGGCAAACAGAGTAACCAAAAAAGGAATGACCCTGACTATTCATTTGTGATTGGAAGAGGAACTGAAACCACACTCATCAAGAGCACTGGGTTCATGCTTGATTGGCTTGAAAGGGCTGAGCATGGGGTGTAAGAAAGGAATAAAGGCAGAAGACACACATTCTGTGTTGACTGGCACTGGCCACCAGCTGGCAGGTGGACAGACAGACAGACACCCAGGGACACCCTGATGCCAGAGGCTGGGGAACACGAACTCCAACCCAGCATGACTTGAGTATGGTGAAGACCTTCCTGAGGAAACTAATACATAAAAGATAGCTCACATACCATGGGCAACAGTGATAATTTGTGCACCCGTGTTATTTGAAGTAAGGCTTTAAAACATAGGTTGATTTTAACAAAGGGTTAAGTAAACTTGTTAGTGAGGGTTTTTTTTTTACTTGGCATACATTTCTTCTGAGAGATTGTTTGATTACTGTTGAAATCCCGAGGAAACCCCGGATGCTTCTCTGTTGGCGTGTCACACTTATACTGAGCTGGAAAAGAATGTGACTTAATAGATCAGGGACAGTTTTGATTATTTCTGTTTACTGCATTATAAAATATAACAGTGATAAGGAGAAAGCAATGCTCAATTTATGGAATTGCACATTTTTTTGTTGCAATAAGCAGTGCTGCCATTGAAATCCACAGTAGGGCACAAACCTTCATCAGTCTGACCCTACACTCATATTTTGTGTGACATCTCAGTGATAGATTATTAAGCTGCCCATCACCTGAGTTATGCCCTACCTGTTCTTCAGTCTCAGCTTCACTGAGCTGTCCCAGTATCCCTGCTTTCCCTTGCTCCCCAGCAGGGGATAGCAAATCAAGTTCCGTGCCATCCTTTTAGTTTCGGAGGGATAAAGCTGTTGTTTTTCCATATTCATGACCACATCACTGCGGACTGCAGTAGATGGGCATGGCCCACACACAAGGGCCATCAGAGCTCTTTTCTGCTCCTTTTCAAATGAAAACAGCGGTGTTCACTCATCCCCTGCTTTAAAACCGAGCAACATTTACAGGGGAGTGATCTGAGCTGTTACACAGCAGGCATGCAAATGAGACCCAACCCTTCCAGCGCCAGACTGGAAAAGGGCTCTGTGTCTGCGTTTCCTGGGGATTTCTGAGCTGCTCAGCTCCCTGCTCACCAATAGATGTCAACGCTTTTCTAAAATTATGGGCCGTGGGATTTACAATTAGGCAAGGTCTCATTTTTTAAAAATTGTTCTCTACTAAGGTTATGATTTCTTCTGTGCTTCTGTACAGTGATTTCTATTATTTGGTGATTTCATTTATGTGATATATGCTGTCCTTTTTAGATCCCGGGTATATATTCTCAAAAGGCCTAAACAGCACCTGCTTGTGTAGATGTCTCTTCTGGTTCAGTGTATCTCTGTCTTTATCAATTATAGCTCATTAGCTAACTTTCAACTCATAGAAATTTAGTAAAATGAATTATAATTAAGATGTTATTTACCTTTCCAAATGCAAAATTGATTTTAAAATACCTTATCATGTTTCATCAGTTGCTTTCATTTTGTTCTTTCCTTGCCTCGAAAACAATTAAGATTACTGGACAAATGTATGTCTAGACATTCAGATTTACTATTTCTTTGTGTCTCATTCGTTTGTGAGAGTATCCTAACATGTGCATCATGTCATAACATCACCAGAAAGGATGGCCAATTCATGTTGTTTTCTCCTTAAACCACTGCAACATTTTACTAGGCTTGGAACTTCTAATGTTTTATAATCTGTTGCTGTGAAGTGCCACATGAAAATAATGCCAGTAACAGTAATTACACAGTAATGGTATTTGTGCAATTGATTCTGCTGCACTTTTAGTAAAAAAATCTGGGGTTTTTTGCTTTATCAATTTTCAGTCTGTTCCCTAACAACTCTTAGGACTGTCATTGTTAAAAATAAATAAATAAATACCTGCAGTGGCTTCCTTTGGTGATTACTATCTTGATCTAATTTTAGACCTCTCATTAATTTGCAACCTAATCTACTTTTCTTTGGGTTCTATTTCCCTTAGACATATTTAACTTGGGGTGGGTTTTTTTTTTTTCTTTTATTGTGTAACTTTAGAAAGGTTTTCTTAATATATATTTTTTTTTCTAATTTTGTGTTTCCCATGCAAGCTTTCTTGCTTGGCTTCCTATGACTTCTCCATCCCTTTTCTCCTGCTGTGTCAGAGGAAGGTCAGGTTGGATGTTAAGACCATTACAGTGTCTCACTACTGTTACCATAGAAAATTTCTTTCTTGTGGCCGCACCTACAAAATCCAAATCTACCCTCTTTCAGTTTAAAACCTTGTTGCTGATGAACAGACAATGAAAGTATTTTTGGCAAGAGTCCACCAATTCCTTACTGCTTACAGACTTTGCAGCATTCTTGATTCTTAGTTACTGTGCAGACAGCTAGACTGCAAATCTGAAAGAGGGAAAAGACTAGGAAACCCATAGGGCCACCTAATGAGGAGGAACAGCCAATTCCCTAGAAATGGTGTATCTCACTCACTTAGGCTGCCTCTGCTCTTAACAGGTGAGACATCTCAGTGCCTGTCTTGCCTCTTTTGTCCTATACTTCACAGATACTGCACAATCCCATAGTTTTTACTCATGGAGGCCCTCCCATGTTTTGTAGGGACCTTAAAGACTCACCCAAAAATAACTGACCACTTAACACACAGAATTTATTCCCATATTCATCCTCAGAGCTCGCCCAAGGTGCTCTGTCTCAGAGATACTCTTCCTGAGTGGACCAAAGGGTATTCCTTCCTTTGAATCATATCCCTTTTGCCTATGTGTGATGGCTTTTGGACAGCAGATGATGGAATCTTAAATCTGCATTTAATGAAACCCAATTACCTGCCCATTACATTTTTTTGTCCCTTTTCCAGAGACAGAAGAAAGACTAGGATAGATTTAGTCGTCTGGCATGATTTCTAAATGTTTGCTCCAATACCTACTCTCACAGTATTCTTAGCTCTGCAGGGAGTAGGAACTCTCTGGAGGTGCGGTGGAAGGGGTAGGAGGAAAGACAAGGAATTCAGAATCTTTGTCTTGAGACGCTATCATAGAGAACTTTTACTTCCACGTTAAGAGGAGAGGCAGCTAGGAGCCAAGATCTTCCTTCTGTGTGGGTCCAGGTCTAGTGGTTGTTTCCTCCTAATTGAGGTGAGAGACTGCCAGCTCAGTCTTCTGCAACTTCCTTCAATTCTTCAATTCTTGTTAGACATGTATTTTCTCTGTTCCTGTTGAGTTTTCTCCCTTCTCTGCCTAGAAAAAGGAGATCATCTGTAGTGGTGTGTGCTCAGGGTCTCATGTGTGCACTTCTCTCCACTCTGAAATGCTTAAAACATTTGAAATGGAAAAATTGTGGAATTGGGAATTCTGTTACATGGCCACAATTGCTTTCAGTCAAGAGAGTTAAAATCTTTTTCCGAAGAGCCTCACCTTGTTCTGGATTAATGCCAGGGATCAGGAGTGTTCCTAGGCTGATAGTGTAGGATGTTAGCTTTCAGATCCTGTGATAAGAAAAAAGGTGGAGACTAAGAAATTTGATGATATTACATCAAACCTAGTCCTATGGTTTGTTCCAATGTAGAATTACTGAGGGACTATCCCAAGCACAAATACAGGCTGGGTGGAGAATTAACTGAGAGCAGCCCTGCCAAGGACTTGAGGGTGGTTGGTTTGACCAGAAGTTTGACATGACCTGGCCACGTACATTCACAGCCTAGAAAACCAACCGTGCCCTGGGCTGCATCCAAAGCAGCATGAACAGCAGGGCAAGGGAGGGGATTGTGCCCCTCTGCACTTGTGACACCCTACCTGGAGTGATACATCCAGCTCTGGTGTTCCTAGGACACCACAGGAAAACACGGACCTCTTGGAACAAATCCAGAGGAGGCCACCAAGATGATCAGAGGGCTGGACCACCTCTCCATGGAGACAGGCTGGGAGAGCTGGGGTTGTTCAGCCTGGGGAAGGCTCCAGGGACACCTTAGAGCCCCTTCCAGTACCTAAAGGAGGCTACAAGAGAGCTGCAGAGGGACTTTTTGTGAGGGCATGTAGTGACATAACAAGGGGGAAAGGCTTGAAAGAGGGCAGGTTTAGATTAGATGTTAGGAAGAAATTCTCTACTAAGGATGGTAAGACACTGTCACAGGTTGCCCAGAGAAGCTGTGGATGCCTCATCCCTGGAAGAGTTTAAGGCCAGGTTGAATGGGGCCTTGAGCATCCTGGTCTAGTGGAAGGTGTCCCTGCCCATGGAAAAAGGTTTGAAGCTATATGTTCATTAAAGTCCCTTCCAACGCAAACCATTCAGTAGTTCTCTGGTTCTGTCATTTAATATGAGATGCTGAAACAATCTACCTGCTTTTCCTCTCCCCTGCACCATGGTTGGTGTGTCAGTATAGGTACATTACTATCAAATCCACAGAAACCACCAAAACTATCTTCAGTATTTTCCAAGGCTGTGTTACTGCTTTGCTGCATGATTCACAGTAAAACCCCCTAAAACACTTTGACCTCGTATTTGCCTGTACTTGTAGGGCTTCTTCAAACCCAGGGACACAAAGCTGGGATTCAGACTAAGCCAGAAATCAAGCACTAGGTTACTGGGCAGTGTAGTTTTTATCCTATGTTAATCAGCAGCTTTGACTCATGAATCACATGCAAAACAATACTGAAGTCCCATGATAATTTTGGTGAAAAGCAGAGCTTCCAGGCATGACCAGAGAGGTTAAGCAATGCTGTCATTCTAGATCAGGTTGCTGTTTCTAAGCACCCTGGGGCTTGTGACAAATCCAGATCAAGGATGCAGCTTCTCCATGACTTGCCATTTTCCTGTGTTTGGATAACAAGATCGTGCTTTCAGGGTAGCCAGTTACAAAGTGTGTGTGAAGCCTCGTGTTGGCATGGGATGCTGCCAGGGAAAGATCCACACCCCTTCAGAGCAGCTCCTTCCCTTGCCGTAGGTGTCGTGCTCAAAGTTATTCTTCTGAATCCTGAATGACACAAACTGGGTGGGACTGGGTCATACTCTCATACCTCAAAGCCTTCCTGTTTGCACAGCCACAGCTGCTCCAGCTCAGCAGAAGACAGCTTTGAGGAAAAGCTGAGCCAAACTTTCACGCCGAAGGAGCCTTAAACAGAGCACGTGTCACTCACAGACCCCAAAGGGCTTTGCAGTCGAGGTCAGTACACTCTCCTTACTTTGCAGGTGGAAAAACAGACAAAACAAAGCTATGGGAAAGGGAAATTATTTTATTGAGATTGTAAAAGAGTTTGGATCAGGGTGTGAATCTCCTGTGCCCAGACATGCTCTCCTGGGTACTGTGTGCTTTAAACTCACAGTTATTGCAGGGAAGCTGGTCATCTCCATCATTTTTGCTCACTCTCCTCCCCCTCACTGCACCTCCTAATACTAAGCATGGGTTTATATTGCCTAAATGGAGGTAGAAAAGTACAACTTCGGAATACCATGTTGCAGCAACAGTGTGTAGCTCTGTATGTATCCAATGAAGAGCTAAAATGTGAACTGCAAGTTTGTGCATTGTGTTGATACAGTGTTTTCATTTTCTGGCTGTTACTGTGTAAACCACCTCTACCATACAAGTTCCTAGTAGACTTCCTGGAGCCTCTGGCACTCTGCTTTTTCAAATAAATTGTTAATGGGAAAGTGAATACCTTTATTTCCCTGTTTTCTGCCACAGTGCATAGCAGAATTTGCTGAAACAGTCACTTTGTCTCCATAATCATGGAGATTTAAATGTGTAAATAGTGTGATAACAAAGCTAAACAAGCAAACAAACAAAACAAACAAACCAAATTCTCCAAAAAGTTGTATCCACAAATCTGACTCCTGTTTGTATGGAGCTCCTACCAGACAACCAAAAAAAACCCTTAATTGCTCTATGGGGTTGTTACAGCTGTTCCTTATTGCTGAAGTTTACTGTAATGGGTGTTGTTCTTCTCTCCACCAGACAGGAGTGCCCTGGAAATGAAGCCCTGTGCCACCTACGAGCTGTTAGTGGATGGTGTCGGGCCATGGGACTTCACTGGAGGTTTTGTTCCCTGTGAGCTGCTCCTCGTTGGAGAGGACGCCTACCCTGTGCTCCTGAGCTCTAAGAAGCAGGTCCTGATTGCTGTTTCACAGTATGGGAAGGGCCGGATGGTGGTTGTTTCCCATGAAGGAATCCTGAAGAGCCCCAAGTTCTCCCAGTTCCTCAGAAATGCTGTGGAGTGGCTCAAGCCTTGCCCCGAGGCCCTGGTTGGGGTTCATCCTCGGTTGGATTGCCTGTGCCAGGTGCTGCTCGGGGCTGGCACCCGAGTGCAGGTGGGGGCAGATCCCAGCCCATCCATGGGGGTGTTCTGTATGGATGCCTATGACAGCTCCCAGGCCAAAGCCATCGTGGACTTTGTCAAAGGGGGTGGAGGGCTGCTTGTGGGAGGCCAAGCCTGGCATTGGGCGAGTAAGCACAGCAAGGAGAAGGTGCTGTTCGAATTCCCTGGGAACCAGGTGACCAGCGTGGCTGGCGTGTACTTCACGGGGAACGCCGTGGAAAAAGGCATCTTCAAAGTTGCCAAGAAGATTCCCAAGATCCCATTAGTTGTCCCGTGAGTATCTGAATTGCCCTCTCTTTAAACCACCCATCAGGTTATGTGGGTGAGTTGGTTGTAGAAGATTTGGGAGGTGAGAGGTGAGAGTGACGGTGAATGCTGGTTCTTTAATAACCAGGATGGAATCGTTGCCTTCCAATTTAAAGGGGACCTTCCTATTCTTTGCAATTGGAAAGAATGCTGGTTTTGATGGCTTCCACGGCAGCAGGACCAGGCCCAGGGAATCCATTCCAAGAGAAGGAAATGAGAGGAGCCATCTTTTAGAGCAGCCTGCCTGATAAAGCGTACCTGAGTGAAATGCAGCAAAACAAGGCCAGGAGGCGGTACTCCTCTCCCTCTCCCCACACATCTCTACATTCAGGGCAACTTTCCCACGGCTGTAAACCAGGTTGGAGATGAAGCAGCAGGTCAGCTCTCTGGGCCAGGCCCTGGCTGACAGCTGCTAAACCTGTTTATCCTGTCCCTTGCAAGAATTTGCTTCTGCAGGTAAGCCCATGGAGCTGGCAAGAGCTGAGCCTGGGTGCCTCCTCCCTTCTCAGCTTCTGACACAGGCTGTGGGCAAGAAATTTCAGTGCTCCTAGTTTGTTTGGGATTCCAGCCTGGCTCTTTGGGCTCTGGATTATCAGGTATAAAACTCAGGGCTGTTATGGCTCATATTGTACAATTGACCAGGCATTGGAGTTCTGGATGTTTGCCCTGCTGTCTTCCTCCCCTTGCCAGTGGCCATGCCAGGCTCTTCCTGCTGCCATTTTCTGCTAAGTTACATAAGGCACAGCAGGTTCTCTGAGGAGCATTAGTGCTGCTGCACTTCTTCTGTGTGGCAGCTTCATTTCACTGTAGTGACAGCCACAGCAATTACAGTAAAACTCCCTGCAAGCCTTTCCCTCACATCCTTTTCCTTGTGGATATAGAATGTGAAATTTCTAATATTTTCAAACAATTAATGGAATTTGATAATTTTTGGTGTTTTCAGGTAAAGGTAGCAGAGAGCTCTGCTATTTAATTCAGTGAAATGCTTAGGGCAAGATAAAAAATCAGGTTGCTTAATTAAAATTTGCTGGTTGCTTCACCTGCACTGCACAGGCATGTTCCCACTGCTTCATGCACATGGCATGGAAGAGGGAGGTGGGGTGGGGAATTCAGAAGAAAAAATTACATCACAATTAACAAGACTTCAAATGGTAACTAAGGGTGAATTACTCCTTGTTTAGGTTATATTTTTTTTGTGTGGGGATTTTGTTTGAATCCAGAGCCACAGAGGAATTTACATCTCCAATTTCTGTGTAGCACAATAGCTCTGTATATCTGGGCCTTCCTGCCGGATTTGTGTGCAAAGAATCAGGCTTCAGTCTGAGGCAGGGGTTGTGCCATATGCCTGGGCACATGCTCTGTTTGACAAAGGGTCTCAGTAAAGTAATAACCAAAGAAGAGCTGCAGATTTAATTCTTGTCTTACAGGCATGGAGAAGGGCAGCATCATTTATTCTCACTGAGTTGGCAGCAGTGGCCACATAACAACAGATCCTTCACAGGTGTTGGGGAAAACTTGTTTGACAGAACCAGGGGAAAGTGTACACAAAGCAAACAAGAGTAATTCAGCATGTCTTTCTCCACAGTGACATATAGGAGTTATATGGAAATAGCAGAGATAAGAGAGCCTTGCACAGCCTATTCTCTTTTTATTGTGGGGACCAACGATGTGAGGTAATGTGAGGTGTATGTGTTAAGGCTCTAATTCAACTTCCAGTCACTTACTATTTGTCTAGCTGTGTGTCTGCCTGTCCATGTAGCCCATCCGTTCTAGCACCCCTTTTTTCAGTTCTCAACAGTGGCAGAGCTTGGGAAAAGGCACAGGAATTTTTCAGGCTCACCTAGTTCATAAAGGCTAGGGTGGGGCAAATAGAGAAATTACCAATTCCCACATTATACGCAGTTTGAATCTGCAGTTTAAAAAAATATGAAGGGTCTGATTTTTGAGTTTCTGTGAAGTGTTTAGATTTTCAGGTGGCTCTTCAAAGAAAGAGGTCTAGAAGCTTCCTTTTGACCTATTCATTCCATTTTCTAAATGAGGTCTGAGATTCTTACAGATTCGCTTGGCTGTAACAACTGAGGCTTTAAAAGGAGAAAAATGAGTCATTGATGGATTTGGGCTTTTTTTAACTGAAAGAACTGACAGCATGATGTCCTGGGATGAAGGAGAAAGAAGAGGCAAGGATGGCCACTGAGAATAGGTCAGTTGGTTAGAACATGGTGCTACTAATAGTGTCAAGGAGGTGGGTATGGCTTACTCACTTAAAGAGTTGGACTCGGTGATCCTTCCAACTCAGAATATTCTGTGAAATCAAGAGAAGAACTTAAATTTCAGCTATGACACCAGTCATTTTGTACCTGGGATTCTGGGCTGCGGGCTAACCTGGACCTCTCTTGGTTCTGCTGCAGGCACCAGGCCAACCTGAGCCTTGATGCCGAGTTTCTCCTGCGCGGTGTGTCGGAGCTGGATCTGGTGACGGGGGGCACACCCTCCACCTTGCTGCTGCACGGAGCCCTCTCCTTCCCGCTGTGCCTGGACAGCTCCCAGCGCTGCCTCTTGGCTGCCGCACGCTACGGCCGCGGCCGCGTGCTGGTGGCCACCCATGAGAGCCAACTCTTCTCCCCAAAGCTGGCCAGATTCCTGCTCAATGCTGTCTCCTGGCTGGATGCCGGGAGGAAGGGGCTGGTTGGGGTGGATCCCAAACTGGAGAAGCTGTGTAGCCTCCTGTCTCAGGCACAGGTGAAGTCGCAAGTGTCACAGCTGGCGGGTGACATCAGCGTGTACTGCTGCACGTCTTATGGCGACAGAGAAGCCGAGAGGATCCACACTTTTGTGGCCGAGGGAGGTGGCCTGCTTGTGGGGGGCCAGGCCTGGTACTGGGCTTCCCAGAACTGTGGCAAAGCTGCTGTGGCAGAATATCCTGGCAACAGGATCCTGAACCGCTTTGGGCTGAGCATCCTGGGGCAGGTTGGCAAGGCAGCCAAGTACCCGCCCGTGGGGCCAGGGGAGCACTACCATTTCCGCAGGGCGCTCCTGCTCTTCAGCACGCAGCTGCAGGGGCATCAGGAGCTCACAGAGCCCCTGAAGGGCTGGCTGCACCCTCTGAAACAGGACTGCGCTGCCTTCCTGCACATCCCAGCCCACGACTGCCCGGCGTACGCCTCGCTCCACCGCATCCTGACCAAAGTGCTCAAGAGGACTGGGATCCCGCAGGTCAGCGGGCACTGCCCGGTCAAGAGCAACTCCAAAGAGGCCGTGCTGCTCTGCATGGCCACCGAGCTGTCCCTCAGCATGACAGACAGCACTGCCCTGCTGCAGAAATCTCCTGCTGGGGTCTGTGCCCCCCGTGTCACTGTGGAAATCGATGGCACAAACCCAGGTGAGGAGTTATCTCTCTTCCTCTCAAGGCATCCTGTGGCTGGGATCAGTGGGATGCCTGCCCTCAGTGTGGCTGTGTCTGTGTGCGCCTGAACATGGGCACAGATGAGCAATTTCACCATGGGCTTGAGAGGAGACTGTGCAGTGCAGTGGCAGACAGGCTCCTTTTGTGGCCAGCCCTGGTCTCAGCACCTGAAACACACCATGGAATTCCTGCTTCCTCCCTGTTGGTGGACAGGCACTGGCAGGAGAACTCCTCCCACGTGGTACCACAGGGCATTTGCATGACATAATGGTTTGGGCAAGAAAGCTTCTCTGAGAAGCTGGATTCTACACGGCAGGTTGCTGTTCCATATTTGTGCTGATATAGCCACCTATGGAGTCATCCTGCAAAGAGGTGGGAGTTAGAAATTAAAGGCTTGTTTGTGATCTAGGTAATTTCAGCCTGAGTTATAGCACAGTCCCACAGCTTGGTGTATCAGCACAATGGAGGGAAGATCTGGTTTTGGGGGTGAAAACAAGAGGCTGGAACTTTTCACTGGTTTTAACATTAATGAGTCCAGACAAAAGCAGAAAATACTCAGAATTTGTGTCATTTCACATAAAGAAAAAAGAAAAATTATAGCAAACCCTGAGCACCATTTCAAAACTGCCTTTTGGTGCAAATTCAGCAAAACTGAGATGAACTGGTAACACACAGTGATATATTCTAATTTGCATTTTTCCTTCGATTAGGTTTTGCTTGACAAAATTGTTTCTTCTTTCTTGGATGACAGGAAAGGTTGTAAGTTGGGTGCTTAATGACAATTCAGGTCTTTTTAGGACTTGTGGTGTTTGGATTGAAATATGCCTAGGTAAACTTTTATGTCAGAAGTAGGGAGTAGAATCTGCCTGATCAGTACAGTAAAGATAGATCAGTTTTGCACTGTAAATTCTGTAAATTGCAAGTGTTTAGAGAGATTTCTGCTGTTTAGAGAGATTTATTGCTTTTCCATGGGCAGACAGACTGTCTAGAAACATGCTGAACTGTAGTGGTGTACCCTTCTTGTAGAAGTGTACTCTTCTTACAGGTACACCTAGCACAGAATGGTCTTTTGAGGCTTTCTCATCACTTCAGTCAGCTAGAAAATACAATTTTGTGGGCTCCAGTTTGTGCTGGACCAGTCACTAAGGAAAAATGTGATGTCACTGTCCATCTGTTATTCAGGGAATGTTTTATGAGCATTACAACTTCAGTCTTGTAATCCCACCGTAGCTGGCACCTCTTATGAGGTCTTTAGGATAAGAAAGCTGGAGTGTGGGAGGTGTTGGGGTTTTGGTGGCTTCTTTTTTTTTTTTTTTTTTTTTTTTTTTTTTTTTCCTTCTCATTCTTAGAAGGTACTAGTAAGCACATTTAAGCTTGGCATTTCCAGAAGTGTAAATCTGGATGGGCTGGTTTGCTAATGATGTGATGATTTTGTTCATCTCTTTGAAACTGTATTTCTCACAAGTTGGGTCAATGTGAGATGGTTCTGTGAGTGTAGAGCAAGGGATGGAACTTTTTTCTCCTGTTGCAACTTGAAATCTTCAGGATCTGTAATGGTCCGGACAAAGAAGTGTTTGACTGTTCAGGACTGTGTTCTCTTATGTTTTAGGAAAGACAGCCTGGAGGAGCACAGGACTCTACCTCCCCGAAGGGCACACAGCAGTAATAACGTGCCCTTGCCTGGTGGTCGGTGCTGGTCTGAAGGTAAACTCTCTCTGCGTGGCGCTGGTTTACACCGGTGTATTTGTCGGGTGAGCGCTCAAAAATAGCACGGGGAAGGGTTTTCTCCTGATGGCTTTTCCCACCTTTCCCGCTCTTTCCTACTGCTGCCACCCTGTGGCACTTTAAATGCTTTGTCACTATTTCTTCACCTTGCGTCCTCACGCTTTACTTTTGCATTCTGTGTGCTGGTAGGATAATTAAGTGTGGCTGCTGCTTGAGGGCTGTTGGGTTTCATTCTGTTAGGTGCAAAAAAAAAAACAAAAAATCCTGATCAAGGTGATTTTCAGGTCCAAGATAAGCACTTGGGCCCTTCTATGACCCAGACTTGATTCTATCTCTCCAGATCTCCCGTAAATTCCTTTGACAGTGCTATCACTGCAAAATACAAATACACTGTCTATGCAAAATACAAATACAAGAAGCAAATGCTTACCTGCTTGGATATTTTTTACAGTAACCTCCCTGCAGCTGAAATGCAAAGTTAACTCAGGTGCTTCTGTCTGATCCTGCAGCCACATAGTGTCTGTTTTATTGTAAGAACTCTAAGGAAGAGGCACAATAAAAGAAACCAGTCATGACGACATCTCTCCAAATCATGTTATAGCAAGTGACTCTGATGCTGGGGAAGGGTGGAGGATCATCAATGCAAGTGCAGTGCAGTGGAGGAAGTCACTGTAGTACTTAGACCTGCTGGTGAAGGATGCAGTTGAGCCAAGAATACTGGGAGCAGAGCTGTAAGACTGAGATGGGGACAGCATGAACTTTACCTTTGTTTTTTACTGTATTTACTGCCTCTGGTCACCAGAGGCTGAACTAGGCTGGAGTCAGAAGGCTGCTCTGTGGGGACAGTGCTGCAGTGGAGAGCTCAGTGGGTGCCGAGGTCAGTCTGCCAGGTCACATTGGCACACCTTTGACCAGCTATTCCTACACTTGTGCTTGCCAGGTGCAGGTTGGGTGTCACACGGATGACCTCTCTCAAGCCAAGGAGCTGAAACGGGCACCAGTGGTGATACGAACTTGTGATGTTGCCTGCCAGGAACAATCCATTTCCTGCCTCTGGGGTGGCCTCATTTACATCATAGTGCCTGCAAAGAGTGTCCTGGGGAACGTGTCCATCACTGTGGAAGGGGCAGTCAGAGCTCCTTTCTTCAAGCTTGGTAGGTTTGTTTACCTTGCTGCTTTTTGCCTGAGGGCTGCTCACAGATGGAGTTGTCCCAGCGACTGAAAGGAAAGATGGTCCTGTGCTTAGGAAGGTCTTAGAAATGCTTGGATTTAGAAATACCCAGATTTTTTTTCCTTACTATATTGTCCTCTGGGATTCCCATTTTTCTACTAATTTTTAAAAAGGGTGGAAGGGAGGTCCCCAGGAATCACCATCCTGTCAGCCTCAGCTCTGTGTCTCGGAAGATCACGGAACAAGCTCTCCTAGATGCTGTGCTAAGGCACAGAGAGGACAGGGAGGTGAGATTTGGAACAGCCAGCACAGCCTCACCAAGGGTAAGTCCAAGAAAAATGGGGACAAACCCTTTAGCAGGACCTGTTGCAGTAGGACAAGGGGCAATGGTTTCAAATTAAAAGAGGATTCACTCAGACTATGTATAAGGCAGAAGTTGTTTACAATGAGGATGGTAGAACACTGAAACAACTTGTCCAGAGGTGATGGCTGCTTCATTCCTGGAAACATTCAAGGTGAAATTGGGCAAGGCTCTGAGCAATTAGATCTCGTTGAAGATGTCCCCCCTACTCATAGCAAGAGGGTTGAAACAGATGACCTTTAAGATCCCTTCCATCCAAACTATTCTACAATTCTATGAATCTCTGCATCTGGATAAGTCAGTCACTCTGAGCCGGCTACGTGACTGAGAGCAGGTGAAAGAGCTTCCACAAAATGTGCAGGGTTTGTCCACACCAACATTTCTTGGAGGCTGGAGTTGTTATTTCTGATGTAAACCGTTGTGCTGGGGAGAAGGGGGACTGATCTCTGCCAAGGCAAAGCATGCTTTGTTTTCTGCCTGCTTTACTGCGCCCTCATATGGCCATCTCTAGATCCTACAAGACATCACTGCTAAATTTCAGTGTTTCTAACCTCTCCTCCCCTCTCCTCTCCTCTCCTCTCCTCTCCTCTCCTCTCCTCTCCTCTCCTCTCCTCTCCTCTCCTCTCCTCTCCTCTCCTCTCCTCTCCTCTCCTCTCCTCTCCTCTCCTCTCCTCTCCTCTCCTCTCCTCTCCTCTCCTCTCCTCTCCTCTCCTCTCCTCTCCCTCCTCTCCTCTCCTCTCCTCTCCTCTCCTCTCCTCTCCTCTCCTCTCCTCTCCTCTCCTCTCCTCTCCTCTCCTCTCCTCTCCTCTCCTCTCCTCTCCTCTCCTCTCCTCTCCTCTCCTCTCCTCTCCTCTCCTCTCCTCTCCTCTCCTCTCCTCTCCTCTCCTCTCCTCTCTTCTCTTCTCCCCTTTCTCCTTCCTCTCTGTCAAACTGAACAGGACCAGCATGCTATGTGAAACAGCAACTCTGCTAGGCAAAAAGAAATGAGACACACTTGTTCTCTGATATGAAACAGGGATCTGTTCTTGCTATGCTACTGTGTTATATGTCACTCCTTTTCTGTTTCTTACCTATTAAAGAGCCTGAGGAGGCTTCCCAAGAACAGATTGAGGACTGGCTATTTAACAGCCACCACCTGCAGTCATACAACTACCACATACTGTTTTCCAAGAAATTTTCCTGACCTGGTCTCTGAGCTTGACCTCTGTGAGCACGGCCAACAGTCCGAATTGTGCTTTAACTGATCTCCTGTGCTGCTGCTGTAGGGGAGACCTGTGAAAGGCAGTGGGAGGCCAGTATCCGGCACTACCCTGCTCCCTGGGCAGAGCTGGCTGTGGAGAATCTCATCTTGACGGTGCCTTCGGACAGCATCCGCCACATGGAGGACCCTCGGCCGCTGCTGGCCCTGTGGGACAAGATCATGGTGGCCATCAGCAAGCTGGCAGCCGTACCAGCAAAATTCCCAAGGCCAGAGAGGATTGTGACAGATGTCCAGATCTCATGCGGTAGGTGCATTGCCATATGGCTTCTCCGGGGCTAAGAGGCAAGTGGCCTCTAGCAGCAGTGTCTGTTCCTTCAAGGTTATTTTGCTAAAACCAGACTGGGAACATATGTGAGGTGTTCAATGACTGTGGCCCTTGCATAACTGTGAGCTACTCCATCAGTGTGGAAATGTGGTCGGGCAGGGCTTGAAAAACATACTGGTCTTTCCAGATGCCTCCTTGCTCTCAAAACTGGTGGTGTCTCCTCAGCTGCTCTCCTGTTGGGGTGTGTTAAGATGCAGAGCTGCTGACTGCAGTGGCTTTAGCTCACATGTAGTTATTCATTCTCCCTCCTGAATGCACTGCAGAGCCAGTACAGCTGGGAAGCAGTGACCTGATTTCTATTTTTTCTCTGGCTCAGCCCACAGGACTGTTCTCATGTGTTCAATGACAACTTTTAAATCTCTGTGTGCCTATTCTTGGAGGTGGGCTCCACAAAGGTTATTGTGGGCAAAGCTTAGCCCAAAAAGATGTGATGATGAGATGATGGCAGTGAGATGAAGGCAGTGTGGAAGCAGTTCCAGTATTCCTGTCAAAGCCTGGGAGTGTGTATTTTTGCAGCTGATGTTCCCCCACTCCAGCTTTTCCAGTTGTGAACTGAGTGCCTTTGATCAAGAATCAATTTATTTCATAAACATGGAACTTTGCAATAAACATTTTGGTCAGTTGTTTTTCAAAATAAACTGGTTAAATTCATGATCCCACAATGAGACAAGGTCTTGGCATGAACCCTGATGCCCTAAACTTTTGCTAAGCTACAATGGAAAGAATTTGTGGTGCATCTTGGGAGTGTTAGGTTCTGCTATGCTGAGAAAATGTCAGTTAAAAATATCATAGTCTACAGACATAAAATATCTTTTGGCTTGGGTGGACTAAATGGTTTACTCACACTTCTGGATCTGAATTTTTTGGGTGCTACTGATTACTAATTGCATATATCCCTCTTATTAAAAAAGAGGAAGTTCAATATCTTCACTAATTCCTGAAGAAACTGGTTCCAAGCCATTCATATTCATGTTCACCAGTTCTTGCAGGAAGGAGATTGCCATTCCTGTTCATCCACCAGGCTCCCTCTGTGTAAAGGGCTGCTTATCCCCTGCTACAGCAGGTGTTTGAATTTGGGAGCATTGCTCTTGCATGAAGCTTTGGGAATCTTCAAGGAGGACCTTCAATTAGGGATGAAGACACGAAGGAGACATAAGTAAAATCCCTTGCAGTGCACGTTTCTTGCCTAGCAGCCCATTGGGAAGCTGTTTGTGGAATAGCCATCATGCAAGGTTAAGAACAGGCTTAAGTATGACAGGCTTTGTAGCCCTTAAGCATGACAAACTGTGTTTTCCATGTGTCTCATCCACACCAGTGACCCCTGCAGTACAGGCCTGCAGTATCCACACTCTGCACAGGAGCACTCAAGGAGTGCCATGGTGCTGAATCACATTATTGCATGGTTGGTGTCAGCCTGTGCTCAGCCTGTGGGAGTTCAGGTGTTTTCTGGGCAATGGTGAGGCTTTTCAACTCATCCTAAAACCTCAGTCTCAGTCCAACCACGAGTGTATATTTATATATAAAAAGGGAGAGCAGGCAAAACTGCACTTAACTGATGGGTCAGTCCTACCTTTATTGTTTGACTGTTGTAAGGGTGACTGTCTGTTAGGGTGAAACTTGATGTATTTCCTTACATCACACTGGGAAAAAAATCGGTTGTTCATTGTTGTTTTTGAGATGCAGGGAAGGCACCAGAGAAATGAAAAAAATACAGTAATCATTTACATCTAAGAAGCACTGAGGTGAGCACTTAATGACATGTTGTTACCTGTCTCTCTGGCAGGCTGGATGCATTCTGGCTACCCCATCATGGGCCACGTGGATTCAGTGAAGGAGATGGTAAACGTGGAGCACATGCAAACTACTGGTCTTTGGGGTCCCATCCATGAGCTGGGACACAATCAACAGCAGCAGGCATGGGAGTTTCCCCCTCACACCACAGAGGCCACGTGCAACCTCTGGTCTGTCTATGTTCATGAGGAGGTGCTGGGCATTCCCAGGCATCAGGCCCATCAGGCACTCAAACCACAGTGCCGGCAGGAAAGGATAAAAAACTATCTGAAGAAAGGTGCTCAGCTAAAGGACTGGAATGTGTGGACTGCTCTGGAGACATACCTGCAGGTAACAGGGGAAATGTGTGTGTGTTCTTAGTGCAGTCACTGAAGCCTGTGTCAGAGGGATGTCTGCAGCCTGGTGACTGTAGCTGTGAAGCCTTGTAAGTGTTCCATTACTGTCAGGGTTTATCCTGGGCCCAGAAAGCACTTAGAGGTAAACAGGCAGAATGCCTAAAGTTGATGTCTCCTGAAAACCTTCCTTTGCCAGACTTGGGCTTAGCCACTCAGGGAGATAGCTCAGTGCAATGTTTCCCCCTGGAAGAGAAACAACAACTGCTGCTTGTTATACATCATGGGAAAAGGAGGCTCAAACTTGGGCATAGCTCTTTAATCCACAGCAGATTTCCTGTGGGACAGTGGGCTAGTTGTCAAAAAAACCCCTGGCACTGTAAAGAGTCCAGAAGAGCCAGGATTTGAACAGTCTCCTGGTGAGTTACATGGCCTTTTAAAATGTACAGAGAGGAGGGTGTTCATATCATCCAGTGTGCTGAGTGGAGCCAGTGTAGTCCATCAAGAGGCAAGAGGATGGGCTCAGCCTTTCCTCTTGCACTCAGAACTGGAGCCCTCACTGTGGTTGAGACTCTGAAACATGAACCTTGTCGTAGATCAAAGTGCATTCTCACGGGAAGCATGAAAGAGAGATTTCCCCCTTCCCTTAATCCTCCTAGAAACTGTTAGCCTAATGGATAGAGCACTCAACCTGATTTTAACTGGGGACTGCAAAGCAGATGTCCATTATGATGGCTTAAACTACTGAGTGTTGTGAGGTCAGTATCCCTCAGCTCCCTTGTCTGAGAGCTCTAACACTTTATATGAGGAAAAGAATATTTACTAGAAGAGTATTGGTCCTGACTTTTCCACATCCCAGAGAAGCATCTGAATCGTCAAGCTGAAGAGTCATTCTCTGAGGTTTTTTGATGCAATGAATAACAAAATATTTATACAGAGAGGAACAGCTTTAAGAGGAGAAATTTTCCCGCGATACCTTACCAGTTTGGCCACTACCAGACTGTCTCACCCACGCTTGTAGGCTGGGATGTCTCATCTCCTGTCTGGCTACTAACAAGACTGCTGGAATAAATTGTGGCGTGAAAGAACAGTTCGAATTCTGCAGCAGCTTTTCTGTATGAACTCCTTTGGTTCTTATTCTTAGGCAAAGCATGCCCTGTTCATAATCTCTCCTTCTGTTCTCCTGTGCTCTTTCTTTCTAGCTATTCTGTCAGTGTCCTCTCTGATACTGTTTTCACTGTCTCCAAAGCAGCAGCTTATTATATAAGTTGCTGACACTTCTGGCTTTCAATGTATCTTTGATCTCTGTTTGTTTTGGGATAAGTGTAATGGGGAGATATTTTTCTGTACTTTAGTGCTGTTAGTTATGCTCTGAAGCCTGAAAGTTGGATGCTTTCATCTAAATTTACATTCATTCTAAAAGAAACTGCGGAGACCTGTGGAATTTTCTATTGTGTGTAACACAGGAACAATGCCAGTGAAATGATAGCTTAATTGTTTTCACACTGTATTCTTTTTCATCAGTTACAGGAAGGGTTTGGTTGGGACCCCTTCATCCACCTCTTCTCTGACTACCAGAAAATGTCCAGGATCCCAAAAGACAATGCTTCTAAGATGAACTTGTGGGCACAGAAGTTTTCTCAGCAGGTGAATAAGAATTTGGCTCCATTCTTTACAGCCTGGGGATGGCCTATCAAGAAAGACCTCACTGTGGAACTTTCCTCTCTACCCAGCTGGGAACAGGATCCAATGAAACCCTATAGACCATAAAGGAAAATTACCTATATTTTAGTTTTCGTACTAGCTATGGCCTATCTTTTCCTCTTTGTGTGCTACATGATAGCTCACTATGTGCTTGGATTTATGCTGGTTTCTTCAGTTTCTTGCTGCCAGTGGAGGCCAACCCCAGAAATTCAACAGGGATCAGCAGATCAGCAACCATCTAAGCTATCTTCTGAAAGGTTAAATAATCAATGAGCTCTGTTCCAGCTTTCACCAGGTTTCACCTCAGGAAGAATGTAATTCTGAGTTGAATTAGTTCCTACAGAACCTTTCTCTGATGAAATGGAAGTTTTCTGGATGGAGCAGTCCCTGGGCCAGTTTCAAAGACTTTACCATGGGAACAGAGATCTTTAAGCAAATAGTAGCCTCCACAATGTTGTATTCTTGCGTTATAATCTCAGTAACATGAGATTTTCCCAATTATTTTTGTTACCATAAAATCCCTAATTTTTAATTCCTCTAATTATGCAGAACTTCCACACCTGTTGTGAACGTGGCCTTACAATGCTTATATACAGGCTATATAATGCATAGTTATACTGAAATGCTGTAGATTTCTTCCTACATTCTGTTCTGTGTGTGACCCAACATTCACCTTTATATGAACAAGTCATTTATAAGTTGTAGCTGTCCCTCAGCCATAGCCTGACATCAAGATACATGCCAATGAAGATGAGAGAGTGGAAACAGAGAGGTGACTTGATGGTAGTCAGTAATGGTTTAACTCATGGACTCATCAAAGGTGAAAATACAGGCCCTGACCTGACAGCCTCAGGGAGCAGAGAGAAGGAAGACAACAGTTCATCAAGACAGAGCACCAGCCTTTTCAAGGTGCAACAGAAGTTTATGTTACTCCCAGCTTTTTCATAAATGCTCAGCTATTATGGGTTTTGGCAAACATGTTAATGCTTAGCCTAGGAGCTCACTAGTCCCAGCCTATTCCTCATGCATCAGTATACTGAATAAAAAAAATATCACTGTAGACTCACAGGTTTTGTATGTGGTCCTATTTTCATGCCTCCATGCCCAGTAAAAAAAGACCTAAATAGAAATGACCTAAATAGAAGTGACCTTGGTGGAAAAGTTGTTCAAAGCTGAAAAAACCCACCATGGAAGTCTCTAGTCTGTGGTGTGGCTGTCATATATATCATGGTGCCAAAGGGGAGCACATTAGGCCAAATATCAGTCGCAGTTAAAGAGGTTGTGCAACCTCCGTTCTTCAGGCTTGGTAAGTGGTCTCAAAACCTAATTGTAGCAGGGGAATAAAGAGGCTTTTCTGCATTTTATGACTTACCCATATTTTTCTGATTTTCTCAGGATTTTCTTTTTGTGGTCATGCATGTAGAAAATGTCAAAATATGTCCCAGGAAAGTCTTTGCATTTAGCTTCACATTTCTTAGCCAAGAAAGTATATTGATAAGGTCTTTAATTAGTAATTAGTCTCTTTCCTTGTTCTCAGTATGAGCATGTTTGAGAAACCTTTAAAGTGGCTTGATATTAAAAACTGAATATCATTAACTTGCAGCAGCAGCAGATATAGGGTCACCAAAGACGACTGGAGCCCTTGCCAACATACCAGGATCTCCCTGTGATTCAGTAAAACACAGTTACATCCAGATTAATTTATTGTTCCTGAGGCCATGCAAAGTGGTGTTTCTCCTCTTTCTTCATATTTAAAAGTTCTTTTTAAATTGGCTGCCTTATTTCACCTGAATGCTGGAGTAGAAGGAGCTGACATCTCTGCCTGGTGCTGGACCATCTGTACCAGCCCCCTGGGCTGAGCTGGCCACTTGACTGTCATCCTGACAGTACCAGCTGCTGATGTACACCACATGGGCAACCCAGAGAGTCTGCTTCCCAAGATGAATGTGATTGCCAGGCCAGCAGCCATCCCAGCAACTTTTCCAAGGCCAGAAAGGATGGTGGCAGATGACCAGATATCTCATGGCAAGTACAATAACTAGGATGTTTTGTCTGTATCTGTGATGAATATTTGTAAGGGAAATAAGCAAAGCAGTAACACTATCAGGAGACCACGCTGATCCTCAAATCAGCAGATCAATTCCACCATATCCAAGAAGACTGATAGAGACAGTAAGAATCTTCTGTGTCAAGAGCTTGTATGCAGAAGTAACATATTCTGCTGCTGAATTTGACACTAAAATAAAACCCGGTGAAGGGAGACTGGCCACCAAATGACACATGAACTGTGTCATGTTGATCTTGTTGCTGTGGGAGTGAATTTATGCTAATTGCAGCAGAAAGAAGGGAAGCACAAGTAGCTGGTTTAGGTAGGACAAAGGAGATTTTGAAACTTGAATTAAGGCATGCAACAGACACACAGGTGGCCAACTATGTAGTAAGACCCTGGTGTTAGCATGCATAGGATTGCTTCCATCAGTGGGGAAGTGAGGGCAGTGGTAGGGGGAAGAGTTGGTTGTAAGCAGCATTTTTCTGTCTGTCATTTAAGAAATCTGCTGTTGAAAGACAATTCGCTAGGCCAGTGGAACTGAAGTTTGTTATGGGTGATGAGGAGGCTCCTAAAGGCCAAGTCTCAACATTATTTTCAATTAATCTTTGTTCAAGTATTGCACTCTTCTCAGTAGGACTGGCAGGTTCTCTCAGCTCTACTTGACTGCAGCACTAGAGGTGCTTTCTACCACTTGATAAATCTGTCAGCTGCCCAGGCCACCACTCAATAATTCACATCTCTAGCAGCTTAACTCATGTGGTGTATCTGCTGTCACTCAAGTAGAACTGATTCAAGAGAGGCTGGCCCAAGTGTAAACACTGGCACAGGTTGCCCAGAGCCAGAGCTGGTTGATGCCCCATCCCTGGCAACATTCAAGATCAAGGTGCATGGGACTCTGAGCAACCTGATCTGATGAAGATGTTCCTGCTCAATGCAGGGGAGTTGGACTAGATGACACTGAAGGTCCCTTTCAACCCAAACCATTCCATGATTCCATGAAAAGTGGGTGGTATGTTTCCATACTGCATTTGCTCCTCCAAGCATGTCTTTATGTCAGAAGGATTTTATTAATCACTCATTACATCTGGCCTCGTATGGCTCTGAATTCAACAGTGAAGTTGTAATCTGTCAGTGGCTCTGCAACAACTGTGTTGAGATTACATATCAGTTGCTTCTGGATTCATTTACATGGCTCCTTCTTGTAAGATAACCAGCCCATTGCACAGACACTGCAGATCCTGTGCACAGATCCAGGCAGCACTGTCCACCAGAGGCCATGCTGGTGGAACCCAACATATAAAACTCCTCCTGCTTCTCTCAGCCCTGCTAAAACAATTGAGTGTAGCACCATTTCAAAGATCTGAATGGCTCTGCATCCCTCCTGCACTACTTTGGAGCTGTAAGGAACCAGTTCAGCCTGTTGAATTGTCCCTGAAGGAAAAAGAACAAAAGATATTGAAATCCTATGAAAAGCTACTGGAACATGACTTTTAAAGCTGGTTGTGATTGTCAGCAATACTGAGAAGCTCAGGGAAGATAAGGAGTACAGTAAGTTTGTTTGTCTTTTCTGAAAAAAGAGGCGTTTTACAAACAGCATGAAAAACAGCAAAATTGGAACCAAAGCAATGACAAATACAGTGAAGAAGTAATGGCGGTCAGCAGCAGCAAATTCTGCCCAAAGCTGAAGTGAAGTGTGGAATAATCCTCAATAGTAAAGAGCTACTTTACCAAAAAACCTGACAAGAATCTGCCTTCCCAAAGAAACCAACAAAATAAAATAAATCGCAGTTCCCTATTTGCTTTGTGGTACAACAGACACTGTCAGGGCACAGTGGAGGAGGCAGCTCCATGAGGGTCAGTGGCCAGGAGCCAGCTGCAGTAACAGAGCCAGCAGGACAGCTGAGGACCAGCCACAACACCTGAGTGAGGCAAGCAGGGCACACCTGGCACAACATCCAGGGTCCAGATTGCTAGGCAAGTCTTCAGGGATGGGGAAGGTCTGAGGTCAAGCATGGAATCAGTCCTCAGGTCATTGTTGGGTCCAGTGATGGTGACCAAGTTCAGACATATTCCAGAGGTTGCCAGGCAAGCCCATTGTGATGAGGCACATCTGAAAGTGAGTGAGGAAGTCAGACCGTGGATCTGCAGGCAAATTAAGCTTGTAACACATTTACAAATTTATTATTTTAATCCAGGGAAGCTTCTTTCCTTTCCTCATTTCCTGCAACCACTCAATCTCTACTCCAGATCATCTCACTCTGTTGACTCTTAGTCTCCAGCACTGTAAGTGTGCCAGCTCACAGGATTCCACAAATCAACGTGAGTCAGTCCTGATCTGTCTCCGAGTAGCACACTTCAGCAGGAGAACCAGAGCTTCAGGGAAAATATTTTGAAGCAGTCCTCAGAAATATGTGCTTGTTTTGAATCATTCGTGATCTCAGCACAGTGCAAGGCCCATTGGTCTGTGGAATGCACCAGTCTGAGATGTCATAGTGAGCCACAACCTTTGGGCAGTACCAAAGATGACTTCTAATCACTGAAAATACTTATTTTCTTTTTCCTTTTTCTTTCTATTTTTCTTTTTTCCCTAATACTACATTCAATCCAGTCTTTCAGTGTTGTGGTGGTTCATTCAGCAGCAACCAGGGTTAATTGACAGTACAAATATCGACTGTGCAGAGTCTCTAGGCAGGGACCCTGAATTTTGTGCTGTGAGAGTCTTATGCATTGTAAGTATGAAGAGATATTTTATATGTGCATACTTGCAAGCATGGAGAGGTGGGTTGATATTTTTTATCAGTCTTGAACACTTGTAACAGTCTGGGAAAAAAAAAAGGTAGGAATCAAGCCTGTGGGCACAGCCCTGCCCTTCAAGATGAAGAGCACTTATATAAGTACTTGATTTTTTTGTTTTGTGTGAATGTTAGAAAGATGAGTTTGTTGAATAATCTGATGGTATTAAAGGGCTACTTTGGTTCTTCAGTAGGCATTTGGAATTTTTGGGGTAGCTACACTTTAAAAAAAAAAGAATGAAATGCCCTGTGAAAAGATCAGTAACTGAATTTAATACAAGATTTTGTTAAGAATGCAGGTAGAATAATTCTAAGCTTCCATAATGTGTTTTTTACTGTGTCACTTGTGATTCATAGGTGCAAGAGGCCTTTAGATAGGAAGCCTTCACTGAGATATTTTCTGAACATGAAACTATGACTGAGCTCCCAGATTAAGATGACTCAAAAATGAATCTGAAGTCAGAAACCTTTTCATATCTGGTCAGGAGGAATTTGACTCCTTTCTTTAAGGCCTGGGGATATCCAGTCTGGGTGACCCCTCCCCAGCAGCTGGCTATTTCTTTCCCCATCTGGTCAGATGATTCCATGAAGCAATATATTTCCTAAGCAGGTTTTGACTCATGAAAATGTGATTGTCTGTCATAAAGCCAGTGCTCTGCAGTAGTTTTAAATGGTGTCTGAATGGTGTGGTGTTCTAATGAATCTGAGAAGCACTTCTGCATTGTACATGTGACAGAAGAGTTTGTTCCTGGCTTTCTCCAAATCTGCCTTTTTCTCTGTGGGTCCCACTACTTCCTTTCCCAACAGGAGTAATTTTAACCACAGAAGGGGAAACATTGGCTCTCTTATTACCAGTGAAACCAAGCAAGCCCTTCCCATTTTTTTACTTTTTCTGTTTCCTTATCTCCAAAATGTTCTCTGTTCCAGACTTGCTCTGATTTCAGGTATACAAAGTGTGTTAATTATAATCACTAGGAGAAGAGTTGGAATGAGGGGAGAAATGTACCTTTAAAAACAGAGACACCTTAGGAGATAATAAAGCTGGAAATAAATGGAAGGACTCAGGAGAAATTATGACTACAACAGTGAGAAATGAGGATGATCATTTAAAGGAAAGCCTTGATGGACAGCACAGGAAAGGCCTTGATGTGTGTTTAATTGTTCTGAAAGAGGTTGCCTTCATGCTCTGCCTTTAGAGTAGGCAACTGTGTAGTGAGAAACAGCTGCTTTTGCTCATGTAAGAAATAAAAGAGTGTTCAGGCAGTGAATTTACCTCCTTGATCCTTAGCTAGAGTAAATTTGCAGATAATCTTGTGCATGTAAAACTGTGGCAACTCAGTCTGCATGAGGATCCAAGAGAGCAGGTGCCTCACCTAGCAGGATTGAATGTCATGGCAAGAACAGCACTGGAGTGTGTTTACAGTCGTCTGTTTTGATTTCCAGTCTAAACAACCAGATCCATGTCCTGTTCCTAAACGCTACATTGAATTTCCCCTACGTTAAAACACAGACTAGAGCACAAGCCGATTTTTATGGTGCATGTTGAGATCCTGAGCAAAGCAATTCCCTGTCTTATGGATGTGTTTTCTTTTTCTAGTGAATGTTACAGAATTCTTACCTTGCTGTAAAGCCACTGATGCACCACAAGGGACTGCAGTGACAGTCAGAGGTTCTCTGCATCTCCTCCTGATCACATGAATGTAGATCACAGTGACACTGAGAGAGTGAAGATGACTTGCTGTGAGCAGGAGATGGTGCTGAAGTGCTGGACCTCATGATCAGCTGAGGCATTTCCAGGAAACCAGCAGATTGTCCAAAAGCCTATCAAGACAAATGATTTATAACTAAGCAGCAGGATGTGAAAAAGCTTGCTCAGGTATGTAAACTGATTCCATATAAAATAAAAAAGTGTTTTTATTTCCTTGTAACCAGGCTGTAGCAAGGGTCCCAAACTATTAGGAGATCAGACTAACAGACATGTCTAAACCTATACGGCTTCCATGTGAAATTCCCGTTTATTATCAGCCCGTGGCGAGTTATATAGGTTCACCACATAGTTCACAGTTACAGGCTATATAAAGAATGCAAACAACCCTTATTTATCTAAGTCTTAAGGTGGCTAAAGTGTCAGAACTACACCTCTACATTAAAAAACCCACTACTTCCCAGAACACCTTAATATAAACTGTGAATTGTCTACTGCGCCACAACTGTGAATTTCTAACTGCATCACTGTGACCTGCAGGCCCTGTGGGCTCAGGGGCTCACAGGCTCTGCAGGCTGAAGGGCCCAGGCTGGAATCAATCCAAATATCTAAAAAATCTCAACACCAGGTAGAGACATAAAGGCTAAAATCATAGGATTTGTCTAAGACAATGTGAGATAACAAACATGAACTGGACAACTGAAGTGGGGGCCGTGAATCTCTTGGATAACAAGAACCTTCAAGGTCAACACTACCTGGGTTACTACTAATACCTTACACAAGACTGCTTAGGAAATAGTTTCAGAAACACTGAATTTTAAAAGACAGAACAGATGTGTGTCCAGTGCCAGAACTTCTTTAAATTATATTTCTCTCTTTTATTTCTCACAAACAACACTGTATGCTCTTCATTTGTGGTCTAGCAAGAAAAGGTAAAAGGAAACAAAATTTAAAAGGAAAAAAAAAAGGAATAAAGGGGGAAACAGTATGAGAGAGAGACAGCAGAAGTGCAAAGAAAATAAAGACGTGGAGAAATAAATGTTGTAAAGGAACATGAAAGAATCTGAGGTGGGATATAACAGAAAAAGAAGGAGTATAGGAGTAATTATCTGCTTTGTCTAAAAAAAGAACAGCTACCTTTGGAGGAAAATTTAAATCCTTAAAAAAGATAGTGTCTGCCATGAAAAACAGACACATTTCACTTTATTTCATCATTTGGCTTGGAAAGGATCATAATTTATTAGAGAAAGTCAGGTATGTTCTATAAAGGAAGACTCAGCTGTCAGAGCTGAAAATAAAGAGAGCAGCATGCTTAGTGTACAGATGTAATTAATAAGTCTGACCATAAGAATCAACACTGGACGTCCTTCCAACATGGCTCTAATGATGTTTTTTCCAGATGAAGACAGGCTCTCAAAGACTGGGCATCATGAGCATTCTGGAGGACAAACAGAAGCTAGCTCAGGTTTGAACCACAGGAAAATTTTGCTACAGCAGTCAAGAGTACCTGCACTCTGTGGTGTGTGTATTCTAAGAAGTGAATGTAACTGTGTCTCCTTTCCTCAGCCCTGAGCACCTTTCCAAAGCAAAAATTAATGTGCCAAGGGGTGGTGAGCATCCAGCATCCAGCTGTCTGAGGGGCAGCTGGGATGTGGCCAAGATGTCCACCTGAAAACAAGGACTGCAGATATCATCATGAAGAATGCTATTCTGATAAACTTGTCCTTCCCACCCAGCCCCTGGGTTCAGCATTCAGGAATGTCCTTCTGAAGCTTTCTGAAAGTGCAGTACTGTGCCTAACTGTCTATCTTCAGTTGTCCTCTGCCTCTTGCTGTGGCATCTGCTGCCTCCTGAATCAAGAGAGACTTGAGAGGTAAAGACTGATTCTTATCTGTTGGAGATAGGTACATCTGTCAGCCAAATCCATACTGAAGAGGGGATCAGGAACCTCCCTTCAGCACTTCTGTAGGCAAACCCAGCATCATCTCCCAAGATCCCTCTTTTGTCATGACATCTCAAGAAAACCCTTGTTTTCCAAATTTGAGGCAGGGAGACTGTTTCTAGCAAGTTACATTTTCTTGCAAACCAATCTCCTGTGTGAGTTTTGCTCTGCCTCATCAACCTTCCAGGAGCCCCTAAAACCACTTGTAAAACATTGATCACTCTGTGCGTATCCTTTCTGCCTCTTTTTCTTCCTCAAAACTCTGCTGCTGTCAGTTGCAGAACTGACCTGGGGGAAATAAAAAAGAGAAGTCCATTGCAATGTTTGGGTTTGTGGTCATGTTGGACAAAAAGTAAATTTTCTCCATTGTGAAAGTATCCTGCAACTTTGGAAACTAGAAGACAAACACTTTCCAAGAGCCCAGCTTTTGGTCCAGTGGCTAAACCAGAAACATGGAAAATACACTTCAGGCAGAAATGACAAAAAATTTGTACTCAGGTTTCTGATGGGAAAAAAATCACCCAGAACTGATTTTTCAGGTTGTATTTTTAGTCCCAAATGGGAAACTCCCAGCTCCTCAAAGAATATGGATATCATTGGTGAAAGGGAGGAACATACAGACTGGAGACTGGGAAATTTTAAGGAAGTAGGACATTGCTTAAGACTTCTGTGTATCTGATTTGCAGTGATACCTCTGAGAGGGGTATCACTCTTCTCTCACATTAGAAATTTCTCCTTGGGGAACTCTGGCTTTTATCCTTCTTGTCACATTTAATTCCTTTCTCTCCCCTTCATTGTCATGCCTCATCCTGCCACATCTCCGCAGAATCTCCAAAATCCATCTTTTTTCTGCTCCATCCTGGGCAAACTGTGGCTGGCACTGAATACTACACAGCCTGCTCTGTTTCTGTCTTCACAAATGATTCTCCAAAGTGTTCAGGACCTTCCTCACACACTCTGCAGATGAACATTACCTTGTTCCTGCTCCCGGCCAGTGCAGCACACTCAATAGTATTCTCATCTACAGGTGCCGAACACAATGAAAAGTTAAAACCTCTGTGTTGGGAGGCTGGATTGTGGGAATCTGGGACATGCCATTCAGAAGACATCCTCATGCAAAGAGCAGAATTAGCATTTATTATTTTTTAAAAAAACTAATCAGCACACAATGTGCTAAGGAGAAGGAAACACTACAGTCATAAATATTTTTTCCCTTCAGACGAGGGACAAGGACACTCCACTGAATGCTCTTTCAAATTCTGCTCCAGTGATACGAAGGACAAGTATCCTTTCATGAAATGGTGATGGCCTTTTCCACATCATTGAGATACTGGCTGGACCAGGAACCAAGGGAAGAGATGGAGAATTAGGATCCTTGTTTCTGAATGAGGAGAGTGTAAAGGTTCACAGTAGTTCCTTGACATCAGCCTGAGCTATTTCATCCAGGACCAATCTCCAGCTTGTAAAGGGATGAAGGGGCACAGTCTGAGAACTGAGGTACTTTGAAGCTCAGATTTTATGTCTTTCCTCAGAGTAGTTTGACTGCCTGTTCACAGATTCGATAGCAATTTGTGAAGCAAAGGACATTATTCCAGTTACTGTAAGTGTTGGGGTCTCTTTTTCCCTTGACATGAATTGCAGCACATTTTTCTACAAAGAGAAAATTGGGCTCCCCAGGCTTCCAGAACCTGTAAAAGAAAGTTCCTTTATTGGAAATGCACTAGCATGACTGAGAGTGGATGTGGAGTCGCCTCAAACAGTTATGGAAGAGAAAAGGAAAGTCACTGTGACAGAAATCAGGAGCCATAGTTTTGACCAGAAAATTATTTAAGTTTTCTGACTTGCAGAGCAGCTGAAGACAGAAATCCCCCTCTGACAAATACCTGCCTCCCAAATGGGAGTCACTTGGACTGAGGGCATGAATTACAGGGCTCTCCTCACTCTACCAGGATACTCACGTGGCTGTGTTTTCATAAGGAGTCTGATCCACCCACCGCCACTGCCGATTGTCGTAAGCAACTAAGCCTATGTAGAATTTTGTTTCATACATGTTAGTAGCTTTTTCTTTTGCCAAGTTGAAGAGGAACTCCTGGAAAATAACACAATGTCCATGAGGGGCAGGACTGAGGGGCAGGGAGGCATCAGGAGTCCCCTGTGGGCTGGGGCTGGTGGCAGAGGGAGGTGCTGGTGCTGCAGAGGTGCAGACAGGACATTCCCCCTCCCTGCAGGACAAGGAGGGGCTCAGAGGCCCCTGCAGGGCCCAGCCCTGTGTCTCTGCCTGCTGGCTCCCTCTCTCAGCCCTGATCACCTACCTGCTCTGCCTTGCTGTTGATCACCACCAGCTGGGAGCCCATCCCAGTGCAGTTCTGCTCACTCTCAGCCCATGACATCGTGTCAGGGGACAGGAAATAGCAGCTTGCTTGAAAGAATCTCCATCCCTTCGGGCAGCACGTCCAGCCATCCACTGTGGGGAGAAAAAATCCTGCATTTGAACAAGATGTGCTGTCCTTCATGACTGTGAGTTCATTGTAGGGTGCCAGGTGTTAGGAGTGGGGTTTGAACTCTTTAGTCTGGACAGAGGTAAGTGCTGTCTTCTGCTCTGCACAAGTAAAGCTGTCAGAAGCCTGGCAGGCTCCTGTCACACACCCCTGCCTGAAGGGACCCCTTCCCTTTGTCTCTCTGTCCTGCCATGTCTGTGCAACCTCTCTTTGGTGAGAGACATGGTTTCTGCCTTACCCTTTGTGAGGAAACAAGATGGGAAGTATTTGGCTTGCGCTTTTCTAGAAACACTTCCATCAGAGCAGTGCTGTCCAAGCTCTCAGCTCATGCACACTGAGAGACCCAGAGCAAACTGCTCTGACAGCCTTGCTTCCACCACAGGCAGCTCCTTCCACAGCCAGCCTAGCCAAGAGATCTGCCTTATGCCCAGAGATTCAAATGGTGCATTAAAAGCTACAGATATATTCTCACAAAACATGAGGCTGCATCAGAAGGATGGGAGTTTGGGAATTTGCACTACTGGCATTCCAGCACTCCACATTACCATCACTTCATGTGTGACTGCAGCTCAGCTCACCAGCTATTCCTAAACATTATCCTCCCTCTTCTGTCCCTCACAGTGACCATCATGCTTGTGTGGACAGGCAGTGAGCCAGCACAGGGAGTGCAGCTGGATTGAACCAGCGAGTGTAAAAGCACTTTCATCTAGATTAATAGACTGGACTTGCATTGAAGGAGTTGTGTGAGAGGAAGAGTAGAAAGGTTGGTCCAATGCAGGTATGAATGACGCACCCCGTTTCACTGGCCTGGAGCGTCTTTTCACACCATCCTAAGCAAAAATGTACAATACAGTGTCTCCTTCCCTCAATTCCCCAGATTCCTTCCTTGAAACAATCCACTTGTCACCAAAAATGACATTCCCCACTTCAAAGCTTGAGGGGAAACCAGACTAAATTTTGGTGAAGTTCTTTCTGTTGCTTATGAGCCTCTCAGCATCACTCACTTTTTTCTGCAGAACTGCTGGGGACACAGTACCACTCTGTAGAGTTCTGGAGGAGAATCTTGTACTGGCTGTAGCTTCCATTGAGTAAAGCCACTGAGGAGAGAAGAGCAAAGAAAAGTCCTATGATCGTCCTTTCCACCTCATGCACAAGCAACCTGTGCTATCCTCTACCTTCTGCTTTGGACCCCTAACAGAGACTTTGCTCTGTTAACAAGCTATGAAATCTGGATTGAGCAAGGAGGGGAGAAAGCAGATCACTTCTCCCACAGCCAGTCATTCCTTCCCTCAGATGAGCTTCTTTCACCTCTGCTGGCTGAGCGAGTCCCTTTCCCAGCTGACAGACTGGATTAGAAATCCTCTGAGGATGGGGTGAGGAAAGGGACAAAGAAGTCATGGGACACACTGGTAAGAGAGGAGAGGCCTGTTTTGGTGAAGGGCATTTGGCTGCTGGCAGAGGGACCAGGATATGGGTTTTCCACCTGACAAAAGGTGGTCACCTGAGCCCTTCATGCCAAAGGAATTCAGACACCCTGGAACTCACCAAGGCAGACAGTCACAAAGACAGCTTTGATTGCAAGGGCAAAACCGAGGAAGAGGCAGATGTTCAGCCGGGGGCAGCTTCTCTCTTCTGCTGGGACTGAAACCCACAAAGCAAGGGTGAGTATATCCCAGCCCAGAGTAGGGGGCAGGATAACCCAGGGGGCTCTGTACCCCAACACTCTGCTGGTCCCTTGTTCCAAGGACTGGGGATCCCCACAGGTGCTGGAAGCAGGTCCTGCTGCCTGTCACTTGCAGTGGCTCATACCCACAGAGTACAGTAACACTGTGGCTGCCCTGAGGCTACTTCTTACTTTCCTGTTTACCCCAAGACCTGCCTGTCTTCTGCCCAAACCTCCTTCCCTCTTTATCCTGTCAGGCCTCCTTTCTCCTCAACATACCTTCCTCGTTGCCTTCCATTTCCCCTGTCTGTCACTGAATGCTATTTCTGGATCTCCCTCCTCTTCCTCCCTCTTCAGAGCTTCTTTCTCTCACTGCCTGTATTTTGCCTCTGTACCATGAGCCCCTTTCTGCAATGGCTCACTAAGCAGTGACTGCCCAGCTCAGGCTGTGCACAGCCAGACACACAGAGGGGATTGTTTCCACAGGGGGAAAAGGCACTTGGGAGCTCTTGGGAGAGCCCAGGCTGGGTTGTCCTTGCAGACACCAGAGATGGGAGCAGGGCCTTGTGCTCAGTGTGATGCAGAGCGTCACCAGGGGAATGACAGAAGGACAGCAACCTTCATCCCCACTGTTTACAGACAAACCACTGCAGGGAATAGCAGGGCACAGTCTGTCTGCACTTCCATTCCCCTGGCTCTAGGAAAAAGGTCATTCTGCCAGCCTGGGCACTGCCCACTTCCCTCATCTGTAGCTTTGCTCTTGTCCTAATCCCCATGTCTTGGTAGGAGGCCACCACACCATTCCCAGGATCCATGCCAGCCCTGTCTTTCCCCCAACTCCTTGGACAGGAGGACAGAAAGGAAGGAAGGTTTGGGGGTTACCTGCAGTTCCAGGACTGACTCTCCCTTGCTCATTCATCATCTCTACAAGAGGATCACTCTTCTCCAAGGGTCCCTGTTACCAGTGTGGTCACAGACACACAGACACAGCCTTCCTCCTGCACAGGGCACCTCCCACACTGGTGGCTCTAATGTGATAGGCTGAAATAGCCATATCCTGGGTATAACACATAGCAAATGAAGATTGGGGAATTTTCATCATGTCCCTGCCAGGACATTTCACAAGATGCTCATTGCAACACAAATTCATTGAGGCAAACAAAAACAGATGAAGGGGAACATCACTGCAACTCAAACAGTCTCCCGTTTGCACAGCCTGAGGCAGTTTCACAGGTCATCCATGGCCTTCCCTCTCTAGTGCCTGCTCTTCCCTGCTGAGGGTCCATGTGTGTGAAAATTCATACACAGGCAGGTCTATTTGGCATTTGCCAGCAAAGGGCAAAAGCCACTGAGCAGAGCTTGCGGAAGGGAACCAAAATTGACAGGAAAGCAGATGTGTGACTCAGTCTGGGCAGTGCCCATGTGCATCCTGAGCCCAGAAATCCAGAGCAGAACAGAGAACTTGCTAACATTGTTTTGATTGAATTCCATTGGAAGGGAGGCTGGGGCTTTGAGCAAAGGGGTTCAATACGACCTGACATTGTGGGGCAGAAGGATCACTGGGCAGTGCCAGAGTCTGTGTGCAGGACAGATCATGAAATGTCGCTTGTGACTTCAAAAGCTGCAGACACAGGTGGAACAGAGATGGGAACACAGCCTTTGCTCTTGTTCCATCGTATGGCTCCTCCCTGTGGAGAGGAATGCATGAATGCAGTGTCACAGGAACAGGAGATATCATAGCAATAGCACAGGCATTGCAGCTGAAGCAGCAGAAGATCAGGGCACAGAACTATCTACAAGTGAGGACAAGGCTAAGCTCAGGTTAGAAGAGATCCTCTCATTCTGTCATTTGGTGCACAACAGGCTGCAGGCAGGGTCAGACCCTACTTTTCTAAACATCTTTGTGGAACTAATGTTCACAAGTTCTCAGCCCACATAAAAACACATTCACAGGACTTGTGCAACCTCCAGCCTCCCACAAGCCCCCCAGGAAGTGCAGCTGCAAGAACACATCCCCTTTGTGGAAACAGGGATTCCCTGGGTCCCACACACTTCCCGCTGGAGATGTGGGGTTCGTGTGTATGCACACCTCTCCCGGCAGCCTGTGAAACACAGGTGAAAGCACAGGGTGACACTGTCACACTGCAGAGCTGTGGCTCTGTGTCTGCTGCACCCCTCAGTGCCTTGAACGAGGTCACCCACAGCACTCAGCTGCCAGGGAGCTTCTTACAGACACAGGTGGCCAAGCTGCAGAGCACCCTGAGCTCGATGGCCACTTCCCACTCCTCTCTCTCTTCTTGCTTCTTCTAAACTTTGCTTTCAGACAGTTTCTTCTGTGCCTCAGAAGCCTTTTCCTAATGCCCTGCTTACTCTTAAGCTGGTGCTCATGTTCTTCTTTAACAGCAGTGTTTTGGGGGAAAATGCCCCCTCAAATAGTTGCAGGTATTGAAGTCACACGGCTGTTTGCATTCACACTCCTATTTTATCACTTGCTGCTGTCCAGGCCACTGAAAGAGGGGAGAAGCATCTCAACCCCAAAGAGGCTGGGAAGAGCAAGGTGGTCCTGTTTCCACGCCAGGACACCAAGGAACATTAACTCAGAGAAGGAGTTAGTTCTCTATCAGATGCACATCTGTGCTGTGAAGCTCCGGTGGACCGGGACACCAGGAAAGAGAAGGGAGGATGTTTGCAGCACTGCACAGCTCCAGTTCCCTGATACCACCACAAGTCTCTGCTGACCACTGCTTTCTCACAGCTGCCTAGGACACTTCCTCACATCTGCTTGTGTTATTGACTGTATCCTGTGCAGTGGAGTCAATTCCCTACAAGGGTCAATACTACAGCAGCGGAAATAGCCATATTGAGAGGGATTTCTTAGACAAGAATGTAGAGACAAGAATAGGACCAAGGGTAAAACTGACAGAGGGCAGGTTTTGATTAAATATTAGGAAGGAATACATTACTGTGAGGTAGGCGAGGCATTGGAACCAGTTGCCCATAGGAGCCGTGTGCCATCCCTGAAACGTCCAAGGCCTGTCTGGATGGGGATGTGAACAGCCTGGTCTAGTGGAAGGTGTCCCTGCCCATGACATAGGGGGCTTGAAACTAGATTATCCTTCAAAGTCCCTTCCAGTCAATGATTTGCAGGTTATACCTCCACAGCTTAGGGGTGGAAAAGGAAAGAGAGATATGCACCCAGAGCGCAGGTCTTTTTTCCATTGGTGTGATACTGCATTTTCTCTTGTCTAAGTTTTCAGAATTTGTTCAGCAAAACTAATACAGCTAGAGGATATTTTGTGTGTGACTCAACAACAAGCAAACAGCTCTGCTCAAGGAGAAAAAGGACATTGAATCTCTGGATATCTGTCTTCCATTCCTGTGTCTTCCTCCTGGACAAGTCCATCTCTTTTCAGCCAGAGGCTCCTGGACCCAGGCAGAGAGAAGAGGACACAAGAACACGGGACCTTTGTTTGATGAATCTGAGCCTTCCTGTGTTCCCTGAGCCACCACATGCACTGGGGATGCTGGACAAAGCTCATTTCACTTCCACACACATGGTGCCACCCCACACAGTGAAGATGTGTCAGGGCTCCCCACCCCTCCCAGCACAGCCAGCCCTGTTCCCAGCTCAGTGCTCAGCTCCCAGCTTGACTCAGGACAGGGATATTTCCATCACACAGTTACTGCTGCAGCTTCACAAATCCGGTGATGCCACAAATCTAATTTGACATCATTCCAGTTTTTAGGAGTTTGTTTGAATGCATGGATTACAGTGCAGTTCTCACCAGTGGAATAACTTGGTTCTCCTTCTCACCAGAACCTGGGACAGAGACAGGCTTGTTACTCCCCAGCATCTCCCATATACCACTGCTGGAAAAGGCCACAGTGGGATTGAATTGAAGGGAAGAGACAGAAATTCCCACTGCTGATCCATGGACAGAAGCAATGCCCCTGCTCCCACTCCACATCCCATTGGCACCAGTGTCACATGGAAACCTGCCTCCCTCCTACAGCCCTCCAGCACAACAGGGCCCTGCTCCATCCTGTGGGGAACTGATCATCACCACTCACCCATGCACCTCACACCCAGCAGAGGCCCGTGTTGGCCCCCAGGGCAAGTTTGTTCTCCAGAAGAAGACACAGCAAGGACAGTCCTGGTGCTCTCCCCCTGTGCCCCATCTCCTTCCCTGCATTTCAGCAGAGGCCATTTTGTGCATACAAGTGCAGTGAATGGAGGTCAGGCTAGGCTGCTCATCAGGGTTCTGAAGGGTTCTTGCAATCACCAAGTTGAAGCTTTTTCTGTGCCTCCAGCACTGACTTCCAAGTCTCAGGTAGTGAATTCATAAGCAATAACCAGCAGAGATGGGGCCATGTGAACCTGGTGTCCTACACAGCCCTGTGCTGCTGTATCTTTGATCTCTCACAAGGAAACAATCTCTCACAATGGTGACAGCCCCTCTCATGCACCGGCTGAACCTTTCACACCTGGGAATTACTGGGAGGGAACCGGTAGTTACTGGGAATGAACTGGGAGTTACTGGAAGGGAACTTGAAATTCCTGGGACTTACTGGGAGGGAACTGGGAGTTACTGGGAGTGAACTGGGAATTACTGGGAGAGGAACTGGCAGTTACTGAGAGGGAACTGGGACTTACTGGGAATGAACTGGGAGTTACTAGGATGTACTGAGGGGGAACTAGGACTTACAGGGAGTTACTGAGAGGGAACTAGGACTTACAGGGAGTTACTGAGAGGGAACTGGGACTTACTGGGAGGGAATTTGGAGGGGACTGGGAGTTACTGGGAGGGAACTGGGAGTTACTGGGAGGGAACTGGGAGCTACTGGGAGTTACTGGGAGTTACTCCCAGTACTCCCATTTCTCTCTCAGTAGCTCCCAGTAACTCCCCGTTCAGTCCCAGTAGGTCCCAGTAACTCCCAGTTCCCTCCCCGTAACTCCCAGTCCCTCCCAGTTCATTCGCAGTCTATTCCGTGCATTCCCCACCCCGGGGCTGTTTCCCTGCCCTTGCTCAGCGCAGTGCCGCAGTCCTCCAGCAGGTAGCAGCACTCGCCGCTCTCTGTGTCTGTCTGTCTGTCTGTGCCTGCGCTGAGGCTGTGCTCGGTGCCCGAGCCCGATCCGTTCTCTCTTTTCCCCGCAAGCAAAGCGGCCGCTGCACCAACTCTGCCGCCTTCTCCAGCACTGGATCAGATTCTGCTACAATTTGAGTTGTCCATATCTACAGAAGCAAGAGCAAAGGCCTTGCTGGCTATGTGCTACTTTTCCATGGCAGAGCTGTCAGGAACTCAAAGCTCTGCTTTGCAGAGGGAACTCTGCTCTGGCACTGGGAAGCAGAAAGCCCTGGAGGGGCTGGATTGTGTACAGGGAAGGACAAGGGAGCTGGGGAAGGATGTGGAATACAAGCCCGGTGAAGAGGTGCTGAGGGAGCTTTAGCCAGAAAAACTGCAGGCTCATTGAGGGACCTTCAGGCAGACTTGCAGAAATTTCTAAATTTCATTGAATTGTGAAAAACGACATTCACTCTCTTAGAAAAAAATTTTAAGCTCAATAAAATAAAAAAATTAAAAGACAATTAGGAGACAGAAATAAAGCAAAAAGTTCTCAGCCAAGGGGGCCTGACATTCAACCAGAAGGCACATCTTGCCCCTTCAGATGCCTTGTGTTTAAGGATCAGTATATTACATATTCAATAGACCCTAATGAAGTATTCAAACATTCCTCTGAGTTCAGATGTTCTCTTGGGTTTGGCCCCCGTAACCTGTCCTATTTCACCAAATTCACATTTTATTACTCCTTGTAGATAAAGTTCTTGTTGGCACCTTTTGGTTGTCCTATGTCTCATTCTTCTGATACCAGGAGATCAATAAATTCCTTCTCATAACTTTGGTTCACCCCTGTCTTCATCTGGTTAATTCAGGAATGTTGGAGGATCCCCTCTACTTTCTGCTCTGGCCTTTACTTTTAACACTATGTTACAAACCCAAAAATATACATATTCATCACATCAATTTCTAAACCCTGTGAAAAAGAAACTAGAGAGAGAGAAAAATACCAACTTCTCCCACTATACATATAGCATTCATTTCAATATTTGCCAAAAGCCAACATTATAATATGCATTAATAACAGAATAAATTGAGTTCCCTTTCCTCCCTATCTTTTCTTCCTGGCGTAGTGTGGTGTTTATCCTCAGCACATTGGGATGTCTGTTGCTATGTCAGTCACAGCTCACAGTAACCCCTTGCCTGCCTGTGACAGTTGTGTATATACAACATAGAAAAAGCAAATGGGTTTGCTTTCTAAGTGTCCCTCAGGGTCCTGAAGCGATCCCATAATCACACTCAAGGTGCTGCTAAAACCTGGAAACTCCGGCACAATGGAAAACTCCCTTAGTGCTAACGGGTGGGAGCGGCGCACCTTATGGTGCGTTCACACGGGACTGATTCAGCACTTTTCTGATGCCTTTGGAGAAGGAAAGAGCAGCAATTTGTACAGAGCAGCTCCCACGTGTCCCTCCCGCTCTTTTCACCTGGCTGTTCACAGCTGCCCTTGTCTAGTGACTTTTCTAGCCAGCACTGAATTTTCCATGCTTCTCTAACGATCGCTGCAGCTTCCCACCCCCGTTAACCATCTGCTGTTTTTCACACCCGCGGCATTTCCAGCGGGGCTCTTTGCACTTAATGGGCGGATTAAAGGTGATTCCGAGCTTATTGTGGAAACCAAACCCTCAGCTTGACAGTTTTTAGATGGTTTCTGTCCCTTCAGCTCACGCATGACTCAGAGTCATAAAACCTAAACAGCTCTTGTTAGGACTCAGTCTGCACGTTTTCCAAACGTGCAGTCATTTTCAGAAATTACTTGGCTCAGTGAAGTGTGAATGTGCCTCCAGAGCACTTGCAAAGCAGAAAGAAGATTTTGGCACTGTCCATCTTATTGTGTATATTTTTCCCTTGAAAGACTTTGCTTTAAATATATATATTTTTTTACCCAAGTCTTGCAAATCTCAGTGGCAAGAGACAGCTTGCATTGTTCTGCACAGATCCTGCATTTTCCAATGAGTCTGGAGTTCTGACACTTTACCAGTTTTATGTTTTTAATGGAGACGTGAAAATCTAATGTGACAGTGAAAAAAACCCAAATCACTGAAATGCTCAGGATACTCACTGCCATTAAGATGTTTTCTTGCTTAATTCTAAGATGCAAAAAACTGCATTAAACCAGCTGAGCTGCATTTGGTTTAGGCAGTGATAAACACTGGCCTGCCCTAGTTAAGGGTGGACACAATGCTTTCCTCTGGAAGGTGGCCAGGGAGGCAGTCTGTGCATGTCATAACTCTGCATTTTATCATCCCTCCCCACTGCAGAATTAAAAGTTCTGATAAAGAGTTTGTTGTCTTGCTTTAAGCCATCTCACACCATCTGCAGCTCAAAAAGGGGAGTCTCCTTAGAGAAGTGTCTTAGTGTAATTATGGGGGTCATTATTCACCTCAGCATGGCCCAGGGCACTACAGTGGTAGCATTGCTGTCAGTAAAACTGAGCTGTGGTGCTCAGGCACTTCTTGGCCACTCCTGCTCTGACAGACCCTGTGTTCTCTCAGTGCCACTGCCATCAGATGTCTTAAATCTGACCATGGACTCACAGTGTCTGGGCTTCCCTGTTCTCATTTGCCCAGGCTGTTTGGAGGAATTGCCAAGGCAGTGACAGATGAATCTCCTGGTGGCTGCTGCTCTGGTTGTGTGTTGTGCTGATTTCCCAACTGGATGCTGATGGGAAGTGGCAAGAAGTTGTGAATGAAGTCAGAATGTCTACAGGCCTTTGAGCCAGGGTGAACTGATACAGTCACAGAATGGTTTGGGACAGACCTCAAAAGTCATCCAGTTCCATCTCCCCTGCCATGGGCAGGGACACCTTTCACTAGATCAGGCTGTTCGAGCCCCATCTACCCTGGCCTTGTACACTTTCAGTGATGGGGCATCCACAGATTCTCTGGACAGCCTGTCGTCGTGCCTTGTTTGCCATGTACACATGAACCTGAACTTTTTCCTGTTTTTTTTCCTGTGCTCTCCTGCTCATAAAATCTTAGGATGAAACCAGAGCTGCTAAGTTTCATGGACAACTCTTCCCCAGTGGTTCCCTATTTTTCCTACTGCAGAGGCCTCTGTTGCCTCAGCTTTGCAGTGAACAAGGCCTTCTCCCCAGCCTGTCCCTGAGCACCCCTGTGGCTGCAGTGCTGCACAGGATTAGCATCCTGCTGCTGAGAACAGACACTCCATGTGAAATTAATTTAGATGGTTCTGCTATTCAGCAAGCTGATACCAGCCCTTCTCCCCTGTCAAACTGAAAAACAAGAGCAAAAGGAGTTATCCCCTTTCCTTGGCCCCTCTGGGATAAATCTCTTATTACATTTGTGACCAAGCAACCAGCTAGTCCTGGTCTGAAACTTGTTTGCACCTCTAAGTGTAATACAGGAATTCCTGACTATGTTGATCCTGGCTAAATAGGAACTGATCCCAGTGCCTTCTGTTACCAAGTGCAGTCTTGGGAGAGCCAGGGAATTGTTTCAGCTGTATTTGAGGAAGAGGACAAGAAGAAAACTACCTGGAACAATTCAATTTGAGATCCTCCAGTGCCAGGGAGGACTAACACCAATATACAGCTAGTAGTCCTACTGCAACTGGCCCACTGGATTATCTTCAGCCTCCCCAGGAAATAATAATCCCCAAATTAGAGGGATGAACAAGTGAGTACAGAGACCAGCAATGTGCAGTGTCCAGTCTCTGTGCTAGGCCAAGGTGAGGATGTGGGTGAGCTAAAGCAGCCCTGAGCCATACTGGACATACTGGAGCAGGTAGAGGCAAGCAAACCTGTGGCAAGGTGCTGTTTCCTTCCAAAGTGAAATGAGAGGAAGATGTTTCATGACTCAGTAAAGCAATACAGTGCTGCCTTTGCTCATATGCTTAAAATTAAAGCAGTGTGTGAGGTGGTGAGGAGGGTACTCCTCTCTGGTTCCAGAGCTGATACAGCTCCCTCCTCCAGGAGAAGGGGAAAGAGTGCTGTGTAAAGGTTAAGGATTGCAGAGATTAAAATGCAGCCCTGAGCTCTCTGCAGCAGGGCCTCTGCCTCTTGGAGCACCAGGTGGATTTCTGATAAGCAGTCTACTACTTCATTCTACAATCCCCCTGAAATGTTTTAAACAGCAAAACCACTCTCAATATGTATAACTGAAAAAATGCCAAGATTCCTAATGCAATTTAGACATAGCTATGGAGGAGGTGGCTTTGCTTGGAAGGACATTATGTACAGAAACGAGGGGAAGGGGACTGTATCAGATGATCCACAGCAGCCTGTCTGCCAGCACAGCATCTGTTTTTAATCACTCCATCAGATCCTGTTTGAAGCCTTTCTCAGCTGTGCTTCCCTTGAAAACCAGATTCCTCATCCAGATGTGGCAGGACTGCTTGCCATTACAGTGTGGTTAGCACAAGAGCAGCAAAACTCCAAATGTTACTGTGTGCTCAACACTTTCACCAAGCTGTTAGGAGAAGTCCTTGCTCCAGGGAAGATGTAGGCACCAGAGCCTCTTCTCCTTCATTCCTCCCATCTACCATAGTTTATTCCTCTCCTATTCTTGAGGGGGGCAGCAAGGAAGGTTCTTAAATTCCTAACCTTGTGCTGTGGAAGGTGTCAAAAACAGTTCAATGTCCTCTAATACTGATGCTGCTCAGGGGAACTGGTTTTTGGAGCAGGATCTGGCTTTATATCCAGGTAGCCAGTAATGGCAGGAGTATCCTGCACCAGGTCCTGCAGAAATGCTCAGGATAGACTGCTCCTGGACTAGAACCAGTTCTGCACTGTGTCAGTCACTGTGGTCCTGACACATCTCAGCCTGGTACTGGAAGCTCATTTGCTGCCTGCACATGTGATTTTTGGATCCATCCACTAAGGAAGCTGCGGGCAAACGTGATGGGCTTAACCTCAGTCCATTGGGAAGGTCCTGTAACTTACTGAGAACTGACATGAATGCAAACAAAGGAAAAGCTCAGCATGATGATTTGCTCTTGTTCCATTGTTATTTTTCAGAAAGCAAAAGCAATTTTTAAGTAGTTGATAAGAAAAATTATTTAATTGTTGACATTTTAATGAAGCACTGGAGTGATGTACTCAACACCTTTGCTGGGACCAACTGTGTGACCTGTCACAGAGCAGTAGGGGTCCTCTGTTGTCCATCTTCTCCCAAAAATCTCTTGTGTACCTGTTACCTTCAGGAAGGGGATTCTGGTTTGGGTGAGAGGGTCTTCATGATTGCCACAAACCTGAGCTGCTGTCCGAGCTGCAGCCCTGGCCTGGCACAGCACACAGATACTGCATGGTCAGTGGCCTTCTGCTTGAAGAAAGGGCAGGAGATCAAGTTTCAAATGTGGCTGTAGAGCTACTTCATCAACAGGAGCATTCACAATTGAGTCTTGCTCATAGGTTTGGTTTCTAGCACGACACTCTTCACAAACTGACGTCTACCTTGATCCACTGGCATCCTCTTTGTGGGATGCAAATCGTGCAGCTTGGGGCAGGTGAATCCACAGCACTGGAAACCTGTTCTCTTCAGTAGCAGCCAGCAGCAATAATGAAGAATAACAGAACTACCCTCAGAGGAGTATACATCCTATGTGGATTTAGGAGTTCCTAAAAGTTTTTGGGCTACCTCCTCAGGAAGCTGCAAGGCCCCAGAGGTGAACTAGTAATGGGAGATCCCAAAAGAGAGTCAATGACCCAGCCTGGCAAGTGCTCGCCTGAGCACAGAAGAGTAAGTAAGTAAGAAACTGCAGATCCTGAGGTCACTTGAAACTGAGGTAAAGCCTCATCAATCCAACCCCTGGAGTCTGCCAGCAAGGGGAAAACTGAGAGAAAACTGAGAGAAACTCTCCGTGACTGTGCTCTGCATTGCAGGCCAGGAGCAATCTTCTCTTCTAGTCCCAGTGGACTTCAGAGGGTTCTTCCAAAGGTGCTGAAGAGTACATTTCAGTAAGGTGAGCCTCTCTGATTTGTTAGGAAAACACGTGCAGCAGCTTGCACATACTTGCACATTAGGAAATTGGAACCTGGTAAGAGGCTACTGAGCAGAGACCAGTTAATGGTCAATATCATGGTCTGAATGATAACATTGAACAAGAATTTTTCTAAGGCCAGAGCCATAAAGGAGAGAGCACTAAGCAGAAGAGCTACTCTTTATGAGACCAGACAGGAGCATCTGAAAAATGCAAACATATTTTATGGTAATGGTGGGATAGCTTCTTTTGGCAGATCCCAATGAAGTAGTTGCATTGATGGGAAATGCTCCATGTCCTGTTGTGGTGCCTTTGTTTACACTTGAGCATCTCTTTGAACTGGACTCTGTTACAGCCATACACCAAAACATTTTTGAGGGGCTGATCCAACAATTTAGAAAATAATAATAATAAAATATTAAACCTTCAGAACTCACAACCACGAAGAAGAAAATGCAGAAATGTTCTGCAGCCTGGCTGGTGCAGTAGCAGCCATCAGTGGGACCTGCTAATGTGCCAACTCAGCAGAGCCCAGGGGCGTGGGATGGGTGCTTTGCCCACCAGAGCATACTGAGACCCAAAGATGTTGGTGGAGCAGGTGGAGTTTTTGCAGATGGAGTGACCATAAATAAAGATGCCCTTTTAGACATTTTCAGAGCCACTGGTGCAGTTAGGCAAATTCTCTTCTGCTGCATCACATTTAAATGTCTCACTCTGTGCATTGTGATCATCACTGCTACCATTAGCCAGCAAAACTGGTTATACAGTCATTACAGAAGCCACAGCACAGAAATAATTCACAATCAGCAATGAACTTTCAAAGTGGATTACTAAAATATATATGTTGGGGCTGCTCCCCTGCAAAACCCATTGCTCCCTCCTGTCCCATCTCCCAGTGGCCCATTTCCAAGGGGCTCAAAATGCAGCACCTTTTCAGCACCTGGTTTGAAAAGGCCTGACATTGTTTGCTGATGGATGTAAGTTATTTTATTGATTCAGAGTGGCAGCAAGTCATACAACCAGAAATAGTCCTTAATACCTGTGGAAAACACACTGCAGCCAGCAGCAAAGTTTTTTTGATGCAGGGTTGCTTCCTTAGGCTGGCTCTGCAATGCTCCTCAGCCAGCCTGAGGGAATTCACCACAACCCTGGAGCAACCAGCAAGGATGACAGGGGCAGCAAGCAGTTCTTGTGTCCTCCCACCCACAGCTCACTGCAGTTTTAAATCACCAATGTTGAATCAAACATGCTGACTCCAGATACTTCTTGAGGGGCTCTCAGCTGGGGTTTTTGGGGTGAGAAAGAACAAAGGTGTTTAGGAGCCCCCTGGATGCTCCATTTGTCCTTTGATGCATTACAGCACCTGTGACTGGAGCTTGTGCCTGCACCTAGGCACTGCTGGGGAGGTCAGTGCCGTGCCCGGGGCTGCTCTGCACAGCTGGCAGCTCGTGCTGCTCCCAGCCCTCCATCTCCAGCTGCCAGCACCCCATGCAGTCTAAACAGCACAGAGCTTGCTGTGTCTGAAAAATCCCAAGAGCAGAGCAGCTGCAGCCACTCCAGGACAGCGGTAAAGGGAGGTGCACATGAATCCAGAGAGAATTATTCTTCTCTCCTGGCACTACAGCAAGCCCTAACGAGAAGCAGCCGTCACAAGCTTTTGAAGAATGAACTCACCAGGAGACTCCTCTGCTCTGATCAGCCTCCAACCCTCTCATCTGCTCGGGAGAAATAATAAACTGGGACATATGAGTTGTTTTCATATGCACAGTGGAGTAACCTCACATGGGGAGGACTGGCAGGGAGCATGGGGGCAGTGTTGGAGCTGCTCTCCCAAGGATCAGGCAATGCAACGATGTGCACAGCCCACAGAAGCCTCTCAGGTCCTTTGGCAAGATGCAGGAGGGGCTCAGGGGAATGAGGTGCTCTGTTTTTCAAGGCCAAAAGAGCTGTTGTTTTTTAACCTGGGCTCAGCTCAGGTTCATGCATGCCGATTGCCCCAGGACAGATACACAGCGTGGCCAGGCATACCACAGTTCCTGGGCACCCTGTGACTGCCCAGAAAAAGAGGCAGAAAGAACAGGGTTGCATTCAACCAAAGAATGAACTTTGAAGATATTATTTGATGGCCCAAACTGTGTTACTAATGGGGATTTCCCCTTTTAAAATTTTTTTTAATATTTCCCTTTTTTAAACCTCCTTATTTTTCCTTCAGCACTTGCTTTCCTGCTGGCAGACCATTTTTTGAAAGGTCACATCCATTTAACTTCCATCCATCCTACTCTTACTACTTTCCAAGCCACATAATGAGTAATTAACTTTTTCTTCTGGAAAACAAAATTGTAAATAAAATTATAGAGGCAGCCCTGAGCCCAGCTGCACACAAAAGCATGCAATTGCAATTGCCTCTTTTTTCCAAGACCAATAGCAGCAATGCAGCTGTCTCCCTTTTCCCCCCACAAAGTTTTAGCAACAAAAGCTTCATTCATATTTTGCAAAAGTCTGTCAGCTGGGAAAAGCCAGTGATCCAACAGGCACAAGGTTTTTCAAAGAAAATTTCAATCCTTCCCAAGAAACAATCCATGTTGGCTAAGCTGAAGTGTCCTCCCCAGGTAGGAAAAGGGCTCTTCCTTGTGGAGTGAGTCAGCCCTTTGCAACATTGCTAGCCAGATAAAGTCAAGGAGTGGGTGACAGTCTCTTGTGATTTCCAAAAGGTCACAGACAATTTGTGGCTCTGGTGAGTTTGAGGTGTTGTAGAGCTTTTCCTTTCTGGTATACAAAACTCCCACAGCAGACAAAAAGAGGCTTGGGTTTGGGTTGGGGTTTTTTAATAGGGATTTTAAAATATGTATTTGTTGTTTAATCCTGAATTGAGTTCTCCTTGCATAATATGCTTTTCCTAAGATCTCCTGTCTCACTTCTGTTTCCCTCAGGAAGATGCTCAGATAAACAGAGATGGAAACCTTGTCAGTTGCTAGCTGAAGCAGTGACCACTCTTTGAATTTTCACATAAAGTGCTTCTTGTGACCACTTGCCAGACATCTGAAGACAAACAGCTGCTAAAAGGAACCAACATAAAACATAGATATTTTGAATTGTTTGTTTGACTAAAATATTTTTGAGCCTCTTGGTTGTTCTTGTTTTTTGCCCTTGCTTGAATTGTGTCAAAAGTCTTCCAGGAAAAAGAGAACAATCAAGATCTAATTTCCTAAATATAATAAAATTTAAGAAAAAATAACCCCAAGTTTGCCAAAGTTGCAGGTATTTGTATCTATTTCTAAAGAAACAAATATTCAAAGCCATCCCCAAACACAGCAACTGTCCTCCCTCCTTCCTCTCACATGATGGGCTAGAACTTCAACTCTCTTTTCTGGTTTAATGTCACTTTTCCAAGAGAAAAGAAGTTGCCAAGTTGGAGACAGAATGGGCTGATTTATACCAGCAATTTGTGCTGAGACTTCCAAAAGCTTGCCCACCAGCTTACAGAACCATAGAACCATAGGGCTGAAACCATTACCTGGCAAACCTCCAAAGGCAAAAATAAAGGATTAAGAAAAGACACATTTAGAAAATTCATAAACCCACTGACTGCAGCCTGGAACACCTGCTGCAGAGCAAATGCCATCATCTCACAAACCCAACAGAATGGTCATCTGAATCAGACACAAAGTGACTAAAAAAAACCCTCACAAAAACTGATTTGGACTTCTGGAGGTTTTAACAAGGTCTTTTCTGAGGTAATCTGCAGACACAGTGTATGGATATAGGCTTGTAGGTATCTTTTTCTTTCTATCCATTCTGCCTTGTGCTATTTAGCTTAAAGATTATTAAAAGAGATATTAGAACCTCCTCTGCTAGTGCCAGGACATATGGAGTTGTTGGTTCCTGTGCTGTATGTTTAAGAAGGAGTGAAAACCAGAGTCCTGCCTGCTGTGGTAAAAGGGGAGAAGTTCTGCCATGGAAACCAGGCAAAGGGGTAGAAATGGACACGAATATTTGATCAGGTTTCCAGGGCAGTGACTGAGATTAGGGAGCCTAAAGATGAGGTTGATTGGGGTTGAGGCTGGCAATGAGTGTGGCTGGAGGGACACTTCTCTGAAAGCACCACATGCAGTTTGTCTTCCACACCACATTCTCCCATGCTTCCACAACTGGGCTAACCCCTTCCTGCCTGGGAAAGGCCAACAGCAGCTCACTAAACCCTATTCTTTATTGGTTTTGACCCACTTTAACTGATGATCCTATATGTTGGGGTCAGCAGCACCTGCCCCAGCAGCCTCCCCAGCAGGCTCTGCCACAGGAGCGATGCCTGATGACACCAGCAGAGCCAGGTGTCCATCCCGAGAAGTGCAGGCACAGCCTGGGATGCCAGTGCCAGGAGAGGGCTCAGTGCCATCCCTGCCTCCCTGGGACACAGCTTCTGCAGCATCCCAAAACATGCTGTGACTCTGAAGCTGCAGCACAACCTCAGGGATTTTTTTCCCCTTTCTGGGATAAATGCCCAAGTCACACAAGCCTGGGGGTGCACAGCAGGGCAGCGAGCACTGCAAGCAGCTGGAAGCTCCCACCCAGGGCCTCTCCAGAAGGGCTGTGGCTGGGGCAAGGGTCCCATGTTGGCACAGAGCCTCACCTCACTGCTTCCTCAAGGCCCTTTCAGGACCTTTTCCTGCAGGACAAAACGTCAACAACCTGGCGCAGAGCTGATGTTTAGTCTGACCTCGCTGTGGTGTCTCCAGTGTGCTGCTGCCTCGCAGGGATCGCTGGCTCTCAGGCATTTTGCACTGCAGAGCTCTCAGGGAGCGACTCAGCAGCGGGGTTACAGCAGCACCTCAGCACCAGTGCTGCTTCCCCTGCAAAGCTGAGGGGCAGCTCCTGGCATCCCAAATGCTGGTCCAGCCAGGAACACTGGAGTATTGGACCCAAGATGGGACAAAGCAGTCAAGAAGTTCAGCCAGCACCATGAACTCCATCGGATGCACCATCTGCCATCCACAGCTGCTGCACTCCAAGAAAAGCTCTGACCTACCTTCAAAGAGTGCTTTCCTGTTGCAAAACACAGGTGTTGGCCAAGGAACAAGTCATTCATTCTATCCCTTGTGCTCTGTCACTCAGACATGGGAGCACAAACCCTCCTGGCATCCCAGGGACGTTTCGGTAGGGATCACACATTGGGCTATACCACATTCCCAAAGGAGCAAACACCTCTGGGGACCACACACTGATTTTTCAGATCGGTTACTGAGGTGGACTATGAACAGCTCAGAACCTTCCTAAGCTGGTAACCAGGTTTACCTACACATTGCTCCTCCAGGGTGAATGGGAACATCCCCACCCTGACAGTCAGCAGCCCAAGGCTCTCCAGGATGGAATGGGGAGGAGCACAGCAGCTCATGCCGTGGGTGGCACTGGGCACCCATAGGACTGGGCGCAGGCCTGGGGAGCAGCACTAAAGAGCCATGCAGGGAGCAGGTGCTGCAGGAGCCACAGACCTCACTGGAGGGCACCACCCCAGTGCCAGGTGCTCAGCTGGTGCTGGAGACCTGGTCCATCAATGGGCTGGGCCAGGGAAACAGCAGCACATACAGGATTTTGTTGGTGTGTGGCATTTTGCTTGCAAGTCACCACCCAGCTTCACCAAGAGCTGGGGGGTTTGAAGGCATCATACAACACCTCACCCAACTTACCCAGGCTGCCTGAGTGTGGATCAATATGCCTGTGTCAAGCCCTGCAGGTCACCACACTCACAGGGATGGATAGAGGTGGAGCAGAGTCCTCTGCTATGGGCTCCATGCTGGCCATGGCCTCCACCTACCTACTAGTGCTCAGATCTGAGCAGGAGTGGCTCTGTGGGGTGTAGGAGTACAGGAAAGCAGAGGGACAAATTCCTTTTCTTGGGTGCAGAGAGGAAGCTTCAGTTGCCATGCTGCCTACTGGCATGAGGGGAGAAGAAGAGGAAGATGGGGACCAAAGCATCTTGCAGAAAGGGGGTATCCACAGGGCGCACTCACTCACACACCCAGGAAAAACCTGCTTTAGGCATTTGGCTGAAAGTCCAAGTGCATGGGCAGGAGGATGCAGAAGGTTTCTCTCTCCTTTTATTATCATTACCAGCACCTGGGACTCTATGAAAGCCTTCATGCTGCATCTGGCCCTCTAACCTCATCCCATTTTAGCTGCTGCGCCCTCTCACAAAGCTTTTGTTTTGAGTCAGAAAAGCCCATTGAGAGAGCAGCTCTTTCCAGCCACAAGCCCTGCTGCACCTCTACCAGGGTCAAAAGCAACCAGCCCAGATGATGGAGCAGGTCAAGAGAGGATGCTCCAGCTTCACAGGATGCTGACAGCCCCCAGGTGTCCTGGCTTTACCATAACCTTTCCCTTGTGGCTCTAACTCCCCAGGAAACCTGACCTCTCCTCCATGGAACCCACCACCCATGCTGCTGTTGTGAAGCCAAGCATGTGCAATGTCTTCAACAGAAAGGGTCTTGTCCTGGGACTGTTGATATTCTGGTGGTCCCTACTTGAGCACATGATAGCTTTTCCCTAGATCCAGCCCTAGGAGAGCTCTAAGCCTGACCCTGGGTTCAAAGTTTTCCTTTTCCATTTTCTCAGGCCATGTGTGACACACAGGCAACTCATCCCAAGCCATGCCCAAGCCCACAGAGAGCTACAGGTGGCTCTTCTCATGCAGAGTCATGTCTGGGACAGCCCAGGAGCACCAGCTCATCTCTTCCAGAAGCTCCCTGGGGCTCAGAGAAGCAAAAATGTATTAGTGGGAAACACAAGCATAACCCCTTATTGACCCCATGTTAGCTCAGAAAGCCAAACCCCATCCAGAAGGGGATTTATTTCTCTGCTTCACTTTGCCATAGTGCAGGTCTTGTCTCTGGGGAAAGGTGAAGAAACACTGCTGGGCAGTGGCAACCTTCCCCATAACTTCTTCCAGTGACTGAGAGAGATAGGAGCCACCCTGGCCCATGTCATGCCTCGCCAACCCAACCTTTTCCCCCTGTGAAAGCTGTGGCCAGACCTGTCAGAGAGAAGGTCCAAGAAGAGGAGTAGAGCCCCTCAACTCTTGGGTCTTGAGCCAGCTCCAAGGCTGTTCTGAACTGCTAGCTGGGATCATGCTTGGCTGTTTCTGTAGCAGCAGCAGAGGCAGCAGTGGAGATGGGGAGGAGGTGAGGGCTCTGCCAGAGGTGAGGGACTTGCATGGCACTGGACATGCTGCTATGCAGGGCACTCCTGCCCTGCATAGCAACAAGGCTGCCTGTGACAGGCTGGTTTGCTGTCTGAAGTCTAAATTTGGCTCTGTGGCAAGCACTAGCTTCACTGCTGAGAAGCCAAGGTAAGGGGAAGTGAAAGCCACAGGGGCTGTGACACCTGTTCTGCCTCACTGTTTCGCTTGTGTCACTCTCGGGAGACCTTGGGTTGCTATATTTGAGCACAGATTACGTCCCAGCTCTGCTCTTATCCTTGTTTGTGAAGTTTGACTGAGTTCACACACTCTTGTGTACACAACGTGCCACCCTCCGGCTGCCAAGGAGCACTCGCAGCTGGCTGGGGCTCCCCTCCTCCACCACAGGGACACGGGCTCCTGAGGAGGATGGAAATGCTGTTCCCAAGGCCATCTGCACGTGGGAAACCAGAGGGGAGCTGCTGAGAGCCCAGGCTGGGTGTGGGCCTGCCAGGACAGCTGCCACAGACATGGGGGTCTGCCTTTAAAGAGGGAGAGGATGGGGACCTTTTTATTCCTCAGAGTGATGATAATGGTCCTTCCACTCAAGGAGAGCTGCCAGGCTGGGCCACACTGTTCCACAGCATGACCCCTCTTCCCTTCAATCCCATCCCATGGCAGCTTTTCCTCCCCATCTCTTTTTCTACTATTGGAGGGACCTTTCATTCTCCTGAGAGTCAAAGACCACTCAAAACAACTGAGGCTTTCAAGCCAACCCCCAAAACTCTTTGCCCTTCTTCTCCTCAGCCAGGGAGGCATCACTGGAAGGAGGCAGCTCTGTGACTGGGGGCACCAGCACAGAAGGGCACGTACCCCAGTCAGAGCTTTCACAGGCAGACCAAGAAAAGCCATCTGTGTATTCCAGCTCTTTCCTTCCACTGGTGTTTCCCTAGTCAGGCTGATCCAGCCATGACCTCCCTCTTCTTACTTAGACACTCTCCTCCTGATGTTTTCTTTCACACATTGGTATCACGTTCTTCTATGCAAACATCTACAGAGAAACACATACAGCATGGCCTACCCATTTCTTTTCAACCAAGTGTTAAGGGGATTAGAAGTTACAAGTTAAAATACTGCCCAAACTGTGCTGTAAAATTCATAATGTGGTCTCAGGCCCCAGAGCAAACAGTCTGAAGCAAGGTAAAGACCTCAGACCGCAACATAGAAGAAAAAGGGGGAATCTACTGTTCAAAACCAACATCTAAGTAACTTAACAATTCAAAACTCAACATCTGCTGCCTTCTGAGGGCTCTCAGCTGGCTGGAAACAAGTCCCTCATGGGGTTTGATCAGCATCCACTGCGTGTAAGGTGGGACCTGAAGTGGGAAAGCTCTTCTCACATTTGTTCTATTATAGTCCTAGACCTATAGGTCTGTGCAGCTGTCTACTAAAGAGGATTTGCCTGGAGACTGCTTGTCTGTGCTTTTTGAAGAAGTAGCAAAGAAACCCTTGTAAGCCCATGCTGCAAGAAAAACTGCTTTACAGGAAGTGTAGAGGTGACCCTGAATGGACACAGAATAGCAAGTTCCAAAAAAAAAAAAAGGGAATTTCCTGTGTAACTATTTCAATTTTCTCCTCCTTCCTTCTCTTTCCAGGTCTCTGTCAAATAAAACTCAGTTTAAAATAGTTTCTCCTCTTGTGCTGAAAGGCAAATGAATTGGCCCTTATGAGACCCTCAGAGTGAAAGGATTACATAAAATGGAATTAACGATTTGTGGCTATGGAACTGCTACACATGTGCCATAGCTGCGAGCAACATGGAATATGCTGAGTTGGTAAGAAGCCACAAGGATCATTGAGTAGCTTTGCATTGAGGATGCACAGTATTTGTACAGGTGACAGGTACAAGAAAATCCCTGAGAAGACTGGACATGAGGCTCCATCTGGAGCTGAAGAAAGAGGCTGGCTTCTGAAAGACTGGTAGGAATAGCTCCTGGAAAACAGCCTTCCATTCAGACCAGGATCACATGGAACATCCCTTCCCATCTCCTTGCCCCTTAACCTCTCCTGCAGCATCTTTGCCTCATTTTTTTGGAGATTTCTCCATCAAATGAGGGAGCTCCTAAAAGAGCTAACGAGCTCTCTTAATTAAAGGTTTTGTGCAACACCCAGACATCCTACACACACACACACACACCTCCCAGACTCGCCCGTGTGACCGCGGCAGCCTCCGGGGGCCCTGCCGGTGTCCCGGGCTGTGTCCGCCGGGCGCCGGGCGGCTCCGGGCGCTGTCCGCGGTGCTGAGCGCTCCGCGCTGCTGCGCGGGGCGCCACAGGGACGTGTCTGCTGCTGGGTGACGGGAAAAAACCCAACCAGCCAACAACAAAGAAAAAAAAAAAATTGAAACCCTACATTGGCATTTAACATTGGAAAATGAGTTTGATGCATGTCTTTCTCTGCTCCCTACCAGTTCAGGGGTATCATCATCTTCCAATCTCATTGAGCTCATAATGGTGGCATTTAGCTGAAGCTATCATCTCTCTTGCACACACAGTTCTTTGTCTGTCTAACATAGTCCTCCTAAAGAACTTTTCCCATTTGAAAATGTATTTTTTCTCCACAAAGCTTTTTTTCCTGTCCGTCCTCCTCAGAACTTCTTCCTGTTGAGACATTAGGCCTTTAGAGACATACCACAATACACCAAACCACTGGCAGGAATACTCTGCTTCATATCCTAAAGGTTCTCATTTGGATACTCCAAAACCAGCTTCCAGACCACTGAATGTCTCCTGGCTGAACCAGTCTCAGGTGTATGGTCATCAGCATAGATTCAAAACTGACTGGTTTTCTAATTCTGGCTCCTAAATGGTTTGGAGTAATTTTCATTTGAAAATGAGGGAGTCCTTGGAGTTCATGGGGCTGACAGTAACTTTACCCAACCAAAGATAACTGGAGAAAAATGGTTAAGACCATGGACCGAATGTGCTTTAAAGATGTGAATTGTTCTGTGATAGAGCTCTGGCCTCTGAGCCAGACTTTCCCCCTGAACTCCTCTGCTCCTGCCATGGCAGCAGCACTTCCTGCCACATTCAGACACAGAGAAAACAAAAACTAGGACAAGTGGGTCACTCAGCTTCATGTGAGAGTGGGAGACAGAAGATGCAAAGACTCCTGACCCCTGCAGACCTTTGGCTGAAAGAATCGCTAACACTCAGCCTGACACGGAGCAGTGCAGTCTGCAAGAACGGACCCACATCATTATCACAGAGCCACAAGAAAGGTTAACATGTCTCCACTCGTCTTTAAAGAAAATTCCTGGTATTTTCATCATATTTCTAGCAGTTTGGGATAAGAAGAAACGCTGTAAAGGTTAACCAGAGGCTGAGTTCAGGTCCCAGATAACCCAAAGCCAAAGTGCCAAGGAGCAGAAAAGCTCCAGACAGGTTTTGCAGCCAGGCACTGACACCAGGGGCTGCCTCGCCTTACAGGAACCCCTGACACAGGACACAACACTCTGTGAAATGCCAAACCAGATTATTTTAGGTGGCTGTAAGTCAGGAACCCTCAGCCAAAATAAACCCCTAGGCACCCTTGAATGCATCTTTTTAAAGAAAAGAATTTATATAAATACTCTTTAGTGAAAGAAAAATATTGTTGTGAGTCTGTGCAATATTTCAAGAGTTTTTTTTAAATTATCCTCACTTTGGAGCATAAGAAGTAAAACATTAGCCTGAATAACAGTCATATCTACATTTTGCTGTTCCTATCACCTGTGACAGGAATCTCCATGTGATATCTGGGAGCCAAGCTACAACCAGCACCTACCTGAAGAAAAATTAAAATGGCAACTATTTAATGAAAGTAAGATTTTAGCTCTTTGAAGATAAAATAATTGCCCAACAAAAAATAAAAGCACTAATAAGGGTCCTCTATACATTAAAACCTACTCTTTAAATATTTGTTGACAACATTTATAGAGCAGTTACACCTTGTTTACTCAGTGCCTGTGTTCTCTGTTCACTCAATACTGTAAGAATAAAGATTTGGTTAAAATCTAGGTAAACTGCCAGCACTCTGGCATGTCTGGATTCTCAAGAATCCATTGCTACGGAAATAAAAAGGAAATTAAACCACAGGAGAAATTTAAAAAGTATGTTAGGTTTCTATGGAGCCTGATAGAATTTGGGGACAAGGTTTAACTTGCCACTTAATTCATGTCATTTGGAGATAAAGTTTAATTGACACTTACTTCACATCATTATATGGTGACTGTAGCAGGGCACTGAAGGCCCCTGTGCTGCTGCTCAGTAGCACCCAGGCCCTGTCTAAAATGCCCCATGCACAGAAATCCTCTTCTCAAGAGGGACTGTGGGTACCACTGCCTTTCAGACAGCTCTGGCCACATGACCATTAAACACCTTTCTGCAGTATCTCAGTCCTTTGAGACAATTTTTAGAAGTCATGTCATTTCAATGGATGTAAAATTCAGCCACTCAGGCTGTCAGACTCTTTCAAGCAGTGCCATGAGCCAGTGCTATTACACTACAGCCTATTTGTGATGAATTACAATGCAATGTGTATAGAAATGAACCTCCTCATCTGAGATGGGCCCTCTCACAAATAAAACATGGCTTGCAATCTATCAAGCATGCCTGCAACAGCCTGAAGAACAGTCATCATAAAAAAACAAAAAACCAAAACAAAAAAGGTTTAAATTGGTTTTTTTTTTTCTGCAGTTTTTCTCTTATTTAAGTCTAGGCCACTATAGTGCATTGTAACAGCACTTTTCCATGGGATCTGGACCTTTTGGCTGTACTGGACATAAACTCTCTGATGATGATGATGATCTGGTATTATAATACTACAAATCAATCAAATTTTCCCTGAGGTGATCTCGAGACCCTTTCACTATTTATCTATTCTTTATTAGCAGTAAGTAAAATCAGCAATCAGGTAGCAAACACCAGCAAACACTTTTCAAACTAAATACTGCTGGTTTGGACTTAAAAGTCAAAACTTCACAAGCAGTTTAACAGCAAGACACATCAAGTATCACATTGCTAGTAAATTAACTCTTACTCATGAAAGAAATTTCCTTTTTTATAAAAAACTAAATGTTCTCACCTGGTACTTCAATTTAAACAAAAATTCAAGTCCTGGTCAATTGAAACTCTAGTTGCAATTATACCCATACAGAAATCTTTTATTTCTAACTAGTCAACAAAAATCTGGCTGAGCATTCTGAAGGCCACAATTCACACCAAAAGTGCTGAGGAGAGCCACATGTAGCCCATGATAAGAGAAGAGCACGGTTCATGTTGCAATTGAGTATTGCAAAAAGTTACAAATTATACTTGTAGAGCATCTAAGCATGGGCATAACACAGCCCCACTGCAAGTTCTGATGGCACACTGCTTCACTTTGAAGTCAGACCAGCTTGTAAGAAGATGGAACACCTCTCTGTCATATTCCTGGTTCATCCATGTGGGTTTTTTAAAAACCTGAATCCTTCTATTTGATTCCTGAAATGTCCCAATACCATCCATCCTCTCTTGCCCTCCCCACCCTATCAACAGGCAGGCCTTCCAAAATATCCACTCCTGGCCCTGCCAGCAGGTTCCTCTGTCACCAGATGTAAAATGTGCTTTTTCCTCTCTTCAGGGTCCATGGTCTGGGAAACAGTACTAAATAAGAATCCTCCTTCTACCAGAGAAGTGCTGCAAGGAGGGAGGCTAACCACCAATTTGAGGCATGCACATCTTTAGCTGGAACATTACTCCACATTCAAATTTTCCTCTGCTCCAAAGCAGACACTGGGGGTATTTTTTCCTGCAAGCAGAATTTCTCTGGAGTAACTCCATGAATTTCATGCCGGAGGCTGAGCTCCATCTGCACATGTTGCTCCCACTGATCAAACAGGGCTGGAGAAGCACAGCCCTGTACAGCTGGGCTTCAGGACAGCTGTAACACAGGAGCCCATGTCACTCAGGTCTGCCAGGCTGTTAGCAAATCCCTCAGCACTGGAAAAACTCCCACCGGTGTCACAGGGAATTTGGACAGTGCCTATGGCAGCCTCTTAGCCCCAAAATAATTTACTTTGTCCCAGCCTTAAGAAAAGCTGCCCAGGAGGACAAAATGGAAGGGAACTCATGGGGGTTAAGAGATTTACATCAGTCCTGGCAATTAGTCAGGGCTGTGCAACATTTGGGGAGCCCCACATGAGCAGCAAGGCAGGCAGATGACTGCGATGAGTTACAGATGTGATGGCAAGAGCAGAAACATGGAGCTCTTCACTTCAGTTGTGCCAAACCAAAGACCCTTTGACTACACATCTATTCCTTATTAACAGCAAGTAAAATCAGTAATTAGATTGAAAGCCCCAAGGACACTTGTAACTGCAGAGTTGTAGATATAGGGGTGCAAGAGGAAAGGACTGAGGAGTTATTAAACACTGACAATATAAAGTTTCTTTGCTGTCTCTACTCTATATTTGCAGAACAAATAAAAACTCCCAAAATAACCTGTGTTCAGTACCTCTGTGGACTTCGTGCTGACACTGGTTTTAAACCACCTGCAGGTTTCAAAGTGCCCACAGCCACATCATGTACCCTTCAGTGTGCAAGAACAATGCAAAACTGTGAGAACACACAACACTGAAGACAGCATGGTAGTAAACAATGAAGATTAACTAATCTGTCCATCTGCTTTGTGAGAATTTGCCCACAGAATTCAGAAAAAATGTTTTTCTAATACTCCCAAGTACAAAGTACTACATCTGGAAACCAGGAGCACAGATGTTGTTGATAGCAGATGGTAGAGGCTGCCTCAGACAGCAGCAGATGGAATTTGAAATCACTGTGGAAAACTAACTTGGCACACCATAATGCCATGGTAAAAATGGCAGGCAGAAGTTGTGGACACAAACATCAAGAGGTTGAGAAGCAATCTGAGCACCATTTTTTGAGCTAACAGCTGGTGCTGGGTCACAAGAAACAGGAACAACAAAGTCACAGAAGAAAATGTTCCCAACTCCTGACTCCAATGTATACAACATAAAGCTTCAAGTGCCCATTTCCTGCAGTTCATCCAAGAACTGAAGAGATTAGTGGATAGCAGGAGACTGTCTGGGACTTCTCAAACTAGTTGATAAGGATGCAGTAACCCACAGGCCAAAGATGAAGTTCAAAGCTCAATGCAAAAATGCAATTGAAATTCTCAGTAATGACCACAACCAAATATTAGAACAGGTTCTCCCAGTACACAATGAATTGCCACTATCTTTAAGGGCAAGCTTAGGGCACTAACTTTCAGGGGGGAACATTCAGATACAGCTCTCAGGGTAGCTTTTTCAGATAAGCAATGGGGGAGGTGGGGAGAAGGGGGAAGGGAATTGTTGCAGGTGGAGAGCCAGTTCTGAAGCAAGAAAGGCACCCACAAAGGCACCAGTCTGTGGGTGTAATTCACATTCCACTTATCTGGCACACTCAGGTTTGCCTGACTGCATGGGGGGAGTGACTAAACTAGAATTCTCACCCTTCAACCCTTCTCTTTCTTCTTTTCCCTTTGCTTGAGGTGCAGTCAAGCCTTGGGAGTCTCCTGAAGTATTCAGGAGCTCCTACAGAGGTTTCTCAGTGACAAAAGGTTATTGACACAGACTAGACCAGCCAGTCCTGTGTCTTGACCAGGCTTCTCCCTGGGTTTCCACTACTCCATTCTCCAAGCAGTGGGATGATATGGATGTCCTCTAGTGACAAAAACAGCCCCTAGCATTTTGCAGCACAGCCCAGGCAACTTGTTCCTGCTGGTTAATTAAACCACTTAGCCAAGAGTCAATGGGATAACACTAACAAATTTATAGGATTCCTTAATGTACACACAAACTACCAGCTTAGGCTCTAGCAGCTGCTTTGCACGGTTTTTGTCAAGACTCACTTTTTCCAGCACGATGACTCAACCCTTTCCTAAGAGGAAAATCACTAAGGTTTGGCAGGCTAAATACTCCCTTGGCTGGGCAGTCTTGCCTATAGGATATGGAGCTCATTGAGATGAAGCAGAACAGATCTCAGCACTGCTACTGCAGCAGAACATGACTGCTATGTTTTGTACCCACATCCAAGTGATATGTGCTGGATGAATAAAAATGTTATTTTACTGCTGAAAATGGCAGCTGCAGGTACTCACTATATTGATGAGCTAAATACATTCATATAGAACATGCAATATTAAATATACAGGAATGAACAGGGGTTTTTTTCCCCTCTCATAGGACCAATTATTCTGTCTCTGTAAGGGCACTTGGAATAATTAGTATGTTTTTGAAATTAGAGTATTCAATCAGAGAAAGAAGGAGAAAATCAGTACACCTGACAGAATAATGACAATAATATGGAATACCATGTGTTTAATGTCTCACTGCCCATGACAACACTGAGCTCACCTTGCACATCATGGAGAAGGCAGAGTTCTAGCAGATACACCAGAACAGGATATTTATTTTCATTAACAATACAACTGCAATAGAGCAAAACCATCTTTCTTTAGTTCCTCTGAATGTTTGCCATTATATAAGCTCTGCATGGAACGTACAGAGTACTCTGGCACCACTTGCCTATGCATAGCTATTTGGTTGTTTCACTATCTAACCCTGAGAAGCTGAGCTTGGTATTCCAGAAACATAAGGGTGGTACCCAAAATAACTCAGAAGCTTTCATGGTGTGACAAACAGGAGTTAAGGTAAGAGAGTTTCAGGTGACAAGCAGATGGTTTGTGCTGTCTAGCTGCATTATCAGTTCTCTACTTAAGTTCATAAGGAAGCAATTAGAGCTGGAAAAGGGACTGCACAATGCTCATTATTGCTTCCATGGGATCACACCGCCTCTAAATTCCACAGAAGTTTCCACTGCAGGTGTTACAAGGTCCTGGAGACTGGAATTTCTCCAGAAATACTTAACTGAGGCTAGAGTTTGGAGCTCTGGAGGGAATTAGAAGCAAGCACAATTTTTAAGATCATTTATTCTTTATTCTAGAGCAGAAGCAGCAAGTGGACTGCCACACAACCCTATCTTGTACTTACCTTTGACCTGTTCTACTCCCACTGACCATTGGTAAATAGCATCAGCATTTAGGACAGTGTGAAAGCAAAGGCTTTCAACTGTAAATAACCTGAAGAACAATTGCTGACTTGATTTCTTACCCCCTTGGGTTGTGGGTTGAAGTTCACAGTAGCACATAAAATGGAGTGTGTCACAGAACAGACTGGCAGGCTCTAGTGCAGACCAGATCCCACCTAACAGGTCCAGGTCTATGCTTCACCATGTCTTAAAGTCAAGGCCAGATGATGGTCAGACAGGCTAAAATGGTTCTCTGGAAGCTGACTCTATACTGAAAGAGAGATATTAACTATGTCTCACTTAACTGACTAATCTTTAATAAGTTGAGGCAGATCTAAAAATTGTACCTTGAATAACATCTAAAGCAAGCATTACTGTGTACCCCACACTGCTAGGAGCCTCACAATTGTACTTGCACACCCATTGGACAACAGATACTTTGCAAGCATTATTTAGATGCAAAAATAGCTTGAGGCAAGGGTTGTTTAGCATAAGTTTATTTGCACAAGAATTTTAGCATCATTAAGGTCCAAACCCCAACTTCCAAGGATGACAAGTGAATACCACAGTGCAGAACAGTAGACAAAGTTACTGTGACCAATCTCACATTTGGGCTCATCACAAATTCAAATATTTCTAGTTCCCTGTTTTGCCAGCTAAAAGAAGAGGGAGGGGGAGGGGGGAAAAAAAAACCCAACCAAAAACAACAACAACAAAAACAACAACTCACTTCTTTCAAAGAGAAGAGAGACCAGTTTTTCAAGAGCTGACTTCTTTTAATAGTAAAAAATAAGATAAACATAGGAAAAAAGGCCTTTTAAATTTCAGTGGGAAGTGCAGTTTTATTCAGAGAGACAAGCCCAATCCAGACATTTAAGTGAGAAAAACCAGAGTGCTCCAAACATTCCCCTCAAAGTCTCTGCTATAGACCAGCATCCTACTCTATATCTAGCTTCACTGAAAATAAAGAACATTTATGAAATACACTTAACTGTATTCAAGAAACAATTGAGTAAGACTTCGATGTGAGGGCAAGAAGTTTTATTATTCATTTGGCTCTCCCAATGACCAAATTAGACCAAGCTGCCAATGGTTGTGGTCAACTTACTTCTTATTCCCATGCCTAACAATTACAGAATCCTGACAGCTGAGTGAGAGTACTAGGAAACAAGTACCATCAGTACTACACTGACAGTTTAGAATTAAGGCAATTTGTCCAGGTTCTCTTCTAAGAGGACTTTTCCCAACTACTCATCTAGTGACAAGCAGAGATCACTACCAACATCAGTGGTTATTCTAGGGATCAGGAACCCACAAAGCCTAGGCACATATCAAATGCTTAATGCCAGAACTCAAGTCCAAAATATGGATCTTGAAGTTTCAATAAAAAGCTTTAGGTATTTGGACTAGATTTCAATATTACCTTACTGCTTTGTAAAGGAGGTGATTAATGTGAAAGCATAAGGATCTCTAGAAAAATGGTTACTCAGAAGCAAGCAGTAGTCTTAAACCCCCAGCTTAGTGATTGACTGACTGAGCTGAGGACAAACAGAGCAATAATTAAATCTTTAGCAGAGTAAGCATGAACTAAACTTTAGCTTACAACTTGTCACAGTGACCATGGATCAGCACAGGGATTTTACCAAAGTGACTAAAACACAGTCTTCTACCAGGTCTCCTTGGTAGCATCTCTATAAAATAAAAAAGTCTATCTTACAGTGAGGAAGTCACAACAATAAACTGCAAGTCAAGGGGAACTTGGCAGTAAATATTGTCAGTAGGTGCTTAACCTCAGACTGGCTTTGTCCAGCAGTGGTTACAAGCTACACAAAGAAAACAGCTATTTTGTACCATAGCCCCATTAGTAGAAGCTTGATCCTGAGGAATGATGCACTGAGTGTTCCTCCAGCTTTGTTTTAATGCCACAACCCAGAGGGAATGTATCAGGTAAGTGTGAAGTACAGTAGTCTCTCTCTAACCTCCACATGGCCCACAAGAGGTTAGAATAGGTTTGCAGAGGCATTATTAGTGCTGAGGGGTGACTGAATCAAGCAGGCATCCTAGACTTGGCCTAGGGTCATCACTTTTACCTGGTGCTCCTTCTCAAATTACCCCTTGCTATACGGGTCACCATAAACCTGAACTCAAACCAGTTAACCCACAGCAATTTAAGCCACTGCCACCTGAACCATCAATTTGCCAGGACAATCCAGAAAAGCAAAGAGTAGCCTGCTTGCAGCACAGTGATGAAAAGCTACCAAGTACCCCAGCTTTACCTGCCAAGCCAGGATTATTTCACAAGCAACAGGACAAGCAGTGTCCCAGCAATCCCTGGCACTCCAGGGTCAATGCAGCAGATAGTGTGCAGCTTCAGGATACAATTTGAACATTCCAGAGTTTAGTATCTATGAGCCAGATTACAAAGCATCAGTATTTCCCACCTGCCAGAGCATCTTCACCAGACAGGGAACACAAGAATCCTGCAAAGCTCAAACCCAGGCACCCAGCTGTTCAGAGAGCAACAATTCAATGTGCAGCTTCCTCAGAGGCCTCAGCATCAAGTTATATCAGCAAAAGCACAATACTTATGGGAGGAAACTTACCCTCCCCATAGCTCTCACTAGGAATCCAATTCAGCCTTTTTTTCCTTCTCTAGCATTTCCTTTTCCACCTGGCCTGACGTTCAGCAGCCAAGGCACTAAAGACTAGGAAAACAAGCCTGTGTTTCCTGCTTGTGAGGACTCCTCCCAAGCACCTCACCACTTCACAAAAACAGTTCCTAAGGTTCAGCCATGACATCACAGAAGGCAGATACCTGAACCTTAGCCCCTCTAGGCAATGGTTAGCTTCTGCAATGGCTATAGCATAGGCTGGCTTCAAGCACATCTATGCAAGAGATGACAGCAATTACAAACTCTTGAGTCTTCTTTCTAGTGACACTCTATACTAGGCCAAGTATTGCTTTGCATGCAGGAGTTATTCTTGCCTACGATAGCATTCCAGCAGTGAGCTTGCACTAAGTTTAACACATATGACAACACTGGCATCATGTTAGTCTTTAAAAAGTCAAAGTCTTGGATGACAGATGTCTTGTCTGTAAACCACACCAAGTCCAAGCCACAGTTAATAAAAAAGGCTGGGTTTGCTTTCAACTCCAGCCCCTTTGGCTGATGAATCAGGAAGCCTTTAATGAAAAAAAACCCACAATATAATCCACCAAATTATTTGTGTGTTTTGCTACCAACGTTACTATCAAAACTGCTCAGGAAATTAAGCTAAAGCCTGCTTGGCTACACACAGTCCACTTTGTAAATTGCATCTCTTCCTGCCTTCCTACACTAAATGCAGTCTGAAGAGAGAAGTAGCCTGAAGAGAGAACTGCTCTGTTGAGAAAGTCTTTATGAAGCAGTTATGAAAAGTGGAAAGGACTCGTTGGTCTTAGGAGGAGCAGGCAACTTTTACTGTAATTTAAGCACAGCATTGCTGCTGTTTTCCACCTTGAATAGCAACCAAATATTGGTGTTCCACCTGCTTTCTGCTTTACCTTCTAAGCTTTAATCATTTGTTGGATCAGGCACGTTGGTCTTACAAGCTTGCAGAAACAGCAATAAATAGTTATAGAAGTAATAAAAAAGATTCAGTGAACAAGCATTCTTGAACATTGCACCAGCACATAATAAATAGCTCTAAGATTTGCTTTTCTAGTCTACATCTCTGGTTAAACAAAAGGAACTCAAGATCATTGCTATATGTATGATAATTCAGTGAAAATCATCTGGTTAATAACACCACTATATAAATAACTGAGGAATTTTCTACCTTCCTTACAAAGCCTAGGAGTCTCAAAGCAGCAAGTTCAGCCCCCTGTACCTCCAAGGGAGTGCATACTCTTCCAGAGACTATTCTGAACGCAGGCCCAGACTTTCAACTCATACAGCTTCTGTGAGAGAAGAGAGAGGAGAGCTCTGCTTAGGGCTTGTACGTTTCTTCAAGTGAGGGTTAAGAGCGGTAAAAAGGAAGAATTTTATCCTAACCACTCAAAATGCTGTCTTATGCAGTGACCAGGTGATAGTGATTACCCAGTAAGCTCAACCCTCCAGTGGTGACAGAAAGGCAAACCTTCAGGACCTGCCTGAAGTTGTAGAGTAAGAAATTAATTTTAGGAGGCACTTTCAGAATCTCAGTACTGTGGCAGGAGTGCACGTAATCCTGCAATTTACAGTGGCTTGGGATTTTTGTTTAGGGTTTTTGTTGGTCTTGCTGTGGGCCTGTGAGGAAGAAAATCTGGTCAAACCCCCAAGTAAGAGCTAGTGCTACTTCCCAACTGTGCCAAAATTTTTCTGAAAGACAGCCAGAAAGGCTTTTGCTTGATGCTGGACTCAAGAATATTTTTCCAAGTTAAGTATTCAAACTGTGGCTCCAATTCTATTTAAAGGTTCAATTCCTCATTTCAAGAGCTTTTCACATTACCAAGTTTTTGATTGTGTTTTGGTGTACTTTTAGAAATATCACCTTCCAAGTTTTTGTCATCAAGAAAAATTTAACCAGTTTATGCTTTATGAATAGACTTACTAAACTATCCTTAACTTCCAAGAAATTAATCTTGAACTCAAGGCAGGACCACATATCCATAGGCATACAGGAAACATTTATGTCCTCTATAAGACAGACAGTATCCATACCAGCTCTACACAGACACAAAGTAAGAGACCCAAGCATAACATGAGCCCAGTCTTGGCACAATTAATTCATGAGAAATTTGGCCAGAACTTGGACTGAGGAAGAGTAATGAGGTTAGGGAATAGAAAGCAAAGTTTTGCTGCTGTTCCAGGAGCAGCTTTTGCTTAAGGCATTTTACAGTCAATTAACCAAGCCAGTTTACTGAATACTCCATTCAACCACCTATTAACAGCCCCTTCCAAAACTAGTACAAAGCTTCTTAACTGGTCCTCTTAACGTTTGGCTGCTGGTTCTCTTCTCCCAACGAAGAGGTAATAAGGCTTTTTGGCATTTGTAGAGATACACTGAAAGGTTCATAGCAGGTCACCCTGCTGCATAATCCCGTGGCACACCAGGGAATGGACAGTCTGATACAGTCACATTTCCATTAGAGAACACCCAACTGACAGTTATTACTTGTCTCTACACTCAGCATCATGGCTCTCAGTAGCCTCCACCCCGGAGCACAGGACGGAAGCGATCAATTGCAAGGCAACCAAGTGGGGTAGGACTGGCTGTACAGCACAGGGGCACTTGCAAGGTAGTAGTTGCTGAAGTTTGCATCACTGACATAAGGTGCTGGCTGGTAGTAACAGGTTACATTAGTGGCATTAGGGATGACATTCTGTTCTGCCAGCACCTTGAGCGCCAGCAGAGAAATCAAATTGAGAGTCTGCCTTCGCTCATGTCCCATGAGGCAGACGGTGCTCTCATTCACCACCCTGCGCAGGATCATGAGGTAGTCATACTTGCTCCTCTCTTCTTTGGAGAAGTGGTTCTGGAGGTAGGTCTCCAGCTTGCGCTGCTGATCCAGGATGTCTGGGAAGTCTATGAAGAATCGGGAGCACATGTAGCGCTCCAAAGTTTTGATCTCGTCCTTATCCATGGGCCTGAAGTCTCGTACTAAGAGGTTACTGTACTTCAGTAGCCCGCCACCTCGGATCTCTTCAGGGTTTTTGGTAGCTATCAGCTTGTTCTGGAGGTGATCAAAAGCTGCTTCAAAGTCTCCATACATGCTCTCTCCAATCACAGTTGGATGGAAGTGCTCCGACATGGGGGTTTCTGAGTAGTCATAGTAGAAGAGCAGGGAGTCCAGAATGATCTGGAACGAGTCCACACTGAACTCAAACTGCCGCCGTATGCAGTCTACAAACTTCAGCTCCACGTTTTTGCCGTGCTTGTTGGAAAGCGATATCAAGCTCCAACGGTCAGTCTCCGTGTACACTTTGACCAGCTTCTGGATGTAGGCTTCCTTCAGTGTTACGGGACTGATTTTCAGCTTGCTGACTCCTTCCGGCAGGAAATTCAAGAGGGATCGCAAGACCACGTCTCGAACTAACTGAAACTCTGCTTCACTTAAAAGAGAAACTTGGAAAATGAGATCCAGGTCTTTGCATCCCAGCCCGTTATCCTTGACCAGGACATGACCAGCTGCAGAACCATTCAGACGGACATCGTGGACCACAATGCCCGCTTCACTCAGGCGGCTGCGAACTGTCTGGACAATGTCCTTCAGAGTTATCTTCAGTGTGGGGAAGTTCCCGCGCCCATGGATGGGAACCACCTCCGTAAGAACCTCGTGCAGACGGCTGACCTGCTCCCAGTTCAGTACGCTGCAGGACATGGAGTCTGCTCTGGTACTTCCTTTGCCTGCCATCTCAGGGCTTCTCTTCTCCAAAGAAACTGTATGGAGGTAGAATAGAACAAGAAAAAGACAAGTCAGAGCTTCTGTTTGTGCTTCCTAGATCTATCCCTAGGCTCTGTTCTTCTGTCCATTAACAGAGACATAAACTAGAAAGAAACACCTCTAGGTTTTCAGCAATCCTTTCACCTGAAATGAGACACAGCTTTTCTAATGGTGCAGGGGAAAAAAAAAAAAAAAAAAGCTGTCATTGTTGGTTTTTTTTTGGTTTTTTGTTGGTTTTTTTTTTTTTTGTGAGATAGAGTTATTTCAGGAAAGTAGTTTGTGTCAAATGGAAATTACCAAAGATGGCACAAGGTTTACCTAAGGCTAAATTCATCAGCAGCACCAGCTGAAGTGAGATGAGCTGAAAGTTAGGCTTTGAAGTTGTTTCATGATGCATATAAAGCTCAAACTGCAATCTGTTGTCTCCAACTAACACAACCACCGAAGACCCTCAGGTGTTAGTTTCAGGGCTTAGACATCCAGCCCACTAATAGTTGTTAAATTATGCCAGGGATACAAGATTTCTTCATTTTCATAGAACTTTTTCCTTTCTGAATGATCCAGCATCTATCACTTGCAGGATAAAGGCCAAGTACATCTTGCTCCTGCAAAAAGCTGCAGCTCTTCAACATCCTGAACAGAATTTCAACTGCAAAGTCAGGTAACAGCATTCAATGGGCACTACAGTCTTTGTAAGCAACTCTTTACCCTTCTTCAGAGGCACTGCCTAACCAAACTACCTCTCTGGAAATATTCATACTTACCCCAAGTTCTGCTCATTTGTGAAGGGCAAACAAGCTCGTAAGATCTGGGATAAATTCAGATGATGTGTATCAAGTTCATGTTACTCTTTTAACGCCCAGAATCTCACTAACCAGACTTGGTCACTGCCTTTTCTGAACATTTTAAGCACAAGAGAATGATCTGATTAGCTGTGACAAGACTTCTTAAGTCACTTATCTTTGTAGCATGTAGATACAGATGTTCTACAGCCAGGCAACTCAAACTGATGTTAATACCCTTTTCTTTTTTTAAGTGTTCCAGGTTTCTGTGTAGCCAGGTGCTTCCTGACAGCTACAGACTAATTGAGGCCTCACCTTCTTCTGCCCCAAGTGCTCCTGAAGACTGCAGCTGCCAAGGTCAGACTAGTCAAACTTAAGCAAATTAACTCTTGCCTACCAAGAATGAAAAAACAAACCCTATAGTTTCCTAGCATGCAACAGCACAGTGCATAGAACATTTTTAAGCAAGTTTCAAAGAACAACTATTGCCATCTCAGACCTCCCCTTTTCCAGCTTTTTCTCTTTGAGCAACTTATTTGACCTGCCACCTCTTCGGCTGAAGAGAGCCAAATCCTAGCGCAAGTACACAGCGAGGTTAAAATGTGTCTGGGGAAGTAGCTTCTGTCCTTGAGCATGAAGTGCTGCATGACAAACTGTGCTGCATGGATCACATCAGCACCAGCAGGCATGAAACAAACCTGTGATTGGCAAGATGATCAATCTAGTACAAATCAAGAGGTTCTTCAAGCTCAATCCTTAATGCTCCAGCACAGCAAAAACAGAAAAGCATCAAGCTAGCAGTTGCTCTCAGGTACTTCAAGCACATTAAAGTATATTTCCTTTGTAAACTCACCGTATTTCCATTAAATCCTTCAGATCACTAAAGAACAGAAGTTTACCTGTGAACTCTAACTGAAGCTGCAAGTGCTTTCAGCTACTATCTCTGAAACTATTCCCTCTCCTGCTTCCCATTTGCAACCCTCTCTTGCAGCCAAGACAACACACACAGCTCACTCACCCAGTGACCAGAAAGGACTTGGACCAGTGCTTCCAACCCCACCACACACACTTGGTTCTGCTTGGTGACCCTCACCTAGGAGAATAATGCACATTGCTGCCCTTGGAGGGAGGAAGACGGAGTATTTAATTTCCAGTTCAGTGGAGAGCTTAATTCTCAGGCTGCCAACCTCCAAAGCCTCCCACCCCCAAAACACTTGTGTTTGCCTACTCGGCAAGGTTTATGTCAATGACAACAGACTCCTAGCGACTCCGGTGTATTTGGGATGCTAACAGTTCACATGCCTCTTGTTTCACTGCCAGCCATTCCCTTCACAAGATCTGACACCTGAAGTTGCTCACTCCTTGGGAAATAAACCATTACGGAGGCAGGAGACATTACCTATCTTTAATACCGGGCGCAAAGAGCATTGAATGCAACACTGAAACCAGAGGCAAAAAAGAGCGAGGATTACACACCTTCACCTCGGTCAGGAAAAGGTGGGTTACCCTGCAGCGGCAACTTTCTCCTATAAGACGTATAATTTGACACAGCACTCAGAAAGCTCCCCAGGCCTGTCCCCGCGGCGCTGAGGGCGGGAGGTCCGGCTCGCTTAGCGGGACGCTCATCGCCTCAGCGAGCGGGGAGCCCGCGTTCCGCCGCCCTCGACACCCACAGCCCTGAGAGGAGCGCTGCCCCCAGGAGGGAGAGCCCGCCCGCCCCGCCAGCTCAGCCCCGGACAGGGGAGAGGAGCCCCGGCCCACACCGCTCACCTCAGCCCCGCCGCTCACCCCGAGCAACCGCGCCAGCTCCGCTAGGGCCCGCGGCCGCCCTTTATGGCCCTCCACGGCCGCCCCGCCCCGGCCCGCCCCGCCAGCCCCGGCCCGGCCCTCCCGCCGCGGCGGGGGCGGCTCTGGCCGCCGGGAGCGCTGCCCGGGGAGCGCTGTCCCGGGAGCCCCGCCGTGCTCGGGGCCGGGGCGGGCGGGGCGGCCATGGGCCCCCGAACCCTCGGCCGCCGCCTCGGGGCTCGCCCCGAGAACCCCACTGCCCGCTCCTCCCGCCCGTATAAATACAAACTTTTCAGAGGGCCCCTCAGTTCGGGAAGGGGCTGGAGCGATTCCAATGAAGAGCAACGAAGTTGGTGAAGGATCTGGAGTAGAAGTCCCATGATGAGCGGCTGAAGGAGCTGGGGTTGTTTAGTTTGGAGAAAAGGAGGCTCAGAATCAGAATCAGAATCATTAGTTTGGAGGAGACCTCCAGGATCATCAAGTCCAACCCAACCCTAACCTCAACTAAACCATGGCAGCAAGTGCCACATCTCGTCTTTTCTTAAACACATCCAGAGATGGTGAATCCACCGCCTCCCCAGCTAGATCATTCAAATACTTTATTACCCTTTCTGTAAAAAACTTTTACGTGATGTCCAGCCCATATTTCCCTTGGCCCAGCTTGAGATTGTGTCCTCTCGTTCTGTCAGATGCTGCCTGAAGAAAGCGACCAACCCACACCTGACTACAGCCACCTTTCAGGAAGCTGGAGAGAGTGATAAGGTCACCTCTGAGTCTCCGTTTCTCCAGGCTAGACAACCCCAACCCCCTCAGTCGTTCCTCAGGGAGGATCCCTTAGTGCTCTCTACAGCTGTCTGAATGTAGCCAGGTGGTGATCAGTCTCTACTCCCAGGCAACAAGTGACAAGAGACGACACAGTCTTAAGCTGTGGCAGGTTCAGGTTGGACATTAGGAAGAAATTCTTTGCTGAAAGGGAGATCAGACACTGGAATGGACTGCCCAAGGAGATGATGGAGTCACAGTCTCTGGAGTTGTTTAAAGGAAGACTGGATGTGGCACTCAGTGCCATTATCTAGTTGACATGATCGTGTTTGGTCATAGGTTGGACTCAATGATCCCAAAAATCTTTTCCAGCCTAATTTGTTCTGTGGTTCTGTGACTCCGTGGGCTATGATGAAGAGCTGACTGAAATACAACAGGGCTTTTCTGAAGACACCTTGTTCCAGACAGAGCAGCTGTCAGCAGAGATCCCAGACATCCAGCTCTGCCAAAGAGTTCTCTGTGGTGCTCGAGTGCAAACAGCCAAGCAGGCTGTCATCCAGAACCTACAAGGATGGGCTCACAAGGATGTTACAGCAGGGTTGAAACAGCATACTACTGGAAACTGTGGCTGATGGGCTGTGGGAGACTCTGCGCACACGGACAAGGACGATGGAATGACTGGACAGGAATCAACTTGGAGATGCAGTGTCTTAAAAATCAGCTGGTGGGTAATAGTGCAGGGTGAGACATCATGGGTTCTGGGGACAAAAGTTACAGTTCCTGCTGAGAACACAACATTTCATCAAATACGGGGATACCTGCCTTCTGTTAGGATAATCAGGACTCAATAGAAGGGGGCAGGGGAAATCAACACAACCTAGGACAGGCCAGCTGACATAATCCTAGTAGAGGTAAAAAAAGTACGTAAAAGCATTGGAAAAAAATCACCACTACATCTGTTATACTGTTTGGCCATACACAGTCAAGAAAGATGAATTTAAACCTGCACAAATATGGAGAAGAGCTGGCCTTGAATGAGGAAACTGGAAAGCTCCTTTTTGCCTAGCAAACACAACAGACCTGCCTTGTTTCACCAACAAAGCCAAAGATGAGCAGGAATAGGGTTAGATAATTATTTATTTTACTCCAATATTGCCCCACTGGGATAAATAACAGGTAACAAAATAACCTGTGTAAATTATAGGCTAACATTGACACAAGAATGAGATTTGAGGCAAGCTACCATCTTGTTGTCCAACGAGATAATTGTGATTTCAGAGCCTTGCAGGAGGGAAGGGAATAAAACTAGGTTTAAGATGAAGCTAGAACAGAAAATAAGTAATATGATTGCCTGTGGTGGTATGGAGCTGGACATAAGGATCCAGGTCTCCCTCAACACTTTTTCCCTATGTTTTAAACTTAGAAATAGGGAACTCAAAGAGAAGCAGTAGCACAAATGAGAGAAGCATAACCACTTGTAAGGAAATGTCTCACTTGGAGATTAAATGATCAGTGAATGATCTCACCTCCTAAGAATATTTCTTCAGCAAGATTTCTGCCTCAAATAATTTCTGCCTTTTGACAATAACTGATTATTTTGGGCAGTATATTTTCTGTTGCCACATGGGAAGCAAGTAAAGTACTTAAGAAATATTTTCTATTGGGAATATTTATTAGATACCAATATAAACAAAGATAAGCTGCAGCACATACTGCTATTACAGATCTTAAAGTATTAATCAAAGGTTCATACTTTACATTATTTGTTTGTAAGTTCTTGTTTCACAAAAACATTTGTAAACACAAAGAGGTATCTCAACTCTGTTTTGAGATGTTTTCTTTATCCTCTGACTCGCAGACATTGAGTATTTGTCAGGGAAACAGTACACTGCACAGTACTCTCTGCAGTGAACTTAGACCTCCTGACAATAAACTCGTTCTTTTTAATTGCTTTTCTGGGGTGCCACACAAAGGGTCCTTGGGATGGGAATTGGAAATGCCATTAAAGCCAGCCGGACCAGGCTCCTAAGTAAATTGCAAGAATAATGACGAATGCATCTTTGAGTAATGAGAGCCCATTTACCCCCGAGGAGAAGCTGCCTTCTGCTATCCATCCACCTGGGTCTGTGCAGTGGATTATGGTGACATGAGGATAGAAAACATGGAAATATACAGCCCACTGCTGAGACAAGAGATCAAAAATCGTGGGCTACTGCTCAGGTGCTGTGGCTGCTGACGTAGCTGACACAGGCCCAGACACAGCTCCAGGGTACAATCTTAATGTCTAGCAGATATTTAGGACTCTCCTGCTGCCAGCTCTAATTCTGAGTCTAGGGAGAAGTAATGGGTGATCCCAATCTTTGCAAGACATACTTTCTCCAAGAGTGACTGAGATACAGATAAAATCCTGCCACAAGACAGTGAGTGCTGGCAGCCACCTTACCCCTCTGCTTTTGGACAATTGTCATTACCCCTTCTCCCACAACTGCTCCATCTCTCATCTCCGCCTGTTGCTCCAGTGTTTCCTCCCAGCGTCCTCCCTCCTCCCCTCTCCTGGGGTGTACCCTTCTTCGGGATACACAGCACTGGATGCGTTTCAAAGGGTTTTCAGACAGAGGATGGGGAATGAAGAAGGATCAGCCGGCTCCTGGGAAGGCAATGTGACAACGGGAAAAGAGTCTGCAAGCTGCCAAAACAGCAGCAAGTATGAAGTTATATGAAAACAGTGCAAGTTGTTCATTTTTATCCAGTAAATAGGGCAGCAAATCTGGCAGAAGAAACTCACTTAAAAGCCTTTAAGTCAGCTCAGTGACCTGGCACTGTCAGATTAGTTTCCTTATGTGATGCATTGCTGAACGTAATGTGTCATCATAAATCTTGGTTGCTACAGCTGTTAAAGCCATAAAATGAAGCAGAGTTATTAATACCCAGTAGTAGTATCTGTCAGGCTTCATTCTGTAATTGAGCATCAGATCTGCAGTTGGAAAACTCTTCTTTTTTGTCTGACATGTGGCGTAACTGCATGTCTGCAGATGCCGAGAGAGTGGAGACAGGTAGGAACATCCCACCCACGCAGGGCTATGATGAAATCCTCCTGCAGAGTATCAAGTCAGCCTCTTTCTCTGTTTCTTTCTCTAGCTACCTCTGCAAGTCTGAGGTTTTCTGTTGGGAGATGAAGCAATTTTTCCTCCTGATGCATGGATAAAGGTAAACACGTGAATATAATAGACACACAGAGTGTAGTTATGCAGGCAACAGCAGCCTTTCAAAAATAAGAAGTTAAATTTGCTGCTAGAAGAACTGTGACTGCTGTAAAGGCCCTGCTCTAAGGGATGGGATGCTACCAAAGACATCTCAACTCCCACAGAGTTCTGAGCTCAGCAAAACACCCTTTCTCCAAGAGGCAAGAAATGGTACCAGGCCCCTTCACTAGCAGGACCTGTACAAAGTAAGTTCACACTGCATTTATATGTGATGAAGACACAGAAATCCAGGGCTGCTCTCTCTCACATATAGCTTTTTGAAGACGTCCCCGCTACTTTGCTGTGTGCCACCTCTGCCAGCCCAGGCTGTGGGCTGCAGACTCTTCTCACAAATCCTCTAATGTACCCAAACTACCCAAAAGCCTGAAGGAACAGAGCCACCCCACTGTGTTAGGACAGATGCAGACAAATTGTTCTAGGAGGGAAGAGGGTGTTAGACCTCTGCTCAGGCCTCAGCCTTTTGCTCCCACAGCAGGAAAACCGGTTTTGCCAGTCTGGTTGTGGTGAGGATGGAGAACAGGCAGCCCAGAGAAGCCTGGCATTTTCCTTTCCCTTAGGAAGCAGCAGGGCAGACACATGCAGAGATGGAATGCACTTACTGGAGAGAGTGGGCAGCAGCCCATCATCTGACCAGCTTCTTCTTTACACCCAAGCTCACCCCAACTGCTTAATTAGTCACATGGTTTCCTGCAACCTGGGGGAGAATATCACAATTTTCGGTGGTAGAGGAGAAGATGATGGGGGGAGGTGGAGGTGGGGGGAGAAAAAGGGTTTGCAAATCAGACTGAAAGAAAATATTTAATTTGGGAGTCATGAGCAAATTCAGGACACATCGCCTCAGGCTGCAGGTGGCAAACACAGCAAAGGGGGGCGCAGAGAAACAGTGAGGTTTAGGGAGTGCATTTTCTGTTGTGTGAAGCCATTAGGTACCGAGCTGTCAGTGGGCTCTGCCCCAAGGATTTGTACTTACCCCACTACAGCTTTTCAGTTTGAAATCACATCTTTTTCATATTCCCTCATTAGCCACGGCTTTAGAAAGCAGCGTGGAGGACTGCAGTGCTAACACTACCACTAGACCAATCTCTTAGGATCCTGCATCAAGCCCTGCCTGGTTTTAGTTGCAGACAGTACTGTTTGCCTCTGCATATTCACAGATTTGAAGGCTAACAGAGATTATTAGCCACCCCTTAGTATTCACATAATACCTGGATAATATAACCCTGCTGTAAAATTCATAGCCCCTTCAGTAACTTGCAGTTGCCTGCAGACGTTTTTCAGATCACTCAAGAAATGAATAATCTGGTTTTCCCCCATGATAGTTTGCTACAATTGTTATCTGCTTTCTCAAGTAAAGGTCCATACACAGTTTTATCTAGTTTTAATTTGCACCTGTCTCTCTTTTCAGTATGCTTTTTCCCCCCTGCTGTTACTGGAAAGTTGTCTACACTTTTAAACGCTTTTTCAGTAAACATTTTGTTTCGAGCTGGTGGCAGTGGCTACTGGAAGAGGACATTTTGCACATTTATGTAGCTTAAAATAATCTAAATGAGAGCTGTCAGAGACTCACCATACTCAGATACACAGGCACACTCTCTGGGTCACGTTTATGTGATTTAGAACTGATCCATCCAAAGAGGGGATCTGCCTTTCCCTGGGGCAGCTTGCCAGCTGGACTGCTGCACAATCACACAGACACCAGGGTAAGCACGGGAGGAGAGGCAGGATGGCAGCAAACTTTAAGCAGTGGCCTTGTGGCCTCCGAAACCCTGGGGTCCATCTCAACTACAAAGTGTGGTCTCAGTCTGCTCAGTGGGCCACAGCAGCACATGGAAACTCCACAGCTCTGGAAGCTGCTGTCACACTGCCCATCTCCCAGCAGGACTGGCAAGTGATGCATGCTGTCTGCTGCACTGGTGAGGAGGTGTCTCATGGGCAGCAACCTCAGCAGCATCTCTGTGGTGGCCCATCTCTCCTGCAGCACGACAGCTGCAGCTCCATCCGCCTCTCCTGTGGGAAAGGGATAACAACCTCCCTTCACCCCCGGGTTCAGTCTCACCTTATCAGGCCTGAGGTGACTGCCAGTCTCACCTCCTCCATGCCTAGTCAGCATCCTGCAGGGATCCCAGAGGCCCCCGCAGATGTTTTTGCAACAGTTTTGCCTACGACTGTCTCACACTGAGCCAAACTAGAACAATTCTCCCAGTGACAATAATTAGGGCCTTTAGGCTCTTCTATCCCGTATAGTAGAGACAGGGTAAGGTTCTTTGTCGCAGCCATGGAGAGAGCCTTAGCACAGGTTTTTATAATGAAATCTGGCATAATTAAAAAAAAAAGGGGGGGCGGGGAAGGAGAGGGGACCAAGAGCATGGAGCCCAGCTCTTCTCACTGGTGCCCAGCCACTAGGACACAGGCAGAAACTGATGCACAGAAGTTCCTTCTGAACATGAGGAAAAACTTTACTGCGAGGGTAACCATGCACTGGAACAAGCTGTCCAGAGAGCTTGTGGAGTGAGACAGAAAACAGCTGCCAAACAAACTTTCTAACACAATTTAAAGTATTAGAAAGCAGGGATTCTTTATTATGAGCGTGCTGGACACCCAGAAGGTATCTTCTCTGATTTAGGTGTGTCCAGAGTAAAATTCTATCATGTCCATACATATTCATTGCATTGTACTTCCTAGCTAATAAATACAGAAACATCACGTTTCCTAGAACCGATTTGCATGCATCCACCTCCTACTGGAAATCCTTTATGGTCCTAGAGGGTCATCTAAAGGGGTCTCTGGTGGTCATACTCACTGAGTGCCCCTGAGAGGAAAGCTTATGTGTTCACAAACAATTTGATGGGTGAAGGTGTGAGTGTTACTGTCTTTGAAAAGAGTCTTAATGTCTCTGCTAACCTGGGGCAGCAGGTTTGTTGCAGAGCCCAGACAGGCTCCTGAAACAAACAAGTGGGTCTACACAAACCTGAACTTCTAAACTTTGGGGTAAAATAGTAGGTTTAAGGGGGGAATGTACGGTAGACGGTTCGGGAAAGCTGTACCTTCCCAGTACCTGAGAAATGGAAGGGAAGAGGGAAACGTGCGCCTGGGAGTAGAGGATAAAAGGAGGCTGCGCTCTCTGAAACTTCGAGGGAGAAAACCCCGCGGGAGTGTGCCCCAGAGGACTCTCTCTTTATTCGAATAAAGTTGCAGGACTCCTGTCTCCTATGTGGAAGTAAACCTCTGGCATTTGTGGATTTTTCTGACACCCTCAATGTTGCAGATGACCTTGGCTTGAACTTCTCTTACGGCATGCGCTGCTGCTGCTTCTTACATGGCTTTGCCACAAAAGCCGCTATATTCCTCATAATCTGTTTATCCACCGGTTGCAGCTACATTTAGCATGCTGTGTGTCTACTTTTATACTCTTTTATCTATTTTGCTAGTTAGTATTTAAGCTCTATTTAGCAGCTTCGAGGGGAGCTGAAAATTTCTATTCTCTGTGTTGTCTGTCAGGAGTCTCCCTCACTGGAGATACTCCAGAACGGTCTGGACACAATCCTGAACCATGTGCTCCTGGACGACTCAGCTTGAGCAAGGAGATGGGACCAAATGGCCCACTGTGGTCCCTTCCAACCTGACCGATCCTGTGATATTTGTCTGCTGAGCATTTGTACAGAGACAGAGGGGTGGGGATAACACAGGACGAATTAAGACAGACACTCGTGGGCGCACGGGCACGCACAGCGGCGTGACGACCTCTACGGAAACCCTTCCTTCCCCGCTGCCAAGGGAAACGGAAAGCGCGGCCGTGCCGGGGGCGGCGCTTCCCTCCCGCTTCCCGCAGCCATGGCGGCTCCCGCCGGGATGGTGCCGGTGCTGGCGGGGCTCTACGTGGGCGGTGCGGAGTCCTGCTCGTCCCCGGAGGCGCTGTCGGCGGCGGGGGTGGTGGCGGTGCTGACGGTGGACGCGGAGGAGCCGCCGGCCGTGCCGGGGGTGCGGGCCATGCACGTCCGGGCGCTGGACGAGCCCGGCGCGGACCTGCTGAGCCGCCTGGATGAGTGCGCGGCGTTCCTGGGCGCGGCCCGGGCGGGCGGCGGCGCCGCGCTCGTCCGCTGGTGAGCCCGGGGCTGTGGCGGGGCGCGGCGCTCCCCGCGGCCGCCCTGCCGCTGACGGGCCGCCCTTGCCTTGCAGCCACGCCGGGGTGAGCCGCAGCGTGGCCGTGGTCGCCGCCTACCTGATGAAGACGCAGGGGCTGGGCTGGGAGGAGGCGCTGGCCGCCGTCAGGGCCGCCAAGCCGGACGCGCAGTGAGTGCCCGCCCCGCGCCCCCGGGGTCGCGCCCGCTGCTCTCAGCCCGCTGTCCTCAGCCCGCTGTCCTCAGCCCGCTGCCCTCAGCCGGCTGCTCTCAGCCCGCTGCCCTCAGCCCGCTGCTCTCAGCCCGCTGCCCTCAGCCCGCTGCTCTCAGCCGGCTGCTCTCAGCCCGCTGTCCTCAGCCCGCTGCCCTCAGCCCGCTGCTCTCAGCCCGCTGTCCTCAGCCCGCTGTCCTCAGCCCGCTGCCCTCAGCCCACTGCCCTCAGCCCGCTGCTCAGCCCGGTGTCCTCAGCCCGATGCCCTCAGCCCGCTGCCCTCAGCCCGCTGTCCTCAGCCCGCTGTCCTCAGCCCGATGCCCTCAGCCCGCTGCCCTCAGCCCGCTCGCTGTCCTCAGCCCGCTGTCCTCAGCCCGCTGTCCTCAGCCCGCTGCTCTCAGCCGGCTGCTCTCAGCCCGCTGCCCTCAGCCCGCTGCTCTCAGCCCGCTGCCCTCAGCCCGCTGCTCTCAGCCCGATGCCCTCAGCCCGGTGTCCTCAGCCCACTGCTCTCAGCCCGCTGCTCTCAGCCCGCTGCCCTCAGCCCGCTGTCCTCAGCCCGCTGTCCTCAGCCCGCTCGCTGTCCTCAGCCCGCTGTCCTCAGCCCGATGCCCTCAGCCCGATGCCCTCAGCCCGCTGTCCTCTCGTCCCCGCCGCAGGGTAAACTCGGGCTTCCAGCGGCAGCTGAAGCTCTACGAGGCGATGGGCTGCGCCGTGGATACCAGCAGCGTCCTCTACAAGCGGTACCGGCTGGAGATGCTCAGCGAGAGGTTCTCCGGTGAGTGGGAGCATCGCGGGTTCGCGGAGCGAGGCGCGGGGCAGTCTCCCAGGGAGGAGAACGGGCTGTCCCGGAATGAGCACAGGGGGCTGACCACGAGTATTGCCCTCAAAGCAGCCGAGCCTGGGCTTGGCCAGGGCAAGCATTCGCGTTATGCCAGCCCTGGAGAATCCCAGTTCATCAGTGGGGGCAAAAATGTGCCTTTGAGAGATGCGTGGTAAATAAGATCTGTAAGGAGCTGCGCTCTTTAGCAGAGTGCAAAAAATGGTAAAGGTCAATTTGATACTTCTTGTGATTTTTACATCCCTGGCAAAGCAAACAGCATCCTGAGAAAATATGTCAGTGTGATGAAAAAAATAACATGCAAAACTTAGACAAAGTTGAAATTCAGGTAATGAAGTAAACTTTTGTACTTTAATTCACAAAAGATATATGTGCATCAGTGTAATTTTATAATAAATTAATAATCTGTAGCTTTTCTTGCAAGATCCCAGTGTTGCGTAGTCAGCGTGACAGTGCTGTTGCCCTTTATGTGTCATTGTCCTTAGCAGTTCCCTTTTGCAGGCTGACTTTCTGTATTTTGGGCACTAAAACATTGGCAGAACTACTCAGAAACCTCCTCTGCGTTTACTTTCTGTTGAAGTAGGAACATAAAGCAAAATACCATTTTACCATGGTTGAGGGCATAGTCTAGATCCCAGTTCCTTGCATGAAGCAAATCCCAGTCTTAAGCATGGCAGGATGAGGCTCTTTTGTTTTTAGCTTAATCTGTTGGAATTGGTGAGAGAACAAATGAAAGGAAAGAAGGTGGCTCCTGCAGGCAGTGGCTGGGGCAGAGGCGCAGTCCTGTCTCATTCCCAGGAATGCAGTGTGGCTGAGCTGGTCTGATTCACAACATGGTCCTGACCCTCTGCAGAACCTCAAGACTTGCCCCGAGAAGTTTTTGCAGTTGATCCTACCACTGTATGTCAAACTGTGAACACAGAGGTTCTCTACAGATGCAGGAAATGCAGGTACTTTATATATATTAAAAATATGTATTTTTACATATTTATAAAATACTTCATGTTTCTCCTTAAAACATCATTGTGAAATCCACTCAAGAGAATAATATCCAGTGTAAATCAATGGGCTTGTCACTGATCAGGTGAGGGATGAGCTGTTGCCTAAGTTTCCACACTGTGTTTGCAAGAAAACCCAACAACAAACCAAACAACCAAACAAAAACAACCAAACAAAACCCACACAAAACCCAAAAAAACCCCTTTTCCTTCCCTGGAGTGGTGCTTGTGAACCTTCTTGTGAACCTTCTAGACTAATTAAAAAATGTAGCATTTGTACTTTCCTTTATTTAGAGTCAGGAGACCCCAATTTTCTGTTGTCTGTAGGTATGCCCAGTTAAAAAGTTTTTCTTCTTTTTCCCCATGTCCCGGGGGGCAGACGTGCTCTGTTCCGTAGCTCCAGCATTTTGTCCCACACGGAAGGAATGGGCCCGACAGCCTTTGCCCACAAGAGGATAACAGACTGTGCACGGCTCTCTGGGAATGGCCAGGAAAAGTGCACCTCCTACTTCATCGAGCCCGTGCAGTGGATGGAGCCAGCATTGCTTGGAGTAATGGAAGGACAGGTGAAGCTTTATTCTTGGAATTTTTGGTTTGGTGTTTTGGGGGTTTTTTTGGCAAAGGCAGAACTGTGTTTCTTTCCTGAAGGGAAAAACCCTCATGCAAGGTACTCCCAACCTTTCTGGCATGAATTTTGCAGCTGTGGGCAGATTCTTAAATGTAAAATAGTCTTTCACAAGTAAAGGAGCTGGTGCTGTGCTTTAGCTGACAGTGGCAGCCAGAATGTTGGACACGGTTTATTTGCTGTTTGTTTCTATTACTAGAAAGATTTGTGGGACTTCAGAAGCCTGTTGTGGTCTCAGGCTGACCGAGTCTTTTGAGCCCTGGTAAAACTGTCTTGGAATCCCACCAGGTCCTGGCAGCTGCATTTTCACACACTCCTTTCAGCCAGCACAGCTGCCTGCTACAGCCCAGGGCTAAAGAGCCCTTCCAGTTTAGCTTTTTTGCCTGTTTTTAACTAGATCCACATGAACACGTGTCTTAGACTGAGTCCTGGGCTTTTCTTGCAGCTTCTGTGTCCCAAATGCACATCAAAGCTGGGCTCCTTCAGCTGGAGGGGGGACCAGTGCTCCTGTGGCCGCTGGGTGACGCCGGCCTTCCAGCTCCACAAAAGTCGAGTGGATGAAGTGAGGACACTGCCAATTGGGAACTCCCAAACTGCCAAAACCTGAACTCATCGCTTCACTTGATGGATTTCTTAACATCTACCGAGAACTACTAGACCATGGAAAGGAGCTTATGACCTTTGTGAGGTGGTGGAATTATTTGAACATCTTCAGCTTGCTGTATCTCTTTATATATTCTATGAAATATCAGAACACTTTCTTCAAAGAGGTGTTACAGAGTGGTCAAATCTACAAGATGGGCCAAACATGATGTTTTTGGTGTATTCTTATGTGTTGCTGTTTACAGAAGGTCTCAACTCTATTCAAAAGGAGTTGCTGTGGCCAGCAGTGCTGCTCAGCTTCTAGTCCAAAGTGCCAAGTGCCCTAAAATGGTACAAGTACAGTTGTTTTGCATGCATGGTAGTGAGAGGCAAACGTACAGTTCCACTTTTATTGTATTAAAAGTAATCCTAAAAATACCTGCCCTAAGACTATTTAGTACTTTGGAACTCTTTCACATAATGTGTGAGGAGACTGTGCAAGCTGTAATGGAATAGGAGAACTGAAGTAGAGCCCAGCCAAAGTACTGCTTACAGTTTTAAAAAAATTGCTAAAGTGAAGAAGCAATTTTTTTAAAGCAAGTTGTGACCTTTTGTGATGGGCTGGTGGCATAGGTTTGGTTTGACATAAGAAAATAGGACGGATAAAATTTAATTTAAATCAATTTTATTTTCATTGACTCGAACAATTTTTTTAATTTATCTTTTTTTACACAATTTCCAGCAACATACATTATGAAATATACAAGATAAAGTAGGTGGTGGGGTTCTGCCCATGTTGTAATTCCTCCCACAGCTGTGGAAGGAAGACTTGCAGGACACAGTGAACATCAGAATCTCAACACTGAAAACAGACACAAAACAAAAAGGACAAAAATATATATGAAACTTTGAACTGGTCACACTTCAGGGCCAGGTACAGCACAATAAATATTAGAACTGCATTATCTTAGACATCTTCTGTAAAGTTTATAACATCCTCTATTTAAAGAGATAAGAACATCTGGTTTCTAGCATGAAATGCTACATTGTACAGTGGTGAAGGGTACAAATGATGAGCCCAGCAAGGGCTTGGATGGTGACTACTCATTCACACATGCTCGTTGATAAAATAAGCAGCATACACCAAAAGTTTAGTGAGCTGTAAACTTAAGCGTTCACTACCAGAATATCAGCTGGAGGAGCAGTTTCTCTTTTCGGGAGAACCAAAAATAGTCAATCCCTCTAAGTTTCAGCTGGGCTCTCCCCTGACAAACAGTGGGTTGATACCATAATGGAAGTGGCAGCATTTGGTCCGTAGCACAAGATCCCTTTGCATCACTACTGTTCAAAGCTGGCGCCGGTGGAAATACTTCAGTGCAGAATTAACGCTCACGTAGGCACGGTGTCACCAACAACAGGTGCTGTCTCAGGACTAATAAAGCAGGAGAAGGCAGCTGGAACCCAGCTGGGCACAGGATGCCACCTGTCACAATCAAGAGGGAGAGACTGGAGAGGATGCCAGCATCTCTCTCTCTTGCACTCTGGAGCAATGGGATGAGTGCTGGTCTCAGGGATTTTGACAGAAAGGCTGCATTCTGCTCATTCCTCATCTCAGTCTAGTTTTACCAATAAAAAAACCCAAGAGACAGCAGTTTCAGCTGCTTGACAAGAGTGCTTCCAGAGCACAGAGCAAAATGCCAGAGCCACTGGTTTCTCTTGCATCGTAATCAACAAAGCAGGGGTAAATACATTTTGTACTCATCTGCCTTCCCCCATTCATCCCCTGCTCCCAGCTGAGCATCATACATTCCTCTTAGACAGGAACTGGGGACCTTCTGTGCCACCACCCAACAGGCCACGTGAGCACAGGTGGAGGAAGGAGGCTAAGCACGTGCTTTCCTTTCCTTGGCATAACCTGGGCATTGCACTGGGGGCAACTGCACTGGCAGAGCACCACCAAGGAAGGACCACGCTGTGGTCAGCACATGTGGCATCACTGTACCTTGCCAACCATGCCCTGCAGTACATGGCAGCAGTCACAAGCTTCGCAAAGTAAAGCAGCTGAGTGTCAGGAAATTTTATGGGACGAATAGGAGCCAAGAAGGTAAAATTCTGCTGGAAGCTGAGCACCTATGGCTTTGATTTTAGCTGATGCTGAGTCCAACAGTCCTATCTGTATTAAACAGGAAGATAAAATTGTGTTTCTCCAGTGTACAAAATTATACCAGTCGCTTGTATATGCTTATCTTCTAGTTAGTCCCAGCTTGGAGAGGACCAGAACTACCACATTTCAATACCAAAAGACTCAGCTGAGAGACTCAGGAATGACAGAGTAGTGAAGAATTTTTGGTTGTATCAACATGTCATCAGAATATGGTCAAAAATTCTGTTTGAGAACAGGGAGTTCTATGTCTGATAGTCACTTAGCAAAGTGCCAGGTGTAAATGCCCTTCCCACTGCAAGTTCGCAATGTACCGCATGACTGCATGAAGACCTACACCTCCTCTGCCAGTGCAGCTCAACTGGTTACATCCCGAGGTGAAAGACTGGTTACCAGGAGAGCTGGGAGAGGAAAGGTAAAATTTTTCCCACCCTAGAAGTGTACAACAGCATTTCCTCACTCAGCCAGGCCCATTCACACATCACTCACCACTTCAGACCCACAAAGCAATGCCAAATACAAACTAAGAGGAATGTTTTTTGTAAAGACACTCTCTGAGTATGAACAGGGGAAACATACGGTTATTTATCAACTCAAGTACTGTTGCATCATTCTTGTAAGGTAGGGAAGCAGAGGAGCTGAGATGAGGAACTGAGAGGACAAACTGGAGTGGTCACAGAGGTCAAATCTAGTCTTCCAGACTGCGAAATGCATTCTGCATATCCTCAAACAGCTGAGCATAGTCCGCCTTGATTTTTGTTTCCCCATCTTTGACTGGGTCCTGAAAGAACACAGCAAGTAAACAGATCCATCAGGAAAAGCCCATGGTACATAAGTCAGCCCTGGTTTGCCACTGCCGTAACCTCCTGACCTGAGGATTAACACTTGCCAGCTGCAGAGCAGGCATTGTAGCTCTGTCTTTGCATCCTGTCTGTCTCACCAACAGCCAGAGGGTTTAAATCTCTTTCTCTTCCCACATTAGTAGAGCAGGCAGAATGAGTACTGGAAAGAGATTTCTTTTTTCATGAGCAGTGGTTACTGCACTGAAAAGCAACTGATCTGGAAAGCAATCAAAAATACTGAGGGTCTTGGTTAATGCTGTGGTTTAAGAGTTGCAGTGATTAATACCAGCTGCTATCTTGACACCAAATGCAGTGCATCTCCACTAAGTAATGGAAGAGTTACTCTGCCATTACTCAGAGGTTATTTGGTTCAAATTTAAATGCATTGTGTAATCATAAAAATCTCAAAAATATCTTGGTACAGCTTCATTTTCTCAGAATACTTTTCATGAAAGAAAGGCAAAAAATGCAACTGTCAGCTTTGTTCTAAGGCTGCAAGGTTTTCTCTGCAAGAAGCATTAACTGTCAGGCTGTGAAATCTGTTCAAGGTTTTCATCATTCTCCTCTAAATGCTAAGATCCTCTGGGTCAGTGCAACTCTTGGTAAACACAGAGGCCTTACATGTGTGGATGCACTTCTTACATTGTCTTTCCAAAGTACTCAAACTGCAGGATGTAGGATATCTGAATCCTATCACCTGTCAGACTGCTATCTGGGGAATACAATTTTCCTTTCATAACTATTAGAGGTCCAGCTCCACTTAACATATATTCACTCACTGGATTCTCTTTTTCAGCCATGCCATCCACTGCTCTGCAATATTGCAGGTGCCTGCTGGTGGGCCAGGGTTTGTAGGCAGTGTTTTAATTATCCTGTCTCTACCTAACCAGTTCTCAAAGAAGCTCATGTCCCCAAAGGCATCTTGTTATGTTCTTGATGCTTTGAGAATATGTACCAGGAACCCACTTACTGCAGAAACATCCCAGTACCCTGCAGGAACAGAATACATTGGCATGGCAGAACATTAAATTCTAAACATATTTAATCCAATGCTACTTGTTTTCTGAAGATTTGCAGTACTGACTTACATGAGTTTTAACAGAGTAAGCTTTATATTTCATAGAGGATATCAGTCAGTATCATAGGTTACTACTGTCCTACCAGTAACTGCTAACCCAGCATGCTCTGGATGAGTCTTAGTAAAGCTGTACCCTAAAATGACAGCTACTGTGAAGTAAACCCAGAGCAGGTGCTCCAATCCACTTGTTTTGTTTTAAGCCTATATGTTAAAGCTACTCCTCCCTTCCTCTCCCCACTTCCAGCAGTCTGTTTTATATTAAGAGACAGGTATAAGCAGCCTGAAGTTTAAATCCAGGAAAAACTGAATGATAGAAATGTTAACTGAGCTATTTTCAATAGAAGTTAAGGAAAGAAACGCTCCTTTAATAATATATGATGTGTCCCATGTTTAACTTCAGGCTGCTTCTCTCTGATAATAGTCTTGTTAGAATATGTTATAATATTTTTACAGAATTTTATCATAAACCTCCCAAAGCAAACAGGAAAAGGTGTGTGTACTGTTACCATGACTATATGTAACAAAAGAGACTGCTGAAGGCAGGGCTGCAGGGCAGTCACACAGATGCTGTGCAGTCAGCATCACCTGACTGGATTTCTGCACTGACCATTCCTGTGCTCACAAACCAACTCTTTACTGTCTTCAAAATGATGGCAAAGAGTCTCTGTTCACAGACCTTCATCAAAGGTCTTTGGTCACACCACTGAGTCAGTCTTTCAGAGGCCCTGGAAGCTCACAGGAAGCAGGAAAACCCCCTTCCTTACAAACATACCTTGAACTTCATGGAGGTAAGTCTGTAGAGGATTTCACTCATGTTCTCTCGGATGATGGACCATGTGATCTTATTGTCACTCTGAGCTGTGGTTTCTACAGCACGCCGTGCCATGTCATAAAATGCAATCATGTTGGAAAGCATTCCCACTGTTTTATAAAAAGGGCAGAACCTGATGGAACAGAAGAGGACCTGTCAGGCATCTTGGAACAGTTAACAGCATTCTCCCCTGACAGAAAGAGTGCCAGCCTGCTTAACTCCAGGGATTGTTATAGTATACTGCCAAAGGAGAGGGGCTGCCTCAAACAGGTCCCACATTTTTGAAGTCAGACTGCAGACCAAGACAATCATCCTGAAGCTGATTGAAGTTGAGGTTTCTGAAGCAGTACCCAAACATTCAGGCAAAACAGGAGTGAACAGGAACTGCTGCTCTGCAAGTCTCACGTTTCAGTCTGTGCCAATGTTAACAAGTGAAGGAAAACAATGAGCAGCCAACAGAATTCCTCCTTCCTGTTTTGTTCATCAAGGGAGCAGGTTTCCTCCTAACAGCCCGGGATGACAGCTCTGTAAGTTTCTTTGCTCACAGGAAAGGGAGTTACTCTATGACAAGAACACTTCATACAGTTCAATTTTTAATGGTTAGTTGTGTGCCATAAAAGGCACCTCATTATTATTTATGTGCTACTTCTTGGGCTTCCTACAGCATACACACATAGCTGCCCTAGTAACCTGATCAAAGGCACACACTGTTACAAAATGATGGATGTCTATATTTTTAATGATAAAGTACTTGAGACTTCCTCATCTGCCTGGGCTGGGGAGTGGGATGAAGTACAAAAAGGCCCCTTGTCAGGCTGTTAAAACACAAGAATAGCAAGGAAAGAAGAAAAGCAGAGTTCACTAGGGAGAAAGAGAGAGTAAGGGTGTTTTTGATGGATCAAACTTACACAAGAATTCTGCAATAGTAACTGAAAGTAGATTCTTGCAGTCCCCTGTGTATTGACGGAATAAACAGGAAGACTTGGGATGTTGTCTATGAAAATAAAGCAGTCCTGTCTCTTTAGACATGCTACTGCAGAAACATTGGCTAACAGAACAATAGAGGAAGACCTGGGAAGCCCAAAGGGTTCTGTTTCCAGGAGGAGTCTGCATGCCTTGGGTAAGACAATGTGAATGCACTGTTAAATGGGCTACCTAAGCACAGTTCTTCCACTTCTTTAGGGACAATAACATTAATTTCTGCACTGGTCAGCTTCCATGTAGAATAACTATTAATCCAGACTGCACAGGACCAAAAGGGCAGAGTGGCCAGTCAGATCTCACCTGTCATAAGGCGTGTAACCATTCTGCTGCAAGAAGTCATCTTTTATCAGCTTGGCAACCTCCAAGGTAATTTTATCTGTTTCTGCCAAGGAAGCCTAGAAAAGTAAGGTAAACAGTTTAGTACTCAAGTCCATGAAGACACAGTGCATCCTGGTCAAGAACAACTGTCTTTCAGTACCTGTCTTCTTCCTACTCTCCTAAGACAGCACCAAGCAGAACTGTCTTCGGGGTATTTCTCACTCCCTGCTATAGAACAGCCAATTTAACTGATTGCCAGATTAAGATGGGCCAAACAGTAAGTCTGCTTTAAGTCTATCTGATGAAAAAGGGAACTTCCTTCCCACTGTTTAAGAGCATGGAAAAGCCACCAGATGCTGAAAATGCACAAGGCTTTGCTATGAGATACATTGAAATGTCCCCTTCCTACATAAAGAGAAATTAATTTTTACCTTCCTCAATCCTTATGGAAGAAAGACTAGATCTCAGCATGCTAGACCAAGAAGCAAGTAAAGGATTTGGTACTGTCTGCACTGTTACCAATGTCCTTTTCCCACCTAGATCCAAGAAAAGGAGTTGATGACAATGCCTGTCATACTCCACAGGACAGCCACAACCCTGCTGCACACTGCTGCTCTTGGCAGCACAAGTAGCTCTTTTCCACCTTCATCATCCTTTTGCCAAAGGGGCCTGATTGAGCTTTAAGTAGCTTTCTAGACAGGAAGTTTGGACCTTCTTTCATGAGGTGACTAACAGAATTCAGAGCTAAAAAGAAAAACATACACTGACTGTACTTCCACAGTTCCTCCTTTCTAAAGGTTTGATGCAGTTGTTAGCCAAGCCCAGTCAGAAAGGAACTGTCAAAGATAACACCTGAGAAAAAAAATCACCAGTTCCAGTACTTCTATCATGAGAACAATGCTTAGTCACAAGTATTGACTCATCAATATCCCTTCCACTCCAAGGAGCCAATCCCACCCTGCTTTGCAAACCAGTCTTTTAGAAGATGGTCTGGTAAACAGACAACTGCAAAACATCATATGACCCCATTTCCTTTTCTTCAAAGACACATCAAGAGAAGAGAGTTCTACTGGGCAAAATCTGATGAAAGGTCTTGTCTTGGTTGGACTAGAATGTCAGCAAAGAGACAGAGCACCATGAGCAAACTTCCTTCAAGTAACTGTATTTAATACATGTTACTACACACTACTGCAGCTCTGTATATCAAAATAGCTCATCTGAACATCAAGGAATTAAACTACTGTCAAGTATATGCCAGGAACCTGCCAATTATCATATTTACAGTGCTAAGCTGAAAAAGTTTTCACTGGGTCCTTTCTGAGAGCTTTCAATGGAAATTTTCCTGTCCAAGTTTAGCTTTCTCTTCAAAACATTGAAGTGAAAAAAGGAAATTAAAGAATGCCTGCAAAATGGAGCCATATGTCACAGGTTTCCAAAGAAAAAACAGATAATCACAAATTTTTTGAAAAGCATACTTCACTTTGTTTCTATAGGCAACTTGTAAATGCCAACACCTCTGTCCTGCAGCTGGCAACATGGTTTCTAACAAACTGTAACCCTTCAGATTACTTCAACAGCAAATAGGCGTTTGCATAATTTCTCTACAAAGACTGCTTCCAATGGAACAGTACTTTAAGTTGCAGCAAAGGGCATTTCAGCAATACTAGAACAGTGAAGCAAGTGAACTTTAAAGCAAGCAGATGTCCCACAATCTCATTTACATGAGAAAAGTAGCACCAAGCCAAGGTTTAGCAGATCTGAAAAAGCATTTGTCATGAGAAGTCAAACATCATGTAGGAAAGTTGGAATAAAACCCAATTTGAGGTGAGAGAGTCTGACATCTCCCAGTGATCTTTTGTGTGCAATGCAGTATCCATCGAGTTTGCTCTAAGACATGGTCAAAAGCCTGCACTTACCACAAGGAAATGGAGGATGGCTCAACAACACCACATCTGGTCACTCACCTTCCCCACAAGCTGCACAATCTCTGCAAGGTCCTCTTCCTCCTGCAGGATCTCTTTGGCCTTTGTCCTGAGAGGGACAAATTCTGTGAAATGCTTGTCATAGTACTCGTCCAGGGCTCGTGTGTATTTGCTGTAGCTGATCAGCCAGTTCACAGATGGGAAGTGCTTGCGCTGTGCCAGCTTCTTGTCCAGGCCCCAGAAAACCTGCCAGAAGCCAGAAAGGTCAATCAGTTCTCCAAATCAAAAGTGAACTAAAATAATTGAAGGTTATTTAAAAAAAATGCAGAGAGCAAGTCGAGCAAGTTGGAGTTAATGCAGCATGGCAAAGGCTTCACAAATGGAAGCCTGGGAGCCTGTTAACTATAGCAGTGACATTCAAATAACACTTCCCAAAAAATTATGCAACTTCTAAGCTGAGTTCAGATTTATTCAGCTTGAGACTGCTCCCACATGAGCAGTCAGTCAAGCAATTCAATACTCAAGTCTAAGTGGAAACCCAATAGATGTAACTGCTTTTCCCAAAACTGCAAACACTTGCAAGACACTCCCAGTCAGCTTCTCTGAGGATTTTTTTGTGGTTTTAATGCACCTGTTTAAGGAGTGGTCTGCTTTCCATCTCAGCTGGAACAGCTACATTTGCAGTGCAGCTCAATGGGCAGCACACAGAAAGCACACAGATATCCCTGAGCAGGCAGGAAGGAATGGCAGATATCCCTGAGCAGGCAGGTTGGAAGGAATTGCTGCCTTCTCTCCCCCTCCCAAAGGGATCTCAGACACATCAGTTGGAGACCATCTCACAAGGTCACCTTTTTTACAGTGTTAGAACGTTTTCCAAAACATCTACAACACTGTCTCTATCCAAGCTCTCACCTCAGCCACTGGCACAAATGTGCTGAAGTACAACCATCTGGAGTCTTAACAAAGGGGACAGAAGAGCTGCAATTTTATGGGACATACCTGAACAATGCCGAGGGTAGCAGATGTGACAGGATCAGAGAAGTCGCCACCTGGGGGAGAGACACTGAGCAGGAAGAGACAGGAAAAGGTTATCAGAGTTGTTTTCACAGTTCAAACTGAAGTACTGAACATATGATTGACAGCACAGCTCAGTGCAGAGAAACCAGAAGAATCAAGGTGATTTCAAGTAAATAACAGGTTGCAATATGTTTGCAGAAAGTGCTTGATTACCCACACAGGTAATATCAAGCATACCAAAAAATAGTTACATCAGTGACTGATGGACAGTATTAAGGTGTAATTTCAGTCACGTTAGCTCCAGGTAGTAACTCCAGGTTGGATCATCAAACCTCTCTCAATTGGAACAGATTCAGCAGAAGTGCTGATAGAACATCATGAATACACAGTGCAGTGATTTTACAGGAAACAATATCCCAATTTGAAATTGTTTTTGATATTCACCTATACAGTAACTACTTCATTTGTGCTTGACACTCCAATACACACCTTCCCAGAGATATAAAAAAAATAGGCTTCCAACCTCAAAAGCAGAAAGCCCTTATATATGCATGTTGTGAAGAGCAGAACTAAGCAGAACAAAAAAATCCGCTCTGGGTGTTGTTGCAGATGCCAGAGGCCCTCATGAAAACACAGGGAATCCACTTTTCCCAGGTTATGATACATAAACCAGTATCACCTAGGAGAATGCCTGTGGACAGCATGCTTTTCACAGCACTCCATGTGAAAAGTAGTGTGCTTTTCACTGAGATATGCTACTCCATGGAATCCTATTCTATTTAAGCATGAGAGTCATGATTTATTGTGCCCCCAAGTGCACACACTGTTGCTCTAGCTGCCCCTTCTTTCCTGCCCTGAGCGTGGTTTGACACACTTTTCAGAGAGCTCTAAGGACATTCTTTCCTGAGCCACTTGATCCGATTGCTGTGCCTATGATTCCACACCTCACAGAGCTACCTATCCACATTGATTCCTTCTGCCCCTACTCACAATTTAGCAGCAGTTCTGGGTAAACAGACACTAAGTATCTACCTACTCATTCCAGTATTTTTACATTCTGCAGCTGCACAGAGCAATGAGACCTTCTCCTCGGGCAAAAAAAAGTTACTGTGTCATACAAAAAGAGCGAGAAGAACTGCAGCCAGTGCAGAGGCAAAGCAAGGCAACACTCACGCTCCAACAATGCTGACGCTGCCTTCCCTCTCAGGATTCCCCAGACACTTCACCCTCCCGGCTCGCTCATAGAAAGAGGCCAGACGGGCACCGAGGTAGGCTGGATAACCGCTGTCTGCAAACACCAACACACAGAGATTCAGTCAAAGGCTCAGAGTTTAAGGGCTGCACTTACAAGACTGGGCTGAGGAAAGGCTACTCACCAGCTGGCATCTCAGCCAGTCGCCCTGAGATTTCCCTGAGGGCCTCAGCCCATCGGGAGGTAGAGTCTGCCATCATACTGACATGGTAGCCCATATCCCGGAAATACTCAGACAGGGTGATTCCTGTAACAAAGACAACAGCGTGCTGCAGGATACAGTTCAGAAAGGAATTCTGTGCTCATATGTTGCCAGAAAGATACAAATAAACCAAAATATTTGTGTTTACATTTTGATGGAAACGGACAATGAAAGTTGTTCTTTCTTCCCGCTGTCTTTTTCTTTTTTTGCTGTTGCTGTTTATTTCTTCTCACTCTCCTCATTTTTGTTTATGAGCCACACAGACTCATCTTACATTCAGGTGTATTTCTTTGAAGAGACACTGTAATGTCAGTGATGCTACTCTTTCCCTCACTGAAACTGTGAACAAAGACTCTTCTTACTGTAAAATGTCTCCTTCCCTTTCAAAGCACCAGAATACAGGAGTGAGAAAAGGTCATGTTTTATCTGAATTATCTGACAACTGTTTATAAAAAAGAATTTTAAAAAAGCCTTTAAGAAACTGCAAAGGAAAGATTAGTCTGCCAACTCGGAGAATACTATTCCTGTCCATTAAGTGGCTGTACTTGTCAGCAAAAAGCTAGTCAAAACCTAAAGCTTACAGAATTAAAACATGCAGAAAATCTACACAAGTCCTGGCACAGTAATTTCACCTTATAAACAAAATTTACTTAATATTCAGAAATGGCAATTATATGCAAGCAAGTCAGACTCAATTAAGATCCTAAGACTTGATGCAGGCAAGGTCTGAAAGGGTTTACTTCTGAAACTAGACAGGCTTTTTGATATGGCCATCTCAGGAACCGAAAATACTAGAGCATGACAGCTTGCTTTATGCACACAAGTTTCTCTATCCTCTTGTAAATCTTACCAGTATAGATGGAGGCTTCTCTGGCAGCCACAGGCATGTTGGAAGTATTTGCTACCAGAGCTGTTCTCTTCATGATGCTTTCTACCTTGCCATCAACTTCCATTGTTAACTAAAATTCAAGAAAAGGGAAAACATCCAAACTGTAATAGTTTTTGTTTATTTTTTGCTGCTTGTTTTTTTTTTTTTTACTGTTTTACTTGCCTTGTTTCAGGATACTTTCCTCACAGCTATTCTACTAAGAGCAGAGATGAGATTCAAAATTTTAGGATATGGTGGTTTGTCTTTCAGACTGCACACAGCTTAACTTTTTAATGCACATGCTTCTGCCTCACCTCATCTTCTGCAACTGAGGGGTCACTGAAATAATTCTTGAACAAGCCAAAACAAGCAAAAGCCAGGGCTTTGAGGTAGGCAAGATGATCTTTTCAAGTCATTCTACCAACATACTATTTTACTTGGTTACCACACCAGTATCATAGCAAGTCTTCCCAGGAGAAGGTTTACTCTCCATGAAATCTCCACACTAACCTCAGGGAAATCTCTCAGCACTTCAGACATTTCATTTCCTCTTTCTCCACAGCCTACATAAATGATGACATCACTGTTGGAGTACTTTGAAAGAGACTGTGAGATGACGGTCTTTCCACAACCAAATGCCCCAGGAATCGCTGTTGTACCCCCTTGTACACACCTGAGTAAAGAAAAAGGACTCTGATTTGCAAGGAACTAAAAAACAGCTCTTTCCCATCTTAGAATATATTTTCCACTAGAACACTCTCATCAAAAGCAGAATGACAGGAGTTAAATTCAATGTTCTGGGTGAGAAACACAGATGTATTTCACTAAATTAAAGCATTGAGGGATTAAACCATCCTTTTCTTCTCCTGTCCTTGAGGTGTGTGACTTATGCTGATACAACAGCATGACTTTTGGGCTTGAAACATAGCAGTTTTCACAGCTGGAAGCAGCAATGGAATGCAAATGCTAAGAAAAGAACAACTGTACTTAGCTGTGCATTATAGAGTAATGTTTTAGGACCAAAATAGCTGAATTCAGTGTCTTAGAAGTTAGCTGCTTAAATGAGCAGTTTGTGTTACAGCTAAGTGCAGCAGTTTTCCTACGTAGCAACCTCAAAATCATTGGAAACTACACATCCTCAAGACCATGGAAAGATACCCTACTCATACATTCAAATGAAGATAGCAAGCTTGAAAGCTCTAGCCTTTCTGCACGTGTGACATGGTTATGTTAAGTTTATGCATGTCCAGTCTTAAAAATCAATAGATGGGAACAGTTTTGTTAAACTTCCTTTTTCCCCCAGTGGATTCACCTGCCAAATAAATATGAGAAGTTCAGCCTAAATATTTTTTAAGATTACACTGTGACACATGGTGAAAGTTTACCCTTAAAAAAAAAACCCCAAGGCTCTATGGTCTCCCGCCGCTGCTTCCCCCTAAGAGAGATTTCTTACACAGTAGAAAATAAAGGAAGTACTCACGGGAAGAGGGCATCCAGGACTCGTTGGCCAGTTAATAAGGGATGATTGGCTGGTAACTTCTCAGTGACAGGACGGACTTGACGTACAGGCCACACCTGCACCATGGTGAACTTCTCCTTCACACCTTCAAACTCCAGCTCTAACACAACATCCTAAGTGACAGCACCAGACAGGTGAAGTAAGCAAACAGCTGCATGCTGCACCAGCATACAAATTCCCATTTTAACTACTCTGCACAGGCTTTTGCTAACACCACAGAACTCTTAGAACCTCAACAAGCAATTATCACCTCCCAAGGGAAGGCTCTTTCCCATATTTACAGGGCCACTGAGGGAAAACAGTGCAAGATACAGCATACATTAAAAATATGCTTTTGAAGACCATTTTACATATTCATAAGATACTGTAGATCCCCACAGAGGTCATCAAACATGGCACAGTGAAATGCCATTGGGAAGCCATATACATAGAAAGTAGCTGCACAAAATAACAATGCAACCCCTGCAGGCAGGGTAGCAGAAGTGATCATTAACTCAGACACCTTGTTGCATGAAACACTTTAGCTGGCCTCATGCAGAACAGAAAGAGTACATCAACCTTATAAAAGAGACATGGAAAATACCAGCAACTGCTGTTTGGGAGACTTACTGAAGTGTCATAGTTTCCTGGAGGAGCAATGTATGTAACTGTACCCCTATTCCGTGGGGGCAGCATGATTTTGTGTTTGATCAGGGAGTTTTCATTCACTACACCATAAATATCTCCACCAGTGATGTGGCTGCCAACCTAAAATCAGAACAGGTCTATTAGTCATAACTTTTAAAAAAGAATCTTGACAAACTAAAAAATACTACAGCTATTAAGTCTAGTACTGTGATTACCCCTTTTAAAAATTCCTTGTTACAGCACAGTAGCTCATTTAAATAACTCATTACTCCAACAGCATTACTAGCAACACTACCTGTGCTCAAGTGCCTTTCAAGGCTCAAACAGGAGCAATTACTGACAGACAAAAGGAATCTTCCTCCTTTCTTTTCCACCTCTCAATCTAATGTGCTAAGAGAAAGGATAGCATATGCTAAGCTGCAGGGTTGGAAAAAAGATGCTGCAAAGGCCTAAAGCCATGACATTTTCCATCTCTAAGGCTACCTTTACCATTTGCAAAATGTGTGCTGCAGTCATTCTTTTTTGCTCAGGTAACACCTGCTTCTGCTGATACTTACTGCAACTGCACGAGTTTCTCTGTGGTTTGGTAAATTCATTAAAACTCTGTAAATTTCTCATATGCAGCAGCAACACACCGTAAGTCATATCAAGAAAGTTTTGGTGATCCCCATCCAGTCTCATACATCAATAACAGCTCCTAGCACTCCTTTTTGCAAACTTCAATAAATACTGCATTAACCACAGGTCCCACACTGCTCCAGCTCTAAGCTCTGGGGGTGGAGGAGCAAGAGGGGAACACAGAATTGTCAGCACCTACCCGCAGATTTTTGGAAGGTGTGAAGTCCCATTTGATATCTCGGCTCAAAGCTGACACGTTGACACCTCTAGGGATATAGATACTTTTGGTCAGAGTGCTGATGTCCGAGAGGGGTCTCTGGATACCATCAAAAATGGCTCCCATAATGCCAGGCCCCAGTTCCACTGACAGGGGCTTCCCAGTACGGAGCACAGGATCTCCTACAGAGACACCAGCTAAAGATTTGCTGAGGAAAAGTTCATCCAGAACGAGGGAAAGAAACCAGGCAGAATTCATCGGGTTCATAACATCATACTCCCAAATCCCTTTTCTGACTTCAGAGTAATACTATTCCTGTGTTACACATCACCACTTGAGAAGCATGTAGGCTTTACTCTAAATTTTGAATTTGATCAAACAGCGAAGTTCACCATCCTCTAGAGAGGCAAAGTAGTGACAAATATTCTGCTTTACAATCATTTGTTCAAGTCAACTGTTGTTGGCAACTAATGTCAAATAATATGGATGAGTTCACTGGAGTGCCAGGCAGTGGGATGACAAAACACTGCACATTTCTTACTTCTTCAAACCTAGAAAACAGATTAGGCTGTTTAAGTCAGATAATGCTATGAAATATGGGATTTTTCACTTCAGAATTTGTTTAGAGAACACAACTGTTTTGATCTTGAACCCTGCACAGCTTTTTTCAACAGCAGCCTAATTTTAAAAGGCGTTTGTCTAAGGCCAGCACTATTGCCCTCCCATCTTGTATCAAATTGTCAGATCTCTGCACTACCTAAGCTCCAAAGATGCACAATGGCCTTTTCTCTGCAAATGGCCAGCACCTTGGCAGAAAGGCCTGCCAGAACACAAAAGAAACCTCCAAAACTTATACAAAACTCAAGAGATTAAATTCAAGTTGACATCAGAGAGGCCTATGACTGAGTTTCTGCTCAACGGGAAATTAAAAGTAAACTATATTCAAACTGGTTCCATGAACTGATGGAAAGCTACTTGACACTGTAACAATGATGCCATCTAAAATTATAAATTATTAGGCAGAGACAGAACCTAGTCAGCAGTTTACCAGAAAGCTCCTCAGAACCAAGGTTTGGGAGCCAGCACAGCCTTTTTCCTAGGCTCTACAGATATACACCGCCCTCTTGGAAGCAGCAAAGAAGCCTGGCTTCAAGTTTTAGGACTTCTTTTCTGACATTCTCTCTTATATATACATATATATGTAACAAAAATATATTTTAAGTTGCCTAGATTTTAGAATAAATGCTGCATCATAGCCAGACCAAGATACTGTAAGCCCACTGCAGAAGAGAAAGCATAATCTATTACGTTTGGCAAAATACTCTGTCCAGAAGAAGGCATTCTGCCCACCTTACATTTCTTATTTAAGCATTATACAAGCACAGTTATCAGAGGCAAAGAAAAAGATGCAACAAATATTGCTTAGTTTTGCCATTTATGATTGACACTTGTCAAGTGCCTTAACAAAGAGGCATTAAAATGCACTTGAATTCTAAGGTACACTTTGATTTCCAGTTAAAAAAAAAATCGCCTCTCTACACAGCCACACAAGGTAAGATTCACCTCAAAACCATCAACATTTACCAAGTGCAGAACAGTTGTCCGGCCAGAGCCCAAAGTATCAAGGGTTCATTTCCATCCTCTTTACCCTAACCACCAGCAGACTGGACCCTGTGGTCTGGCAGCCCAGAGGGAGCAGTGAAAAGGATACATGTTTCTTCATACACCTGCACAGTTGCCAGATCACCTTCCAGGCGGATGATCTCCCCCACCAGCTCACTGTGTCCTACTCGCACCAGCTCGTACATGGCAGCACCTGCCATGTTGCAGGCTGTCACCACTGCAAAAAGACAGGCACACACAGGTGAGTTATTTTTCCTGCAGCTCAGGAAATTGAACCATCACAAGCCAGGAAGGACTGCACAGCATACACCTGGTTTTCACCCATACCAGAAAACACACTCCTGGGATGCCACAACTCCTGGTGTTTCTAGTTTAAAAGGCAAAAGAATAAGTTTCCTACAGTTTTCACTCTGTCCTTTATCCAGAATAAGAGGACACTATGAGAATGTAGTCATTCAAAGGATAATTCAGGCCATAATTTCTCTTATCTTTCTTGACATATTGCAAAACGTTGAGGGTGTGAGATGCTGTGGACTTTGACAAACAAGTTCCGTAGGCACTTCTCCCTTGCAATGACCTGGGTCACATTCTCATCTGACTAAATTAACACACACAAGAAAATGGCAAATAGTTACATTAAGCTGTGGTTGGCAGCCAGCATTTTCAAGTCACTTAAACTTCTGTTTACCTTGGTAGCATCTGGATGCTGACACAAACATTGATGCATCAAGCCAAGGCACCTGCTAAATACCCTTGTGATGCCTAGAAAGCTTTTAAGAAAACACTATTTTTGCTTTATTTTGTAGAAAAGTGAGCTCCATCCTAGGGCATTTAAATTAACTTTCAACAGATGAAGACTGTTGTGCAGCATGTTTTGGGCCTGAAACTTCCTGCTGCTTTGAGTTAAGATTTCAGCAGGTCACATATGGAGTCCTGGCTGCTTTAGAAGAAAATTTATTACATCTTGTATGTTATGATCACAGAAATGCACACAGGATTCACATATTTACACAAAAATACATTTTCCAGTTCTTGGGAAAGAAAGCTGTGTCAGTTGAAAATTGTTTCTAAGAACCACTTCTGCAGTTACAGAATTTGCATTAAAAAACTTTTGCTTGTTTAGGTAGGGATTTTTTTATTCATCAAATACATTGCATTAACAAAAATACTTGCTAATCTGCTGTTCTCACATTCCCATCCTTTCCTTGAGCTCTTGAAGAGAATGCAAGAGGGCACAGAAAAGCCAGTAGAGACTGCATGCATTCAAAAGCTGTTGCTATCAGAGCCTAAACTATTTCAGCTGATAAAGATGAAGGAAGAGTCCTTCTCCCAGCTGCACTACCATCACATTCTATCACCTTCCCTGACTCCTGTGGCTCCTTGCTGAGCTCCCCCAGCCCATGGTGCAGTAAACAGAACAGCCTGACACTGACAGGGACAGAGGATCTCAGAAAGCACAGGGGCAAACTTTCAGCGGGAATGGACTATGTATTTCATAACCTTTTAGAGAAGCTTAGCACACTGGGCCCTGCAGATTTCTAACCAAGGGGCTTTATCTCACACAGAAATCTTACCTCTTGTTATTATTATTGTTGTTTTTATTCAACTGCCTGCTTCTGCTCATCACATTTTTAAAAGAGGTTAATTAATAAAAACATCTTTTTTAATAGTTTATCAGACTATAAGACAGTAATCCTTCTTTGAAGTCCTTCACCCAAAAAAACCCCAACACCCCACAAACCAAAAAAAACCAAAAACCACCACCCAGAGCTCTTTTATACTTCTCTGCTTTCAAGTGAAGATTAACAAGATCCTAGATAAAACAAAATTTATTACTTCCTTTACAAAGTAATACCTACCAGGTCCTGAAACTCCATAAACATAGCCAACAAAAGCCTCTCTGTCCTCATCGCGGATTTTGGGTAGTTTGGAGAAGTCCATTTTGCCTGTTCAACTGAGCAAAAGAAAAAAAATAAGAGTCAGTCCTGAAGAACACACAAATGTAGTAAGTTCCTTCTCTTCCCTCTGCTCTCTTCTTATTTCCAGTTATAAAGAATTCTGAGCTCATAGCCTGAAGCACCTTAACCACGATGATTTTAAAGCTGTAAAAAGTGAAAAATTGATTTAAACAAACGGTCTGAGATTCCTTACTGCAGAAACACTGGGGTAGAACACCACTCCATAATATGCTCCACAGAACGCCACTGAATGAAAAAGACGCAGTGCAACAATGCCCTCACACTGTTTTATTGTTTTAAAGCTTGGTAATAGGACATTTAAACAACAGAAAATCTCTTTTGCATTCCACATCTCGCTACCCTCCTTCAAAACATGGAGTTTTCCATGACTGTGAGTGAGCAAGAGAATGATCTAGGTCTGCTTTACTGCCACCAGTCTCTAAAATGTAATACTACAAATATTAATTGTGCAAATTCAACTTCTGCTATCTTAAGATGCTGAATCACAGTATTTAGAGGAAGAAACACAGATTTTCAGAAGCACCAGCACACAAACACATGAGTCTTTTCTATGTCTCACAGCTACATATTACACAGTCTTTGCTCTCAGTGAAACCCACAGAGCATTACAGAGGAATTGTGCTGAATAATGGCCAAAACCCCCAATTTGCAACAGTTAAACAACAGGCTGTCATCTCTTGCCAGTAACTTTAGCAAATTTAAACAACTGGCACTGGAAAAGCTGTTTTATCACCAGACTTCCTCCATCCATGTTTGTCCTATGGCCTGCCAGTGGGGCTGTCCTGCTTCCAGCGCAGATCAGAGGATTTAATGGTTTTGCTTTGTGAGCCCTTATCGTGCTGTGTGTTACCTTGGAAACTGAGGGGTGTTAGAGAACTGTGAGTCCACACTCTTCCCACTTCTCCTGCACAGACACGCTTAGGACACAGCACTGGGGAAAGGTGCACTATGGCAGCCCCAGCACACAGTGCTCCTGTGCTGATCAACAGCAAGGCCCCTGGTTTGGTGGCATGAACTGGGAGGCATCTGTTGACATGCACACTCAGCCTTTGAGAGGAGCCTAATCTAACCCAGCATCTTCCACAAGGCAGCAAATACAAAGGCATACTCGGGCTTAAAAACCTGCCCCAGGTACAATAAGCAAGACAACTCCATTGCCACCCTTTCCAGCACAATCGAAGGATACATTTTTGCCTATTCTTTGGGAGCAGTAACTGACTTCTGCTGTTCTGGAAATCATACAGCTCTTTTCCAGCTTTTTAATACAACAATACATGTCCTCTGCCCCTCGGCCTCTTTACTCATCTGTAAGTTTTAAATTGGTGGCACTGCTCTGTAAGAAAAAGATCTCCCACGATTCCAAACCCCTGCTCATCCTGAAGGAATAGCTTCTTCCAGGCTCCATGTGTCTGTGGACTGTACTGTCTATCATGGCTGCCACTGATTTATTCCACAGCAGCCACCACAACAGTGCATCATGGCTCAGTCACCACCAGCTTGGAGCAGACTTGCTAATGGGTCTATCTTGCTTGAGCCCAATGGCTAAGCCAGATATCCATTAGATCCCTCTAGCTTCCTCAGCCATAGGTTATCTTTCACACTTCCTGGTGTTTAGACCTAGGAGACAATTTTTATTTCATTGCTTTTTTGTCAAATGTCTCCTCTGACAAATGGCAGAGGGGAGGTCCTCGCAAAGCAATCTGCAGTTCCTGAGCAGCTGGTATGAGCTGGTTTTGATCTGACTAACACAACTATCTCATCTTTTTTGCTTTTGACAACTAAAAACATTGCAAAACTCAGGCAAGCACAATTGTTTTTCACACCAAAAGAAGCAGCTGGTCTTATAAATCCAAATTAAACATTTACTTCAATATACCATACAGAACAATGTCCAGTGTCCAACTACCAACATCTTCTCTAAAAGCACTGTAGAGAATTAAACCACATTCTCATAAGTGAATTAGTAACACACCTTGGCAATTAGATGTCTCTTATGAAAGAGTCAAATTACAAAGGCAAGGAAAAGCAGTAACACTGGGCCAGTTTCAATTCAAATTAACTTTTCTCCATAATCAAAACCTGCTTGAAGAGACTGTTTATCTTTTAGGGAGGCAAGTAAGAACCTCAGAACAGCCATTCTGCACTTAAATGGCAACATCCTGACAGCCAGCACCTGCCTCTCTTGTTCCTGTGGCTGCTCTGCTCCCTCTCTCTTCCTACAGCCACCTTTCCAAATTACTGGCCAAGCCAAGTAAAAGAGCAGGGCATTCCTCCACTAGACCACCCAGCAACACACTAATAAACCCTGCATTTACCATGATCTCTAGCATCTGCACCAAAAGCTTTTAAACACATACCTATAACTATTTCAAGTGTAGAAGGTGTAAATTCTTTCTCACTTTTGTTTCACCTCCACTATACCCCCAAAGTCTACAGTCTACACAAAGCCAAGCTGACCTTTTTTAAGGGGCTACAGTCTCTTAAAACTGAACACAAATAAAGGGGGGGAAAAAAAGCTGTTATTTATCTCTGCATCATTTTCTTGTGCTTCTGTACTAGCACTACAGATTTTCAATTTATATGGAAAAGTCCTCAAGGATCAAAATGCTGCCTTACCTTCCTACCCTGTTTGATGTTTTCATTGCCAATACTCAAAGAAAATGAAATTCCCTAAAGCATGTATGTACCCCAGAAGCCATGGTAGCTGACCATTTCATAAATCTTCAGAGCCCCTGAGGCCTTGGAAAGGCCTCTTGCCAACACAGGATATTAGGCACTATATGCAATTCCCTCCTACAAAACTCCACTAGCACACCTACATAGGATATTAGCTTAATTTTAATTCCCTTATGAGTAAAATGCATCTTGTATCCCTTACAATTTATATCTTCCTTGTCTAAAACCGTTCACCAACTGATTTCAAACGTGCTCTTAAGCTCTAGCAGTCATATTCTAATAGTGCCAGAAATCAGAGTATTACTAGCAGCAGAACCTTCTCTGACTAAAAGGTGATTTATTACACTGTTTTTAAAGTCCTAATTAAACGACAAAGAGCCTATAACCTCAGCTTTCTATCTTGGTTTCTCCCCAGCACAGTAAGCTGGTTACACAGTAGCCCCAAAAATGTAACTGCCCTGCTCTCAATGTTGGAGAAACCCATTTTCCTTCACTGCTCCTGGGTTTTGCATCTAACATTTGATCAGACACAGAATTTACATGATGAACTGCCTTAACACAAAGATCTTTTAGAAATACAGACTCTGGTGAGATTTTTAGAAGGAGCCTTCTTGCAGCAAGGAAGAAAATCCACAACAATTTTGTCACATAAACACAGCTCCTTACCTTATTTTGCAGAAGCAGGGAGCACTAAAAACCCACAGGCCAAATTCCAAAGCTAGGATTCAGCAGTGAAGCATCACTGCTCGCGAAATAATCGTCCTTCCAGTGCCCCTCCACAGAGGGATGAGAAAGGCTGCTGCAGAGGGGAAAGAGATTTCTGACACACAGCAGAGGCACAACCACCTGACTTGATGAGTCATCAGTCTCTCCCTCTCTCTCCCACCAGCGCCGAGGAATGCCGCAATAGCAATTCCAGCCACCTCGAGCCCAGCTGAACTCCCATCTGTGCCCTCCCTACTGCACAGCACCGAGCAGAAGAAATCCATTTGGCCTTAAGGGCCTCCTACAAAGCCAGGAATTCCAGTGTCCCGAGTGGTGCATACAACTACTGGAAAATCCCTGAAAGAGGTGCTTGTTTTCTGCTGGAATCCGTTCACCTGTCAGCCCCTCGGTGTAACACAGCCATGTCAGTGTGTGCTGTGCTCTGGAAGAGCTTAACAGAACGACTGTTTAACAACAGACTGCACAGGGAGGCGCTGAACGCACTGCAATACTAATTGCTTGAGCATGTTGAACAATATTGATTGCCTCCAGGAGTCTTGTGGGGCTTCCCTATGCTCAGAAGCCCTTCCCCTGGCCGGCAGAAGCACCAAGGCCATTGCGAGACATCCAGCATCTCAGCAAAGCAGAGCTGTGTCACCCTGAGTGACAGCCGCTGGAATCTGTTGTCTGAGAATGACAGGAACTGCCCTGTATGCTGACCAGATCACAGCAGTTGTGCGAACCCTCCCTAAAAACCTGCATGAAGCTGAAGAGTTCCCTGCAGTCTTCACAACTTCTCAAGTCCATCTTCTTGGACTTGTTCAAGTTCTACGATTACCAACACTTCAGATGTTGTATCAGTAATTTGGAAGCAGCAACATTACATCAGTAAGTCACCAGCGCTAAGATTCATTCTGCTGGAATAACTTTGAACTTGAAGGTCATAGATTTTAGTATATCTGAAACAGACTAATGTCTTTTGATTTCCAAGGGTAAAAAAATGGAGTCAGAATATAAGCCCTTACATATGATATCCAGGAAAGCTTAATAGGCATGAACAGTGAAGTGTAGCCAAAGGAAATAACCTTCCTCTCCTCAGTAAAAACCTGGACATTGCCGGATAGTAAAGATCACCACCCACACCGGACAATCAGCTTAGTGTCACACTGGAGTGATGCTTCAGATTCAAGACTGCCAACATTTACTGTGTTCACCTGAGCAGACTCTGGCACAGTGCATAAATCCCAGTGTCCAGCTGCCTGAATATCTGTTGCAAGGGCCTCATAAACAACAGGATAATCACTGCCACAGATTTCCTGTAACAAGGACAGTTTATACTTCCCCTTCTAACAGATGATATCTTTAAGAGGAAGTATCAAAAAAAAAAAAATACAGTGCCTGAATTACTAGACAAATGCAGAAGTTTGGCGGCATTTTCATATCTAGAATTTGGGATATTGTCCCACAAATAACAACACACCCAGAACTCTACCACAGGTCACTGAGAAAGGAAGCCAAATAGTATTCTCAGGAACCTCACTCCTTCCTACTCTGCAGTTACAATTTTACTGTAACACAGCAGGGAAAATTACTCCAAGTTTCTCAGTCACTAAACAATGAATTGCTGAGGTTGGGAGGCATCTTTGGCAATTATTCCAACACTCTGTTCCACACCAGCTGATGTAGGCTGCTCAGGGCCACAGCCAGATGCATTTTGATTACCTCCAAGGATGAAGACACCACAACTCTCTGGGCAACCTGTTCCAGTGTTCAGACACCCTTGCAGTAAGAAATGTTTTCTTATGTTTAAAGGGAATTCCCTGTATTTCAGTTTGTCCCCATTGTGTCATGTTACTTCAGCAGGTACCATAAGAAGAGTCTGGCTCCATCCTCTTTGCTCCCCCAATCAGGTGTTTATATACTTTACAATAAGGTTCTCAGAGCCTTCTCTTCCTGAGACTACATAATCCCAGCTCTCCCATCTGCTTTTCCTACCTCCAAACGCTTAGTCTTTGTGGCCCTTTTCTGGATGCACACCATTAAGCCACATCTTTCTTCCACCAGAGAACCCAAACCAGACACAGCACTAGAGATGTGGTTTCCTTTAAGTTTAACCAAGGTGAAAAAACACCTCTCTGAACCTGTTGGTGGGATTCCTCCAAACACAACCCAGGATGGTGCTGGCTGCCTTTGCCACAAGGGCACACTGCCAGCTGACATTCAGCTTGGGGACCCCCAGTTCTTCTCAGCACTCACTCAGTCCTCAGCTGCAGCAGGGTATGTGGTTATTGCACCTCAGGCGCAGGACTGGGCATTTCCCTCTGTCGAACTTCATGGGATTCCTGTCTGCCAATTTTTCCAGTCTGTCCAAGTCCCTCTGCATGGCAGCACAGCCCTCTGCTATATCCCACACCTTCCAACTGTGTCATCTGCACTCTAATGAAACCAGGCAGGGTCACATCCTGTGCTCAACACAACCATGTGACTCATGACACAGACATTGTGAAGCGAACAGCACCAACCTTCCTGCTGTAAGCTCTGAGCTAGAAAGATTTCTTCTCAACTCAACAATATGGACATTTTTCCATTTAGTTATTCACACAATTTCGGTTGTCACAGGGCACTTTGAGGCCACCTCTGCTCTAGATAAATCCAGAACCTGCTTAAGTGATGATCAGCTACATACTGTGGACCCATCTGCAACCCTACAAGACCATTTATCTTTCACATAACTTCTTCCTTGGGTTCCTGTAAGCCCCTTTCTCTCACATGAAGCTTGCTTTGCTTAGCACATGTACATGTAAATCCATGTGTATTCAAGGACAGAGACGGAAAGGGAATTATGCTGCCACTGTCATTGCAGCATAAAGGCTACAAAGTGAGACCACACAACACTGAATTCTTTAAGTCCACCACAAGTTCCTACTGTCCTCTTCCTAAAAACACATGGGGACTTAACTGTGGGCATGCCAATACAAGTCTAATACTTCAAACAAACATCATGCCTTGCATCCAAGCTAAAGGCATAACAAAACATTTATATTTGATACATCTATACAAAAAATACATATTCCTAAAGCAAGGGGTGTGAAGCCTCTTCCTCAAAGATGTACCACCATCACAAGTTGTTACTCAAGCACCCAAGCTTTTATTCAGCAGCTTGGCAAATTCCTTCAGTTAGCCCAGAACAATACTAGAACAAAGCTGTTTGAACATGACCAAGAAGTCAGCAGCAAAAATAAAACTAGGTAGAAAGGCTGGCAAGGTGTTCACTGCATAACTGCTTTGACCCACTGAAGATACGATCGGCTCAGCAGATAAGCGGCCTTCAAACATCAAACACAGCTATTATGCTATATCTAGAGTTGAGAAAGATCCTACCTAAATCCATTAAAATACTCCTGTTACTAGAGAAAACCACATTGTCCATGTGAAACATTGTTCATCAACAGACTCATATGCTAGTTTTCCATAATAGGGTTTCCTATACCAATTCTTTCCTCTCAGCTGAGGCTTCTCCAGAGGAGGAAATTGATGAGCCTCTCCTTAGTTCTTACTTGCTACACTGCTTCACAATTTTATTACTGTGAAAAATCTGACATGCCTTTCAGCCTGCTACACATTCTGCCCTTTTTTTGGCTTGACAGACTTTCACACAAAAGAAAGATCTAATGCAACTGAAATCCAAACCATAATACAGAACACTAATACAAAATTCATTTCTATGTTTTACAGTGACCTTCTTTTCTTATCCTGATCCTGTCATCTAGCTGCGAGGGCTGAAAAGTACTGCAGCCATCTGCTCAGTGCAATGCTCAGTCCTTTCCTCTAGATGAACAGTTTTCATTAACCTCACTAACATTACTGCCAGACTAAAACCCATCCTAGCTTTTATTAAGTAAAAGTCACTCCATTATCAGGTGTATTTGGCACTGTTACTTGAAATACTTTTTGTTGCTCTAACCTTTAAGATGACAAACATTAAAATGAAATGAATAAACAGCTGTAAGCCACTATACTAGCAAACTTTACTGCAGTTTAGTGAAGTCACTTCAGAAGAGTTGACGATCTTACCTCAACAGACAAAAGGTGTGCAATTTTACAAAGCAACTGTTGCTAGATTTTTAAGTCAGGCTCAGTTTTACATGCTGAATCACAGGAGTTGTTTGGGCTCATTAGAACGCATGTCTCCTCTAACTCTCCCCACGTGTAATGGCTAAAATACTGAGCATGAGTTTGGAATAAGCATTTCATCACTACACTTAACTTTCAGATCAACTTTAAAGTTAGGATATTACGCAATCTTCAGTTTATTATGCAAAGTATTCGACAGCTAGTTTGAAGAGCTGAACCAGGAGTGAGTCTGCATGAAAGTCTTGCATGAGAAAGACCCAACATCCCTAGCAGATAGAAGTACTCTTTTACAGCACCTTTGGTATAATCAAACACATGGTTGGAACCACAGCACACCTACTGGCACTGGATTCCAGTAAAAGAAAATTAAGTTGAGGTTAACTTTCCCTGTAATGGAAAATTGCACCTTTATGTTTTAAAGCAAGCTGAGCTACATTTGGAAATTTTATGTTCAATTACCTGAAGTATTTACAAGCTTCTTTAGAACAGCCAGAGGCTTTCCAACATATTAAATTTTAACATCGTTTGAACGACATATTGTGGTGGTTGTCTGAAAATCTACCAGCTCATGCAAACTTATCTCATGATAACAAAACCCTCAAAATGTCAAGGATCTATAGGCAATTCACATAATAGAATTGCCTATTTAGACATCTTTATCAATATAGTCTGCAGTTAGTCTGAAATACTCTCGCAGGGTTCTCTCTGAAGAGCTGCTTTTCAAGGTCTTACTTTCAGAGTGGAAATAAAGTAATGATACAGTGTAACAAGAAGAAGGACCAAATGTTTGTCGCCCTAACTGAAGCTCCTGAAAGACCCAATTTCTTTGCTGGGATATTAAAAAACTGTCAAGTCATTCTTCAGGCTATTACACAAAAAAGGCACATAAAAGCTCTCTCTCTCTCTATGAAGTCCATGGCTTTTCCCATTTCCTTTCTACACTTCCTCACATCCAACCATCCCAACCACAACAGGACTGCTCCTCTTGCTTAGGGCACAGAACACAGACCAGGATCACAGACATCCAAACCACCTCTCTTACATGAGCCACCACAAACCACTTCAGTAGGCAAGCATAGCTTACAGCAGCCTTAAGATGGGACACAGCATCTTCAGAGCACACATTCTGGCATTTTTCAGGGGATGCTGTCTGGTAGAAACACAGCTGGGCAGACTGGTCATCTGAAACTCACCAGAGCACCAACATCTCAACTTGGCTACAAGAATGCTTACAATGCGAGCACTTTTCAGTTGATTAGGAAGGACAAACATAAGGCTTTTATATTACAGAGACCCTCTAGAACACCACTTTTCTCAAGCATTTGTATCCTCAACAAGTCTATTTTCAGCAGGCTTTTTAGTTCATTTACCTGTTCAGCACAATGAGTCTCAATTACCTGGGGCAGCTTTCCATACTAGTTTTGGTCCTTGCTGATTACTTTTGATTTGAACATAACAGACTCCCCAAAATGTTGTCAACTATGACAAAATTAAGAGGGGCTGCTGTCAGACAAATTATTTCTGAACAGAGTGAGCAGCAAAATTGAATTTTACCATTACACAAGCTCAGAGGAGTAGCCAAGCTGATGAAGCAAGCAAATAAATTCAGCAGCTAAAACTGGTCTTTATCTGCCATTTGGTTAAGAGGTAATAACAAGATTTGTTAGACTTTTAGGATCTATCTGTATACATCTTACTGGTTTTCAAGGTGTATGATTTCAGTAAAGCCAGGGCTTGGAAGACAAAGTCTGTTAGAACTGCCATATAATATATCTATATGGCCACCTAAAAAGATGGCACCAAACGGTCGGTGTTTCTGAGATACGAGGGTGTTGAACTTGAGAGCTTGACAAACATAGAAATAAATGCTTGAATGAAATAAAGCAAAACCAAAGAATATTTATGAGAGTGCAGAACTCAACACCTTGAGAGAGGGCCAAATCCAAGAACTTGGTAAAAGCTTAGCTGTCCACTCCCAAAGGGAGGAATGGAGTGAGCACATCAAAGACAAGCAAAAAGCTTTTTATATCATAAAAGAAGATACAGCAGTGACAAACAGAAGATCCAGTCAAAACTGGTTTTGCATGTTGGATATTTAAGTCATTATTGGCTTATCCTGTGCAGGAAAAAAAAAGGCTGAAAAGTTTAAATTAATTCTGCTTCTTCTGCTGGAGTAGGACTCTGTTTCTCTCTGCTCAGCTGGAAGGACAAAGAAGACACGTGATTTAAAATATCAAGTAAGAATGAATGAGCATGATATTCCAGTTGACTACATGGTCTGTTTTCCTTGTTAAAATTCCAGCCTAAAAAAAAATAAATCATGTGGATACAATTGTTCAACAATGCCTCAATATTTCCAAGTCTGAAATCCCCCACTTTTTAACCAATGAAACAAGCATGGAGAAAATAATATACTTCAGGCAATGTAGCACTGGGTTGATGCATGATTTGTGTTTGTAGAGTTTTCTTAAGAAAACAGAGGGAAAAAAAAAAAAAAAAAAGAGGGATTACTACTTGGTTATCAGTGGCTTTCAACATTTTATGGTCAACATCAAAGTAACCAAAGACTCCAGCTAGGTTATCCTGCAATCCTTTTACTCTGTCTAGAGGAGTAATTAGGAGCACAACCATAGCTCACAAACATGCAATTTAAAAGCATGATGGGAAACCCATCAGTAGAAACTTTCAGAGCTTGAGAACCCAAAGACAAACCATTATGGCATGGAAACACAAGAAAGAATGCACAGTGCCTCTAAAAGGATCTTCAGGGGAATCATCTGGTAACCTGCTGGTCTCTAGCAGCTTTGGATGACAATGTGTAACACCAGCATCCATGCAAGTCTGGAAGATAAACGCATGAAGTCATACTGGGTGAAACATTTAGGCAACAAGGTCACTTCATGCCCACAGACTTTGTAAATCAGGGTCAGTGAGGAATAAAATGGTCAATATATACTCAGACCAAAATAAAAGCTGAATTCAAGCTAATGTTCTATTAAAATGAAGCAACAGTAATCAGTCGATAGAAGCTCAACCTCTAGTAGCACTACCTGCAGAAAATAATTCTTGATTTGGAAAATGACAAGGCAGCATTTACAGGAAACAGAGATCTTGTGTTACTATTGCAACACAAGACTACAACCCCCCCTTTGAACAGTCAGCTGATGCCAGCAACCATTTTCCAGTTGCCTTCATTTCTCCTTCCCTGTTCTCTCAAGCTGATGTCCATGGTGATTTAGTATTTCTGAATGTCAGACTTTGCCACCTGATCACAAAATTAAGACTAATTTTTTCCCCACATAAAAGCATAAAGCTTTCCCAGAGGCCTTTGCATTACAGACTGACAGGCACAGCAAAAATAATCTGCAGTACTTCTGGTAGTTCAGAGACCTGTAGATTCTGGTCTCACTTCACATATTCTTACATAGAAAATGATAAAACGTAGGTATTATTAAATGTTTATATTTGCTGGTCATTGAAAAGGCCTTTGAAAGTACCACACAGAGAAGGCAAACATTCAGCTGCTGCAGATCTGCACAGTGCAGAAGTCAGCAAAATACAGCACAACTTACAACATACTGAAGATCTTCCTCAGTTACTCAAACTTACACTTGCAAATGCCAGTTTGTATCTGGCATGTTCTTGCTAATAAATCACTTCTAGCAGTCTATCAGCAGGTTTTCCTATTTTTCCACCCCCTCTCCACTTCACCAAGTGGAATTAGCATTTGAAATACCATGCTAGATCAAATAGCCAGTGTACTTAGCTGAAGTATTGCATTACAATGAATAAAACGATCACCAAATTGCTTTTATGCAAATTCTCTAAGGGAAGACAGTAAAATCTTAGGAAGAAAGACTTTACTTTCTTCCTAAGAAAGTCTATCACTTTGGGCAACTGCATGGAATGAATGGATCTTGACACATATGTGTCACATACTCCAATCTCACAGCTACCTGTAACACGAACAATATCATCCAGAATCCAGTCATGCAAGATTTCTTTCTTGCCTTTAAGTGAACGCCAAGGGTGATGACTGGAACACCCCATCTAAGGTAGAATTTTGTCACTGCCTACAGGAATAGGAAGCGCATTTGGTGTGCCATCAGGATATTCAACTGCAAGACAACCGCGGGGCTCTTCAGCCACGGATGGGCTGCAGTGAGAAGCCCGCAGCAACATTCCTGTTCCATAACCCTGCTGCTCGCTCTCAGCTGGGCTGCGGTCAAGGCACTGAAAGATTCAGATCCACCCACTCAAGATGGTGGGATGACCTGGCACTGGAACCCAGCCGCTATCACCCCATTCCTTTTCTGTAAGGAATTCTGGCGTAACGCTAAAGCATCTCACTGGGCGTCTTCGACGAGCGCTCAGCAGGTTTTTCATTCAGGGGCTGCTTCGCTTTCCAGGTCTCTTTTCCCTGCGAAGCGGAGCGAGGAGGCGCATGGCCGCCTCCAGCGGGCCGTCCTGCCGGGACACGGCTCCATGAAGGTCAGCTGCCCAGGGCCCCGGCGACACCCGCTCCGCAGAGCCGGGGGCCGCGCTTCCTCCGGGAGCGGCTCCACGGGGAGACCGCGTCCTTCCCGGGCAGGGTCCAAGCGGGGCGGGATGAGGCGAGAGCCGAGCCCTCCTTCACCGCAGAGGAGGGCGACCCCCGGGCGCAGCTCGGGAGAGGCGGAGGCAGCGGTGCGCGGCAGGGGGAGAGGGGGCAGCGCGTCTCACCTGGGCCGGCCCGGCGCGCCCGAATCCGCCCGAGTCGCTCCGGCGGCGGCAAAGGAGGCGCTGGATCAGCTGACGCCGGGCCCCGCGCGCATGCGCCGCGCCGCACACCGGAAGCGCCGGGCGCGAGCCGTGCCCAACTCCGGGCGGAGCTTGTCCCGTTCGGCCCGGGCCGCTTCCGCGCAGGAGCGCGCCGGGCGCGGCGGGGTGCGCTGATTGGTCGTTCTGCGTCACGTGACGGCATCCGCGCCCCGCCCCCGAGACACGCGGGGCCTCCCCATCCTCCCCCGCCCAGCGGGGCGCGGCGCGTGCGCGGCGGGGGCGCGCGGGAGGGGCGGGGCGGGGCGGGCGGGTCATGGCGGGCGGGGCGGGGGCGCGCGCGCGGCGTGAGGTGAGGGGTCACGGGGCGGGGCGGGGCGGGCGGAGGCCCATGTGGAGCGGGAGTGGGATCAAGATCAAGATCGGGATCGGGATCAGGATTGGGATCGGGATCAGGAGGAGACTGAGCCGCCCGCGCTGAGCACGGAGAGGCCGGAGCCGCACCCGCACCGCCGGGCCCTGGACGCAGCCAGCGCGGACGCCGGGCAGGCCGCGGACGCACCATGAAGGGGTGAGTGCGGGGCTCGGCCCGGCCCGGGGCCGCCCGGGAGGGGAGCGGGCAGCGGGGCGGGCCCGGGAGGCGCGGGAGGCGCGGGAGGCGGAGAGGGCCGAGCGGTGCCGCCGCCTCAGAGCCCGGGGGGTGTTGCTGCGTCCCTCCCGCCCTCTGGGAAAGGCGGGCGGGTGCCGGGGAGTCCCTCCGGGAGAGAAGAGCCGGCGGTGCCGCCGCTGGCGCCCTTTGCGCTGAGCAGGAGCTGCCCGCGGGGCTCCCGCCCGTCTCGATGGTGCCGCCGCCGGAGCGAGGATTGTCCGCGCTCAGCCCCGCGCTGGAGCGGGCGGGACGCGGCGGCCGCTCGTGCTCGGGGCGATCCCGCCCTGCGGGGTCTGGCGATCTGCAGAGCGGGCGGGGACGCCGGCCGAGCTGTCTGGTCCTTGTCTGGCGGTAGCAAAGAAGCGCCGCTCACTCTGGGCGAAAAATCTGCCAGCCTCGGATGTGTGTGGTTTTGCAGTGCTATTGTGTGTAACATCCTCTTAGCACTTTTGTTGGTTTTTCTAAGTCTTTAATTGCTACGCGGAGGCTGTACAGCGTGGATGGATGACAGACGAGCTGTGTTCTGTGTCATGTTTCTCTAGCACACCCGCTGCTTTGGGCCTGACATCGCTTCTCTCTGTCTCCTGAAAACCAGAGATTTCAAATCTGGTTGGCTGCAAACACTGATTTCCTTCTCAGTGGGGGCGATGAGGTGCCGGTTTTGCACAGGAGAGTGGAGGCCTTGACACTCACAGTTGTGCTTTGGTGTCAGATCACCTCCCTGACCTTGTCCAGGTCACTTTGGGACAGGTTTTTCAGTGTTGGCTAAACCACCTTATGTTTATTCATTTCAGCATCATTTGTGCTCCACAAAACGTGCTTGTTCCAGTTCTGTGCCTCAGTTTCTTCATAGGCACAAAGGAAGCTTTCCCCAGCTGTTTCTCAAAAGAGTATTAAACCAGTCCCCTTGGAACTGGTGTTATGCAATGATGGGTATTATTATTCCAGTTTGGCAGCTTAAGGCAGGGTGAATGGAAGCTGAATCACTTAAGCTTTTACTAAGAAATGGTAAGGGGTTTAGCTTATTAGCAATAGGGGCGAGGTCATACAAGACTGCCTGATAACAGACTCTTAGCTGGTTCTTACAGCGTGTAAGCAGCTTCAGGGATGAGGGGCTTGCAGGTGTCTGTAGAAAGAGGTTCAGGGATGATTGCAAATGAACAAACTCTCAGGTGACATAAAACAGGTGTGTTTGGGGTACTGGACCACCCTTTTTCCAGCTGCAGCAGCCTACATAAAACAGGCCCCCCCCCACTCTTAGTCACCCTGGAATGAGGATGGTGGAGTTTGCGGGAAGAGCAGCAGAAGGATCAGCTAGGATGAGGTAGCAGTTGACGGGATCCTCGTTCCACAGTGTTCCCGACAGAACTGGGTTTCCTTTTATCCTTTGTTGACCTCTTTGCTGTTTGCTCCAGCTCAGCTGTGCTTTGGTTGTGTGTCAGGTGTGGGATGGGGTTACTGGGACCTGGATGTGTGAACGGGAAAGCGGCCCAGGAGTGCCGGGCTGGAGCTGTGGGGATCTCCTGGCAAGGCATGGCCAGAACTGTCTCAGTGCTCAGTGCTCCCCGGGGGACTGAACAGGCTTTGCTTGCACTGATCAGGACTTTTAATTTCATGGGCTTTTTTTACTTCGTGTAACTTTTTTTTTTAAAAAATCAAAAGCTATGGAGAAAAAACCTGCATACCACTCTTGTGCTTCTAGAGCACCAAACTTCATTTCTGTTACTTTGCTTTTTCTTACAGGCAGCTTTATTTCTGGTTCAACTTCGGGGCTTACTGCTTTGGGTTCTGTACTTGGTATTTCTGCTCTTCTGGTACTCTTTCATCTCTTTGAAGAGGAGCGTAGTCCTGTCTTGCCAAAAACACTGTTAGCACCACACAGCAAGTTCTGGTGCAGAATAAATTCATATTCCTGTGCAGATTCTCATATTGAATCCAGGTGTTCTCTAGAAATTCAGAGAGAGACAAATATGTTAACAGAGCTCAAATTGAAAAATAACTCCATTTAGATACAATGAGACTCAAAGGACTAGGGAATAGTTCAAAAGGAGTGTGTAAATTACACAGGAGTACTTTGGAACAAATCCAAATTGTTTTTTAAGTTACAAAGATCGGTGAAGATCCGTAAAGTACAAGTAGTGTCAAAAGATGGGTCCAAAAATAGATCTAAAGCCTCAACTCCCAGGATACAGAAACTGATGGGCTTGAAGGGATTTGGTTTGTCTTCAGTATTGAGTCCAAAACTGTGGACAAGTCCTTCTGAACGAACTGACTCCATCTGACTGTTTTTTCTGGGAACGTATGTGCTGCATTGTAACACACACCGCAAAATGCAGAGATGATTTTGGAAGCGCTTAGAGCAGCTGATGTTTTATCAGCTGTCATTATGAAGAGTCCACTTTGGCAGAGAAAGAATTAAAAAAGAAACGATCCAGTTCATTGGCATGAAATTTCAGATCTAAAAGACTGTGTAGTCAACGTATGTTGCTGCAGCCTTCTTTCTTAGCTCTGTGAATTCGAAATAGCACATAGATGTGTGTTCACAATGCATAGCAGGTTGTAGTGTCTCTGTCATCAGGGTATTTGAGGTTCTGTGGCCTCTTCTACCTAGGGTGTCTGGTTTCAGAAATAGCAGATTTTTGTGCTTTCTCAGTTGCTTGCAATTTTGTGGGTTATCTCTTACTTGATGTTAAACACCCTCTTCTGAACTGGGAACTGTTATTAGTTTCCACCTGGTTTTGTGAGACTTGGCTTTATGTTCGCTCTATCCTCACCTTTTGAATAATTTTAATAGGTTAGAGTCTCATGTTTCCCTTTTTTCTTAAATGTGACTTGAAAAACTGAGGTTATTCACTGTTCTATTAGTGATCCTTGTGGTTCTCTAGACAATAAATTTTCATTTCTTACATATTATTATTGTTAGTTCTTGAATTTGAAAATCTGTTTTAGAACTGTGTTTGCATGAGGAAAAATACCAGTGGAAGGGACTCAAGTTCCACTGTCTATCGTAATCTGGCTTTTTTTATAGAGCAGATGTTAATAATACTCCCTGCACTTTGCCGTTTTCATGGTGTTGATTCACTTGTTGCCCAGTGGTTTTGTGTTTTCATTACAGTTGTGATGCTGCTGGTTTTAAGGAGGGAAAACTGAAAGTCTTTCATTGATTCTTAAGCATTTGCTGATTGCTGTCTGTGACATTTGGTATCTTAAAGCAAGAGTGCACTTCTGACTTGTTTCAGTTCAGAGGAAACCTATGAAAATAAGGCATCCAGCCTTTCCCTGATGGCCTTCCCTAAAAATCACATTACATGAGGCTATTGCAGGACCTGTGTGCTCCTTTGTGTGCTTGTACCTGCTGTGACCAGGACTGTCACATCCATGGAGCCGGTGGTGCATGTTACAAGCAGGGCCCAGCGCCTGTGATCCTGTGCATGTGTTATTTTGTGACATTGACCAAATCCCTCTCCAGTTTTGATGGGAAACACTTGGGAGATTGGCATGCAGCAGCACACCTGGAGCCATATGGTGGAAAACTGGTTGAAACAGGGAGTAAGTAGAATGCTGTGTGTTAAACCACCCTTAGAAAGAAGCGTGCACTACTTTTGGATAAGACACTCCTAGGAGGTTGCCTCTCAACTTTGTCATGTTTGCAGCTGAGTCTAAGGTTTTGTAGTTCCTCAGGGTCCTCCTGACTTGCTGTGGAAGAGTCTTACAGGCTCCATCCTCCACAACAGGTGCCCCAGAGAACTTCCAACCCTGAGACTTTGCAGGCTTGTGCTGCTCTGGCTGCCTCTGTAGGAGAGACATCAAAACTGGGGGGTACTGAACATAGCAGAAAAATAACTATATTGTTTCTGAAGCGTGGGGAGTCATGATGGGTAAGCTCTGATACCTCTGCTTGTTTTTGCGCAGATTCAAGGAGTAAACCTTTCCAGGTCCTGAAGATGGTCATGTTTCTGAGGAGAGCAGGGAGGGATTGTTCTGTCCTGAGTTAGTGCGACAGAGTTTGTGCCGAGCTGCTGAATCGTTTCCGTTTGCTCGGCACAGTGCTAAGCTTAACATACATGGGAGGAAGTTCCAAGTTTATGAGAAAACTGCTGAATGGTCATATGCAGTGGAGGCAGGACAAAAAAGGTAATTGAGCTTGAAAATCACTATTTTTAGACCTTTTCTGAACCTAGAGATGTCCAAGTGTGAACTGTAGTCCACATTTATTTTCATGGATGGTAAATTCAGACCTTGCCTATATGCAAGCTTGCAAATGGCTTAACAGCTTCTAAATGAGTTTATAAAAAACTCAGTGCAGTTTATTATAGGTACTTCAACCTGATTTATAACTCTGACCACTCTGAGTTTAATTCCATAACCAGATTAAGACATTCCACGAAGTAGGAAGGATTGGGAGGGTAGGAAGGTAGCAGAGGGGTTGTAGCCATTTTACTGAAGCACTTTGGAACCCAGTCTTGTGTTTTGAGTACTGTTTGACCATTTGGTTCTTTCTGCATGTAGATGTGGCTTGGTAGTTTAGGACATTTCTGTGAAAAATGTTGTAGCATTAGTTAATCACCAAATGCCACAGACTCTGCTGCCATCTCCTGAGGACAAGAAATGATGCATCTTCCTTTGCCACACTAAATCTCTTTTAAAATGGGGAATAATGGGTGATGGTTCAGCCAGAAAAGCACTTTAATCGAAGTGGAAATCTTTCAGAACTTGAAGAGCCTGCCCACTTGGCAAGCATTAGAAGTATCCAGACCAATAATATGAGAAGGTGCTAAATATTTTTATCCAGAAGCAGAAAGAACATAAGAAGTTGGATCTTTATGTTTGTTTGGGAATTGATAAGAGAGAAGTGCACTACTTCCTTGCATCCCTCTTGCTGTGAGGCAAGCAATGTCAGGATTACTTTCTACTCCTGGCTGGAAAAGGGAAAGGGAAGAAGTGACCCATGCGGGAGTTAGTTGTAAAGCAGCAGAAGTTTGTCAGGAGGGAGTTTGAGGCAGGGAAGCCAGGGAGGGGTAAGAGAGGGTCTGTGTACAGAAGAATCCCAAGGAGACTCTTGGCCTTGAAGACCTGGAGCAGAGAGGCACAGCACTGAAATGGGGTAACTATGTATTTGTGTCAAAGTGTCTTGAATTAATTCATTATAAGAATGAAATTATACGTTAGGGTTTATTGAAAATAGAGCCAGAACCATTTCCACTGTCACTAGGTGACTAAGATTAAGATATTTGGCTTCTCCTGGGGACAGAGTATTTCTTTCTTTAATTAATTGATAATACTGTGCTTGATAGTAAGAGCTTCATGCATGAAGTACTTCCTGAGCTCACTTGGCCTTTCTTCTCCCTCTCCCTGTTGTTTTCCAGGCTCCATGTGATTTTTGGCCCTTAGCAGACTAGAATCAATAACCCTGAAAAAAAATTCTGATTTCCACCATCTGAGCACTGTATTTATGTTCTCTTGAGAGTATGTGATGAGCCCCAGGCAGCAGCTGAGGGCTTGTGAAAGTTTTCTCTACATGGCACTTGGAATTTCCAGGAAAAATCACAAATTAGGTTAAAAATTGCAGTTAAAGGAGATTTATTTGGTTTTAGATCTTTGGCACAAATTTTTATTTGAGAACAATTCATTTTTAGTGAAAATTAGGAAAGGGACAGGGAGGAAAATGATTGTTGCCTTAGAAGTGTTTTTAAGGTAGGCACATAAAACTGATAGCACATTCAGTTAATTTTGCACAGTATGTTATTAATACAGTGTGTGATTTGAACACCTGGCAAAACCCAATTCTGGGACTGAAATCCAAAGTATAGGTAGGAAACCCACAATAAACTGACATTTTTTTTCCGCTTTTCTAATGGACAAAGACATTTGTAAAGAAATTTTCAGTGACCTATAGAAATAGTTTGTGTGAAGCAGAAAATTTATTTTCTCCTGATATATCAATTCTGTAGTTTCTTACCTGTGTACATACAAGGAGTGCCCTCAAGCTGTGTTTAGGTAAATCAGGTACTTTGTAAGCATAACTTCTGTTTTGAATTTGAAGGCAAGCCTCTGTTCTTACCTGATGATCATCAGGTACTTCATGAGCACTAATTAGCAAAGGGTTATGATCTTCTGGGAGGCAAGTGATTGTGAGATCTGGGGACACTGAGGGTGTGGAAAGGAGCAGTTATCTATAAGGTGTCTCAGGATATAATTAGTGGAGGCACAAAACTAATTTTGAGGGAACCTGTTTCAAAATAGTGAAGTACATCTGCCTAGCAATCGTGGATCAAAATCAATGTTCTTGTAAGCTTACTTGACTAGTAAGGAAAAGTGGTTAGAGCAACAACAAAGAGTTGGGATTTCTGGCAGCTCTTTATCTGCTGTATGATTGCAGACAAGTTGTTTCATCTGATATTGATGTACCTGGGATAGGCTGATGAAATATTTAGGCCTTAACCTTGTGAGGTGCTCTGGAGCAGCAGAATTTTCTGGACAGCTAAGTGATGTCTGCTTTTCTGTTCTAGATCAGCTACATTTATTTTTGCTGTTTTAGAGTTTGAAAATTCTGTCAGCTGGGCATAGTGATTCCCGCTCTTTGTATCCATCTGCAGAATGGGATAGCTTACAATTTTCTTGGGAAAGTTTATTTTTCACTTGAAGATTTGAGACCTAGACATGTTTCAGCTGGAAAAACTATGAGGCTGTTGTAGCATAAGTTTGCTTCTTCTGGCCAGTCTTTTGTATGTGGTCAGGTTTTCTAAATTGAAGCAGAACAAATTATATGATATCCAGATATAATGAAAAAAACGTGGCTGTAATGTGCTGTGATTTTTTTTTCCCCCCTTTTTTTTGTGATGAAAGGAGAGGCAGCTAGGGTCTGATGTGTGTCTTGGGGAATTGTGATGCACGAAACCTATTCACAGTGAGATCCAGCAGACTTGCAGGTCTTGAATGAAGTCTTTTGTTAAATCTGATTCTAAAATCTGATTCTAAAATTGCTTCGTACCTCCAGCAGGGTATCGAGTGTCATGCAATACATGTTTTCAGCAGTAAGCAGGACTAAAGAAGATCAGGGGTCTCAGAGCAAATTGGTAAGACTTTTTGCATGCTAGGTTTGTACTTATCCTTCTGTTTTCTGACAAGTGAAGCAGAGTAGATATGCAGCCCACATCTTTGAGATAATTGAAAACATTCTGGTCTGCCCACAAGAACTAGACTAACTTATGTGTGTAGCAAGGCAGCTCATCTATTAAAAAAACAAACAAACAAACAAACAAAAAACCCCAAACAAACCCAATCAAAAAACCCCACAAAAATCCCAACAACTCCAGACCCCCAAACACTAGAGAGGCTCTTTTGGCCTTAGAGTAGTATCTAAGCAGAGCCACACCCTTCAGGTCCAAGGCCTTCCTAGTTCTGGTTTGGTTTTATTTTATGAGTGGATTATCCTGTCTAGACTCCTGCTTTGACTTGGAAGCCAAAATAGAAGCAATAAAGCTAGCTGGCCACTTAGCAGGTGACAAACCTTCTCTGAAGTCCTCTTAATTTGTTAGGGCCCATTTCTCTGTGCTGCCTCTCCTGATTTACTCCTCAGTAAGTTTTGCAAGTGTCAGATACAGCTCTGCTAAATTTAGCCCGCCAGATGCCTTCAATAAGCCTGAGCCCAGCTATCGGTTACGTGGAGAACTGTTCCAGTCAGGCACATCCCCCTGGAGAGAGACTTGCACTGTTTAAAGTTGAATGAGACTGAGATTCTTACAGCATTAAGAAACTCGAAATTCACCCTTTTTCTCCCTGATGTTGGCTCTAAACTAGTGTTTAGCACTTGGCATTCCCAGGGAGTGAATTTGTGTTTCCTCTTAAACTGTAGCTGGAATTTGGCTGCCTCTTGAGCAGTCATTCTGGACAGCAGGTCTCCTTTGATATATGTTGAGCAGTGAAAGGCGGTCCTATCATAAGTAACACTAATGTCTGTGTAGCCTGTGTTACTTCTACCAGTATCAGTGTAAGACATTGTAGGAAAAACAGACTCTTCCAGTCACAGCCCTGTAAGCTGCAGGTGGAGCAATGCAACTGCAGCAGGACTAGTGAGATTGCATTTAGTCCTACAAAACGTGTGAGGCTTTTTCTAGCCAATGCCTGGAGGGTCTTAGGACACTGGCATGCAAGAGCAGGAGTGTTAATGCCAATGTTCTGGGCACACATCCAGTTCCAGGAAGTGGTGCCTGTCACCTCACTGAAGTCACACTTCTGTTCAGATTTGGTGGCTCACTCTTCACTTCCGCTCTTACATTGCTGGGCAGTGTTGCTGTGCCCTTTGAACAGATAGCAGCCTATGTTCCAGGAACCAATTCCCTTTACTAGTGAATTCTCCAAGTGTTTTTTTCCCCAGTCACCAAGTCATGGAATGTAGCAATTGTGAAAAACGCACATGTAGTCCTAGAACGTGTCAGGAAAATGCTTCCAGTACTGACAGGGAAAACTTACTGCCATTGGACAAGACAGTGTTTGGGCTGCTGTAAGCAGTTTTGGTTAGCCATGTTTAAGGAAAGTCACCTTTAATCAGAAGAAATGTAAGGAAGAGCTAGTATGACAATAGTAGGAATTAAGAGCCAGTCTTACAGGAAGAGACCAGGAGTTGGCTTTAGTTAGAAGAAAGGTATGGAAAGATCATGATTAACTCTCTGAAAAGGCCTGTGCAGTGGTACCCATCATCTCCAGACAGCATAGAGGTACATTTGAGTACACTGGAATAATTAACTGAGAATAACAGTAGCTTGGGAACAGCCTTACAATGGAAGGTGTTTAAATGGTTGGTATTTCACTGAAGAAAGTGTATGGGTCTGTAGAACACTGTAGTAGTAAGAGCTGACCTGATAAGCTGGGAGTCTCTCATTCCTCTATGCTAAAAACAATTGCTTGGGACGGGGTGATTGGCTTGTCTCAGAAGCTTTGACATCTACAATGGAGTACAGCTGACTATTGCATCCTCCATGGAGTGCCATTTGAGCTGTAGGGTGCCAACAGTAAGTGTGGATCTTCTTGGGAATATTAGCGGCATCACAGAGTCAAATAATTTGTTATGGAAGGGCCTGTCCCTTCTGGGCACTTCAGGTTCTTTACACATCTTTATGTTCTCCCATATGCTTATTTGAGCTTGTAATTTATTTTTTTTCTTCACAACAGCAGAAGATAAGTGTTTCTGGTACATCTTCTACTAAGCTGGAATGCACAGGACTGGCCTAGTCAGATCTTAGCTGACAAAGTAAACTTACTTAAGTTACTGAATTGGCTGAGACTTCACTTGAAAAAGCAGGTCTAGTTGTAAATAGCTGATAAAAACAAACAAGCTAACAACGACAAGGACTCCACAAAGCTGCTTGCTTTACTCTGGTGAAAAGGGAGTGATAATTTTAAGTCCTTTGTTACAGGTGCTTTTTCTTGGTTATTTGGAGTAGTTTTTTAAAGTCCTTAGGATCAAAGTGCACGTTGTTCCATGAATGATAAAGTGTAGCGGAATATCTCTGGACTGTGTTCACAGATGTACTGGATAATCTGCATCCCTGTCCTCCTCTTGAACAGTGCTTCCAGTTTAAACTGAGGTGAGCTGGCACTTCTGCTCAAGAGCCAAATTAGTTCTACCTATGACAACCTTTTTTCTCTTCTCTATGCTGGCAGAGGACTTGTGTGGTGAACCCAGTCAGGGGACTGATGTGGGTTAAAACTAAACTTTCCTTTTTTTGTCCAGATTAGATTTAATGGGTGCTGGTTCACCACATTGTTGCACAAACGTTTGTGCCAGCAAGAGGATGGAAATGAGTGGCTTGGGGACAGCAAGACTGCTGTTGAAAGCTTTCCCATGCTTTTACTCAAGGCTCTTTTGCCACACTGTCCTCAGGAAAAATGATGAATTCTCATTCTGTGGCTCTTCCTTTCCATGTTTTTATTTAATTTATGTATTAAATGGTTTTGTGCATAATAGATGTGGTGCTGATTGAATCAGCCAGTGCTGTACATTAAAGTAACTTATGGCTTGAGTACACGCTATTTAAATAGATCTATTTAGTGCATTGATTTATGCTTCCTGCAGTGTTTCTCACACCTCTTTCATATTATTCTCCAGGATAAGATACTGTCCCTGGTGCAGTTCTTGGGAGGACAAAGCAGATAGTGACAGAGCACAGGAGACAAGCAGCAGGAGATGGCAGGAGGCAGCAGTGAATGTGGCAAGTGGTGAGAGATAGAGGGGGGGGAAGTCCAGGGGCTTGAGGAAATGTGTCAGCAAGTGCCTTTTAGCCATGTACTGACAGAGCTCATTTCTCTGGCCTGATGCCAGCCTCAGAGGTGATGTCTTGGCTCAGCAGCTCCCAGCCTTAGACTCTGCTTCTGCATTTATTTATTTATTCTCTGAAACCTTGGTGAAGATCCATTTTCTGGCCATGGTCCCTTTCTTAGCCATCTTGTCTTGGCTGCCTGTGGTAGTGTATCTTTGTTCTGTTTCACTGTCACCATAAATATTTCATAGTTAATGTCTTCTAATGCCTGGTTTGTTTGATTAGTAACTAATCAATCTTAAAATAATATTAGAAAACACTACCTGGTAATAGTCTGTGTCAGGAATTTTTGCTCTAAAGAAGAGGTGATGTATAGCAAGTTTGTTGTGACTTCAGCAATACTGAAGCTTGGAACTACTGATACTTTTTTGTATCACAAGGTTAATAAGTATAGTGTTATTTGGACAAGAGGTCTGGACTTTCAGTAACTGAGTATGAATGTGAGGTTTCTTCCCTTACTGACCTCCTGCACTGCAGCTCATCTGACCTAGCTGGGCAGTTGAGACCTGCTCCCTTTGGTTTCTATTCTCATGCAGACTGCAGCAAAAGGGGCTCTTCAGTCTTCTTTTCCCTCCTAGTACAAGATACTGAGGTGCCCTACTCTAGCAAAACTCTTTTACAGATACAGATACACCCAGGAACTCAGAGTTTTATTCCTGCCCTTTGTGAGGAAAAGGCAGCAGCACTGCTGGCTGGAATCAGAACTTGCCTTCTGTGAGCCTGAAGAAGCTCTGCTGTGCTAGGCTGAGCAGTTGTGCCAAGCTGATCATAAAACAAGTACTACGGTTTCTCCACCATCTAATAACTGTGATTGCATGCTTGTTTACACTGCGACTACTTCTGTAATGGGAGAACATCATCCTTCTTAGCTCAGGACTTAATTTGTGTTGGAATATAATTCTCAAAGAGACTTGTGCAAATGGCCATACATGAAGAAAGGAATCTTGAGAGCAAACAGTGTCTTTACTGCTGTTTGGGCAGAAAGAAATCTGGCTGCCCATATCTATTCAGTAAAACAGGGCTGATATGAACCTAGAATTGTGTGCTTTTCTAATTCCGTGTGCATTGACTTTGTACCTGGCTACATATTCTGGTGACCATTTGGGAAAAGACTTTGATTATCTTGGTCTTTTTATTTTTCATTCTTGTAATCCTTGTTAAAACTGCTTGCACTCATCCAAGGGTAACTTAACTTTTCTTTTTCAATTTTTTAAGGTGGTGGGGTTTTTTTTGTTTGTGGTTTTTTGTTTGTTTGTTGGGGTTTTTTGTTTGGTTGGTTGGGGTTTTTTTGTTTGTTTTGTTTTGGGGTTTTTTTGGTTTGGTGTTTTTTTTTTAATTCTGTGTGTATAGTGTTTCTGTCAGGAAGTTAGTCTTAGAAAAGAGAGAAGCTTGTTCTGTTTCTTCTCGGTATAATTCAGTGTACTTTAAGGTTGTGGTTCTGCTCTCAGCAGGAAGAAAGATTTCAGTGATGATCAGAGTAGATGCAGATACCACCTTGAGAAGGGCACACTTGCATATTAACAGGCTTAATATTTTTGTTGAAGGCAGTACTGTTGGTTTTTAGAGACAGATGTCTAGTAATGACTTTGTCTAAGCAAAAGCTTTATATTGATAGGTGGTAAAATCAAGGCTGGCTTTGAAGCATGGATAAGGGCTTCAATTTCCTTGGTCTCTGTTCTAGCTTCCTGTTTCTCCCATATTTTCTTCAGGGTTTTTAATTTTTTTTTCTTGTGATCTTGATGATTAGAAGAGAAATGGTTGGGATAATGTTAAAGCTAATACTTCTACAGAGATCCATGTCCTTCTGTCTCCCACGCAGTAAAACCATAAAAGCATAAGCAAAATAACTAATCTTGGGTGTCCTTTACACTGTTGCAGTATGTCAGATGTTAAGCATGTTTTGATTTGTTCCAGTAGCCGGATCGAGCTGGGAGATGTGACGCCACACAACATTAAGCAGCTGAAGAGGCTAAACCAGGTCATTTTTCCTGTCAGCTACAATGACAAGTTCTACAAGGATGTACTGGAGGTTGGCGAGCTTGCCAAACTAGGTACAGATGTTCTTGCCAGTAATTGTGGGCTGTGGTGGCAGAAGTGGTCATCATTGCTATCCATAATGGTTTTGAATAGCAGCTCCTTCTATTTAGTTGTTTTACATCATGAAAAGTAACTGTTTAAGAACCTCAAAGCCACAGAGGGTCTGTGTCCTAAGTAGATGACATCCCACTGGGAATAGGCATGTTTTCTGTTCCAGAAGAAAACAGCTGTGCATTGCCAGTTTACCTCATTGATGTCATTGCTGGTTGGTGTGAACAGTGATAAGCAACCACTGTGTCAAAGCAGCACTGGTGACTTCATTCCAAGTGTGGGTCCCCCATATATGTCATTTTGTCTGGACAGGAGAATAAGCAAGAGGGGAAGGAGGGAAGAAGGAAGATACAGGGTGTAATGGAAGAGCTGTATGTGTAGTTTGAGACTTGTTACTGATGAGCCTTTGTTTCTCTCCCTGGCAGCCTATTTCAATGATATTGCAGTGGGAGCAGTGTGCTGTAGGGTGGATCACTCCCAGAACCAGAAGAGACTGTACATCATGACACTTGGATGCCTGGCACCCTACAGAAGGCTAGGAATAGGTAAGGAGGGTTTTCCTTTGTTTCTGAGGCATCAAAGAAACCAGATTGCTGCCCAGCTTTCTAAATGCTCTTTCAGATTTTTAACCAAGTTAGTGCACTTGACCCTAAAGATTTCTTCTTCTTTCCTCTTCTGGGAGAAAGAGTATGATTTATCATGTGCTCATTCTTTTTTGCCTTTCAGAAGAGAACCTTTTGTAGAAATTTTTAATTTAGAATTTCAGATCACTCTAATCTTAATCATAGTATCATACTGTGATGTAAATACTCTGCTTCTATGGATGTGAAAATTGTTGCAGAGAAAGATGAAATAATTTGTCAGAGATATGTAGCTGGTATGCAAGTCATATGTAAGTAGAACACAACAATTCTTCAATCCTTCATTGGTTCCTCCCTTCACTCTTCTAAATATAGGGGGTTTCTATTTATTTTGTCTTTATCACTACTGAATATTGCTGCTCAGGTGTAGTACCTGCTTTTTGTCTATACTGCATTTAGTTGTCTGTTCCACATTGCAAACCCACAGGACAGATTAATCAAGAACTATAGTAAGTAATCTGTTTGCTTTGACAAACTGGTTTGAAAAGATAACTTTATCTTAAATTATTTCACTAGGTCTTTAGTAGAAAAGCTTACCAGTGCTTTCGCTGCTTTATGCAATATTTTGACTGTACTTTGAGCTGAGTTTGAGACCTTGAAACTAGTATTAAAATAAGCTGATTTATACATATGTTTCTGGGCTGTTGTGATTTTTATTTCTTCTTCAAAGGAACAATGAATTTATTTGCCTTTCCTAGTTTTCACACTCTGTCATTTTAGTCTACTACAGTTAACCTGCCTCTCCTCGGGGAAGCATTTGGCTATGTACAGATTTAATTGTGCCCTTCTAGTTTTCTTAACTATCTCTTTATCTTTTGGCAGGAACTAAAATGTTGAATCATGTCTTAAACATCTGTGAAAAAGATGGCACTTTTGACAACATCTATCTGTAAGTAAATGAGTTACATTCGTGCATTTTCTGATGGATGATAGAGGTAGATATGGGAGCAAAGGGATGGAGATCTAAGTGTGGATTTAGTGTATATTTGAGTGGGATCATGGAACATCTTGTAAGTACTAGCAGGAAAGCCAGGAGTAATTTTCTGGGTTTGTTGTTGTAATGCTGAGAAAACTAAAAGTGTCCTTGCTTTAGGAAGAGTTCTGCAAATTTGCTGAACTTGAAAATAGTTTAGGGACAAAATGATGTTCAAGAGCAAAATTCCACTTTAAGACAAAAAAATTTTAGAAAGGATTTTATTTTTATCATACAAGGTCATCTTCAGAATGGAAAATACTGCAAGTTTTGATGCATTTGGTTTCTGTCTTTTATGACAGCACTCTGTGGGTTAGAATATCAGAGATGTTTACAAACACTCGAAGTTTACATTCAGTAATAAGACCCAACTGCTGTTCCCATTCTTGCACACTGCCAGGTCAGCTATTTGTGCAGCAACACAATAAACTAGATCAGTGCCCTGACCCAGCTGGGGAAGCTGTTTTCAGTTTTGTTTCTGGGTGTTGTTTTTTTGTTTTAGTGTGTTTCTGGGTTTTGGGAGTGGTTTTCTTGTGCTTTATTTTGTTGGATTTTTTTTTAAAAATCAGCTGCATATCTGCATAAGCACTTGGCGTGATGCGACAAGAGAACAAGCACTGGGGTAGAGGACAGTCACCCCAATAGTCCCTTTGGAATCAGAGTCTGAAATCCATAAATGCCAAAACTATGTTTTTCCTTTGCTGCTGGTTTCACACTTGTGCTTTTTCCTGTGCTTTGGAGTCTGTGTGGTTAGCAAGTGGGCTGATGAAGTTTTTGGCCTGACTGCTTCTCTGAGCCAATTCCTTTTTGTCCCTCACTGCCTTGGCCATCACACCAGGGCAGCACGATGCACTGCCAGAGACAGGCCCACAGCAGGTACAGCTTGGATGAACGTACACTGCCACAGAACTACACCCTGAGTACTTGCAAGGACTGTGTGGAAGATGCTTTGTGAGGAGTGTTTCATACCCTGATATTACTGTAAATGGAGTGACTTTCTCCTCAAACTTAGTCCACTTCTGGCATGGAGGTGCAGACTCTTCCACGTCCTCTACTGTTGTGGCTTTGTGCCATCTCTGTAAGAGGAACGTGTTTAAAGAGGTGTCTGAGTAAAACTGCTTTTAGCTCATTATTCCTGCTCTCCTGCCTCAGAAGAAGTAGTAATGGACTCTGAGATGCCTGCTAATGGGACAGGGGCTTTCTTTTTTCCTTTTGCATGTTACTTTGTGCACAGTGAAGGAACTGTTTCCTGGTTCTAACGCAAAAAAACCCCAAATCCTTCATAATCCTTCTTTACATTTCCCAGACTAAGGATTCTGGCTTGACCATAAATAGCCCCCAAAACTGGGCTCAAGTTCTTTTAGTGGCCCATTGATTTTATTACATTGTCTATTGCTTGTCCATCTTCTCTCTGAATGTATTATGCAGTTTAGGGCCAAATTTGATATCAGTGCCTAAATTTGTCATTATTATAAAGTTCCCTTTTAGCTTTTTGGTGCTTATTTAGCTTAACACTAAGATCTTTTGGTTCTGCTGTTGCTTCCACAGTCACTTTGGTTCTATGGTTATGCAGTGTGTTGTCATGACAAAGTGGTTCATGAACTTGTGCAGTGTCCACTGAATTTTGGGGATGTCTAATGAATGTCTTTTGTTGAGCTAAACATTTTTTCTTTCTTTCCTTTTTTTTTTTTTTTTTTTTTTTTTTTAATGAAACTTGTGCAAATAAGTGTCCTAGTCACTTAGGATAAAGAACTGATGGCTATTTGTTTTGGAGACCTTGAAGCACACTAGCAAAGTCTGTAAAACTCTAGGGGAAGTATATACAAGGGAAAAGGACATCATAAATCCATGGGACTTTTTTGTATTACAGCTTTTTGTGAGGAGAGAGGAGTAGTTAGAGTAGAGCAAGGTGTTAAAATCATATCAAACACCATTGCCAGTTGTGTGTTACAGTGTGTTGGGATCATTGCTGAGACAACCCCTCTGGTCACCTGCAAGGTATTACTACAGGAAATTAAAGTTGGCTTTACAATGAAACTCTGTTAAATATTTTTCCACTAAATATCTGCCATATTGCTTTACTGAGATGAAGAAAAATTGAAATTACTGAGGTAGTAATGCTTCAGAATCTCTCTGCTATTTTGTGTTCCTTGAAAGAGTTTTACTGGGGGAAAACATGTACTACTACTACTGAAAACCATGGGCCATCCAGGAGCTGAGTGTTAGCCCAGAACTGAATTGGGGAGACCAGCTCTTCCAGCATTGGATTTTCACTGCTGTTCCTGTCTTTATATAGACAGCTGGTTTTTTTGTCTTTGACCATGCTGAGTATGGAGGCAGAATACTGACCCCTGTCTCTCTATGCCCTTCTCTGTCCCAGGCATGTGCAGATCAGCAACGAATCTGCAATTGACTTCTATAGAAAGTTTGGCTTTGAGATCATCGAGACGAAGAAGAACTACTACAAGAGGATAGAGCCCGCAGATGCTCACGTGCTGCAGAAAAACCTCAAAGCCCCTTGTCTTGGCCAGAACGCAGACGTGCAAAAGACCGACAACTGAACAAAACCCCAGCGGACACTTTCTTGCACTTGCTTGTCGCCAAATAAGGAAAGAGAGGCCTCTCTTTTGTTTGTTTGTTTTGGTTTTGTTTTGGGTTTTTTTTTTTTTTTTTTTGGTTGGCTGATTTTTTGTTTTGTTTTACTACACCCCTTCATCTTAATTTTTTTTTTCTTGACCTCTCTCCAACAAAATCTAATGCTTCTTCCAAGGATTGTCCAATCACATTTGGGGTTGGTTTTGGATTTTTTTTTTTTTTGAGCTCTCATTTCTGGTGGGTTTGTTTTTTGGTTTGGTTGTTTTTATTTTTGTTTTTTGGGTTTTTTTCAGGGTGGGGGGGGCTTTTTTTTTTTTTTTTTTTTTTTTTGTGTTGAGGTGGGAAAAGGTGTGCAGATCTCTTTTGAGATGTGGAGGGCTTGAGCAGGTTATCCTGATGACAAGTTTCCTTCAGAATTATTCTTTCAGTAAGCAGAATGTAAACCCAATGGGGGGGGAAAAGGCATAGCAATATCTTGTCCTTTGACTCCTACATTATTGTGTTTTTTATAACCTACAGGGTACTTTACTCTCCCCCAACCTTTGAATGTTACTTCAGTACTTCCCACTCTTCCTTTTAATCCCCCCACCTCAAAAAAGTATATTTAGTTCTTCCCAATATTTTTGAGTATGGCTTTTTCCTCCATCTTTTGCTGAGAAGGTTGGGCTACTTTACCATACCTTTTCGTTCTGCCTGAGCTGATCTTTTTGAATGCTTTTTTTAAATACTCCTCACCCAAGCTGGTGCTACACTTAACTGACTGAGAGGAGGATTTAGAGTGGTCTTAGTTTTCTCTTTATTTTCATTTACCCAACTCCCAGCAGAGTTTTGCCAGAGTAAGAGCTAGATGTGGTGTTGGTAAGAATAACCTTGTAAACATACAAATCCTGAGGCAACACTCTTGCTTTAAAAATGGGTGAAATTCTGCAGGGCTCATTGAGAGTTAGTTTTATCTGTGTTGTTGGGATGGAAAAAGTGACTGTGACCACCTGACCAGCTTTGACGACATAAGGCAAGCACCTGTCTCCAGATAACTTTGTTACAGCTACTGAATCTGTGGTGACAGACGTAAGGGTTGAGGAAACCAGGCAGCAAGGGTAAGAAGGCAGACATGAATCTGACCCTAATCACATAGCTTTGCAGGGTCTCCTGGATTTGCTTGGGATTGGCTTGACTTGCTGTGTTTATGAGCTCCTTTGGAAGGAGGTGGTGAAGAACTGCGCGGTTTTGCTCCTTTGAAGATTCTTTTCCCCTTCCCCCGTTCAGTAGTAATAATGCAGTTCTCCTCTGGTGAGAGGGTGTTGGTGGAGCACCGGAGAAAGCAGCGTATATTAGAGCATTTTATGGGTTCGGAAAATAGGCTGGCTGGCTTCTTCCTAGTACTGTAACTTTGAGGCTACAGTAAGCTGTACTAAGCTCTGCTTTGCATCCTTTCATGCTTTGTTTGCGTGAATACCAGTGCTCCTTTCTAGGCACTGTTGCCAGCAATTTTATGTATGCCAATATAAATACCAACTTGAGCTTGGACTCTTCTCCAAGCATCTGGGAAAGTGCACTGAGCTGAGACAACACCAACCTGCCCCATTGCCCATGTAGATGCTGAACTGTATTCCTTTCCTGTTTGTTTTTTAAAGTTTAGATCTGCATCTTGAATTCTTCCTCTCTGAAAGCCTCCAACCTGTAGTGTGCATTGCAGCATACATCTGGTTAGTAGGTGCTGTCCAGTCATTAGAGGGTGACTTGGGAACCACGGATTCCAAACCGGGAATTGTGGTGAGGCAAGGAATGGCACCCCTCGCTGCATGTTAAGTGGTCTTTGATACTCCAGGGGTGACTATAGGAGCTGCTACACAATTACTCCTGCTTTGACAGAGGTGTGTAGCATTTGTTGGAGTGCATCTCGACAGACCTCCGCTGGAAAACGGCTACTTAATTTGCTGAGTTTGCACTAATGGAGTCTTGGAGATGGGCAGGTGGCCACCACCAGCCCGTCTGCATGGGCCGAGCACCTGTGTTTGCAACACTCGGTGGCAGACTCTGGCTAGAAAGATGCAAACGGTTCCCTTGGCCAGAGGCAGCCTTATTTTGACAAAAGCTTATTTTCAGTACAGCTAGGAGCTGCTCGTGGTGGTTATGTTGGCAGTTCAGCATCTTTCCAGAAGAGGATGTATCGAAGCACAATTAGCTTGTCATATGCCAACATAGTTTCCCTGGCCATCTGTAGACCAAACCAAGAGAAGTATGTGGAGGGAGAGAGACAGATAGTATTCTATTTGAGGATGTTCGTGCAGCACAGCTGTAACTCAGACCATAGCTGCCTCTGGTGCCAAGCAAAGTGCTCTTCATTCTTCTAGAACTAAGTGGTAAGTGTTCGGGTTCGGTAGATGGGTGTGGGGATATGAACTCTTAGGATTTGCTGTTGTCGTAGGCTTCCACAAATCAGTGTGTTTCACAGACAGTTTCTCTTCAGGTTTAAAAGTACAAGTCTGATGTCTGAACTTACTTGGATTAACCTTTGTTTCTGTCTCCTTTTGCTTTGGGCTGCCATCATTCTATGAATGTATCCATGAGAACAATTCTTAAAGCTCCTATTCCACAGCAGACCTGCCTCATTGTAACTTCTGATAAAATGTTTCATAGGAGGTGGAAGAGAGAATAAATCTAAGACTCCTTTTCCCAGGCTATTAATCCTGGAAAACAGTTGTTGAATCTTGAATACAAGGTTTAATCTGAATCTTAAGAAAACTTCCCAGTACATGGGTACGGGCAAGTGAAGCTCAGTAGTTCTGGATGACAAACAGTTGTATTTTCTTAGTCTATCAGTTGTGTTGAGTGAGGGAGGAGAGTGCTGTATCTTAGTGCTGTTCCCCAGAGACACTGACACTGTATGAAGTATGGGCTTACTGCAGAGAACTTCAGTTACTTTGATGGTTGCTGCAGGAGGACATCCTTCTAGCTTGAAAATAACAGCTTGGGAACAACTAAATTTTTCCAAAGTTGGGAGTTTCAGTGGGGGGAAAAAAAAAACCACCAGCACCTCCTGTTCTGGATGAAGATCTAGCAAGAAAAATGTATGTGACTAACAGCTTTAGAGTGTAAATTGTGTATATACAAGTTATTCCTGAATCTCTCCAACTGGCTTTGTCATACATTGGTTTAAGTATGAAGATAGTACATACAAAAAGACTCCTGCTTGAGGAAACCCTGGTACAGGAGAAAAAAAAGTCATCCAGAAGAGAGATCCCTCATTTTTGGGAGGGGGAACGGAGAGAATGTATTTAGTGTACACAGGCTGAGTTTACATGATGCAGCTAATGGTTAAACCTGCCAACTAAATATGACATACTTTTATAATTGAAACAAACTTACGCGATATTCTGTTAAATCTTGATGGTGCCCTGTGTCTAGTAAAAATTTGATCCCCCAAATTGTTTTATTCTCCCCCATGTTGTAATCCAGGGTCAGCTGCTATGCACAATGTCTGTGTTTTGTAAAGTGTTTGCTGACTTGGATGTTTCTTTTGAATCTGCAACTGCTTCCTGATTAATTTGGCTAAGACCACCCCTGGTCTCTTGAGTTAAGATTTAGTGAAAGGTATGCTGTATGCAGTTTACAGATGCATTCTCAATGTTACAAGTTAAGTTGCAGGGGGAGCAAATTCTTTACAATAAGATGGTCCATTTTTAATCTATATCATTGCCCTTGTTGTACATCAGGAGCATGTTTTTGTTTTTCTCAAACTCTTTAGAAATACCGTTCAGAATAAACGTGCACTATTTGAGTTACGTCATTTACAACTTGTCCTGTGCTTTTTTTTTGCTGTCCAGCTGTTTCCTTCTGAAATCAGATATAGACTATTCCTCAGATGTTTCATAATCTGTAACTCAGAAGATTTCTAACATGAACTGTGTGTTGGACTGCTGTGATGAATGCCAAGGGTGTCTGACAGCCATGCAGAGTGAGGTCCGTTTGTTTTCCCTAAAGTTGTGAGTCTTTCCTCAGAAATCCTCTGTCGCCTGGTGTAGGAGGAAGGAGAGGAAAAGGAACTGTTCTGTAACATTTTTGCACTGATTAGTGAGCATGTCTGGAAAGCAGACCAGGTGTCAAGAACTCTGGTTTGGGCTTTATAGGTTAAAAAGTTTAAAGTATTCAAATTAGCTGCTAGTTATTGCAAATCTTGACCACAGTCTTTGAAAAACTGTGTCCATACTTGTAAAAGTGACTGCTCTTAACATGCAGCATATACTCTTCCATACTGACTTCTCAGGAAGGTATTTAAGTAAAACTCAACTCTCTTAATTCCAGTCTCTTTCATTAAAGCCATTTTTGTCTGTAATTTTACTGTGCTGCTCTCTTGCTTTGAAGTTCCATTTATGAAGTGATGAAGTTGCACTCTGGCCCAGGTTCTGGAGGAAAAGAGATGCTTCCCTAAATTTTCTTTAGTGTATTCTATTCACTAAAGTAAGTTCCTCTGGAAAGTGCTTTATCAACAGATGGAGTTGCTGCATTCATTAGAATAACATGCAAAAGCAAAGCTCAGGCTCTGAAGCTTGTCTGTAGTCTTGAGTGGCTGCTTCCAGCCATCTTCCCTGACCTCTGCTAGAGGGCCTGGAAGGCACAGCTGGAAGTGAACTGCTACCAGACGTGCAGCCTTCATCACTCCAGCCTCACCAGCAGCTGCAGAGGCTGGAAAACCTTGGCTGTGCTTAAATTGTTGTGGCTGTTCTCCAAACCATTCGGCTTTTATTGTTTTGTGTTTCTTTCCTTCTCCTTCCCCATTCCAATTGCCTCTTAGAACAACCTGTCCAATATTAGATAACTGAGTTGTCCTTTACATGGAAACTACTCCTGAGCATTTATGTTGCCCTTTCGCAAAGCTGTGCTGGTTTTACAGGCATGCCCATTCTCCTCACTGCATTCAAAACTTGGGTATTTATGGCGCCTCTGTAATCAATCAAGGTGTGCTGTTACCTCTTACTTGTTAATGCTTAAAGACAGTTACCACACCAGCATCTAGTGAGCGAATGGTCAGTCATTTACTTCATATGGAACACTGGGATTGCTCTGTCATTTAATCAGCGCTCTGCCCATGAGGACATTATCCTCTGATCCTGCAGTATCTTAGATTACTTTAAAAAAATCCCTGTCCAAAAGCTCTTACGTGAAGTGCCTTTGAGAATCTACCAAACCAATCTTGTCCGGTGAGCATTGTGATCTGTTTCTGGCAATATTACTTTCCTTTCCATAGGGGTTCTCAAAATCTATTCAGCCCATCTAATCCAGATGCTTTGTAAGGGACAAATTACTTGCCTTATGTTCTTTTCTCTTGCCCCTAAAGAGGCATCAATTCAAACAGATAATGGAAAGGTTACTCTATCCCTCTCTTAATTCTGCCTTCTTTCCTCCTTCCCAGTGCTTTGACACTGTAAAAGCATTCAGCTTTGCTACCATTCTGCCTGAAGGCATTGTGGCACCACCAGCTGAAGCTCTCTAAACTGCTGACTTGCCAGCTTTCTTTCACTCCCTTGAATGTATGTGACCCGTAGTCCAAGAATCTCCTGCACTGGGAAAGATGCACTGACCTGTGTTCTGATTTCTTGTCGGCTGCTCTGTCACATCATACAGACCTAGGCCAGTCCCGTTCACGGAATTATTGAACCCAAATCTGCGCTACAGCCAAGAATTTAAAAAAAAAAAAAAAAGTTCAAAAAATTGCACTCAAGTTCTCGGTTAAGACTATATGCAATAAAGCTGCAAAACTTCTCCACTTGTCACAAGAACAGCAAGTTATTCAATGTAAGGCTTTCTTTTCTTCAAAGTATTTGTACAAAATACTTTGTACTTTGTATTTGTTTTCTTTTCACCATCTTGCCATATAATTGTAAATTTGTATTCTCCAAGAGAAAGAGGCTACTGCTACATAGCAGGTTCCTGTTGTATGTGATAGCAGCTGTGGCTTTTTGCCTGCTGCCGGATTTTTTGCCACAGTATTTCAGATATTTCACCCAGCACTGGTATTGACCATTTATGAACTCAAACACAGTATAGAGCACAAGAGTGTCAGAAGGTAAACTTGGTTTTGCTGCTTTGGATGGGGGTGTGCCTGTTTAGTGAAAATCTTCAGCAAAAAAAGCACACTACCCTTTAGAAGAGAAACCTTCCTCGGTTTATACTGGAATAAAATGATGGAGCAGTGGGATTTCGGATTTCGCTTGTCTTCCAGTTTGGTTGTGTCATATCAGAACAAAAGATGATGAAAAGCGAAAAAGTGCATTTACATTCCTACTTTACACTTTCAAGCTGGTATTTATAGTAACGTTAGAATTCCTCTGCAAAACCAGCTAGGGCCTCAATTTTCTTCACAGCTCGCAAATGGGCTTTTCACTTAATGTCAGCTGCAAGGTTATTTTGCAATTGGCAGCTACTCAAAATAAAAAAGTCTGGGTTATTTAACATCTGATTGCTGCTCTGACTCATTTGAGCAGCAGAAGCGTTCTTGGACACTGCTTCAGAAGCTTGTCCCTGCTCTATTATATTGTAAGAAGGCATATGGATACAAGATGCTTTCCCGGGGAAGCAGTCGAGGCTGGAACCGGGAACTGGCTTATTATGGAGGATAACTGAATTAGGCATTAGCAGGAGGTAAAAAGTAAGGTAGTGGGGAGTTCTTAATGATCCACAGCCCCTCACTTCGTGGATAAAACAACACTTTTCCTAAACTGTTTAACTCATGAGGAAGATGGATGGAGTGCCTTCTTCCCCAGAACTAAGCCTGGGCGCAGCGTGTGACAAAGTTAAGGAAAAATGTCTATTAAAGATCAGTCACAGCACAGAAGAGTCACAGGACCTGGCTGGGCTCCGTGAACAGCTCCATGTGGCCAATCTTTAGCCAGCCTTTCTGTTTGCTCTCCATTCCGTTCCAGAACGCTGACCGCCGAGGACGCAGAGCAGCGGTTCAGCGCATGAACGCTGTTCTGTACTGGTGAGGTCTCTGCTGTGCCCCGCGGGTCAGGTCGGCGAAGGGCAGCGCCCGGGTGATTCTCGCCCTGGCAGGACGGGATTGTTTCATCTGACAGCAACACACACAAAATAACACACGCTCCTTTCCCCATCACCTTTAGGATGATGCCGCGCAGAACCGACTCAAAACCACATTCCTCCCCGTCCCAGGGCGGCCGCTGCCCCTTTAAGAGTCGCCGCCCGCCCCTCCGCGCGCCTCTTCCCGCTGCGCTCATTGGCCGCCCGGGACGCCACTCCCCGCCAGTTCCTGTTTCGGCCACCTTACCTTGTTGACGCCAGTCTCTGCCTTCCTGCCCTCTGATTGGCCCGTACCGCCAATGTTTGTGGCGGCGATTGGCCCGCGCCCGTTCCGCCCCGCCCAGTTGAGGGCGAGCGACTCCCTCTCCGGCCTGGCCCTTGCTGATTGGTGGCGAGGGTTCGCCCCGCGCGCGGCGATTGGCTGCGGCGCGAACAGCAGGGTGGGCTGCGCGGGCGGGCATTGGCGCGGAGGCGGCGGCGGGGCAGGCGCGGGGTGTCCGCCCGGCGGAGGATGGTCCCGGCGCTGGGGCCGCCGCGCAGCGCGCCCGGCCAGACCGTGAGTGCCGGCGGCGGGACCGGGGACGGGGGCGGCAGCGGGAGGAGAGGGACCCGCCGCGGCTGCGGCGCCGGGGCCGGGGCGTCGCGCTGGGCCGGGGCCGCGTTCACCCCGGGATGCCGGCGGGGCCGGTGCCCCTTTGTCCGGCCCAGGTGTGCCCGGCCCGGCCCGGGCAGGGGTTCCGGGGCCGGGGCGCAGCTGCGGAGCGCGGGCGGCCCTTGGCGGTGCGCCCCTCGGGCGGTCGTGTCTGGCTGGCGGTGCCCGGGCTCTGCTCCGCAGGAGCTGTGCGGCTGCGGGGCTGCCCGTGCCAGGGCCGGGCTGAGGGAAAGTCGGGGCAGCAGCGGTGAAGGCTCGGAGAGCGGCGTGTTTGGACCGCTTCGTGGACGTGGTGCTGGGAGACAATTGAGCGTGAGGCGCCGTTCGGGGAGTTTGCTGCGGAGGCAGCGAGAGGTGGGCACTGCGCCTCAGCCTGGCGTCTCGGCGGCGCGGCCCGCGGTCCTCCGTGCGTGGCGGCGGCGTGCCCGTGCCGAGTGACACCCCGGCGGGTGTGTTCGGTCCGCTTCAGAGGGTGATGTGCGGCGGGGACGGCTTCTTAAATTAGGGCTCGGTCTCTCGCAGCTAACGTTTCTCGTTGGGCGTGTTTATAACCTTGGTCTCCTAAGTCTGATGGATGTGTGGGTCTGTTCCTTCTATTCCTGCTAATTTTAGCTCTCTGGCCAATTTCAGTCGAATTTGCCAGCAGCAGAGGCTTTAAAGAGTCGGAAGGCTTCAGCTTCCTGGAAATCAACATTGACAAACACAGAAGGGTTTGTAACTCGCAGTTTCTGCTCACACTGAGGGCAGGGCACCCAAAGTGCAGCTCCCTGTGACAGCACAAATGAACTGAGTCCATTGACATAGTTATAGTTAGACATAGCTGTGGCACATGATGCCCATTGTCCAGGGAAGTCTGTAGGGGAAAATTGGAAGTAAGGCGAAGGAAAAGGGAATAGCGATGTGTTGAATTTCTGCCCATAAGTACAAAAATCACAAAACTGTATTTTTGCTTTTCACATAAATAGCTTGGACTTCTATTAGACTTCATTTAGACATGCAATTATTAAGTACTTGTAGCAGAGATAATGATGGCACAGTTAAGCATCCAGAAGTCAGGTAATGTAACAGCTTGTTTTAGAGGCATGATTTTAGCTTTACTTTTAATATACAAGTCATTGGGACCATCTTACTGATATGGTGTTACATAGCACTTTATCCAACTGCAGAGCTTAGTTTGTTGCTCGTGAATTCTGTGCAGTAATCAGACAAATGGAAAGAAAGAAACTTCCTATGAGTAAATACTTATTGTTATAAAGATTTAGAACTTTCAATTTTTGATTTTCAATTAGTGCCGTAGCAATAAATCATAGGTACATTTTGGGGTTAAATACATTTGACAACTGAAAATTTGTTTGCCACTTAATGGGAAATAAGCTTAGAAAAAGGATCGTGTAATAAGCATGATTTTTAAGGTGCTTGTATTCAAAATACCGTGTCAGGTATGTGAAACAGTACAAGAACATTGCAAATTTTGAAGTGTTTGGAAATTACTTATTCCCTTAGAGACTTACTTATTCCCTTAGGTTATGGATACACGGGAAGATTTTAACGGAGTAGATGAAAAGTGGTGGTGGATCCTGGAGGAGTCTGACAGCTGCAAAAAGATAATTAGGATGTAAGTTTTTGATAGTGGCTTTGCTGCTTTGGTGCCTGGTGTTTCCAGTAGTGTTCTGAGGAGCTGGCCGGGGACAGACTGAAGTGACTGTCACTCGAGTGGCTCTGTGACATATGCCTGGCCCACGCCTGCTGTGTGCATTGCGGACTCCGTTTGCAGCTGAAGTTTAGCTGTATTCTGAAATGTCAAAGACATCTTGAGAACAAAAAGGCAAAGAGACTGTGAATGTGTTCTGCTGGCTGAGCTGCTCCAGCTGTTTTTCATCTCAGCTCTTAGGTGAATGTAGGGAATGCTCCTGACTCTTTAGGCAGTATGTACTTTTTTGAGCATTGTTTGGTTGTTGATGGTTTCTCCCCACGTTGTAAGAACACCTTTGGCTTCCACATATTGAAGTATAATAAAGTAGGCTACGGAGAGATTGGGGATGGTGCATTCCAAATATTTAAGCATGCTTTTAATTTGCAAAATGCCTTGATACAAAGTGTGACATTTTAACCAAGCATGTCCCACTTTGATGTGAATTAATACAGTGTATGAGTTGAAGCTGGATGCTGTAGAAAGGAATAGATATGCGAGGAAGTCAGGGGCTGGGACGTGCTGGATTTGACCAGAGCCATTCTGTAGTTTAACTTTTTGTAATAGTGCATTTTAAGGTCTTAAAAATAACTTTGTGTGTGACATCTGGCTGGGGGAGGTATAAGAAGCATAGCATTTGGTATGAAGGGTTTCCCAATGAGTCAGGGTTGGCTGTGTCATGAGAACTTATAAAAAATACCACAAAGTCTGTGCCACTTTGAAGGACAGTGATACCTTTCAAAATAGGAAAACATGTTCCTAGGGGATTTAATTTGATTAAAGGAATCACAAACACATCTGAGATGAGGAGTTATAAAATGACTGGCAATACTGTGGATGGACAACTTCTTCAGAGCCCTGAGATTTATAACTGGAGTTGTTATGAAAAGATCAGGAATGTTAAAGCTGTTAGATGGTGTGCATGCACACATTTACACATCCATTTTCATTTAAAAACCTGGGTTGTATGCACAGCTTCACTGGCATTTTCATCAGGGACATGGCTCAGCAGTGTTATTTTATTGAAAACTGTGTCATCTGAAACTCTGGGCTGTGATATGTATTCAGTTTTAAGCGGGGGGAATGTTCAAGCAGTGTTCAAATTATTTCAGATTACAGTAAAACATGTAAAGGTCTCAACTCCTTCATTAGGAAATGTTGTGAGTGCCCGGTTTATGTAATGCTGACCTAACTTGCTGTTTAAAATACAATTCCAGCTTTTATGTGTGGATATATTGTGTTCAAAGTGTACTTTGCTTTGCTACCTTACCAGTGTAGGGCTGTTGTCATGCTTAGTGTAAGCCCTACACTGGTAAGGTAGCAAAGCAAAGTACAAAGACAAAACGAACCACTGAGAGTAAGTGGTTCTGCTGTATGCACAAGATTGACAAATTGTGTGTAAACTGGGTTTGTTTCCTGTATGAAAAGCTATGGCTTTAGTCCTCTAAGGTGAATGAGTTACTTTTGCAACCACAACTTATGATAACAATCTCTTACATCAGCCACGCTGGGTGCCATTGTGATTCAGATAAGAAGAAACTACTAGGCTGCTAAAAATGTTCCATGCTTCCTGGTAACAAGTGCTTTTCTCACTTGGTTACCTGATTTTCTGTTGGATTAACTGACCAACGTGAAAACCATGAATTGAAATCAGCTCCATCTAAAAACACATCTCAGTCATGCCAGTATTCTGATAGCTGAATGGGTTCTTTGTGGTCCATCTCTAGTGGGGCTGGAATGATCCAAGTATGGAGCTGTTAACTTCTGGTCTAAATCTAGGTTCCTCAGAACCTGTGATCCATTTTTCCAGCTTTTGGTATGGTGGGCAGTGCCATGAAAAGATGATAGAAAACATTGTCCATTAGCCTGCTAACACACTCAGTAGCAGTGTAAGGCTTTTATGGGGGGAGGAAAGCTTAAAGATTTGTTTATTCTTCAAGTAACTGAAGTTCAAGTGAAAATAATATTGTCCATTTGGGGTGTCTGCCTGCATCTGTAGTCTGTGATGTGGTTGGCTTCAGGGACACTTAATTCATGCCAGCCTTCAACCTTTGAAGCTGAACTCTGCTTTGCTTTCATGCATCAGTGAAGCTGTTGGCTGGAAATTGAATACAGTTCTTGTACAAAGCTTCATGCTACACCTCTTCTTGCTTATTTACTCCAGTAGTAAAATGGTGCTCTAAATCAGCAACAAGGAACATAATTTTTTCACTATTGGAACATCCCCAATATTCAGAGATGCTTTAATTCAGAAACGTGAAATATTATGCATCTATAGCCTAAATCCCTCCTTCTTTCCCATAAGTCTCTCACCTGCTGGAAATTCTGGGACTTCTTGTGTAATTGGAGAAGCTTAACTAGTTTTGGCATCATCTTGGGTCATAGTTTCACAAGTATTAAGCCAGCACTGCCACCATGAGAAGCAATCTTGTTGTTTCAGTGTACTTATTTGGGAATGTGGGGTGTCTCTGTGATCCTTTTGCAAAGTAAATTTTAAGCTCAAGTAGTGTTCTCATCTGGCCTCTTGGGCGAGGAGTGCCAGTGAACCAGGGGAGAGGCTATATTTCTCAGTGTTATTTTGAAGGAGTTGGGACAGTAGGGGAAGATAATCATCTCAAGGATTTTCCCATTATTGCTAGGAGAAACGGGCTGGCAGGAATTTCCTGCAGTTCATTCAACAAGGGCAAAATCCTGTGCTTGGGGAAGAACAGTTCAATCCACCAATATATAGTGGGGGCCACGCAGCTGGAAAGCACCTTGGCAGGAAAGGGCGTGGTGGACACCCAGTTGAACATGAACCAACAAAGAGTCCTTGTGGCAAAGGTAGCAAATGGGTTCCATTTGATACAGGAGTGCCAGCGAGCTGAGGGAGGGGATCCTTCCGCTGCCCTTGGCACTGGGGAGGCCACTGCTGGCATCTTGTGTTGTGTTTTAGGTTCCCCAGTTCAAGAAAGACATGGATGTTCCACACAGAGTCCATTGAAAGGCCACAAAGATAGTTAAGGTACAGGAGCATCTCTTGTCTTGAGAGGCCAAGGGAGCTGTGATTGTTCAACCTGGAGAATAGAAGGCTCAGGGAGAATCCCACTTGTAAATTGTCTCAAGAGGCTTTAGTTAGTGATTTTTCTCTTTCACTCTGGGCATGAATGGGAAGAGCCTGTGTTTCCTAGCTTGGAAATAGTAAGTGTGTGAGCTATCCCTTGCTAAGGAATTCAATAGAGTGCTCCCACTCCTAGTTTCACTTAAAGGTCTTTTTGCCATGTCAGTCTTAGGTGGCAATAGGGAGGTGATTTCACACAGTTCTTTGCAGAAGAAGCTAGAGGTAAGGCATCTTCACTTTATGGAATAATTCTTTTATGAAGTAAAACTTGCAGGATCATGGTATCAGTTTGTCCCTTTTATTATCCATTCCTTTCAGACCTGTGCAAAGTAGTAACTTGGGAGTCTGGTTTTAGTTTCTTCTCCACTGCCAGCATTAAATTTCTACTGTTGTCTTATTTGCTTTTCCTAATGCTTTCAGAACTACTTATTCACCCCAGATAGCTCATGTATAGTAATTCTCCTAAGCTAAATAAGTAGTTCCTAAAATGGTGGAATCATTGGATTCAGGTTTTCTATGGATTTGCACCTAGTAGTTGCATTTTCTTGTGTCTAACATGTGTTGATCTTGATTTTAAATTTCCTCTTTGAAAGTGTTAACAAAGTGTGCTTGCTTTCTCTGGTCATCTGGGCTCAGATAACTTTAGTTTGGATCTCTCTGCTAAATATAATTAAAATAATATGCAGCTTTATCCCTGCCAGTATTATTCAAAACTGTCAAACATGCAGATTGCAAGATAAGTCCTTTATTCCTGGAACTGAAGTAATTGCCCAGTGAACCCACTTCATGGGTCCAAGAAAAAAACCTCTGAAAAGCAAAGGTGTAGTTGCATTGAGATTGTGAAGGAGAATGAGTTGCCTTCTGTCCAGTAAAACCTTTTGTGAGTGGTCTGCCTATAAAATGTACATTGCAAAGCTGTGGAGGTTTTGTTTGGTTTTCTTGGGTTTGGAGGCAGGGTGTGCGTGTGCTTGTTTTTGAAAGCTCATTGAAGTGTAATTAGTGAGTTTGTTTGATGAGCTTATACATTAAAACTGAAATTCTGTTTTATGGTACCTTGTACCTCAGCTGTTTTTGCCTGTGGCCCCATTAAGATTCATAGGGAAATCCCTTAGCTCTGGAAGGGAAGTGTTTGTAACAGAATCTCAGGATTGATCTCTTGTGCATGTTGTAGTGGAACTTTGTAGTGCAGGCCCATAGAATATTGCTTCCTATATTATGAACCCTTGATGAGTTTTTAGTTTGTGTCAGATTTCTCAGCCCCCCAAGCCTATAAAATATTTAAGAACTTGTCTGTGTAATCCTTTGTACTGAATGACTCATATCTGCAAAGATGAATTAAAAAATTTGACACTTAAACTCTCTGGATAGCCTGAACATTTCGGTTCTAGGATATTTTGCACTGCTAGTTAGGGTCCTCGAGAGAGAGCAGCAAAGCAGTTTGGCAAGTGTCAGAAAATGCCTTGATACCTCCTCGAGACTGTATGTGGTTTTATAAACAGAGTATGTGAGGATCCTTTGTAGCTGCAGAACAAAAAGAACACAGCTTAAAACCAAAGCAGTGAAGCAAAGAATACTGCTCTGGCTAAATCACTGTAGCCAAACTGAATGTTTTAATGTTGTAATTCTAAATTGGTTATCAGGCTCTGTGACAAGGTACTGCTCTTTGGATAGAGATTTCATTTGTAGATAAGGTCACATGAGAAAGCAGAATTGACTCCCGCTGGCACAGGTTGCCCAGGGAAGCTGCACATACTCCATCCCTGGAAGTGTTCAAGGCCAGGCTGGATGAGGTTCTCAGCAACCTGGTCTAGTGGGAGGTGTCCTGCCCACGGCAGGGGTGTGGAATGAGACGGTTTTTAAGGTTTCTTCCAACCCAAACCATTTTGTGATTCTATGACTTACAGCTTCTATGTTTGTCCAGTCAGTCTTCAGTATTTCAAATACAGGTTTCGTATACAGATGGATTCCTGAGTTATAAATAACTGTCTTGGTCACAGTATTTGGAGACTATGATGACTCCTTGAAAAGTGATCAAAAAAATAATTACTTATTCTTTAGGCAACATGCTGCTGCAAGTTTAGGCTCACCAAGAGCTGCTCTTGCACGGGAGTGAGTGGGAGAGCACTCTCAGCCTCTGCCTGGTGCAGGCAATCTTTGACATCTGATACAGGTAACCTGACCCTAACCCACACAGAGGTGATGACCTGTGGGAGGAGGAACTTGCCTGCAGTTCACTTTGTAGCCACTTAGCTTTCACCATCAAAACACACTTGTGGCTGCTTTATCCAGCACGGCATAATTAAATGTCTGTCTTCTCTTTAAATATAATTTTCTGTTTTGAAGTGTACCACGGATCATTGGGCATTGTAAGCCAGGGAAAGGAGCACTGTCTTGCAGCATGGAGACGTTTCTCACACTTCTTCGCTTACTGAAATTGGTGTGTGGTAACTTGTGAATCTCAGCACAATACATGGAGAACAGGGGATCAGGAGGATTTCTCTGGTAATTTCTTTTTGATTTCCTAAAGAAAAGAGTGATGCTCCCCTTATTTTGTTCTAAAGTAGCTGAAGATATGCTTTAAGGTGAGAGCTCTGGTCTTTGTGATCCTGGCTTGTGCACGGGTTCCATAATTACAGCTCTTTAGCTCCCAAATGCCTGCTTCCCTGTAGCATTTGCTCCAGACCACAGGAGATAGCTCCCACAGGCATCTTCCTTTAGTTGCACTGTGTTCACTTCGGTTTGTTTGCAGTACCAAGCTCATCTGCACAATGTGTGAGGGTGGCAGTCTCATCTGGGTGCAAAAAGTCCAGAGGTAGCTCTCCTTAAATATTTTGCCGGGAGTAAGAGACTTGGTTCTGTAGATGTGAGCTCTCTCTCTGCCCCTCCTCTGAGGTGTAACAAGGAATGATGCTGTACTTAGGTAGACTTGGGAGAAAGCAACAGTAGACAAAGAAGAATAAATATGAGCAATGGATCTTCAGGTAATTAACAGGAAAGTTTTTTTTGGAGGTTTTTTTGTTGGTTTTTTTTAATGAAGTATTTTTAAGTGGATCTGGTCAGGATTTTTCAGAATGACCCTATACCTATGCTGTCCTGAAACTGCATGTTACAAAATGATCAGTGCATTTGCCACTGATATTTTGAAAATTACAAATGAAAACAAAACTAATGTATAAGGGAATATCACTTGATTAATTACCCTTTCTCTTCCTCCAATGCTATTAAAAAAAAAAATCTTTCTAGTTGTCTTGCATGTTCTCATATAACCTTACTAAAACTTTATTGCATTAAGTCAGCAGGAGGAATAATGCTAATGTATTTGAGTTTAGGTACTGCAAACAAAAGAGGCAGAGTAAAAATTCCTAAAAGCAGTGAAGTTTTCTTTCTATCTGATATTTGCAAACACCTTTAAGAAAAAAAAATAAAAAAAAGTGCCCGATGTAACAAGTTTTAGCTAATTTGCTTTGGTTTTCTTTCCTGAACTTTTGCATAAGCTCTGGTTTTGTTGGCCTGGGAAACTCTCAGGTGGTTTGCATCAGGAGTATCAGCACAAGGTGGCAGTGCCCACTCTGAGCCAGCTGGTCAGGCAGCACCTCTGTGCTGCAGAGCTGGTCACAGACCCGGCTGTGTCCAGTCCCTTACCTGACCTCACTCCTCCTCTGCTCACTCCCAGGTTTTTGTAACCATCTTGGAACTTCATCTCTTTGAGAGGGTGCAGTTAGATCAGTCAGTGGGCCCAGCTGTTGTGAGAGAGTGGATTAAGGGACGCAGTAACGGGGAAATCTTGATTTCTTCTGAAACCTAACTGATAGATTTTTTTTTCCCTCCTATCAGGAAAAATGGCCTTTTTCATTTTCCTGTATGATAGTCTTACCAGGTTGCTTTGATAGGCCACAGCAGGTAATACACACAGGTAACAATCACAAAGGTAAGCTTTGAGTTACGTTTCCTGCAGACATTTTATTAGGTAAATACAAAATTAGAATAGAACCATTCCAAGGGGGAATAAAGAAAGGGCAGTAAAGTGTGTCTCTTGATCTCAAGGGCACCTTGCTTGTCATTAAAAGCTTGGATTAAGTCCCTGATTAAGCCTTGTTCTAAAACGTGCATGGAAGATGGGAGAAGTGAGCTCCAGCTGTTGCTTGGATGAAGAGGACACTCTGTCTCAGGAAAAAAGCACTTGAGAAGTTCTTATCTATGCCTTGGAGTTGATCTTGGCTTTACATTAAGGCTAACTACATGAGGTATACAAAACCAGTAAGAACTGTGAGATTGCAGCCAGTGCAACAGCATAAGCTTGCTGAAGGATATTAAGAGGAAGAAAGATTTGGACTGATGTAGCTTTGCTGAATATGTGTCATTGCATATAAAAATGATTCTTTTTACCTGATGCAGAAGAATAGAATGGCTTTACTGATTTGAGGAAGATTGTCTTGTACAGCCAAAGATAACAGATTGGAATAATTATTTTCTTTTTGAAAATTAATATTAGGTTTGGAAACAATTCCTAAATAAGGAGTGAAAAATATAATACCAAATAAAATAATCTAAATTACCTTTTTCCTATATTTGCTGAGTGCATGTTTTGAAGAAGAGATTTCGTAAAATTTGCTGAATAGTACCTGGAAAGATGGGTGGTAGACAAGAAAACATTTAAATAAATTGGTTTTAAGTTTCTCTGTTTCAGAAACTCTCTGTTTCAGAACTATAGAAGAAATTAAATGATGTTAAATCTTCAGAACACAAAGTATCCTTTAATTTCTGAGGATGACATTGCATTTAAATTAATAGCAATGTTTTAGGTTACATTGTGAAAGCTGTTAACTACATAAAGCTTGAGGGAAGCTTGGTACTAAATAAACATAAATGATGAGTTGCTGCTTCTTCACCTGTTTTAAGAATTTGGATTTTGCTACATTTTCTCTGCAGATGACATTCAGCGGAGTTAAGTGAGCATATTTTATGAGTGAACTTAAAATACATTTGTCTCTGAGCTTATGAGGCAAATAGATGTCTTCTGCTTTAGAGAATCTGTTAAAGGGGTCTTGCCATGAAGAAGCAATACTTGATGTGGAAGAAGTAAAGGGAAATCCACTGTCAAATCTCTGTTCATACAACAGCTGAGGGGGAGAAATAGAGACAGTGTACGTATTCATAAGCCCTCAGAAATCTCCACCTAGGCAGTATTTTTATTTCTTTTTTTAATCCACAAAGCCCATATTTTCAGTAGCCCTTAAGAAAACCTCCTCCCTGGTATTGCCAGCTTGAGCTGTTTCATGGAGTATCAAGTAAAATGAAAAGGTTTTTGTCCTTACAGGATAAGAACAGGAAAAATCAACTTCAGCTCACTGTATTTCAATGGTACAATCTATCAGTAGAAAGCCTAGAGTTTTATACAAGTGTTGTTTAACACATTTAACCACCTCTTTTCAGTGGAGCTCAAAATGAGCTAGTTGGTTAGTTAGATAGTGTACAGCCTTGCTTTTTCTTATTGGGAGCATGAAAGTGGGAGCATTGGTTGCGTGGTAAACTGCTAAACTTCATCTGAAGTTTATCATTCCACAGTAAAGGGAAATTGGGGTAACAGTCACAGCATTCCTGTGCCATTTCATATAGTCTCCGATATGAAATGGGCTGCAGATCCCAGTGGAACTGAAGCATATCAAGTACAAACTTTAGGTTTACATTTGTGAGGCTCATACACTCAGTGGGGCAGCAAATGGCTTGAAATATGCAGGGAACAGCATCACTTGGAAGAAGCTTCCTGACATAATTTTTAAAAAGGGCAGAGGAGGAAGAAAGGAGTGGGGTCTTTGACATAAAGATTTTCTGTTCTTTTTGAGGATCAAAAAATTGTTAGAAACTGTTTTAATAAATTGCAGCACAGATTTTCTCTAAGACATTGTTTATCTATCTTCCAGAATGCTATATACAATGAAATGCTGAATCATTTCGGCATCTGCACAGCATGAAGAAATAAGGCCATTGGAATATTGTATATAGCATGACTTTGGGAGATAGGGATGACTGCTGTTAAGAAAAAGAACTTTGCTGAGTGGACACAGAAGAAGCCAAAATATAGGAATATGGAGAAGACATGTCAGGAGGGAGAAGTGGGTGCTCTGACTTAGGGCAGGGTGAGGATGGGGTTGTGAGTGTGTTCTGGACTGTGCAGCTGGAGTCAGAACAGCCGTGTCTCTTCTGGGGAAGGGGATTTGTGGATGGGTGCTTTTTTACACCCTTACCTTCACACAGTTGTGCTTTATCTATAGCCCTGCATGGTAGCTGGCCATCTAAATCTGCATTAATGCTTTCTATCTTAAATACACTGCAATACAGAAATAGCCCTTTGGTTCTCAGGCTGTATGAATTTGCAAGGTTAAAAAATATGGTTGCTTGGTGAATACATTAGTCTTTCAAAAAAAAAATGTTAAGTTCACCAAAACTAAGACCTCTTCCGTCTTTTTGCTCTGATATCCAGCATATTTGCTATGGTCTCATAATGCCCAATAACAGACACAGCAGCTCTGTCTTTATAGGTGGTGCAGAAATCAAGAAACAGGGTGTGTGACTGCCACATGATAACAGTCCAGCATCTTCCTTCTACTAAGCATGTTTGAGAGCTTTGCTTTACCAGAACTACACCCATGTGCTCACATCCTCACTGAACAGAAACAGTACTGTACTAAATTACTGTACACTAAATTAAATGGCTTCCTTGCCCCCTTCCTCACTGAACAGAAACAGTACTGTACTAAATTACTGTACACTAAATTAAATGGCTTCCTTGCCCCCTTGAGGAGTTATTTCACCTGCTACACAAGGTGCTGCCTCAGTGATGGATCTATGAGTGTAGTGTCACCAGGCAGCTGCTCTGCTTCTCCTGTCTCTACTGGTAGTCTTAACATACAGATTCTTCTGGGCTGCTTTGGCCCACTGGAAACTCTGCTGAAAGGGGGTGTGCTGGCCTCAGTCACTCTGTGTACATGTGGACATCTCTCTGGTTGCCAACAGCGTCCAAGATGGCTGGGCTCTAACCAGGTTTTATTTCTTTTTTATAATCAGAATCGCTCATCTGCTAAAGTCTCCCAGCTAACCCCTTCAACATCAGCTGGTACAGTGAATGCAGCTAAAATCAGTAAGTACTACTGACCATCACCAGCTGTACACAGGAGGGACAAGTTACAGATGCCTTGGGTGGGAAACTGGCTTTCCTGGCTTTCAGAGTTGTGAGTTTTTACAAACTTGGATAACCTGGGATAGCAACTGGGTTAATCTTACTACATATAAATTGAAATAAATTTCTTAGTGAAGTAAGCTAATTGGATTCAAAGGAGAAGAAATTCTGTTTGAAGATGAGATAATTTGTAGCAGCATGTATGGAAGCACTGAAGTTGCACCAACGCTTTCTCCCACAGTAAAAAACTCTTTAACTCTGTCAGGTGTTTTCATAATTTATGCAGGGGATGGTCAGTGAGCACAGAGAAAGTAAAGTGTGTGGAGGGATATAAATAGAAAGTGATGTGCTCCCTTTGGTGGGCTGGAGAGGGCTGTGGTGGCTGCGTTTAGGTAGGCTGTGTGTATCACCCTGTGAGGCAATGGAATGCTGTAACCCAGAGAGGATTGTGTCCAGTTCTGTGATGGTGTGAACACTGTCGTGTAGGTGGAATCTTCAGACACTTGGAGTTCCCTGAGTTGGATCTATTCTTGGGTTGTTTTTTGGTTTTATGTTATGGTTTGCCAACATCTCCCTAGTCTTCCCTGGAATAAAGAAAGTACTTCAAGATTAGAGTGGTAAACAGCATGAGCCCTAATGTTTCTTTTCTCCTCCTCTAATCTTTACTGATATTCAATTAACTTCTAGAGTATAAATGCCAAAAAGCAGTATCTGAACTCCGTTCTGGTACAATTCAGATTATTTCTGTTAGTTTGACACACACACATACACACAGGTGTAGAGTGCACAGAGCACTTTGTGAAGTGTGTAATTCAGTGCTTTGGGAGCTCCATAGGTGCCTGCCTTTCTGGTTTATAAGGATATTATTTTGGGGCTTTGTTTTTGATGTCAGTGCCAGTAGTGGTAGACTCAGTTTACATTAAGAACTGCTCTGTGTTTTAAGTTACCTTATAAACCACTCCCACTTCGTTCCAGTCCAAAAAGACAAAAAAATACCCTTAGGACATGAAGCCTGTTAAAAGAAGCCAGGGAGCTTTCCAGGAGAAGCCAGGAAAAGGTGAAGCCACAAGGAGTTTTGAGGGCCCATGGGAAGAGTTGCAGTAACAGGCTGGTTGGTGAGAGAGTGAAGGAAACTGTGAAAGTAAATAAGGAGCTCAGACAGATCAAAAAGTAGATCTATCTTTTCCCATTGTCATTTGCAGTATACTTACATCATTTGCTCTCTAAAATTTATTTCTCTTGTAGATAGATGCTCAATCATCATTGACTTAATCTCATCTTTTGTGTATTTTATAATGTTTTTTGTTTGTCTAAATGCAGGCTACCAATCTCTTCAAGATGAGGACAAGTTAGATTCAATTTATTAGGCTGTTATGTATAACTTCATTTCATAACTTTAATTTTAACTGAATTTTACGTATCTGAGAACATAGAGGTGTCATTTTAATCAGTACAGTGATTTAATAGCAAGTAAATTTTATAATCTGCTGCATTAAGAGCACTCTAAATTTGTAGTTTATGAAATGTCCTCATTGCATTCATGCTTTATTTCAAACAGGGAATTGAGTGCAGATTCAGTGAGGAAGGGCTGGTAAGAGAGAATTCAGCTGTTCCTCCTCCCATTTGAAAAGCAGTCATATACTCTTCTCTTCTTGTTTGCTTAAAGTGGTTGGGATTGTAATAGTTTTTATATTTAAAGTAATCGAGGAAATAGAAACCTGTTCATTACAGACAGGTTTTGCAAAACATCTTGATAGGTAACATGCTTAATTTTTAATTAAAGTCACAAAATCAACTACTCTGAGTCAAGGGGATGGACTTGTGCCTACACTGTAGCAGGGCCCCATCCTTGTGGTCCAAGACAAAGCCATGTATATGTCGTGGGCAAAGAATTCAGAAAAGTGCAGGAGTTTTTAATTCCTTCCATGATTTTTCCTCAGGCTCTCTTCTCCGAAACCATGCCAGAGATGACAGAGAATGAGACACCTACTAAGAAGCAACATCGGTGAGTTTCTGTGAGAAAATGACTATTTCATAGTTCTGTGGTCTGCGGTCATGTTGCAGTTATGAAGTTTCTAACTAAAAGTTTGGCAATAAAGGTATGGACAAGAAGTTATGTGTGCTCATCTGGGTTGATCCAGAAGTTTCTCTCTTGCCCTGTCTATGCCAAACTATTTGTTAAAGATGTATCTGCCAGGGTCACTTAGGCAAAAGAAAATCTTTAATTACTTCACTGACTGTTCTGATGTGTGTAAAACTGCATTGCTGCCTTGGTGAGAGCACAGCCTCTATTTTTGTGCAGGCTCCTTGTAGATATTGGGGGGTAACTATAGTAATTTTCACAGGGTAGTTTAGATCTCTTCCTCACCTCCCAGTGGAATCTGAATCTTACATCTCAAATCTCTGCTGGAACTCAAAAGTACACCTTGAGGTTGTACAGCAACACTATGACCAAAATTTGTAACAAAGTGTCTCAGCACTCACTAGAATTTTTCCAGAGTTTTGTGTCTCTGTATTAACATGGGTGATCCAATACCTGTCTGGTAGGGGAGTTCTTCAGTCCTTAGTTAAATGCAGCATTCATCTTGCACTAGGTAACCATGTAGGATATGATTTATGATCAAGAGAAGCTCAGAGAGAACATTGAACATTGTCCTCAGAAAGTTTTTCAGTCTTCATGGATTTCACGACTCTTTCTTACCTGACTAATAGAGTATTTTGTGTTCTGTAATGGTAATGTCAACCTAAGGACAGCTAGGTCCTTAGGTCTCCAGTCTTTATATTCTTGTGCATATTTAGTATTAATGATCATCTTTAAGCATTATTTCTTAGCAGATGTCTCTGGGTCTAACCTGTAACATTACATTACTGTCTCTTAATCCTTGTCTACGTTACTCTGGGTGCACACTGTCTTTAGTGAGTTACCAGAAATAAGGAATAACTTAAAGCATAAAGGATGTACTGTGCCTCATAGTAATCACACCTCTTCCACATGTATCCTGCATTCTTACCTCAGATTCCTTGTTATATCTGGACTGTTCTGTAACAGATGAAAAGGACAGCAGAAGATTCTACTCTGCGTTTTGCATACCCTAGCAGACATCTAGACTGAGAGTGTGCTGTTGGACAAAAGTTTTTTGAAATTGTTTTTTTTCTGGAATTTTGCTTTTCCAGAAAACATGTGTTTTGCTTTGCTTTGCTTTACTGTACTTCTTGGAAGTATTTGTCTTAGTGCATGTGTATAGTGCATCTTATTTACATATGTAGAGTATATATTTGAAATTTATTGACTGCCAATAAAGCAGTTTGGGGCATTGCACAGTGACTGCTGCCATCAGTCCAGTAGTCCCAGGTGAACACCTGAAACCAAACACAACCCTCACATGCCCAAATCACACCTATTCAGAATTTTGAGACATTAAAGAACAGCAGCTGCAGAGGATCAGTATTTTTAGTTTTTCTCACAAAGGAAGCCTCTTTGACACCAGAAGCTATGATGTTTGAAGGCAATGTGGCTGGAAAATCAACTTACATGGTAAAGTTTTCTCCTGTTTCAGTGATCCAGTGAATGTCAAAGCAACATTTCAGACAAATACTTAACTGTCTTGTTCCTCAGAAACAAAACTAGTTTTTTAATCTTTGGCCTTTATTAACACTGCGTAGTGTAACAGGAACATCAAACCCCATCTCTCCACTTTAAATATGTACCAATAATCATGTGGAATATTACACTGTGTCTTGTTATATTGCAATTGATTTAAGTCTGAACAGGAACAAATTTTTGTTAGAAACTGTTTCATACCAATGTCTAAGAACACCTGATTATGGCGACTTCTGTTCTAGTTCACAGAGAGGACTATAATTAGTATTTTTAGCTGTAACAGAAATAATAAAAGAAATATTTTTTTGTATGCAGATCTTTAGCCTTCAGTTTCACATGAGTCTTTTCCCTTTATGTTTCACAGAAAGAAAAACCGGGAGACACATAATGCAGGTAGGAACATCATGCTTTGCTGTTTGGTCTGGAAATAAGCACAGATACTTTGGAGTAGTAAAACATACTTTGCATGGAGAAGGCTCCTCTTAGTTCACTGAAAAAGCCTCACTCTATCAAACAGCTTTCTGTGTCCTTGCAAAAAGTATCTGTGCAGATTGTTTCTAGTTTGCAGTTTTCCACAGTACAAAGTTCAAGTATGAAAGGGCACTGTGCCCCTGCCTTTCCAAAACTAGTAAATTAAGAAGTAAATAATTTCTGTGTTCAATTCCATAGGAAAACAACTGGACAGGCATTCACATGCAACTAATATCCACCTCTGTCAAAACAGGGACAGGTGTCCTACCTGAGAGCTTTAGAGGCTTCCTGGATTAGAAATGTTCCTCTAGCCTATTCCTAGGGCGCCCAGTTGGATGCTGACACCCCAGAACTTCTCTGCAAATGTTGGCTCTGTGTTGCAGGAGTCACATCCCTTGGGCAGCACCCAGTCAGTGTCTAGTGCCAATGGCACTTTCTACAAGTAGGAACAGAAAGAGGGACCGGGGAAGAGTCTGGCAGGCTTTGGCCTGATTTATCCAAAGAAACTGATTGCATTTCTTTTACTGAACAGCAGTTTATCACATGGTCTTCACAAACTCAGCTGGAAAACACTGAGCAGTTTCCATGTGAAGCATGTGCAGTGTTGTGCTTGTTGAGTGCATTTAGGGTGTGCCCAATTTCTTAAGAAATGAGAAGAATCAGGAAACAATCTTATCAAGTTTAATTCTATGATTACTGGCCTAATTTGAATTCCCAGTTCCTGTTTCACTTGTTGATAGCTTTCCAAAATCCTTATCACCTGGGCTGAACTTTGCAGTATGTGGAACCAGCTCCTTCCAAGTCTATACTTTCTTAGTCATTAATATCTGGGAAAGCTGAGGAGAGTGCAGATACTACCAAAACAAAAGAGTAGCTCACCTGCAGGTCACAGTTTGTTTCTGTGTGCCACTAAAAGCAGAGCGACTGCACAAATCAAAGGTTTCATTCAGCACCATGAACAAACAACACAATGGTTTGAATCCTGACAAAGCCATGACAGAACTTGTTCCATTTCTTTTATAAGACGTCTAATAGTTTTAAGTTTGCGTAGAACATGAACATAATTCAGTAAAAAAAAATAGCTACATGAGAATTCACTGTATTTGAAAGAAGCTGATTGTAGTGGATGGAAAACAGAGATACTGTCTGTAAAAAACATGCCCAGAGATATTTACACTCCTAGACTTATAGGGTAGACCCTTTCTGCCAATATTCAGGCCTACTTAAGAGGTAGATGCTATCACTAGAAGAGTATAAATAAAACACTTTCTGACCTTCTCTAAAACAGGTAAATGCACTGGAACTACTCTCCATTCAATATATTCTTTACTTCCAGCCGGTTAGACCTTATGGAACAGTTAAACTTTGGAAGAGTAATTGTTAGTCCATGTACCTAGAGTTTCAGCTATGTTCATTGTTGGCTGCCTGCCCTGTTAGTATAAATTTAAAATTAAGCCTGAAGACTGATAAAATCTACATTATTTATCTTTTCGTGCTAAATTTGACATTGGAATTTAAGAGGCATGGGTTTGCTTTCCAAATGTGAAATTGATTCTTTCCGTAGTCTTTGTTCATTTGCTTTCTGTATGCCTAAATTTAATCAATCTCTCTTATGAAGAGAGTGTCATAAAACTGTGTTAGAAAACAGTTTCAAAACCTGAATTTTGAGTTGTAGGAACTTTACTTTTTCATGAAGGGGTCCAAAATAACCCCACCTTTTAAAGGTATAGCTACTTGCATTACGGCTCTTCGATTCCACTGAGTATTAATTTGATAACTGAGGTTTACTTTAGAGGAATTTTTTTCCCCACTCAAGTTACTCCAGGTTCCAGTGTGTAATGAAATAATGCATTTATGAACCATTACACTGCCCTAGTTGTGCTGCTGTTGTGCTGACTTGCCCAACCAGATGACACAGTAAATATTACTTTTGCTTAGTGGAGAGACATCGAAAGAAGAAGATTAATGCTGGGATAAACAGAATTGGAGAACTTATTCCCTGCTCTCCAGCACTTAAGCAGGTGAGTGTCCATCCAGAGGTGCATACAAGTTTTCTGTCAAATGTTCAATTGTTCCTTTGTCTGTGGAAGTGTAAATGCTTGTTTTACTATTTGTATTAGCAAGAAGGCAAAACTGTCTGAATTAATATACTCGAAAATATCACTAGTTATTAGTATTTTTAAAACTACTTGCAATAGAATCCTATTTGGAAGTGCAGGGTCACATGAATGTAGTTACATAGATTTTGAGCATTTTATCTGAAAGCGTTTCAGCTGACTGCTTATTTTTGTCATCCTTCATATAGTGGCTTGAAAGCAATTCAGAAACTGAAATTATAATAATAGTAATTTAAGACATGCTCCTTGCAAAAGATGAAGCAAGACAAATGCTCTGAGGTTGATGCACAGAAGCACCTTTTCCAAGATAGAGGAATCACTATCAGATTCTGTTAGGGATTCCTAACAGAGACTGTTCCTACTGAACAGTAGAACACTAAGAAGTGAACAAAGGTTTTGCAGGCAGAATAAGCATAGTTTCATAAAAAGATGATTGTGAATGGATTATTTTCCCATATTCCCTAGTATACTGCTTTTAGAATTATGCATGTATCTCCCTGGATAGTTGTTCCATGTTTATTTCCTTTCTAATAAAATATTTACAAGGCAGTATCCTGGAAATTTCATGTGATGTATATGTGTATGTTTATTAGTGAACATGAATTTTAGCTGATCAGCAAGAAAGGATGCTGGCTGTTCAGGATGTGTGGCCTTAGTATCTACCCCGAGCATCAGAAAGTGTCACCTCCAGCACTGAAAATGTTATTCTGTAAAATCTCACAGTATTTTAGGATCAGTATCACTCACAAAACCTGTCATTTCATCTTAAAAAAGCAACCAAACCCAAAAACGACCTCCAAAAAACCCAACCCGAACCAAAAGAAAACAAATCCTACCCAGTGATATTCAGAGCATATTTTTAAAGTAAAGACCTCTTGGAGTAAATGCAGCCTCATCACTAATGGATTTATAAATTCTAGACCTTTCTGCTAATTTTATATATGTGTTTTCTTTTACAGAGCAAAAACATGATCCTGGATCAGGCCTTTAAGTATATAACAGAAATGAAAAGACAGAATGATGAACTTCTGTTAAATGGAGGGAACAATGAGCAGGGTAAGTACAGATGCTGCTGGGGGCTCTGGAGTTTCTGTCCCTCACTTCTGCTGTGGCTCTGTACTGACTAACCACAAAGCCTGGAACCACAAATGGGAATCCCAAAAAATTACGCACATATGGGAAAAATACAGCTGCTTAGAATATCTTGAAACAAAAAGCCAACAGAATGCCCAAGTGAGTGTTCTGGCAGGTAGCTATGAGATAATGAAGCAATTGCATTGTGATTTAAAGTAATTACAGAGGTTATAGGTGATGTGGCGTCATCTGGTAAATTCTTCCCTAGTTTATTCTACTGTAGTGACCAGAATGATTTCTGACAAACTTCAGTTAGATTTTTTTTTTATCAAAAAGATGAAGTTTTCTTCATTCATAAAGCCTTTTTTTTTTCTTTGAAAAGCAGTAAATGTTACAACAGCTCATTTTATAAAACTATAATGTATCATATTAAAAAATCTAAAATTTACTGGAATAGATGTGTAGAAGAAGAGTGATGGAGGTGGGACAGAAATAATCTCAGAGCTAATGTTGTGGTATGTGATTTTTATTTCTGCTTTATTGTGATTTTCCCAGTTTGGTGAGGTATCTCCCAAGTGCATTGCCAATTTTTGTGGCTTTACATGAGTGCTTTGTATTTCATTTTGCCTGTAATTTTTAGAAGTAATGAAACTTAATTCTTCTGGAAAGCTGTAAAATTATCAATTAAAACAATTTCCTTGTTTGCAAAAGAGCAGGGAAAAGAAAAAGATAAATGTGCTTCTCTTTCCTTCAGGAATTAAACAATTTTGATTAATTCAGTTTCATCTGAGTTAGTCCTAATGTTTTTTCCTAAGTAATTTGATATATCCTGCTATTGGTAATGGAATAGTCTGTAAAATTCATTCAATTTCCCATTCAGTAGAGAGACTTACCAGGATAAGAGCACACAGGTTGTGCTAACCATTTGAAAAGGACATACATTCATTTGTTCAATTTCTACAAATTATTTCATTGCTACACAGTGTTTACTCTCTAAATCAGGTGGTAACATTATTTCATTATTTGTTCTGGTGCTGATGTAATGGAGGGCTCTCACTTTTTGTAGCTGAAGAGATAAAAAAGCTCCGGAAACAGCTGGACGAACTGCAAAAGGAAAACGGGAGATACATCGAGCTACTGAAAGCAAATGATATTTGCTTGTATGATGACCCTACAATCCACTGGAAAGGAAACCTCAAAAACGCCAAGGTCTCAGTTGTTATTCCAAATGATCAGGTTCAAAAGAACATCATTGTCTATTCAAATGGGACTCAACCCAATGGAAATAACCAGGGAGCATCTGTGCAGGGAATAACGTTTAATGTTGGTCATAATTTGCAAAAGCAAACAGCCAATGTTGTGCCAGTTCAGAGAACTTGCAACCTAGTGACTCCTGTGACAATTGCTGGTATTTATCCCACAGAAAATAAGCCATGGTCACAACCTACAGTTTCTCCACTGGCATCCGCTCAGACAGCTCCAGCAGGGAATGTTCTTGAGCTCCCCACACCAGAGAACGAGCGAGGTGTGCCCACCACTGCTCCTGCCAGCTCACAGAGCACACCTCGACTTGCAGCAGAACAGGAACTACAGTGTTCTTCAAGTAATGCACCACAGAATGAGCAAAATCCCACCCAAAGTAAAAATGATGAGGAGGGCACTAAATCAACAAAGAAAACACTGCCGCAGGGAACCAGCCTTCCTTCCAGTGCCTCCGTGGAAGCCTCCCAAGTTCAACAGGTGAATGCAACTTGCTCAAACACACAAAATTCCAGGAGTGACCTCCAGGAGAGCTGTCCTGTTTCAAGCATGGCCACAGCTTGTGTGCCACCTGTAAGACTGTCTACTGCAGAGAGCTGCTCTTCTCCAAATGTCCTCAAAAGTACAGATGTGGTCAGCAGTGCTGGGACACCTGCAGCATCTGCAGCAGAAGGAGTTAAGGCTGTGACAGCAATAAGCACTCTGGCTGCCAGCCCCCTGGAGAACTGCTGGTCCTTTACAGGCTCTTCAGGTGTTGGCACTTCAGACTTGAAAAACATGAGTAGCCTTACCCGGATGCCTTCAGCTGGGAACACACAGACCACGTGGACGACTTTGCAGCTGGCAGGAAACACTGTTCAGCCGCTGAGCCAGACGCCATCTGGGATAATGACTGCCCTCATCAACGAGCCAGTCAATGGTGCTGGCACTGTGTCTTCTGCCCACAGCAGGCCTTTGACTACAAGTATCAGTTTGCATGCTTCTTTGCCTGCGGATGGCCAGGCAGCTGAACAGATTGTAGTTACCTTGCCCTCGTGCCCACCCGTATCTATACAGCCTTTAATCAGCCAGCCACAGGTTAAAGCTCAGGCTACAGGAAATATCCTTCCATTAAACTCAGCTATGCAGGTGATTCAGATGGCTCAGCCAGTTGCCTCAGCTGTGACAGGAGCACCAGCTAACCAGAATGTCATCATTCTCCAGCCTCCAAACCCTGCTCCATGCCCGCCCATTGTGAGAGCGGAAGTTCCCAGCCAAAATGTTAGTCAGCAAATTGTAATTATACAAGCTGCAAATCAGAATCCTCTTCCCCTCCTCTCTGCTCAGCCTTCTGCCTCCGTAAGAGTTCCTGTGAATGGGCCAACTGCAGTCGCCAACTCCAATGGCTCCATGCAAAATGCCTCTCTTCCACAGACTTTTGGAGGGAAACACCTTGTCCATATATTACCAAGGCCATCTTCTTTGCCATCTTCTAGCTCCACACAGACATTTTCAGTGACAATGTCCAATCAACAGCACCCTCAGACTATCTCATTAAATGGGCAGCTTTTTGCATTGCAACCTGTGATGTCTTCATCTGGAGCTTCAAACCAAGCCCCTATGCAAATTATTCAGCCCACCACCAGCGAAGATCCAAATACCAACGTTGCCCTCAATACATTTGGTGCTTTAGCTAACCTCAATCAAAGCATATCGCAAATGGCTGGACAGAGCTGCTTGCACTTGTCTCTCAGCCACCCCACCAATCCTGCAACTGTCAATAACCAGATTGCCACAGTCAACTGTGTGTCATTGCCAACTTCTGTGGCATCTTCAGTGCCTGCAGAGGTTTCAGTATTAACCACTGCGTCTAGTTCCATAAATGCTTCTCCGCAAAAAGCAGCTGCTAGCTTGCCATCCAGTGCGAAATCAAAACGGACAAACAAAAAGCCAAGCACAAAGAAGCACCAAGCAGTCAATAATAAAGTGTCCTGCCCAGCAGTTCCTTGCAAAGATGCAGGGAAGATGGACTGTGCTCCTGTGGAAACGGTGGCAAAGCCTTCAAATGGTGAAGGGCTGCTGGAAAACACCCCGGCAGCATCACAGGCTGTAAGCACATCGCAGGAGGGCGGCACAGCTGCACCGAGCACTGTCAGCATTTCTGACTCTCCTTCCAAAGAGACTGTGAGCTCTGAGCAGGCAGTGAAAACTCCCTCTGCTCCAGAGCCCAGCTCAGCAGAGGTGCCTGCTTCCTCACCCCTGGAGCCTGCAGTGTCAGAGCAGCTGCTGCTCGCTCCACCACCAGCCAAAGACGCTGCCCCTCGCCAGCAGGCCCAGGGATCTCAGAGCCACCCACCAACTGCCTCTGTCTTGTCAGAGTCTCCCAAACCCTGCGAACCCCCTGACACCGTAACATCCTCTCGTAAAGAAGCACAGGTGGCACATTTGCAGGTTGTAAATGGGACTTCAGCAGTACAGAGCAACTCAGCAGGTCATACTTCCAAGGCAGCAATGATTTCGGAATCCTGCAACGTTGCGCAGGATTCCTCAGTGGTAATGCAAGACGCGGACTTGTTAGAAGGACAGGGCCTAACCAAAATGCTGTCTGATCTCACAAAAGAAAGAACAGCTGTGGAAAAAAACTCTTCATTTACTGTTCAGGGGGAGCATTCTAATTTTCCTATGGAAAATTCTAAATCAGCAGAATCAAATGTTGATTTGCCTGAGAAGCAGGAACTCTTACTGATGAACACAGAAAGTGACACTCTCTCCCAGCCTCACTCCTGCATCTCTGATCAGGAAGTAGTCAGTGCTTCCCTTATCACTAGCAGGCAGGCAGACTCTCCCATGTCAACCAGCTCTGGCAGCAGTCGAGGCTTCTCAGTTGCATCTATGTTGCCAGATACCACCAGAGAAGACATCACAAGCAGCACCTCAACCAGCACCTGTAACAGCTGCACATTTTCAGAACAGACCGACATTGTAGCTCTTGCAGCGAGAGCTATTTTTGACCAGGAAAGCCTTGAGAAAGGTGGAGGGGGAATACAGGTTAACACGAGGGATGTCATCTCTAAGTCTGAGGTTGCACCTTTGGAGAGAGAGCAACAGCCTTTTAAGCCTCAGTCAGTAAAAGAAAACAACGCAGTGCCGCTGGAAGCAGCACCGAACAAATTCAGTGCTCGTGAAGCAGTACAGACAAATGTTGACAGGCAGGTTGAGAAGCCAAGCTGCTCTGTAGGAGGTGTGGAAACATCAAACACTCCTTTGCAGATTTCCACTTCCCAGACACCCAGCATAACCAGTCTAAGTGTGAATAATCTGATACACCAGAGCCGCATTGTCCATCCCCTGGTGAGCTGCTCGGGTTTATCCCAGTCTTCAGAGCCTGCAAGTGTCCCTGCAACTGTGAGCCTCTCCCTTCCATCCAGCACATACATCAATCCGACTCCAGGACCTGCTCTGATGAGTGAATATGCTCAGGAACAGCTGAATGCTATCAGGGCAAGCAGCATGCAGGCTCCCCAGCTGCAGGAATCACACTTAAAGCAGCAAAACCATGAAGGTCGCAAAGACTCTGCCAAGAGAGCTGTTCAGGATGACCTTCTGCTTTCCACAGCAAAGAGGCAAAAGCAGTGCCAGACAGCACCCATAAGGCTTGAGGGGATGGCGCTGATGAACCGAACTACAGAGGGTATTGCTGATCAAACACAGATGTTGGTTAATCAGATTCCTCCTAATTCATCCAATTCTGTGGCTCCAGTGAGCAATCAAGGGCATGCTGATGGCCTCAATAGGTTATTCCCACCCAACAGCAATTTTGTAACGCCGGCTTTGAGGCAAACTGAAGTTCAGTGTGGTTCTCAGCCACCACTCTCAGAGCAGGCAGGGCAGCACTTGCAGCCAATTCAACATGTCCCTGCCCAAGGCATCTCTCACCTTCACAGTAATCACCCGTACTTAAAGCAGCAGCAGGCTGGGCAGTTGAGAGAGAGGCACCACTTGTACCAGCTGCAGCACCACGTCACTCACGGGGAAAACTCAGTCCACTCTCAACCCCACAGTGTTCACCAACAGCGAACGATACAGCAGGAGGTGCAGATGCAAAAGAAACGAAATCTCATCCAGGGAACTCAAGCCACACAGCTTTCTCTACAGCAAAAACACCACGGAAGTGATCAAACACGGCAGAAAGGTGGTCAGCCCCATCCTCACCACCAACAAATGCAGCAGCAGATGCAGCAGCACTTTGGAGCCTCCCAGCCTGAAAAGAACTGTGAAAATCCTGCAACAAGCAGAAACCACCATAACCACTCACAGAGCCATATCAATCAGGATATTTTGCATCAACAGCAACAGGATGTTGGCAGCAGACAGCAAGGTTCCTCTTCAGAGCACGTGTCAGGGCACAATCAGATGCAAAGACTTATGACCTCGAGGGGCTTAGAGCAGCAAATGGTGTCCCAGGCCAGTATCGTAACCAGACCATCAGATATGACATGCACCTCTCACAGGCAGGAAAGAAACAGAGTTTCCAGCTACTCTGCTGAGGCTCTCATTGGGAAGACACCATCTAATTCAGAGCAGAGAATAGGGATATCTCTTCAAGGCCCTAGGGTTTCTGACCAGCTTGAAATGAGAAGCTATCTTGATGTTTCTAGAAGTAAAGGGTTGGCGATTCATAATATGCAGGGCCGCTTGTCAGTCGACCACACAGTTGGCTCAGATGTGCAGCGTCTTTCTGATTGCCAAACATTTAAGCCCTCTGGGCCAAATCAACAACCAGCCGGCAATTTCGATGTGCAGGCTTCAAGAAACAGTGAAATTGGCAATTCTGTGTCATCTCTCCGGGGCATGCAGTCACAAGCATTCCGAATCGGTCAGAATGCTGCGCCACCCATAGAGAGGCAGAAGAGACTGCCCTACCAGCCATTACAGGGTATTCCAACAGGAAATACCCTGCCATCAAGGGAAAATGAAAACACCTGCCACCAAAGTTTCATGCAGAGTTTGCTCGCCCCTCACCTTGGAGATCAAGTCAGTGGAAGCCAAAGATCAATCCCAGAACATCAGAGGAACGCACAGTGTGGTGCCTCTTCCACAATTGAGTACAACTGTCCCCCGGCACGGGAGAGCGTCCACATCCGAAGGGATGGTGACGGCCAGAGCAGGGAAAGCTGCGACATGTCCATTGGAGCAATTAACACAAGGAACACTTCATTGACTATTCCTTTTTCGAGTTCTTCTTCCTCAGGAGACATTCAGGGTCGCAATACAAGCCCAAACATCTCTGTGCAGAAGTCCAACCCCATGAGGATGACCGACAGTCATGGAACTAAGAACCATATGAATACACCTGTTTCCAGCAATATGCATGGAGTTGTGAGGCCAACTCACCCTCACCCTGCAGTTTCCCATGGAAACGGCGAGCAAGGGCAGCCTTCTGTTCGTCAGCCAAATTCTTCGGTCACTCAGCGCTCAAGGCATCCTCTGCAAGACAATGGAGGTTCTAAAATACGTCAGCCCGAAAGGAATCGATCGGGAAATCAGAGACATGGAAATGTCTTTGACCCCAGTCTTCCCCATCTTCCTCTGTCCACCAGTGGCAGCATGATCCTTGGGCGCCAACAGTCCACAATAGAAAAAAGAGGAAGCATTGTCCGATTCATGTCTGATGGCCCTCAAGTGTCCAATGATAATGCGGCCCCTGACCAACATACTCTCTCCCAGAATTTTGGATTCCCTTTTATTCCGGAGGGTGGCATGAATCCACCAATAAATGCTAATGCTTCTTTCATCCCACCAGTCACTCAGCCTAGTGCCACTCGGACACCAGCTCTAATCCCAGTTGATCCTCAGAATACCCTGCCATCCTTCTATCCACCTTATTCTCCTGCCCACCCTACCCTCTCCAATGACATTTCTATCCCTTACTTTCCCAATCAGATGTTTCCAAACCCAAGCACGGAGAAGCCGAGCGGTGGAGGTTTAAATAATCGATTTGGATCCATTTTGTCTCCCCCCAGGCCTGTTGGTTTTGCTCAGCCAAGTTTTCCTTTGCTTCCAGATATGCCACCAATGCACATGACCAACACATCTCACTTATCCAATTTTAACTTAACTTCTTTGTTTCCAGAAATAGCCACAGCTCTTCCTCCAGATGGCTCAGCGATGTCGCCTTTGCTTTCCATTGCAAACACATCTGCCTCAGATTCTTCCAAGCAGCCCTCAAACCGCCCTGCCCACAATATAAGCCATATTTTAGGTCATGACTGCAGCTCAGCTGTATGAAAACTGGCAGACTGACTTCTGGTGTGATGTGTTGTTTATATATTTAAGAAGAAGGAAGCGGATCTTAGTGGCACCCCTGGAGAGACCATTCACAGCATCACTGTTTATTTGCATAAATGTATGTATATGGTATTTTCCATATTTTAAATATACATCGTATTTCCACCCACCTTACTAACTCTAAAGCACCAGTGCCTATAGCAATGCTTACTTACTAGGAAAATGGTAAGGATGCAACATTGAGAGCTGTGCAAATATTGGTTGTTGATTTTCCAACAATCAAGTTTGATGTCCAGTTGTCCCAAGGTAAGGGCCGCCCTCAGTAATCCATGGAATGAGAGCATCCATATGAGAGATAGGAAACAAGTGCTACAGGTGTCGGTTTGTTCCTGATCTGTTTACCTGAAACTGCATAGGAATGGTTTGGGTTTCTGTTTTGCCTTTGTAAAATATCTTCAGGAGCTTCAACACAAGTCAAGTCTGTGTTAACCCTGTGCTAATTGGAAAAGGCATTTGTTGTGCAGTTTTTGTCTGTCTCAAGCTTGTCTCATACACTTGACTTAAGGCTGACTTTACCTGGTGAAAATTACTGTGTGCTCCCATGGTCAGCAATTAAAAATACGGTTTCAGAAAATTTAGATTTCTTTAACCCATGACTTTCTGTCTCTTAGAATCTTGTTTGGATCTGTTTCAACAGTGGTTTCAGTTATTGCTGAACTCAGTGTTTCAGTGTAGCTCATGACTCCTGGTGCAGTCAGTGGAGACAGCAGCCGTGTTTGTTGTCATTTCATTGTTGATTGCTGCAAGTTACCTCAGGGTGAGGTTTGTACCTTGTTTAGCACCTTCTTAATGTCTTTTTATTTTTCCCCTCTCTGCTTTTCTTTGGCCCATGCTCTAACACCAGCTTTCTGCTTTCTGTGAGTGATAGCCCTTTGTTGTACCAGACAGCTCATGGGAGGAGGACTGAGCCTGTTGCATCCCACAAAAGGAATGGAGATTTCTGGGGGCACAGTTTTTACTTGATATTGCTGATAGGATTGAGCCTGAGTTAATATCAGTACTCTGCACTTGAATGCACCTTTTATCTAAACCTGTGTGATTGTGGCTGAAGGAGGAACATGGGTGAACATGGAAGAGTTGAAGGTGAAACACACAGGAAGACATTGGGATTTGAGGAAGGATGACGTGTTTATAGATGCATGAGAGATGGAGTGAATGTGTGTGTGCTGGCTGAGTCTCCAGTACTTTCACAAATTTTGGTCCTAATTTTTTAAGGAAAAGGAAGAACTAGGTAAATTTTATTTATTTAATGTCTCTGCAGTGTGCTTTTTTTCTAACAGAGCAGAAATACTTGTCTTTTATGTGTTTGGAAGTACCATTCCAAGTTTGATTCTTAAAACAACATAACTTTAGGTTCCCATGGATTCAGTTCTCCTCTGCTTGCATGTTGCTCCTGGGACCTGTCAGAGGCTCCTGGTGAGGGCATGGGCAGGAGCAGGCTCCCTGGGATTTTTTTATTTTATTTTGTTTCTTTTTCTTTGAAAGGGGGGAAGGAAGGTATTCCTCCATGTCCAAGAACAGGACCTAGGGGGACCTAGAACAGTTTTCCACAGCATGACGGCCCAGACTTTGGTTTTCCTAAGCCCTTTTACACTGATCCAGGAAAGTAAGGCAGCTTTAACATGAAAAATAATCGGACTGTGTCTGTAGTCTGTCATCACGATGTCTTTGCTCTTGTAACCTGTGGTCTGGTGTTTTCCTGCAAGGGAAGTAAAACAGTTCTCAAAAAACCTTGGAGATCATCAAGTCCAGCCTATGACCTAACCCAACACCTCATCAACTAAACCATGGCACTGAGTGCCACGTCCACTCTTTTTTTAAACACGTCCAGGGATGGTGACTCAAACCACCTCCTTGGGCAGACAATTCCATTGCCCCATCAGTCTTTCAGTGAATAACTTTTTCTGACATCTAACCTGAACTTCCCTTGGAGCAGCTTAAGACTCTGTCCTCTCATTTTGCCAGTGGTTGCTTGGGAGAAGAGAGTGACCCCCACCTTTCAGGAACTTGTAGAGAGTGATAAGGTCACCACTGAGTCTCCTTTTCTCCAGGCCAAACAACCCCAGCTCCTCCAGTCATTCCTCACAGGGTTTGTGTTCCCAGCCCCTCACCAGCCTCGTTGCCTCCTCTGGAATTGTTTAAACGTCTCAACATCCTCCTTAAACTGAGGGGCCAGAGCTGGACACAGCACTTGAGGTGTGGCCTCACCAGTGCCCAGGACAGGGGAAGAATGACCTCCCTGCTCCTGATGGCCACACCATTCCTGATACAGGCCAGGATGCTGTTTGCCTTCTTGGCCACCTGGGCACACTACTGGCTCATGTTCAGTCAGCTGTCACTAGTACCCCCAGGTCCCTTTCTGCCTGGCATCATGATTTAATTCAGGTGGAGCTTATCTTAAGACACTGAATCTAAGTGATGCATCAGTTCTCTGTTCCTTGTAAGTAATTGTGTATTTCAGTTCACAGCAAGGCAGTTTCTCTCTGCCACAGTGCAGTCACCACATGCTGGGGTCAGGAATGAGTCAGTTCTCAGCCTCAAACCAACTAAGCCAACTGCAGGTCTGGGTGTGACCTGAGGGTGTCTGTAGTGCAGTAAGTCTCAAAGGGTCTGCTGCAGGTGATGAGGTGAGTTCCGTAACAGTGACTGTTCCATGGGTTCTGGATGGAAAGGATGGGGATTGAAGCAGCAGCCACTCTGCATTACACACTTTTCTGGTCTTTGAGGAGGGGAAGCAAACGCCTCCATTCTTGCTCTCTTTGAATGGGATTGTGTGTGTGGCAATGGGCTTGGCTTTCAAGACAAACTAGTGAAAAAAATAAGCCCTGGCTTCTAGGACTTTATATAAAAGATGATAATCCTGCTCATCATTCCAGACGTTCACAGAAAACCATTAGTTTCCTCTGCTGGGAAAATGGCACTACTTTATGATGTCTATGAAAACTCTCCAGAGCTTACAAACTTAAAGCTGTTGCAATGCTTGAATGTCTACAGGTCCACTTGGCCAGATAAGACTCATCCCAGAGTACTGAAGGAGCATGCAGGACATACAGCAGGACACTGCTTGATCATCTACAAAAGACCTGGGAGTCTGGACAGGTTCCTGCTGACAGGAAGGTAGCCAATGTTGTCCAAATCTACAGAAAAGGCATGAGGGAAGAACACAGGGAGCTACAGACTGTGAGAGTCTGGGTTCTTGGAAAATTTGTGGATATTACACTGGGTACTGTTGAAAGGAGTTTAAGGAATAATGCAGCCGTCAGACACGGGCATCATGGGTTCACAAAGTTAAAGTCCTGTAATTTGATACTTCTCTGTGATAAGGTCACCCACCTAGTGGGTGAAGGGAAGGCAGTGGATGTAATTTTTCTGCATTTTAGTATTGCTTTGGATACTGTCCCTTACAGCATCCATCTGGACAAGCTGTTCAGCTGTGGGATTAACAAGTTCATGGTGTGCTGGGTGAAGAACTGGCTGAGGGGCAGAGGTCTCTGAGTTAATGGGGCTATGTCTGGCTGGCACCTGGTCACCAGCAGTGTTGCTTGGGGCTCAGTTCCAGGGCCAGTTCTATCTGATGCATTTATCACTGATCTGGATACAGGAGCTGAACACATCACGGCAAATTTGCTGATGATACCAAACTTGGAGATGCTGTTGACAGATGCTTTGGAGAGGGATCTGGATATAGACAGTCAGCCTCCTTGCTCTCTGCGGCTCCCTGACAGGGGAAGTGCAGAGGGAGGTGCTGATCTCTTTTCCCTGGGATCCACTGACAGGACACATGGAAATGGCTCAAAGGAGCACTAAGGGAGGTTCAGACTGAACATGCGAAATATTTCTTTACCAGGAGGGTGGTCAGACACTGGAACAGGCTTGCTAGAAAGGTGCATGTTTAAGAGGCATTTGGACAACATGCTCAGTCCCGAAGTGGATGGAGGCACTCCAGGCAGCTGGAGTGGATGATCACTATAGGTCCCTTTCAACTGAAATGCCTGTTCTATTTTCTTATTCCTCCATATTTACTGCTGTTGTTTCAAGGTTAAATGCAGTTCTGAGTATTCACAATAGAATATGTCAGCTGATTTTATTTTTTTCCCATACTGCACATCATTTTCTGAAGAGGCAGTAACTGTCAGTAACTTTCTTATCCTCCCTTTCTGTTTACAAAGACAACCAAAACCAGCTCCTCCTTGCTCACAGGATGCCTGCAGTGCAGAGAATCACAGCACAGGCATTTCAGCCATACAGAGACTGTTGGGATTTTGCAGGAAATGCACAATTTTGGAGGACCTGCATGATTTTTCAGTGTGTGGCTGAGAAGCACTTACTGTGTGACCCTTGGTCTTCTCTGGAGGATTGTATTCTCTTGTGACAGGGCATTTTTGTCATCTTTCTCAGGCCTCTTTCTGAAACCTGATGAGACTAGGATGGAGAAATATAATTTCTTTCCCCTCCCTGAATGTGGCAATTTCTGTTGAAGTTCTGTGTGAGTCTCTTTACATGCTGTAAGTGACACTAAACGGTCCTGTGGTGTCAGTGTGGGATCAGGAGACTGCTGTGACAAGAAAGGTAGGCAGACCTCTCTGAGGGCCTCATATCAACACATTCATCCAAATTCTGATAGTTATACTGCTGACTGGCCACTAACTTTAATTACTGGTAACTTTAATTAAAGAAATAACTGGTAACTTTAATTAAAGAAAACCTGGGTCTGTTGTGTAGCCTTTTGGTGTAATCGACTGCCCAATATGGGCTTTGAATGTTGAACCTGGCCTGGTCCTGTGGTCTGAGAGCAGCTTTTGGGTTTCAGCTTCTCTCATGTTCATGCTCTTTTGCCTTCAGGAGGAACAGTGAGGGACTGGGTATTTCACATCAGAAGAGAGGAGATTAGGTGTTAAATTTCTGTTAGTTTTTAATTATTGTTTGGTGTTTTCCTTGTCATGTAAACTAATCCCGCCTGCCGTTCCACATCCACCAGGCTTCTTGCACTTAGTTTTGTAGGTCAGTTTGTGGCACTGCCATGTCGGTGTCTCAGTCCTTCCCCAGGGCCTCAGGCTCTGCTCTCAGGAAGAGGAGCAAATGCTACATCTTAGGAGTCCTTCTTTTCTTCAGTTTTCCTTTCCCCTCCTGCTGAACCTGTTGTACTTAGCTGTCAGGTTGATAAGGCTCACTGTACCTGGATCTGTGCTTGGAGAGGGCCATTTGAAAAAGGAGCTTCTGCAGATGGAATGATTCTGGTTTGTTATGAAAACCACTTGACAGGCAAATACATTTTTTCAGCAAGCATCGATGACATCAATTTTCTTTTTCTCCTGAGGACTACCCAGCAATTAACAGTTTCTTTGTTTTTCAAGATACACTTGGAAAAGATTTTGTGGGTTTAGCTGTGGTTTTTTTAGCCTGAGAATGGCATTTTCTCTTCCATAATACTTTTTTTTGATGGTTACTTACATGGGGTTTTTATTTGCTTTGAATGAAGGAAAAAAAAACCCCAGTACTGCTTAATTTAGAAAAATCAGCGGTGGAAAGGAAAAGTTGGGCACTAACTGAGGTGGGACTGCCACAGCTGAGAGGCATTGTGTGGCTGTGTTTCAGCTTGGCCTAAATGATTTCAACAAACATTAGTAAATAATATTGGGCTGGATTGCATATATGTCAGTGTAGTCCAAATTAATCCCTTAAACAGCCTAGGAGAGCAGGAGCAGAGATAGACTAATTGAAAGCAGGCAATAAAATAGGAATGTGTTAATATAACTTTTTCCTGAGAGAAAGGACCTCATTTAGGAACAGTTAAAGAAAATGAGAACTGAAGTGATTTGAGCTGGGGGCTGAGCCTTACTGGAATGGGTTTTCCAGCTCATACTTCCAGCTTGTCTCTGTGCTGCTGCCCAGCTGGGAGAGCATCTCTCAGGAAAAAAAAAAAAAAAAAAGCGTGGTGCTAGTCCCAAGCCTCTGGAACTTTGCACAGATTTCCTACTGCACTTTAAAGCTCTGCTGCTGCTGCTGTGCAGCTGTGGTTGGTGTCTGTAGTGCTGTTGCAGGAAACAAGTGATGTGGCAGGGCAACTTGCAGAGGGCATGGCTGGAGAAGAGGGGCCATTTAATGACTTCTGGTCTCCTGTTGTCTTTTCACCTTTTCTGAGGTACTTGTGCAGTCCTGGCTCAAGGACTCAGTCAAACTCCCGCTGTTTCTGGATGACTGAGTGTGCTAAGAGCTGTCATCTTTTGCTGTTTCCCTAGGAAGGGAAACATCACTTTAATAATGATCCCACTTCCTCTGTCAAAACAGAGTAGCATTCAATCTGCTTATACCAGATCAGTCATACTTGTTTTGTTTTCTGATACAGTGCTCTAAGGAGATTCATTCTTTGCCATCACCTGACCTGTTACCACTTACTGCTCTTCCCTTCTCCCACTGCCATGATCCAGCTTGGGTAGCAGACACAGGTTTGTGTGAGGGTGTTTTCACTTTCCTACTGCCTCTGTAATCCATAAATTGGAAACCTCCGAGCACCAAGGCTTTATTTATTCCCACTGTGAGATGGTTACTCTGTGAACTGGTGAGATTTAGCTGAGGGTTTTGGTCCTGACAATACAAATTGATACTCTCTGCGAGCAAGCCCTGCTCAGTTACACAGACACCATTTATTATTTGCTGATACCAGTTTTTCTGAGAGTTTTTTTTTTTAAGGCTTTTTTTCTGCCTCACCAGAAGTATCTTTATGAGAAGGTTTCCAAGTTTGCAATATGTGCTGCTGTTCTGGCAATCACAAGTGTGAAACAACAGAGCTCGTGGGGGGTTGCACCCTGTTCCTGCCTGCTCACTGTGAGAAGGGAAGCAAGTATGGATTTTGCCACAGGAGATTAATCAAAGATGCTGTTGCCCTCCACAATGTAAATTATTTATATTCAGTCCAGAATATTCTGCTGTGCTTCTGTTTTATGCAGCTGTAAATGACTTGGATACAGTCCCAGTGGAAAGTCCTTACTATTTTGTAATGGAAAATAGGAACTCTGCAGTAGAAATCTATAATGAATGAACAGGAACATCATCTTCCAGTTGTAAATAAGATCTGGCTCTGTTTATTTTGACATCTTTTTACAAATGTGTTGCATTCAGGTGTAAATATCCCAAACCATGATCTTGTTCAGAGCTCTGAGATTTCTATTGTTAAATGTAATACTTTGTTTAATAGTTGTAATAATTATTTGTATAGATATGAACATGATAGTATTTTATTAAAAAAAAGAGAAAAACACTCATTGAATATTGTGTTCTTGTTGGTACAGCTTCTTTTCCCACAGAAAGCTATGCCACTCACTCTTAGGTAGAGGTAAAAATAAAAGCTTTGCAGTCAGTTTTCCACTGACGTACATTATCTGCATATACCAGAGTAATGCACCATATTAGTTGGAGATATAAATTCTATCATTCAGAAGAAATAAATACTGATTGTGTAGTATCTAAAAAAATCATGGCAGGTGCTGTCCCTGCCCCAGTGACAGCGATCACTGTTGAGATACAACTTCATTTTCTAAAATGCTTCTCATCAGAGTCCCCTTGGATTGGTTTGGAAGTGGTCTAAGAGTTCCTTTGTCACAGTTTGAAGCTAAAGGATGTGGTTTGGATGAGAGCAGTATAGAGACCCTGCAAGGTAAGTAAAGGCTTTTTTTGGGAGATTGCACAATACTGAAGTTGACAGAATTACTAGGAAACAGTTCCTTTCAGGTGTAAACCTCAAAATTCTTGCAGGCGTGGAAACTGCCTTTAGGGAAGGTCTTAATTTTAAAAACAAAGGCTGAAGTTTAATATTAAAGACAGAGGGCCTTTTGTTCCTTCAGTGACGGCCAGTGTACAGTTCAGTCACAGCACAGGGGAGGGGAAACAGGACATGAGGGAGCTGCCTTCCTCTTTCACACTGCAGTGCATTCCCCCTGCCTTGGCTGCCCTTCTGCCAGTCCAGAGGCTTGAGGGGGAGCTGTAACAGCTCACATGACTCTGGTAGTTTTCCTAACCTCTGAGGGGATATTACTGCTGTACAGAAGCTGTTTCCTTCTCCTTTCAGTTGTACTGGGCAGAACAGTTTACCTACATTTCCTAAGAAAACAGGGAAGATATGGAATATAAGGAAGAATTTTTTTTACAATGAGACTGGTAAAACGCTTGAACAGATTGTCCAGAGAGGTGGTGGATGCACCATCTTCAGAAAGGCCTGGTTGGATGAAGGTTTGAGTAACTTGTTCTGGTAGGAGGTGTCCCTGCCTGTGGCACTGTTTCCCTTTCAGGAGTTGTGACAGCAGCTCATCCCAAGCATGGATACAGCCAGGGGAAGCAGCGACTCCACTACCAGTCCATGGGCAGCAGAAGGACTCCCTCACCTCCCAACACAATTCCACGGTGCTGCTCTGCTTTTACCCCTATAAATCCCTCTCCCTCCATGAGCAGAGAAAGGAGAGAAAACAATAGCATGACCCCTGCAAATCAGGGCATGAGGGTCCCCCACATACCCAGCAAGCTGCTCTTCCTGCCCCAGGGCAGGGGGCTGGAGAAGGACAGCAGCACTCAAGCTGCATTTCTGGGGCAAGGGCTGCAGAGCCAAGTGTGCCTGGGACAGCTGGGTGGGAGCACAGAGTGCCCAGGTGCCCAGCCTGACCCCCAGCAGCCACAGCCATGGAGGGGGCAGGCAGCCACGAGGTGGGAGAGCTGAAGCACAAACAGAGCCCAGCAGGCAGGGCAAGGCTAATAGGAAATTTTAAAAATTGATGGAGCAAGCTGGAAGCGCAGAAGCAGCAGGGAGACAATTCCAACCCTTCCTCCCATCCCTCAGGCTTGAGGTGCCTTTCCTTGTATTTAATTGAATTCTGACATGGGTTTCTGTTTGTTCTGTGCTGTTCTCCAGCCTCCCTCTCCCTGCTACCACCTTACCATTCCTTGCTGTGCTCATCTCTGCTCAGCCCAGCAAGCCCATATGCTGTTCTACCTCCCACGTCGAGCCTTCCAACTGCTGTTCAACATTATTTTTTCCTCACTTTTCAATTTAGAGAAGATAACCAGCCTCCCATCTAGAAACAAATACAAGCTTGGAACGAGGTCTGAGACTACAGATTATGAAAACACAGGGAGAAAGTATATTATATAAGAATGCATCCCCAGAACTGAACAAATGTGGGGGCACAGAGGTCCTTCTTCAGTCTGGCATAGCTATCCTGAGCAGCAGAGCAGAACTTGGGAAGATAAAGACTGGCAGCCTCTTGTGTCCTTCCTCCTCCAGCCCTCTCCTCACCCTGCCTAAGGGACTACCGTGGCAAATACGAGCATCTGTTCTTTACTCTGTGTAGCCTCCAAAGGCAATTTGGTGAAGAGAACAAGCAGGTTATCCACACCTATGTTCCAAAAACGCCTGTGACAGTCCCAAGGATGGCAGCAGCTGTGTGACACCACTGGGCACCCCTCTGCTCTGACTGCTGTCTCTGCTGCTGTGAGCAGGAGCAAGAAGAATTCATATCAACCTGCAGCAGGGAACCAGGAACATCCATTTTATTGACCATCTTGACAAACTCCAACTTAGAAAAAAGTAAAAACCATCTGCTGCAAAACCCTTCAAGGAGATACAGACTCCTGGAGTAAAACATCACCACAGTCACCTGCTTTAGTAACCAGAAGTGGAATGAAACCTTTGCATCATGGCTACATTCACATACACCAAAGTAAAAATGCTCAGGCAGGCAAGAAAAGGACAGCTGGCCTCAAAAAACACTTTTTAATTGCAAATTAGCAAAACAGGTCCCACTTTAGATGCAAGGCCTGAAATAATTCACACCTTATTCTTGTTTTTTTAAATAACTAAGAAACTGTAAAGAGTGCAGAAGCATTAAAAACCTCATTTCAGATTCAGACAAGTTGGAAAAGTAAATTTGGTCCACATCTTCAGCTAAAGAGCTCAACACCAACTGCCCCAAAATCTCCGTCACCCCCTCCCAGCCCATAAGGAAACCTGCTTTGCCAAGGTTATCCAAGGCAAGCTCATGAGAGGAGAAAGTCTGAGGCTGCTGGAGAACTTCCCTGTTCCACCCTGCCCCTTTGGCAAGGCACACAGCAGGAGCCAAGGGCTGACACACGAGCCTGTGGCTTTGCTGTGTGGTCTCTCTCAGGGTCGCTTGAGGAGAGCACTTGTGGTGCCGTGACAGAGAGCAGCGCTCTGCCAAGTGCCAGCACTGGAGCTGCCAGGGGAGTGTGGCTGTTCAACAGCAGCGACAGAGAGGCTGCAAGAGAGTAAGGTAGGAGGCTCTGAGTCTGGCAGAGCCCTCACAGACAGCTCTGGTTCACCACCTCCCACCAACGCTGCAGCCCTGTTACCGTGGCTCCCCACCAGCTACCGAAGGAATCTCCAACACAAAGAGGAAAAAAAAAACCACAGTCCTCCTCACTACCACCTCCATTTGGAGTCCTTTGCTCCCTCGGCTGTTGCAGTACAGGAACCAAATGCTCTCCCTGTGCTGCTGAAGGGACTCTACGAGGGCAGCAGACTGCAGGGAGCGGGCATCAGCTCCCTGTGCAGGAAGATTTGCATGGCACTTCTCAAGCCTGGTCACCAAAGAGGTAGTGGAGCACATCAGCAGGAAGGAAGGGAAGCAAAGGTCTCTAACATGCTTCCCTCCTGTTTCCTCCTCCCTAACTGGCTCCAGCACCCACTGCACCCACAAGCCAGAGGGCTGTGCACTGGCCTGGGCCTCTGGATCAAGCCTGCCTCAGAAGATGCGGCAGGAAAGGAGTAACATCGTCTTCCCCCTGGTCCCACCTCAGCTGCCACAGCACCCCTTCACACGGGATCCAGTTCCCCTGCTCCCGCTGGGCTGTTGGCCATGGAAGCAGGCTCATTCTCCACAGACACCGGTGGCCCAGTGCCTTTGGCTGAGCGGTTTGGGACACCTCTGCGCCCCTGTCCCCGGGGACTCAGAACACTGGGATCTTGTCCCTGCGCACCGTATCCAGGTCATCGTCCAGGGTCAGCAGGACCTGAGGAGGAAAGTGCAAGCCACATTCAGATCTTGCTGGCCAGGGAGGAGGGGGCTTCCTTTCAGACCTTCAGGCTTTGCCTTTATGGGAGGTATTCACAAATCCACGAGTCCTTGGTCACAGCAGCAGCTCCTCAGCTTCCCCACAACAGCTGTGTGACCCACAGCCCCAGAGGGAATTTGAGGCCAAGAGGCACTGGGAGAGAAATATGGTAAAGGAGAAAGCCTGATCTCTGATCCCACTGACAAGGAGCATCCCACTGTGAAGAATGGCTGGAGGTAGAGCCAAGCAGAGGACTTGGGGCACTTCTCTGGAATTCTGGAGCAGTCAGAGGTCCGTGTGGGAGGGGAGCAAGAGGAAAGGAGAGGGTAAGGCCATCCAGCAGAGTGAGAGGCTCAGCAGGACTCACCAGGAAGGAGAAGAACAAGGCAGCTGCTGAGAGGAAGTGCCAGACATCGTGGTCATCAAAGAATCCCAGCAGGATGCACGGCCGGTTCTTTTCCCGGGACTCTGCTGGAGTCTCCTAGGAAGGCAGGCAGAGGGTCAGGAAATGAGATCCACCCCTGCTGGGCCCTTGCTACACCCTATAGGGATCACCCTGTCTTAACCCTCCAAGCAGGATCCAGGCCAGAACTGTGGCAAGGGCAGGCCAGAAACAACACATTATAGTTGGACCTCAAAATGGATCTGCGACCACAACCCACATGCAAGAGGAACCCTCTGGTCTCCACATCTGAGGTCCTGCACAGTGCAAGTTGCACAGCCTTGCAGACCATGTGGCACGAAGACCCTCATTTCCATGGAGATGGATGTGATATCCTGTTAGAAGGCACTCAGTCACGATTTAATGGCCTCCCAGGTCACCAAGAGCCCTAACAAGCCCAGGCATGCTGACCCCAGGTGGCTATCTGGATGTCTTCCACCAGCACTGGTCAGGATTTTACCAGTTGTCCTTCCAGATCCCCAGCTCCTCCTTTGTCCTCTAGGAAAGACCAGTCACCTCCAGATCACCTGGTTATAAATACCCTCTACACAGCTACAGTCATTTTTGGCTCAGCACAGCTTCCCATGCCCCCTTCACAAGTCTGCTAAATGAGTTTCAGCTCCCTCCCCATGAGCAGCCCAAGACTCTTCTCCAGAGCCTTTTTTTGTGCAAAACAAACATCAGAAAGGAAAGATGACAAGAAAGAAATGGACAGAAGAACAGTAAAAGGGAAATTTACCTCCCAGCTGCTGAGGGTCTGGAAGAAGAAGTAGAGGGCAGCTGCCCACACCACTGCTGTGGCCACAATGCAGAACATGGGGATGGGCAGGAGCTTTTCAGAGCTGCGGAGCTGCAGACAGGGACACAGCCTGATTTCTTCTCAGGGGACAGAGCCATGCACAGGGCTCACAAACCAACCTGTACCATCTGCATCTGAGAGGGGCTCCCCACCCCCCAAAGACACAGCCCAGCCAACCCTGAAATGGCTACACACCATCCATCCACAACACCCTGTCCCACCCAGAGGCCCACAAAGGTCCCTCTGCAGCACAACAAGAACCCAAACTGCAGCTAGAAAACACGGCCCATTCCTTTTCCCTTTGGAGACAGTGGCCTCAAAGACAGCTACAGCTGCCTCTTGTTACCTTCATGATGATGTAGAAGGCCAGATACAGCAGCAGGTTACAGATGAAGATTCCCAGTATGTAGGAGGCAAAGTCTCTGGGCCGATACACCAGCCCAAAGATAGCACTGAGAGAGAGGATAGAAGGGACATCAGGCAGCTTCTTTCACTGGGGACAGGTACATCCTCAAAACTGATAGCCACACACTGTTCTATTCCCTGCCAGGACTGCAAGACACAGCACCAGTGCCACGGCTTCCCAATTCCCTGGAGGAAATGCACTGTTTGCCAAGGAAATTTAGCCATGGTCAGCTGCTGAAGCAACTGGAGACCCAGTGGACAGGCAAGGCCCCTGGATTCCTTACACCCTGTGGCCAAACACATGTCACTTGGTAGGAGCTGGCCCTAGACCTGTACACTTGGTAGAAGGCATGTCCCTGAGAAGCAAATTTAGTGAAAAGAGCCTGGGGCAATGATTTTAGGTCTCATCCATGAGCTGATCCCTCCCATGCAGTTACTGCTCAGCCATGCTTTGTGACTGAGTGTCTGCCAGGTCTCCTGCACCTTGTCTGTGCCAGAGACATCCTAGCTCCTTCTCCCAGGGAAGCACTACACAGCAGCAGAGTACCAGGGCAGCCCTGCACAAGCTCCCTCAAACATGAGACACCTCCAGCTGAAATGCTGCATTCTGCATCCCATGGATCTGCCTACCACCCTCAGATCAGCCTGCCTGCCAAAACATGTCAAAGGGCCCCAGCCCAGGATTACTGCACAGACTGCTGTATCTCCCCATCACTCCAGGCCACCCTGTCCCAGTACCAAATCCTGCTGCCCATGCACAAACACAAACAGCACCAACATGCCAGTACTTACAACGACCAGTTGACCAGGTTCCCAACAATGAGCAGCACCATCCTATCCTGGAGAAAAGACACTGATGATCATATGAAATGAAAAGAGCATACAAAAAGGCCTTTGCCTCAGAAATTCAGGAGAGCATTATGTGAGGATTTCAAGTCCAAACACCTGGCTCTGTGGGAGCTTTTATCAGATGGAAACTGCTCTGACCCTCAATTTTAAAAAAATGTTTCAAGGAGACAAAACATCTAAAAAAAGGACAAGCTCAGCACTTAAGGGATTAACCTCAAGAGGTTCTCCGAATGCTCTGACTGCTTCTACTGTTTCCCTAGTTAGATTCCTTCCCTCCCACTGTTTTACAAAAGAATTACTGCAGAGAGTAAGGATGTGCTTGAAAGAGATAGCAGGGGAAGCTTTGGACAGCATCCTGAATATATTCAGGGAGCCATTTTTTTTTTTTTTTGCCACCTCACCATTAGCTGGGGAAGCACTGAAAGAACAGCAGGCAGAAGGATTATATTTGTGAGGCATGTGCATTTATGCTTACAGCTGCTTTCATGATGTAGCTGTTTCAGGCTGGCTAGGCTTACTTCATGCCTGAGTGGACCAAGTTTGCTTACTCAGAGATGGGAGAATAAATAAAAAGTTAAGAAAAAGGATGCTCATGGATAAAAACTCCATGTGGCTTCAAGCCCTAATTAGCACTCTTTGCTAAGGAGAAAGCAATCAGTGGGACACAAAGTAATAGCCACCTTTTCTTAACTTTTTTGCTAACTGCCCTGAGGTGCTGCAGAAATAGCAATAGCTTTTGCTTAAGCCACAGACCCAAAATAGCTGCAACCTTCCCCAGAGAGGCTGCGCTGTGCAGAGCCTCGTACCTGCCCCTCTGAATGGGTGCTCCCAGAGAGCAAGTGCAAAGGCAAAATCCTGTCACGCTTGTATCACCTTTGCCCTGATGTTTTATTCACCGAGGCTGAGATCAGTGGAGGCCTGGAGGCTGGGGGTAAACCACTCCAGCACAGACCTACACTTACCCAGCCACTTTGGGGGAAAGGAGAACAAGGCAAGCCAGGACCATCACTTTTTCAAACAGCCCCACCTCTTTCCTCTGCACATTGCCTAAAGAAGTGAGGAGTTGTTGAGAGGTGCTGGGGTGAGAAGTCACCTACCATGTACATTGGTCGGCTGCACTGCTGGATACAGTCCGTGTACAGCACCATCACTGCTCGCCGAAATATGCCCACGTCTGTCAAAGGAGAGGATAAAGAGCCAGAACAGCCAGCACAGCGAACTCTAAAATGCCTCTGAGGAAGAAGCTGACACCCACCAGCTGACAACAGAGAACCCAAAGGGTCATGGATTCATGTTTTGCCCTCTGGAAACAGTCTGTGCTGTGGAAAGGCATCCACGACAGGACATAGATGGCAACTGGCCAGAACAACAGGTTAGGACGAAGATAAATTTAAAAATCTTCTCTACACCAGCACTGCCCAGAATTCACACAGGCCCTGCCTGTATGTGTAAAGAGCCTGGCTTTGCAACCCCATCTCTGGAAGAGAGGTGTGTGTATGCAGGAGTGGAGAAAAGCACCTTCCATGGAACAAGCTGCCAGAGCAGGGAAAACAGCAGAAACAGATCCCACAGGCTTTAGAGGGTCCTAGAAGGGCAAAGCACATTCAAGACACTCCTGCTCTCAAAATCACTGCAGAAGCTTCACTGCAGAGCCATCAGTGGCAGTGGGGATGGACAAACATGCATGAATACACACGTTCCCCTTTAGCCACAACAGAGAGCTTGAAAAGGCTCCTGCACCAAGATCTGAGCTCTCCTGTGCTGGATCAGTCCCTTCCTTCCAAGGAACAGGACTGCCAGTGCTGCTGACAAACCGGTTTCACTTCCCTAGAGCTGACCCCAGGTGGCACACGATCCTGCCTCCCCACACACATCCATGAAATCCCTGGCTGCTACACCTCAGCACAATCAGTTCAATAGGGAAAAAGGAAAGCTGTGGACAGTTACCTGAGTCAGGGCCGTCTGAGGCAGACAGGGGCAGAAGAGGAAGAAGAAATAGGTTTATAAGCAGAGCACAAGAGCCAGGATCCCCAGCAGACCCTGTCCCCCTCACCCTGTGACAGGGTGTAGGTGACCCCTCTGAGCACAGCACAAGGGAGAACTGCAGCTGAAGGGCGGCTCCCCCAGAGCCCAGCAGTGCTGCCACCACAGAGCTACACAGCTCCTGCTGATTCCCACTGCTCCTGGAAGCAGCACAAGGACTTCAGAGGCCAGGAAAGCATCAGAAGGATGAGAGGACAGGGCAGCCCAAAAGAGGGGCCACAGGACTGTGCTGCACAGGCAGGTGAGGACAAGATACACCCAGGAGGAGATGGTTTGGTCACAGCACTCACCGATCTTGAAGCGCCCCATGTAGTAGATCTGGGTGCTGAGAGCCAGTGAGGCCAAAACGTGGATCATTGAGAAAATAACCCAGAACCACACGTCATTTTTCCCAAACACCTGAAAGCAACGACATTTTTAAAGTAAACTGAACCCTCTTTCAGCAGGTCAATCCTTTCCTGTCCTGAATCACCATGGGACATTAAACAACCTCACTAAACACAGGAAAAAACCCCTAAATCTTCCAACCAGAAAACATATCTACAAATTCAAAACAAATTCCAGAAAAAAAAGATGAGCTCAGCATCCTGGAGAGGTGTTGGGGGTTACCAAACCAAGACAAGAGGAGACCATTCTTTCTGAATGCCCCCTTTAGACAAGACTGGATGGACAGCAGCTGGCCCAGGGAGCAGAAATGCAGGGACTCCAAGGCCAGGCAAGCTCTCTGCTGAGCTGGGCAGCAGCTCTCTGGCCAGGAGGTGGATTTTTACAAAGGCAGTCAGGGAACCAACAATTACTTTAACAGCTGCACTGAAGTAGACCAAAAAGGACAGAACTGCTCTGCAGGCAATTCCTCCTATGGTGCATTTTCATTTTATTTAAGGACTGGAAGTAACCTGCAAGAAGAGGTTAATGCTACATTAAAATCCTAATGTTTCATTCATACACTAAGGAGTCCAGAAACTCTGATCTGCCATCAGGCTGTGACCACTTCCCTACCCTGGGGCAAAGCACTCGCCTGAAATTTTCACTTTGAGTGGACAGAGAAAAAAAACCCACACACCAAAAAGCAGGCAGAAAAGCCACCTCTCCATGAATGGAACAAGGGAGACATGCTGCTTTCAAGCTATGCTGAACAGCTTCAAAGCATCCCACAAAAGAAGACAGAGCAACCCATAATGAAGTCTCAGTGTTTTGAACCTTGTGGAGATCTACCACACCTATCAAGAGATTCTTGGGAAGCCTCAAGGTCACCAGCTCCTCCTGCATGCCTTATCCCACAGACAGTCTTGTAAACAGAGACCTCTGCATTATGTCATAGTGAGAAGCTAACAGCCCACTGGGATCTAACTGCTAGTTCAGAGCAAGAACTCCATGGATTTTGCCTGGTTACTGATGAATGAAAATGAGTCCTTCAAAAGAAGTGAAGCAGACACCTCCAAGGTTGCTTGTAGCTTCTGCTCCAGTGCCTTTCCATAGGCAGGTACACCAAGAATTTTCCTGAGAGTCCCCAAGACATTAGCCCTGGTCCTCTCCAGAGACAGGAAATCAACTGCAAGAGCTGTGACAAACAACATGGTGTATTCCAAAGGGGAGAAATAGGCACAAGGAACCAGGTATAAGATACCTGTCTTGGAAGCCCAGCCAGCCTCACCCCTCTTTCTTCCAGTGTGAATCACACCACAGGAAGACCATCTGTGTGCTTGGACATGTATATCTGGATGATGATTTCCTCCTCTTGAGAAGGCTGGCATGTGGTGGGCAAAGCTCATAAAAAGAACCCACCTAGAGGCAACTGTTCTGCTCTCCTCCTACCTGAATGCTCAGGGGAAGGAAGGAGGAAAGCCCAGCGAAACTGAGAATTCAAATGCTAACAGCTGCTTAACACACTGTTATCCTACTGCTGCTTTTCCCAGTCATTTTCACACCTAAACCACGTTCCCAGCCATGCCACCTCCTTCCCATAGAAGCAGCAGAACAAGAGGGAGCCATACCACTCCAAGGACAGCCAGGGAGATGACCACAGCAAACGAGGCATAGGCGGAGTAGGCGCTGGCATTGATGTCAGGGTGCCGGGTCTGGTAGAGCTTGAGCATGCACAGTCCAGCAATCATGTACATGAAGGAGGTGTCTGTGGAGGGACACAACAGCAACAGTGCAAACTACTGCCAGTGGTCCCAGAAAGCTGCTCCAAGGGCACAGAAAGCATCAGGGATCTGTGCCTGCTAGCCTTGGGTTTGGCCCTGCTGCTGCATTACCCTGGACAGCACTGTGTGCTTTGCCACCTTGCAGCAGCACATATTCTGTGCTCTGAGGCAACAAAAACTAAAGGGGATCAGAAAATAAGTGCCTACGGGGCATCACAACCTCCTGATTGAGCTTTAAAGCAGGCAAGCTCTAGGGAGACTTGCAAGGGTAGAGAGGTGGGAAACATCAGCAACTCAGCAAGAGACAGAAAATGGCAAATCCTAACTTCAGCTCAAAAGGAGAAAGGAAACTCAGCTTACCAAACTGGAAATTGGAGTAATTAGGGCAGACGTGGTAACAGGCACTGAGCACCCCTTCCATCATCAGAGCAATGCCCATAGCATAAAAAAGACCAAAATGCTTTGGGATCCCATAGTCCTAGAAGAGAGCAGAGCTGTATAGTGAGTGCCCCCAAGTGTCCTGATCACAGGCACACTCCCATTCTCCATCACTTCATCCCTCCTAACTCCTAGACAAGTCCTTCAGTCACCAGTACCGCACAGTGTCTTGTGTGCAACCACATGGCATAGCCAGGTGAATCCGCAGGCAGCAAACCTAAGCTAATCACGCTGGAAGTTCTGATCTTAAGACCTCAGTGTCTTGGTACTGACATCAAGAGACTGCAAATCTCTGTCCTGTACCTCCTGCCAGGCTACATCCTGCCTGCCCAAAACTGAGAGAGGACTGACCAGAATTGCTCTTGTGGTCAGTAGGGTCTTAGAAGCACCTGAGCAGAGCCCATCAGCCAATGTGAGAAGCCATTTCCATCACAATTTGGCCAAGATTTCGCCTGAAAACCACAAGCAGCACACCCTTACTACTGCTAATGCCTTTACCTGAGGAATTAGCATGGCAAATGCTCATGAGAACAGAGCTGTTTGTCTCCAGAAACCATCAGCACCTCTGCCCACAGGGCTGCAGATTTCTCCACCATCTCCCATGAGAGACTACAGAAGCTCTGGCTACAAGAAGCTCTGCCTCAGAGACTGAGGCAGCCAAATTCCTCTGAGTTACCATAAGCAGCTCCTGTGTAAGACAAATCAAACTTCACTACGAAGAAAAGCATTTTGGGACACTCCTGCTATCCCAGTTCCTCCACAGCAAGTGCTGCAGGAAAAGCCAGAGCCATGGGAGTCCTTCCTCTATTAATCTCCTTGTCTTCACAGGCCCAGGCTGGGTCAGTGAATTATGGACACACTGTAAGCAGTAAAGCTCTGGGGTGTGCAGGAACACAAGCATCCCACCTAGACCCTTTTGCACAGGAGGAAAAAAAGAAGAGGATTCAACCCTCCAGCGAGAAAGACAAGTGGAAACCCATTATGAATCACTCTGTTTTTTGAGTTCACTCCATCTTCCCTGCCTCCACTCAGCCCCAGGCAATCATGCTTCCTACCAGGGTGTAGATATCTTTCATCTCCATGGCCCGACGGTGGAGGATGTCCCTGCGCAACACAATGAGGAGGAAAAGAAAGCCCAGCATCATGTGGCCCACGTTGCTGAGGATGTTGTTGAAGGCACTGCAGGAAAGAAGAAGGTCTAACATAAAGGCAGCACAGTAGCAGGAAGCTGAACCCTGCATTGTGAGAAGCTGAATCCATTTTGCTCCCCCTTCCACCTCAGCAGCTGCAGAACTGCAATTTTACTCTCTAGAGACAATTTCAGTTTGAATAGTTCACCTGTCCCAGTTAGTTTAACACTTCTTCTGCAAGATTCCCAACCCTGGGCTTTCTCTGCAATCACACATTAATTTAGATAAATGCTACACTGGAAGGACTGATCTGAATTTCTTTGTTGGATACAAGCGTCCAATAGAGCATGGGAGCACCTCACTGCTGTGCCAGTGATTTGCAAGGGGCACCCAAGTGCCACAAGTTCCAGAGTGCAGATGTCTCACTGCAACAGAGCACCACTGCTGAGCAAAACACAAAGAACAGAGTCCTAAACTCCCAGTGGTCTTATCAACATTGCTACTGTGAGCCTGGCAAGCATAAAATCCTGACCTGGGGACAGCACAAGCACTCAGGAGGCACGAGACAAACGTAGTGACAAAAGGGCTCACTCACCTCAGCACCCCAAGGGGATGAGCACACAGGAAGTTGTAGTAGCAGATGTCCTGATTGCCCGTCACATTCACTACCTGGAGAGAGAGCAGTTGGGAGGCCTGGCATCAGCAAATCCTCCCTGCTCTGGGGGCTTTGCCCCATGCAAACACCACACAAACACAAGGTGTACCAGGACAACCCTAGCTCTAGCACTGGCACAGGGCAGTACTGACATCTGCAAGCAAAGCTTTTAGGGTGGGACACGGTGTTGTCACAGGCCACAAACTTTATAACAGTCCTCCGAGGAAACATTATGTGCTCTCAATGCCCTGCCCCCCACCATAGACCTGCTTGCAGATATCTGCATAACAGCAGGATAGCAAAGGTTGGGAGAAGGGAGGAGAAATCACAGCAAACACTATTTGCTCTCAGAGATAACATCTAATTCCTCCTGCCTCTAAAATGAAACAGGACCCAAATGAGACATCGGTTGAGTAGGAAAACAGCAGCACTCTCACTTCCCAAGCAGAAAAAGCAGAAGTGAAAGCCCAATGAGCCAAGCTCACTGTCACATCAACACAGCGCAACACAGCGAGAGCAGCTAAGCTAAACTGCTCCTCACACAAAGCTGAACTCCTAGGTGATCCCAGTTTCACTGTGACTGTCATCCCTGCACATCACAACCACGGGGCAAGTGTAAAGCAAGAGGGGACAGCCAGGGAGCCAAACGCACCGTCTGGTAAGTGATGACGAGCTGGATGACCGGCAGGGCATAGAACACTGCAATGGTGATGATGTTCCTGCAGAGGAGAGACAGCAGCAGCTGTTACACACACACCAAAACCAGGGCTGCACACCCAGAAGAAAGCCCCGCAGTGCTCGTGGAGGAATGTGCACACCTCACTGCTCTGGGGTTATGACCTCATTGTGACCCCTGAAGCAGAGGAGCCCATGCGCTCATGCACACAGGAGGCAAACAAGAGGCAAATGCTAAGGGCAAAGGAAAAGCCAGGATGTTAGCCACAAGCTCGTGTTTGAGTGCCAGTTTGTCCCCCTTCCCATCATGCTCTAGTGCACTGGTTGTTGTTACCACAATTAAAACCAATGATGCAAAACAGAATCCATTGCCAGGATCACATACGCACTGATATACAAATATTCTTACTTGAGGTATGTGGGATCTGCAGGTACTGATTGGAATAGGATCAGAATGGGTAACAGGATAGTTCAGGAGGGGTTCAGAAGAAGGACGTATGGACAGACTCCACAACCAGATACTCTGGGTCCAGAGTTTGGGCCTTACCAGTTTGCCTTCTCCTTACCAGAAATAGATTTTGTATTTTTTGCTGACAATCCTTCGGTCTTTCCTGGACAAGTCTGATAGAAAGAGGAACACCTAAAACATTAGTGGGTGGGGAAAGAGAGAAGAAAACACAGAATAATCAGTGTAGATTACAGATGCCAGTAGACTATCTTGACACATTTGCAGCTTGGTGGTATTTGGACTGGTTTTACACAGTGAACTCACTGTGTCCCTTAATTCTGTGGGAGCGAGTTCTGCCAAATCCTCTGACCTCCACGAATGGCTCCAACCACACAGGAGCAGTGCAGGATGACAAAAGGAGGCCGTTTGAGAGCTCCTCTGTATGTAAAGGCCCTCTGTACATACACATGGGTCAACAGCCACCTCCTGTTGCAGATTATTTTCTCCCTACCTTCACACCTCCTTGAACTTTCTGGGACACTCCCTGGGTATTTGCCTCCTTTCTCAATAATCCCCAATACATTCTGATTTTTCCATATTAAAGCACTCACTTCAGCAGCACACTTATCACAGTGGGAAAACTTTCAGTGACTGAAGGAAAGGACTAAGAAGCACACTTGGCTGTATTCGGTGAAATCCACCCTGAGAGGGAACAGGATTTTTGAGATTTCACTGAAGTGCCCAGTTGTGGTCACGGCCCAGCACGAGGGCCACAGCTGCAGGAGCGGCCATACCTTGGTGCGGATGATGTTCTTATCACTCTCGATCTCTGGCATGGTGTCAAAATCACTCTCCTCCTCCACGGAGCTGTCCGTGTCCGAGCCGGCCGGGGGCCTGCGCTCCGGGGATGACAGCTGGTGTCCACCACTGGAGCTGAACTCGTCTGGGCCAGAGCAGGGAGAAGGAGACAGGCAGGGTAAAGGCTAAAACTCTCTGTGCACTGCAACTGTAAAGCTGTCCCGGGTGCTCTGATACTTTGACAAGTTGATATGGCTGGTTCAGGGAAAAAAAATCTCCATGATCCCAAGCCTTCCTAAAAGTTTTAGGTGATCAGCTAAGAGGAGTCTGAAGGACCATTATATGTTCCCCTCTCTGAAGTATCTTAGTTTTCACTCTGCTTTTGTTCTATTACTTTTCATTGCTTAACATTTTCGACTCTACTAGCCCAGGCTCTAAAATCTGGAATTCTGAGACAAGACGAATACCTCTAGAGAAAGAAGAAGACTGCTAGCGGTCAAAAATACACTCATCTAGTTAACCTTCAGGTTTTATGTAAGCTTTTTATAGATCTAAGCTTTTCTAAAAATACTGTAGAATAAAAAAAACAAAGAAGAAACTCGATTTTCCAAAGTAGGCAGAGTACCAGCTTTGTTCCCTTTGCATCCCCAGTACTGGTCACATACCACAGGCTGGGCAACTCCCAGCTCATTGCCCTCATCGACATGGACAGAACACAGGCTTCCTCCTCATTTCCCAAATGCTTTTAAAAGACTTCTTTGGAAAAAGGGGAAGGAGGGGTAAAGTGGTCATTAAGCCCTCAGAAAGTTTTTTTCTCCTCTGCCGCCAGGGCATGATTCGCCTGCTGGCAGTACGACATTATTTCTTCCCTAGTGAAGCCCCTGGAGGCAAGAAACCCCGATTGTGTCTTGCTTTATGGCACACAACCCTTCAGCCTCCCAGGGATAGGCACGCTTTGGTTTAAAGGCAGGCTGTGAGCTAATAACAGAGTTCAAGAAGGATTCTTGCAAGGGAACTTTGTCAGTCACTAGTAAATATCCTGTCTGAAGAAGCACTGTCACCCACAGCTCTCAGATGACTGTAGCTTTGTCTAAGACACACTTCCAATGACGGTCTCTTTAGGCAGCTCTTTCTGATTTGATACTTTTATTACATAGATGCTTTTCCCGAAAGTGCAACCTGAACCTCACAAACTGCAATTTGGTTGTTTAAGTTTGGGGTTTTTTTGTTTGGTTGTTTTGGTTTTGTTTTTGTTTTTTTGTGGTTTTTTGTTGGGTTTTTTGTTTGTTTGTTTGTTTTTAATAGCAGCAAGATGCTCTTAAAGTAGCTTGCAGCTTTATTCTCCTCTGGTGTTAAACTACCCTAAAAGTGCCTTCCTCCACCCCAGGGAGGAGCTTCCCTGTGCCCCAGTTCTGGAATATACTGTACCAATAGCACCGTAGCTGCTTCCCTCAGGAGTGCTGGCTGAGATGGGGTGTGAAGAAGTCATCATCCCAGCTCCTGCAATGGGAACAGACCCAGGAGGGACACTTAGTTTCATGTCAGTGCTTAAAAACATCTCTGAGGTGAATCCAAACAGCGTGAAGAGCTGGAGGGGCTTGGGAAAAAGAGCATTTCTCCAAACAGATGGCAGTCTCCCTCTAGAGCATACTGTGCAATAGGGAAACCCTTGTTTTGCAGTGCGAAGGAAACTCATTCCCTTCAGCCTTCCCACACAGGGTGCCAGTGAGACTGGCAGCATGAGCCCCCCTCCAGCATCCTGCACAGATCACACCGTAGGGCTGCAGGATTTGGTAAATTTTAGAGCAAGTCTCATGATGTTCTTCTGAACTTCTAATTCTTCTCTCTTTCCCCATCTCATGCAGCTCTTCAAATCTCTTCAAATACTGCTACCTTCAGCTATCCCTGGAAGAGTCACAGACTTTGGCAGGACAGCTGCTACATAATTTTATCCAATCAAGGAGAAACAACAACAAAAAAAGCTTTATGCAACAAAATGATCTCATGCTGATGACAAGAAGGGCAAGCCTTTGAGGACAAGGAACATCCTGCCTCCTGCCCACATATATGAGGCAAGGAGGAGTGCTCTCCTCCTTCCACATTCCCTCTTTTTGCTTCCAGTGGTGGAGCTCAGCAGCTGACCTGCATGGCAGGAAACAAAGGCAGCTGAATCCCTTCATTGAGAGGTCAGTCATAAAACAGAGCGAAAGAAGGGCAGCAGGAGCAGGACCATGTTTTCCAGTAGTCACAAACAGTGGGACAGGTTAAGTTGCTTTAAAGCTTCACCCCTGCAACAGTATCATGTGGTCAGTCAGCAGCAAAGCTGTGCAAAACGTGGCATAGTATTTAAAGCCTTACTGCAGCCTAGCAGTGGCCTCCCAAGCTGCATCTCTGGCTTCCCAGTACATAACTGGTTTTAAACTGACAGGCACAGGCAGAGTGCTCTTTCCAAGTGGAAATCCTGGGCTATTCCCTAACACCTTGCATAGGTTTTTATACCATTTTCACTAGCCACAAATGTAGAGAGATCTAAGACTTGTCCCTGACTGACCCCAAGTCACAGAAGCACTCATACAGAAATGATACTTGATATTTCAAGTCCCAATTGCTGCTTTTCTTTGGTATGTCTGCTGTGCTTTTTGGGCTAGGGGCTAAGACTTGGTCTCAAATTTCGTCTCCTTTATGCTTGTAGTGGTTTGAGTGTTTGTTGAAATCATCTACCACATTCTGACCCATCCCTCTAATAGAGAAAACAAACAGCTCAGAGGAGCACCAGAACGTGGCAGGGACTGAGCACCAGAGGAGGGCTCTGGAACACTGCAGCCCTCAGGTGACAACCCTTGAGGCCCGAGCTGAGACTGGCAGGATGTTGCTGCAGGAGGTTGCCACAGGAGAAAGATGCAGCTTGTACTCATCACCTCCAATCCAATCTCCCTCTCTCCTGGAAGCTTTTCCTGTTGCTTTAAAAGTTGTTTGGAAATCCAGATCACTGTGAAGAGGGCAAAAGCACTTCGCTATGTTCACAGCAGCAAGGCACAAGCACAATTCTTAGGCCTGCCAGTCCTGTTCCACAAGGATACTCCCTCCTAATTTTAGACCAGGCTTTATTCTCTCAAGTGACCTGTCAACCGTCTCTCCCAAGTTACCAAAGATTTAAATCCGGACAAAGCAGCCAAGCCAAGGAGAAAAGGCACTCTGCTCTATGGCTAACAGCCACTTTGGACCCAGCTCACCCACTAATTTCTATCCCACTTCCCACTGTGAGAGTGAGTCAGCAAAGCAAATGTACCACACCAGGCGTGGCTCCTCCAGCTATTGCTTCCACCAGATAGTGAGGATGTGGAAGGGAAGGTGTTCCATGAGCTTAAAAAAAAAAAAAAAAAAAAAAAAAAAGTGAACCACAGAAGCCAGAAATAAGATGGAATAAGATGGATAACAAGAGCAGAAGCATGTGCAGTGGCAGGACATTCCAAGACCAATGGCAGAGATACATTGCTGAGCACTTCCATCCAGTTCCTTGGTAGGGGAAAGGAAGGAGGAGTAATGAAGAAGGCAAGATCCAGGGGTACTTGCGAGGGAAAGAAATAACAAAGGGTGGGAAGCAGAGGAAAAACAAAACAAAACAGAGAAAGCCAGCATATTCACTGATCTGGAAGACAGGGAAGATGCTAATTACCGTTTTATAAGCATCAGTCAGACACACCCTGAAGAGACAATAGATGAAGAAACAGCTCATGTGTAGGGACATGATTCCTCCCCAGAGGAAAGGATGTGGCTGCAACATGCAGTGCCAGGTATGTGAAAGTGGCAATGGATTGCAAGGGAGAGGACAAGTCACCAAAGCAGTAGGTGCCTCTGGGAGGAAAGCTGTGAAGGAACAGTGCTCCTCTCTCCCTTCACAGGAATACTGTTCAGCAGTCCTCCCTGCTCAGCAACCCAGTTCTCTGCTCTCCAGGTCCATACCAAGTCCAGCATCTATGCCTTGCAGTTTCTTTGGAAAGTTTCCAAACACCAGAATTTAACTTCCACCTCTCAGCAGGGCAGCTCAGAAGGCAGCTTCTGAGCTGTCTTCAGCACTTTAAACCTCAGCTGCAGCATCAGCAGCACTCCCTGGGACTTCTGGTCTCACCTGGCTGAGACTGTGCCTCTTTGTGACAATGATTCCTTGTTAGCACTCTGGAGCTCTTCCACACCCTTGGACAGGTCCCTTCAGCATACCCAAACTCCTCAACACACAGGCCTTTCCCATTTCTCCAGTCCTTAAGACCTGCCCTTGTTTTATACCAGGATCCATCCCAAATGATATAAAATTAGAACATATTTATCGACATTTTTACAGTTCCCCTGTTCAAGAAAAACCCTTTCACACATATTCCAAACAGGGATACATGGAAATCTTAGTGGCTGACAAAGCAAGTCTAAGAATTCAAATGCCCCCAGGTCCTCAGCAGAAATATTTAGCCAATTAATGCCAGTGAGAGAGAAGTTCCACTGCTGATCCTTTAAAACACAGCTCAGCTATACCACCATGCTTATCTGATGGTATGTAGCAGACCGGAGAGACTGAAAACACTCAGCATCAAAAAAGGAATAACATCAAGAACCTTTCAATGCTGCCAAAGCAATGTCCTCCCTTCCTCCAGGAGAGAGGTACAAATGACCTCAGCACCGCCACTTTGAACTACTTTGCAGGCACTAAATATTTAATCAAAATGAAAAGGCTCCCACACTTGACCAGAAAGCAGGAACTCCCAGTGCCCCCCATCCACATGACAAAAACTTCCATCTTTCACTGCTGCTTAGATGCAGCTCTGTTTTTATAAGGCAGAAGGCTGCAGCTTGTGGAAATGTGGGTGCAGCACAAAGTAAACTTAATCCAATGCCAACACAAATATCATAAACACCACTACCTAACTCTGTTAGTCATTCATTCACCTGGCTTCCAGTGAAAAACAATTTAACATTTAAATTCAATTAAGACACTAAAAGACCCCATGCTTAAACCAGGCAGAGGAATATCTTTAAGTGTAAGAGCTGACATACTCAAAAGTGCCTTGTTTAAAGGAACATTAGACTGTAGCCAGGTCTAGGCAAGGCTCAGCCTTCCTCCACCCCTTTAAAAGCAGCTCCAAGGGGTAGGAGTCAAGATGAGGTGCAGGGCACCTGGCTTCTAAGGCCCTCGTTTGTGAGGGCGGAGAGGAAGCTCTAACATCTTTCCTCAGCACCAGGGACTATGTGAGCTACCAGGGAAGATAGCTCCAAGACAGAAAGTACTTGACTGACAGCCTGTCCTTTGCCTGGCCTGGGGCCTGTGCTGTTCACTCAAAGCTGTCACACAACAGAGAAGAGACCTTACCATGCTCAGGACTCAATCTCCCAGCTGAAGCCTTCCTCCGAACCCTGTAAAGCAACAGACAGCATTCAGGAGACAGCCAACAAATCTCATCACCTGCCAGCCATGGCAGGATTATTTAGGATACCAACAGGTAAATATGGTGCAAGCTCTAAAAAACCAAGTAAAACAAACAAAAATAAGCACAAAAGAAACACACATACACAAAGACAAAATAGAAGAATACTGTTTGAACTAGACAACTCAGTCGTGACTGTTTGCCGTCCACCTCTCTAACTTCCAAAGCAACAGAGGGGTTTTTTACCCCCTCAGCTATCCACCAGAGGCAGGACAACCATTTCCATGATTTATCCCATCCTTCACTGCTCAGTATGTAGGGAGAGACCCTCACACCACCTTTCCAAACCCATCTTTTTTGTTCAGGTGTCCAAGCATGCATGAATCTACTGAAGGGGCAGCAGGATCTCAAGGCACTCATTAGCACGATGCTTAAGAAGCCCATATCACCTCTGTCAATGCAGATGTCAAGCAGAAGATGGTAAAAAAGAAAAAAAAAAACAACTACAAAAACCCCACCAACATATCCCCACAACACAGAAAAATACCAGCAAATAAAAGCACACTTAAGTGATTTCATCATAGAATTGTTTCAATGAAATGTATTTTCATTGATGTGTCCTGAAGTTAAGCCATGCCCATGCAGACATTCTTCAACATTCTTCTTCAACACAAGCCCCAACACTGGCCACACAATGTTTGGGATAGGGGAGGCAGGAAAGGAAGGAAACCAGAATTCTTGGGACTCCAAGGCTCTATTTGTGTCACTGCCACTTACTGCAGTACTCAGTCCAGCATGCTCTCTCACTCCATACCCCAGACTGGTCCCTTCACAATTCCCACTTCCTGCCCAGTGTCCTTACACAAGAAAACACAGGGTTGGGGCACTACAAGATCTAGTGGGTAGACCCTTAGATTTTCACCCTTCCCATGGTCCCCACAGCAGAGGAAGAAGTATTTTCTGGCTGATGGTCAGTAGGAGCCCACTGAGTTGTCAGGGACTTCTTCAGCTGCTCTGCTTAGATGCTTGGCACACCCCTCATCCCAAATTTTTTGCAAGGTGTTGTGTCCCTGATGATAGGAAACAGATAGGCTGTTCTTTTATAAGTCCTAGACTCACCTAATGTAGTGCACGAAAGCAACAATCACTGAGCCCAGGTAAAAGGAGAGGAAACCCAGGAAGCTGAAGAACATGGCCTGGACATAAACAGACTCTGAGGAAAGAGAAGGGATCAGTCAGCTCACAGAGCAGAAACAGCACTTCTAAAAGTCAGCACTCTTCCCAATACCACCTTGTAAAAACACTCAGACCCAAAAAGCCCTTCCAAACCATTTGCTTTCTTCAAAAGGAATTGACATAACCTGTTCAGCACCATTTCCCCGCATTTCTTCACCCCCAGTGCTAGCTGGTGTGCCAGACAGCCATTCCTGGAAGGGAGCAGGCTCCAAGTGGTTTTGTCTCTTGTGCTGGTGCTTTCTGCACCATTCCTTCAGAGGCTGCTGGCCCAGTCATACCCCTCTATTCAGAAGTGTAAAGTTGCATTGCTCTGCCCAAAGACACTGACTTTTAATGGAGGGCACAATCGTCACTTGAAGGTTCTTTGTCCGTTGCAGGTTCCAGGTACGGTTGACATTCCCTGTGAGATGCACAGTGTACAGCAGATAGAAAAACAATCAACATTACTGATTTCTGGAACTGATCTTGGTTCCCTGAACTTGCAAAAACAACAGGGTCTGGCTTTTCACTAATAAGTGTGGGTGGATTTACTTTGAACTGTTCTCTGATCTGTCAATATACAGCTCTCCCAAATGCTGCCCCCTTCCTCCCTGTTCACAACCTGTTTTTCAGACTAAAAATCCCTGCTTCAGCCTTTTGGATATTGCTTAAGTCTGGATGTCTGAATCCCAAAGGCATCTCATCTCCTATTCATTTAATCCCCAAAAGAGACATTCTCTCATTACAGGTAGTGAGAGTCCACTTCTGCTTTTGGCCAAATCTCTGTGAGTAAAACACTTCTGTGCAGGATGCCACTCTAGAAACTCTGTTTCTGCAGTGCTTAGCACACCTGGCCAGTACAGCTCTGCTGACAGCATTAGGATAAGAGAATGACACCCCAAAGGGCACAGTTTGGGTTTTTTCTGTGGGAAAACTGGGGCAGAAAGGTGGCAGGGGAGTAGTAAAAAGCTGTTGAGGGAGCCAAATATATCTGTTGGTTGTGATCTTGCTTCTTCTACTGGGAGGAAACCTTGAGGCTTTGAGAACAGGAATGTTCCCACTCCAGTTACAGCCACCACATGACTGGTGGAGACTTTGCTTTGACCACTGCCCAGCAAGTGGACACAGGGTCTTGTGGTTGGAAAAGACACTAGAACAAGCCTTTTGTAAAATTATTCTCCCAATTATCAATTCTTCCTGTTCCCTCACGTTCAGAGCTGTCACAGATCCCAAGATAGCAGTAGGAGATGCTCTCTGCAGGAACTGAGACTTCATGGAGCCAAGAGGATAATACAGCAGCAGGGAGCAGAGGTGAGAACCAAACAAAAAACTGTAGGCAGCATTGCCTGGGTGTCTCCAGTGTCTCCCAAAGCACCAGTGGTGCTGCTGAAAAGCACATAATCCCAGGCATGCCAGCCACTGTACTAGCCAGCCACCTCCTGCATTTATCAAGACTTTTAACCTGCCCAACAATATCAAACTGAGACTACATTCTTCCTCACAACTACCTGGATAAGACAAAGCTACATAATCACAGGGTGGCATCCCACAGGAAGGTCTCAGAAGACACCCACTGCTCCATCATTCAGATGCAGCAATCAAATCCACCTCCCAGAACAACTTACCATGAATTGAAGAAGGCACAGAACCCCCGCAGGCATAATCCTCTGGCTTAATGACGAACACAACGAAGAACTGCTCACCTGGGAAATCTTTTCTCTGCACAGAAGGATGGAAGAAGACAGAAAATCCATGAGACACAAAGCCTCTCCCCTCTAATAGGCCAGAGATCAGGTTTGAATTGCTACACAGACACCAGAAAACACTGGGACACAAATCAGCATCTCACCTGCACTGTTATGGCTGCCTGCTTTGTCATAGACTGGTAAACTCCATTGAACTCCACGTTATGGTCCAGGTCATACACTGGGCACTAAAACAGACAACTAAGGGTTAAACCAGGGACAACATCCAAATTATTTTCAAAAGAAGCCAGCTGGAAAACACAGCACAGAACAGCAAAAAAAGGCCCCAGTTGGGGTATCCAAGGGAACAGAACATCTTGCATCTCTGTCTGCTCCTACACTGCAGGACCCTGCATCATTCAGGGATCTGGGAAAAGGGAGTAAGTATGTGGCTATTTCCCACCTGCAAGCAACAGCCAACCTCCATGACAGGGAACACCCCAGGAAAGGGGATGAAATATATAGAAAGGAAATCGAACTGGAAAGGAAGAAAGACATCATGTCTGAAAATCAGAAGTTCCCCAAACTACCCTGAGCCAGGGGAGAGTCAAGTGAACAGCACTGTTCCCTCCCTGAGCCACCAACATTCCACCCAACACATGGAGAGACAGACCCATATCATGGGGCAGCAGGGAACCTCAGAAGGGAGGCATAAATCCCCTACGTGGAATGTGTTCCCTATGGATAGGCTAGAAAGGAGCAGATTGTTTACCTATCTACAACAAAAGTCTCTGTATGAGCTGCTTGAAATCAGCATCTCTGTCTTGGCCTCCTTCCCACAGAATTTTAGTTCCTTTCAGGGGCTCCCTTTACCACCACCACCAGGGCAAAGCCTTGCCTAGAGCTACTCCCTCTGCAGGGCACAGACCCCTCACAGCTAGACATAGCTCCAGCAGGCAGCTCCTCACCCTCCTCTGCTCACTTACCACAATATCTTGGACAGAGACAACTGAGCACGGGTAGGCTGCATCAGACACCACATTAATAATGACTGAATCGACATCCTGAGGAAATTTGTACAGAAAGTACTGCAGAGAAAGCAAAGTTCAAGAGTCATGATCCAGAAATCACCCTTGGCAGTATCTTCAACACCTTCCTAAGCTATCTGAACAGCCCTAGAAGGGCTCTGGGGTTGGATGTGGATGGCTTTCATAAAAAATCAAATTTCAAATATTAAGACCTTACGTTACAGAAGAGCAGATTAAACATATACAGGCAACTGTCCCCCTTGCACAGTATGCTATTAGACACAGACATCTTCAACATGCAAAATACAGCATAGCTTCTGCTCCCTTGAGCTTTTTTCCACCCGATGAAGCTGAAGTGACTTCATTTTACATCCCACTCCATCTTATGTTGATATGAGCATTTTCCAGATGTTTCCATACAGCTGGCTGTACTTTTATATATGAAAAATGTCACAGAGCTTTTTCTCAAATGGGTTGCCTCACAAACAGACCATGAACAGTATTAGGTCAAATGGTTGAAACTCTGTCAAGAGTTTCATAAATAAACGGTTAATATTAGTTGTAGGATGCAGGGTTGTTTGTTTGCTTTGATGGCAAAACATAATGGGGGTTTCTCTTGGCACTTCAGCTTTGAAAATAAGTCAGCTGTAACTCTAAAAAATTGTGAGACACTAATATCTAGCAATATTCCTGCTTTTCCTATGGGGGAAGGAAAGGCATCACCTTCCTTGAGCAGGCCCACGGGACAGTTTGTGGGGTTAGAAAAAGCTGCTTTTTTTCACGTCTGTGCAAAAGATGTCCCAGGCAATACCATTATTTGTATATTTGTCCAGTAAAAAGTTTGAAGCACTGCCCCAGCCAGCTGCTAGAGAAGTATGGCTCCTGTGCCTGCCCTAGCAGGCAGGCTTGTTGCAAGGGCTTCCATCAACACACCTGGAGGCCAGAGAGCTCAGGCTCCAAGCCACAGCTACCACGAGGGGCTGATGGGCACCTCACACCCCCTCAGAAGGACACAAGGCTGAGGAGTGCCACCAGCCACCTTCCTCCCTTCCATACGGTCACCAGGCAGCCACTGCTGCCATGCTGGAAGCTACCAGCACCCCTGCTCCAAAATCATCACCTGAGACTTTTCTAACTGCAGAGCTCCCTTTCTGGCACATAAACTTTAGTGCTGAGCAAGGGCCAGCTGTTTCCTATTTCTCTTCTACCCATGCCATTCCCAGGAATTATGGCCCCCAAGTGGGAGGGCAGGGATAAGCAGGAAATCACCCAAACTTTTTCCAAGTTGCCCGTTTCTACTAAAGCATTTACTCCCATCACCCCTCTCTGAGCAGGGTCCTTTCCCTGCTGAAGGAGTGCTGGCTCCAACCAGAAATCCCTACAAAATGCAAACTCACCAAGCCAGTTTTGTCTGCAGCAAGCAAGGACACGGGCAGACTGAGCTCCTTGGTTTCCCAGGGGCACTTTTTCCCCTTGGAAAGTTTCAGGAGCATGAGGACTCTTCTATAATTTCCTCAAAGCCTCACTTGCATCAGGGTACAGAATTAACACAAGGCCATTGAGTCCAGCAGTTCTCTGCTGCACACACTGCAAGTTTTATAAACACATACAACCAACACTTCTCACCTACATAAGCATATCCAATTTCTGCTTGTGCCCTCAGGCACAAGCTGGGTTCCAGACAACATCTCCTTCAGTTATGTCTTTTTATAACACCCATCAAGATTTTAAATCATCTTTTCTTTCTTCCCCCTGTAGACTGCTTACTACTTTGATTTACAAAAACCTCAGCATTATACCAGTTAGGAAGCAGTCTTCAATTCCATACACCTGGTTATTAATTAAAAGTTGTAAGATTCATAATATTCATTGTGACAAAAAAATCAGACCACAGCCACGAAGTTAATTTCATATCCTAAACACTCTATATTCAAATTACAAAATCCTAAGTAATGAGTGCTTATTAAGAGTCACCATCATTCCCTATGCTTCTATAGTATAAAATACTGCATGAATCTGCAAACCAGATTAAGAAATTTGACAGCAAAAAGGATTAGCTAGGGTGCCTGGTAATACAAAACCTAAAATTAAATGGTGTTATTAACAGTAAAGGCAACAACGAAAACAGAGTTCCCAGACAGCCTGGGTAAATCCCACACCTTCCTAGCTCTACAAGTCCCTGTATCTCTACAGTTGCTGCCAACAGCATTTTCATGCAAGAGAGGATTTGTATCTGCAGGGCTCTAAGGAAAGCTGTTCAGTTGGAGGTGCTGCTCATATGTGCTTCCTTCTGAACAAACAGACATATTGATGCCTTAAGTTTTAGCTTTCATATTTTCCAGATTCTGCACTAGTATATAACTCTGAACTTCCTATAAAGTGTTAGCAAGTTCTTCTCACAGTTTAGACAAAACAATCCTTTTCCAGCCCGAGAACCAAGGACACTGTTGCAGCTTCAGGCCCAAGAAGTACAAACAACAGTGAATTGAGGAAGCCAAACTGGGAGGATGGGACTTCATAACCTGAAGCTGTAACTGGACATTCAACCCCAATATGTAAATGGACCAAAACTTACAGAAGTGTGAGAACTCGTGATCTATCATCCATCTTGAGTGGAGCCTGGGCTCTTGTACTGCCCAAGGTGTGTCCTGTAAAGGCCTTTTAATAAATACCTACTTTATTCCTTTTACACTGTCCAGCCTCTGTTCTAGGTAGCCTCTCAAGGCATCAGTATCAGGCATTTAATTTATCACCTTTCAGTGTGACCTGCTGCCCCAAACAAGGAATAGCAGTCTGAGTTCTGCTCCACCTCTACAGCTTCTTTATTTCTGTGTTTATTTTTCTCCAGTAAAGACTGCCTCTTGACAAGTTATGCTCAGACAAGTCAGCCAGAACTGGCAGGAATACAGCACTGATGTGCATCACCTCACAGAAGTGCAGCAATCCAACGGCCTCTGGACTTCTGAATTTCCTGAAGTGCCAGTACCATCCATTTCCTCTGCTCAAGGGTTTTGGGAGGACCCAAATGTGTCCCTAGAGTGACTGAAGCACTGTTACCGCTTCACTGTACCCACAGAAAATTCAACAGTAAGGATGTTTCCCTGCTTCCTAAGAGGAAACTACCTAGTCATAGAAGACTTGCTATCTTTAACAAAAGATCACATCAATCACTTGCATGTGGTAAAACATACATGCAATCTACACAAGATTCCTCCTTACCTGGGGCTGGGAAGGGCTGGCAGTGAAATTAAAGGCTTTGTTGGTCCTAGAAAACAAATGCCAGAATGTTGAAGTCTAAAATTTTCCAAGCTGGAATACAGATAAAGTACCCTTAGATTAAACAAAAGAAAAATAGGGTTTTTTTTCCTAGGAAAGGAAAAATAAGTGAAGAGTAGGCAGATGGACCAAATCCCTTAAGTGATGTTCATGCGATACATGAAGAATTTTGTACATTTGTATTCTCACATCCCAGCTTACTCAAGTTGGAAGTTCTCCAGCCTGGTGACAAGCAGCTCATATGCAATATTGAATGGTGCCATGGAAGCGACGTCCACAAATATAATCTGGTTGGAGGGTCTTGTTTCAGGGGTTGGCTCAGTGGGACAGAGGGTCCGACTCACTTCTTGGTAATTGTAGGTCCTCTGATAGCTACAATAGCCAGGGGAAGGAGGGAAGAGAAAGTTGGATGGGAAAAAAAAGAGAGAGAGAAAGGAAGAGAGCAGTTTAAAAGTTTTTCAGCACTACTAAGAATGGCATCATTTTTCCCCTGCTTGCATAACTGAAACTCTCATCTGAAAGGCCAGGAGCATTCACTCTTTTAGTCAGCATTCAAGCCCCACCTCTGTTGCCTCTGCAATCTGCACAAGGGACTGATCGCCCTCAACATTCCACTTCCCTGGGGGATGCCCACAACAGCTGTGATCTCTAACATCTGCCACTTAGTGCAGGCAAAGAGAGCACTGACAGCCACCGCTGTACCCATCGCCTGCATCAGGCAAAACACTGCAGGGTATCTGCTGCTGGCACCAGGATTCAGTCACAGGATGAAGCTTCACATCCTAAATAGTCTAAGGTGCCTGAAAATTCTCTGTTTGCAGCCCAACGAGCTCTGGGGTTAATGAAAATACAAAGCAGCATTGCTTTCATAAAGAAACAGCCCCAAAACAACCACCCCCTAGAATAAACTTAAGATAGATGTTCCTGAGGTGAGAAACAGAAGCTCTTTTTCCCCCAATGCACTGTTACACAGAAGTTACAGTGCTATTTCAAGAGCCTGTTCAAACTCTGCCCCAAACCAGAGCCCAGGAACTGCCTGCACACATGGTAGGCAACTGTGGAACCACAGCAGTGATATGGTAGATTCAGTGACTGGTGCCACAGACAGTTCTCCCACAGACAAGCCTCCTGGTACTCTGTACACATTTCTAAGAATATGAGAAGCTAAGGGCCAAGAGCAGGCTGCCAAGTAAGAGGTTACCCTATCAAATCCTGGTCTTCCTACACCCAGCTGGCAGTGAGCAAGAAAACTCTGCAACCAAGCCCTGCAGTCTACACAGGTCACAAGATGTAGCATTGTGAGGGAGGCTGCTGATGAATACAGCTGGTAGAGGAGTGTGCCACAAAGAAGAGACTCCAGTACTTACAGGCCTCGAAAAATCAGTGGGACCTGCCATGACAGCACTCCCTTCTGCTGCCGAACTACAAACAGCACGGGGTACTGGAGGTTCTCGGAGCTGCTGTTCACGTACACCCGCACTGCATCCACCTGTGGGAAAACAGAGGATAAGCTGAAGGTAAAAGAACAAGGCAGCTCCAAGTCTAGGTGGGAGAAGCCTTTCCCCCGTCCTCAGTCTGACCTAGGTGCTGACAATATGCACAGGGAGATTCACATTGTTTATCACTAGACTAATTATTCAGATCCAGAAGTCATTTACTGCTCTGTTGATGCTGCAGTCCAGAATCACAGTCTTGTGCCCAGGTCAGAGGTGACTGTCAGACATGATACAGTGGACAAATGCAGAATATGTAAGAGAGTTCAGCAGCTTCTATTGGGAGCAACCTACATAACTTAACCTACAAAAATTGAGCAAACAGATAGATGCACAAGACAAAGACCCAAAGCTACAACTAAGAATTTTCTTGCTGGGACTCTTTACGTACACAACTGAGTCAACACTACTGGGAAAGTCACAAAGATTATATCAATAGCCAAGGATGAAAAAGCATATTAGCAGCTGGCTCTCATGTAAACAATTCCAATATAACCATAATCCCACCTAACAGAACAGAAATACACTGCTGACTGCCCTCAAGTGGACAAGAAAGGCTGCTTGTGAGAAAGATGCAGCCCACCGCAGCAGCAACTGAAATTTCTCCTTAAATTATCATTGGCCACCAAATGGTTGCAGAGGAAGGACAGCTTGGTGTAAAATACCCTCAGTTCACTGTTTGAGAAGCAAGAAGTTTGTCTGCACCACACGGAAATGTCACCATTTCCATTTGAAAACAGCAATCCCTTCAGCTCCCTCTCCAGAACTGTAGACAGCGATCAAGAATACAAAATATAAGAGGGAATAATCCCCTTATGATAAAACAGTCCATCTCAATTAGAGGCCTTGAAATAATGAAAGCATATTAAATAGATAATATATACATATTTTAAATCTGCCACATCCTGAAAGATCATAATGGACTCTCACTTGATCAGTGAAAGACTTCTCATAGACATTCTGACTTTATACCCTCCAAGAAGAGTAAAGGTACAAGGAGGTAGCACCTTCTGAGAAGAACATGAAGAATTAGCAAGGTAGTAGAAGGAGAACACTGGTTTCAGAGAAATTACTTACATCTGCACTTCCAAGTCAAAGAAAATTTCTTACTTATTCTTGTTTGGTGATTCCAGGCTCACATGGGAGTGGAGTCTAGTAGAACAAAATACCTTCCTGAAAGCCATAATCATTATCAGTTTTCATGACATTTTCACCATAGTACAGAGGCAACAGCCACCAATTCCTAAAAAATTAGGTCTTCAGCAAAAAAACCCACCCAAATAATTTAATTAAAACCCCCTTGAAATAGAAAGGCAGAAATTAGAATATTTTCCCATTGTTTCTAAACCTTTGCAAAGCTCTTTTGGTCTGCTTTCCAGTTTTTCCTTACAGTTGCAAAAACTACACATGCAATTTTGTTTCTAAGTATATTTCACCGCAAGGTGCTAAAACAAAGTTAAGTAAAATAGCACCACAAAGCAAAACACACCAGGAACACCTGAAGGGTGTCACCACAGGCAGCACTGGAAGGTAACTCAGTGGCTTCCTTAGTCCCTGTAGCTGCCCCAAGGCAGCTGAGCCAGCATACATTGGTGTAACTTGGAAACACAGGGACTGGGCTGAACAAGCTCCTGTTTGTTTGTTGGTGTTTACTGTGACAAGGAATGAGGACATGAATGAAGCGACTGGAACTGAACAAGAAAACAAATCTAAGGAGCAGGAAGACACAATGGTCAAGCCAGTCTCCTGCAAGAACATGGAACAATTCTCCACCCATGGGGAAAACAACTCTCACTGCAGAAAGGACACATTTCAGCTACCTGTCCAGCAGCTTTTTGCCCATGAAACAGCTCAAGCAAGCCCATCTCCACAGGGTAAATGATTTTCACTTGCCTCAGGTTGGACACGGCTATGTGAACCCTCCAGGGCAGAGCACATCAGCTCAATGCAATGGGGAGCTCACATCAAACTCAAAGCAAATAGCACTACTGGCTTATGCATCCTCAACTATCCATAAATACAAGCCAGAGATTAAGAAATTCTCTTCTCCATTGACTTCATGAATACAGACTGTAACCCAAGACATGAGTTACGCATATATTGCAGATAGTCAGGCTTTCTTAATTGCACATGAGTATGTGTACACTTAATGAGTACAATCCATTCCCAGCCCTCAGCCTCTCCTTACAGGAGAGGGATTTCAGTGCCTTCATTGGCTCTGTGGCTCTGCACTGGACTCACTCCAGTAAGTCCACACCTTCCTTATACTGGGGAGACCAGAACTGGACACAAGCAAGATCACCTAGAGCCAGCTGACCATGGATAGAGACTCCACAACCTCTCTGGGAGACCTGTTGTGATGACTGACCATCCTCAGTAAGAAAATAAAGTTTCCCATCTATCCTAGAGAAGGACAAGAAAGGGAAACAAAAGCATTGGTGATTAATGCTCTGATAGAGAAAAGTCTGAGAAGTAGGAAAAAGTCCCTTCCCTCTGTTGTGATCCAGCAGCCAGAACCCCTCATTTGGTTTCCCTCTCTCCACAAAAATAAGCTGATTATACACCACCTACAACATTTATTCAGCTTTGCTGTTGATTCCATTATCTTATAATATGTGTAGGAAATAGGAATATCAGAAGAGGCAGGTAAGAGCCTCCAGACTCAATACTCTTCTAAATCTAAGCACTTACTCACATGAAAATTGGTATATGCCATATTACTACCATAATGACTTCTCTACATCCCTATTGTGCTCAGCACTCTGTATTTGTTCTCTGTAACAACTTATAGCTCCTTTGCCCTGCCCCATATTCAGGTGCCTTGAGCTCTTTTTGGTTTGATATCATCTGGGGCAATATCCAGCTGTGTCAAGACAGGACCACCTATGGCCACAGGTGGGATCCCACTACACTTCTTGCCTCCCTCTCACCTTTCTCTCTGCACTCTACACAGGCAAAGCTGCTTCCCAGGCCACATTCAAACAGGGTGCCTCAAATACAGAGGAACATCAGAAAGTCAGAAGCAATGGTTACAGCAGCTCATTAGGAAGATCCCAGTGCACTTTAAATTTTACCTCAATATACCAACAATTCACTCACAATGAATACCTGTTCTGCCTACATTTACACATACCCAGATCAGTCAGGACCATCACACTGTCTAACCCCATCAACATCTTTATTATAAATCCCAGGAAACAAACAAGGTGATTAAGAAGCTGGACAGATGGCAACTGAGGTTCCAGTCCATCTAGTTATTTATCCTGCTGCCATCACCACAGCAACACAGGGCCACTTGTGGGCAGATGCTGCACTTCCAGTGGAGGGGCCAGATCCCAATCCCAGGGTGCAGCTCTGCCCTCCCCTTACAGGATCTCAGGGATACAGAAGCAGCTCCCAACAGCTTTGGATGGTGGGCATCTTTCTTCTACAACAGCTATTTCTGCCAAACACTGCAATAAAACAGGTGGGATATGCCTGCTGGCCAAACCTGCACAAGAAGTTCCCAATTAATGGTTTGAAGACTTGGAAATAAGCTTGGGCATAAATCCAGCAAAATGTAAGTGCAATTATGAGGAAGCTTGGAAAAGTGCAGAAAGAATTACCATTTAACTGCAATCAGGGCTTCTCTTCGTCTGCTGTCACTCAATCTCCAATTAAGTGCTACAGATTAGAAGGGCGCCTAATTAATGTCTTGGAAAAAGACATTTTCCTCAGCAGGATGAACTGTCTAGCAGGAACATCACAAGGGACAGGGATTAAAAATGTAACACTTATGAATGGATGTTTACGCTTTTTTTAGGCCTTCTTCTATATGACCTACCTTAAACTTTTAATCCATGCTTTGCTTCTAGATTATCTTGCCTTGATACAGACAACATATACATTTTCATGCTACAGATTTAATGAATTCAGTATTGAGCCAATGCTAGTAATCCCATCTTTCCCGTTGAAAGTCAGCATTTGAAATTTGAAATTTGGCATTTGCCTTCAGCAAAATATTTTTAGAAGAGTGAAAAAAGCAGGGTGTGAAGAAAAAAAAAAAAAAAAAAAAGGTGGTTTATTTACTTCAAACATGCTTCCCCCTCCACACCTTTCCAAAGATTATTTCATTTTCAAAACAAGCAGTTCTAACTCAAGAACCCTTCCATGCTACAGAACCACTGCTCCCATCACACATATCTCTTCCTTCCAATAAAAAACGTTATGTAGACACAAGAGAAACTCTAGCGAAAAAACAGTGTTTTAATTTAAAATTATAATCAGCACAAAGACTATGAGCCTTCTCTGCATCCATCCCCACTCACTTAGCACTGGTGAGATGAGAAGGAAGTTTTGCCTGGGCAGCAACAGGGTCAACCAGGTTGCTGTCACTCCTGCATTGCCAGCACTGCTGAGGGACTTCATTTTGGACCAGATCATCACCAGCCCCCCAGAAAACTAGTTTCACCTTCCCCTTCCTTGTACATTTAGAGTAGGAGGCTGGCTATATTGGTATTATAATACACTGCTGGATTTCATCTGCACCCTCCAAGCTGAAACAAACTTACGTACCAAATGCTCTCTTTGACAAGGCAGGCCCTGCACAAATATTTGTCAGCAATAACCATACTGTTGCCTTTTGTGCTGCGGGGCTGAGGCAGGGTCAGGACTCCTTCAGAGACTTCTGCTGCTCACATTCCTTCCCAGAGCCAAGGCTCTGCCATGTGCAGGGGCTATTCACCACCCACTCTGGTGACAGTTTTGTTTCTCAGACGACTGACCTTGAAGTTTCTCCTGTGTTTCAAGGTGGACAGAGCAGTAAGACAGCTGAATAAAGAGAGAGCTCTCAGCTCTGTATAAAAACGTGTTAGACCAGGAAAGACAAATATTTGTACTTCAGTTCCACTACCACCATGGAGACAGGGGGAGGGAAGAAAAGAAAGGAAAAAAGTACAACTGAATTCCATTCTCTAGATGGGACCAGGCAGAAGGAGCCGACCCCAAATTCTCACAGCTGAACAGAACCAACATAGCTGAAAACATTAAGCAAAATAAACCAGGCTCTTGTTGACGCGAAAGAATCCTTGGACTGATTATTAAACCTGCATTTCCCACAGAGATTACACATCATCTTAAGACTGTGGGGATGTGAATTTAAGGGCAAGGCAGGAGGTTGCAACAACAGTTTGTGCTGTAAGCAAAGGTTTTCAAGGGCTTTACCATGGATCCCTTCCCAAAAGCTCTTGCTAAGCAAAGCCTTTGAGTCACACCAGGGCTCCAGCGCGCTCCCCGCCGCACCCACACGCCGGCCGCTCCTTGCCAGCCCGCTGGGATTACCAGGCCAGGTTGCGACAGCGCTCGGGCGGTCGTGGGCCTGCCAAGGCACAGGGCCAAGCCCGTGGGCAGGGAACACATCCGGCAGCAAACACACAGCCTGCTGCTGCTCGCAGTGAAAGGTCTCGGCGCAGGATACGAGTACAAAACACACGGAACTGCCGCTGCACAAGAAAGCGGTGCTTCACTTTTATATAAACCCTGAAATTGGGTGAAGCAGGATTGAGCCAGGTGGAGTAGAGCAATCGAGGCAGTGAATGAATACCCCATCAGCCTCGAACTCTGCTCTTCTTGCCACTGACAAGGCAACAGGGGAAGCTATTGAGATCTCTCCTTCTGGAAACCCCGAAGGAAAACAACTGAGACAGTGACAGGTTTTAGAGAACCTCTCTTCTGCCATCTCATGAGATGTGAGCATGGCTCCTGGCTGACAACAAAACAAGTGGAGCTCAGAGGATCATTCCCTTTCAGCCTTTTTCTGTCTCTGCGCTCCAATGTCAGTAAGTCTTAATTGCCAAAAGCAACCTGCCAAATAACCTTGGCCCACAGTTTTCTTCCAGCATTTCTGCCAGGAGTATTAAACACCCGAAGAGGCTTAAACGAAGAGGCAGACTCTGGGATGTCAAGAACAGCCTTGGACACATTAATATAATTGCTCTAGGATTAGTATTTTTCATTTTAAATGTTTCACTCTGCAAATGTGCTGTGTGAACTTCCAGTCTGCCATGGGCTTTCCCATGAGTTCACTTGTTTGCAAGAGTATCCGTGAAGCATAAATGGAAATAAGACAAATATAAAACATGCTAATATTTATCTTTTTCCATTTTTGAAATTTTGCCCTCTAACCAATGTCACTAGGGAGTCTCTAGGACAGCCAGAAGGAGAAACTGGAAATTGCCACGCTGGAAGAAGTAGTTACCTGTTTTGGAACACCCTCAGACTTCAGGAAGATGTTAAAAATAAAAAAAACCATATTTTTGAATAGTCAGTTAAGGAACAAACTACTCTACAATAATTCCATCTTCCTAAACCACAGCAGCTGGAACTCTGAGCCAGGCCATCCCTTGAACAAAAAGGTTTACAATCTTTCCAAATTACAACCTTCTAACTCCAAGCTCCTGGTAGTAACTCCAGCGATTGCTGTCAGAACATAGATACCTCGTTTTTTCTTGGCTCCCAAGTTCTTCACTTCAGTAACACTTCAGATGTGGATTGAATTGCATCTTGTAATGCATGACATACTTTTTTTAAACCATTTTCCATTTATTTTAAACTCCACTGAAGTAGCTATTTCTATGGTTAAAGAAAAACATCAGTGTAAAAAAATAAGGAAGGCTGTTTCTGAAATCTTCTGTGGTTCTCCAAGTATACACTGCACGAAATTTTGTTTGCTTATGCAAATGTACTGAACTATATTTTCAAACTGAGCAGATGGCACGCCCTTGCAATATACCTTTTACAGTCTGCACTTCAATTCCTTAAATATCCCCTGAAACAGCAGATGAGGTCCATGCAGAAAAAGCTTACCTCCCTACCAAGAACTTCTGCACAAGTTATGTGAGGACATTTCCGCCTCTACTTACAATGCAAATGTATAATAAATTGCTGCACTGCTCTTGGAAAGAGTTCAAAAGGAGGAGAGGCATTTTGATGAAGTTTCTCTGATTCAGAATTTGTTTTCTTTTTTAATTTAAACATCTTAGGGCTGGGAAGGGAACAACAAAACCTGATCAGCTTTGATTTTAAACATGATAGCCCAACAAGAAAAGAATGACTACGATTTAGAACAACATTCAAATTCAAAAGAGATGCTTTAGTTCAAGGACAAGTTATCATGCTTGACAGCATTAGCTTACACATTAGAAATAAAAATAAAATTCTTGCCAGCACCACAGTCACCATCTGAAGGTCCGTGGGCTACCCTGCAAGAAACCAGAGCGGCTTTCAGTTTTTTTCCCTAAAGGCTGCAAACTGATAGCCTCTGTCAAGAGATATTCTCTCTTTGCTTCCTGTGTAGGGAAACCCACAAAGTGCAAAATCCTAGAAAGATAAAGAATAATTTAAGTTTGATGGGATCTCAGTTGCTTCTATCCCCAGCCCAAAGCAAAGCTATGTCCCACAGCATTTCACCTAAGATACCTCTCTTTTGTTAAGAGTTTTCAAGACTGATTTTCAAGACTATTTTCTGATGCAAAAAACAACAGTCAAGTTTGAGTTTTTAGCAGATCCCCATTGAATTTCTCTCATAGTTTACTTTTGTTTTCCCCTGTAAGCAAAAGCTTTTTGTGTGACCCTAGGCAGGGTAAGGAGTGTTCGAGAGAACCCACTGAGAAGCAGCAAGCACATTCCAAGTGCTGTGTGCTCTACACTGCCTATGCTGTCACCTCCCAGGGCTGGCTGTTTTCTTTAAGAAATATAAATTATATACACAAAGTACTCCAAAGGGATTCTGGAGTTGAACCCTGTTTGGCTTCAGACACCATATACTATAATTTGCTTTGATTTTTTTTTGGATTTGACATTGTGCCTACATTCCTGTCACATAAGGCATTTACTATTAGGTTCCAGAAATGGTGTGCTGAGGCTCTTCCAGTGTCCTGTGGTGAACAGACTAGAGCCAGCAACCAAAGAGCAACAGCGTTCAGCCCCTGGAGATGCTGCAATAACAGCAGCTCTACCAACATCAAGAGATCTTCTCATGCAAGCATTTGTAAACTTCCCGATTTCTTTGATTTTTACCTGCATCTTTGTGGCTAAACTGGTGAGTTTCCACCCAGCATTAAGAAAAGACAGAACTTAACCTCACTACAGCTCAGGCTCAGCCTTCTCCAAATAGTAGACTAAAGCTTTATTGCATGCATGGTGTAGCTGTGGACTGAAAGTTGGGCTGGAGCCAAGACTAACATTATGGAGAACATGTGCAGGACACCATGGGAATACTTCAGGATAGTTTAGTTCCAGCCTGAAGGATCCTACATGTCAAACCCACAGCCAGCTCAGAAGCAAGAGGTGAAAAAATTGCTCTTAAAATTGTTATAATAGACATGGGTGCTGCTGGAGTGAGACCTACACCAGCACATCAAACAGCAGAGAACGGCAAACACAGATTTGATCACTGCCACTTATTAAACCAGGTTGTCCTGTGTAGCAGATCAAGGAGTTTCCCTGCAGCTAGGACAGATGGCTTTGGTCTGAGCAAGTGACTCATCACACAATTCCAGAGGAACATATGGGTGAATGAATTCCCTTTTGGCGTTTGCCTAAAGGAAAGCAAGTGCAACTACCATCCACACCTAGGAAACGAGACCCATTCACTAGCGGTCAGAGGAACACTGAGGAATGCATCAAGCTCTTTGGCTGGAAAAGGCACTTGGTGACAAGATTTAAGGCATGTAAGTGGAAGACTTCTGATCTTCTTGCTAGTGTTGATACCGCTTTTCCTTTAGGACAGTCAATTTTTTCCTATCTGCAACTCTGAAAAGACAAAGGGCAATGATGGTAGCAACCCTCCCTGGTTGGCACACAGCCTCTCATAGACTGAAGGTAATTTTTTTACCCATCATTCCTCAGACAGACTTCACAGACAAGACACTCACTCATTCCAGGGCTACACATCCTCACACTGCACAACTGCTCAGCAGAGAAGCCACAGCTTAATCAACTGTCAATCACAATTTATGGTAAGTTGGGCCATATGGGAACTGAGACTGGGGCTCAGCTCCTAGTCCTGGCAAGGGAGGAGGAGGGAAATAGCACCCACTCTTTGTCTTAAAATAGGTGCAGCCCACTGCTCAGCTTTGGAACTCATCACAACCAACATGTACTGCATGAATGTCCAGGAACTGTATCTGGATTGCAGCAGCTTTGCCTACAAATGGAAAGTCAGAAACTTGTTCTCTTCAGAGTTACTTGGTTTTCTAAATATAGTCCAAGTATTTTCCAAATCATACATTCAGCTGACCTGAGCTGCAGTGAGGATAAAGAACTTCTGTTGTCTTCTTCCTCATGATATTCTCCTGGACCACTTACAGTTTGGTACAGGACATACCAACCTGCACAATATGAGTGTAATTAGTGCTTTCAGCAAATTAACTATTAGCAACTGCCAGATCTTACAGTGGTGGAAAGTCTTGTTCACTTTGAATTCCATCAGTACTCACACACACACTATTCTTTTTGAAAACCCTGGTATTACTGCAAACATAGAACCAAGCAGGTTCCCTTACTTGTCACATAAACCTTTCTCCAGTCCATGGTAAATCCAGCAGAAACATTCTAAAGCACTTTTTCTTCTGAGCAGGAATGCACTGCACATGCAGCTCCAGCAAATCAGCAAAGGTCTCCTTCCTGCCTTCCTCCCTCCCACGTAGGGACATGCTGAACATGTGGAATGACCATGAGGTTTTTTTATCCCCATCCTGGATGTCTCCAGTGTAAATAATCCTAAAATTAAATAGGCCAACTGTTTGCCCAACTAATTGTTCACCAGACTTCTAACAGTTCACATCTGCCTTTGCTGTTAGAGCATGAGGGCATAGCAACAAGTGACCTAGTTGGGTTTATTACCATATTTTTTTACACTTAGAGTTAAAAATAAACAGCTGTACAGAGGGGAAATGTCAAAGAGCAGGTAGAAGGGAAAAATGGAATTCAAGAAGCAGTAAGACTACCCCACTACAAATCAAGAGCTTCCACCATGAGGAAGGAGTTTGTCATGTGCCTTTGCTCACAGGCCAACTCTTGAAGACCTTTGCAGAAGAGGTGGCTGTGCTTCTCCTCAGCACATCTTTACTCTCACAGTTCAACCTCAGCAATTAAGGCCTAAGTCCTAGTACCTAAAAGACTGTCAGCTCTCCTGCCTCAAGATGAGTGTTTCTGCACAGCACATAGGAAGGCTTTTCCCCCGCCACAGACAGAGAGAAGACACCTGGCAATGTATTTACACACAGAAGTTTCAGCTAGGTGATTTGGGTCACATAGAAGCATCATCATTTTCATTTAAGCCACAAGTTGTACAGAAAGGAAGCCACATGTCTCAAAGCAGCTCTGCTGCAGAGCCCTGAACTGTGGTTTCTTCACCTTGTATGTATCTGCTTGTGAATATTCTCATGGGAGTCACTTTTTCCCTTCTGTCTTGCATGCTTTCCTGTACCCCAATGAGTAAGAATGATGATGTGAATGAAGAACAACCTCTGAGATCAGGCAAGCACAACACTTTTCAGAGAGCAAGCCTCTAAAGCACCAAACAGGAGAAAAGGTCTTGTTCCCTCCTCCTTTCTCTCATCCATCATTCAAGCACTGCTCTATTCAGCTACATTTTCAGACGTGCCTGTGCAGCCATAGCACATCAGCAACCAGAAAATTTACAGAGGGCTTGTGGATCACAAGTCAGCCCTCACATTTTGTCCTTGTCTCCAAGTTTTCCCTTGCTTTGTAGGCCCAGCCTCATGAGAAAGAGCAGTAGAGGGGAAAACAGCAGAATTTACAGCACAGTGAAAACAAATTCCTGTTTTTAGAGCCAGATCACTCCAGACCTTGACTTTGTTTCAGTGGGGAAAGCAATTAAACTCATCCACTGCAGCCCTTCCATATGGGGAATGCTCTTTTTATTGAATTAACTGTTCTGTAACTAAGGTTAATCGCCCATGTGATATCTGCCTTGAGCTATCACAGGCTTCTGGCTAAACTGCCATCAGCACAGAGACAGGAAGAGACCAAAAAGACCAGGAAGAGCAGAGAGCTGACAAGTGGCAGGCAACTGGCAAACACTGGCTGGTATTCCCTCACTAGGAGTTCAAGGCTTAAGACTGCAGCAAAAAGCAGTAATTAATACACTGAGTTTTTGCAGGACTTGAATTCTTTCACAAGCCCCAACACCAAGTAGACAGCGTGTCCCTAAACATCTTCCCAACTTTCGCATAAGAAAGCTGCCCACAAGAACTTGGTGATTAAAGTCAAGATTTCCACTACCAAGCTTCTAAATCTTGAGCAATTCTCAACAACAGGGAGACACAGGAACACCAAGACAGCTCAACCCTTGACCCTGCCAGCAAGAGGAGATCCAGTCATGTTTGCCCCTCATGAGTGCAGGGCTCAGCTGGGAAAGGGGCTGCACACAGCACAGCCAATCTAGCTCAGCCACCTTCTTGCCAGTGTCCACTGCTTCATCTCAGAAATGGCACCTGCAGAGCTCAGAGAAGAATCACAGTATTGGAAGATCATCTTCTGAGATCATCTAGTCCAAACATCCTGCCATGGGTAAGGAGATACCTTCACTAGATAAGGTTGCTCAAAGCCCCATCTAACCCTACTATGAACAGTCCCAGTAATGCATATCCACAACTTCTCTGGACAACATGTTCCAGTCCCACACCATTAAAAAAAAAAAAAATCTTCCTTATGTGCCACCCAAATCTCTTTCAGTTCAAAACTGTTGCCCTGTGTCCTGTCATTACATTGTAGAAAGCCTTTCTTGATAATTTTGTAAGCTTATTTATACTGAAAGGCCATAATAAAGTCTCTCTGGAGCCTTTTCTACCATCAAAACCTGTTCTAGGCATCCCTCATCAGAAAACTTCCTATGAAAGCCCACTTTTATTTAAAGAGCTTTTGTCTCCCAAACATTTTTCCTAGCAGAAGCTGGTTGCATGGCCCTCTAAGCATACTCATGGCAGTGCTTGGTGAGCTCTGCATTGAAAAAAATATTAAATCTCAAACCTGAATTTCCCTTCTTAGATACGCTCTTGACCCTATCTCTGCAGAGACTTCATGTTCCAGCATACAGGACCATGGAGATTAGTCCATTAAAGCTCCTGCTTAAGTAAGGTAGTAGTCTGCACTGAGCAGTCTGTACTTCACAGCCACAGGAACAGCTTAGTGTCTAGAAGAAGCCTAGAAGTTGCATTTAGGTACCTGCAAACACCACTGAGCAGCCATGTGCTTCCTCCCTGCCTCCTCCCACTGTGCTTTAACATGTAGCTCTCCAGCAGAGAAAGCTTTTTTTCAGGTGTCCAGCAAAAAAACACAAGGCTTCAAAGAGCACATTAAATTGAAGGGACCAGATTAATTTTAACTGAAGTCAGTATTCATGTTGTCTGTGCTAATAAGCCACTGACAACATCTGCGAATAGGCCCTCATTATAATACCCAATACTTTCAACACCTGAAGGAACCTACTTACACCTCGACCAGCTTCCAAAAGGAGGCTCAAGCCCAAAGTGTGCTTTTGGCCTCCTGAGATCATTGGTGACACCCAACAGTTAAGTAAGGTTGGGCTCAGTTGCATCATAGCCCAGACACCCAATTGCTGGCCCATAAATACCAGGTGCATTTTATTACATAGTACACAGTTTGGGAAAAAGCCACGGTTTCCATTTTCAATTGTTCTGTGCAACTGAGGACAGGAGGGAAGATTCATCTACCCAGTTCACCATCTCTTGGTACATCAGATCATCAGATCAATTAACACCCAATCCAAACAACGGGGGCAGAGTTTCCAAGGTACCACTTAGCTACATGAGATAAATAAGACACAAAAACTGGGGAGGGGGCAATCCTCAATAACTGGGTATACATAAATTATAGGCTTCCTTCCACCATCAAACAGCCCTGGCCACTCTGCCCTGCAGCTTCCTCTCGACAGCCTCACCTTTACAGTCCTGCCTCACCTCCCAGGCTACCAGGCAAGAGCACTCTGATCCTAAGGAAATGCACAATGGGGGAAAACGGCATTTAAGAAGGCTTACTAAGTGCACACTCACACACCTTTTTTTTTTTTTTTTTTTTTTTTGTGGGTTTTGTGTTGTTTTCTAAAAATTATTTTTAATGTAGTACTATTATCCTCACAACTCCCTTCTAGCCTTTAAACGCATCCTGCTGCTAGAATTCCTGGATATCCCCTCTGAGAGTGGGGGCCACCAAACCACCTTCCCGGCCCGCAGCTCCCGGGACACCGGCACCCTCCCGGCCCGCAGCCCCGGAGAGCCCTGTCCGCGCCAGGGAAGGTGGAAAGGATCCCGCAGGTGCACTGCGGCTCCCGACCACCGCGGCGCCGGGAGGATGCGGGCAGGACAGACGGAGAGCCCGGCCCGCTCCCGCACAGCAGCGGAGCCGCAGCGGCGCCGGCACCTCCCTGGCACACGCTCCCGACCGAGAAGGCTGAGGGGGACACGGTGCTCGCCCCGCCGCGGGGAACCTGGCGCTCCGGGGTTCGCTCCTACCTGGCCGGGCTCGCTGCGGTAGGCGAAGGCGTAGACCCGCTCGGCGCTGATGTTCACGGCGCCCCGGTAGACGTGGCCGAAGGCGCCGGGAGCGGGGTTGTCCCCGAGGCCGGCCCCCGCTGCCGCCCAGAGCAGGGCGCCGAGCAGAGCCCCGGCGGCCGGCGCTGCCCTCCCGGCCATGGGCTCCTTCCTGCCGACCCCGCGGGGCGCCCGGACCGTGTGTCCCCGGCAGGGCGGGCGGCGAGGCGCTCTCTCTGCGATCTCAATCAACAGCTCGGCGACACGGACGAGAGGCGGCGGGGGCAGCGCCGCACCCCGCCGCCCGCCGCCCCGAGGACGCCGAGCAACTTTCCCCGGGGAAGGACCCTCCGGCGGCCGGCGGGGCGGGGAGGGGAGGGGAAGGGAGGCCGGCCGGCGGGCTGGCCAGCCCAGGGGAGGAGGGTCTCCTCTCTGTGACCGGCCCCAAATTCTCAGTCCGGCTCAGCGGGCGATTGTCAGGGGGCTTTGCCCCGTGGGGAGCCGTGCCGTGAGCGCAGGGACACGCTGGCATTGTCAGGCACGTGGGGGTCAGCACCTGCAGGGCTCCAACACTCCCTGCCCACCGCGTTAGGGGCGTCCTCGCTCCATAATCTGCCGGCTTGCTGGAGCTGCAGCTCGCACCTGCAGTCCTGAATGGGGCGCTCCCTAACCTTTATTTTTGGCTTCTCATAACTTTGGGATAAATTCTCTCGTCCTTTAGTTCAGCCTGAAGGTGCGAAAGGCAGCAGCAAATGTAATATCATTAATCTGAAAATGGCTTGGTGCATCTCTTTGTGTCATCCATGGAACTGGCCACAAACCATACTGTGATGCTCTTAACCTTTTTAGCAAGACGAGAGCCATACTGTTGGGCTGTGAAAAGGCAAGGGATCTCTCTCTCTCTCTCACGGTTTAACCCTCCTATGTTGAAAACACACCTAGGAAATGTGTGAGATCCCATGGTGTAGGGATGCACTTTTAAGTCAGTGGAAATAGAGTTTTACTTACAAAGCAATCAGAAGGGGTTTTCAGGCTGCGGATAAACTTTTAGGTGCCACAGTTTTATAAAGTCAGTCCGCAGTCTCCAAATGCAGTGCCTCTGGCCCTAGAAGCTTTCCAAAGTTCTGGATTTTGTTTTCAAGGCTGAGAGATTTCCTGGGAGATCACTTGTTGTCTTTGGAGGAAAAGTTGCAAAGCTCAGCAAAACGAACCAGCATGTCTTGTGCTGCCATTTTGATCTCTGGGCCCTTGTGTGATTTCTGCCAAAAGAAAAAACAATTGTCAGTCAGTTCTGTTCATCTTGAAGCAGGATTCACATCACCCTGCCTTTTGTCAGAGTCCCAAGAGGTACCATTAAGGGTAAAATAAACCACTTGCAATCTGGTGGAATATGGAGAATCCAACACTAAGATTTTGCCTTTCAGCCTGGAATATCATGCTCTGAAGACCAGGAGACTTTGACTCTGTCTTGCCTCTTAACAGGACGTGGTGTGACCTGTCTTGGGGGACTTCAAACAGTGGCAGCACTGGGACACTTGTGGCTTCCCCTCCCTACGCCGTAGAGTCCAAGGCTCCTGAACCCTACAGCTCCTTCTCACCCCCTGCTGTCTGCAGATGCATGGGTCCCTCTGCCAGGGCCAGCAGCCCTCTTGAGCATGTGCAGGAGAAAGGACACTAGGAGACCCATCTTCTCCCAGAGATGAGACTTCAGGCAACAGGAGGAGGTAAAGCAGGTAAGGGCCATGCCTGGTTCCTCAGACCAATGTGACCAATGGCACAAAGATGGTGTTCTGCAAACCAAGGCAGCTGCAAATAATTTTTGTGTCATTTGGTGTCATGCATATTTCCGATTGGCACATCAATGTACTGTCTCGCTTTAGTTGTGTTGGTTTCATGGCAAAAAAGTGGCTCTTCATGTAGTCCACATTTTCCAATGTGGAGTTATGTTATTCTTAAAGTGCTTGCCCTGATTAGATATACATTATGGTATCTTACCAAAGACTACACATCTTCTCTCATTTTTAATTTAAGAATTCAAGTTTTCTCGGTGTCATACATTGTTCTTATCTTAATTTAATCTCATTATTTTGAGGCTTTTTCTGTGATTTAGCAATGATAAACCTTTGTTCAAATCTCTTCCTCCAAGGTGTGGCGCTGCCTGACTTGGTGTTATTTGCAGAAGTTTTAAGTCAAAGATCAACTCCACCATTCAAGTTGCTAATGAAAGAAAACAATTCTAGCAGACAGATCAGGTCTCTTCATTTGATATACCTTCCTACTGATAGGAAAATATCCACTGGATCAGTTTGGGAAGTGCTTTTAAATCACACACTCCTCTCATGTTAATATCATCTGAGACAAATTTGCCTTTATGAGAGCAGTGCTCAACACAACATCAAAAGCCCTACAGAGTCAAAACACGTTTCACGTATTCCTTTCAGCACTTACTAAGTCAGTTATCTCAGTAAAGAAATAAATTAGGTTTGTTTGACATTATTTGTTCTGGACAAATGCAGAGTGCCTGCTGTTCATCACTTTACTGTTATTTAGTTGCTTGCACGCTGATTGCTGAACAGCTTGTTTCATTACTTTTCCAGATAACAAATGGAGGTTGGCCTACTTATAACACTTCACTCAGACTCCTTTGATAAAGATGAGTAGGCCATTTTCCCTTTTCATTTCACCTGGATCTTGTTGTTGAAGGGCAGCATGTACTTTGGAAGAAAGAACCAATCCCTCTAAGAGACAGTATCCTCATCCATATACACCATGGGTCTGAGTCAGTGGAAGTGATCTTTTCTTGTATGTGCCACAGTACTCTGGCATCAGGAGCCAGCAAGGGCCAGATGCTCCCTAAGGGACAGGGATCCAAGTGCCACAACACAGAGAGGGAAAAGAGGGGCAGAGCAGGGACTTCACCAGCCAGGGCCTCATGCCACAGGATCTGAGCAAGACAAGTAGGTTCTCGGATATGGAATATTCCTGGATATGGAATCAACAGAGTCCAGATTGGTGGACAAGTCAATAACAATGGGATAGGTCTGAGGTCAACATAAGTTAGTGACTCAGGCCTGGTGATGGCAGTCAGGGACAGACACAGTCCCATCAGCAGCAGGCAAGTTCCCAGCAGTGAGGCAGATCTGAGGTCTGGGCAGGAAGCTGGTCAGCAGGTCCAGGCCAAAGGGATACTGACAGGGTTGCCACACAGCTGTAGCTGCAGCTCAGGCAGGCCAAGGACCAGAGCCTCACCTGCAATGCAGCTGCCTTGTGAGGGCGAAAAGAGGCCTCGCTGAAGCCTCCCCACAGCCCTGATGCCAAAGTCACTGGAGGAAAGAGGGCCATTCCTCAGCTGTGCTGTTTCCATGCTGCCCATGAGCCCAGGGTGCCAAACCTCCAGAAAAGGGGATGATGCTCTTGGGGCCCTTGTCTCTGGCTGTGTGGAGGGCACGTATTTTGTAAAAGGACCCATTTTTCCAGTATAAATGAAGCCCAGGGTTGTGAGTGTCTCAAAGGAAAGAGGAACTGTGCTGGATGAGATGCTCACAAAATTGTGGTTTTGAGATTTTTTGTTCATTTTTTTTTCTCCATAGCACAAAAGCAGAAAATCTGATTGCTGTTGGGAACAAAATAACAAAATGCCATCCCAAACCAGTTAAGAAACTACATTTTCCCTGGTAACCATGGCTGCAAAAATATTCAGGATAGAGGATATTACAAAGGAATTCCCTAAATCATACTAACTTGGGAAGGGAAACAGTATAAATGTATAACAAACCAAATTGTTTGGAAACCTGATGATTTAAAATTACTGTTTGCATATGTTGTCTCTGTCTTATGTAAGCTCCTCTGCGAGTTAATAGATGCTGTAGATGCTCAGCTGGCTTCTGCAGAGATAATGCCACTTTTTCAGACTCTGCTGAAAATGCAGTGTGAAGAATAACAAGAAGTGAAATGCAAACAGGCGCTAAAGATGTCTGATAGAACGTGCTCCGATTCTTCTTATAGGTGGGCAAAGTGTTTGAGAATACACTGCTTGAATGAGAATTGTCTCTAGCTTGTGTCATATTTGGTTGTATTAGGCATTTAACATTTATATTTGATTGTAATTAATAATTGCAGAGAGCTTTAAGAGGTTTCAAAATAGATGATGTAATAACGCAATTACGCCTTTATTGCTTTTTTTCTTCAGTAGGCCTTGTTCTTCAAGACAATTTAAAGCCATGTTAAGAGAGAAGTCCAGATGTGCCCTTGATTTATACTTCTGGCTTCCAAATTTTCAGACCAACACAGACTAATTAATTGCTTTGCATGGGTTTCTCTTCCCACTGGCTGAACTTTGATGATCACTTGCATATGGTACCTATGTTGAGTGTCAAGATGGAAATTGAAGTCGAGGTGCAACCTCCACAATTGCAGTGCTTCAATAGAGACAATTGCTGAAAGTATTTCTCTAACGCTTTTTTTCCTCTCATGATTTCCATCTTCTCCTTATATCACATCCAAAACAGTTCCCTCCCTCAATACATCAACCATTACCATCTGCATGAATCATTTTACAGTGATGCTAGTAAAGCCAGAATTACATTGACGGGTACCCTAAGCACCAGGAAATCTTGGTGAAATGGAAAAAGTTTTGAATGAAAAGCTGATAAACCTTATGCCTTCACTTTCCAGCTCCCACAGACAAAATATTATGCTCACACTGTAAAACAAAATGTTAACAAAATGTTAATGTAACCTTTTGGAGTAATTACATCATGTCTTCACCTGCGTGGCAGGGAAGTGGAGGATCTGTGGCATATTCTGGGGTGAATCTGTAAGGAATACATTGCATCCACGTGTAAGCTAAATGACTCACTTCAGAACCACCAGTTGCTTTACGAAATTCCTTGTGGCTACAGAGGTACACCCTTCCTCGGTGGCACAGCTAACGAGATCTGTTTGCTCAATTTAAACAAGGGTCACCCCTTAATTTCGAATCATCTTAATTTCACGGTTTGTGTGACATTCTGCTCTGAACCACCACCTGTAACGGCATCTGAAATACGTTTTCGCACGGGGAAATTTCCAAGGCTTCCTCAGAGGGACACTGAGAGGTACCTTTGGAGGGTATTTGCAAGATACTCTCCCGAGGAGACAGTTATCCCGAGGAGGGATAACAGCGAACGAGCAGAAAAATTAAGGCGAGGTGAGATGGGAGACGAGTGACAAGGCCGGGAGCAGCTCGGGCGGAGCGGCCAAGGCACCGCTCTATTACAGGAGGCGGTGGAGGAGCTGTCCCTCACTGAAAGCCCGAGGGGCGCAGGAGCCGCCTTGCCATTCCGTACGGGAAAGGCGCTTGGAGGAGGACAAGGAGGAGCAGGAGGAGGAGGAAGAAGAGGCGGGCGGAGGAGGCCGCGCTCCGCCCCTGCCCTCAGGGCGGGCCGAGCAAACCGGGTCCCGGCGCCGCTCCCGCCCCTTCCTGCGGCCGCGATGTCGCTGCTCCGCGGGCCGTGGCCCCGCACCGCCGCCAGGAAGGGCCCCAGAAAGGCGACGGCGGCCAGGCGGGACTGGGACGTAAGTGCCCCCCGCTGCCGGGCGGCCTCCGCTGGGAAAAAGGCCCGGGAGCCTCCGTGCGCACGGCTGTGGGAGCCAGCTCCCTCCGAGGGGCTGTGCCGTGGAAAGCCCCGGGATGCCTGTGGGTTCGGGCGGGCAGACACCCCGTGTGCGACGGGGACACGGCCCCTGCGGTTCCCATGGCCTGGGGGGGTTCGGGCCTCCGCCTCTCCCGGAGAAGGAGCGCGCTCAGGTTTGCTGCAGGTCTCGTCTCTGGTGGCTGCCTGGCCGAGGGTGGGACGCTCTGCAGCGCCCTAAAAATGCACAGCAGTACGGTGTTAGGCCAGTTATACTGCAGTTTAAAAGTTGTTTGGTTTGTTTTTTTTTTAAATAAAACTTAAAGTTTGCTCTCAGTTACGACTTTTGACTTGTGTCCCTGGTTCCTGTTCGCAGAGTACCGTCCATGATTTGACAGTGCACCGTGCAACTCCTGAGGATATTGTAAGTTTAGTAGCAGTCACTGCTCTGGGTCTGTGGCAAGGACATTTAGCTGGTTGTTTGACATAAAAAGTGCTCACCGTGCTTACAGGGATATTTTCTGCCCATGTTTAATCTTTTTCAAGCTTCTGAACACGTTGGTTCTTTAATGCTATTTTTTGTTTGTTATATATCCCCAGATCTGGCTGTTGGTGGTTTTCAGTTTCTTGTTCCCACTGGGAAGCAGTAGCTGCAGTTTTTATTTCAATACATTGCATGCCATCATATAAAGCATGAAAATGTAAATACAGTGGAAAGTTCAGTGGATTAGTTGAAGATCCTGTCTCTGCTGGGAAGGGCTGAAAGATGTGCTTTATCTGAGGAGCCTCCCTAATTCTGAAAATACTCAATTTTTATTTAAACACTTTAACACAATTTCTTTATACTGACGGATCTGTTTATTGCAAAGAATTCACATACGTTGCAGGTACTATGCAGGTACACTGCACAATATACTTTTCACATACTCTGCAAAGTATGTGGGTTCTTTGCAATAAGCAGATCATGTGTATTTACACTTATTTAATTACATTGTATTTACATGTATTTAAATGTGTATTTACACTTTCTTGATAGTACTTATTACCAGTATGGAAGAGGCAGTACGAGCTATTATAAGTTTTGACAGGTTTATCAGGACAGATAGTCACAGTAGCAGATAAAGACTTGATTCTACAAGTGTTTGGCTTGATAGCTTCTAGAGACTTTAGCAAGCACCTCACGCATTTAATTTCTTTAATTATATGTAAACTATATTTTTTATGTATTATCTGATTGTCAGAAAAAGAGAGACACAATGTCTGGTGACTGACAATGTTAAATCAGGAAAATGCCTTATTATCCTTTTATGCATCTTACAGGTGCTAGTGTTTGGGTTTTGCCTCCATTCACAGCTGAGAAAACTCTTGCTGAGTCAGTGGTGTAGGACAGACAGAAATTGAGACTTTCCCCATTCACCTTTGGAGCTGCTTTAAATTTGGCCGGTACTGATGATACTTTACCCTTGTGTATGTTTAGGACGTTGTATTGGCACTTTTGTGAAGTTAACATAAATAATTTTCAGTGCCTGAATGATAAAATCAAAAAGAGCTTGTTAGCTTTGCCCTGCAAATTTTGCTTAAGATTGATCTTTGAAATGATTTCTTTTATGTTTCTGTAGCTTCGTCGCCGTGAAATACACAAATCAAAAAACAAAGCACTGGCACATCTGGAACTCCAGGAGAAAGCACTGAACAGAAAATGGAAGAAGCAAAAGCAACTGGGTGCAGATTCCTTGGAGAAAAGGAAATTAGCTCTGATGCGTGAGGTGAGAGCTCAATTTGCACTTGCAGCCTGCTGCAGGTGATCCGCAGCACTACTGGAAAACTGCTCCTGCACATGGAAGCTACAATTGCTCCTCTTGTTGGATAACTTGATTTCATATGTGATATGCTCTGTGTGCATGCAGTGATTGGAGTAGTCTGCCTGACAAACCAGCTGTTACATGGAATTGCACATTTGACCTAGGTTGCCTGGCTATGCCCTCTGTAATTCTGCATGCCTCTTTTCATCTGAACAGGAACTGTTTGCAGAGTTCAACTGCTGTAAAAAGTATGTGTATTGCCAGCTTGCCTTTTCTTCCTCATGTCTAGCATTTTTCCTTGATGCAAACATGAGCATTTCTCTATCAGGGAGGGACACTGCTTATTTAAACAGAGAAAGTGCAGTGTCAGGGAGGCTGAAAGGGTGAGGCAAGAAGTTGTTAAGGGAGGAAAATTGGCACAACAAAGATGGATGGGCTATGGCTGAGAAGCTTCTAATTGAAAAGAGCTTGTTCTCTCAGCATTCTAAAGCACTCTGACTATAAACATATTGAATTTGCTTTTGAGTATTGAACTGTAGCAGTAAACCTAAGCCTAATTAACAGAGAGAATAACTGTCACTAAAAAGTGGTGGTAGATCTCCTTTTTCACATGACAGGTTACTCCTTGCCATGTGTTATGAAAACTAATCTGAAAATTAGCTTTCAGACCACTGTACTCAAGCAGACTGAGATTTGTTCATGCTGGTAAAGAATGATGATGAACAATGTTCACTTAACAGTTAAAATAAACATGATCTAGTAGTTCTGTAAATATGCAGTGGACTAACCATCACAAACTTTGTTGTTTTGTCTTTTGTAATTTTTCAGAAGTCTCTTTCTGCTCTCTGAGAACATTCTAGTGTAGACAAATGGAAGTACTTAGAATTGAAGATCACTACCTAGTTTTCTATTTGACCCCTGTTTCTCTACAATCACAGTAGAATTTTTGTGTTGTGGGTATTTCACTAATCAAGCCTCAGACTTGGACTTTTGTTACTTTGGTGCTTTTCTGCCAAGCATATTTCAGCAGAGTATTCAAAAAACACTGTGATCCTCTACATGTCTTTCCCTAGAGCAGCCTAGTTTCAATAATACTTTCATGCCAAAATAAGTAATGTGTCACAAAAGGTAGATTAGAACATCTTTTCTAAGGTTTGACTGGGGTACCTGTTATGTAACTTAATTCTTCTTTTGCAGATGTGAGATTTGTGTTTAGGGAATAGTCTTCTGTATTTGTTGCTGTTTCTAATGAAAACTCACAAATCTCAATTCCTCCTGAGTGGTTTTTCCCTTTATAGTTAAGAGATTACTTCATTCAGTTTACTCTGTGTCTACTTCTGAATCAGTGAAAAGGAAGACAAAAGGAAATGATTCCAGGCAAGATGAAACCGATCTGGCTGTTGCTGTTTCAGTCACTAGTGTCTTCTTGTGTGTAAAGAAAAACAAAATAGATAGTATTACCATTTTCACCCCTCCCTAACTTAAATCTTGTTAATTGCCAGGTCCTGTTGTTCGGAGTAACTGTGGAGACCCTGTGTCTCCCAGCAGGGCCCAGCCACTGAGAATTGTTTCCTTGTCTGTTACCGGGGTGATCTTTTTCTTTTAGTGCCGTGAGAGTAACTTTCTAAGCCTCTTGAATCCTGCTCAACTGCAAAAGACTCGGAGACAAAAGCGAAGAAGGTGCTGCTATTAGTGTTGTTTCTCATGTAGTTGTGTGTTGAGCAGAAAGACATTACATAAGAGATACAAAATGGATAAGCAAAATTTTAATATTTTGGGGATTCGTCTACCTAAAAATCTAAAAGATAATGAGTTCACTCTGAAACTTAGGACTGTGAATGTGTGGGTACCACACTGATTGGTCCTGTAACAACTTATTTTTAAAATAACTTAATAATAATACAGTGTATTGCACCAAAGAGTAGAGATAAATGGATTATTGTAGTTGAGAGATTTTAGGATGAGTCCAGTTTATTTTGCTTTGATAACAATCTGAAACAGGAGGGAAGGTAATTTTTAATGAAATTTTAGATGATACTAACCTGGGACCAAGCACACTGCTCAGTGAATTTGTCCAGGACCTGTAAATGGGCCTAAAGGGGTTACAACATGATGTCACTTTTTCTTCTCATCACAAGCAAATGTGAGCTAATCTACCTTGGGAGCAATGCTATAAAAATGTTCATAGCATGTTCAGCAGGGGCGTAGAGCTTAGGAACCTGCTGATGCCGAAAAAGATCTAGTGAGGAGGATAAAAACTAATCAGGATAATTTTTGTCTGATTATACACATCACTCTAATTTTAATTACCTTCAGGAAATAAGCCATATAAACTTTTTTCCTTTTTTCATTTTTTTTTCCTTCTGCCAATCTGGTATAATAACTATCTAAAAACCTGCGTTGTTTTGATGTTAGGTGGCTAAATGGAAAGACTAGATTTAGTTTGTATCAGACATGAAAATTGAACAGTGGTCTGGAAAAGGAGAACTGTGAAATGCTTGAAAGATGAATATTCACTGATTTGCTAAATTATGAGAAGTCTAATTTACTGCAGTGTAATGCAAGCTCAAAAGACTAGAAAAACACAAACTCAGATATGTAGGGATAATTTGTGATATAACAAAGCATGTAATAAAATAGGGGGTTGGGTAGAAACAAGTGACATGCCATTGCCTAGAAGTTTTTGTATGAGATTAAATGTAAGCCAGCAAACTTACCAATGACATGGAAAAGAACTCGGTGGAGATAACAGCATACAGTACTGTAAAACCATTTCAAAACAGTTCCTTATGCCTGGAGGAGCAAAAATTGTCAGTTCTCAAATTTTGAGTAGGAGGGCATACATGAGCCTTTTCTGGGAGGTGTTCTAAAGTAGTCACAGTCTCTGCATCAATTTGATGAGCCATGATCGAGTGGAGGTCACTTACATATCTCCTCTCAGGAGTTTAAGAACTTCTCTCAGGTTGTGAGATATAATTTTACTAGTTTTCAATTTACAGCTTTTGAAGGAAGCCAGGAGTCAGAGAGCAGCTTTAAATTGTGTTCTACTCACAAAGCCCCATCCCCAGTGAGCTCCATTTGGCTCATGGTAGCTGGATGCCTCTTGATTTGCACTCCAAGATATCCTTGCTTAGGAGGCACATCTTGTGTTGGACTTCAAAGAGAGACTTTGGGAGAGAGAATTTGAATGCAGAAGCTGTATCTTCTGGAGGTTCCCAAAATGTCTTCTGGTGCCAGATGTAGACAGTTGTGTTTACCTCTGCTGGAACTTTGGTGGTATGTGGCTTAAGTTTTAGGTAGGATTTTCAGGAGGAAAGACTGAGTGAAACAAGTCTGCTTGAATTGGTTTGAATCTCATCAAATAGTACATGTTTTGGGTGTCAGATGTAGGTAAGTGTTCTGTGACTTAACATTGAGATCAAATGATTTGAGGATTTTTTTTTTAATTGCTAGATATGTCTTTGTTTTGATGAGCATGTCATAAATAGTCAGCTTCTTGTGTCAGGCTGGGAGGAGGAGAGGGACTGAAAGGATATGTTCCAAAAAGTCAGTGCTGATGGGGGCCTAAGAAGTAATATCTGTTAGATTTTTTCAGAAAAACAGTATGAATTCTGGTTACTCAGAATGAAGTATGGTGTTCTGATCTATCTTATTTAGGATCTAATTGCACAATACTAACTTTGCAAATGTTCTCTTGTTGGCTGTTCTCTTAGTAACTGTTTTCAGGAACAATACCAGGAAAAAAAAAAAAGAATCAGTCTGCTCAGTATAAAGTTTCTTTATACACTGTAATTTCAGATACTGTCTGATCAGTACCATTTGCAAGATGTATGGGAGCAATCTGGTCAGGTTATGGCTGTGGCAAAAGACTTGCTTGGGGATGCTCCTCGCACTCGAACAGGTAGAACATCTCATCTGTATGTGGTAGCACATGTAAGATTATCTCCTTGCTTCTCATGAGCAGCCTTGCTTTGCAAAGCATCCTTTTTAACTGCTTGAATCTCATTGTCTAACACAGCATGATTGATCCTGTTCATGTTGGGTGAAACACAGGTGAGGCTATCACCTCCCATATCAGGGGACCATCACTGATGGCTGGGTGTTCCTGTATTGATCCACTGTGGAATTTCACATCATCTACTCTGAAACACCTGATGCTCATCATTTCACAGCCAAGCTACTGGCCTGTGCAGAGCAGCAGTCTGAGCTGCTACAATAGTTCTGATTCTCATTGCTGCATGGGCTGACTCTTTGCTCTTGGATATGGTTGAAGATTGATCAGCAATTCCTGAATGAGGCTTTTCCTTTTCTTAATTTGGCTTATGGATCCTTGCACTGCTGGAAGGCAGGATTTGCTGTCTATATATGAAATCTTAAACTTGGGGGGTTTTCCCTGTAGCCTGTCACTCTTTTGTTCCTGCTTTGATCCTGCAGGCTGCTTCTGCAGAAGTGTATTTGTGCAGGTGGGAAGGACAAAACCTGAGTATGTGGCCCAGTGTATTAAATTAACCCTGTGGTTGGTCTTTGGTTGTTGTTTAAAGTGACATCCCTGTGATCCTATTTATGGGAAGTGCAGGAGCTTGATTTTCAGTACAAAGTGCTGCAACATAAGTAACAGACCAAGCCCCCTGTTGTTTAATTTCTATAGGATTTCCTAATGTAACAATGGCTCCTAACTGTGACCTAGAATCATCTCAAGGACCCATTGTAAAAAAAAGTCATCCTCCCAGTCAGCTTTCCATCCTTACTGAATCTGTCATGGATTCCCAGGTAATGTATATTTAGTTCCATGCATGCATGTCCTGTGGCTTTTTTGTTTGCACAAAATAAGACCATTCAAAGATAAGAGTTTCCAAATCTTTGTTGATAACATTCATAAAAGACAGGGTTAAACAGAGGTGAGTTTCTTTTGTGAGACTCTGAGAATTGTGATTTTTTTTGATTTAACCCTCAGATATGAGAAACAAACATCATTATGTCCTGTGGAAGTTGTCTCACCCTCCCTTTTAAATTCTGGAATTCTCAGGAAGAGTGCAGTGTGATTACAGTCTAAGAGAAGAACTTCTCTGTCACTTTACTAATTGCTACATTTCAGAATATGTCTCTGATTTACCAATTATGTCTGCATATATGGGGACACAGCCATTTGTATCCCTGTTCACTCCACAACCCTGATGGCTCCTACAAGTTTAACTTCTAATATTTTGCATTATTTTACATTTATTCAGATTTGTTGTAAACAATTTTTAAATTGTTTAAAATTTAATTGAGTTTGCCTTTGTGCTGTGTTTTCTTTTAATAACGTGTTGTACCAGGAATGCTTACAGGGATTTGAGAACAAGCATATGATGCTCCCAGAAAACTTCCCTCTGATGAAGACCAAACAGGCTGTTGGGAGCAAAAGTGATGGTGTCATATTCCTGTGGTTCTCTACTCCCGTTTCCTACTATCTTGCAGAAATATCTGTAATTTGAGTTGTGCTACTTCTCTGTTAGGTATTTTGGTGTGGCGTTTGTTTTTCAGTTTATTTAATATGAGGAGTGAACTGCATCACCTTTGTAAGCTGTGTCACTGGATGCATGCTGCAGGATAAGATGAAATTTTTAAAAGAAATATGTGCTGCTTGTCTGCCAAGCCTCTGTGAGTTGTTAGGAACTAGGAAATCACAGTCAAAGGCTATCTGGTGAAACCTACCCAGAAGTTCAGAACCCTGATAGTTTGAGGAACCCTAATTCCAAATTTGGTTGCATTTAGCTATCAATGTAGTATATAGTATTTTGTTCTGGTTGCATTTTACACAGACTAAAAATGTAATTTTGTTGGTCTCATTATGAGGTTGTTTAGCTTGTACTGTCAAATGACTGAAATTTTAAAAATGCTATAGATTCAGGTTGCTTTTCCATATTTTGCCTGCTGTATCTCTGTTTTTGTACAGCCCTAACAGCTTTTATTTTGTCTTCTAGTTTGCATGGGTTTTCATATTTAATATAAATCATACAAAGAAAAGATTGCTTATTAGTCACTTGCTCTGTTATTTTCAGAGATAATTGTCAGTATCATTATTTCTTAGGTACTGAAGTCTCCTAGACCTTCCTGGAAAGGGTTGTGGGTTTGGGGTTTTTTCTGCATGGTATTTTAAGTTTTGAAGGGGAAGACTAAAACAAATGCTTTTGAGTTTTTTTTCTTGAAACAATTCCATAAAATTGGTCTCTAATGTGCTCTAAATTCTGTTTTGTTTTCTTTGTTGTCCCCTGAAAAGGCTTTTAATGAGGAAGAGGAGGAAGCATTATCAGAAGATGGACATCATGATGTTTTGGGTTTCAAATCTACCATCAATTCTCACAGGTCAGTACAAATACATCAATTTAAGTTTCCACCTGCTTCACACTGGGAACAGGTGAAATTAAAAAGAGTGTTGAATTGGTTTAGTAAAATTAGTTCGTCTGTTTCCCTTTGCCCTCCTTTCATGATCTCAGAATTCCAGGGAAAGGCCTTGCTGTAACATTGAGACTGGGAATGAAAGTGAGATGGGAACTCACCTGAGCAATTGCAGATAATTTTAGGATCTCTGTCAAGACAGATAATTTGTGCCATTGTCCTGTTACAATTCACTGTTATTCTTGTTCTGAATGTAGGCTGCTTCAGTTATTGAGAGAAGAAAATTCCTCGGTGAATTCTCAGTTGTGGGTTGAAAAGGATATGAGAAAAAAACCCTTATCACAGGAATCAAATGTGCCTTGGACTCCAACAGCTGTTTCTCCTTCATTGGATCAGTCAGGTGGGATTTGCCAAATCACAGCAAGGTTGTTGGGCTGTTCATAGGATCCTTTTAGGGGGTGAGAGACAAATGTATGCTAATTTGGCTCAGATGTATTTCCAGACTAAAAAGCCAGCTCTTGTCATAAAATTACTCTAGAACATGTTACTATTAAGAACCTGTCTGAAATATTTCTCATTTGCTTTTTTTTGGTTGGTTTTGTGTTTAAATCAGCCCTCAATGCTACCAGTGTAATCAAGAGAACCCATTCAAGACTTCGGCATGAGGATGAAGACGAGTCTGTAGACTCCAGTGACACTGTGAGACAAGTGCTGAACCCAAACTCAAGGAAACAAAAGCAAATTGCAGCAAAGAGTTTAGTACTTTTAAAAATAAAATACCCTTTTGCCAAGGTCATTAATGTTGTAAGGGAATGTGGGTTGAAAGGGATCTTTGGAAGTCATTGCAGGGCTAATAACAAAGTTTGATGATGGGGTCCTTGAGTCTTGAGCATATCTAAGGCTGGATGTTCCACAGCTCCTTGTCTAGTGTATTTCCCTGGAGTTCTGCACATTCATTGGCAAAGCCAAGTCCACAGGAATCTGGGAACCATAAAAATGACCCTTTGATGCTGCCCATTACTGTGCTGGCTGTGGACTTCTCTGTAGGACTTTTCTAGTTCTCATCCAGCTTTGTGTTCTGTGCTGCACAGATTAAGGATGCATTTCAGTCCCCATATTCTACACATTTGTATGAAGGGACTGACATCAGTTACAAGCTGTAACATGAAAGGAGAGTTGCTTACTGAGTATGGGAAAGCAGCTGATGTTTTTCATTAGCAAACTATTTCCATGCATTTAACTGGAAAGGAGAAAAGTACAAGCAGGTGTATCCAAGATAAAAGCACCAAACAGTTGTGCTTGAGAGGTACTACTGTGGCAGCAAAAATGTGTTTTTTGAGGATCTGAAAACAGCTGAAATGACTGGGGGACATTCTTTGATGGTCTGTTTCATCTTATCGCAAGAGAGGGCATTTCCTTTGATTTACTTCAATAAATAGTGCAATTTCATTGGTATTGCAGAGATCTCTGTACAAGCTGAAAATCCAGTGACCCTTTTTTCCTTGCCCTTCAGTGAAAAGAAAGCAAGCTGCACAGAACTCTGCAAGACAGAAGAGAGATGATTCTCCAGCTAATTTAATCCAGACTGACCTTCAGAGGGACAACAAACCCAGCCTAGGTGTTCTCAACCACATGATCCAGGAGGTAGAGCATGAACTGGAGGAATATGAGCGATGTACAGGTCGTGAGGTCCAGAAGAAAGAGAAGAGTGAGGGTCTGTCTGGGTTTACTCTGTCACTGGTGAACGCTCTCTGTCGTTTGATGCGCTACCTCAGAGAGGTGAGAGGCTTGGAACTGCTCCTGGAGAGTGGATGAAGGAGGGTGTAAAGCTGTTTTACAGATGTGAACTTTGGTCTTTTCTGGATTCTAGTCATGTGACACTGAACTCTGATTATCATTGCTCATTATTACTAGGTTTGCATGCAGTTAGGAGTTAAAACTTCTCGTTTGTGGGGAACTGATCTGTTAGGAATTGGTATCCCTAGTGCAAATGGAGCAGTTGACTGCAGTGAAAATCTGTGTCTAAGAGCAGAAAATACCAACTGAAATAACTTTAAATTTGTTATTTACATATACTGAGTGTTGTAGCAAGGTAATAACTACAGCATTGTTTACAAATTCATTTTCTTCCTTTGCCTCCCAAAGGTGATGCTGTTGTCACCAGAGCAGTAGACCCAAATCCCCTATTTTCCTTGAGGAATTCTTTAGTCCTCTTTTACTCTCCATAACAGAAACTTTACCTTAAGCAAGAATGACCTGAAGTATTCACTGTAGCAGTGCACAGCTGGGAATTAATGGAATTCTATAAAGACCACCTGTGTGCCACATAAAAGCTTTTTTAAAAAAGAAAAGGGGGCAAAAAAGTGTGTTCTAGCTCATCTGTATCCCAGAGCTATCAAGAGGCAGCAGTGCCTCACAGATTCATTTGGGCTACGTGACCATTAAAACCAGATTGTGATAGTTTGGTGCTCTTAATAGATGCAGCAGAGTATATTATCTAAATGCTAATGCTCTATTTCATAGCAAAGGTAATAGATCGCTAATGAATATGGAACTGTCTTATTTTGGTTCCTTTTCAGAGTGTATAATAATTGAAATGGGGAAGCCCATCTTATTTTAAAATTCTGGTTTTTTCTTACCAGATGTATAAAAACTTAATCTTTTTACTACTCTGTATTTAATTTGTAAGGAAGAATTTACTTTGATTAAGTCCTGGAAGCAAATAATAAATAATCCAAGAGTGAAAAGCAACTGCCATCAGAAGATGGACTTCAGCTGAGAAAGTCTTATGTTTTAAAACAAGTTAATAATGCTCGGTCTTTGTTAAAATTTTAATACTAAAGCAGGGAATTAAATTTGGTTCTTTTGCAGTTACAAGGAAGGATCTTAGAATTTCAGTGGAATGAAATGTTTTTTCTGTTTATTAGAAATACATCAATTTAATAGCATCCAATTTGTGTTTTATTGTAGTTTGAGTTTCTTTAATTTTTCTACAGAAATGAGTTATTCCTGAGCCTCAGATTTCTTCCAAAGCTACTCCCATAATTTTTCTTGTGTTACCATTCCATCCTTTCAGAAGTTGATTACTGCTTGCAGAATTGTCTGCCACACTCATAAATTTACTACCTAAATTCTTAAGTAGCGATATGAAGAACTCACTCAAGCTGCATAATGTGGTTAATTGTATTCAGGCTTGCTTGAGATAGATACTGCATTCATAATCTAAAGTGACTTTTCTCCTTTTCAGGGAGATTTAATTACAATTAGAATTTGAGAATTTGCTGGGAAGAAGCCCAGCTTGTCTTGAGTGTTTCATAAAACCTGGTCCCTGTGATGCCAGACATAAATCAAGCACCATCTGTCTTGCCTAGCCAGCAGTTAGCGGAATTCCAATGCCTGAATTATAACTGGCAGTGCTTTTTAAGAGAATTACTTTGCAGGGGGTATTTAGAAAGCCCCTGATTTTAATTTTAGTCAGTTAGACAGTCAGTCTTCATGAGGTTTGAAGCTTTTAGAGAGATTCTCTTTCTCTCCTTCCAGTTTTGCTGCAGAAAATCAGGATTGCAATAAAGCATGTTGCCTTATTTATTCTCAAAATTGTATCTAAAAAGTAGGAAGGGAAACTTGAATTCAGGAATCTTCCATGAAAGTGTTTTTAATTAAGCGATTAACAAGCCAACACCTATAAGAAGGAAGTAGTGAAAACAGAAGAGGCTAGAGAAAAGGAGGAAAAGAAACTTCTGAAATGTTTGAAATACCATATGAAATTCTTAAAGGGAAATGGATAAATCTGACTTGGTTTCTAAACTAGGTTTTAGATCACCTTCCAAATGTTAGAATTAATCATTCCCTCCTCGCCCCCATTCTGGTGAGAAAGCTGGTTTTTTGCCAGGCCCACATGATAAAAAGTTTGGACCTATTCCCCGATTCTCCCTATCTGCAGCATGTTGTGGTGCAGTGTTAAAGCTCAAGTGTTTAGGGCCACACCTGGCAGTGGGCTGGGATGAAAACACTTCTTTCAGACCTAAATCCTGCCTGGGCATAGGAATGGATGTTAACCCTGATGTTTTCCCTATGCGTAAGTGTAAGACAGAACTGCTTGGAAGCTTTTTCATCCAAGACTAGGTTTGTGCCCTGTAGGATTAGTAGATACAGTAGCTCATCCAGATGATCTAAGGCATCAGAAGCTTCATCACTGCTACCAAGGCAGAAGTGCTTCTTTTGTGCTGTCTAATTTCTGACAAGAGAGGACCAGGTACAGTTTTTTAGATCCATTTTTTGAGCCAGCATGCTTCACTTGGATCAATACAAAAAACCCTGTTCCTTCTAGCTGGAAGGGAAACAGAAAATGGATAGTTTGCCTCTCATATACATAAAGGATATACATCTGCCTGTCTCTGTCAATTTTTTCTCCCTCTTTAGACTGAAATGCAGCTGCATGAGAAAGAGATGAAGAGGCAGCAGCAGGAAGAGTTGTTGAATGAACACAGAGAACTGATTGATGCTCTGACTGCTGAAGTTCTTCAAGTAAGGGAAGAAAACATCACTATGCAGGTACTGAGTCCCCCTTGCGTCTTACCCATCAGGATTTTGTATCGGTGATTGATGGAGAGACGGGAAGACTGATTCATGATCAGAATTTGATTTTACTGAGGTTTTCCAAGTCTTATATACCATTTCAGTGAGGTTAATAATTTCTACTACAATAATTAGGTTAGAAGGTCATACAAGCAACTCATGCATTATACAATATCTTTATCATGGAGGGTTGATTGAATCTTTTCTCTTAAGCAGGTTTTAATCCCATCTTCTCATAAGCTCAAAGTTCTGTTTGTCCTTGCCACGGCATTCTAGTCACCAGACTAGTTATGCTAATTAAGTCTGTCTTGCTCTCAGACTTAGGTATTCCCACATTTTGTGTTAGAATTCTGAGTTCTGTTCCAAGAATGGGCTGAGATGCATTGTCTCGTGTTCTGGAGATTTTAACAATAAACAGAAAGAAAATGATAAAATTGAATGAGGAGCCTGAGAATTACAGTGGCAGATATGAGTATGAAATGTTTGGAAAGCCATTGGTTAATCTTTATTTAACTTCAAAGCATGAGAATGTGCTGGTTCTGTGAAACTGGGCTTTACTTTTTCCATCTAAAAGTTTAGACATCTTCCTTCACGCTTCTATACTGTTAGTATTACTGGAGCAAGGAGTAAATGTGATACTACATTTTCTTTTTTTTACTTTTCAGCAGAGGTGGATTTGATCAGTGTCTACATTTGGGAACGGTCCAATTAAGAAACTTTAGAGAGGAAGTGATGTCATGAGTAAGAAAAGGCAAACTAAATTATTTATAAATAAGAAACACGGAGACAATAATATTTAATCCTCACTGGAATCCTACAGAATCACGCACTACTATTGAGACTAAATTTTTTTCAGGACTGTGTGTATATAATTTTCTAATTTATGTTTGTAGGACACAATCTTCTGTAATTCTGTGTATGGATCTTTTTCCTCCTTTAGAAGAAGCTTCAGCAATACATGACAGTAACAGATCAGAAGCTGATGTGTCTCACAGAAGCATTTAAAGGCCTCCCTTTGGTAGAACCTGAAAGAGAGCAAAGTCCTAAACATTTTGGAATTGCAAGCAAAGGTCCAGAAGACAGCCAAGGTGTGTACAATGAATGTGTGAGGGATGAAAGAGGAGCTGTTAGTTTATCCCTGTAGTGGAAAATCTGGTATTTAATAGATGTCTGCTTGCACAAGTACCTCTTGCATGAGCATGAATGTCACTCCTGTAAATTCACACGCTGTGGGTTCTGCTGTAAACACAAAGGAGGAGAGAGTAGCTTTCCTCCATGAAGATGGCTTCCCAAGTCAGTTTCATTCTGAGAGTCCTAAAAACTCCCCAGAAACCAAAGGAAATCAAACCCAACACAATCAGGATCTCAGCTTCCTGTTGCTGAGCAGCCTGACAGTCAGAGATCCGCTCTTCCATGAGACACTGGAGGTCGCTGCTGGCCCAAACAGGAGCAGCTGAGGCCGGGAACCAGCCAGTCAGAGAGGTCTGCACTTGTGTCTGTGACTCCGGGTGAGAGGGGGGTGACCAGCTGAATGATGCGTGACATGGAGCCAGGCTAAGCTGAGCCAGCAGATTGGTGGCCAAACTAACAAACATGATTCACTTTGGGCTGTTAACCACCTTTCACCGCTGAGTTTTCTCCCAGCTGTCTTTCCTGCTCAGTTGTTTAAATGCATTGGTTTTGCTCTCAAAGTCAGTAACTTCTTGTGAATAGTTACTTGTATTCCATAGTTAAATGTTGGTTTTGTAAATCTTTCTGTAGCTAATTTCTTCCTGGAAGAATTTTCTTCTTAGGAAGAAGCCACATACCAGATTTCTTTTTTTTTTTTTTTTTTTTTTTTTTTTTTTTTGTGATTGACACAGGCTTTGTAAAAGCAAACAAAAGGAACTAACCTCCCCCCAAATATAAAATCCAAACAGTCAGAAAAGCACCCCTCAAAAAACCCGCAACCTAACACCCAAATATTCACATTCAAAAATTCTGCATCAGTAGAATTTTCAGATCTTCTTTTCTTAATTAAATAGAGAAGAATAAGTTGTGGGTTTTTTACTGAAGAAATGTCTTATTTGAATTAAATGATAGTAAGATCAGCAGAGATCATAAAAAAAACCACCTTGAATTGTTTTCTACACCTTTGTTACCATCAAATTCATAATATGGGGCACTAGGACAAGTGCATAAGTCTGATTTTCTCAAGAGAATGTTACTGAATCCAGTTAAAATACCTGTTCGAGTCACATATCTGTAAGTCTTGTGCATGAGCTACAAACAGATCTTGTACTACTGTCCTGAAACTGTGAGGCTATGTATAAGAGTTTTTCTTGCTCTTATGGCCAGTAAAGATTTACAATTTGCTTGAGTGAAAGAGTTTTGCACCTGGGCATCAGAAGAAGGGTAGGAGTGTGTGTGGAACATACTCTACTCTGTCTTTTCAGATATTTGAACATAAAGAGTTGTATTGATCTTTTTTCCTGCATTGCTATTTCACTACAAGTAATTTTTGTTCCTTTATTTGTTTGTTTGTTTTGTTCATTTGTTTAACTTGTATCCTGGCTTTGTCTCTTTCTTTAGAAAAACCTGATTTGACCTACTCTGAGCCCAGGACTGATGCAGGCAATAGGGAAAATAGGCTGAAATTCCCACAGGAAGAACTTCCTTTCACATTTCAGCCAGGTGCCTCAGGTGATATGAGACCTGGTAGAAGCTTTCCAGCTCACATCTTCCAGCCAGCTGTGCTGTTGTCCCCACCACAGCAAAAGAGCAGTCAGGAATTGTCCTCCCTCCAGAATGGTGAGATCTCTCTGACGGCAGTAGATCTAGGAGTATGTGTTTTGTGTTATTGTTTCAATCTCACACTATCTCTGAAGATGTATTTTCCATGGAAAATTTTTATCTATATGCCTAGACATACTGGCCTACAGCTGGAATATCCTACTGCTGCATCCAGATAGGCATTTCCTTTGTCATTATGCCTGTTGCTAGACAGCATTTACACCTCCTGTTTTCCATCTCCTGGCAGCAGTCCTGTCAGTGGCAATCCAGACTGACATTTTTATCCTGTACTCATTTTGCTTATCGTATCTGTGTGACTGCTGAAGCTGTCGATGACCTCCAGCACGTCATTTCAGACTTCCATCTGCTGATGGTGTGATTCAGCCTCCATCACCTTTAATAGTGGGACCACTGAAGCCTGGAACTCCTCTGTTTCTGCAGTGCATGTTGCAGACACACCAGGATGTCTGTAGGCTGCGTGATCCTGCTTTGAGCCAGACTTCCCAGCAAAGAGGCTTTTGGAAGCTGGAGGAGCCAGGTTCCCATTGGGTTTCATTTAATACACAGGAAATGCTTGAGGAAATTTAGGTGAAATTATGTGGTTCCAGATAACCAGATAGCTCAGTCTTGTCTCAGTGTCCATAGGCTTTATGATTTTTTTAGGTTGGTAGCTCAATTCTTGTTCATGGAAGGGAGAAAGTTCATCAGGTGATCAGGGAAGATGTTTCTCATTTATTCATACTGAGGTGAGCAGAAGGAAGCACTCTGTGACTCTAAAACTGTGCTATTTCTGGCTGCAATTGTCACTGTAAGCACATACATCCCACTGGACATGCCAGAGCCCTGGATAACACCCTTGAGAGGCAGATAATTACATACATGGCCAGATTGATGGATCCTGACAAGGAGAGTACAGGAGTAGTATTGTGAGTTAGCTCATTTTTCTTCCCTTCTCGCTGTGTTGTTTTGCAAGCATTTTCCAAGTCAGAAAAGTCCTTTTGATTTTTAAGGAGTATGCTGAGCAATTGGAAGTTTATATCTAGTTCAGCCACTTGGTGGGCAGCTGTGAGAAGGTACATAAACAATCTGGAAGAAATGAGCTAAAGGTCTTGTTCTGCAAAGAGCAGTGTCTGGTTTCAGTCCCATGGAGAACTGTCAGATGTCTTCTGTCATTTGAAACAACGCCAAACTGTATTCCAGGATTTCTCTGAAATGTATTGTTACTCTCTTAAGACTGATGCTAAATGGCCCAACAAATGTTAAACTTAATGAATGTTTCTTTATCCTCAAAGATTCATAAAACACACTTGAGTATAAATTTTAAAGTGTTCATCTCTGTTCAAGAGGCAAAAACTGAAGCTTGCGAAGGAATGGGCTATTTGGTGTATGAAGCATAGAAAATCTGGTTTTGGTCACAAAAGTCAAGTTGGACGTAGCACATAGCAGCAGACAGTGCTGTAACTGTAGTCATGTGTCTGTGGTGTGTTATCTCTTTGCTGATGGTGACCACAAAAAAATACCTGACTATTTTTGTTGGCCACAGTGCTTCCTCTTTAGGGGCAAAGTAGTTAGTTTATTATCATGCCAAATGTCTTGTATTTCTTTTAGCATCCTAAAAGTTTTGTTAATAACCCAATATAAATATCAGAACTGAACAAAAACTTAGTTAATCAGGTAAAGTATCTGAATTTTGGAAAATGTAGGACTAACAAAGATACAGTATTTGATCTGTTAGCTAAGAAATCTAGAACAATTTATCTTCTTAGTGACTTCTCTGTGAATTTCTAATTAAATAATTTAAATGTAAGACTGTTTGCAATAGGAAATACTCACCTGATGAGTTCTTTCAGCAGGATATTGCATAGAGTGGTTTCGATCAGTACCATAGCACCATTCTGGCCAGATGTTACAATTCAAACTCCTGCTTGATTATCAGTAACCTATGCAACAAAGTCACTGTTAGTTTCCTCTGTGAGGATCACGTGTCACTGTCCTTAACTGTTCCTTTATTTGGTGTTTGTAGTGTTTGCAGCCATTTCTCAGTCTACTGAAAGAGAGCCATGCAAGGAGAGGAGCTTTCCTTCCTCCCTGAGGACACAGGGCACAACTGAGGAAAACTGCCCCATCTCTCGAAGGCAACTAATTCTTCCTGCAGACAAAGACTTGGCGAGTTCCCATGAGAAAATCAATCTGTCCTGCCCAGGTGACACTGGAAAAAACAGCACAGTTGAAGAGTTCCTTCGAAGTGGTGATCTGCTGGGACAGATAGCTGAGCTCACACGGCAGAATGCTCTAATGAAAGCTCAACTGAGCAAATTCAGAGGTGTCCCTGGAGACAAAAGTGATTGTCTACATCAGCCAGACCTGACACAAAATGCACATCCTAGTCCAGACTCTTCACAAGGACAGGTCAGAATTTAACAGAAGAGGAGGGCTGGATTTCCTTTCTGCTGATCTGCTTTCCCATAGTTTCCTGGTGCTTTTTTGTCTTTCATGTTGTCAGCTACCATTTGTTCACTTGGAAATTTGTGATTTTCTTTATTCCATAAGCAGATCAGCAGTAATTTCTCATATTGGGCCTGTGTTGTATATGGGTTCTGAAGAGTGTGCAGCACATTTGTAAGGTTATGCTACAAAAGAGGTGGTATTGCAATGTGATCCAGGCTCTTGTAGTTGGATACTATTAGCAATGAAAGCACTGCACCAGGCCACAGCTTCTTGCCAAGCTTGTAAAATGCATATTTAAAGCCATGCCATACATCCCTTCTGCTATTCAGACCCAAAAACACATGAGATTCAAGTTACTGCAAGTACACCTTTTGCAAATGTTTGATCATAATGTATGTGCTTGTTGGATGTGTTTATCAGTCCTCTTCTATGAAAATCCCAAAGATTTTGGGAAAGAGACACCTTGAAGGTTTTCAGCTTAAGTGGAAAAAAATTAACATGCAACTAAGCAGTTACTCAGTGGGATCCCAGTGAGTGAAGTTAACATCATGAAAACATCCCTGCCCTTGCTCTTGTCTTTTCGTCTATCAGTGGCTGATTGACTGTTAAATTAAGGATCCTGAAGATTTTTAATTTCTTCATTTAAATGTAGGCTGAGAGTGTTGTCACTTTCCACACTGGGTTATGTTGTTTAATATTTAGTCATTTGGTTGTACAAGGTGATGCAAACTCTTAGTAAGTGTTGTTTTTGTGGTAGCAATTAGCGAGGGAGGGGGAGAGATCAAAGCAATGAAAACTTGGCTTAAGGATGAGTTCCAGAACACTTCTGCTAGAAACCTGCTTTTGTTTCCCCACACCGTCCTGAATATGTGTCTCTCTGGTTAGGTATATTCTTAATTGCAGTTAATTGTTGAGTGTTTTTGTTTGGTTTGGTTTGGGGTGGGTTTTTTGGTGGTTTTTTGGTTATTGTTGTTGGGGGGGTTTTTTGTTTGTTTTGGGGGGTGGTTGGGATTTTTTTTTCTTAAATTACATGGACAACAGTTGTATTTTTCCTACTTGAGGAAAGACCAATATGGAACACTGTAATATTTAATCAATTGAAGACTTTAGATACAGGGCAGTTAAAAGGCCAAAATCAAATTTTTCACAGAAGTGCTACATACTTATATTCACGTTCAGTTTGTAAACTAAATGCATAGAAGTACTTGAAATATATTGTCTGCCCTCCTTGAGGGTGAAAATTGTAAATGTTTCACTGGAAGTAATTATCCCATTATCCAAGTAGAGTCATGTCATGGTATCAAAGAGCTTGGAGGAAAGAATAGCAGAGCTGAACCGCCAGAGTACAGAGGCACGGGATAAACTGTTGCAGTTGATAGACCAGCAGAAATCAGCTGCTGCTGACGTGGGCCTTCCAATGCTGTCTTCTGTTCCAAATCCATCCCTGAATTACACTGGTAAGTACCCAGCTTCAAGAGAAACAATAACTAGTTAAGACAGTGTTTTTCTCCTTTGGAGAGTCCTTATCTTACTGGATCGGTGGTTGTGGTTAGCAGTACACTTGCTGTTAATGACTTTGTGGTACAGACACTTCTTACTTCTGAGAGCTAAAAAATGTATTAGCTAAACCTCTGCTAAAGTTTTCTTCATAGTAATTAGTCTGCTGCAAGAACTGAGCTTCATATTAAACCTGTTCTTTGCTATGTTCTTGTCTGAAGAACAGATGCTACATTTGGACATTAGTAGGAACTTCTTCAAAGGGAAGGGTTGTCAAGCACTGGAATGGACTGTACAGGGAGGTGGTGGAGTCACCATCCCTGGAGGTGCTTGAGGAAAGACTGGGTGTGACACACAATGCCTTGGTCTGTTTGACAAAGTGATGTTCAGAGGTTGGAGTCCATGATCTCAGATGTCTTTTTCAACTTAATTGATTCTGTGATAGTCACTGGTGGGCAGCACTGGATTTTTTAATCAGTCCTCTGTTGTGCAGAATCTTGAGTGAAAAAGAATAAAGTATTTACATCAGACTTCTAAAACTCATGGCAGAGTGGTCATCCTATTCTCAGCCACATTTTCATTTTTGTCTTTTGGATAGTTTTTCCATCAGACTGTCATGCTCAGTTACTGCCTGTGCTAATAAAAAGGAATAACTGCAGCTTCCAGTCATGTAAAGATTGGAATAGCTTAGGGAATATACTCGCTGGTTCAAGATTCACAGATTAGATGCCATATGTAACTATAAAAAAAATTACTTTGCAGGAGGTCAGGGCTGCTTTATCTTTTCATGGAGTCATTGTCATTACAAGCAGAAATGCATGTGGCCATATAATGTGCTCTGTCTGGGACACCTGTCCTTTCCCCTTGTGAAACCACAGAGGGTGTATAAAGGGGGAAGGACTTGGGAGGAGGGAGCAGTGTGTGGGTATTTGCATGCAGGTGCCTATGTGTGACTCATGGGTGGGGTCATAACATTTTCAGTGCTTGTTTGGCTGTTTAATGTTAATTCAGCATGGTAAGTAAAACCTTAAAGGAACAAAGGTGAGAGATCAGAGGTCCCTAAGTCTCTTGGGGAATTGGCAAAAACCACAGAAAATTTAACTATGGAAGAACCATTTATATATCTGAGCATTGTCTGTAGTTGCTCTGAGTCTCTGCTTTCATTTTCAGTTATTTTCAGAAAGTGGGTGTGAGCTTGATGCTTAACCTGATTTCTGGTCTGTATATCTGCAATTGGGAAGAGGTTGTGATGCCTCTGAAAAAAATGGTAAGACAGAATGAATGTTGTGCAATGTTGCTGTGTTCTCATCAGAATCAAGCAATTATTTATTGCCTAGAAAATGCAAGGAGGACAGCTGAAGTGTCTGTTCCTGTGGCAGTGGCTGTGGACAGCTCCAAGGATGACAGTGTTCCCCATGCCAGTATGACCAATATAAGAAGGTAAAAGTTCACCCTTTACTATTTACATACTGCACCCATGCAGCAGAAATTGAACACAATGGAGAAATTGCCATGTGTTCTTTTGGCTTTGTGGATTTTCCCTTACTTTCTCATATTAAACTCTGCAAGTGGGACAAAGGTCTAATGGCTTTTTTATTACTTCCTTTGCTTGTTTTTAAAGTATCTGTAATCTGACACAAGACAGATGATGTGTTGTTGAAGACTGCTGATGAGAGGTCCTAACACAGGATCAGAGATAATATTCTACTACTCACTTCCATTTTTCACTTTTTCAAACTTATTTTGAATATTCCCAGGTCTGTAGGAGACTCCGGCAAACCTTGTTCATCTTTAAGTGCCACATCAGAAAGTGCCAAATTAACTTCTGTCAGCCAAAGACCAAAGGTGAGACTGAAATATCTTCAGCCAGAAAATTTTAATGTCACAAAAGGGAAAAGGTAATAATAAGATAGATAAAGGAAGGAGAGCTCTGTCCTGTTTTAAGTATCCCCAGGCTATTATTAATCGATTTGTGACAGGCTGGATTACAGACAACTTGTAACAAGAGACCTGAGAACTAGTGACATTCATTATTTTCTGCCACAGAGTTGTTTATCAGCAAGCAACCCTTTTCTCCTGTGGCATCTCTGTGTGTTAGAACTGGAAACCTTTGGAAGACTTTCCCTGGTGGCTGCAAAGAATCTCAAGCCATGATTATGATGTACCAGTAGAGTCACAGTCAAGAGGCAAGCAAGCTCTTAACTTGCTGTTGCATGTCAGTTGCTGAAGGATTAATAAATCCAAATGTCAAGAGGAAGCCCCAGTCTAGATTTCTGACTCCTGATGTGCCGAGAAATGGATAGCCTGCAGTGAGATGCTTTCACAGGGAACTCTGCAGTGGTGCAGTCTAATAAACCAGTCGTAAGAGCTGTTTATAGTCTTGAAAGCAACCGTAAGGACATACTAATAATCTATTTCCTGGTGTTCAAAATAAGCTAATTAAGAACTGATAAAAAGGACAGAGTTAGGGCCCAGGACTTCCTATCCTGACAGCAAACTGTACATCCCTAGGAGCAGAATTTGAAATTTTTAATGTAGATGTGGCTTGAAATAGGTGGTGTGACTCCCTGCATGGTGCCAATGACAGACAACAGCCCTAACAGATGAGTCTATGGGAAAATTACTGTATATTGATCTCAATCTTTCTTCTTTTACAGGTAGAAAAGCAAAAAGAAGAAGGATGGTTTGCATTGTCAATGCACGTTATGTAAAGGAAGCTGACCTCAAGTCCTGTATTTTTTAATTATTTTTTAATTAACTACAAATAAATCACAATCTCTACAGATGTACAGTTTAACTCTGAAGTGTATTCATGTCAGTGCCATTAGTATGGAAAGGTCCATGTGCTTATTGTATTTGTGCCCTACAGAACACTCTAGGAAGCCCTGGGTATGAGTTTCTGAGCTGGGCACACTGCTGTGACCTTACACCTTATCACCAAAAAAACCACCTTCGTTAGGTGGAAACTCAGGCTGCTGGAGCTTTGCAAGTGAGCACCTTGATACCTCTGTTAGGTACACTGAAGGCACGAGGTTTTAGATCTTGCCTGTGAAACTTTCTGGAGCATTGATTTGCACAGGATACGGGAATAAAATTTCAGGAAGAACTGAGATGAGGGAAGGGACCTGCATTAAAAGGGAACCTGGAGATTAGGAAGCCAGTCTGTTTCTGGTGGACAAGGCTCTACATCAGAAAGAATTTTTTCCTTCTGTGGTTTACAGTTGCTCCCCAAAGTTGTGTTTTCTGTGCAGTTAACATGTTAGAGATTGCATCTGGAGGATTGTTTTTCAAAAATCTCATTTAATATTTTTACAGTAAATATGTAGTGACTATTTGAAGTTGCAGTCAAAATTTTTATTTGCTATGTACCAAAGTATGTGCTCTTTGATAGAACAGAAAACTGATACGTATAATTGTATTAAGCTGGTTTGCTGTGTTTATGTAATCTAATGACAGTGATTCTTAGATTGGTTTTATTTGACTTTTTAAAGTAGTCATTATTTTACTAGTAATGATTACCTATAAAATTTGAAAGTGAGGAAATGCTTTGTTATCTGTTGCTTATCTTGTAGTAAACCTTGCCAAAAACATTTATGATGGAGAGCTAAAAAATGAAAATAATTTGCAATTTCCCACCACCTCTGCCACAGCCTGTGACTTCCTGCTGTTCAGCTGGGGTCATGCAGTGTTCCATGGCTAGAAATGAGCTGCCCCTTGGATGTCACAGAACTGTGTTTGCTGGAATGCTGAAGGTTAGTAAAGCTCAAGGCAGTGTCTGAGAAACTGCTAGTGCAGGGAGTTTTATGGGGCGATTGGGTTTTTTTTGTCTGTTCTAGACCAAGAAACAAACTGCAGCTGTTGCTGGAATTCAACTCACCAACTCAAACTTTGCTGCCTGATAAGCAGGCTGGCCTCTACCTGTCTGTCTGAAACAAAATGCAGACTCTCATTAGATTGGCATCTGCTCCTGCAGGGAGCTAGTCTTCCTGCACACCTGCTGCAGGCAATAGACTTTGTATTTCTTTTTGTGTACATATATGCATAAAAGTATGTTTGGTCAGGCCCTATACTGACCACAAGTGTCATTAAGTGAATTCCCTGCTCTAGCTGCTCTGCAGCAAGGCCAGGTTTTTGTTCCTAGCTGTCTCTCAGTGAAATGCCCTACTGTAATATCCTCCTGTCTAATCATCCTAGCAGTGAATGGAAAGAAAAAAAAACCATCTCCATTTGTCTTCTCAGCATCAGTGTTAAGTGGGGACAACACCAAGCCTGACAGAGTTCAAGAAGTGATTGGACAATACTCTCACATATGTGGTTTGGTTCTTAGGGCTACCCTGTGCAAGAATTCAGTGATCCTGGTGGGTCCCTTCCAACTCCAAGTATTCAATGATTCTATGATCTTTTGCATGTAGAAACTTAGAGTCTTTCAGATCACTTCCTTCTCTCAAATATGGCTGGAAGGAAGCTAAAAAAGATTAATGGCCTGACATCACAAAGAACTTACTTGTTAGAAGAGCCTCCTTGGAAAAAATGCACTTTCACCTTCCCTTCAGAAAAAGCAGGCAGGATTCAGGAGAGATTAAAAAGAATATATATAGCAGCAGAAAGCTCAAAGTGGCAGCAGGTGGCTGGAAAGCTGCAGGGAGGGAGGAGGGGAAAGCAGGAATGTCTGTTAGAAGCCACTGCAAGGGCAAGTCTGCACAAAGCCTGTGTCACTGGGAGGTCTGCCTGCAGCTGCTTTGGTCTTCAAAGAGCTGCTGCCAGCGGAAAGGGATAATGCTTGACCAATTAAAACTCTCTGTTTCCTGTTGCAAATCTGGAGGATAAGAGAGATCCCCACATCTTTTTTGCTGCTTTCTTTCTGTTTCATGTGTTACTGCATTTCCATGCCTTATCCACTTCCTCTTTGTTATTTCAGGGTTAAGCCAAGCCCCCTGTGTGTTGACTGTGCACCTTCCATTAGTCAGGGAGTGGCAGAGGTTTAGGCTGTGTGCTGCTTGGCTGCCTTCCTCCATCACCTCTCCCAGGTCACACTGCAGTGGCTGAAGTCCTGCAGGAGCACAAGTTTGATGTGTGACAGCAGCAGCTCACAGAAATGTACTTTGGAGTCCAGCATGAAAATGAAGATGCATGGGCTTATGTTAAGTGAGGTAACTTGAGATCCAGTTTTGTTTTGTCTTCAAAGCTCAACACAAGCCTGAAGAGAAAAAGCTATTGTCAGATTTAAAAGAGGCAGTGTATATGTGCAAAGGGAGATGAAGCGTTTCTCTGAAGAGAGTTCCCCTAGGAATGCTTTGTAGAAAATCTGTGGGAAATCCCAGGACCGAAGTCCTCTCTCTGTCCCAAGTGGTGTTCCCAAGCAGGAGATCAGTGTTGTCCTGCTGCAGCTGTCACATTCCCCCATGTGCCATCAGCTTGCAGAAGTTTTGTCATGTGACACTTGGGCTCGGGGCAATTTACTTGTGTGTGTTTGAGGCCCAGCACAAGTAAAACTTAAGTGGCACCTCCTTTTAAAAAATCCACGGTTTTAAACTAAAAAAGGAGAGATTTAGGTTAGATGTTGGGAAGAAATTCTTTACTCAGAGTGTGGTAAGTCCGTGGGCATGAGGCTGGATGCAGAATGTGAGGGCTGGGGATTGACACCAGCCTCTGTGCCTTACAGAAATGCTCCTCTCACCAGTCAAATGCCTCATAATTTCAAATGCATCTTTAGCTGAATGATACTAAATGAATGAGGGAGAGATTCTGCCTAAATTGGGAGATGTTTGCAAATCCTTTGTTGGATTTACTGAAGGAAGTTAATGCAAAGGGGAAGAGCTGTCAGCTGGGTAGTTGGAAACTGTGGAAACAAGTACTCCCAGACCAAGCCTGGCAGCTGTGCCATGTTCAGAGAAGTCTCTGAAACACAGTAGCTCCCAGGGCTGACAGCAAAAATTCACAGCAAAACTGGACTTACTGGTCAACAGGAGAGAAGTCAATAGTATGTTCTACTTGTCTTTTGTTTGTAAATTCCCCAAATAACTTATTTTCCATACTCCTCTGGCTGCCATTAAGTTAAGCTCTGGCACTTAGACAAATTCTTGGGTTTCTGTCAACAAGTCATTGTGGACTTTTTTGCAGTCCTGTTCACTACTGACCTCCATTTCACCACTTTTTCAGTTTGTTTCTTATGGCAGGATATCCAGAAACAACTCCCTGAAATTATCAGAGTAAATAGGGACAGGAAAGCATGAGGCATCCAGTTCAAAATCTAATAAATGGGCTATACCCACACTGCTCACAGAGTCTAGGAAGGAAATTATGCTTTAAAGATTATTTCTGAACATGCTATAAAAAGTTTTACCAATACTCCTTCAGAAAAATATAAACGGGAAAGCAGCATAAAACTTTCCCCAGAAGAGGCTAATTAGGAGATACAACACAAATATTTGTCAGAAGTCCTTAACGGGAAGGGAGAAGGAAACAAATCTTCCATATCTCAGTGTAATGATCTAGTGCTTAATAATAGGAAATGAGAAGCAGATAAACAGGAAAAAAGAGGAAGGATCTGGCAGTGAAAGTAAGGTGAGGAAAGAACAGATCACCCAGGGCAACTACTCTGGGAGGCTCTGATAGACATCATTAACAATAGGGGCAGGAAAACAAGTTTAAAGAGGACTTAATTTCAAGTGAATCTTGGAACAAATGAGAATAATTAGCCATCCATCAACTCTTGCGGCAAAAGGAAAACATTGGCTTAATTTTAATGGCATTTTCATTGCTTCATTTATGTTCTATGTTCACTATGCTCCTTTATTGCCCTTCAGTGTATATAAATTAATACACTGTTTTTTCACCCATAAATTTGGATCAGTTAGCAAGCTGAATAATCCAAGACAGGAGAGGGTCTCTCTCACTTCTTGCAGTGCTTTGCAGACCAATGTGCTTAACTGAAGATATTCACAGAGCTCCAGTTTACATGTCCACAATTTAGGATGTAGAGGCACAGGGCCTTCCTCCACTGACTGACAGTACTCAAGAAAACAATATTAGAGGGAAAGTAACCAACGTGAATAATGAGTTTGTACTAATGCAGTTCCCATTTTGTGGATCACTGAGTTAATGGTTGGTTTGTTTGTGGTTTTTTGGTTGTTTTGGGGGTGTTGTTGTTGTTGGGGGTTTGTTGTTGTTGTGTTTGTTTGTTTTTTCCTGCATTTCTGCTTTTCCTTTATTTCCCGAATTCTCACAGGGCTCCCTCGATGATTCTCTCCAGCCCATTTCACTACAACTTCCTCTAGTCATCCCGAGAGTGCTCCCGATTTGTGCTGGTAACTCATAAATACATTACTCAGCAGCGATCTGTGCTCCAACCTGATCAGTGGCAGGGCAGGTGATCAGATCAGCTGGGTTGGATCCTCAGATTTCCTCTGCCACTGCCAGTCATGGCTTATTCCACCATCTCTGCAGTGATGGAAGATTCTGCTGTTCTCTAAGTAGTTCACCTCTTCTGCACAAAGGTGACATTATGACTCTTTCTCTGTTTTCTTCCCACACCCACGTTTACAGGGCCATTTACTATTCTTTGATCCAGCATGATTAAAAGAACCAGTCCTTCTTTGTGACAATACTGAACATTGTTATCCAGTCATCTTGTCTCACAATTACTGCAGCTTTTATCCTCTCTAACCTCCGCAACCACTGCACTTGCTAATAGGTAATTTGGAGAAGGCTGTTGGAACATCTTTCTTCTTTTGATTGGCTTTGAGGCTGTAAACATTTCATCATGATCTAAAACTTTGATCATGTATTACAGCATAAAAGACACAGAAATGTCTGAGTGTATCAGAAGAAGATTATGATTTCTGTGTTAAGCCATTGGGCATGAGAGTGGCATTAACATCTGTTACAGAGGAAATATTTACTCATGTTATTTGCAGATATTAAGTATTTATCTACTGCTCTGTAAATGGACTCTGGTTCTAAAAACAAAAACCTGACTGGAAATCTTCTTGGTTGTTGATTTTTCACTTAGGGAACTGAAACTCCAGAAGTCTCGAATGCTCTTCACGTTACATTGGTATTCAAAAGGGCCAGCAGGATGGGGCAGGTAAGATACTGAATGTCCTGGGAAAGCTAATGGGAGAGGCTGGTAAAAAGTTCCATTATTAAGGGCTGAATGTGGTACACTAGAGGACACTTTATAGAAAAGAGCTTTTTCAAAACAAGGAAAATTGGTTTCAGTCTTGAAGAGCTTACACATCAGACTGATAAAGGTGACCGTGTAGATGCCATCAGAGTCCAAGGGGCATCATGCAGGGCTTCACTGACGCTGGCCTTTCCAAGCCTGCCTTCTGCAGTATTCCTGGTTGCCAGCAGCAGTGAATGAAGACAGCCAGCAGCCTCTCCCGGCGGGCAGTCCCAGGAAAGCCCGGCCGCCTCGCACCGTCCCACTTAAAGTTTCACCGCTCTTGCTGAGCTATGCGGCGAGTTCTCTCTCCAGTGATCCGAAGGAAAACCTGCCAAGGCCCGAAGGCATCCAGCGGACCGACAAAGAGGCCAGTCAGGCGGTAAACCTGGCGGCTTTGAACTGGAAGGAGTGGAAGCATGACCTGCCGGCGGTGCGGCGGGAAGGGGCCGTTTCCCACACAAGCGGCGGAGACAAACACCCCCGCAGGTGCCAGAGGAGCAGCGGGCCCGTCCCCCCGCGCCTCCCTGAGGGGGACGAGGACAAAGGCGCCTTCCAACCCCTCTCCGGCCGCGTTCCCCGGAGGAGGAGCGGCGGGCAGGGCGGCCGCGGGGTCCCCGAGCAGCCCCCGCCCCTCACGGCGCGGCCCCGCGCTCCTCACGGCGAGGGCGGCGCCGGGGCGGGGGAGGACGCCGTGCCGTGTGTGGGGCGTTCCCGACGGGAATCCTCGGCGAGGGGCTGCCGGCATGTCGGGCCCGCGCTGCCCGCAGTGCGCCCGGCCCTGCGCCTCGCCGCGCCTGCTGCCCTGCCTGCACTCGCTGTGCGAGCCCTGCCTGCGGCGCCTCGGGCCGCCGGAGGGACCGCCGGGCGCCGCCCGCCCCGTCCTGTGCCCGGTGTGCGACGCCGAGCTGTCGCTGCCGGCCGGCGGCGTGGGGCAGCTGCCCCCGGACTGCCTGGCCGGGAGCCGAGCCGGGGCCGCGGCCGCCTGCGACCTCTGCGCCGACGGGGCGGCGGCCGGGCGCTGCCTGACCTGCGGCCTCCGCCTCTGCCGCTTCTGCTGCCGGGCGCACAGGTGAGGGGCGGCCCGGGCGGGGACGGGGGACGCGGCGGCTGGGGCGGCGCGCAGGGACCCGCTCCGGAGCAGAGCGAGAACCGGAGCGTCTCCCGGCTTTTAGCCGCCGCTCACCGCTCCTGCCTGGAGGATGCTCTGTACTCAGGTGGGGACCAGCGAGCTGCTGGCGTAGAATCCTAAAATATCTGGAGTTGGAAGGGACCCACGAGGATCGTGGAGTCCGAGTCCTGGCCCGAGACAGCCCCAGGAATCCCAATGTGCCTGTGAATGTTGTCCAAACTCTTCTTGAACTTCCTGGGAATAGGTACATCAGCCGTGTTAATGGCCATTAACTCAAAAATCAAGCCACCCTTTGCCTCTAGTGGTGTCCACGTGCTGGTTTGCATCTCAGTTTAGTATCACTGGGCAACAGGCATGGGTATGGGCAGATGCTAGCGGGACAGGAGCCTCACATGCTGTTCTGTCCCGTTTTGGAAAAGACACGTCTCCCAAAGGAAAATGGGGAAGTGGCTGCTCTGCCTCTCTCCACCTCCAGGACTATTTACTGTGTGTATGTGTAAAGGCACCCTTAGGCAAAGTGAAAGGAGATTTGTGGAAGTCCTGCCTAGTGTGGTTGCTGCCTGCTGATGATCAACCCACGTGCTTGCCTGCCACATGTTACAGAATTATTGCAGAAAGAAGAGTAACTGCAGCAGTTGGGAGTTGAAGAGGAGAGGGGTGCAGTGACCTGTAACCAGGCAGAGGTCAGGCAGCAGTATAGAAGAAAAGTGATGGAAAGCCTGAATGGCCTTCTGAAGCAAGGAGGTGACAGGCAGGGTCAGAAAAACACCCAGCAGCACAAACCAGGGAAGGCTCAGCCTGGGTTAAGCAACTTCACCCTATTCCCTCCATGTTTGCTGCTCCTTTCTGCTTGATTAGCAAATTCTTTCCCCAGAAGGAACTGAGACATATTCCTCCCTGCCCTGCCCCCCTGCACATACCGGTGCCTGCGGGGAAAATGGTGTAGGCTCTTAGTTACCTTTCCACTCCGGGTGTAATTTTCAGCATACCATTCCGATTAGCTAATGCCTTGTACCCCATGGAGCTGCTGAAGAGTGATAAGAGATCTTGAATAGCAGCCTGCTGCTCTGCCAGGAATAACTGCAGAAAGCAGCAGAAAATTTGTCTCTGTGACCCATTTCCCTGAGTATTTACTCCTATCATTTTTTCACCTCACTGTCATCTACAGACTATCACTTGATTTAGTTGATGTCAGAGCAGAACAAGCACTAAGGAGAACCATTTTGAAAGGATTTCCTGGTGTATAGGGAAGGTTTCTATGGTTCTGAGTGCCGTGGTTGTGCTCCTTCGAACAAATGAGAGAGATCTTAGGCTGAAGTCATGCAACATTGGAAGGCTTTAAAAATGTGGTGATTCCAAGGGAGGTTAGTGGGAAGCAAAAGGAAGAGCTTAAGAGCCTGTGGTGAGGTTGCTTTGTGTTACCAGAGCGACTCTGCAGAGCTTGGTCTCTGGAGTTCCTCTTTGCTTATGGCTTGGAGCTCCCATTGCAACTGCCACAAGTCATTAGTGCAGGAGACAAGTAAGGAGAGGGGGATAACAAGTAAGTTATCCTTCTCAGTAACTACCTTGCAGTGTCCAAAACAGCAGAGAATGGAAATATTCTAGCACTGCCCTGTGACATGATGATGTCTGGGTTGTAACATGTTCTTCGTGTCCCATCCTTGGTTTCATCTGAGCAGGACCTAACCTGGCAACCAGAAGGAAGCCAAGTTTGGCTTTTGGAATATTAAATGTTTTACTCTTTGACTGTCTTCTGGCAGTGGCCTGAACTAGATTTTCCCCTAAGGGAAATTAGAGCTCACTTGCCTTGTGTCTGAAATCAGTGCTGACCATGCAGTCAGGGAGGCTCGAGGAGCCTGAGAGCATCCCCTAAGGTGGGAGGGCTCCACACAGAGCAGCTCGCTCTAGTTCTCAGGGGAGCACAAGTCCTTTCAGGGAATTTCAGTGGAGACAGGAGGGAGCAGTGCACACTATGACTTGCAGTCTGTTGCAGATAGGCATTTGCAAAGGCTCTCAGTTTTTCTATTTCGTATCCAACATGCATAAAGTGATTGGTGTTTGCTCCTGCCTAGGAGACAGAAGAAAACGGCCTCCCATGCTGTGACAGAGCTGGAGAACACCAAGGACTGCAGCCAGGCTGGGAAGCCTCTCCTGTGCCCCTCCCATCCCACAGAGGAGCTCCAGCTGTTCTGCGAGCAGTGTGACCAGCCCGTGTGCCGGGACTGCCTCCTGGGCAGACACCGTCAGCACCCCTGTGACTTCGCCGGCAACGTCATCCACAGGCACGGGGACGCCCTGAGGGAGCTGCTGAGGAGCAGCCAGCAGCACATGGACACCCTGGAGGATGTGCTGAGCCAGGTGGAGGAGATGGGCAGCGCCATCCGCAGTCGTGCGGAGGCCGTGGCGGCAGAGATCTGCCTGTTTGCCAGGGGCTACGTGAAAGCCATTGAGGAGCACCGGGACCGGCTGCTGAAGCAGCTGGAGGACTTGAAGGTGCAGAAGGAAAACCTGCTGCACTTGCAGAAGGCCCAGCTGCAGCAGCTGCTGCTGGACATGAGGACGGGCGTGGAGTTCACAGAGCACTTGCTGATGAGCGGCTCAGATATGGAGATCCTCATCACCAAAGGGGTGGTGTCCAGCCGTCTGACAAAGCTCAACAGCGTGGCTTACAGCACCCAGCCCAGTGTGGATGACAGGATCCAGTTCTCCCCTCACGAGAGGGCGGGGCAGTGTTGCGGCTATGAAGTTTTTGGGGCCGTTCTCAATAAAGTGGTTGATCCAGCCAGATGTACCCTGCATGGGGAAGGTAATGGGGTGCTGTACGGCAGCTAAATGGGAGTGCACTGCTCCCTGAAGTCACCTCTCTGTACCCTCATGTGTGCAGCTTCTGGCACTGTTGGCTCCCTGCTATCCAGGTGTTGACCAGGGGCAGAGGTAGAGGCCCAGCAGAGATTGCAGTGCCTGCCTGTGGGAGCTGTGCTGGGCAGGGAGCCAGGCAGCTTTTCTCATCCAGATGGGCAGAGCATATGGCACTGCCCTCCACACCATCACCAGCCCCAGCATGGGTCTGAGGCACAAGGAGGGCTCACTCAGGGGATGGGAAGGGCACCTGCAATAGCAGGACTTGATTAGCTGGTGGTCCAAGCTGTTCTGCAGCATGAGCCCAGGCAGATAACGCTTTGTGGCTGAGTAAGTTTTTCCCATTACAGATTCTGCTGAGATTGCTGTAGGAATACCTGGCAATACCTTGATGGTTTTATGGATATTTACTCACTAAGGACTTGGAGCTGGGCTACCAAACAGATAATGTTCGGACCGTCACACAGAGCACAGCCAGCTCTGGTCAGTAATGGTCTGTGCAGGGCAAATGAGACAGACTCAGGGCTTGTTCTGTCCATTCCTTGCCAAACTGTACATGTTGAGTTCTCTGGGGCACAGTGGGGTGCTGTTCCTGCTTCCTCTGCCTTGATGCATGGTGCATCTTGGGGCCTTCTGGGAAGGTGCCAGCTGAGCTTAGAGTGACAGGCAAAAAGACTCCCACGGTCTGTACAGATCTCTGGGCTAAACCTGCCAGACATCTCTCAGAACCTACGGCTTCTGCTCTCTCCTGATACCCAGTCGTATGTTGACTTTTCCTGGTGAGTGAAAGGAGCTGTACACCCCAGAAGCAAAGTCCTGACTCTGCTCTGGTGAGGCTGCAAAATAGGTGGGAGGTGGGAGTCATGGCTTGACTTGAACCCTTTGTAGTTCTGTTTGTTTCTGGTTTGGTATTTTGTTTTGTTTTGTTTTTTTCCAGATCTCCACAGTGCCCGTCAGAACCAGCTGAGTGGCTTTACCCTGCTGTGCAAGGACACTACAGGGGAGCGCATGGGGCGGGGAGGAGAGGCTGTGCGGGTCACCATCACCCACAAGGACAAGAGGGACTGGTGGGTATTTCACCCAGGAAATCCCTGGTCACTGGCTTAGCCTTTCTGCCTCCCCTGTCCTGGCTCCCTGCTTGCTCAGGAGGGTGGGAGGATGTGCTTCAGCATGTGGGTCAGAACCTGTAGAGGAAAAGGCACTACTCTTTTTCCTGCAGTGCTTCCTACGGCTTGTGTTTGGCTGGACAGTGATTGCTGAGATTTGTATTAAGTCTTTGAGTGATTTGGGCTTCTTAAAGGATTCAGCTCCTTGTGCGTGTTGCTAGTCAGAGGGAGCTGTTGTTCCTTCTCACTCCTCCCAGCAGTCACCTGGGGCTCCTGCTTTTCTTAACACCTAGTAAGTCATTGCAACCCCTGTATGATAGTCACTAGTCAGACAGAAAGGTCACCAACCCCACGAGTCTCTGACAGCTGATGGACGTGCCTTCTTCATGTTCTGGAGAAAGGATCTGTGTTGTGCTTTTGTCCTTTTTCCTGTAGTTGCAAGCATTGAGTACTTCAGCATGTTTGAAGGTTTCCTAGCAAAACCAGGAAAGGCTGCACTTGGTCTTCTCAGTGTTTCCACAAGGAAAATGACCAACCAGAAAAAATTTATAACTGTTTCCGGAACCACACTTGTCACGAAAGAGCAGCCATGCACGAAAGCAGACCCAACTGAGGTTTAGTTTTTAAGAAAAATATCTATTGTTTTATGGTAGCTGGAACTGGATGCCATCATTAATTTGTTCCAGGAACACTCATGATGGGATGATCTGATGGAAAAAAGGGACAGGATGCTAAAACCCTTTGCTGTGTTGACAAAGCACACAGAAGAAGTGCTGGCTGCACAGATGCTTATCAACAGAGCATCATTCTCCAAGAATATTGTTCCAATGTGCCTTCCTTCCATGAGTTGCACCTATGGGTGTAGGAAGGTGCATGCCTGAAGGATTTCTGGGTTTCTAGGTCGGTAGCCTAGAGGTCGCTGTCGCCACAGTAACTCTGTTTCTTGCTCTTGCCTGTATGCAGTTGCTACACGGATTGCTGAAAGCTAGCTGGCTTTGCTTTGAGACACAACAGCTGCAGAAGAGCATGAAGCATCGCTACACAGTTCATGGCAGGAAATTATGTAGGCAGCTGTATTGATGTGAAATGTTGGGGGTGGGGAATACAGATTATAAACTGTCATGTCATGGGGCCCAGGAGACTTATTAGTGGGGATTAGCAAGAGCACCTTCCTCTATGCAGAGCCGCCTGATAATTATCTGTGGAAAGCTTTCCATCTTCCTGTGGAGCAGGCAATTTATCCACAAATCCCAGCTGAGGCTTTCTTTCTAGCACTCTGTTCACCAGGGTTCCCTGTGAAACACAGTGAGCTTCACTACGAAAAGGGAGAGTTTACCAGCAGGGACCTAGAACTCCTCAGCATGGAAGGAAAGAGTTGGGGACAGTGCAGCTGGGACAGTGGTTAAAGTGATTCAAACCTAGTCTATTGTATCCTGTCTTCTTAATGGGTTTTTCTGGAGGTAACTGTGTACTGAAGCTGTGAATTTACCCCATTTCTGTGGGCTCTTATCTGATGGGATAATCTGACTTGTAAGTGTGCTGTGTGTCATCTTCTACCTTTTTGGTGTGCCGGTTGCTACAAATACTTGCACTGCAACTGGCTTTGTGAGACTTCCTTTGTATGGTAATTGCAGCTTCCAGTAGCAGAGGTGTGTGAAAGCCACTCTAGGCCAAGCTAGGCCAAACTGTGGTTTACATTTAAAGCAGTTTTCTGTCAGTCACTGACCTCTTGGATTTCTCTCTACTGTTCACAGTGCAGTCAAGCCAACAGTGTGTGATAATGGTGATGGGACCTACTGTATTTCCTACATCCCTGAGGAGCCAGGCTTGTATGCTGTCTGCATCTATGTGAAAGGGCAACATGTGCAGGTAGCATTTCTTGTTTCTCTTGCATTGCTGCTTCTTTACCTGCTTTTCTTTTCTTAGGTGTTTGTTTTAAATCTGTCTAAGGATTACTTCTACCACATAGCGGTTTTAGGCTGGGCTTAGTGATCTGTGACTGACAGGGTCACCCAGATGGTGTCTGAGAATGCAGACACATCTGGCAGCAGGCACTGCAGCAGGCTCTCTGTTTGCTTGTCCTCTGCAGGGCTCTCCTTTCACCGTGATGGTGAAGCACAAGTTCCGTGAGCACCAGGGGGTGTTTCACTGCTGCACGTTCTGCTCCAGCGGGGGCCAGAAGGCCGCTCGCTGTGCCTGTGGTGGGACCATGCCAGGTGGGTGCTCAGCTCTCCCTACACTGCTGGGATCAGGAGGGTTTGTTGCACCAGCTCCTCCCTAGTGGATAGAGGTGTGACAAGATACTCTCACCCAGCTCCCACCTTGGACATGCACCAGGAATGTGGTAAATTGTGCCTACACATGTTCTGGTGGGGTGACTGCAGGAGGGAGAAATGCAGCAAGACATACAAAGGGTCTTTAAGGCACATCCCAGACAGAGACCTGAGCGAGCTGTGCAGGAGGTGGGGCAGGGTACCTCAGCCTTTCAGCCCTCTGAGGGAGGCTGAGCAGCCTCCAGTGCACCTTCAGTGTTCCTGTTCCCGTGCTGGCGTGTTGGGAGCTTGTGGGCTGTGTCACACTGTGACCAACTCTGGAGAAGCCTCACTCTATGGTTTGGACAAGAGTTCATCAACTCCCTTACTTGTTTAATCCCAACCATCTTCCCTGTCCTTCATCTGCATGTATCATCACGTTTTGTGTGTTTTTAGGACACAGCTGACCTCTTGTTTTTTCTGTGCTTCATCTGTATCTTTGGCCATAGCCACAAGCAGCTGGCATGTGGTTCTGGCAGGCCATGTATTGCTTTATTCAACAGGCAAAGGAATGGAAATCTTCAGCTTTCCCCAGCTATTGAGATGAGTTTTTCTTTCTTTATGGAGCCCTGGCAATTTTGGCTTTGAATGTGCCATGTTCTCATCAGTACATTTTAGAGAAGTCCTGGGGCCAAAGCCTATAACACACTGGGATTTTGTAGCCTGCTTTGGGTTGAGTCTCTGGTGTCTCTTCTCTTGCAGGTGGGTACCAAGGCTGTGGCCATGGACACAAAGGTCACCCTGGCTGCCACCACTGGTCGTGCTGTGGACAAGTGAAGGAGAGCTCAGAGTGTTTGTGTGGGCCACCCAGTGACACCTCACAGAGGGGTTTGCTCAGGACAGTGGCACTCTGAGCAGCCAGGTGAGCTCCTGGGAGTCCAGGGCACTGCTTCTGGCTGCACCAGGAGCACAAATGATCCATGAGGATCCGTATGATCGATCCCTGTATAGCCTTGCTGCCAGCAAACAGCATGATGGGTGTGAGTTGAGGGGTGGGGAGGATGAGGGAAATAAAGACGTGCCTTATGTTCCACCCAGGGATGTGTATGCAACGTTATTTTGTGCTCAAACAGGAGCAAATTCTGGGAATTGTACTGCAGCCTTCAATTCTGAGGACTTGTAGCCTGTGGGGACATGCTCTAAGGTGAAACTGAGTCTGAGCAGTTACCTCACAGGAGGTGAAGATGTGTCCTATTCTGCAGGGTCAACAGCCTCAGCTGTCCTTCTTGATGAAGTTAAAGCTGCACATTGCAGTACATTCCAAAGGGTTTGTGGTCATGCCTTGGAAAGGCTCGACAACCTGAATATGGTTTTTGCCTCCCTGTTGCACATGCTCTGGATTCCAGCCTTAGATGTGTGCACATAGCACAGTCATGTTTCTGAGAGCTGCTCCTACACTTCTTCCAGGTAAACTGTAGTCTCATGATACCCTGCCTGCAAAGAAGAGGCAAGGCAAGTCAGTAACATATCTGCAGGAAGGCCCAGAAAACCTCATGGCACTGATAGGAACAGGAATCAGAGTGGAATCAGAGGAATCATTCACCTGGCCTGTATGTTCTCTGTGGAGATGATGTGAGACACAGTGCTGCTGGGGGTGATGTGGGAGCAAAGGGAGTGCCCAGCTCACCAAAGGGAAGTAATAGTGGCAGTTTGAGCATCAGTAGGAGTCCCACACACAAGTTTGCAATTGTCTGTCCAGAACTGAAGCACAGGAGATGGAACACAGCAAAACCCCTGGATCTGTCTTGTGCAACCTTGGCAAGGCACTTCTCAACCCATAGCTGGGGAAATGGCATCTGTGATGAGGAAGAAGAGGCACTTCCCTGGAAGGGCAGTTGCCACCCTGCTGGCTGGAGCCAGCTGCTTGCCTGGGTGAAGCAGGCACCCTGCATATCTTCCTTTGCAAAACACATTATGTCATTGAGGCTGGGAACACCACTGCCCTGAAGGTAAGCTTGCCAGTAGGTTTGTGTGGCTAGGGGCTCCTAATTCTGCTTGAGGAACTGGGCACAAAGGTCCCACTGTTGGTCACTCAGGGAGAGGAATGCTGCTCCAATGTCAACAGCAAGGACTGGGTCTTGCTTTCTGCATTATGACAGCTGGCTTGTAAATGGTAGAAGCCTGCACTGTCTGTGTGCCTGCTCAGCCTTAAAAGTCTAATTTGTAGTTTGTTTCTCTTACAGAGCCAGTTTTGGATTTTCTTCCCACCAAAGGAGATAGATATCCTTATGCAAATGCTGGTTATAGCTTTCCATTAATCATTCAGAAAGCTTCCCTGTCAAACAATCAGGGAAGGCTAGGCAGTTTAAATCTCCAGGCTGCTGAGTCTGAAATTCCAAAGTGAAAGTTTAGTTTGAGTTAACCTTTAATGGAACAAATGGTAACTCATTCTCATCCTTGCTATGTAGAGAGTCAGTGCTCAGTGCAGAATGTGATGTCTAATTTTTTGTCTTTCTAATTCTTGCTCCCCACTGCACTAGCTGGGTTGTTTTTTCTCAGAGCCTTCATGCTGTCTTGCAGAGGGAACACATAAGGACAGCACTACCTTCTAGGCACATAAGTTCTGACTAAAAACATCTTAGTCCTCTCAGACAGAGGAATGTGTTTTCTCTTTGTGTTAGGTATCCCTTACACACCCTGTCGCTGACATTTTCCAAGAATCTGTTTGTCAGAATTACACCAGTGAAATTTAAACCCTTCAGGGAACTGCAGCTCTCATTTGACATGGGCAGAGCCGTTTTTGGGCAACTTGAGTCAGGCCCTGGTATTGATTTTTTTCTTTTTGTTTAACTTGAAGGCCCAGCTGGTCCCAGGGATTAGGAAATACTGGCCAGCTACCACTGTGTGCTTGGTGTTTGTTGTACATGAGGGTATCTTGAAGAGCCATCTTCATAAAATGTCCTTAGTCATTTTTTGGGGAGGGGGCTAGATTGGAGTGTCATCCCATTATTTGCCAGCAGCCTTTGCCCTCAGTCTTTCATAATTCAGAGTACTTTGCAAATGAATACATCTTTCTGATCTGCTGGAGTCTGACATTGGATCCCAACAACTATCCCCAAGATAGGCTTCCAGTGCTCTGTTGGTAAACAGGTGGGTAAGGGGTGCATTAGGAATTGTAGTTAGTCTGCTGGGCTATATGATGCTATTTCTGTCCAGCTGATCCTTGAAATAATAAAGGTATTTTCAAGACAGACACTAATGCAGTGCTAACAGAACTGCACTGGTAGATACTGTGGTGGTGTGTTGTTTTTTTTTTTTTTTTCCCAGGTCAAAATCACTTGATAAAATTGCCAGTCTCCAAAATTTGGGAAAAAAATGAACATGGGGAGGGGCTTTTGGAGTCAAGAGAAGAGGATTTACTCCCTCAATAGGGAACGTAGTGTCACTGGGAGAGAAGCCATGAAGAACAAGAGACTGTGGAAAACCTGGGAAGATGCCTGAAGCCTGAATGACTCCATGTAGGATGCTTCCAGAGTCAGGCTCAGGCTAAAGTATCTCTCCTTTGAGAGGCAAAGCACACTGGTGATACGACTGTACTAGTGCGTCTGTTTCACAAGTGTCTGTTTTGTCCCAGAAGATCTCAGAAGCAGAGCAGATTCTGGTTCAGATAGGCTTCTTCTTTTTCCCATAGAAGGTGGTTCACAGGGGTGCACTGGTGGGAATGCCATGTCAGGACAGATCTACATGCAGTTTGTGGAGAACAAACTTTGTGTGTTTGCAGCCCAGAGTGGTTCAGCACCTCCCTCTTTTGAGAAGTGAGGGCTTGTTCGGAGTGCTGCTGCTTCCAGCTTCCCTTCACAGGCAGGTAAGGCTGAGGACAGATACTGCCAGTAAGGCATTGTCAAGTTCTCCTCCTTCCAGATCACTAGTGTTCTCATTTGTGGTGCTTCTCAAGCACCTCTTGACATCATTGTTACAGATGTGAGATCATAAGACTGGAAAGATACCCTTCATTTTGGGTCAAACCCCAAGGAAAACTTGCCTCTTTCAGCTTGGTGGCTGCCTACACCTCTGTGGAATGCTCTGTCAAACTTGGCTACTGGTCAGCTTGCCACAACTTCATCTTCTCCTTCACTGATAGCTCCTGCAGCATTCCAGTGACACTGAAATAAGGTGTGAGCTTCCCATAAGCAGGGGAACTCTTCTGTAGGATACCAGCTCTGGGCCCAGCAAAGCTGGTAGCACTTTGTGCCTGCTGTTGCCTTCTCCTCAGTGAAGGCAGCTGATGTGTCCCAGGTGTTCACCAGCTCTCACAGACCATATGAGACCAGATCCTGCTGTCACATTTGGTTGGATTTGCTAATAAATTCAGGATTGGTAAGAACTGGGCAGATTGGGTAGTCACAGAGCCTTGGTTTCTTTGTGAAGTATCCTGAATACCTCTTGGCGTTTGGTGTGGTTTGTTTGTGGGTGTTTTTTGTTTGTTTGTTTTGTGTTTAGTTGGGGTTTGTGTGTTGTTTGTTTGTTTGCAGTATGAGCATAGAGACAGGAGTAGGCTCCAGCATGAGCTGCTTAGAAATGAATGTGGTATTGCCCTGGTCCTACTGGGGCTGCCTGTGCCTGAGAAGCAGACGTGTTTTTCTAACATGGAAGTAACCTGATTGTTGACTGTGCAATGGGGTGTGCTGGGTGTGCTGTGGCTGACCTGGAGTTAACTGGAGCAGAAGTGGGGTGCCTTGTCTGCCCACTGCACACGTAGCTGTAAATCAGGTGTCACCACAGCCATTAACCAAGTGTCACCGAGAGCAAAAGGATATTTCTTAATGTGCATTTCCCACCAGGCTACTGTGGCCTAGAGCTATTCTTAGCTTCTTGTACTGTACTGCTAAATTATGAGAGGCTTAATAATCAGCAGAATGCTGACAAATAATGATGAGTTTTTTCCCAGATTATCATCACTGACCAGTATTGATTGCCCTTGATTTTAACCTCTGGTTATTGCAGAGAAAGTAGTTTGGTTTTTTTAGGTGCTGGACTGTTCCCAGTTCCTTTGGGCATTCTCAGCTCTGCATGGGAAAGCTGTTCACTCCCACTAACCATCCAAACTTGCTGTAGACAGCTACAGACTGACAAAAATCCCCTTTTTCCCATCCTCCCTGGAACACAGTCCAGATGCAGATGTCAGGATACGCAGGTTCCCTTTCGGGAAACTGAACGTGGTGGTGCAACTCTTTCACAACCTCTCTGCCCTTCCCAACCTGTTATGCCCAAGATCTGCTCATCCTGCCTCCAGCCTCGTCTGAGGCCAAGCCCAGAGGGGAAGACCTTCAGGGTCTTGCAGGTGCCAGTTTCTTTCCTTTACACACTCCAAAGTGGACCACACTGGCAGACCTGAGAGCAGCAGGAGCTGGCCTAGGGAGGCAGAGGTGGTTTGGCCTGAAGGAGTTCAGTGGGATTAAACAGCAGTCAGAAAAGGGGCTGCTGCCAAACCTGTGTGGCTCTGAGAGCGTTACTGAGCTTATAGGAGCCTCTTAGCACAGCACAGAGAGGCAGGGGAAACCCACAGTGCAAATGGGGCCAGGAGCGGGACTCGCAGGTGGGACCTCTCTGCCCAGTGCCAGGAAAGTGTTTGGAGATTTTTGTAGGGAGACCTGAGCTGGTCCTGGTTATGACACAGCCCCTCAGTGATGGGTAAGCTGCAGATCTCCTGGGACACTTGTGCACTCTAACCCCGGGATTAGCTGGCTACCAAACCACAAGCTGTGCTGTTTTTTGTCTTAAATAAAACATGTTTCTTAAATGGGCGTGTAGGAGGTCTCTCCCGTTGCCCCAGTGTCTAACCAGACCTGCCTGCTTATGACTGCCCTGGGCTGGGGGGAGTTGAGATGTTCAGTGTTTCCTCATTCCTGAGAGTTCAGTGCTTGGGCTTACCACTCCTTAGCTGCATTCAGTTATTTAAGCAGGACAGCTTGAGAGGATATGTCATGCAATGGACAGGGGCTGTGCTGAACAGTGTGGGACCTTCAGGCATCTACATCTACACAGCATTGTCTCCATAGATACTGTGACCATGGCATCCCAAGGCCAGGTGATTTTCTGGAGGTATGGTACTATCTGCACTTGCCTTGGCAGAGGGGAGGGAGGAAATTGCATTTTTCAGACTCTATCACCCTGCTGCCAGGAGCTCTCAAGGCAGCAGTTCTTTGCAGCTTAACTGTACTGCACTTACTCAAGCTACTTAAATACCAGTACAGCTTGTTTTATACAATTTGTAAGGCCATTTATATATCAGACACCCATGTGCAGGTCATCAGCTGTAGTTGAGATGGAGATACATGTCCTAGAACTCTGCATTTGCTAGAATTTGCTATCCCAGGGTTGAATGCTGTGGTAGATTGGGGTAGTAATGCTTGAGGAAGGGTGTATTCCTGCTGTTGTATTTTGGGGGTTTGATGGCTTGAGGAAGGCACCCTTCTTCTGCTGGTCCTCAGAGAGCTACTTGTGTTTCCATCACATCAGCTTGCTGTGGGGAGAAAGAAACTGTCCTCCAGAAGTTTCCTTGCAGGAGTAAGAGCTGGGAAAACATTTTTAAACTGATTTGTGCCTCTCATTTCAATTACCCCGTTTCCTTTGGAGCTATTGACCAAGTGCTGGTGAAATAAAATTGGAAAAAGAAGTTATAAAAATATCTACCTCGCATCTTTATATCCTGATTAGTTGGAAATAACCCCCACCAGATGGATAAAAGTGCAAATTTTTCATCCTCTAGTGAATGTGGACTGAGCTCTTCATCCAAACCTCACTGCTTGAATAGAGGCAGCAACAAGCTATGTCTTTCCATCCCAGGTGTGGACTTTCCAGGCTGGATGGAGACAGTGCTGTGTGAGACAGTCCTGCTGGCATTTATTTTGTGAAAAAGATTTCACCTGTTACCTGTATCTGTCCCACCAGAGTGAAACAGCAGTGGGGAGAAGGACAGGTCGTGCGTGAACAGAAAAGACCTCACACATGAGCTTTGTAACATGGAGCATCAAGGAAGAATTAAATAACAATATTATCTGCACATTTTCACTGACAGAAGTGAGGTTGCCTGTAGACACAATGTCAGAGTGTGAAGAGTATTCCCTGGGCACTGTATTCCTCATGCGTTTGGAATGCATGCAATAACCTGCTCTGTTATTCTCCAGAGGTAGCCCAGCCAGCCTTTGTCAGGGAAATTAAATAACTGATGGGTGTGAAAAAATGCACATCTATCCCTCGCTGCTCTAAAAGCCTTCCTCCTGCTCTGCCAGTGCCTCTGCCTGCCCTGCTAGGCAGCAGCAGGTTACTGGGAGAAGCAGGCTTCATTCAGGGACATCTGCTCTTCAGGCTAATCCTGAAATGCAGAAACAGACCAGAGAAAGGGGTGATTTTCCCAGGAAGTTTCTGAGAAGCAGTGAGAGATTTCTGATGATTTCAGGAAAAAAACAAAACCAGTCAAGGAAACAAAACCAAAACATCCCCAACAAAACCCCCCGAGGTGCTGAAAAAAGTTGAGTTCTGCAATCATCAGCTGCGTATTGGAATAGAAACCCTGTTGTTTTGGGTTACCACTGCCATTTCTTTTCCACAGTAAATTTACTTTGCTATAAGGAGGAAGGCAAAGCACCTTCAGTATCTTAATCTTCCAGTTCTTTTGTCCCTCTAAGCCCATTCCTGAGGGAAAGCTTAGTCTGAGGGGAGCTAGAGATCTGGAGGATTAGGACTGCTGCCTATCACAGCCAGGCTGCCAGCCTCTCCCCTATCCCCAGGCTGTAGCCAGCAGCATTCAGGCAGGGAATGAATAGATGAATTTTGTAGGAGAAGGGAATACAGATGACCTCGCCCCGAAAAGTAACAGCTATGTTAATTACCCAATACAGCCTCGCCCTTGATGAGTCACAGATATGTCCAATAAAGATAAGTGTGATTAAAGGGAGCGAGTTAGCTCGTGAAGAAAATCATCATGAAGGAGGAGGATCCTGGGGAGAATCCCTGCTGTGAGGTCATTCTGGGTCTGCAGTCAGAGTCTGTTGTTGGAACCTGCAGTCACAATCTAGCCAGGTAAAAGCCTGTATTCCAAGTCTGCAAACCAATCCATGCAGTCATGGTTTAGCAGGAAATAACCAGCAGTCAGAAGCTGCCAGGGAAACCTACAGCAGGAGCTTGCTGCAGCCAGAGTCAGTGAATAGTTGGAGTCAGGATGGCTGAGCTGTAAAGAGGAATAAACCAGGACCCTTTTCATGCTGTGATGAACAAGAAGTCTGTCTTGGCTCATTTCTACCCTCTAACAAGAGGGCTGCTGCAACAGAATTTAATGCCAGATTTGGTTCTAGTTTGATTCCTAGTTTGGCTGATGAGGAACAGGACAATGGAGAATAGGGTAGGGAGGCACAGAGCAGCATCCCACAGGCTGCCAAATAGATACTGGGAACTAAGAGTGGTGTCAGGGCTCCAACTGGTGCAGCCGCAGCTACATCAGTCTGTTTCTATGCTTTTAAAACATTAAAACATACCAGGGTTGCTGATGCACAGAAAATTGCTTTTTGCTTGAAGTGCTTGAACTGGACTGCTGCAAGACACAGCTACCACCAGTATGTGGCTAGGATTCCTCTCATTCACTCTGCACTCAAGATCTACTTGTTACACATGGTGGGCACACAGCAAGTGTTTGTAAGGATCTTGTGATTCCTGGATCTTGCAGTTTCTGCAGAGGAAACTCCAGAGGTACTAATGTCTCCTTCGCCCTCACAAGGGATGTTGAAGTAGGCAGTAGCATCTGCATACCCAAAATTGCCGCTCCCCCTGTGACAAATGAGCAGCTTTTTCAATCAGCCCTGCTGGTGCTGTGGAGCATGGGTGGGTAGCTGCTCTCTGCATGCAATGCTAGCAATGCTTTCAGCCATGGGGAAAGGTGGCACCAGCACAGGACAGAAGCATTGGTGTGCCCTGTTTGTGCTGGTGTGTATGTTTGTCTGTGAGTAAGCTGAGGATGGTTTTGGACAGAAGAGTTTGAGGGCAGAGGTGGTATTCAGGCCAGAGGGTACGTTCAAGGACCAGAGGTAAGTGTGGTGGCAGTTGAAGCATTCAGGGACTGCACAGGAGGTCATCCCGGCTCCTTGTCCGCCTGCCATACCTCCCAGCATTTACTGTAACCCTCTAGCAGCATCCCTCAGCTCTGAGCAATTTCTTCCCTGCCTGTCCTTGGCAAGAAGGATTGTGAGATATGGGGATAAAGGTGAGTCACAACTGTTGTGTAGCTGCTGCTTGCTTTGTGCTCCCAGGCTCCCATGAGAGCTGAGGCCTGTCATGGCAACCTTGGCTGAGTTTATAGCAGCTATCTTACTCTAGGATCAACTCCCAGAGTGGAAATTGGTAGAGCTCCTTAAGGAGATGGATATTATTCAACATACATGAATACTTGGCATCTTCCCCAGAACAGGAAAGCACAGGCTGTCCCACAGGGAGCCTAGCTGGGACCTTGAGTGACTCGGGATTGAGCCCCGTGGGACATGGCAAGGTTTTGCTGGAAGCTGTCATGCTGCAGGATCCACAGGAGCCATCAAAGTCCCCATCCCACAGGCTCCTGGGGGAGGCAGTGGCTGGGTCCCCAGCTGCCTGGTGCCCATGGCTGGGTGATATCCATGGCCTTTCTGCCAGCAGGGTTGGCTGTGATCCACCATGAGGGATTAGGTGGAGAACTGCTGTCCATCCCAGCCACGGCTGAAAGCTGGTGGCAGTGGGGAAGAAGCCAGATGTGACATCTCCCAGCTCTGAGGGCATCTAGGCAGAGCTTGGTATGGATGTGAATGTGTGTATGGATTTGTGTGAACCGTTATCTGGAGGTACCTCGTATTTTGGTGAAATACAGAGTTCTGATCTCTTCTAAGCATGTGCAAACAAGGCTTCCTCAGACAACTTCCCAGTGGCTTTAAGGATGAGGATGCAAGGGAGACAGTGGGAGGGCAAACAAGTCTGCAACATCTCCCTTTTTCTCTGTTCCCTCTTTCAGCCCACCTTCCCTGCTGTTCCCTGTGGGAGAGGCTTGTTCCCATGGCACGATTCTCTAGAGTTCCATATCAGCGCTGTGATCGTGGCATCTCTGGAAATTGAGCAAGTCACAGATGCAGGCACACATCAGTGGTGGGAGGAGTCCATGGTTGTAGGGACACTGAGGGACTCTCCTGTGGGAGGCTGCCCGGTGTGTTGGGCAAAGTGTGCTGCAAACCAGTAAGTGCTGCTGAAGCAGAGCAGCTGATTTTGTGTAGGCAGAAGAGCTGTGACCTCTCACAGCCTGCAGCTCTCTGGGCTTCTTTGAGACTGCTGGGCATGAGCCCCAGAATATACCTGTGGGGTTTGTGGGGAGCTGCTTCAGGGCTTTGCTCTGGTTGGGACCTGAGTTTGCTGCCACAGCCCCTCAGTCCACAGGAAAACATGCCTGTTCTCACATGACAGCTCCACTGGCTGTGGTGGGAGTCCATACCCAGCCATGCTTCTGGGTCTGTCCAAGCTGGGCTGTGCCTGGCAAGGCTGGAGCTGTGCTGATCCATGACATGCTGCCTTTCTTCTCCTCTGGCGTGGCTGCTCCACCTATGTGGCAAGTGGTCCTCTCCTCAGCCTCTCATTGAACAGCCCATTACTCATCCCCACATGGAGCATCCCAAATTCAACCAGCTCAGAAAAACGGCCCTGTTTCCTGACCCCTCCTGCACATTCCCTGCCTTGTTCCTGGTGTCTCCTGGGGTCAGGGGCTTTGCTCACTCCCTGGTCACTCAAAAGTGCCAGCAGAGACTGACTTGCTTATGTTTCAGGGAATGTGGAGAGAAGCATCTTGCACTGGGGCCAGCTGCCTGCTCTCAAAGGCAAAGCCTGGGTCTCTTGCCACATGGTCCCCCACTGCTGATGACAAATGCTGCTCACCTGAATGTTCATCACTATTGTCATCATGTGCTTCACCCATCTGCCTCATTCTGGGTTTGTGGCTCACCTGCCTCCACCTCCTTCCTGCAGACAGCTCTGCAGGTGGGTGGTACAGGCATGGGCTGTGAAAAGAGGTGGCTCTGTGCTAATGTTGTCCTTTCTTTTTTCCCCACTAGCATGACTACAGTCATTGTCATTCTGGCTGTGGTGATCGCCCTGATCATTGGCTTTGGTGTCTCAGGTATGTGACTGCTCAGATTTTTTGCAGTTACTGGTGGGTGATGAACTTCTGCTCTGCCTCTGCCTCCGTGTGTCCATCCTGTGCACGGGTTGAGGTGTGATCAAGTGTGGAAGTGCCGCCTGCTGCCCTTTAACAAAGGCTGGGTAGGTGTGGTGCAGCCTGTGCTGCTGGAGGTGTAGTGGTGTGTCAGCTGAAATTTCCTTCGGCTTGGAGCCCCAAACCTACACAGAAATTCCTGCACATGCTCTGCTCCTTCTCCCGGATAGGATGAGATGATGGGATGGTATTTTTTGTGAAATCAGAAACCATCTGCCAGGATGAGGCACCTTTCCAAGGTGCATCACAGACAACAAAAATGTGTTGCTTTGGTGTTGGCCAAAGTGCAGCTTCCTTGGAATGTGCTGAATGAGGATGGTGGTAGGGAAGGGCTGCATGAGAAAGAAGACCTGGCTCTAGGAATTCTTAGGCTCACAGCTTAGGATTTGAGAAGCTGACTTTACTTAAATGAAAAAAAATAATTTGGATTTCAGTGAGGGGGAAAGAGCTGCTATCTCTCTGCCAGCATTATGCCTTCCAATCACATTTATATTGCATAAGGGGAGGTCCTGACTAAGAAAAGACATAAAAACCAACCTTTTCTAGCAACTGTAAAGAGAAAAATCCCTGACATGTGTAAGTAAGCAAGAAAATACCACATGAATTCTTCCCAAATGAGTAAGAAGAGCTACTTTTTGAAGCACTCTTTTGCTAAAGAAACTCCTCTGCTTTATCTTAGCATACAATCCATGGGATGTGACCTCTACTAGCAGCACTGGTAGCTGCCACTTGTGGCCTTGCCATGTGCCAGTGCCTGTTCAGCCTCAGGCTTGGTTCATGACAGCCACAGGGCAGCCTGGCCTTTCTCCAGCCTCCTCACTCTCTCCTTGCAGGAAGGCACTCCATCGGTGTGACGGCGCTGTCGTCTCCAGGGAACGTTGGCCAGCGCAGCATCCTGGGCTGCACTTTTGAGCCTGACATCTGGATGGACAGCATCACGATCCAGTGGGCCAAGGAGGGAGTAGCTGGGCTGGTTCACGAGTTTAAGGGTGGGAAGGACCACCTGCAAGAGCAAGATCCCTCATTTCTGGGCCGCACGGCCATATTTGTGGACCAGGTGATCGGTGGGAATGCTTCCCTGGAGCTGAAGGATGTGCAGCTCTCCGATGCTGGCACCTACCAGTGCTCTGTCACCACAGCCAGAGGGAGTGGGGCAGCAGTGCTGCGGTACAGGACAGGAGGTGAGGGCTATCCTGCTGCAAAACACGTGCTAGTGTGTCTTGGTTTAACCTACCTCTGCTTATGATGGTGCTGCATCCCTGAGTAGGGTATTTTTCTGGCTTTTACAGGGATATTTACGGCCTTACCCCCTCTTTTGACATCCTTGTTCCAGAAAAGGTCATAATCTTGATAACGTGGTAACTATCTCTCTCTAGAATCTCCAGTCAGAAGTGGTACATAGTAAAAACTGTAGTGTATTTAATATATTTTTCTCAGTTTTTCTAAAGTATTCAGTTTTTTTAAAATTACTACCAAAGTAACAAACCTCTGATATCCATAGTTCTCTGAAACATTACATATTTGCAAGAGTTGGTCTTCCAGGAGAGATCTGGAAACCACCTGGTCCTCAACCTCTTCCAGTGAAATGAATCTAGCTGTAATAACATGTCACCTCCCAAGTGGCCATCTCATGTTGAGACTGATGAATGAGCCCCCTGAAGGTCTCCTCCAGTCTGCAGTCTTTGCACCCTCTCTCTCATCCTATGGCCAGAATTGCTGCCCTACAGCTCAGATTGGGTGAGGAAATGCCCTCAGACCTCTCCACGTGAAAGAGGATTTTGGCTCAAGCCTGAGGGCTGCAAATGTTCCATGGGGAGTTTGTCCCCTATCCCTCCTTGAAACTTTATGGATCTGCCTGCCTTTGTGCTGCTTGAGTAATCGACACAGAAAAGGCATTAGAAAGAACATGTGAAATGTTGTAATGGTTTTGATTTCCAACATAGCTGTAATACCTGTTCTGTGTGGAAAGAAGACATGCTCCTTTTAGCTGATTTTCTTCAGCTCATCCTTTCACTAGTTCACCTCCAGATCATACCACCCAAAGCCAAAGCTGATGAATACTGAAGGCAGCTGTCCTGTGCTTTAGCTGTGTAAGCCCTCCTTATTCCAGGTCTGCAGGGGATTGCTCAGGAGAGAAAATGGCCTCAAGTTGCAGCAGGGGAAGTTTAGATTTAACATTAAGAAAAATTTGCTCATGGGAAGGGTTATCAAGCCCTGGAACAGGCTGCCCAGTGGAGTCACCTACTATCCCTGGAGATTTAAAATACGTGCATTTATGGTTATGGTGTAGTGGCGGACTTAATGCTGGGTTAACAGCTGGACTTGATCTTAAAGGTCTCTTCCAACCTTAACAATTCTGCAACTCTGTGAAGCTGTAGATGTTGTTCAGGCCCCCTTCTCAGTGAGTGGAGAGGGTGAATCATCTTTCCCCCGTTATTAAGAATAACTAAAAGACTCTGAAGCTATGTCACAATAGCAGATCCTGTCAAGCTGGACTGCTTTGATCCATTGTAGTCATCCTTCCATGGCCCAACCTGCACCGAGTTCTGTCTGAGCCTGTTTTTGGCTACAGGCAGTGCTGTGCTGCTAAGCAGCAAGCAGCCCAGAAACACCTGGGACTGGTAGCTGCAGTTGGGTACTTCATGCTCAGTTCCTATCACTTGCCTTGTTTTGACTCTCCCTGTTTTCCCTCCCAAAGCCTTCAGCATCCCCGTGGTGCAGGTGGAGAGCAGCAGCCACGGGGACACGCTGCAGTGCGAGGCCCCACGTTGGTTCCCTTGTCCTGCCGTGCGGTGGACAGCCTGCAGTGACACTGGGGAGCACCTGCCCCACACTGCCAACACCAGCTACGAGCTGAACCCCGAAAACATCACTGTGAAGGTGGTTTCCCTCCTGCACAACATCACTGCTAATGCCACCTACACCTGCATGATTGAAAACAGCATTGCCAAGGCTGCGGTCAACATTGGAGTGACAGGTAGGGTTCAACACCACCCAGAGAGCACAGGCATGGGGGAGAGGAGAGTTTCAGCATGGTTCCTGGTGCACCAGAGGTGTCCTGCAGCAGCTGTGTCAGTCAAGGAAGGGACTGAAAGCATGGCTAATCCAACCACTACTCTCTGTCCCTGGGATGAATTAAAGGGTCTGTGTTTGCTCCTGCTATCTCATATGCTTCTCATGGTATTGATTATCACCTTGGCATGGGGACAGAACTGCCAGGGGACCAGAAAGAGGGACACACTTCAAAGGAGTGTATCGCTTGGAATGTTAACCAAAACCAAACCAACGAACAAAAGCTCGCATCTTTTGACACTTTCTTTAGCCAGTTCAGCTTAGATCCCATTTATGTACCAAACCAACAGGCCCCTTCAGCATTATTGATGACAATGGCCCAGTCCCTTTATTCAAAAGGCCTTTTTACTCAAAGAAAATCAAACTTTCCAAAGGTCCTGAATATCTTCTCCTATTCTACATTAGAAGGTCCATAATGCTTCTGCAGCCAGGACTTCATTGCAATTGGTCTTCAGTACAAGAGGCAGGGTCTATCTTCATCCATATTCAGAAAAGTGGGAAGGAATAAATACATGTATTTTATTTCCCTGCTGTGTTCCTGTTCTGGTAGCCTCTCACTATTCTTCTGCTACAGATTTCAGCATTACAAAGGTGACTAACTTGCAGCTGGTGAGCCTGAATGCAGAGTCAGCGTCATCCTCCTTTCCAGCCTGTCACTGGATGCTTCTGCTTCCCTTGTACCTGCTGTCAATATAAAGCCTCTATAAAGCAATTGGAAACTTCGCTGGACCTGGAGGTAAGCTTGGAAAGTGAAACTCATATATGTACGATATACAGAGACCCTCTTAGGGAGTTTGGCTGCAGCAGCAGACCTATCTCAAGCCTGCTAGAATAGGAGAATATCTTTCCCCTCTGCTCATCCTTTCCCCAGCCCCACCTTTAGGTGGGACACATGGCTTGTCCCTCCCACAGGCTCCCTGATGGCTTCTCCCATCACTTTCTGCAACCAGAGAGATCCTTCTCTTGCACTGTCAACTGTCAGCTTTTACTTTTCCCCTCGTTCTCTCTCCTGTGCACCCTCTGGACCTGGGCTGCAGCACACAGATGCAAGGCTTTTTCCTCTCTCTCCCTGCTCACAAGACCTGCTACAGTACAAGCCTTACTTGCTCCCACTTTACACTACTCCACAGTACAGTGTGCTGTCTCCATAACTACTAGAGACACCTTGAACATGGCTAGAGGGAGCTGCTAGCCTGAGCAATCCCCTGGAGTTGTGGAATAGGAGGGCTGCACACAGCCAAAGCACAGGACAGCTGCCTTCAGTATCTGCTGGCTTTGGGTGATAGGACCTGGAGGTGAGCTGGTGAAAGGGCGAGCTAAAGAAAATCAGCTAAAAGGAACATGTTTCTGTTTCCACAGAGAATGGGTATCACAGCCATGTTGATGGCAGGACTCACTTCAGGCTTTCCTCCCTCTAGGCATGAGTACTTCAGGAGTTCCTGCTGGTTCCAGGGCACACAGTAACACGAGCATGAAATTAGCTGATTATTCTTGTGTTACTATTTCTTACCCACACAAACAACAGGATATTTTGTTTGGCTTCACAAAGAGAACAAGGAATATGATAAGGAGAATTGTATAAAGGAAGAGTTCTGATTGCAGGACAAGATATGTTCCCTTGTCTGATCTAACACAGTGACCAGAACTCTGATCATGAGCAGAAGTTCACGCACAAACAGGAAAAGGGTTTCCTGCAATACAGCTGAGAACAGCCCCTTCAGAATACTAAAAGCAAGCAAACCTTAACTCCCACCAAACAGATTTGATTCACCCCTCTCTTGGCTTGTGATTCTCTGACTGTACTAATAAAACTGTGAATAAGAGAGCCACTTAATCTCCTCCATCTTCTTGGAATGCTAAAATCAAACCCCCCTTCTGAAAAAGATGTGAATGGCAGGACAGCAGTAAGTCAGAAAACTGCCAGCAAGCTTGGGATATCCTAGCAAAGACAAACCACATCTGAAGTCCTGTACGAGGAGTGATGATTGCATTTGTAATGTGAAATAAAAGAGGAACAGATACGTAGACACCAGACAGAAAACTAACATACAGTATGAGGAGGAAAAGGAGACTAGTAAGATACTACTGGAAGGTTCAAATTTAGAATCAAATCTATTAAACCGAGATAGAGCCAGATTTTCCTTTTTGGCTTTTTTAAATGTGTTATTTGGCACTCCCTATCTATTCCTGTCTGTTACTGTATTATTCATATTACAGGACTGCTTTCACTTCCACTTTTTAACCAGATTTGATCTTTGTCTTATCACTTATGGTCAACATTTTCCTCAGGCTGAGATAGAAAACAAAACAAAACAAAACAAAAAACCAAAATAAACTTTCTGGAGGGTGGAGAGTAAACTTTAGTAAAATCTTATCTGTTTTGCAGAAAGCACCCACAGAAAATAAGGCTGTCACAGCAACATTTGCAGACTTCTGTTTTAAGCTATTTTGGCAACCTTTTAGGCTGGAGTCTCAGAACTTCACTGAAGGGTGGCATCTATCACGTCTTGTGCCACTCACACTTTGGTCTCAGAAGTGGACTGCAGGCCTTGAGAGGGAAGATACTTCGCTCATGATCAACAAACCCACTGCCTGTATCACAGCTCAGTGCCTGCCTCTTCTTACCAGCCCCACCTAATGTTCAGCTTGCTGTTCATAAAATGCCCACATAATCCTGTCATTTAGTACACTGTGATTTAGTCTCCAAACAGCAGCTTACTCACCTTCCTTCTCTTCTTGAAGATAAGATCTTCTTGAAGGAGATGCTTTGAAAGTGTAATTTTAATAATTTCAATTAGGTTAAGAAGACCATACTCTGTGGGAATGGTAGTTTTGTCCATGGTCACCATATTGCAAGCAAACCCGAATACTAAAAGAGATACTAAAACAGATACAGTAATATTTTCATGCCTTTATTTAGTAGATACTACCACACAAAATGCACACACTGTGTGCCCTAGGCCCAAGGCAAGAGCTGTCACGTAAGGAAGCACTGAACAGCTCTCTTCCAAAATGCAGCCCAGTATCACTGGTTGACAGTGGCCCAGAGTGACCATTCAGGAATTCCACTAGCCCCAGTAGCTGCTTGACTGCACGCTTCACCCTGTGCTCACAGGCTCGTGCTCCCACTGGAAAGGAGATGAAAAAAGCTCCTGATCCCAGTAGGTATTTCCATAATTCCTCTCCCACTGGGGGAGATATTAAGCAGTGGCTCCCACTCAGCAGGAACTGGATGTCCTGCTCATCCTCTGGCTGTCCAGGTAGCGTAAGGCATCTTGTCCCACTTCCTCCACCTTCAGGCACAGCAGGCTGGGACGAGGCCCCACTTGGGACACGAACTCCACTTCACCAGAGCGAAAATTCCGCAGCTGCGGGGGAGCTGCAGGGGAAGGATACAATGGGCAAGAACTCTGTACAGGGCTCTGGCTCTGCTCTAGTACACAGCTGCAGCAGCTGATGGGGGAGGGAAGATCTTGCAGCAGCTGCTTGGCATCTGCTAAACCTCAATGGACAGCATGACGAACAAATCCAGGATACAGGCAGGTGAATGCATTTTGTCAGTATCCCTCCAAACTTGGTGGAACCAGATATTTTACACTGTGAAATGCTGTGAACTATGTGCTCACAGAGGTGATGCACTGAGCTTTGTATCCTCTATCAGTATCAGTAACCTCCCTTTATGGACAGTGTACATGACAGCCAGAAACAGTCTCTGCTGTAGAGCATCCTCTGGTGAGTTTAGCAAATCAACCCCTGCACCACTTGCACTCAAGCTCTAGGTGTATGTGCTAACAGCGTTAAGAATTGGTATGAAGAATGTCCCCTTAACACAGCAACTGCACAGTTGTGGCAGCATGAGATTGGACCTTGGTGCTCATGAACTCAAAACACTTCAGTGTTGATTTCCAGGTGAGGATTTCCAGGCCTACTATTGACCCTACATGCTGTCCTATCTAAAGTCAAAACCTATGTGATTTGAGAGGTCTGCACAAAAACTATGGCTGATCAGATTCCTGTCCCAGACAAGGACTGAGAATCTTCCTCAAAAACAGTTTTATGTTTCTGTGTGAAGCAGAGAAATTAATGTATCTTGTTTTAGCGATTTCCACAGCATTTTTTTTCTCTAGTTTTATAGCCATGGCTCTACCAAGGCACAACTTAGTTCTACACTACAGGAATCAAAATTCCAGAAAAATCCTTCCAAGATCTTGCTTTGTGGGCAGTGAAGGCATGCTTCCTTCCCCAGCCTGGTGAGATGCCTCCTCCCTTCCTTCCCACACCAAGTATTAGGAAAGCCAGCAGTATTTGCTTACCAGGCTGCAGGATCTTGGAGGGCTTCCTGTCTAGGCTGAATTCCAACAGGATAGGGCGACATATGAGAGGACTCCTACACAGACTCCTTAGGTAACAAGCAACAAGATCCTCGGATTCCTCTAAACACTGAGGAAGGAAAGAGTGTGTTGCCAGGGAGTGTTCAGAGGGAGGCTCTGGAACACCCAGAGCAAAGGGAAATCCTGTCCAGCCAAGACTTGAGCCCAGCAGGCTGCAACTGCTGCTGGAATAACCTACTCACCCCTGTTCCAGGAGCTTCCCCATGCTGAATGCACACACTGCCCCTGCTCTGCACACAGTTCTGCACAGCTTCCCACTCGAGAAGGCTCAGGCCCAGCACTGCTGCCACGTGTTCATTCCTGCACAGCACCACAGCTTCACCTGTTCCATCCTCCACCAGCACCCTGGGCAAAGTGCAGGCAGGCTGGGATCAGAAGGAGGGCAAGACAACACCAGCTCCCTCACAAGGGCCACACCCAAGACAACAGATCCCAGTAGAGAGTTTGTTCACATCGGAGAAGATGTGGTAACGCCACATTTACTGTTCTGTCCACATCCCATCCTTGATATGGTTTCTCCTCTCCTGTTTGTGGCGTAATTTGTTCCCTCCTCCCCACTTCTTCCCACACCCAATCCCTACAGCACTTACCGTGCACTGGCTTGCCTCACTCCTGTCTGTGATGGACATGGAGGATTGTGTCGGGTACACCTCCCCTGAAGGAAGAACAAAGCTACAGCTGTGTATGGGTGGTGTAAGTGAGAAAGGGAAGGGCCATTGCTTATTTTAACCTTTTCCTAATTAAGTATGCAAAGGTGTAAAGAATTTCTCTGCATTTCCAATGAGTGTCCTGGGAAGTTTATGTGGGGAAAAAATCACCTGCTGCAAGGTGCTGATCCCCAATAGCAGTGAAAATGGGAAGAGCAGAGCATTAACAGAGTACGATTGTCCTCTTCAGTGTCCTCACTTCACCCCCAGTCCCAGCTGCCAGCCTGCCTGGCATCAGATACATACTTCTAATCAGTTATCACTTTGGTCCCTTTCTAATATGCAAGTCCTTCTCAGACACTGGAAAGAGGGTTTGCAGTTGAGATAGGAACTCTCATTTCTTCTACACGAAGGTAGCAAAGGATGTGTGAGAGTAAAAAAATCTGCAAGATCTCCCACAAATTATATTTGTGGAAGCTTGAATACCTCTCTGAAGATGCAGCTGCAAAGTGAGCAAATCCATTGCAGGCACACAGTCAGTACACAGGACAAGTGGCACAAAATCCGGGCCTGGGCCAGGTTTTGCTGCTGAGGTCTCAAGTTGCATAGAAACACTAGTGAGGGGGATGAGGCTTCTCCTGCAGGACTAGAAGAAATAGGAATTTGAGAAGCTTGGAACAGAGAAGCCTTTCTTGGGACACTGTAACATGAGAACAGACCGGACTTACCTAGAAGGAGAAGGTAGGTGAGAAGCTGGCAGAGATACAATGCTTACACAGCTGGAGGCAATGTATGTGCAATAAACATTATGGAATCTGCAATATGAAAGAGCAGACGTCAGAAAGAGCTCACAGAAACCAAACACTCCAATTTTCTTGGGATGCCTGGGCTGATCTTCATTTGTAACATGGTAGGAAAATAACTTATGGTAGGGGATTGGGAGACATGAGGGTTTGGACAAGGGATGAGGAAAGTCCATATGGGAGGTCAGATTAAGAGATGGTTTCAAGGACAGTAAGAGAGATCTGGGCTCTAAAGACAGGAGCACCTTGAGATCTTGCGTTCCAAGTTCTGGAAGTGGATCTTGGCTCCAGGCAGCAAACCCCGGAGATGCTGCAGGCAGGTGGCAGTGATGTAAACGTCCACAAAAACGGGGGAGCCTGAAGCAGCTGAGACACTGAGCTTTACGCTGTGATCTGTGGACAGCAGAGTCCCTGAGGAGACACAGAAAACATAGACCAGGAGTTCACTCTCACAGGCAGCACGGCCTGTCACTGAGCTGAGCCTGCTACAGGGGTTTTTCCTCCCCAACACAATGAGGCTATCACTGTTCCACCTCCCAAGGTTTTCTGGGTACTGCATTCCCATCTCCACATACACAGTGTGCAGTTTCCAAGCCCTTTGACATGCAACAGGATGCAACATCCTGGCACACTTCCACTATTCCCAGACACAGCAGTACACTTAGCCAAGTGCATTGGCTCTCTGAAACAGAAAGAAGCAAGAAGCAATCTGTTGCTTCTCAACAGGCTGCCACAATCTGACCTTTCGTCTTTGGGAGGCTGTTCATCACAGGTGGCTTTTCATTCTTCGGAGAGGCACACAAGGTCCTCTCCACGATCTCACCACAGAAAGAGACAAGGGAACCTGTGAAACTGAGAGCAGACCAGGATTTTTGTCCTGCCTGAAGAGAGAAGGAGTGGAAGAAGGCCTGACTTCAAGGTTGCCACAAAGAAGAGCACTGTTTGTTATGCCCAGTATCTAGAGAACCTGCCCTTGAGCACCTGAGCTACTGGATTGAGGGCCGTTTTCTGCAGCCTTCCCCTCCCAGGGACAAGAGGCCCCTTTACCTTGCTCTCTGCTGCTCCAGGCTCAGCTGTGCAGACAAAGGGTGAGGCACTATAGCCTTCCTATCTGCTAAATTCCCAACTATTTTTCTGAATTAGAGGAAGGTGCCAAGCAAATAAAACACAGTTTTTCAGAAAGCATTGGTGAAAAATCCAGTGTACATGCATATCACCCCAGATTAAACATGCTTTGAACAGAGAAGCTTCTAACCTTAGTATTTGTTTGAGCAAGGTACGCTAAAAAATTCTAAAACAAAACAAAACAAGCCAAACAAAAACCAACAACAACAAAACCCCAAAGAAACCAAGAAACAACCAAACATACATTCAGTCTGATTTTCCCTGCTGTGCTTGTTTCCATTTCTGACAGGAATTTGGGAGACACCTTTAGGACTTAGTCCACACCAGCAGTAGCTGAACCATTTTCTAGACACCATTTTGCAATTTTCTCCCCTACAATCCCTTTAGCTTCAATAACCAGAATGGGAGAAGTCTGAACTACTTGCACACAGGTTTTCCAAACCATATTCTTAGGGTGGATATTTCATCACAGTTTAATTCAGCACTTCCCAATAAAAATCACCATTGAGCCATTCCCTAAGACACAGTTGCTTTTAATTTGGGGCAGACCAACATACCTGCTGCTAAGCACTTCTGGAATGGAGGCAGTTCTCTGCTCCACATCTGTCAGCACTGACAGCTAAAAGTGAGGGAGACACAGCCTCAGATGGGTTGCAGTTTACAGACATCCCCATCCAGAGCAGAAAAGACAAGCTCTGCATGCTCAGTGCTAGGTTGAGCAACCCATGCTTCCTCTCCAGATGAATTCTGACACAGGAAAACGTGAAGCCCAGCAGCAGCCTCTGATGCAACTTAGAGCAGAACAGTCTCACCAACAAGATATTCTGCAGTGATAATTTTCTAGCTAGCTCTGGAGAGATCTCCAAGTAGCCTGTGAAAGCCATGTGCAATAAGGCACCACATACCTGGTGCTCAGGCAGACAGGAGATCCAAGTCTCATGCTGTAAGTGCCAGCTGTCTTGGACACGCAGGCACAGCGGGCAGGATGGCCTGCTCAGGAATGTTGCTGGCACAGGTGGAAAATAGAGCTTGTCAAACACTTCCAAGTCCTGAGATAAGAGTGATAAGGTGAGATAAAAGACTATTAGAAGGAGATTATATAGGGGAAAAGTAAAGAACAACTGTTTACAGAACAACAAAAAAATTCCACTGAACTCAGAGCTCTGAGAATTTTAATCAAACACAGAACAAAAGCAGTTTCTTGGAAAGACAGAAGGAAATTCCAGACCTTGAAAACAGCTTAGTCACCCTCTGACTCCTCAACTCCCACATGCAGTTCAGCAAAAGTCTCCAAGGGAGAACAGCACAACTTCTCTCTTACCGAGCAGTGGGGCACGATGAAGCGATACAGTCCCTCCACGTGCAGGAAGGGAAACCATCGCAGAGACCTTCCCATAAAGAGCAGGAGTGCCTGGTGAGGAAAGCATGAGGGAGAGAGACAGGGAAGGTGATGAGAACTGTTTGGTATGGAATGAAAAATACAGTAAAAAGAGAGCAAGCCCAGCAACCCAGAGGACGTCTTGATTGAGAAGTAAGGTTAACATCACAGGAGTAAGAGAAGGCAGGTGCATTTACAGCAAGGTGACAGAAAGGAGATGGAACTTGCTTGGGGTGCAAGAAGGAATTTGCTGGCACGAACACCCAGCTGTAACCAAAACAAAAATAATTTTCCCACTGATAGTAAATTACCACACAGGCTCTCTGAGGAGCCAGCTCCCAGACTTACCAAACCACACCCCAAAGCTGCCTCACCTCTTGCTGCGTGACGCCCTCTTTTCCATCACAGCCAGTCTCCTCCAGCTCTGATAGATTCCCAGCTTCTCTGGGGTGGCTCCAGAGCTGTGGTCTGCCCAGCCACAGCACTGTGGCTTGGAAGCTGCGCTGCTGGTCCTGAGCTTCCTTAGCTTCTTCTGCGGGCAGCTGGTAATTGCGTGGCATGAGACTCTCCTTCTGGGTAACCAAGAACAGGCGAGACACACAGCTCGTTGTTCTGCTGCTGCTCTGGCCCCCCTGGCAGTGCTCATCTCTGCCAGATTCTGCCTTGGGATCCTCTGATTTCAGTGTTTTTGCCTCTGGGTTTTCCAGCTCAGATGTTGTGCTGCCATCTTTGCTCTTCCTCAAAGAGGAGCTGTTTCCACTCCTAAGGCCTTTCTGGATTCGTCCTTCAGCAGCATGGAGTATCTGAACATCCTCAAAGTAGAACTGCACATAGACACTGAAATGACAAATGGTAACCGTGAAACTCCCTCTTCCTGATGTGAGGCTGTCCAAAACAAACATTTATCTGGGAAAAACGCATCTGGTGAGTGCCCCACAGGTACTCAGCAGGAGCAGTGGGAAAAAGTGGAGGGCAGCTCCCAGGCTGCATGTGCTCTGAACAAAAGACAGATGGTGGCTTTGTTGCTGAGAAAGAGCTCATTTTATGCAAGCAGCAAAGAACAGTTGCTTTGGCACTGAAATGCTGTGTGGGTAGGAAGGCTTATCATAGCCCAAAATACTCATGGAACTAGAAAGTGATGATTTTACCTGCACACTGAATAAAGGGACTCACCTAGTTTTTTTCTTTCTCACATGCTCCAGATTTTCCAGGTGTTCCCAGGAGGGAAAATCAGTCTTAAGAAATCTCTCCACTACAAGCTGGTAGTTTTCCACCTGCAAGAGTGATCCTGCAAACACATCAGGGAAAAGAGCTGAGCTAAATAAAAAGAAAACACAAAACCACTAAGGTCAATATCCTCATTTTAAAGTCACGAGGTCAGGCAGTAACAGCTCAGCACCTCCACACAACGTCTCTTCTTCCTTGTTTTGGACTTGGAAGGCAGAAGAGCAAAAGCTCAGCACTCAAATACAATTTAGTGGGACATACCTATGAGAGCAGTCTGGGCAAAGGGGCTACCATCCTTATGGCAGATCACACAGGGAAGCTTGCTGCTCTTGTCCTGCAGCTGGAGGGAACTGCTCCTGGAGGAGACCCTCAGCACGCCCAGGAGTATCTACAACAGAAAGGAAGCTGCAAAGAGCATTGAACAATTCTTATCTTTGAAAGCCATAAATTCAAAGCACGTGTAGCAACAGCTCAAATTCAATCTGTTCTCAACATGCCACAGTGAGAAAAGCAGTGTCATTCCCTAACAGGAGAGAGAAGGCATGCACTGGACAGGGTGCAGGAAGGCATGGTGAGAACCAGGAGCTCTCAAGGCACAGACAGGAAAGAGAACAAGACACTTACCAGCTGGGGCTGGAAAATTTCTGCTGAGAGTGTGCAACAGGACCAGGACAGTCTGCGATTCAGCTCCTGGGTGCCCATATGCTGGGCCTCCAAGGGAGAAAGCAATTGTGATGGGCTGAAGCCTTCCCAGCTCTTCTGCTCTGCCGCATGGCAAACTGCAGACAGAGATGGGGCCTGGCATGGAGGGTTCAGAGTCAAACACTTTGAACAGAAGAGAGAAAGAATGAATCAGCTGAGTTTCTTCCCATCAGACAGCCAGGAAACAGCTCCGAGAACATTTACTCACTTTCTGCAGGGGACACTGGTGTGTTTTTGACAGAATTTCATTATAAATATCTCTTGCTTCTTCTTTGTCTGGCACCATAGCTTGCAGAAGGGGGACAAGGAACTTTTCAGCAGCTCCAGGGTTTTGGTGTGTGGAGCTAAGCAGTCGAGAGTGCCCAAAGAAACAAGAAAACCTGGAAAAAAGTTATGACCATTGAAAGAACAAGCAGTCCTTGCATTTAACTGAGTCTTGCATCTAAGTCAGGGGCTCTTTCTGCTTGTTTTGAGTGAATATGCTGTATAGGACAAGAACTAAAGAGATCACAAAAAATATGAAGTGATTAAAAAATGAGCATTTAAGGGTGATGCAAATTATGTCGGGCAGGTAAGGAACAGGAAAATCCACAGAAATGGACTGGCAAAAATCTCAAAACCTAAATGGCCAGAAAAACAAATGACATGAAGATAATCTCCCTCTAAGCCACACAAATGGATCTCCATGCCTTTGAGTTGGCCTGATGCGATTGCTCATGTTAGGTGCACTTGGGTTTCTTTCACAGAATGCAAAAAAATCACAAATCAGAAACAACCACAGACTACTGTTATTCCAGTATTTCCCTCATGTAGAATTAATTTCGTAAGTTTAGCTTACTGCTTTTGAATGGCTGGAAGTGATCACACTGCCAGCCAAAATACGACAGAAAGTGAACTCAAATGAAAAAAGATAGCACTCACTGGAACAATTTTCAAGCAGTACTAGGATTGAGCAATCACATTTAAAGAAAGTGGAAAAGATAATAAAACTTGAAACTTATAGCTAGCATAATTCCCAGGGCAAAACTGAAGCTGTTTTATTGATAGTGTGTCAAAATTCCACAGAGTCAGTAAAGCACAGGAATACTGAGCATTCTATATACTGCTGCTTGACAGAGTAAAATGTATATACTTAAAGTCCAAGGCAGCAGTAACAGTGATCAACCATAACTGCTTCAGAACAAACAGAACAAGTATTTTCACTCATAGAAGCCAGAAGTAAACCCAGAGACTGGCCCACAGCTGTCCTGTGAACAGAGTGCAGTGTCAGGGAGAGCAGGAAGCCATCAGGAAGACTCAGAGGTAAACATGGGTGGGAAAATCTGCCAAGACAGAGATTCTCAAACAAATGATCACACTCCTGGCAAGACTCAGAATATCTCAAAGTGATATGCTGAGCAGCTGCTGCTGCTTCTTGGCACTGTCAGGACACAAGAGCCTTCATATCAGTTGTGTTCTTGTTGTAGCACCAGTTTCCAGCTTCAGCCTCAGTGCCTACCTTGATCTGCAAACCACAGATCAAGCAAACAACAGATCTGCAAACCTTGATCAAGCAAACCACACTTGATCAGGCAGACACCCCTAGGGTGCTTCTGTATTTCAGGACAAAGCATTCCAGGCAGGATTATGTGAGTATAATGCTCTGAAGCACTGCAGCTTTCCAACATCTTTACCTCACCTGCACTTGAAAAATGCACCAGCTTTTCTCATATGAGCAGCTGCAAGGTAACAAGCAACTGGACACCATGTGAAGTGTGGATAAATGGCTTGCTTAGGCCAAAAAAATAGAAGCAATTCTTGCCTGTAGTATCCAAGCACAGTAATTTTGTGATCCTTTGGTCTGGAAGACACCCAGGTAACTTACAAAGCACATTTAGGCCAAGCCTGACTTCAGAAGATTTGTCCTCACCTCTCCTCAAACGTCTCCAGGAGGCTGACCAGCCAGAGGTACAGCGGCATTCCAAGATTGAAGCGGAAGAGCAGCTGGAAGCAGAGGTTTCTGGAAGAGGCCACTGGCTGGTAGGGAGTGCTGAGCCTTGAAAAACTCTTCAGCACAACCATGCTGCTCAGGCAGGCACCGAGCACAGTGAAAGGGAAGGACACCAGAGGCTTCTGCAGGAGGTGGACGTCGATGAGCTTGGATACACAGACACAGAGTGTAAGAGAAGAGACAGCCAGTCTGCCACCACTCCCCAAGTTACCTCACCTTCAATCCTTTCTCACTCTACTGGATTGTGTATAATTAGGCCTGAGGCACCGAGCACAGCTTAGGGAGGAATCAGATAACAATCACACCAACTCTCATGACCCAGTCTAGGCAGTAAGATCTCCAGTTTTGTTCCAGCTACCTGCTGAGTAATTTCCATTTTCCCTTAGCCTTCTGTTGACCCACACCCTCACAAGCCATCCCCAAGGCCTGAGCCCTTTCCAGTGAATACTTCATGACCTTGCAAACCTCAGCTTACCTCCACACAGGCTCCCGGCCGGAGTCCCCGTGCAGAGTTCAGCAGTGGCTGGTAAGCAAGGCACAAGCAGACTTGGTTATCCAGTAAAAAGAGACCAGCTTGGACATTGAGTATTTTGGTGACAAATCCCTAAACAGAGAGCAAACAGAAATTAAGAGAACTGTAGAGAGTCTCAAAATATAGGAGACTCACAGGTCTGAGCAGTAAGAAAATAAAATGATGAAAAAAATGCTCCTTGCAGGCCAGGAGCTGAAACCCCATGAGTGGGTGAAGGCTAAGCCTATGGATCCTTACCACATAGGAGATGATCTTGGACTCTTTGGTTAGTCTTGGCCTCTCTTCAGCCTCCAGCTGCAAGGAGCAACTGAGCTGCTCAGCAGTCTCAAAGGAGGAAGTCTGAGCGGATTCTCCTTGCCCAGCACTGTTCAGTGGCTGCTCCCTCACCTGCTCTGCACAGCAGGGCAGAAGGCAGGAAGAAGCACTGGTGACGAACATCGTTTGTCCAGATTTCTTCAGGCTGGACATACTCAGGCCTGTGATTGTGTACCTGTGGCCCAGCTGGACAACATGATGCCACAGCATCTGGCTGGGTTTCTAGAGCAGAGAAACCAAAAGCAACATCAGCATCAACTCCAGTGAAAAAAATTTCTTCTTGACTCAAATAATCCCACCCAGAAAACCCTTTTCCACCCAGAGCATTGCCTCACACTCTTAGCAAAAGGGCTGTATCAGACATTCAGGGACACTGCAACTGCACGAAGAAGGACTGTGTTTCTGCAGGGCACACAACTAGACTTCTTACATACCAAGACTATTGTACACTGGATGCAATTAAAAAGATATCACTAGTAAAAGGAAGAATAAATCAAACTGGGAAATCAATGGTGAGCTTCAAAGAATTAATCAGCTATCACATACTCAGATCCAGACAGTGAATTTGTGAGTAAATTCCAAGGACTTACTTGCACCAGCACAGGGATGCAAACAGCAGAGGCAAAGCACTTCAGAAACAGAAAGAAGAATGTCTTGTGGTGAATACAAAGGAGAGGCCCAAGTCTAGTCAATTCCCCTGCTACAGTAAGCTTTGATCTTTTCTTACATGGAATCCTAGAGGGCAATTGAAGAGGCAACTGAAATCAGAGATGAAAGAAAGCTCAAAAGTATCCCAAAAGCAAAATAAACAAATATGCAGCATACATTTTCTGGGAACAACAGATCCAAGAAAGTTATATGGTCAATCTCTCAGAGAGGTTTTCAAAACAACACTTGACTATAAAATCTGTACTTTAACTCTTCTATACTAAATCCCTTTGACATTTTAAGTATTGGAAGACAGAAGGAACAGAAGAAATTCACACTCCACGACAACAGCCAGGTTATAAAAAACCTTACCACAAACAAGAAACTAATTGTTGGTCTAAAGGAGAAGAAAAAAGTCACAAGCAATTCTTCTGTAGAAAACAGAACTCAGATTTGTAGGTCCATGGAACACAATACTGCAGAAGCTCCAAGCCTATAAACAAGAGGCCTGAAAGCAACAGTGGAGTCTTTCTAACAAACTTGACACAGAGTGAAAGAGCAGCAAAACTGAAAGCAGATTAGAGGCAAGAGAGACGATATTTTTTGAATCAATCCTGTTTGGTGTTTCAAATCTAGTTTCAAAAGATTAAAAAAAAAAAAATGGAGTAATTTCAAAACAATTTATGTTTGTAATTTTTATTTCAGCTTTTACTGGATTTGAATATTACCATCCCACTTACTCTGAATAAAACCATTCTGGATTCCAAAACATATAAACAGTTAGATAACTTCATGACTTTAAAAAAACCCCAACCAGTAGCAGACACACAGTAGTACCAGCTGCTCATTGTAACATCTTTGTTGTAACATGGAAAATTGGTCAGGTATCAAAGTCAATAACAAAGGAGCTTTATGTTAAAAGCCTGAGAACCTATAATGAAATATGGGAATAGTTGTCTTGTTGAGAAAGGCCCCTTCAGCTAAATCAAACAATTAAGCTTAAAATTACTTTCTTAGAAGCAGATAAAGCCAATAAAAACAAAAGATAACTAAAAAGAAACTAAAGCAGCACGATTAGTGCCATTTTATTACGATTGAATTACACCAAGAATTCTCTACTCGAGTATATAAAACATGACTTGCACAACTTGAAATTATCGATTTAGTAAGATTTGCAATTCCTCTGGTTCATTTTTACATACTGTAAACTAAAACAAAGTTACTTCTGCCAATTGACATTTCACTGGCACTTTTATCTCAGTAATCTGATAAGAACTTGACCAGTGGCACATATTAACATACAATACAATGATGTATTACATATACAATACAGGATTACTTTCAATTATACTTTTGGTTCACTAGAAGTTAAAAAAAAAAATTGCGCTAATCAAGAGAGTGAATTTTAGCCTCAAATACAGTTGAATCAACACTGTTCTAACAGTCTTTCTATAATTTGAAATTACATCCAGAAATACTTAAAATTTGTCTTATTTTTTCAAATTAAAGAATAAAATAAACTCCTGGAAAACAGATGAATAAAGAACAGTGGCTTTGTTATATAACTTTTACTTCCACCACTCCCTGCTATGCTTCCACATGTGGCAGAAATAGAATTTGCCCTCTTCATGTTACCTGCCAAGCCAGAGCAACATTGCTATGATGGAGCTTACCACAGTAGGTGTTTACCTGGAGGTAAGCAGTGGCTCAGCTGACACTGGGGAGGAGACTGGAATGCTGTGAAGTACCTCCTTGGGGCCATTTACTGGCACCGGATCCAGAAGGATTTCCAAGTACCCTCCCGCACTCTGGTCTCTCTGTGGTATATATGACCAGCTTGGGAAGACTAACAGGGACTCCAGCCACTCCAGTTTGAAGTGCAAAAGCTAAACCAAAAGATAACAAGATTGAAGCTTGAGATGAGTTTCAGTTTGTTTTCTCAGAGCTACTTACAGTATACATTACCAATACACCCCTGCATGTGCATCACAAACTCTTGTCCTACTGCAGGGCTCCATCACTAAGTGAGAGCAGCGTTTTCTGCCCACTCTTTTACCTTGCACAGAGAACTTCTGTCCTTCCAGGTGCAAATCTGGAACAGCCTTGCTGAGCTCTACAGCTAGCACTTCCTGGCTATAGTCACATTCTCACAGACAGGTGACAATTAATTCGCTGCAAGGCTTAGTTATTTTCAGACTATTTCTCTAAAATTCTTGCCTGCTTTCTTTTGCCGCTGTGTTTTCAATCACCAGTTCTTACCAATACAACTTTTTCCAAGACTTTGTTTCCTTGGAAAGCACAACTTGAGCGCTCTGTTATCACCACTCTAGGAGTTATTTGTTATCCGACTCCACTTGCAATTTCCTTCAGGAGGCTTTCAGGTCAACTGTCATACAAGCTATTATTTCCTGAAAGTATGTCATCAATGCATCACTGAACATGCAGTAAGCAACTAATAACCTTCTCCAGAGAGTTTTTTCTGCTCCACTAGCTGGAATTCAGCCAAGAGTGGGAAAGTCTCCCAGGCCACCTTGTACTGTGGTGAATTTAACAGACCTGTACTGGCTATCTCTTTTTTCCATGCCAGTACATTTAATATTTCTTCTTCTAGCAACAGCACATTTCACACGTTCTATCCTCTGCCCAGGATGTGAGCTTGCCTTCTTCCTGCCTGTTACAGAGATATGTTATTTCCTTCACTAGGCTCTGGCAGTACACCTGAAGCCCCTTTGATGGTCTGTGACACTGCCCCAGAAGTGTCTGGAATAAACACAGAACCCCTCAGACCGAGGACATACCTCACATGGAATTATCCCAGTACTGTCCTTCACGTATAGGCAACCATCTACCAACTTTTCTTTGTTCTCTTGCCTTCCATCTGTTAAATAGCCAACCAGGATCAGGTAAGTCCTTGGCAAAGTGCTCTGCATGGGTAAAGCACCCTGTCCTTGATGAGACCATTCCTTAAATTCATTAGTGCTACAGCTCAGGTGGCTGCAGCACGGTATGTGCTGCTGATGCTGTAGGTCAGAGATGGAGATGAAACTGGAAAAAAGAAAGAAAGAAAAAAAGCAAGAATATAGCAAGATGTACAAAAAACTCAGTTTGCAAAGTACTCTAATATCAACACTGAAAGAGCCAATGGAAACTGTTCTCCAGCTTGTGATTTTGGTACTGGTTTCCAGTGAGTTCACTGACATTTTTTGATTGTGAAACTGGAACTCTATTCACAATATCCACTTGCTCAGTAGTGGGACATAATCAAATTCAAAGGGTGTGAATTTGAAGTGCTTCACTTGATTAGTCAGGGATGAAAAGTTCAAAGCAAGAAACTAGTTCAGATGAGTGATGGATCTGAATCAGCAATAAATAGTAATTAGATACAGAGAAATTAATCAGAATACATAAATTTATGCAGGTACTTATGCTGTGCATTTTGAAGGAAAATGAACAGGGGATTAGTTGAAAATTCCATTAGCTGAAACTGTTGCATCTTCAGAGATGGAGCACCACCACAATACTACTGTGATCCTCAAAAGTGCAGTGCTGCTCATGTTTTTGTCAAATGTGCTGGAGAAACCAGAATTACAGCAGAACACTGGCTTATGGTTATCACACACAGAAGCAAACAGTTTCTCTCCTTGTGCTCCAGAGCTTGGTGGTTAGCTGTGGATGCAGCACACTGCTCACAAAAACGCCACTGGCCTCACAGGAGATAAATACCAAATACCTTCAACTCTTCTTTATAGATTATAAACTGAAGTGTTTTAAATGTCATAAAATACACAGGAAAAAACATGGCTTAAATGAGATAAGTTTAGTTGGTGTGAAAGATCAACCACCTACATTTATTAACTATCAGTTAAAGGTCACAAATCTCTAATCAATTCCAGTTGACCTTTTCTCCCAAAACTGGCTGTGCCAGCTATTTTAAGTATTCCACAAGCTGGAGCAAGAAACAGATCTGGACAAGTCAAACTTTACAATATGAGTATCTCTCAACAAGCTGCATGTTTTTCATGATGGTGCACACCCAAAAACCTTTTATCAAGTAAAACGTGGACCATGTTATCCTAGATTCCCCTTTTTTAAGATCGCACACTCGAACGCTGAGCTCAGCTGGCCAACAAGTTCGTGCTCAGGGGCATCCTCCGGTGCTGACCGGCACGATCCAGCCGGGAAGCTGCCGTGCAAAGGCTGTACGGTGCGGCAGCTCGGCTCGGCACACGCCCCGCTTTGGTTTCACGCTCTGCCTACCGCAGACAGGCGGATACGGCGCCTAATCGCACCGTGAAGGCGGCCGCGGGCGCGCCGAGGCCAAAGAGAGGCGTGCGGTCACCTCTGCTCGACACGATCCCTCCCACCGCCGGCATCCGGGGCGGGCATCGCGCGGGAACGAGCCGCGCCGAGCTCCCGGAGGGCCGCGCCTGTCCCCCGGACCCCTCTGTCCCCCGCCCCGCTGTCACCTGTAGCCGAGCGGCAGCGTCCCGCCGCCCGCGCTCCGCAGGCACCGCAGCACCGCCTCCAGCGCTGCCTCCTCCTGCCCGTCCGGCCCCGGGAGCGCCCGGAGAACGAAGTCCCGAGCCGCCCGCAGCCAGCGCTGCTCCTGCGGGGGGAAAGGGGAGAAGCGCGGCCTCAGCGCCGGCGGCGGGGGGGCGCGGAGCCGGCCGAGCCCCTCACTCACCGCCGCGCTGGGCGCCGCCATGACAGCCCGCGCGGGCCGCGCCGTGGCCACGCCCCCTCCCGCCGCTCCGTCCAATCGCCGCCGCTCCCCGGCCGCTCCCGCCCCTTCCGCGCGGCAGGGCCAGGAACGGGCCCCGGGAGTGAGGGACGGCTTCGGGAGTGAGGGACGGCTTCGGGAGTGGGGGATGGCTTCGGGAGTGAGGGACGGCTTCGGGAGTGGGGGACGGCTTCGGGAGTGAGGGACGGCTTCGGGAGTGGGGGACGGCTTAAGGAGTGTGGGACTGCTTCGGGAGTGTGGGACGGCTCCGGGAGTGTGGGACGGCTTCGGGAGTGGGGGACGGCTTAAGGAGTGTGGGACTGCTTCGGGAGTGTGGGACGGCTTCGGGAGTGGGGGACGGCTTCGGGAGTGAGGGATGGTTCCGGGAGTGTGGGACGGCCCCGGGATTGAGGGACGGCTCCGGGATTGAGGGACGGCCCCGGGAGTGTGGGATGGCCCCGGGCCGGTGCCCAGCGCCCACTCGCCCAGCGCCGTCGACCGCTCCCTTCCGCCAGTGGGCAGGGGAGAGGGAATTAAACGAAAGGTTCACGGGTTGAGATGGGGACCGGGAGCGATCACAAATCGATTGCCGTCACCGGCAAAGCAGGCTGAACTCGGTGAGAATAACTGAATTTACTACGAACAGAATCAGAGCAAGATAATGTGAAGTAAAATAAATCTTAAAAATACCTTTCCCCTTCCGGCCCTCCCGCCCCGCAGCGGCGCAGGGAGAGAGGAGATGGAGATTACGGTCAGTTCATCCCACGGTGTTTCCGCCACTGCTCATGGACAGAGGGATCCTTCCCCTTCTCCAGCAGGTCCCTCCCATGGACTTCTCCAATGGGAACCTTACCACGGGCAGCAGTTCTTCGGAGCCGCTCCCACATGACGCACTCTCCCATGGGCTGCAGTCCTTCAGGAGCAGGTTGCTCCAGCGTGAGCCCCCCCACAGGGTCACAGATCCTACCGGGGAACCTGCTCCACTGTGGGCTCCTCTCTCCACGGGTCTGCAGGTCCCTGGCAGGAGCCTGCTCCAGCACAGGCTTCCCATTGAGTCAAAACCTTCTTTCAGGCGTCCACCTGTCCCAGCATGGGGCTCCTCCGTGGGTTACAAGGGGGTCTCTGCACCCCCGTGGACTTGAATACCCTGCCTCACCATGGTCTTCATCATGACTGCAAGGCAATCTCAGCTCTGGTGCCTGGAGCACCTTCTCCCACTCCATCTCTACTGACCTTCTTGTCTCTGAAGTTGTTCCTCTCACATATTCTCATTCTGTTCTTCTCTGGCTGCAATTACATTTGCGCGATTATTTTTTTCCCCTTCTCAAACATGTTATCACAGAGGCATTGCCACCATTTCTCATGGGCTTGGCCTTGACCAGCGGTGCACCCATCCTGGGGCCAGCTGGCAGTGGCTCTGCCAGACATGTGAGAAGTTCCTGGCAGTTTTTCACAGAAGCCACCACCCTGGCTCAGTCCCTCTGGGCCTTAGCCCATAGCCACAGGACCGCAGGAAGAGCTGGAGACCTGGCAGGCTGCAGGGAGGTGGCAGGGATGGAGGGAGGCCTGGAGCTGGAGTTCTGGTGAAAGCTGGGAAGAGAGGATGTGCATTGATGTGTTTCACATTGGTGTAAATGTCAAATATGCGGTGGGGTGTGAGATGTCCCTCCCCGAACTTGGGAGAAGTCAAATGTGAAGATTCACAGGGATTTTTCTGACATTTATGTGGGTTTTGCCCTTTTTTGGTGTGTGTGTGGTTTTTGCCTTTTTTTTTTTTTTTTTGAGGGCTGAAGCTCCATGCAAGATTGAAGGATGTGTCTCATCCACTCACATGACAGCAAGTGCTAAACCTGAAACATCCCATTAAAAACATTATTTCCTCCTTCACAGAATGCGTGCCAGAATTTTCCCTTAAGGGGCTAATTTTGTATTGTCCTTATTCGAGGCAAGGAAATGAACGGGAAAAGATATTTTCCGCCTCTATCCCTGGAGATGGCTGCAATCTGGTAACAGGTTATTCTGCTATTTCCTTCCCTCCTGGGACTTGCAGCTGGAAAGTCACAGCTATTCCAAGCCAAAGTGTGGAAAAGTGCCCTCCTTGTTTTCTCCTGTGCACATGCAGTCCTTTGCTTCCACACAGCAGATAATCAGCTCCATTGTAGGAACACTCTGTGGAGGTGTTTGGATTTTTCTGCACTAATTCAGGCAATCCATGGAGTGAATTGTACCCGTTTTGTACCGAAATGGGCAAATTCTTCCAAAACAATGCTTAGTAGCTTGATTTAATGTCTTTTGCCGGAGTGTAGAGATAATTCCAGAAAGCAAGAGGAAGTCTTAATGGGCAGCAAATGAAGGGGAGTTATCATTTAGCCACTCATTCCTAGCTGTATTTTTGTTTTTTTCGAACGTGCTAAGAGGATATATTAAATGAAGCACGGCTTACACAGAATATCATGTTCGTTTTGCTTATATTTGCTCTATCTGTACAGCTGGTTCATTGGACCATACAAGAAAATGTGTGTTTTAGGTTAAAAACTACAGGATGGTCATACAGACTCTGAAAATGCTGATCGTGGCTGAAAAATGACTGTCTTTAAAATTAAGTCAGTTAAGATGCAAAAAGTTTTTTTCTTATAAGTACATGGTTAAATTTCACGTGGAAAGTACAGCTGAAGAGTGAAACACTCCTGCGTCAAGAACTTTTAAGATTTCGGTAGACCTCCTCTGACTCCTTTCCCGTGTGTTTTGTAGCGGCTTTAGCCACTCCATGCACCATCCGTTGCTTTCCCTCGGCTTGTCCATCTGGGATTTTAGGGAATACTGCCGACGCCGGTCCTGGGGCGGCGGAGGGCGGGCGGGGCTCGGCGCGGCTCCGGGCCGCCTCCCGCTCGTCGCTCTCTTTCTTGCTGCCGCTGCCAGGAAGTTGGAGACGGGGTAGTCGCTCTCCGCGCTGCTCCGGCCGGCGCTGGGTAGGGCTGGGGCGGCTTCCTCTGGACGTGGGGGACCCTGCCACGGGGATGTAGCGGGCCGCGGAGCCATGCGCGGCCCGGCGCTGCCCCGCACCTCGCTGGGGACGGTAAGTCACGGCGGGGACTCGGCCGCTCCCGACGGAGCGGGGCCGCGCGCCGCCGGGACACCGCCTCGCCCGGCGACGGCTCCGGTCCCGCGGCTCTGCGGCTCACTGCGGGCCCGCACAGCGGTGTCCGCCGTCGAGCTTTCGGGCCCGGGCTCTCTTCGGCCCTCCTGGCCGCCGTCGGGCTCCCCATCGCTGCCGGTCTGCGGACGGCCCGCTTTCTGCTCGCCGTCTCCGGGGGGCTGGGGCTCCCCTCTCGGCAGCCCCACGCCGGGGCGGACGGCAGCGGGGCAGGGCTCGGGGAGTCTGCGGGAGGGCGAGGCGGGCGGTCGTCGTCGCAGGGGAGGCTGGTGGCGGCGCGGGAGCGGCAGGAGCGGCGGCAGCGGGTCGGGCAGCCCAGCCGCGCCATCCGCCGGTGCCCGCGGGGCAGCCGGGCAGCGCCGCCGCCGTGCCTCCCTGCCTCCGCTCCCCGCCCTCCGCCGGGCACCGAGTGCTCTGGCGCCGTTTCCGGGATCTATCCCTGACTCAGGGAAAAGGCGGCTGGGCTTACAGGAACGGCGGTGGATTCCCTGGAGCCCGCGGCGCGGCCGTTAACGCGCGGGGCGCTCCGGGCGCCGGGGCTCGCCGGGACACCGAGCCCTCCGGGATGGGAGCCGGGACGGGAGCCGCCCGGGAGCCGCCCGGGCCGGGATGGGAGCCGGGATGGGAGCCGCCCGGGAGCCGCCCGGGCCGGGATGGGAGCCGGGATGGGAGCCGCCCGGGAGCCGCCCGGGCCGGGATGGGAGCCGGGATGGGAGCCGCCCGGGCCGGGATGGGAGCCGGGATGGGAGCCGCCCGGGCCGGGATGGGAGCCGGGATGGGAGCCGCCCGGGCCGGGATGGGAGCCGGGATGGGAGCCGCCCGGGCCGGGATGGGAGCCGCTCCGCTCCCGCCGCTCCGTGCGGGGGCCGGGGACGAACCACCCACGCTTTGCTGTGCAGCCGGCCGCACACAAATGCCACTCTGCGGGCTTTTTAACCGAGATTAGTGGGTTGTAGCTACGCCCCAAACCACGGGATTTGTATAAAAGCAAATTCAGCTTTGCCGGTAGATATTCTTTAGCCTTCCCGGGCTCCGTAGGGCAAGAGTTTTAAGCTGCCCGTTGTGATTTTGCGGGCGAAAAAGTTGTAAAAGAAATCGGAGAGTTTTGTGAATAACCTGATTGCCAGACGTGAATGGAGACCCGGTATCAGCAGATACGCGGTAAAGGTGGGACAATGGAGTGGTGTCACTCAGCATCATGACACTATGAATTCTGCTGTCGAGAGGTTACAGGGTCAAACTGTTTATCCTTAAACACCTGAGCATCCTGGTTAATGCACACTTGCACTTGGCTGCGCTGGGCTTGTAATGTTGGGTTAGTTGTTAATTTGCGGTCAGAAAGTTGCAGCAGGGGCAAAGTTCCCTTCCAGAAGGGTTTGGATTTGGTTTTGGGGTGGTTTTTTTTTAATCACTTGAAAGGTTTGGAAACCCGGTAATAGGCTTAAAGCTAGCAGTGGCAGGACAGTGCAACTGAAACTGAGGAGAGGGAATACCTTGACTCTAGCTGTGGATCACTTACCATATGGGGGCCTAGGTAAGATACATAAATCATTGATTTACAGACAGATTTCAAAGCAGTTAGCAAATCTGAAAAACGTATTTCTGCCTTAAGAATAGAGGTGCACATGTTTTGGTGTAAATCAGATACTATACTTGATATTACTCATTCAGGTGGGAAAAAAAGAAAAAACCTGTTGGATTCCCCAAATTCATTAAATTCTCTTCAGTTAAATAAGACAGTGGAGGAAGTGTCCTTCAGTGGGATTTCTTTTGGAAGATCCTTTCCCCTTCCTATTTGTGTGTCATTTCAAGCAGCACTCTACTCCCCACTGATAATGCTTATCTTTTCAATAAAATCATATTCTTCTTTTTGTTTTTCCTGGAGTTACAGGTTGTTGCCTGCCCTTCCATATGTCATTTACTTTGCCTATCATCCTGTTTGCTCTCATAGCCTTTCTTGGCTGTCTGATGCCTCCCTTCTACTCTTCTGATTCTTTTATGTTTCCTGTGATTCTTCAGAATTTCCTGTACCCTGTTCCCATACATTCACTCTTTCTGCCTGTCCTTAAACTCATTTTCAGGTTCTCTGTGTTCTCCCCATGCACTCCTGACTTTTACAGTGGACAAAATGGCATCTGTCTTCACTGAGGCCAGGGTGTTTTCTGTCTCATTGAAAGAAAAAAATATATATATAATGGAATTTTTATTTATTAAAGAAAATTGCACTTTATGAAGAAAAAAGAAAAAATACCCATAAGGGTATTTCTGGCACTGATTTCTTTTCAAAGTAAAGGGAGAAACAGCCATTTTGAAGTTAGAAGCTATGTTATATAAAAATTGAAAACCAGGCCACCACGTGGATTGTAAGAAAAAACTGTTGGGCCACCAGCCTGTTACCAGTAGTGACCAGTCACAGGTGTCTGCCAAGGGTTTTGGAGCAGAGCAAGTGTACAGCAATGAAAAATAAGAATGGCTTCCAGTGGGCTGGGACTGTAGGAATTTCCAGGTTGATATGGTGTCTTCATATTTTGCATCCCTGAACATTTTTTTTTTTCTTTTCTTCTGCTGATGGGTGTGGTGATCAGTTTTGGAAGCAGGGCAGGTTTCTGGCAGAGCCAGCGCTCTCTCAGGGAGTCCCACACCTCAGCTACTTGTTGGCCTTAAAAAGACCTCCCTGTGTTTGTTTTGAATCTCTCTGCTGCTTGTCTTATGTGATGCCTCATAGTTCTTGTATTGGAGGAGACAGAGAACACTCATCCCAGTTCACCTCTTTGGCGTTTGTGACTTTGAGCCTGCTACAGTATCCTTGGCTCAGGCTTCTCTTTTATAGACCTCTGTATTTTATCATTCCCGTTGTGGCAGTCAGTCTGTACCAGTGATGGTCCTTTTTACTTTTCTTTGTATTATATCTGGATTAATTTATATTCCTGAGATTGGGGACCATAACTACAGTTTGGATTCAATCCTTTACATATAGTCATTACAACACTTTTGGTTTTATTCTCAATTTATTTCCTAATAATTCATAGAATTTGATTGCATTTCTGGTTGTTTTCTTCAGTCAGATAAATAGAACTTTTACTGCTTATTACTCGAATTTTAATTTCTATTGTTAGGGCTAACTACTTCTAGCCAAATGAAACGTCTGTATTAGGGTGTGTGCTAAGTACACTTACGTGGCAATTTTTGTTCTCACAAGTAACCAGTACTGTCAGTTTGGATGCCTTTCCCTTTTCATTAAGTAATCAATTTTCTGCATTAGCAGTCTTATTTGTGGTAAACCCAGTGTTGTAATTTTTCACTTTCTTACCCATTTTCTTTAGTCATCACAAAAGAGGCTTTGTTTGGATTTGGGGCAGATGCGTTGTGTTCTCTTTCGCAATCCCTGGATAGCTGAGCGCTTCCTTTGCTAACACGTATCTTTGGGTTATGCTCTTAGCAACCTGACAGTGGAAAGCACATCTCAAAGCAATGTCACTGCATTTCTCTATTAAACCAGATAGGAAAATATCTGTTCTAATGAGTAGGACTTGGCATTGGACAATTACCTGACTGAAAAATTCACCCAGTGAGTCACTGACAAGCGGCACGAGCAGGTCTGTGGCACAGAGTGGGCAGGGGCCGAGGGCTCATGCCTAGCTGAAAATCATTTCAGGATGGAAAAGTAAGGACCCCACTGAGCCTTCCCATGGCTCCTGCTCCATTAGTGCTCTGATGTGAGGCTGTACAGCAGCACAGTGAAACTCTGCCCTGAACACAGGCGGGCAAAGTGCTGAGGTATCAAGGGTCAGTGAACGTGGCACTCTGACACAGTGTTCACCACAGCGTCCTCAGAGGGAAACCTTCCAATGAAATTTTCTTACGGTTGTGACCACCTACTGACTTCTCCATTATTTTCTTAATCTCTACTAATATGAAATAAAACTTTCTAAATACATATACTTTATGATATTTTATTTTATGAAATCCACAATCTTTATAGATAATCACTTTTTTTCCTTGTTTTTTAAGCTAGGATTTCTAAGGCCTTTCTTCATTGTATCAAAAGTTGTTACTAGTCTGCTGATTTTAGACAAGGCCTGAAATACAGCATTCTTTCATCTCATCTTCATAAAATGGAGGATTATTTATACTAGTAGTTCTTGTAGCCTTGTTTTGTCCTTTCCAGATTTTAGTGAGCAATGACAAAAACTTCCTGTAAATGTTGCTTTAATGCACATTTCTCAATGTGTAAAGCAGAAGTTCTGGTTTCCCTTTCATCTTTGTATAGCAAACTAAAAAAAAATGCAGATCTCCAAGAGCTTTTGGAAATGGCTGAACCAGACAAAGAATATAAAGGTCAGTCCCATACCCTGATTTCTTTGGTAGCTCATTGGAGCAAGATACCAGTTTTCGTCCAAGCCTCTGAGCTGACTAATTTTTTATGACTCATTAAAAAGGCTAAGAGATGATTCATATGTAGAATACTTATGCATGGGGCATGTATCATGCTGGATTCTTAAGCCAAGGCAACTTAGTGTTACAAAATATTTTGAGACACTCTAATGACTCATAATGCCTCTTATTTGCATGCAGTTAATTAGTTTAAAAAATGAATTTGCAAAATGGAAGCCTTTTTTGAGGGAAACAGTTGATTAAGTTATTACAATGAAATCTTTGTGCAACTTGGTCCAAGGATTAAGGATGACAAACTAAATGCATTTATATGAATAAAATATTTATTTCATTGATGATGATAATGCTGAGACTAAAAGACTTAATTTGTAATTATTTACAGCACAATATAGATAGTTACAGTGACTAGTATGGTGTGCTGTTTTTTCCAGCAATACTGAAGCCACAGTATTAAAGATAGAGAAATGACCTGTGTGTCACTGTACCTGCTCCCTCCATCCTTCTCCCTGCAGGCAAGGAGCCTGGCAGGTCACAGCAGGGCTGCAGCCATTCATGCTCAGTAGTTTGGTGTTTCCCAGGCTCCTAAGGAGATAATATGGGACAGCCCTGACATGCTGCACTTCCCTGTGCAGTCCCTGTGTTTCAGGAACTGTGCACTATGTCTCCTTGCCCTGAGAACACTGATCTCAAATGCCCCTTCATTCCACCCTCTCACCCATCTTTCTGGCATCTTGCTCTGTTCTTCACTTTTATCTTTGCCCTTCCTTTCTTCTTTGCTTTACTCTGGTGGGGGTATCACCTTACTTGGAGTTTTCTGTGCATGGCCTGGTGAAGCAGAAGCAGGAACAAGGGTGTAAATTGTAGTGGTGGCAGTAATTCAAGAATATTTGAGTGTGAAAATTGTGGAAAGGCTCCTAACGCCTGTCTCAGCTGTCAAAACCTTGCATAGAAGAGCTTTTGGGCTTGTGCTGTGCCTTTTTTTCATTGCAGGTGAAATGCTGGGCAGTAACTAGAGCAACTAGAGTTGCCTTACATGTGAGGAGAATGTGCAGCTGTCACCCAGAAGGCTGGAATGTTTTAAGGAAGCAGCATTCTGCCATATTTTGGTTATTCCTGCAGCAGTTTCAGAAGTAAACCTTAGAGGTTTTGCCGGCTCTGTTTTCCCTGGGTAGTGCCTACTCACTGAGATGAGTGAGTAGGTGTGAATCAGTGATGTGCATCACATGTGGTTTGAATTATCACTTGGTTTATTTCATACACATGGTCTCTGTGAAGCTGCTTGATGGGTACTGTTTTTATTATACTGGCAGGTGGAGTGTGCTGTACATCTTACAATGGAAATTCAGCTTATTTCACTTGCAGGAGACCTGTAAACTTTGCCTCGGAAAACTCTTATCAATGACTTGAGGCTTCAGTGCTTGGTAAACAGAGCCAAATCTGGCTGGTGACTGACGACCAGCAGTGCTCCTCAGGGCTCAATTCCAGCGCCAGTTCTGTTCAATGTATTTATTCTAGATAAATTGGAGCATTGAGCAATGATTATTGGAATGAAATCGAACAAGTCCAGCTGCTGGATCCTGACTCCGGGGACAGAGTTACCGCTGGGCACAAATCTAAACTATGAGGGGGTGTCTGGGGAGCGCCCTGCAGGGAGGGCCCTGGGGGTGCTGGTGGCAGCAGCTCAGTGACAGTCAGCAGGGTGTGCCCGGGCAGCCCAGAGGGCACAGACCGTGTCCTGGGGGATCCAGCACGGCAGCACAGCTGGGCAGAGCAGAGCGGGGATCATCCGCTGTGCCCGGCGCTGCTGCGGCTCACCCGGAGTGCCGGCGGCGGTTCGCAGCCTCGCACTGTAAGTGTTTGAAGGTCCTAGAATGTGTCCAGAAGAGGCAAACTGCTAAAGAATTTTTTAAAATCAGGCTCGCCTCTCTATCAGGCATATTTATTGGTATAAATCAGCTGTGTTACATAGTAGCTGAAGCCAGGCGGCTCAAAAGGGGGACCCCCAATAAGGAAATCCCTGGGCAATTGCTTAGGATCTAAACTCCCTGTGCCTCAAGCGACTGTCTAGATCAAAAGCGTTTTTATATGGGGTCTTCTCACTCTTCATTGAGTCACTCTTCCACTTCCAAGTGGTCACTTTCATATCCTGTTAGGTTGGTTTTGCTGAGGATTTTCATCAGCTCTGTAGTCCATGTTGTAATATGGTTGTTACAGTTCATACACCATGAGTTTTGTGCCTTCCACCTGAAACAGAACAGACTATTCTAATTTTGTGTGTTACCTGAATTTGATGAAATTGCTTATTATCACTGTATTGCTGAATGGCTTGGGGGGCTGCTTAAGATGGTGTGTTGTTTTTTTTTTCCCTGTGATGTGAATGATTTTGCTGGATGGCCAAGTCATTGGGGCGTGAGTCACTTGTGGCCTGTGACTCTCTGCTCTGCAGATTGTGGTCCATAATGTGTTAACTCTGTTTTGATGACACTTACAGACATGCTTTCACTTAATCTGAATAGTTAAAAGCACTTCCGTTTTCTTTTGGCTGTGAAGGTGTATCTGACCAATTTTCTCTGTATTTTTGGCTTAATCTTTGATGCTTTTATCTTCTTGTTGATTTGTGTGACTTACAGACTGGCTTTATATTCTCATATCAGGGGATTAATCACTAGCTAGAGAATAAGGATGTTTTTACTGTTACTGTGTGTCAGACCATCTGTGTGGAGGATCTTTTATCCATTTTCCTGCAACTAATAAATCTCGTAATGTCAACTGCTGAAACAATTTTTGGTTTTGCTGGGGAGTTGTTGGAGTGCTTACAGTTTTTCTGTGGTCAGCTAATTAAGTCTGAGATGATATCTATCCAAATATGCGGTTCTCTTTCTTTCTGTTCACTATTTTAGCGTCTGGTCTACTGAATATGTCAGAGCTCTCTGAAAAATGATGTTTTGGCTTTGTCAGAGTTGCAAACTCCATCCTTTTTGAGGTTTTAAGTTGCTTTTATGCAAGTACCTTTCTCCCCCGAGGCTTTAATTCTGAAACAGAAACAGGACAGTGTGGGCCTCTCATAGCCATTTCATTCTATGTATCTTTTGTTAAGCTTGTTACCACAAAATTGGTATCAGCACTGTGGTTTGCCCTTATTGGTTTACTTTGCTTTTGCTATAACTCTCCTAGCTGGAAAAAAAAAAAAAAAAAAAGGGAACTCTGAAGCAGTGCCTGTAATGCTGGGCATCTTCAAAATGACCACTTTCAAAAAAAAAACAAGCTGGGAAAACATTACAGTTAGAGGAAAGGTAGTGTAGTAAAACTTTGTCTGAGATTATATTGGCAGGGCGGTGTTCATTTGCCAAAAAGAGTTAGCTGATTTTCATCATTCACACGATTTGATGCACAGAGTTCATTGGTACATCTGTAACATACTCAGAAGCATCAACGCATGGAGGTCCAGATGGTGTGACCAGGATCACTTGTGTGCCAAGAGGATGACAAGGGGTGCAGGTTGTCTTCATCATTCTGCTGGACTTCTTCATGGTACTGTAAAGCAGTTTTTGGACAAATCTTCCATACTCTTTGGTTGGAGTCATCGATTGGTATGGGATGGGTCTTTGCTGTAGAAACATGCTGACTTCAGGTTTCATGAATCTTGGGCCAAGTTTTTACCTGATTTTGTTTTGTTGGGGTTTTTTTAAACCTTTTTGTTGTTGTATATTTTTTTTCTTATCTGAATGTTTGAAATGCATGCCCAAGGTCTGTTTTTCTGTTGGGCCAACAGGCAAAGGAGTTGTGTTTGTGATATGCTGCAATCTTGTTACCATCCTTTTGGTACAGGATCTTTTGCTGATGAGTCATTTATGCTGTGGTCTTACTAGAGTGGAGACGTTTCGGCCATTACATAAACAGTATATTTCTCAATTTCAGTGCTGGGAATAGTGTCTTGAAAACAGTGTCCAGGGAATGGCATCCTTCATTACTGGTACAGGCTGTGCTTTTTACCCTTGGTTCATGTGTGTGTGGGTGTACAATGTCACACTCTCTTACAGTCATACAGCAGTCGTGCCAATCTTAATATTTCTGTTAAGATTGGCATGACAACAGTAACTTTCAAGTGGAAAAGTAGAAATCACATCTTAACAGAGTTAAAAAAATAAAAAACTGCACATTTTTGTGTCAAACTGTATGAGCTGATTGTTAACAGCTGCAGTTTAAGAGGAAGAATTTACATTTGACACGGAGAGAACTCAAAAATCTAACTTTCCCACGCTTTTAGGTCTGGCTTGCCCAGGAGGTGTTTTGGAAGATTTCCTGTACTTTGCAGGCAGTGATAATCTCCTTTGCCATCATATTCCAAACTTCCTATCTTGTGTATTTATTCAGTGGTACTGCAAGTACCGCGTGCATTCTTCTCTGTGGAACAGTTTCTACATGGACAGCCTTACTGCCTTTCTTAATAAAAACATTTCTTTGCTCTTGTGTAATTTTTATGCAAGCTGCAGCGTTTTCAAGGCATTCCATGTATAAACTGCTTGCCATGAAGAGTATTTGTTTTATATACAACCAGTTGGCCAGAGAGGCCATTGAACGGCATGCGAATATCACAGATGGCAGGCATCGGTTTCTTGGGGTTTATTTTTGTAAATCATCTCCCCACACACATTTGAGTGGAGGGTCCCATAGGGTCCCATTACCACAATTAGCCAAGTAAACTGAACTTATGATATGATTTAATTCTAGGTGCTGAAGTCAGAGATGCAGTCTGCAGGAGGATATAATATTTTCTCACCTTGTTTCTCTCCTCTCCCTCCCTCTCTCTGTTTACAGGTTATTCTAATATTTGTCTGTGTGCTGACAAAGGAATCTGTAGAAATTACTCCAGTGCCATATAGACTGCAAGTCCGTCGGGTAGATTTGGATGGAAGAGGCCCCTCTAACGCTTTGAGGAGAGAAAAGAAACAGACGCCCTGTCAGCTGGGACAATACCTGCACCCCAGGAAGACCCACTGCTGCATGAGGTGCCATGCAGGTAACACAAAATAAATACAGTAGTAGTGACTTTTACCTTGGAGGCAGTTCCCTGTCCTGCACTATCAAACTGTCTCTTTGCTAGAACTAATCAGCTCTCCTTTTGCTTGGTACCTATCCCTACCCAGATAAATTCTTATTCCTTTTATTTATTCCTTTTCTCCTCTTGTGGGCTGTCAGCATTATTCACACTGGTGAGAGGAAGCATATTTGTTCCTTACGCCGTCAACTCCAGGGTTTCTTTGAGGGAGGAACCAGGGGCTCCTGTCCTCCCTAAGACAACATATTTGCCTTCCTGTCAGAGCTCTGTTAAGTGATTTTCTTGCAGGTACCTACAAGGCAAAAGACTGTGATGGGCCTGACCAAGCAACTGTGTGTCTGCCGTGTGCCAGTGGCACATTCACAGCTGTTGATAACACCATGTCTAAGTGCTTCAGGTGCACACGCTGCCGTACAGGTGAGTTACTGTGAGATCTGCAGGATCTGAGGAAAATAGTGGTGGATGAGGGCTGGAGGGGATGACAAGGGGAGTGAGGGAGCTTTGAAAAGTAAGCAATTGAATGGGTAAGACAGTGTATGGGGATGGGCTCGGGACAGGAGGAATAAGGGTTACCAAATTAGTACAGTCTGAGGTACAGTTTGCAGGCCTTTTTGGCCTTTTTCTGTGAAAATTAGGGGATAACAATACCAATGCTCTCAGCTGAAGGTGAAGAAAGAGGCTGGAGTAATAATTTCTCCTTTCTTTCCTCAGAACTCCAGCAGGTAGTAGAGACCCCCTGCACCCCACAGCAAGATACTGTATGTGGCTGTCAGAAGAATCAGTATCAAATTGATTCTGAGTCTGAATTCTTCCGGTGTAGGAACTGCAGCTCATGTACTGATGGGACTATTGCCAGCTGTGAGTATGGCTTGGATATGGCTCCAGTGCAGATGTACTGTAGCAGGGTAGACTTTCTGATATGCTGCAGTGCCTTGCACTGAAAGGATGGTAGTTTTGGAACAAAAACTGTAGTTTGTCTGCCCCAGAAAGAGTGCTATTTTTTTTTTGTCTGCTCTGGCATCAGTCTCTGTTTCCTATAGCTACTTTTTGTCCTTGAATGATTTCTTGATTTTGGCTGTTGTGAGGAGCTACTTTCTACTTGATTTCGGTGTCTCTGCCTTGCCTGTCCTGAAGTAAGGTCTTTATGTTTAGAGCACGTTTCTCCTTGCCTTCCTTGTTTGTCTTTCTCCTGATCCTCACTACATTTTCCCTACCAACTGCTGGAAGCACTTTGAGTACAATGGATGAAAATACCTCTGGTCCCAGTGCTCAGCTGAACTGCTTGCCAGTCAATTGCAGAGCAACCACAGTGTTCAGTGCAGTGTTCTCAAGTGAGGAGCTGTGAGTAATGCTGAACTATACCCAGTGGCATTGGGCATTACCTTGGGATGATGCTGGTGTCTGGGAGAAGTACTCGTGTTAGTTGTCCCAAGGTGCCTCATCTCCAGTCAGGAATCAGAGATCTTAAACAAACACTGCTGTCTGTAATCTAATTCTTTCCATGTCCCTTAAATGTCTTCTTTTCAGGTGATGACTGAGAAAGCACAAGTCAGTATTGGTGGCAACACTAACTCACTTTATTTCCTTAGTTAGCTCTTTTATAAGGTTGCACAGGTGGATCCAACTGTGCAGCCAGACAAGACATCACACATGTGCCCATTCACACGCCCACTGGTGTTCCAAGTCTTCACGTACATACATTCCTTAGTGGCTGTCTTCCAGCCCAAGGACACACACTCCCCTCTGAACATCTTATTCAGCTGGTCATGATCTGTACAAAAGATACAGTTACAATTAATTTAGTAATTGCTCTTTAATCATCACAGCAGGGTTGTGTTTCAAGTCCAGCTGCTCCCACACCCTACCTTGTTTTAAAGCTATCCTCTCTTCTTGGCAAACTGTGCTGCTCCTGATCCCTTTCCCATCTCTTACCCTGCCCAGTGTGAGGTTTGCTGTTTCACTGGTGAATGTGTTCCCCCTAGTGCTCAATCATCTTGTCACAGTTTCCATAGTTAAGCCTCTCCTCAAGGGTCATCTCTTCACACTGTCTCCTTGAGCAGCTTCCTTCCCTCTTGGCTGATGTGGAAGTGTTTTATTCTTGTCCCTCACTCTCCACAGAATGCATGCTCCTTGTTCTAGTAAATTATTCCCTCCTCTCATGCAATTTGATGTCTCTCCATCACTGTTCTTTGCCTGCTCCTCCCCACACTTGTTCTACTCAGGCTGTCTCCTGTGACTTGCTTAGAAGCAATACCCCTTCCACTTACGACATCTTACCCCTTCCACTCACGACATCAGAAGAGTGCTTATGTGTCCCATGACTAGAAGTGATTTCTCCCTGCCCTGAACTGACTTCCTCACCAGTCCCAGCTGCTCAGGCACCACTTCTCCCTCATCTTGGCTTGACTAATGTGGTTTCCCCTTCCTGTCATGCTTGACCTTTAGTGACTTTTACTGCTTTTTGTGCATTATACTAATTTCAGCTGCTCTGTAATTATAGTCTCTTCCCAAGCCTCTACAAAGGTGCCCACCTTCAGGACAGTGGCATTCTTATTTTTATTACTTATATCCTCCCCCAACTCTGTTTCTATATTTAGATCAAATCCTGTATCTCTTCTTCAATAGAAGTTTTCCAGGCTTAAAATAGGATAATCTCTCATCTATCTTGAAGTGGACTTCTTCCTTTTGTTTTCTTCTCTGTCCAGATTATTGCAACGGTTTGTGTTTGTTTTTCCTCTGCAGGTTCAAAGAACAAAGATGCAATTTGCAGGTGTAAACCTCAGTTCTTCCTGTCACGTAATAATGTTTGCAAGCCTTGCAACAGGTGAGCTTTTTTACTCTGTATGCCCCAGAACTGAGTAGGAGAGACAGCAGGAGCTCTACAGGAGAAGGAAATTCTTCTCACGACTCTATATAGACATAACTTTACAGTATTCTAATTGCCTCTCTGGGGCATGTAGGTCTTCACCTCTCCCACCCCCAGTCTCCTCCATGTAGGCATCAGGTCTCCAAGAACCCAAACTCACTAGTCACAGTGCATTGCTCTGCTTTGCAGGCTCGTCTTGACTTGTCTGTTAATTAGGATGGTTGCAAATGGCTGGAGTCTCATTGCATGTGTGCTCACCTCTCTGATTTGCTCTTTCAGCTGCACCGGAGAAGACTGCTTGCGGTGTCCTAGCCCAATTGCTACCTCACCGACTTCATCTGACCTGAGTGAGTACTCAGGAGACTGAAGGGCAGTGGAATCTTTTCATTATGGGGTGTTGTTCTGTTAATGCCTTTTGTAAAGGGTTGTCAAACCATTATCCTTTTTCTCCCTACCATTTGCGAATCTTCACTTGCTGTTCTTCCTCTAGCACTTACCTGCTGCTTTCTTAGTCACTCATGCCTTTGCTCTCCTCCTTTTGTCCAGATGGAAACCTTGTACTTGGCACCCTTGTTGCAGTATTTGGAGTTATCTCTGTCCTCTGCATTGCACATAAAGTAGGGAAGCTGGTTCAGAAAAATAGGGTAGTGTCGTCTTTCTACTCCTGCGGTGAGTACAGTGGCATGTGCAGTGATATTAATAAAACCCCACCTTTTTCTATGTGGTTTTGTGTGTGCATGTGTGTGAGGGACAAAGTGGGATCCCCTTACTCTGCTCTGCTGCAAGGCCAGAGTAGCACAAGTAGCACAAATAGCCAAGGCGTTTGTTGCAGTTCTGCATCCGGGCCCATAGCTGTGACTGGAAGTGCACATGAGCTTATTTCTGGGACGTGTATTTTGCTGTGAAACATTTTTGAGGGCAGGATTGTTGAGTAGCTGCTTTCCTGTTTTTTCTGGGACAAGAGGAAGTGAAAGTAATTTCTGCTTTTTTTTTTTTTTTTTTTTCTTTCTTTGAAGTTTCTTTGCCGCAGTCAACCAAGGAGCCGGTATCTGAGGTGAGCAAGATGATGGGTGTAAGGGCTTACCTTCCACTTTCAAATATGTTAGCCTAGGATCTTCAGTAATATTTTTCCCCATGGGCTGTTTTCAGGCCTTGTATTTTCATATGAGCTGAGTAATAGAGCTGGCTAACTCAGAAGTCTTTTCCTGTAGAGGGTGGAGCCAGTAATACTTTACTTCCCCTCTTCTAGAAGATGCTTTTCAAACTCCTGGCTTTTTGATTTTTTTTTTTTATTTTCTGGGTGCATTTTGTTCAATTAGTTGGTCCTTAATACCCTTTTCTCTCTGTATACCCCAAGATTGGAGGATTTAATTAATTTTACTTCAAATCTTGACTCCACAAGCCTCTCAGTGCTTCTTCACAGTGTTCTCTCAGGTCCAAGGTAACTCTGCAAATAAAAGGGCCCAGGCAGCACCTGAGGTGGGGTTTCCACAGCCTTACAGAGGAGGCTGATGGAAAGGTGGCATGTGGAGCTTCTAGAATGGTGGTAATTTTGGGTGCCAGCCTTACTTGATTTTGTAAAGAAGTATTTTTTTCCAGACTCTTGTTTTATGGTGTCAAAAGCAAGTTACAACATTTCTTTGGGTTCTGCTGGAAAGAAATGTTTGGTATCTTCTGCTGAAACAAAGCATGTAGGAAGAATTAAAAAAATCTCAACACCCACTCCCCACCTATACTGGATAAATTTTAGCATATAAAGCTAGTGGTTATTCACAGGAGACAGATGTATTGTGCTGCTGTGGGTGATTCTGGGCTATGTAATGTGTGTTTCAGGTTGGGGAAAAAAGAAATGAGATTTCGACCTTTCTTCCTGAGTCCCAGAAGGAAACAGAATTGCCAGTCAATACACCCCAATCTGCACATCTGCCACAAAGTTCACATGAGTTACCAGACTGTGTCAGACCTGCCAGGAAGACACAGCTTCCAGACAGTAAGTGCAACTCCTCCATCCTTCTCTCTTTCTCAAGTCAAACGAGAACCTAATTATGCAGATGCAGCTAGGACTATGCTGGACAGAGCTCACCCAGAGTGTGTGACCTGGATGTGTATCTATGCATGGCATAGTACAAAGGCAGAAGCATGCCCAGAGCCTGAGTCTGTAAATGCTAAATATCTGTGCAAGGTCTTTCTGTTGTCCCTTTTCCCTGCCAGCAAAATGGATTGTCATATGTGTTGACATGCTGTCAGCCTTAATGCTTCGGGGGTAGTGACCCAGAATAATTTCAATAATTCATTCTTTTTCAAGAATGTATGGCAGCAAAGCCCTAAGCAAATGTGCTTAACTCTGCTCATGACCTTATACAAGGGCATATGGAAACATCCCCATTACGTTTTGAGGGATAAGAGCAAGTCTGGACATCACACGAGTCTGTATGATTACTCTGGAGAACTGGACAAGACTTGAACAAGGGGGGGCAATGCAAGATGCCAAGGCAACCTCCAGCCCTGGATTATTCTCCTCGAGGTCAAAGAACCTTGCTTCTGACAGTTTTCCCTCTCTCTTCGCAGACCCTGCTATCCTGTACACCGTGGTGGATCACGTGCCGCCGTCGCGGTGGAAGGAGTTTGTGCGGCGCCTGGGCCTGAGCGACTGCGACCTGGAGCGCATTGAGCTGGAGCACCGGCGCCTGCGAGATGCCCAGTATGAAATGCTCAGACTGTGGAAACTGCAGATGGGCCGTGCCGCCACCGTGGAGCACATCAGCTGTGTTCTGAACCAGATGGAGCTCAGCGGCTGCAGTGACGCTGTACAAGAAGCTTTGCTGAACCAGAACTCTCCTCAACCTTGCAGCCTCCACAACCATCTTTAATCTATTCCTGCTTTAGCTGCCTTTGACTATTAAGAGGGGATCACAGCTCTCTTTCTTTCCCCATATCTCCCCATCTTTGTAACACTCGTCAGCTGGTTTTGTAGGAGACAGTAGCAGATTATGCTGGAGGAAGGCTGAGGTTTGCTTCTTAACCACCATGTAGTTCAACACTTTTAAGCCATGGCAGAGCTCTGCAGCACCTCCCTTCCCAGGGAGGGAAAGCACCTCCTTAAGGAAGTGGTGTGTGGACTCTGACCAAGATGCAAATAGGAGCTCTGAATGACTTGATCATAGATCAGCTTCTGTGGACAAGTTGTTGCTGAAAGAGGTGCTCCACGCATCATGTAGTGGGTAAACTTGTAGGGTGCTTTGGTTAAGCTGACTGTTCAGATGCTAAAGTACTCACTCACTTCTTGCAGATCTATTTTTCTGCGAGATAAACCAGTTGAAGTGGCTCATATTGCAGCCTTTTGATTGCTAAATCTGACTCGGAGGAAGTGGTGGGAGGATGTGCCTATTTCTGGGAGCGGGAGAGGATTGCCCCCTCTCGGTGTCAACCAGTAGCAACTAGTGGGTATCCTTGTAGCAAAAGACTCCCGGAGATCCAGAACTGCTTCTCTCTCTGGAGAAACAGGAGGACATTATCCTTTCCACACCATTTCCCTCAGGTTCCAGAGGAATGAAGATTCCGAGCCAATGAGTCAGATGAGAGGGTTGGTGCTTTTTTTCTCAAGTTTGTTTCTTTTTTTTTTTTTTTTTTTTTTTTTTTTTTTTTTTTTTTTTTTCCTGTATCTAGAAATCGTGTAAGTTAGCATTAACAGAACACCTGCCTGTGTGTTTGCCCAGGTGCAGGGTGGCGAGGAGTGTGTGCATCTGCCTGGGTGAGGTGGTACGTGTGCATGAGCACCTCTGCAAATCTGTGCTTGCACACAGGTTGGTAGGCTTGTGTCTACCTGCTTTGATGAATCTAACTGCAAATGGGACTGTGTATGTGTCTGGATAGATATTTTAGCACCTGTTGAATAACTTCACACTACTTCCTGGACTGCATTCTGTGATTGCTGCTTGGCTGTGGGAGCCATTTGGTACCATCTCCAGGCTCTCCCCAGCACTTTCTCACTGGAATTACCCTGAGTGAACCAGATGTAGGAAAAAAATCAATTAGCCTGCACTGGGTGCAGGTTGTTCACATGTTTGTAACATGGATTTTTTCAGTCTTTAATCCCTCTACCAGGGAGAAACTTTCTATTGTAAATACACTAAATGTTCTGAATTAAAGTGAATATTTTTACCTCTGTTCTGGTTTTGCTCATATCAGCTTCTTTTCTGTGACTGTGGCTGAGGACAGAGGAAGGGGAAAAGGGGAATAACTTACAGAAGTGTCAAGAGTCGGTGGCTTGGTGGTCTCTATTTTTTTTTCTAAATCCAAATTTTATGTACTTTGGTGTGTAAAACTTAGCTGACCTCACATCACGAGAAGCTCGCTGAGGGCACGAAGTAGGACTGAAATGAAATCCAGTTGTAGGTCTTCTCAGATATTCAAGAATATGAGTGCCAGCACATTTAGAGTGAATTTTTAAACAATATACAATGAGTCATTTGGATATATATCTGGCTTTTAAAACAGGAAAATATCTTTAAATACAATAATAATAAGTTATACTTTAATGTTAATCTTACATGTTTTTGTCTGAGGAGCTGAAGCACTATGTTAAATAAGGAAGGACTACTCTTATTCCACTTGAAACTTGGAAGTTCCTGACAGTCAGTGACAAAGGCAGGAACTGAAGTCAGTTTTAATTCCCAGTTTGAGGCTTTGTTTTGCTATGCCTACATCCTATTTTAATTGAGGATGATTTTTTTTTTAATCAGAGACAGTACAAAGCTCCCTGTAATACACTTTTTCTTTCATAATTTATGTTCAACAAGCACAACAGTATGATAATTATTAGAAGTACATGCTGTATATTGAAAGTGCTTGAAGTGGGGAAATTCTCAGAAATCTTTCCCAGTTATGATGTTTAAGCCTTGGGTTTTTTTCCCCTCCATCTAATACTCTTTAATACATCAGTTAAAATCCACGTGTGGCAAAGCTTGTGGCACAAGGTAAGCCACAAGCAGCAGGCCCCAGGCCACTGCTCAGTTGCCAGTGGCTTCATGCAGGAATTTTACAGAAATTAATAATTTACACCTCACACTATGAGGTGTTTCAGAGAATGCTGAAGACTCCTTCACAATAACGAAGGTGACTTGGGTTGTGTAATATATGTGAAGATGGGAGTGGAGGCTCCTCGTGCTGCTGCCTCTGAGCCTGCACAGAGCAGCCGCCAGAAAAACCCAACTGTTTATGTCCTTTCATTTATTTGTTTTCCTTACTCCTTGAGTGTCTAACGCTGAAGCGGTGACGCCTGTATATAGAACATTTACATTGTAACTGTACAAGGTCCAGCTCTGGTCCCCCAGCGTGAGGAGGACATGGAGCAGTTGGAGCAAGTCCAGAGGAGACCACGAAGTGGATGGGAAGACTGAGGCACCTCCAAGACAGGCTGAGGAGATTGGTCTGTTCATCCTGGAGAAGGCTCTGTGGAGACCTCCCAGCAAGCTCCCAGCATCTCAAGAGGACTACTGGGAAGCTGGAGAGAGACTCTTCGTCACTGTTGTGATAGGACAAGGAGTAAATTGAAAGAGGGGAAATTTAGACTTGGGAAGGAATTCTTTACTGCGAGCGCGGTGAGGCACTGGCACACGCCGCCCAGGGAGCCTGTGGATGCCGCAACCCTGGCAACGTTCTAGGCCAGGCTGGGTGGGGCTTTGAGCAACCTGGTCCAGTGGGAGGTGTCCCTGCCCTTGGCAGCGGGGTTGGGACTAGATAATCTTTAAAGTCCCCCCTAACCCATGACATTGCAGGGTTCTGTGGGACCGCGGTGGTCACTTGTCCACCTTAGCAGCCGCGCCTCCCTCCCCGCGGCGGCGGGCGATGGTCCGAGCGGGGCGGCACCCGGCTGCCCCCCCCCGCGGCCCGCCGCCCTTGGTACGGCCCGCGGGGCCGCGGTGCGCGCCGGGAGTGGGCCCGGCCGGCGCGCGGGGGTGCGGCCGTGATCCCGCGCTCCCGGCACGGCCCGGCACGGCCCGACATGGCCCTCAACAAATCCATGCACGCCCGCAACCGCTACAAGGACAAGCCGCCCGACTTCGCCTACCTGGCCGGCAAGTACCCCGAGTTCCAGCAGCACGTGCAGACCACCCTCGCGGGCAGGGTGAGGTACGGCCGGGGCGGGATGGGGCGGGTGGGTGCCTGTGTGTGTGTGTCCGCCCCCGGGCACCCCTGACAGCTCTGCGTGTGCCTTCCAGCCTGAATTTCAAGGATCCCGAGGCCGTGAGGGCTCTGACGTGCACCCTCCTGAAGGAGGATTTCGGGCTGACCATCGACATTCCCGTGGAAAGGCTCATTCCCACCGTCCCTTTGAGGCTGAACTACATCCACTGGGTGGAGGATCTCATCGGCCACCGGGATGCTGAGAAGCAAACCCTGAGACGAGGCATTGACATAGGTACTTGGCAAAAGCTAAATGTTTAAATCCTTATTTACCGTCAGCGACAGTAGCAGATGCAATTTGTTGCCCATCCATACGTTTGAGAAACAAAGAGATCTGATGGGTGCTCGCTGTGGTGGGAGGCAGGCTGAGCCCCACAGGTGTTCCATGTGCCTTCTGCCTGGGCAGGATTTCTCTGCGCAAACACAGGGACAGTCACGGCACGCAGTTATGTGCCTCTTCAGGGCCCTGAGCTCACTTGAGTGCAGCTTTGTGTGGTGTACAAAAACTGTGCTGCTAGAAATGCAGGCAAAAATGTTCTAAAGGAACTAAGAAGTGTTTCTTCTCAGTGTTTTAACTGGGGAGTTGTGTTTTGTTGCTAATTTATTAATTCTGCTTTTGCATGTCTGCACTAGAGAGTTCGTGAGTTGCATAGCAATATTTTTTAGTGTTCCATTTAGTAACTTTTCCCCCCGTTGTTATAGGTGTGTTTGACAGGCGAATCCTCTATCCTTTTTAAATTTCAATTTTTATTTTAATTTATTTCGATGCACTTATATATTTGTGAGCTGAATTGTTAAAGAGACTGAATTGGAAACCAGGGCAAATACTAGCCAAGCTCTGTTTTGGTTGTAGATGGTCAAAGATTTCTTGTTTATTGTTGAGAACAAAATATCTTTTAAGTTGGACCAGGCATCAGCAGATGGATGATATTGTCCACTTTCAGTGTGAATAATTGGGTAATATCAAGATGATACCTAGATTAGGCAGCAGATAAATGTAAGCAGCAGAGATGTGAATTTGTAAGATGTACACTGATGGCCATAATTTGGTTTTCATTAGAAATAAAAAAATGGCAAGCTCCATAAGAGCTTCCACACACAAATAGTAAAATTGGCATTTGGATTCCAAATCTTTGGTTATTCTGTATGAATTATCTAAAAAGCACTAGTGATAGTACATTGGAATGTAGTTCATATCTTCTGTTTTGTCAATAGAATCTTCGTTTGCAGTTTCAGAGGCTTGATTTCAAAGTCTGTTTTGTGCTGAAGAAAACTTAAAATGAAGTTGAGAGAAGCTGGAATTTCCTTTCTAACTTGTTTTACTGCTTGACATTAAAACGTTAAAGTTACTGAATTCCTCAAAGCTGGGGTTCAGTAATCTCTGTTACTGTGCCAGCTTTTACTTTTCTTGGCATCTGCTAGCATGACTTTTTGTATTGGCATTTTTTTTCCCTGAAATTTACTGACCTGTATTTTTAGCTGGAGTTGTGCTGGATACCAGGTTTGCATCATCACATGGTGTGTCCACGGCAGCTTTTTTCTAGTAACTTTGAAATTTTTTAGACAGCTTCTAAGCATTTGACATTAGTTTTCATTTTTGAAAATGATTTCTATGAACTTCATCATGGTACGTGGCTGAGTAGAAGAGACAGATCCTCTTTAGTCCTCCACGTACTGCAGAGTCTTCAGTTTGAGTTTGCATGAGCTTTGATGTTTCAGCTTTGGAAAAAGCAGTAAGTCATCCAAGAGGGACTTAACAGAAGTGCTAGAAGTAACTCCTTGCTGTTGGATGCTGCCAGATAAAGTTATTGATGTTTCAATGAGTCAGTATAACAGATTCTAAATACATGTCTAAACTCCAGTTTTGTGGTGGTGGAATAGCTTTCCCTTTTCTTGTATCCATTTCCTTTAATCCTAAATTTGGTTGTCGTTGATAATTTGACTGCCTAGGTATGCCATAATTATTTTGTGTTAGCGTCTCTCTCTTTTTACCAGGTTTTTATCTGTCTGTCTCTCTGTTTGAATATCTTGATTGACACTTAAGTTTCTTTGATAGTTTTGTACATTAGAGAAAGACAGTCTGGTGGAACAGATTTTTTTTTTTTTTTTTTTTTTTTTTGTGGTTGTTGTATGCATCAAAGGAAATAATTTGTGCTAGATGACAGAAAAATGCAGAAGAGAAATTTATTTGTGGTAGGGATTTTGTTTTAGTAAAGCCAGAATGCATTTGGCTTTCTTTGTATAAATTAACCATTGTCATATAGAAGAAAAACAGCTTAAACCAAAGATGAGGGTTTACTACAGAATTTATTTATTATTGTTTCTTTTATTAAAAGTGCATATTTAACAGTCCTATTTTTCAGATTATAAGAAAAAAAAAGTTGACTGAAGAATTGAGTAGTAGATGATCAATGATCAGCATTTTCTTGATGTTCTTTTTGGTGTAATAAGCACGCAGTTACAGCCACGCTATGTATAACTTATTTTGCCCTTTTCGTGGATTCTCACTTCTGCAGGGACAGGTGCATCCTGTATATATCCATTACTTGGAGCAACTTTGAATGGCTGGTATTTCCTTGCAACAGAAGTGGATGACATGTGCTTCAATTATGCCAAGAAGAATGTGGAACAGAATAACTTGTCTGATCTTATCAAAGGTACAATGTAATAAGGAATTTAGTAGTATATGAATGCTGTGACATATTTTTGCCATGTTCAGTGGCATTTCAGAATGTGTATTCATTCCAAATACATGCTCAATCATTTTTCCTGGAGCAGAATATTTACTAAAGTCACTGTGTGCTTAAGCCAAAAAGCTGCTTTGCCTAGCATGGGATGTGTGGATAGAGAACCTTACAAAAATATGAAAGTTAAACTTCACCCTGGGCTGGTTTTATCTCTGTATTCCTTGTCTGTTACTGAAGTATTTCTTAGTGCTTGAACTGTTTCTGCTGGTAGGAGACCTGGAATGCTCCCCTTGGATAATTGCATGACACTGCCACAAAGGTGTATCTTGTACAGAGAGCTCTTCCTCTTCACTTCATGAATGAAATCCTGACACTGTCTGTGGTAGCAGAAGGCAGTATGTCAGACTTTGTCTGGGAATGAGCTTGGAAAATTTTCTGTGGGAACTCAGTGTAGTAAAAACTAGGTTCATTTATGAGCTCTGCATAAAAACTTTTGGAAGCATCCATTTGAGCAACACGTAGTCTGTTGTCCGTGTCAGTCTTGAAGATCCAGAGCTTGAGAGTTTTCTGTCACTGCTGACACTGATTTTTAGTGGTGTGGTGGTGTTTCAATATACTGGAAAAGCAGCTGGCAAAGGAACAGGCCTCATGTGAAGCTTTAGTGGCTGTAGTTTTAAGGACTCAAAGCACATTTGTGCTTGTATTGGAGAACTTGGTATAACTCAGGGAGTCTTTGTTGTTTTAAACAGGTTCATGTGGTTCTGCTGCTATGTATAAACCTACAGGCTGTTATATGCAATCCTTGACCTGAAATCTTTATTTTTCGTGGTGATATTTGTTACATCTCTTTTACAGAAAGCTTTGTTTAGAAAGCACAGGTTTTATACAATGTATAATGTATATAGCATGTTAAATAAAACATGAAGTTCCTTACTGACCAAATTAACTTTGTCTAATAGTGGTTAAGGTACCACAGAAGACTCTTCTAATGGATGCACTGAAAGAAGAATCTGAGATAATTTATGATTTCTGCATGTGCAACCCCCCCTTTTTTGCCAACCAGTTGGAAGCTAAGGTAAGGTAACAAACTGCATGTTGTACTTCAGTAGTCATTGGGGACCTAACAACAATTTAACCTCTTGGCTTGGGCAAGGTTGAGTGGAAAATCCCAAATCATCATGAAATAGCATTTAAGTCTTCTCTCTTCTCATCCCCTGTGCCCCTAAAGGAGTTCTGAAAACTTAACTGTTACCCCTTCTAAAGTGGAGCATGATCTGTAGCATTCTTTCACAAGTTCTTACTGTCTTAGAAAATGAGTTTGGAAAGGAGACAGCTAGAAAATCTGAAATCTATGCAGGTACCTGCTGCATAACAGTGGTACAAAGGAATTAGTTCCTGGAATTTTGCTTAATTGTATTTTTTATTTCCTTAGTCACGTATCATACAGGTCTTGCAATACCTGCTGAATATAGTCAGAAATGTATAATGCAGGGCAGTAGAAAAGAAGGTTTAAGATTTAATTAAACACTATAGATTGTAATTGCATAGATGCCCTTAGCATGTATGCAATTACCTGTATTTCATATTAGCAGAATCCTGATGTGGCAGGTAGTTTACCTAAGTTTGAGATTGTAGGGAATTCACTCAGGAGTGTTTATTTTGAATGGATCTTTGTTATCCATGGTTCTCATGGGGGGAGGATCAGTAGAGGTGGTGGTGCTTGCTACCCACTAAAAATTAAGATAGGAAGCAGTGTACAAGGCAGCATAACATTTCATTGAATGTTCATGTCAAATGTTTTTGTTTTTTAATCCAGGGAGTTAATTCTCGAAATCCACGGCGTCCCCCTCCCAGCTCTGTAAATACAGGAGGGATCACAGAAATCATGGCTGAGGGAGGAGAGCTGGAATTTGTCAAAAGAATTATTCATGATAGTCTCCAACTTAAAAAGAGGTTAAGGTAAGTGTTTTGTTCCAGTTAAAAAAACCCCTAACTAACACTTTTTATCTTCATGTTTGGCAGAAGTCATGCAAAGATGTTATTTTTAGTAGCTATGGTCCAGTGATATCTGCTCAGTTTGTTTGATGATACTTACACATCCAATTGTGCCTGAGCAGCAATCAGAAGCTATAGGTGTTTAAAGGCAGAAGATGAAAAAAGCCTGTACAAGTGGGACTTGCAGCTTGCAGCAAAATTAGCACATGTCCCTGATAAGAGAAAGATCAGGGTTCATTCTTGAGGACTTTTGGGACGGAAGAGGTTTTATGAAATTGCCTAGTTATCTGTTGATTACCTAAAACTTTCTGTCTTTCCCTGGCTGAACTTTGGTAACTTGCAGCTTTGCCTGCTAAAGGACACTGTTGTACTGAATGCTGTCTTGGGTGAACATAAGCTGCAATAAAAAACATAATGAGATCTTCTTTGAACCTAATTTTGAAACAGATGGCACATCTTCGGATTTCTGACTATCAGGCTTTCACTCCCCCAGTGTTGGACAAAACTGTCCCTTGATAACTGGGAAATCTTAAGTTTTGTATTTCAATATGTTATATTTATGAATAAGCTTTTTTGGATCCAGTCATCAAAAAATGTGGAAGATGGGGTTGTAAAGCTCAAATAATAATTTAGATGAAGAACAGAGCTTCATCTAAAGTAATGTTTGGGAGATTCTGAAGATGTGGAGCTGGGTGGAAGGATAAGCTTCACTAGAACTGGGAAAATAACTTTTTTCCTTTTTTTGGCCTGATTTTTTCCTTATGAAATGTGGGTTACATAATGGAAACCTGGATAAGATATGAGTGAGCACAAGCAATAATCAGTATGTCTGCTTTTGAGCATGATTACTTGTCAATAGTTGGTTATTCCTTTTTGTTCTGATTCTCCAAAGAAAGTGGAGAAGTTGAAACAAATTCTTGTAAGGTGTAACATGTTCCCCAGAACTGAAGTCACAAGATTCCTCATTGTTCAGGTGTTGTTTCTAAAATACTCCTAATGTAGCTCTTAAAAGCTCAAAAAGATTTCCCTGTCCAGTCTGTCTTTGACCTTCTGTTCTGAATTTTGTTGTACTGTGTCCTAGTGATTCTGTTTAAGTGTGATTTTGTTGTTGTTGTTGTTGTTGTTGTTTTGGCTTTTAATCTTGTATTGTTTTTGCAGCTTTCTGGTCCAAGTAGATCTTCTTGATAGCTGCCACTCTCAGTTGATCTCTATTTGTAAAACACATTTTTTAATGTGTGCTTTGCAGATGGTACAGTTGCATGTTGGGGAAGAAATGCAGTTTAGCGCCACTGAAAGAAGAACTTCGAATCCAGGGGGTGAGTCTGCACAGAGTCCATATATATTCTGCCTGTGTTCTATACAGAATATAGTATGCTTCAGTGTATGTGGGTAATTATTGTTGAATTATTTCACAGAGTTTTTATTATAAAAAGGAGCTGCAATTCCTTGTTAGGGAAACAACTGAGGTTCAACTATTGCAGATTCAAAACTGACAGATAAGTAGCAAATACTGTCTCCATAGTTTTGTCTTTAGCCCATGTTGGAGCATGTGTTCATTCTAGAATATTCAGGGTTTCTGCTTTAAAATAATCTTAACAAGGCTATAGTAAAAAAAAAAGAAAAAAGAACCAAAAAGAATCTACCTATCTTCTTAGCTCACATGAAATCTAGCAATCTGGTTGGTAAAAGAAATAGTAACATGATTTGAGTGGCAGTGTTGTTTTGTTTGTGTTCAATTCTGGCGCCAAGTAAAATGGAACCTTGTGCTACAATTCTCAGTAAGGAGGGCTGTGCAAAGGACTTTTGGAGGAAGCATACTTTTTACTAACTATCATACAAAGAGAACAATTATGACATCTGTCCATGTATACAGTGGAAGGAAAGAGAATGCATGGCGAAATTAATTCCCAGAAAGACGAATTGCCAAAAGCAGATGTTCAGCTATAGACACAAAATATCTGATTTTCTTCTCTGTCCTTGAACTGTTGCACCTCAATCTTAGTAAAGGGAGAGAAGTGAGAGAGCCCTGACACCTCTGAGCCATGTCAGAAATCTCTATTTGTGCAATGAGAAAATATGCTTTGTTTGAAAACGTGTGCAGTAAAACAGTGTTGCTTATTAATCTGAAATAAGGTTAATAATATTAATCTGAAATGGCTTCTTTGCATAGGTTCCTAAAGTCACTCATACTGAATTCTGCCAGGGACGCACCATGAGATGGGCACTGGCCTGGAGTTTCTATGATGATGTGCAAGTACCTGTAAGTAGCTTAATTCTGGTTTGCTTGTGATTTTCTGTGCCTCTTACTTGAGGAAGAGGCTAATGAGCTATAACTGCTGTGATACAAACTGTTCTTCTTCAGACTGGAATATAGGATGTGCTGGGCTGTATGGACAGTGGAATTTCTTAGACGGCTGCCAGTCTGTTAGCAGTTGTGACGTGATTCATGAGTGACCCTTGTTGAGGGTGGAAAAAGGAAGCCATTGTAGGAACTTCCTGTGGGTTTCATTGAAAATAAGGATCATTTGTAACATACCTCAAATAGCAGTTTAGTAGTAATAAAAATACGCTAATTTTGGGGCTGGATTTGAATTTAAACTTCCCTCTGAGAACTCAGTTTTAATTTAACTTGTGGATTCTGTTACCAAATAGGTATGACCACGTCTAACTCAGACTTGCCTACATGAATGTAAGTGGAGCTTGTTCACCTGAAATGTGAGCCAGTTGCTTTTTTGGATCTGGATGTTTGTATATTTGAATATAGGCATAGACAATAAATAACCAATCTTAGGGAAGATGCAAGTAAACCTTCAGTGCACTTGGATCAAATCGTGGATATTGGCAGTTGGCCTCTATTCCCCAGAGCAGACACACTTTCTCAGCTCATGGAGAGCTCATAGTCTGAAGGAACCAATGAAGCTTTTTGCCTAATACCTGAAGATAAACTCCCTCTGTCCATCAGGCTAGCATAAAGTGCATGATCCTGTTAGCTGGTTTGAGTCTAAAACTCCTGGGGGTGAAGTGGAGCACGGGCCATACGAATGACTGCTTAGTGCCTTACCTTACACTCTTAATCCTCATGTCTTACGGAATCACAGTCTTCTGAGTACAAAAGTCACCCCGCTAATACTGCATAGCCTTGTAATTCTTTTCTTTCTTTCTTCTTCTAGTCACCTCCCTCTAAAAGAAGAAAACTAGAAAAACCACGAAAACCAATTACATTCATGGTTTTGGCTTCTACAGTCAAAGAGTTATCCATCAAAGCTGCAGCTATGGGCTGGGATGCTGTAGAAGCAATTGCTGTGGTTAGAGCCTGGGTAGAGAAGATTCTCACTGATCTGAAGGTACAGTATGAAGTATTAGATGTTAACACAATGTTCTAATTGAAAGGTATTAGTGTGAGAGGATCGTATGAAATTCTGTTTTCTGCAACAGGTTCAGCATAAACATGTTCCATGTGGAAAAGATGAAATTAGCCTCTTTGTGACTGCCATTGAAAACTCCTGGATTCATTTGAGGAGGAAGAAACGAGAGCGAATAAGGCAATTACGAGAACTTCCCCGAGCTTCTGAAGATACTCTGCAAGCCATGGAGGAGGAAAAGAACAGCCAGAAGAGTGTGAGCAACAACTCAGACTGTGAAAACCCCAAGGCCGAAGACTCTGAAATGGGGTTTATGGCACCTGATCAGGATGTCCAGATGACAGCAGGTGATGAGCAACCAGAGGAATCTGCTGCCAAAGAAGAACACAGTGATCCTGTGAAGGAAGAGGAGATGGAAGCAAAGCAGGGAGAAACATCACTTGGGAAAGGTTCTGGTGATGCCAAGGAGGAACCTTGCCCTTCAGAGGAAGCTAGCAATCTAACAGTGGAAAAAGAGCAAAGCCCTAAAGAAACTACTAGCGGGGGTTTTCTCTTCAAGTGTTTAATGAATGTGAAGAAAGAAGGAAATGATGTAGTAGTAGAAATGCACTGGGTTGAAGGACAGAACAGAGACTTGATGAACCAGCTGTGCACATACTTACGGAACCAAATTCTTCGATTGGTTGCTAGTTAGCTCTTTTTTCCTCTTTGGTAAAGTAGGTCTGTCCTTAAATTTTGTAAACTATTTTTAATGAATTAAAATTTCAGATAGCAAAACCTGTCTTTTCCCCCTTAAAAAAGAGTAGAATGAAGATAGATGTCTCCTTTAATATTTAATAGCTTTTTTAAAGATGTAAGGAGGACATGAAGTGATGAGGAAGTAACAGATTTCATACTACAGTTGTGAAACTACATGTTGAAGTGAAACATGTTGATGCTGTGAGCATTTTAAATATCAGCAGTGCTTATTCTGGTCTTTTTCTGGCACAATAGAAATATATATTGTTACTAAGTAGAAATCCTAACTGAGTTATTTTCTTCAATATTTTTTCAGTACTAATACAGGAAATGGTTAGTCTGCAGTGGGAATTGTTTTCCTGCAATGAGGAGTCTTTAGCAGAGGATGTCAGTATGCCTCTCTTCCCTTTCATGTATCTGACTTTTGGTCAACAGAGCAGCAGTGTGGATACATTCTCCAAGTGTCAACTCATTAAAATAATTGCTTTAGGAAAAAAGCATGTATTGTGTTTGTCTGGTGCTTGGGCTTTGAAACACAGCCTACTGTTAGCATCTGGTTTTGTAAACTTGAGCAATGTAAGAAGCTTTTTGAGCTGCTTGATTTAGAGATGATTAAAATACATTGACTCTTCCATCAGAAGAAGACCATCCTTTACACTTACTCAGATATAATTGTCTAAAATGACAACAGTATTCTTAAATATTGCTTCCATTTAATTTTAAGATTTAATGGCAGGAATGAGAGCACATTCTCTTTGTCAAGGGCCAGAAATTCCTGTGTGTATCTGTTTGAGATGATGAATATCGGTCCTGCTTCGTGTGCAGTAAGCCTCCTAAGCTGTGATCTGTTTCTCTGAAGAGAGATACAGAACATGGGGAGCTTTTTTGAGTGGGGTGCGTGTGTTTGTGTTACCCAGAATAAAGCAGTGGTGTCCAGCGGGAAATAACTGCGTGCATTCATACTCCTGCTTTCAGTGTCCATCCTTTGCTGTCCTTATTTTTTAAAAGATCAGTACGTTTTCTCCAGTTGAAATTAAAAGCAACTTAAACAAGCTTTATTTTTTATATAAATGCTTCTTAACACTTCTGTGGGTGATGGACAAAGACATGCATTTTTCGAGTACTGCAGAATTTTCGTAGAACTGCTTCTCACATTCACATTGCTGAGGAGAGGTAAAACCAGTCCTAATCTTTTAGAATCGGAAACAGCTATTTTGGCGTCAGAGGCATTAGAAACAGCAAGGGAGGCTGTTGGTGCCTTCTCCGGCTGCTTCAGCTCTGCACGGTAAGCCTTGTTCTGTCGGAGCAGACCCACCATTAATTATCTCAGCCTTTCACCGGTACCGCACGCGTACCGCACGCTCGGAGCGCTGCCGAAGCGAAGCCCGGTGTTTTCACAAAGCCAGCCCGTCCCCTGCGGCGGCCGCACGCCTGGGCCGTGCCGGGGTGCCCGGCTTGCCGGCGGAAGGTCCCGTTCCTCGTCCCGCCCGCTCCCGCGGGGCCGTGCCCGCGGCCGGGGCGGGGCCGCGTTTGAATGGCGCGGCGGGAAGATGGCGGCGGCACCGGCCTCCCCCCGAGCGCGGCCGCCGCCACCTCGGCCGCGGGGCTCGGCGGCGGCAGCTCCGGCAGGCCGGGACGGGCTGTGCCTCCCGGGCCCGCCGCTCCCCGCCGCGCTCTGCTCAGCCCTCCGCCCGGCCTCGACCTCTCCCTGCGCCGCAGCGGCTCGGCAGGTACCGGCGCGGGAGAGCGCAGCCCTTTTCTCCCATTCCCCTCCTTCCCTCGCCGCCTTCCCCTCGGCCGTGCGGCGCGGCGGTCGGGCCGTGCTGGGCGAGGCGGAGCGGGGCTGCCCCGGGGGCGGTGGGCGCTGCCGGAGCGGCCGAGGCTGTCCCGGAGCGGGGCCTTGGCGGACGGCGCCGTGCTCGGGCCCCGCTTCGCCCCTTCCCTTCCCCTCCGGGGCAGCGGCCGCGGCCGGGGGACGCGCTTGTGGGAGCAGGTGCTGATCGAAGGATTTCCTGCACCCCTCGCTGTGCAGTCGAGGAAGGAAATATGAAAATGTGTATTCCGTGCGCCGTTCTGAGATGGGGGCATTCTGTGTGTCGTGTAACTGTGGGCCTTGTGCTTGGCTTGGCCTCTAGGTGCTGCCATAATACAACAATCGGTACGGTCCGTTCGCCTTGGTAAACCAGGCAAGGTTTGTTTACCTCCGTTGAGAAACTGATCAAAGAATGCATACAGAATACAGAAGAAGCATGCACAATATATTTCTGTATGCAATATACGGCATTTTGTATAAACATCTTGTGGCAAGGTGTCATACCAAGTGCTCCTGCTGCCAGACAGAGCCACTTAAAGTGATGCTTCTAGATGCCATACATACATTTTACCAGCTTATTGTGCTCTTGAATCAGAAGAGATCAGGAGAGAAATCAAGACGTATGCAGCATCGAGATTGTATACGACATCTTAAAATCAAGATATTTACAAAGCATCTTGCGGTTTCATCTCTTTGGTGATTTTTCTGTAACTTTTTAAAGCGTTTACATCTCTCGGTCTCTTCTCCAGTCATGTCACATCTTCTCACTGATGTGATTATGCTCTGCAAGATGCAATTTTGTCAATTTCTGCAATGGAATAGAGCAAGGCAGTGTACACATTTCCACAGCCAGCTCCCCAAAGACAATGCAGTAAGCAGCACTCCTGTGTTTACCTGGCCCCACACTCTGGAATGGTTTTCTTTCTGAGAAATCTAATACTGAAAGATATTAAACAACAATCTATATCTTCCTAATTTTGACTGTTTCTTAGCATTGTTTTAGTAAAAAGAAAAAAAGGTTAGTATCAGAGGTATGCTTCTGCACATTGATCTCTAAGTCACAAGTTTCCAAACGTGTGTTCAGTTCTAATCTAAAGACATTCTTCAAAGAGCCAGATCACATAATCCTTTACTCATTCCATCTTTTATGTGAAATTTGTTGGTTTTAACACTAGGGAAAAAACTTGAGGTCCCATCACATAGAGGTTTTTGTGTTTCTGAATCCTACTTCTGCCATATGAGTCCCTGTATTTGATTTGCATGGCAAGGAGGGGACTATAAGCTTCTCAGAGAAGCTACCAGAAGTTTCCCCTATGTCAGACAGAGCCAATGCCAGCCAGATCCAAGAGAGGCCTGCCACTGGCCAAGGCTATCAGCAATGGCAGGAGCACCTCTGGGACAATGTATTTGAGAAGGGGGAAAAACGCCTGTGCAATGGCAGCTGCAGCTGGAGGAGTGAGAATATGTGATGGAATCAGCCTGCAGACACCAAGGTCAGTGAAGAAGGAAGGTCTTTCAGGGAGTGGAGCAGAGATTCACCTGCAGCTTGTGGTGAAGACCACGGTGAGGCAGGTAGGGCTGTTATCCACATGTAGCCCATTGAGGTCCATGGTGTAGCAGAGGTCCACCTGCAGCCCGTGGAGGAACCCATGCTGGAACAGGTGGATGGCCAAAGGAAGCCGTGGCCCTGTGGGAAGCCCACACTGAAGCAGGCTCCTGGCAGGACCTGTGCAGGGAGGAACCCATGCTGGAGAAGGTTTGCTGGCAGGACTTGTAACCCTGTGGGGGACATGAACTGGAGCAGTTTGTGAAGAGCTGTGGCCTATGAGAAGGACTCATATTGGAGAAGTTCGTGGGGGACTGTCTCCTGTGAGAGGGACCCCACACTGGAGCAGGGGAGGAGTGTGAGGAGCTCTCCTCTGAGGAGGAAGGAGTGGCAGAGACAATGTGTGATGAACTGACTGCAACTCCCATTCCCTGTCCCCTTGTGCTGCTGGAGGGGAAGAAGTAGAGAAAATCGGGAATACAGTTGAGCCTGAAAAGAAGGGAGGAGTAGGGGGGTAGGTATTTTTAAGATTTTGATTCATTTCTCATTATACTATTCTGATTTGATTAGTAATAAATTAATTTTCCTCAAGTCAAGTGTTTTGCCTGTGATAGTAATTGGTGGGTGGCCTTTCCCTGTCCTTTTCTTCACTCCTGAACCTTTCACTGTATTTTGTCTCCCCTGTCCTGTTGAGGAGGGGAATGACTTTGGGTAACTTTGGGTAGCACCTGGTGTCCAGCCAGGGTCAGCCCACCACAGTCACAGTTTAGGATGGACAATTCTGGTCTCCTCTGAATTCCCCTTGGGAGGTCTATTCTGCTTTGTAGCATATTTCTGTTCTCTCCCAATGGTGTGTAAATTTTTGTTTAGTATTTTATGGTACTTTGATTATACAAAGTGAAGCAAAGCTGTGTAGAGGAGACTGATCATGCAGGAGTGACAGGCCAGGTTGGGGTTAACCTCTAGGCAGCAGCTGAAATTTTTAGTGTGATGAGAGAAAAAATGCTGACTGCTTATGCAGGCTGGTATTATTAATCTAGCCAGCCCTTATGCTGTCAACAATGGTGGGAAATTTCTTTTAGAAATTTTTGAACGTACCAGTAGAAAAATGGGTACAGTAGAGGCAGTACACACGATTACTTGGTTTTCATCTCAGTTTGACAAGGTCTTTCACAAAATGCTTTTACAGGAATTGTATATTTATGGGTGGTAGGGGAGGCATTCCTGTGGGTTAGAAACCTGAATGGGACAAAAAACTTGAGTTTTCTTAATGATCTGGAAAAAGGGAGGAGAAGGAGGAGGCAGTGTCTATAGTCGGCACAAAGTTGTTCAGGGTTACTAAGACAAGAAACAATCAACAAGGAACTTAATTAAGCTAGAGGAACTGGCAGTGTTATGAAGATACTAGTCACTGTTAATAAACTGAAATATCACTGTTAATAAACTGAAATACGACACATTCTACAGAGTAGCTTGAGTGGATTGTTTGCTTTAGGTTGTGGTTTTCATTCATCTGTAAAATAAAAAACACTGGGCAGTTCTGCAATCAGTGAGAATTAGTGAAATCTCAGTAGCAGTAATTTAAAAGGGAGATGGTGTGGGTAAGGACAAGATGGCAAATACATTGCAATGCTGTTACATTTATCAGTGCTGAAGCTCTCCTTGACTATGTACTTGGTAATGGCTGCTCTGTCTCAAAAGCAAATACCAGGGCAAGAGTTTGGTGAAGTAATTAATTGGATGTGGAAAATCTTACAGGAGGAAAAATTAAAAAAAAAGATGTCAAGAGATAAGAAAAATGGTGAACCGTCCACACAAAATATTGAAAAATACAGGGCAGATAGTTTATTGCCTTTTCTTGTAATACAGGAGTTTGGAGAGAAGTTTGACATTTAGGTGTATAACCTAAATGCCCTCAGATGCAAAAGATGATACTTGACTTTTTAAATTTGATTTTTATTTTCTCCTTCCAAAGGGCAATATCAGCAGGTAAATGTTCCTGAAGACCAAGCAGACAAGTTGCTCCTTGCAAGCTGGGGTCTTCCCAAAGCGGTTCTGGAGAAATACCACAGTCTGGGAGTAGTGCAGATGTTTGAATGGCAAGCAGAATGCCTGATGCTTGGACAAGTTCTGGAAGGGAAGAACCTTGTTTACTCAGGTATGTGAACATTTGACAAAACCAGCCCCCCCTAACTTTTCCACTGCCATTTACAAGGAGTTATTGGTGCTGAAACATTTGGATCTGACAGCTAGAAAGGTCAAAATCCTCTTCTGGAGACATCTTAAGATCTGTCCCATTGCTGTACCTCAAACTTGATTAATGGTCTCCTTTCCAGATGTGTAGAGAGACTTTTTGCCCCATTTTCTCTGTTCCTTTAGAAACTGATGATTAGGAGTCAGCTAATGGTCACTCTTTTTTGTTACAGACTGTCAACTAGGAACTGAGAGATAACTGAAGATCTACATACTTCTGAGAGTATTATTTGCTATTAGGTTTTTTTTTCAGTCCATTTGTCATTTCTCATCACATATTGTGTGTGGGGTGTGTGTGCAGAAGGAGAAGTAGGACTGGTGAACTAGAAATCTGTAGGAAATGACAATTTGGTGTCTACCCTTCATGGGAAAAAGGTTCTAGAGCAGCACTGAGAGGATGAAGAACTTAGAAAAGAGGCGGGTGATTTTTAGTCTCCTTGACTCTTTGTAGAGGTGACTGCAAATGTGGTTGTGGGTGAGAGACATCAACTGAAGAGTCCCTCTCCAAGTTCTCCAGTAACTGCTTTCTATGCTAGATTTGTTCCTTGGATTTATTTTTTAAACTTTAAAAATGAATTAAACTCTCCCCCCCTCCCCTTTTTTTCCAAGCTCCTACCAGTGCTGGAAAGACTCTTGTGGCAGAATTGCTTATTTTGAAGCGAGTCCTGGAGACTCGTAAGAAAGCTCTTCTCATCCTTCCCTTTGTCTCTGTGGCCAAGGAGAAGAAATGTTACTTGCAGGTAAGTAGCATTCAAGGAAGGTAAATTTATGGGTAGTAGTTATTGGGTCACATTTTTTAAACAGACATGCAAAAGCATGGGTTTTGAAGGTAAAAAAAGATTGCTGAGTTTTTTCAAAAAGGAGTTATAGATAATTTAAAATTTACTCTAAGTTGGAGATTAAAAAAAATGAAACTTTTAGCCAAAAAAGTAAACTTAGAAAAAAATTTATGGAATCGATTAAAGCATTTTATTTCAGCTTTGAATTTTAAAGCATTGTTACTTGCATTTATTCACTGGTTTGATAATATACAAAATTTAAATGAAGTTTCTAATGAAAGATCGATTAGGTAAAGTACAAAGGGAAGGTGTAAATGTTATCTTAACGATAAAAGTGTATTTTAGTTTTCCTTGGGGTATTTCTCCACAATTTTGTGCGTTTTATTTCACTTTGACTTTGCTATTTCTTTTTTTTCTGCTAGAAAATGATTATGTTTTGGCTTCTTCCCCCCAGCTATTTAAAAAATAAAATTACTGTGGGAACACTCTTCAAGACATAAATATTTTTTCTTGAAAGACTTCCACATCAAATATTGTTGCCATTAGGTAATGACAATGACTAAAACCAAATCCAAACCCAGCAGGCATTTTTGTTATAGTTTCTAGCAGTTAAGACAGTTTGGGTGTTCATTAACTGAGATGGTATCTTAACTTTACAAATTGCTAGGGAATCCTACAAACTAAATGCAAAAGGTACTTTGTAGTGATTGATAACAGAGATGCATTTTTTGCTTTAATCTTGTAAAACTGGAGGATTATCAATGCTCTGTTGTTCTACTCCTGGCATGAGGCTTGGCTATAGCTGCACACTCTTGAACTCAAAGGGTGACCTACCTCTGAGGTCCAAATATTTATGTCTTTTGTTAATACAGTGTGGGATGTGCCAAAGTTTTGGCACTGCAGTAAGGAGACCTGGAAGAGAAGAAGTTTCTGGGCTTTCAGTGTGAGATGTGTCATCACTGTGTTTGGAGTTCCATGTTTGGCTTTTGCCCAGGATTTCTCAAGAGGAAGGTGTCTTTGTACATAAGCCACTGATATAAACTGTTGCACTGTGTGTTCCCTAGTATTTTTAATACTAATGCTTACACAAAGCAGTAGTCCTGATCTTTTACTCAGTTATGTACGCTGTCTTGCAGCGAGTACTCTGTGGCTTCTGCTTTGGAAATAAAAAATGACAGTGGGAAAAAGAAGTGTCACTAACTGGCTGAGATATGGCTTTAATCTGATTAGCTGGCATTAAAAGTACTAAAAATTGTAGATGGAGAGTGCAGGCTTATATGTGATTCCAGCAGGCATGGGTCAAAATTCAGAGTTGTAACCTTGGATGATGTCCTGTATCCTTGGAAAACAGGCCCTGTTTCAGGAGGTGGATGTGAGAGTTGAAGGCTACATGGGAAGCATGGCTCCTGCTGGACGTTTCTCTGCTCTGGATGTTGCTGTCTGCACCATTGAGAAAGCCAATGGACTAATCAATAGGCTCATAGAAGAAAACAAAATGGACTCACTGGGTAAAATACTACAGATTGACCATTGTGGGGTTTACATATTCTGAGTACATGTGAAATCATGGGATACTTTGAATTTTCTGAGTCCTGTATGTGACAAATGTTCTATATAGGAATATGCAGTAAGTTTCTTCTTCCAGAGAACCTCTTATTTGGATTTAGGAGGACAGTCAGCACTGTTCCATGTAGCTCAGCAACTGGAATGAGTAGGTAGAAGCTGCACTCTTTAGTTTGTCTCAAATGGAGGGCAAGCTGCATTTAACAATGATTCCCATAGCTAGGAACTGTTCTCTAATAAAACTGAATTAAAGTTCTGAGGTATGTTTGAGTTCAAGAATGTACTATGTTCATTTGTTTTAGACAGAGATTGTGGAATCTAAGATCTATCTTCATTTAGCTTGAGGAAGAGAAGGAATTACATTCTGTGCTCATCTGGATCCAGATAAGCGGAATAAATACATAGTGCTCCTCTGGGTAGGCATGGTGACTGGGAGGGCTGTACCATTCATTTCTGTCTTGTTTGCTCAAAAACCTTCTGTCCTTGTAACATTGACTTCTGGGTCACTGTGGCCCTGATGGCCACTAGATAATGAAAGTATTCATTAAGTATTGGGGGATGAGGTAAAAACTGAAGAAGCCCAGTGTTTGTGTACACTTGGAGACGTGCTTTGCTAGTCCAGTCAGAAGTTTGTTATTCTCTTTTTTCTCTGATCAAGAAAGCTATATCCAGTTATGTTTTATACAGTGATCCTTCCCATCTTCACTCTGTCCTGTAACATAGCTGGTTGCTATTTTTAAAATATAAAAATTGCAAAAATAGATGAGGATCGAACTGATCTGCGACCTCCACCTTTGAAACTGCTATTCTGTGTGCATCTGGTATCATAATATTTTGTTGCATTGTGTACCAGAAGAGCTTTTTGAGAGAAAATGGGAAATAAAACCATACAGATTTTTTCAGAGTGTGAGATCATGGGATAACACGTTCAAGCCTGGATCTATAGGGGCTGAATCACCATGAATGCTTTAGAGACTGCCAGTGGGCTGGAAGATGAGTGGGTGACTGTTGTGCAGCGTTTTAAGCTCATTCAAATGAAGGCTCCAGCAGTCCAGCTCGATTCTTGAATGTATATCTTCATCCCTTTACTTGGAAGAAAACCTGCTATTTATTTCAATATATGGCTACCTGGTTTAAGGTTTTTTCCCGTGTTTAAACTAGGGTTAGTTTGATCCTATTTCATGACACTGTACAAGCTGTACTGACAGCGCGAGGCAGATGGGTCAGGATAAGCAACTTCATGTTGGCTTGTGTGGCTTGGAAGCACACTCAGTATATTAAAATATACTGTTTAATGATATCATCTTTCAGAAGGTAGAGATACACCAACTCCCTCTGGTTGGAGCCTCCATTTCATCCCTACATGTTGTGCTTTTGAAGATGAATGTACTTGAAAAGAGTCATATAAATATAAGCAGCCTAGTGACTACAAGATTTGAGTTTGAATATGCGTTCTCAATACCAATACCTCCTTAAAGCATCATGTTTTTCTTTCACCATTTGAAAATACCTCTGCTGCAAACCTGCATTTCCCTCATGCCCCAATACGGGCATATAACAGAAATAAGGGTAAAAAGCTTTTTTTCCTTTCTTTATATGCTTCTCTCACATTAATTTTTAAATTAAACTTGATTTTAAAAGTCATCTTTATGTAAGAAATGGACAAGTTTTCTTTTTGGAGGTATATTTTCATAAAAGCTGTAAAATATGGGTATGAACTGAAAATGCCAGTTTAGCTGTCACCCAAAGCAAGCATGTCTGAAACTGCAAGATTGTACCTTGTCTTCTAATTAATTCTAAATTTAGACCAGTTTGTAACAGGGGTGTTTTATCTTTTGAGATGAGTTATTGGGAGATGACTGCAATCCTGGCTGGATTCCATCTCAAGCTTGAGCTGTTCCTTTTGTTGATGTCAACCCCATGCTGATAGCTCACGTTGCCTTTGGAAATTGTTGAGAGAAACTCAACTCCTCTGCCAGAGCTCTCTTTGCTGTATGAAGCAGTTAAAAGCAATGTTGTGTTGCTAATTATTATATAACATGTCAGTTTAGAACATCCTGGTACATGGGAGATGATATTCCTGTTGTTCAGCCTCTTGACACCAATGCTAAAGAAACTTTTAGGAAAATAATTATAGAAGAATCTGCTGCTGTCTCAGTGTGTCAGCTGGGATTGGGCTTGTAATGTGGTGTTGTGATATTTGTTTCTTAATTTAAACTTGAAATTAAAATGTTACTTGATTATTTATAATTTAAAAAAATCAAGTCCTCTCTGCTTGTCCTTCAGAACTTTTTCGTTTTAAACAGGATGAGGAATTAAAACAACCTAGTTATTCTTCAGTAAACATGTCTGGTAACTCTCAGGTACTTTTTAGTAGTTTTTTTTCAGCTGTCTTCTAGGCATACACCTAATTTGCAGACAGAAATAGCAGACTGAGTCTAGCCTCATTTTCAGTACCTATGTAGGATGATGAAGGTCTGAAGTGACTTGTAAGGCTTTTACTTTTGTAGGTATCTGATTAAACTGTCCTGTCTCAGCTCTGGAAGAATTCAGACAGATTGTTGTATGGGGAAGCAGGAAGGAGCTTTTTCTGGTAGCTGAACAAATATGTATTTGGTGACCAATGAATTGCCTTTTTTTAAAAGCAAGCATAGAATAGAGGAAGTACAGGAAGACAGAGGAGCTGGATGGGTGGGAGTTTGTAAAAGAGGCTGATGAGGCAGTGCAGCACTCTTTTCTAACTTAAGTGGCTTGAAAGAGAAGGAGGGAGAAAACAGACGGAGAGAGAAGGAACATATGTAGGAAGGAGAGAAAAAAAGAGAAAGAAAAATAGCATTGAGACAGATAATATAAGGTCACATTTGCCCTTAAGCTCCTGCTATTTTAGCCACACCAGAAAGATATTACATAGCTGCACCAAAGAGGAAAAAAGCCCTCTACAGCAGCAGAGCTAATGAAGCATGGTGTCCTCTGTGCCCTGCTTTTTTTGTTTAACCTTCCTTTATCCTACTCCATATCCCTGAGACCCTGTCAGCTGGCCAGAAAGGATATATACTCCTGTTGGGATGTGTGCAGGAGGTGCACTGGGTGCCTGAGTAGTAGTGGCTCTGTGTCTTCTCCTTAGGGAACACTCTAATCTGGTCTGTTGTCTCCAGCTGCTGATATTGAGAAGCCTTTTTAGGCATGATTCTTTTAGATATTTCTACACACCTTAAAATTTTGATGGAGGTGGTTAATAGACTAAAAAGTCATTTGTAGGAGGGAAAAAAAGCTGTGAAACAAGGATTTTTTTTTTTCATTAGAAAGCCAAAGGTAAATAGTAGAGCCTGTTCAGGTTGGTTAATGAAGAGCAATTTAATAGGAAGCAGACTCTGCCGGTATAATTACATCTGCTCTTGTTTTTTTTCTGACATTATTGCATTAAGAAAAAAATGGTGTTTTTAACTAAGACAGTGATGTCAACAAAATTTTTTACTAGCTCATTTGAATGTTAGAATTTTCCTTTCCAGATACTCTGAAGTCTGAGAGTTTTTATTTGCAACAAGGTTAAAGTATAGACGCCGCAATACTGTTTTGTGTGATGTCTAGACAAACAGCCTATTTATTTTTACTTTTTAAAAGTTGATTGTGTGTGTGTGTATGTGTGGTTGTGGTGTGTGTGAAATGTCATGACATTGGTCATGATTTCTCTCTCTCAGTGACAGCAGGAAGCCATTGTCATGTTGGTAAGCATAGATGGATTTGTGAATATAAATTTCAGTTCATCATGTGGAATGTGAAAGGATTGAGGCTATTTGTTCTTAGTTTGGAGGTTTGTCAAATATGAGCTGAGTGCTTTACTTTATCAGGAGTGGTGGTTGTGGATGAGTTGCACATGCTGGGAGACTCTCATCGAGGATATCTGCTGGAACTCCTCCTGACCAAAGTGAGATATGTTACAGAGACGGTAACAAAAAGGTGAGTAGACTGAGATGCTTGTCTTTTAATGCTGAATAATTGATGACACTAAATATTTGTTCTCTGTGTGAATAGAAATTTGGGTTAGCTCTAAGGTTTTTATAAGAGCAATGACCTGGACTATTTTGTTTATAAAGATCTCATCATAGCTCTTTTCAGGGGCCTGCCATTGTAGTTAAACCATCTTTTCCTTATGGTTTTCAATTTGTGTGCTACCATGGGATTTATCCTCTCAGGAAAAAAAGTAAGGCTGAACCTTTCGTTTAGTTCTTCAGCCTAGTTGTGGTTGGTGGTTTTTTTTTATTATTATTATTTTTAATTTTTTTTTTTAAACTTTGGATTTTTTAAACACAGTTTTGCTAGCTTCATGGAATGGTGTAATTATCCTACTGGAATGTTCTGGTGTGGTGGAAGAGTGGAAGAGTGGGCATACTGTTAACTTGTGCATGGTGAATTGATCAGGAGGCATAGAGGGTATGTCAGTAGTCTGCTTAATTAGCACTCCTCAGGGTGAGCTCCACTTCTGCTTATAACATGTGATTCGTGGTTGCATGTTTTCTTGCCTTTAGCACAGTTGATTTGACACTGGGGAGTAGATAAGATGTTTGGGAAGACCTCTAGAAGCTTCTAAGAATTCTGTATCTGGATCCTCAGCACCAAAATGCCCAGCTGCTCTGAAGTGCCCAAACACAGAGAAAAGGAAATGGAGGAGGTGGTGTAACCTTCTTAACCTCTATTGGTGGTGCTGAGAGAAGAGTCAAAATCAACTGTTTCCTTAGCACAAAAAGTCAGATTTTGCCATTTTTCTCTGCTGCTTCTTGTCTTGTGAGTTGAACCAGTGCTGGGCTAAGCAGAGACCATCTACTTAGTTCTGGGGAAGGTGCCATTTCTACACTTTTGACTGGACATTTCACCCAGTATTTCCCATTGTGAATTCCAGGAGCCAGCAGTGTTCTTGGTGTAAATCACATCTGGCTTCTCATATTCTCCCCATAAATCCTGGAAGCCAGAATGCTTTGGAGCAGTGTGAATGACTCCTTTTCTCTCAGTTTTATCAGGTAGCTGCAGCACAGGTGCAGGCCCACCCTCTGCTTTACTCCCTTGCATGGAGGAAGCAGGAAGGAGAAAACACTTGCCAGGGTTAAAAAGTACAGGTACATCGAGGAATATTCCTGGGAAGACGCAGTGTTTCAGTCTTCACCATGCAGGCATGCTAGGGCCCAGACTCTCCATCCCTCTGTCAGGATCAAGGTGACAGTGGTACCCTGTACCACTTCCTGACAGGAAGGAAGTGACTGTTATTTTTATTTTGGAAACCACTGCATTCCTGGAGCTGAACACCACATTTTCTCTCAAATGTCCTTCTAAGTCTATGTTTGGTTTTTTTTCTCTCTGTTATTTAATGGGCTTATATAAAGACTTTAAACACTGACCAGTCTGGCCAGTTATCAGAATGATCAGTGCCTGTCCCACTGAAGTACAAGCTGTGTCTTCACAGCAAGAAAATGTTCTCAGATGGCCATTGCCTGTGTGGGTGTCCATGCTTCTCCACGAGGTTTTTCCAGACTCAGCTAAAATTCTGCAGCAGATTTTTCTCCTCCTTAGTCAAATAGTGTGTTGTAGAGCTGGAACTTTTTTAATCCTTGGAGGTCAAAAGTTGCTTTAGGGAGGAAAAGGTCCAAAGTTTCTGTAGGCAGAAAAAATTCTAACCTTGATGGTGAACCTGTACAGCAAATGTTTAAAGAGCTTAGATAATAGAGAGTCTGCCTCTCCCCAACTTCCTTATTTCTGTCTCATCAGTGAACTGGCCTTTTATACTACAGCTTTTGGGTAATCTTGTTTTCTCTGTCTTGTCTTTGCCAGGATTACCAGGGTCTTCTAAGAAGGTTCAGGTTATTTCTGATCTCACAGTGATTTGTCAGATCTTTTCATTTTTTAGTCTCAATTTGTAGCTCAGTTCAAATGAATACTTCTCAAACATAAGCTTAGAAGCATTAAAAAAACCCTATTATGTGGATGTAAAAGCCTGAATTAACATCTTAATTTGGATATCTAAATTAACAGTTTGTGTTGTCAGGTTTGCTAGGAGTCCATCACTTCTCACTGTCTTTAGTGAAAGCTGCTGTTCTGCATTTTAGGAACAGATGCTACTTGCTTCTTTGCTGTACTTAGGGTTTTGGTTCCCAGATCTATAAAGGCATTAGTCTAATATTATTTGTCCTGAAATGGAAACAAATAGAAGTATTTTAATTGAGGTATTTAGGCTTAGAAAGATTGCAGTGGAGATTGAGCCATTCCTTTATTTCTATGTTTTTGTTAGTGGCAAGGAACTAGTTGATCTTTGTATTTGTTTTCAGTCTCTCCAAATATCCAGTCAATTTATAGTTGCTGGCTACCTAAAGAAGGTAAAGGTTTAGGTTCAAACTGATTAAAAGCTGAATTATCTTGTTATCAGTGCATAACCTGATGTGTTTTCTAAGAGTAGAGTATGGCTTCTTTCTTTGTCAAGAAGTTGAAAAATTAGCTTTGCACTTGAGAGGCTGGAAGGAAGTAGATCAAACTGCTTTTGGTTTTTCTGAATTCTGTTTTCCAGAACAGTTGCCTATATTGTCACTAACTTTCATCTTTTTTAACCACTTCCAGACACACAAAGAGCACCAGTCCTGGTTTTGGTGGCATACAGGTAATAGGCATGAGTGCTACCCTCCCTAACCTGGGGCTCCTGGCCTCATGGTTAGATGCAGAGCTTTACTGTACAGATTTCCGCCCTGTGCCCCTCAAGGAGTGGGTGAAAATTGGCAGCAACATATATGACTCCTCCATGAATTTAGTGCGAGAATTCCAGCCCAAGCTGCAACTGAAGGTAACAAAACCCTGAGCAGTGGCTTTGGGATAATGCCTTTCGTAGTGCTGAAGTTAAAAAGGCAGCTCTTGATATGTTTTTATTTATTTTTAAATAGATGACCTTCACAACTTGATTGTTTACTTCATTGCTTCATGCTCAAACAGAATAGAATTGGTATTTTTGTCTTCTACTGACTTAAAAAACGGCAAGAGACACACTCATGAAGATTCTTGACTCTAACTTGAAGACAGAGTTGACTTTGCAGTTATGTTGTTTCTGAGTACTTGACAGGTATAAAGGTTTGATTACCCTCTTACCCACCATTCTATCTTGTGTCTGGTAATCTACTTCCCTTTTATAAATGCAGGAAAGTATTTCCTGCTTAGGCCAAGGAATTTGCATTCATAACTGGGAGAAAGTATTTGGTATTGAACCTGCTTATGTTAAACTCCTAAATGATCTAATTTTGACACTGATTAGAAGGCAGATGTCCATCCTAATTCTTCTGGATCTGTTTTCAGTAGTTTCAAGTTTTGCACACTTGAAAAGGATATGGAAAGTTAGGGGTAACATATGGTAATGATTTCAAAGAACCAAATGGGTAGAAGTGGAAAATTGGAGCTCTCCACTTGTAGATACTTTTCTGTGGAGTCTTTGAAGGCTAAATTCTCTAAATTCTCTCTCTAGTCCTTTCAACTGCTCTGTGTAACACCAGTGTAGTGGTTGAGCAATATGGGCTGAATGGCGGCAATACTTTGGAATGTTTTGCGATATTTTGGAATATTTTGGAATGTTTTGCACTTTGTTCTTGCTGTGCACAGACATTCTCTTGTCAGTAGCATGATGGCACAGCAAAGAAAAAGTATCCTGGAAACAAAAGGAAATGTTTTTCACTAGACCATTTGGAAGTTAGCTTTTACGTGGTCACATTGGGAAGGCGATGTTGCATTTGGATATTTTTGAGTTGCTTTGGATAGTTACTAAATTAAGCGAGAGGAAGAACTAAACTAGATTTATGACTCAACGGTTTAAAGGAGTTGGTTTATTTTATAAGTCTGGGGGATCTTGGGCTTGAAATCTGTCACTGGACCTTCAGACTTCTGTGCCTCAGATTGGACCAGTAAAAGAGAACTTGATGACTTCACCACTTGAGCTGAATTTGGCTGAATCCTTGTGGAGAAGTTCCTGCCATTGCTCCCCGTTTTCATTTGCATTTTAGTGCTTTTTTTTTCTTGCTGTACACCTACATTTTTCTCTTCTTCCTTTGGCCTGCTTGCTGCAAGAGAATCTGGCATAGCCGAGCATAACAGATCAGTTGCAGGGACTCTCTTAGGATCTTAAAACCAAAAAAAGCAAGCTGTAAACAGCAGGTTTTTGCATCAACGTCTATATAAGTATCCCTAAAAGCCTTCCACTGTTCTCTGAACACTTGCAGTCTTCGGTGCTTGCTGAGTGCATCTTATTGGGGATGCTTAGACTGCTATAGGTCATGCTTTTAGTTCAGACATCCAAGTTAAAAAATGTTCCCTAGTTAGAGAGGTTTTCCTCCTGCGCACTTCCTAGTTCTTCCCCGCTACTGTTAACTGTAATATGGAGGTTGCAGTGATTTATTTGTGCACTGTGTGGCCTTCATTCAGAAAAAGATTTCTGAAAGCAAGGTGTAAAACATTACATGTATTCATGGGTAGGTCTAGAACTGCTCTCAACAGTGTGGTCATACTAGTGCTTGAACTTCATAAAGCAAGACGGAAACTAAGGCAACAGCGCTCCATGTTCTTTGTTTGTTTCTCTTACTGACTGGAAGTAGAAGATTCCTACTGGGATAGAGAAGAAGGACAGCATTTACAAGCCTCATTCAATTTGACAGTGCACTGAAAATATTTTATCTCCATTCAGGGAGACGAAGACCATATTGTGAGCCTGTGTTATGAGACTGTTTGTGGTGGCCATTCAGTCCTGCTCTTCTGTCCGTCCAAGAACTGGTGTGAGAAGCTGGCAGACATCATTGCCAGGGAGTTCTACAGTTTGCAACAAGCTGAGAGTAAGAGAAAAGTACTTAATAGAAGACTACAATATGCACAGTACCTTTAATGAAAATTAATTTTAGTAGGAACTATAAAAATACTTTCTCTCTCAAGGTTCTGCAAAAGGCTCAGCCCTTGCCCCAGTTGTTGTGGACAGAGAAGGGATTGATGAGGTCCTGGATCAGTTAAAGCGTTCAATCTCAGGCCTGGATTCTGTGCTGCAGCGTACTTTGCCATGGGGAGTGGCATTTCATCATGCAGGTATTCCTGAACATCTTGGTCTTGAATTCAGTAGTGGTGAAATCATATGGATTCTTTTTACTGCAGGTATCAGCGATTTACCAGTTGCTTTTCTAAGTGTTTTGTAGCTTAAGACTAAATAAGCTTTGAGAACCCCACAGTTACAGGCAAATTTGAAATTCTTGTTTTGTGGCCAAAGACTTTAATTCACAAATTGTTTTGCTAAATCTTTTCTCTGTTGTGTTGGATAACAGCAACTTTTGGAATACAACTTACCTGGTCTTTACTTTGTGAAATGCTTGAGAACTTACCTGATTTGCAGCTACAGAAGTTTTCAAGTTGTTCCTAATGCTGCCAGAGTATTTCACAGCCATTTTCCTCAGCTTAATATTGAAATAAATGAGAAAATAGAAGCAATATAAAAGTAAAAATAAAAGGAGCATGTGCTGTGAACACTTCTGCTTGGATTTTTTATTTCTTATTTAGGTAGGTAATAGAGTATGTCACCTGTTGATTCACTGAGAAAAAAGACTGACTGGGAGAGACAACAGTAGCTAGGGCATTGATTATGTAGGAGGAATAATTCTAAATGCTTAGAGAATCTATATTTCTTATAAAATTGGCCTGAAGCCCTGAAGGTAATGTAGAAAGATACATACCAGATCTGTAAGGAGAATAATGAAGAAGGAGTCCAGGGTCAGGACTGCAGATGAGTAAATCCTAGTTCCCTGCTGTTTCCTCATTTTTTATTTCTTTATATATTTACTTGCAGTGCTTGTAAATATGCAGTAAGTAGTTCATCTTCCTACAATGTGTAGGAAGAAACACCTTAGAAAAGCTCGTATGTTACTGTCAGTTGAATAATAAAGAATTAATGGTGAAATTTTGCTTCACTTACCAGTCAGAAGAAGTTAACTAAGGTAGTGTTGCAAGTCTAGTTCTTAACACTGAATGGTCGAGGTTCATTAAGTTTTGTCCTTCCCTTGCTGGACAGCAATATTTTTAGCTCTTAAATTCAGTCTCAGCATCGCAAGGGTCGCTAAAAGCCAGGTCTCCTCAGGTCTGACTTTTGAGGAGCGGGACGTGATCGAGGGCGCCTTTCGGCAGGGCCTGATCCGAGTCCTGGCAGCCACGTCCACGCTCTCGTCGGGAGTGAACCTGCCTGCGCGCCGCGTCATCATCCGCACACCCACCTTTGGTGGCAGGCTGCTGGACATCCTCACCTACAAGCAGATGGCTGGAAGGGCTGGCAGGAAAGGGGTGGACACAGAGGGTAAGCAGAGTCTTTATTCACATTCTGTAGGAGCGGTGTTAACCTGATTAAATCCAGGGCGGTACTTCGCAATTAGGCGCTAATCATGATGAATTCCTTCGGTATTCGGTATGATTAGGTTAATCAAGATGAATTTGTTTGGTATTGATTTGTTTGGTATTAATGGAGTAAAAGTCGTAATTCCCAGGGGATTGTTTTCGCTGCCTGAGACCGACGTCGGTATTTATATGTCAGTTACTTCAGGAACAGGCTTTTTTCTCCTTTGAATTCTTGTTAGCTTCTAAGGCTATGTTGTTCATTTGCCTTAATTCTATGATCCATGGTCAGTTGACTAAAGTGTTTAGAGTTTCAGTGAGAAAATTTGCAGTAAACTCTCATTGGATGGGCCTAAAATGTAAGAAATGCATTTAAAGTCTACAACCCTAATTTGACAAACTTCTGTTATATGATTTAGATTTATTCAACTTCTGCTAAACTCCATCAATTTCGTGGATCTTGAGAGTAGCAATGAGACAGAGACAGGGAAAAATGAACAGTAGTTCACAGATAACATGGCACCTTCTTGCATACAGTGGCACTGATTGATGTTCAACAAAATAATCCTACCTGTTACTTTAATTTGCAATGGAAATTTACCTTTGTGGATAATGTTTGCAAAAAGCTACATTATACAAGTATAAACAGAGTAGAAAATAAGAAGTTCAACAGATATGGGAAGTGGGATTTGCCCTCCTGATTGTTTGATTGGTGCTTGCTGGAGCCCTATGTAAGCAGACTGTTCTTACATTTAGCTTTCTATTTTTGCCCGAGTAGCATAGCAACAGAGCATTTTGCGACCTATATCTGTGCGAGCTCTCCCTATGCATTCAAGAAAAGGGCAGCTGCATGCTGGATTTCAAAATTTTCCAGACTTTCTCATTTGACTGTAGCTGGCAGGTGTAAAGTCACATTATTCCTTGAAGTTTTTTCTTTTTCTCCTTCAAGTTACAATAATTAGTACCCTTTTTGACAGTTCTGACGTGACTGTGTTGTGCACAGTAAGCAGTTGATTTTATGCTGATGAGCTTCATGAATGTACCATTTTTTCCACTCCACGGAGTCTTTTGGATGAGAACATAAAGCTATGTTGCCAGCTGCTACTCTGTCACAGAGTAAGGAGACTGGAGGACAGCAACTTCAGCTGGAAAAAATGCCTTATGTGGATATGAAATTTAGCTGACAGACAGAAGAGAAATGCTGTTGGGTTGAATTCCTCCTCCTCTCCCAACATTGTGGTTTTGGATTGTCTTACATTTTGATTTTTTAATTTATTTTTCTTGATTTGATGGAAATTTAAAAATATAATTTTGGAGAGTGAAATTTGTTTCTTTTTTGCATTCGTCAAAACTACCATTTTCCAAGGAGAAATAGTTAAACCCTAGAATTTAGTAGGGCCTTTATTGGCTTTAATGAAGTTTTATGCCTAGATATCCCAAGTCTTCTGGTATTTGTCTAGTCTGATGCTAACCTGGACCTCACTTAGTATCTGAAATGTTCAATAATGGATATTGGAACAGCTCAGTTCCTTTTTTTAATTAATTATCGTTTACTGAATTGCAATTATTAGCTTTAAATTATCAGTGGCATCTTGGGAAAGAATTTGCCCAAAGTCTTGTAAAAACTTTCAGATAATGTAGAGCTAAGTAGATGCCCATCTTCTGCTAGATTTTCTTTTAGATATATAACTCTTTGAAAGAGTCAAAGGGAAGTTTTCAGAGGAAGTTTCAGGTCACATCAGAACCCAAATACAAAATGAATAGATGTTCTTTTTTGTAAAATAAAAATAAGCTTTTCTTTCACAAAATAGTGCTTTACAGGCAGTTTATCTTACCTATTCCCCAGTTCTGTCAAAAGTACATCGTCAACAGATATCAAAAATTTCACCTAGTAGGATAAAAAAAATCCATGTCATCTTCTGATAATCATTTCATCCTAAATAAATACGTAGTTAATTTACGTAATTATGTTTAAGCTGTATTTCATTAGTCACCCACACTGCATTTATTTATTCTATTCATTAAATTTAAGTGCAGTTGTGTTTTCATTACGTCTGGATTCACTAGTTCTGTAGCATTTCCAGAGCTACAATTTTATCCTAAGTTAATGTTCCTAGGATCATACTAAGATACCCACTACCAAAATTACCTTGTGTCCAGACTATATGCATTTAAATCTTAACAAGTTATCATAAATCTGTCATGATATTTACTGTACAGCTAATCCAAAACTAATGCTCTCCTCTTAGTCAAAGGCAAACATGTTCTTCCTAGAATTTATTTATTTATCATTTATTGGCAAAGCTTGCAACTAGATAAGGTTTTTCAGTGATCCAGTTTCTCTCTAATAGCTTTGTGGAAAAAATATCCTTTATGTGACCACTGCATTTTCCGTGGCTAAGCTATACTGTGATCTCATTAAAGGAATTTACCCATTATTTTAATTTTTCTTTCATGACTCTGGGACATTTTTTTGTCTCCCACAGTGTTTCAGTAGAGATTAACTTAACAATATCTGACAGAATTTTAAGGTAGGATATTTTGAGATGTACTTTCAGTGGAAACCATGCAGGATACATATGTGTAAGTGTGTAAAAATGCATATATGAAAGTTCACAGTATGCACAGTTACTTAGATCAGTAATTTTGGATTTCCGAATTAGTTATTCCTGGAGTGAAAGCTGGTTGACTTAATACAAACTGTCAAAATACTGTGCAGCTTTTATGTTTTCTTCTTACTTTTGAGATTTTTATCAGTTTATTATTGTAATGAAAAAGTCAAATTGATGTCACTGTATATTATAGTTCCAGTCAACTCCAGAACAAGAAGCAAGAGTTGTTCAGCAGCAAAGCAGATGCATGGATAGGCTGTGGAATCTCCTTAGATGACTTGGCAAGGCCCAGACTAGTCTAATGTGACTTTGAACCTTGCTCTAACTTAGTTCTGATATACTGTGCATCTGTGCAGTTCTTACATAGCAATTTGTACGCCCTGTTTAAGGTTGCATATTTTTCCCTCTTCTTTTGTTACTCATGTTTTTTGAAAATACTTACAGTTTTCCATTCCAATAATATGTCCTTGGTGAAGTGTGTGCAGCTGTTACAGTACTAAGATGCAGTACTAAGAAAATCGGTTTTGCATTTGTTTAGTTTTTCATTTCTTCTCCAATAGGTGAGAGCATTTTAGTCTGCAAGCCCTCAGAGCGATCAAAAGGTGCTGCTCTGCTTCAGGGGTCTCTCAAGCCTGTTTGCAGCTGTCTGCTTAGAAGAGAAGGGGAAGGTGTTGCTTTGAGCATGAAAAGAGCAATACTGGAGGTACAGGACACTCAGAGAGGGGTTAGAACTGTGCTTGTACCCTTGTAGTTTCTTCTGTGACACCATCAAATGTTTTCTGTGCACTTATTTTTCATGTTTCCTCCTTTGTCAACCCGGTCATCTTATTTGGGTCTGCCAGCTTGCTTCAGTATTCAGCATTTTGTCTGGGATGTTTCTCTGCTTGCTGCAGATTGGGATGTGAGCACACTCAAAGCAGCTTTGCTATTGCATTTAGATGTACTCAAGCAGCAGGTAGAACTAAGTATAAGTCTTAAACTTGAGGTGTGACCTGACATTCTTAGCTGGAGGATGCTTGTAAATTCCTGATCCTAGAGGCTTTGTAGGCTGAATTGGGCCATAATGACTTTTGTGGAACCTTGTAGGGTCTCATATTTGCCCCCTCAAGTTTCCTACCTCTTCTGCGCAGGAATGATTGAAATTTCGTGAACACATTTTTGGTGAGCAAACAGGGGTGGTACCCAATTTGCTCCCTCCTCTGTAGGATTCCTATAGGAGTAAAAATGAATTTTATTCCACGTAGGTGAGCTTATGTCCTTTTCCAAAGCTGCTTTTGGGCTTGAACTTAGATTAGATACAGGACTCTTTAAAGAGAATTTGTTATACTTTTACTGTCTTTTGAAAACTTTTGTGATACTTAGAACTTGGTTGTGCTTCCACAGATTTTGAATTTTAGCAGACCAATGGAATTTCTAAATGTATTTTTCTACACAAGAGCTATCTAAAAGATTAAAAGGGGTTCGTTTTAAGCAAAACCAAAATCCAAGGTGAACAAAAGCACTCTCAATCAGGAAAACAGTGGTGGGGTATAGCATTCATATTTACTAAGAGAAACCTTCAGTATGCTGAATAGCCTTACAAGAGCTCCACCTTCCTGGTTTGCTTTTTGTATTTATGAAATTGTAGTTTGTTTCCTAACATATTTTAAGATTTCACAGTGTTTGCTAAGAAAAATGCCTCAGGCTAGTCTGAAATCTAAATTGCTGCTATGTTTATGTCTACTTTTAAAATAAGATTTTGTCAATCATTCTTTACCATAGATTAGTCCTCTTACTTCTACCTAAGATGACTGACTTCTTGCCAAGAAAGTCTTTAAAAGTTGGCTGTTGCTTTGCCTCATATTCCCCTCTCTAAGAAAATGGTTCTTTAAAGCTAAGATGATGGATCACTCTCTTCGATTCTCTGATCTGATCTTCTGTCCCACTGCAACTCTGGCAATATGAACAGGTGGTTTTCTTCAACAGATCATAGCGGGGGGAGTAGCCAACACTCCAGAGGATGTGCAGACCTACGCCTCTTGCACTCTGCTTGCATCCAGCCTGAAAGAAAGCAAGTGGGAAAATGGGAAAGGACAAGACAAAGCACAGGCTGGACCTATAGAGGCTTGTGTGGCGTGGCTGCTGGAAAATGAATTCATCCAGGTTGTGGACTCTGGCAGTGATGTGAAAGGTAAAGTTGGTTTTCCTTTCAGTGATTGCAGTTAGCTTTGATTTGTTAACTGAGTAGATATTCAATGTGAATTAATAGTAAGGACTTCTCTGCATCTTTATTTTATTTTAAAGAATTGTGTATCAAGAATTTTCTAGCTTTCTGGAAGCTATCTTTATACCTGCTTTAGCATAGTTTGCATGCACGTGTTCTTGGAAGGCACATCACATCACCTGCACATCACCTCTGAGACTGATGTGTCCTAGTCTACAAATTTCCAAAACATCTTTAAACAAAGCAAACTTTAACCACAGGATTGGTGCATATTAGCTGCAGACTGTGATATTTGTCTTTCTAAAGAAAAGAAAAAGGCTAGTTTATACATAGGCAAGGCTAAGCCTGTTATTGTTTCCATTTTTCTGTCTTCAGAATGGAGACATACACTGTTTCTAATTGAAAAAGCAGCTGTGAAAAGTTAGAATTCTCTCAAATACAGCATAACCTGAAAATTATTATAAACTTGCATTTAAATGTTTCCCTACATAATATATATATATTTTTTAACAGCAAAGGTTTATCACCCAACACATCTTGGCTCAGCTACTCTTGCCTCTTCTCTTTCACCAACTGAAGCCATGGAAATCTTTGCTGACCTGCAGCGAGCTATGAAAAGCTTTGTTCTGGAGAATGATCTGCATATTGTCTATTTGGTAGGTTCCTCATTCTGTGTCTTGTATCTTCTACTACCAAAACTAAGGGGAGACAGCACAATGCAAAGTTCTTGATGGCTCCATGAACATAGGTTTGGGTGTTTCTGTGCTTTGCTTAGCTTATCCTTCATGAAGAGAAGTTTCTAAATTGAATGTTGTTCAGAATTAGTGTCTTACCATAGTGTCTATTGTGTAGGCAGGTGCTGTGTGCCATTTAACCCCATTGTTGTCACTCTTGACTTCCTAGGATTTCAGAACTTTCTAAGTTTTGAGCGTAAGATAATGGTAATTTTTCTGAGATGCTTGAAGTTGATGAAACAAATTGATTTTTGTAAGTATATTTGGGATCAGTGGGCCTAATTTCATATTATACTTTTGGAGGCCTAGAAAAATGTTGGACATTTAGTATCTATTTTGCTTCCAAAAAGCCTCAGAGAGCCACTGAGGCACCGTTTTCTTTCTATGGATGGGCCTTTCTTTGTTTCAGTTACAGTGAAATTCATCCCTGATTTAGTTTACTTGCCTGGTGATGCTGCCAGGGCTAAAGGAAGGAGTGTGATAAATCTTGTGAGGGAAAAGTGTCCCAGAGTGTGTCAAGATTTATGAGCAGATACACTTGAAAAGCTAAACACTGCTATTTAAGACCTTGGGAGAGAAAGCCATGAACTTGTGAAGTTTAGTGAGGAAACCAGATGGAGTAGCACTGAACAACTTGGGATTCATGGCTGCCAGAGGCCCATCACGCAGTCATCAGCTGAAATCTGACAGTCAGCTTTAGCCTTCTTTGAGTGTAAGGTGTATTCTCTACCAGGATGATAAATCAAAGGCAGAATACAGGAATCTTGTCTGAAAAGAAAGTTCACTTCAAGAGGAATGTGCTTGCAATTACAAAGCTTGTTGAACTGGGAGACAGGGGCAGGCAAGAGTCTGAGGGTACACATCTCTGCTTGCTGTGTTCAATAACCCAGTTATGGGCTGATACTGGTAGATTTTTTTTTAACTACTGCTGTCCCATATGTACTCATATCTCTGTTTTAGAGGACTACATTATATTTTGTTCTGTTTCTGCTAGGTAAAATGAACTCCTTTGTGTTATGCACCAGTGGATTTTTTCCTTGTTTGCGTCTCCAAAGCAGAAAAAAAAGGATTAAATTTGTTCTTGCTCTCAGGCAGAGGCAGTGATAGCATTATGTTTTTTATGCTGTACTTTTTAATTGCAGCAGCTTGTCTAAGGTTATTTTAAATTATACACTGTTGAACAAAATGTTCTTGAGATTCTCCTCTGTTAAGCTACTCTAAAACACTTTCTTGCAAATCTGTTCATTTTCAAGGCCAAAGGTTTATTTCATTTTGCTGCTTTTGTAGTTTTTTTCAAGTATTGTTCTTCATGTGTTCCTTATGGGCTACAGGGAGTTTCTCTGCTAAAATGCTTTTAAATTCTTTTAAACTTGAATCTTTTACTTGTACAAATATGAGACTGAATTCCAAACCCTTGTATTTTAGGGAAGTTGATTAAAACAAATAAGGATTTGTGGACTAGGAAAATAGTTTCCTTTGAAGAAAAAAAAAAAAACCAAACCACAACAAAAGCCCAGTAAACAACAAAGGATAAACCCCCATCTTAATAACTTTTGTTCTTCTCAGCAGGTGAAGAGGTATGGATGATTTACAACCACATAGACATCTAGTATTTTGTGCCATTTAATATTTGTGCCAAACAACTATTAGTTCTTTCAAAATAATTAATCTTTCTTTATATTGATAAAGATATGAAGACATTTTGTCTCCTCATAGAGAAACTGTCTCTGTTCTGACTAAACATTAACAGAATTGGTTTTAAGTCTAACAAAGCTTAAAAATAGCTTTGTTAGTGTAAATAAAAGTTGAGGTTGTTTTGTACTCCAGGTAAATGAAAGCTTCAGCAAGTTCTGGCAAAATCTGTTTCCTTCCTCCTTTATCAGATGCTGTGGCAGTGGTTAGGATGGTTACTCATGGTTTTAAGAGGTTGGTAGATATCTGTAAATTATGTTAAAAATTGAATAGAATTCTGTTTTCTTAAAGGACATTGAAGATACAGCTTAAAAATTGTTTAGTTTCTTGGATTTAAAGAACAATCTGACAAAGTTTCTAAATTGTTTTATCATTGGAGTACCCATATGAGTCAGATCTCATCAGTACAAATATTAAAGAAACTGGATGAGAAGAGCTTTTACTTTCTTCATGGTACACGCCTGTGACTCAGTGCCTTTACGCAGTGCGTAGGATGCTCTAACCACGTTCCCTAGGCTGTAGTTTTGTTTACCCAAAGCTCTGTTTAGTTCTGTTTATTTCTCTGAAACATTTTTTTGCGTTGTCCTGTTTTCTTTAGGTCACCCCAGTGTATGAGGAGTGGACCACCATTGATTGGTACCAGTTTTTCTGCCTGTGGGAGAAGCTGCCTGCCTCAATGAAACGTGTGGCTGAGCTGGTGGGGATTGAAGAAGGCTTTCTAGCTCGCTCTGTAAAGGGCAAAATCACAGCTAAAACAGAGAAACAGCACAGACAAATGGCCATCCACAAAAGGTAGCCACAGAATGTGGGTGTGAATGTGCAGAGATTAGAGGCTATAACATTTGTCATGCACAGGCTCTGTGTCTGTTCTCAGGAACTGGCTCTTTTTCTGAGTGAGCTGAAAGGTCAGAGAACCTGGACCTGGTCTGCTCTGGTCTGAGAACACTGGTGGCACAAGATGTTTGTGCTGATGTTTTTGGAAGCTGTCCTCTCTCTTTCCTTTGTGTGCTACACTGTAGTACTGTTCTGTCCCATGTATCCTGGTACATTTTGCCATGTACAGTAATGTGCCCCAGATTGACAATTTTATTCTTCATGTACTTTGTCAACAGGTTTTTCACAAGCCTTGCCCTTCTGGATTTGATCAGCGAGGTTCCTTTACAAGATATGACCAAGAAATATGGTTGTAGTCGTGGTCAGCTTCAATCCTTGCAGCAATCTGCTGCCACTTATGCAGGTGAGTTTTCTGAGCAGAATACCCCCAAGAAGCCTTTGGCTAGGTTTTTTTTTGTTTGTTTGTTTTGTTTTGTTTTTGGTTTTGTTTTTTTGTTTTGGTTTTGGTTTTTTTTTTTTTTTTTTTTGTCCGTTCTTCCAGATTTGGGGCTAAGATAGCCGCAGTGTGATACTAACAGCAAACAGCCTTGTAAAACCACTTAGGATTTATAGCTTAACCTGTGGTTGCCCCTGCTGTGGAACCACAGAATGTGCAGTGAGAGGGGGGCCAGGTGAGGAGAATCAAGCAGTGTGCAGCCTGCTGAGGTCTGTGGAAATCAGCTGCGCAGGAATTTAGTTTGTTTAACACTAAGTATGGAAATTAGTGCAAGTCTCTTGTAAAGCTTTGCTCTATCAGGAAAGAATATCTTTCAGCATTGAGTAAAGTTTGGAGTCTCTAAGATGGCTTTTTTCTGAATGTGAAATTAATTGGCCAGAAGGTATAAGGTTACAGTTTTCAAAACAGAGTGAGTGGCTTCTGGGTCATTTAGCACCAGATCACAGGAGGTCAGACAGCTGCTACCTTTAACTTCCTTAAGAAGCCTATGTGGGAGTAGAAGTAACAGCCCACCATGAGACTGTGATATTTTTTTTTCTGTTGCCTAAATCCTTCATTACTCCATAAGTGGGTTTGCAGTTTTTAAGACAGTTTTAGCTCAACTTGCGAAACCCTCTGTGTGGGTTGCAGCATGAGTCAAAGCCCCAAAATGAAAAGGTCACGCCAACTGATGCAGAGTAGTTTAATTTAATTCTGGTAGTATAAATAACTTCTTTTTTTAAAACTTTTTAGTATAAATAACTTTGTAGCAGTTTCATAATTCTGTATTTCCAGAGTTAAAATTTTTCACAGGAGTAATCTGGGAAGTAAAATGAACTACTGATGTGACATAGAGTTAAGAGATATGATAAAAGTTGTATTCTATAATGACTGTAAAATCAGTGAGGGATGCAATGTCTTTCAGTGGCTTTCATAGTCTGTAGATGCAATCTGTGAGTAAGAAACTGTCTATTCTGTGCTCTTTTCCTTCTCCCGTGCACTGGGGACTGCACTTGTAACCTTTATCATAGGATTTGCTACCTCCTATGATGCTCTCAGTAACTGACATCCTACAGGCCAAGGTCTGCTTTTATGGATGTCAGCACTGGGTTTCCTCAAAGATCTGTGGTTTCTGATGACTCTCATCATTACTTTTTCCTTTGCCTTTTTTTTCTTAGTATGATTGTTTCATAGGACTGCTGTTCCAAGATATGCATGTACTTCAAACTTTCATTATGAGCATCTTTGAAAAAAACAGTGTCATTCAGAATTTCTGCCTCACTGATTAACTAGTTAATTGCAGATTGAGTTCTGCAAGACTAGCTCCTACTCATACTTGTAATAAACATGAGTTATTTTCTGTAAATAATGGGAAGGTGAGAAATGTAAAGTGAGTGCTGATTCAGACTGGGAGGTGGGGAGTGAATCCAGCTTAGTGGAACTGGAGCTGGAGCTCAGACATTAATGTGACTTTTGTGTTCCAGGAATGATAACAGTTTTCTGTAACCGACTGGGCTGGCACAACATGGAGCTGTTGCTCTCTCAGTTCCAGAGCCGCCTCACTTTTGGGGTGCACAGGGAGCTCTGTGACCTGGTCCGAGTGTCTCTGCTGAATGCGCAGCATGCCAGGACACTTTACAGCGCTGGCTTTGTCACTGTGGCTGACCTTGCTAAAGCCAGTCCTGAGGACGTGGCAGCCGCTCTGAAGAACTCAGTACCATTTAAAAGGTGAGAAATTTGTAAGTCCAGAAGCTAGGTAAAGGGGATTGTAAGGTGAAGGGTTACAGGATGAAATCTGCAATAAAATATGGCAACCCTTTGGAACTCCGTGTCAAATATTAGTTAAAAATAACTTGTAGGTCTCTCCTACGCAGTCTCTCTGATCACAGTCATTCCATGATTGTTCTGAAATTAATAGAAGGATCTTGTATTTACAGAATAGGTTTTTGAGACCCAAATTTTTTTCTTATTCCTCTTTTCAATGCACTGTTTAGTTCTGGGTGAATTGTCAGTGCTTTCTGGGTTTTTGCTGCCTCTAAAAGGCAGCTCCATCATATGTTCAAAGTAGTTGATGATTTGTTACTGGTTATCTTTTCATATTTTCTTATGGTTTACATGTTAGTGCAGTAACAAGCTTCCTTGATCAAGTACGTGTTGGACTGTGCCATGACACTTGTCTGGTTCATGCTCTTGAAGTTTCCTTTCCTTCGAAGACATGGAGGATGATTCATTGAGACCTGCATCTTGCCCTAGTAGGGAATTGGGACTCATCTGGGCTACATTTGAACACAGAAATCTGGCAATGTTTTTGGGGTACGCAGCCAGTAATATCTTTCCTCAACATCTATTCATATTTAGAAATAGTTATTTCCAATCAAGTTATTTCCCATCAAGTGCCTTATATTTTGGGTAGAGTGCTTCTGTAAAGGAAGCTGTGATGACCATTGAAACGGGAGCAGGAGAGAATAGTGCCAGCTCCTCGTGCTGTTTGTTGTGTTCTGCATGGGATGTTTACATCTGCCTGTTACCTTCCCTGCAGTGTTCGTAGGGCTGTGGATGAGGATGAGGAGTCAGCAGAGGAGCGTCGGGCCGTGCGCAGTGTCTGGATGGCTGGAATGAAGGGCTTAACTGAAAGAGAAGCAGCCTCCGTCATTGTGGAGGAAGCCAGGAGACTTTTGCAGCAGGATTTGGCACTGATGGGGGTGCAGTGGAACCCAGAGTCTTTTCTCGAGACTGATACATCCTCTGTGATCAGCAGTGAGTCAGAACTGGAAGACAGACTGCATAGATCAGATGGAGAGGAGTCTGTGGAGTCTTCAAGGGTGTTAAACAAAAAAGGGCGCAGAGTTCAACACTGTAATGGCCTTGGTTCTTGGATTGGAAACTTACCAAATATTAAAAAGGGATATAAAAGACGACTGAGCAGTAGCACAGAAAGCTCTTTGTTGGAGAGGGAAGTCCTGGGCAGGAAACAGGCTCGAGCAGAGGAAGGCAAGGGTGATCTTGTGTACAGTGCTAGAAAACGACCAAATGTGTGCAGAGGAAATGAAAACATAGAAGAAATTTCTCAGATCAAAACCAAGACAGATTCCAGGTCAGCAATCCAAGAGCACCTTACTGAACAAGGAAAAACACCAACGTTGAGAACAGGGTCTTCAGCCTCTAGATTGATTAAAAGCACAGATACACATTTAAATCGGACTAGGAACAAAAATACTGCTTCAAAACTGCAGAGGTCACTTCTTGATGTTTCAAATAAGCTTAGCATAGACATACAAAACCTGCCTGATTTCCACACCATCATCTCTACAGGTAATTCTGTTTCAAACCAAAATAATAAGGAATTTATGGAAACAGATTCTGTAACTCATAAAGCCTCAAGTTCTGTACAGAGGGGGGAAGTTAAGATTGGGAAGAAAGATGAAATGGAAGAATTAGTTACAGAGCCTAGCACCACTAATGAAGGCATGCCTAAGGTGAGAGCAGGTTTTCAGGCACCTGTTGTGCTGAAGGGTACTCCACACACCAGTGTGGAGACACACAGTATTGTAGGAAGTAGAGGAATACCTGGTAGTGCTAGGACACAGAGAATTGACAAAACTGAGGGTGGGCAGAATAAAAGGAATGAAACTCAAACAGATGTGAGCTGTGCTGAGGCAAGGATTGATAAGCGTTTTTGTCCTGGTGAGGAGAAAACCTGCAATACTCAGATTCAGAATGCTGGCAAAAATGGGAGTGAAAAGCCCAATGGAATACTGTTACAAGCTGGAACACTGCAGAATGGCAACAGTCATCCTAAAGATTTTCTGAAAGGGTCTTTAGTAAAATCCAGAGGTGTTTGCAATGCAGATGGTGTTCAGAATGATCCAGCCTCTCATCTGTTTTCTGACTCAAGAGACTTTGAAGACAGCATCCAGTTGGATACTCAAACTGAGATGATAATAAAACAGGAGGGAGCAGCTGGAATCACAGGACAGCAGGGGATACAAGGTTCAGAGCTGGCAGCAATACCACATCAGGAAATACCAGAAAAACTAGGCAGTTTATGGACTGAGAATGATACTGATAAAAGGCTGGCTGCAACAATTAGGAAACGGAGCTTCCCAAGTCTTATCACAACAAATAACATTACAAAAAACACAACTCAGCACTGTAGTAATAAAGTTTTGAAGTCTGAAGGCCTTAATTTACAGCCTGTAGTGAAGAAAATAGAACCTTCACCTTGCCTTAAAGAAAGCGATTTCTCAGTGACTGACTCACAGCTACACAGTTTTCTACAAGATTACCAGACTCAAAATCTAGTGAAAGCGGAGAGTGTGTCTAAAGACCTGAATAAAACAACCTTCCATTTTGGTAGGGAGCACATTGTACAAGTAGAATGCCAGCCTGTCCCTGAAACAAGCCTAAATATGAGTGGTAACTTGCTATTTGATGATAGCTTCAGTAATGTCAGTGACCTTTCAGCTGTTCACATAATGGAAGTTGATGGAAAGGACCCTGTGGCTTTGCTTCCTCCAGATGGTGTTTTGCAGAATCCAGGGCCTGTTGAGAATAAATTTGATGACAGTGACAATCAGAAAGAACATGAGAATCCTGCACAGTGTAACAATGTGTCTCTAGCATCCTCAGACATAATAGCAGAAGTTTTAGACCATGGAAACTCACCATCTTTTCTGAAAGACATTCCTTCTACCTTTCAAGGTCAGTCAGGATTAAGAAACTCAGTCATTCATAACAATGACTCCAGATCAAAGGATTTAGTAGGAGATCAAGGTGAAAAGCTCCAGACAAGCCACCAAGCTTCAGAGAAGAACCCACATCCAGTGGTGTGGACTGGATGCTCGTTTGAGCTAAGCCCAGGATTGCAGGATGTGTTGGACAAATGGCCCAGCCTCTCAGGCACTGAACCAGTTTCAGCAAGTTCTAGTTTGAAAGGAGAGTTAGTTGCTCCTATTGCTAGTCAAGAGCCAGATCCAGTGTTTGAATCTGACTATTGTGAGCCAGAGCCTTTGCCCACTTGCCAGGGTTTAAAAAGCTCTTTCAGGGTTAAAGAAAACAAAACTGAAAACTCATATGTTCGGAAAACAGATGGCATAACACTTCAGCTTAAGAGAAGCAACAGATCATCCTGTCCTGCACCAGATAGTAATAATGGGTTTATTCCTCCAACACCTCCCAAAGAGCTTTTTCCAAAAAGTTCTGCTTCTCTCCCTGTGAAATCTTCAAGAAAGAGGCAAGTCACTTGCAAGAATAAAGGGCAGACAATTCAGCTACAGTGGAATAGTGAGGGCAATACAGAACAGCAGGTAAAAACATTCCAGGTCAATCCCAAGTGTCTAAACCCAACTGAGACAGATGAGATAGAACATGATTCCACTATAGACCAAGGCTTTTCACTGCAGTTATCTCAGGATGTTTTTCCATTTGTTCCCCTAAGTGCTGAAAGTTTCACTATTATTGATGTAGCAAGCAACAAAGCACTTTTCCAGACTTTTGTTGCAGAATGGAAGGAGCAAAGCAGATTCTCCATCTCAGTGGCATGTGAAAGAACAAAGTGCCTTATGTCTCCCAAATCAACGATTGGTGGCAAATTCAAAAAAGGTCAGTTTCCTGTCCCAGTGCATTATGTTGTGAACATAATACATGTGATACTTAAATACCATGTGGTATCTTCAGCTTAAAGCAGGCCTGGAGAAGGAAAGGATCTGCAAATAAAAGTAGGAAAGTCACTGATATAACAAGATCATGGAATGTTTGGGGTTGGAAGGATCCTCTGGAGATTATCTAGTCCAACCCCCCTGCTAAAGCTGGTTCATGTAGAGCAGGGTGCGCTGGATCACGTGCAGGCAGCTTTTGAATATTTCTAGGGAAGGAGATTTTGCAACCTCTCTGGGCAATGTGCTCCAGTGTTCTGTCACCCTCAAAGTAAATCAGATTTTCCTCCTGTTCAGATTAAACCACCCATAAAGCATTCCTTCAATTCTGGCCTTTTCTAGCAACCTCTTCAAGAGCTGAGATAGAAGTGTATTCCTTCCTTCCACTCTAAAAAGCATTTCACATTTGCCTGTCAAAAATCTATTTTGATAGTTAAGAAATGTTGTTGTTGTTGTTGTTATGGCAATGTGACAGTAAAGAATCTAACTGCTTAATCTTGTCATTTTAAAGGAAGAATATGTTTATAAAGCAGTAGCAAACTGCAGCATATGAATACTTCTGTGGGGGAAAGAAAAGAAGCAATATTGCAACAGCCAGAGTCTGATCTGAATTTCACACATGCTTATATTGAACCATGTTTATATTTTGAAAATATTTGAAAATATGTAACCTTGGTTCAGAGGCAGCCACAGAAGAATATTCAGATGCTCTCACATACCATAATAACACATAACTCTTTACATAATGAAGAGCTGCTAACTCTTCATTACTATCACCAGACCTATCAAGGAAATGCTTGACACCAACACTCCATCCTCTGCTAACACTCAGCTCCTCTGCTTTACTGAAACTCAATAATATTAAATTTTAGGCTCAACTCTATGTACTTGCATATTCAGGATCCCAACTCTTCTGTATTTATGGACGCCATTTTATAATAGTAACTTGAAATTATTTCCTTAGTGAGTTCTCCTCAATGCATGCAAGTTAAAGATGACGGATTTCCTGTCCAAGGATGCGAAGACATCTTGGTAGTTGGACTGGCGGTGTGTTGGGGTGGAAAAGATGCCTACTATATCTCTTTGCAGCAGATCCAAGACCAGACTGGTAAGTGAGCAGACAGGCTCTGCTGGGTTGTTTGAGACTGCACCTCAAAGAAGTTCCTTCAGCAGATAAGGTTCTTGGAAGTGCTGTGATTGTCCTGACCCCAGCTGTGTGGAGGAGTCATTTAGCAGTCTTAAGTGTTAAACACCCTTGAACAGACTGCTGTGGATAAATCTGCAGTACTTTGTAATAAGGGCAGGTAATTAGCTCAGACACTGGACTGTGAGCATGCATATGGCTAAAACATTTGCTCACTCCCAGGTTCTCTTTATCTAACTTGCTTTACCCTTTCAATCTCTTCCAATTTTTACTCTCCAGAACAAATCTAGCACTCAAATGCTGAACCATAGCCCAGTCTGTGCTAAGTGACCTTGTGACTAGGGTTTGATTCCTGGCTATCCTTTGTTTGTTAGTACAGACACAGCATTACTTTTGGGAGCCTTGTCTCATTTGAACAAATACGTAATAGTGCTATAGATGTATTGTTAGTTCATAATTCAGCTATAGCTTTTCTGCTTTAGGTGATTTTTTCACTTTTATCATGTAATGGGTTAAAAGGTAGTTTTTGCTTGTATTTCCTGCTGTAGAAATCAGTCTGAGTTTGGCACCACCACCTTTGGACCAAAGTCTATCTTTGACAGAGAGACTGAACCATCTGCAGCTGTGCCTGCAGAAGAAGACAAAGAAGGAGCACTCACTTATCATGTATGACTTCATTCAGCACTACAAAACTCTGCTGATGGCGTGTGGCATCTCCTTGGAAGGAAGTTTTGAGGACCCAAAGGTTTGCAGGATTAAGAAATTTCACTTGTGTGAAACTGCTATTTTAAACACAATAGTGGAAAGACAGGAGTACCTTCTGGTACTTCTGTTATTTAGGTATGAATCTGTCAGGAGGTTTAGTGAAATTTTCTTTCAGTGGGCAATCTAGAACAGTATTTCGAGGACATTTGCTTTGCCATGGAGGTTCATGCTACCTGCAAGAGAAACAGACGAAGAGTTTCAGAGGTTAGCAACTTATTATTTGATTCCTTACTTGGCAGGGGAAACGAAGATAAATCTCTCCCCAGTCCCAGTGAACAGGACTTAACTTCTGTTTTGTTGCAATAAGAAGCCTGAGGCTGAAATGTCACAAGTGCTTCTGGTCAAGTTATTTCTTCTGAGAGCAGAAGACTTTGTAAGCAAAAGATTTACCCACTATGCATACAGACCACTTTGCTACCCCTTTCTTCTCAAAACAAAACAAAGTTTACATGGAATTTCAGAAGGTTTGGGTACTGGTTGTAACTCACATGAAACACTAGCTTGAGATTAAAAGCACCTTGTTGTCCATGTTATGAAAAGCTCTGGGTGCACAGAAAATCCTGCTGATTTTTAAAGCTTGCTTTGCATATGGGCTGATATGGCAATATTCAGCTCTGCAGGAAAGGAGCTTAGGCCTTCAACACAAGGACAAACATAGATTTTTTTTTCATACCAAGACATAGATTTAGGATGAAATTGAAGAGTAGTAAAAACATCTTTCCCTTCACTGTTCATTTTAGTGCTACAATGAATATATACATACACCCTCCCCAACCCCATATATATATATGTGGGTTTTTACTTCTTGCATGGCAGAGGCAATGTAGAAATCTGTGGTTCATCCTGTGTTTTGGCACAGGAAATTGAAATACACATGTTTTGCTTTGAAGGCAAGGGTTTAAGCTCTACCAGGAGTAAAATATTCCATGCAGAGTTCTTGGCAGTAGTCCTGTTCTGCAAAAGATAGGAGAGCTCAGCTTGGCTAACATTCTAGATCAATAGCAAGTTCTGATCTCTACAAAGTCATTTTTCAGATTAAACATGTTTTGATCGTGATTTTTGTATTTATTCCCTTTGAATTAAGTTTTAATAAGTGAAAAGACACTTCAAGATGGGTTTATTTGACAGAGGATAAAGTTTTCAAAAGTACAGAAATAACCTTTTAGAAAGAAATAACTTTTCATTCTCACTTAAGAATTAAGCTCTTCAGTGACTTAGGCCCTCTTGAAGATTTTTATTGAAATGATGTAACAAATTATTGCAGTTTGCCTGCCAAATGAAGAAAAATAACTTACAACCTCTACAACCTTGAATTAACCCTGGTTAAATGTTTGCATCGTATTACGACTAAAAGGTTAAAAAAAAAAAAGGTTTAATGGAGGTCTCCCTTTTTAAGGTTGCATGTTGGCTGCTAGATTCTGGCTCCAAGGAACATACCCTTCACAGCATGGTGACCAACTTTCTGCCCAGTGAGCTGGCCCTCCTGGAAGGAGTGGGCACTGGCCAAGGGGTGCAGAGCCTGGGGCTGAGCGCCAGCAGAGACCAGTCTGGGCGGTACAGAGCAGCCATAGAGTCTGTGCTTGTCTTCAATGTCATGGACCAACTCCACAAGGAATTAAAGAGGGAAAATCTGACAGGTAAAGAGACCTCCTCTGCCTGGGGGCAGAGATGGAGGGTAAATACAGCTGTGCTACCACAGCCTGAATGATCGGTGTAGAAGAGGGGCAGTTTGAACCTTCTAATCTAAATATATTAATTTAAAAGTGTTCATTTGTTAAAAGAAAAGAGGGACATTCCCTTGGAAGCATATATATTCTGAAAAAAAATTATAATTCTTATATCCCAAATCTCTACCAGTTCCAGTGGTTAAGGCTGTAGCAAAGTCTGTTCTAAGTCTCTAATTCAAGCAGATTTGTACCTCTCAGGTGAGTACCCTGGACATTCTGAGGGACTTGTGGGTCTGATTTGTCATGAGCATTTTCCAAAGTTTTGGGATTTTCTTGTCTGAAGTAATTCCTAAAATCCTCAAATGTTTTCTGAAGGAGATTTCTTGCTCTTTGGCCTGCCCATATAGCATGATTTGTCATGTATGCATTGTGTCCATGAAACTCTCGTGATTCCATAGTGAATGATCCACTAATGTTTCCACTAATAATTGCTGGCTGCTTGTGCTGCTTTGAAACAAGCCATCAAAAAAATCCACAAAAATATACCTATTGGTGGTCATTATGATGGTTTCCCCTAAATTATATCCAGAGCCAAAGATTATGGTCCAATCTCACTGAAGTATTTTTTTGCAAGTTTACTGCATTGTTTATGATTGTTACAGTTGAACCTTAGAACATTTTAAAAATATGTGGGTGGTGGAATTAAAGTGTATCAAGATAGAAAGCCTTACATTAAGCACGTTTGCAGTTTATAAAATGTTGATATACGCAGAGATGCATTTTTTTAGAAAAAAAGAAAAGACAGAAGCTGCTTTCTTGAATATTTTTATGACAGGAAGTTCTGGAACACTTCTTATTATGAAATATTTCTTATTCCAGGCACAAAAGTATTTAAATGAAATCTACAGTAAAAGATTTCAGTGTGTCAGAACATTTCAGTATTTTCAAAACTCAGGATTGTCCTTTTTTTTTTTTTAATGAATGTGTTTATCTGTAGTTGATGTGTTTCATAAAAGATTTTCTTGGGTTTGTACTTGCTACAGATGTATTTTCTAATGTGGAGATGCCCACCCATTATTGCTTGGCTCTGCTGGAGCTGAATGGCATTGGTTTCAGCACAGCAGCCTACGAAACCCAGAAACAGGTCATGCAGGCTAAACTGAGCCAGATTGAGACCAAGGCATATCAGCTGGCAGGGCACAGCTTCTCCTTGACCAGCCCTGATGACATTGCAGAGGTAGGTGAGGGTTGGGGTGGGGGAGAGCTTCCCCAGAAAGTTACCATCAAGAGGCTTTGGCTAAAATAAGAAAAATAATTCTTCATTAAGAAATTAAAGATGACATGAAGAAAAGAGAAAATGCAAACCCAACTCTGCAGAGTTCATTTATCCTTACACTCATTATGAGCTTGCTGCCTGCAAGAGGCTGTGTCTCTCCTGCTTGTTACTGATCAGTCTGGTTTCTGCCAACTTTAGCAGAGATAAAGAAAGTAAAAGAGGAAATATGTATGTTGGAAATAAAAGCCAAGTGAAAATAAGCATGTGGCTTGTATAGGGCCTTGGCTTCTCAGAGTGCATGAGATGATCTGCCAATTAAATGTCATTTGGAGTGTTTTGGGTGGGTGGTACAGGAGTGTAGAAGCTTTTTTGCAATGCCAGTGTCCTGCACATGGGATGTGGTGTCATATAGTCTTGAGTCTAAGAAGAGTTGTGCTGAAGAAGTTGCATTGTCACTCTTGCCCCTGTACAGCCATGATCGAGGAGGAAAAACTGCTTTAAAAGTTTTGAATCAACTACTGTCTGCTTTCAAGAACCTTTTAAGAACTGATATTTTTTTTAAGTCTAAAAACAGATTTCTATGTAAAACAGCAAATCTTTAATTCCTGAAAAAATTCACTTATATTTTTTAATGTACATTGCATGGAACAATTGAAATGGATTAAAATTGCTGTGCATGGTTTTATCCCCCTCTTTTTTGTTTTCTCCATATACTATTTTCTCACTGAGGGGCTGTACTTTGTATGGATGTAGTCAAAATCTGCAAACAGCTATCAGTAAAAGAAATTCCACAGAAATATTCCTTCTTTGTTATAAATGTAGAAGTCTTGCTCAGTAACAGTAGTCTAAGTTAGAACTCCTGAAACAATGCTTGACTTCACTTTCACTCTGCTTCATGGAGAAGGGGAAGTAAAGGTTTGTCTGAAATGCTGTTTTCTGAACCACGGAAGCTCGTATCTCATGTGTGAAATTTTTTATGAGTCATGTAAACTATCTTGTATAAGTTAATGGAACTTTACCCTTCTAGTTTTGTGTCAGTAAAACTACTGTGCTTACATAAATGGGCGGGAGAAAAGATTTCTATTCCCTTCTGCCAGCTGTGAAATCAAAGACAATAGCTGCTAAGTAGCATATAATTCTACACAGAAAAATAAAGTGAAAAATTAAGACCTGTATTCTGTCTGTCACCAAGTGGGCATATACTTAATTTTCTGGTTTCTGGCACTTTGTTAAAAAAACTAATATTCTAGCTATTCCCTGAAAGGTATTTGTGACCACCTCTTTCTGTGCCATTCATACTGTTCTGAAGCCTGCTCCCTGCTAACACTTCTTTTTTTTCACCAATGTTCTTCCCACTTTCAGTCATCTGAACATTGCATTTTATTACAGTTGACTGTCAGTAATAACCTCACTTATTGGATGAAGTTAATTACCTTTTCTAAAAACATACCTCTGAACTTAAACTTAGAGTGTTCAGAAAATGAGATTTTAAATTGCATTTCGTAGTTAATTAAAATGAGGAGGAATGACTTTGTTAGGTGGGATCTTTAATCAGCTTTTTAATTACCTGAAGCATTTGTACTATCCTTTGGCTGGAACAAGCTGTTTAAGTGCTCAGTTGCTTTTGTTTCCCCTTGGGTGTAGCGTGCAGAAACTGATTTGAAATGCTGGCCTCTTTCAGGTCTTGTTCTTAGAGCTGAAGTTGCCACAAAATGGAGATGTGAAAGTCCAAGGGAACAAGAAAACCCTAGGTTACACCAGAAGAGCAACTGCTAAAGGAAACAGGGTCAGGCTAAGCAAGCAGTTCAGTACAACCAAGGTACGGTAAAATATATTTCTAGTCTGAAAGTAAATTTTAATTGCCTTTTGCTCCTCCAATTACCACTGGAAATTCAAAGTGGGTTCTACCTTCCCTGTTAGCAGAGTTAGTAACTCCTACTCTCCTAAAGCTTGAGTGCAGTGAGGACATGCCTATAAATAGCAGCCTTCAATAAGAGTAAATCAGGCAGAATTTGATTTCCCAAATCACATGTAAGACCAAAATAGCACAATAATTTTGTAAAGCCAATAGCAGAATTTTTCCACATCAGCTTGAAAGATACTTAAATACCATGTCAACTAAATACAATATTTTCTCTTCCTGCTACTATCAAATCTGCTTCAGAGAATTTGTCTTCAGAATGGCTAACCTGATGGCTTATCAAATTTAGTATCTAAGAAGCTTGAATAATGTGAAGGATATTGACATGCTTGCCAATTGATAAATATTTTGGACCTGCATTAATAGCAACTGCTGCAGGCTAATGGATGCTCTTGCCAGACAAGTGAAATTAGCAGATATATGTTCCTGTTTTCAGGACTCATTAATCTGTGTTGTTTTCTTAGTTTCCCCTTGTTCATTGTAGTCTGTACTTAGAAGACAAGTATTGATTTCTGGAACTCAAGTGGCAGTGAAGACATTGGTGCAGTGGTGGTGGCAGAGCAGGGAGCAAGAAGCAAAGGGAGGATTTCCTCCTTTTGTGATGTGGAGGGATGAGGCTGCAGCTGCCTGCGGCACACAGAAACAAAATGTTATTTTGAGAAATGTTTGCATGCCACTGTCTTTTGAAATTCTTGCTAGTTCCTTCACATTTCTGATTAAACTGAAAGGATTTGATTGCTAGTGATCAGCTTTGTCTTTCAAGGAGCGTGGTCAAGGGCTTCATTTGGTGTTCCTAGTGTACAGATAGGAGAGAGCAGGGAGAAAAATATGCAAGAAGATGGAGGAGAAGTGTTAACGCTGGACAAGAGGAGACAACGTAGGGGACCTATGGCAAGTGATGCTTTATTTCATCATTTCAGGTGATTTACTGGTTGCTGCAGATTAAGAGTGATGATGAGGGTGCAAAAGTCCAAAGAGAAGTGATTGTCTTCTTGTGGGTAATAAAACTGCAGCTATGTCAGGTGGTGCTTTGATTACCCAGGTGTAGGTGGTAAAAGTGGAGAGTATAAATAAAATCTATTTAATTTTAAGGCAGTGACACTAGAAGCTCACTGTGGGTGAAGGAGTCACTTTTTCAGCAGAACTGCAAAAACTTTATTTATAAAGTTTTAAAGGCCGTTGGTTAGTTGTGCCCTTTTCTTCCCACAAGGATGTTTTGGAGAAATTAAAGACACTTCACCCATTGCCAGGGCTGATATTGGAATGGAGGAGGATCAACAATGCCATTACTAAAGTGGTGTTTCCACTACAGAGGGAGAAGCGACTGAATTCTGTGCTGGGAATGGAAAGGATATATCCAATTTCACAGACTCACACAGCTACAGGTGAACAAATGTGTGCAAATGCCTGAATTCTTACAGGCTTTTTGTCTTTTTGTATGTGTGTACAGCTTTTCTAAGAGGAAAAGATAGGAAATCAAGGCTGTGCTCTGCTTTAACCAAACAAAGGTATTGGTATATCTATACATCTGCCCCAAAAAAACAGATGTGTTTAAAATAGCTTTTGTGTTCACTGAGCAGTATTATTCATTTCTTGCACATATTACCATGTAAATCTGTGACTCCAGGATAGGTTCCGGATTTGGGGATTTCTTATTAGTGATACAGAAATGGGGAACCATCACAAGCCCATTAAACACAAATTACTTTTCCTTTTTCAAAATTTGTTCAGTGGTTGTGTCCTCTCACCCTCCTGCCCATTATATATTGGAGATGCAGTGTATTTTGAAGTGCAGCTGTATTGAGTAAGAGAGATTTCTTTTGGACCCTTCCTTAGTTCTGCCCTGTCTTTCTTTCAGGTCGAGTAACCTTCACAGAGCCAAATATCCAGAATGTGCCAAGAGATTTTGAGATTGAGATGCCAACTGTGGTGGAAGAAAGCCCACCCTCCCAAGCCCATGGAAAGGCTAATTCTCTTGCTGCTTTGGGGGGCAGGTAGGAGGATCTTGACCAAGCCTCTGTCTAATATTAATGTGGTCAAGTTGTCAAATTTCTCTTTTCACACTTCACCTGTGGCTGCTGTCATGTTACTGTGACTTGTTATTCAGTGTTTCTCATACAGGGGAATAAATATCTAAAAATCAGTGATACATAAAAGACATAATAATACTAACAGCAAGTGGTGTCATGAAGCTATTTGCTTTCTTTTTGACGTTCTTTATGAAACCCTTCAGTGAGATCAGCAGTACATTCCCAGCTGTTGGATGGGAAGCCTGAGTGAGAAAATAACTAAATTGAAGTTAGGATCTCGTTTGACTTGCTAAGAACTACTCTGAAAGGGGATAGAATATTGTGGAAGAAGCAGAAGAAAATTAATTTGTTTTATACTGTGCATCTCCCTTTGTAAGGGAACAGGGATGAACATATTTTTCATTCTTTGTTAATAATTTCCTTTGTGTTAGTGACCTGCAGAAACTACCAGGGAGCAGAGGAAGATTTCTAAATTTGGTTTCTCTTAACCAAACATCCTGTTTTCTGTGATTCTACAATTCTACTTTGACAGCATTACATGCCAATGCCTAAACAGTTGTGTGGAAGTCTAGTGAAACACCAAGGTCAATCTTTTAGCATCTACCTCGTGAGCTTTGAGGCTTCCTACTCGGTGGTGCTTTTCTGCCCTTTCAGTTTCTTTTTCCATTCAGCTTCTTGTCCCAATTGTGTCACCTGAGTGACTTTTCTAAGGTTTTTTTCCCCCACAGAAAGATGTGAAAAATTTGAGGGTTTTGGTTTTTCTACCATGTGTTTAACACCTTTGTGGCTTGGAAAAGTAGTCGGAACTCAGGACTAGAAGGATCTTGTCTGTCTCTCCTCAGAAGAATTAGGCATAGCCATGGAGGCAGGAATGTCATTCTGAGATAAAGTGCTCAGGCTTGCAGCTGCTTTTCAGGATGGCTGGAGAGTATGCTGGTTTCTTGAGAGTCTTCCCTGTGGAGAAGAGCCCATCAAAGGACTGGAGTGCCTGCCAGAGTCTGAGCAGTCTGTTTCTCAGGCTGACTTTTCCTTAGTTAAGCAGCCACTGTGTTAGGAAGATGGGCAATCCTAAAGGCACAGAAATAACTGCTGGCACAAAGAAAATTGCCATCCAGCCAAGTCTGATTTGCCTCCCAGACTTTGGTCCAAGCTGTCTATTATCTTACTAACTACTATTGCTACTCTTTCCTCCTCTTGTAAGAAGCCTCTGACCAAAGGAGTGTAGCTAAATTAGGTCATGGTATAAAGCCCTTATACATTTAACTCAGCTGAGAACCTGTGCTGAACAGTGTGATTTTCTGCAGTAGGCAGACATGCAATTGTCTCTCGCCTTTATTTCTTTTGAAAATTTATTTCTGTGATTTTTGTGCTTTCATCTCATCGATCTCTACCATTCCTGAAAAGCCAATATTTAAGAAGAAAAAGAAGTGCACAAGGGAGAGCATGACGTTTTTTGCTTGCTGAAACTAGTCTTGATCTCAGAGATACCTTTTCATTTTGATAAAGAATTTGCTCAGATCCCTAATCCAGACATCAAGGACTTAAAAAGGCTTTTTGCCTTCCAGTGAAGAGCCCATTGGGCTGTCTGGTAGAGTGGTGCTGATGGGAGGATGTGATGTGAATGGTGTCAGAGCTGTGCACTGTTCACTGGATGTGCTTATGGATACAGTTCCATCTGCAGCTACAAATGCCTTGGAGAAATAGGAGACCTAAGTAAGCCCTGAAAGGATGCAGACCATATGGGTGACACTGTAAACTTTTGGCCTCTCAGAAAAGAAAATCGAGCAGCCTTGGAGCAGTTTTATCTTCAGTCTTTAGGAGGAAACGTGCAGTGTGTTACTTGTGTTTGTGTGCAGTAATGAGGGTGATGTTGAGGGGGGCAGTTTTTCTGCCTCTGGACTGGTGTATGCATTCTGCAGAGGAGAATGATGTTGAGAGACTTGGCACTCAAGGTGGAGTGTTGAATTTTTAGGATTCGTGTGACTCTGTTGCATTTCTGGAATATGCTCATCACAGATGTTTTAGAGCAGAATTATCCAATTTCTGAACTGAATCTGGAATGTACTAGGGAGATTTATCCTTAAATCTTTTTGGAATCAATAAATCCGTTTCAGGTGTTTGAAGTCTCTGTGCAGTTCCTACATGGTCAAATTTGGGTATGGATTGTCCAGAAAAATGGAAGAAAAGCCATTGTCTCATTTGTTTTCACTGATTCATTGTGGTAAAAATGATTACACATCTCTTAGTATTTTAGAAATTGGTGAAGGGCAGTCATTTTTTTTCTCCACAGATGCAGAAAACGTTCCAGTATTTTGCCTAATGGGCTAAAGGTTCAAGCTGCACACAGACCTGAAGAAAGAGGAACACCCTTTTCTGTTAGCATGAGGCATGCTTTTGTTCCTTTCCCAGGTAATGCCCAGGTCCTGCTCTGGGCAGGAATTGTTAAGTATATGGTTAGCAGAAAATCCTAGATATAATGAAGGTATAAGAATTGATAACAGTATATATGTGTCTGAGCAGCCTAGCTGGAAAACTAGTGCCGTTTTCCAGGAGCACGCCTTCACAATTATTCACACGACTTTATTACACACTGTATTACACACTTTATTATTTACACTTGTAAAAGAGAGAGTTTCAGTTAGGCAAAGTATTCAAATGATATCATTCACACATTCATACTTCCATTTCCTCTTTAAGAATACTTGTTTTTTAAAGAGGTAGCTAAGGCTTCTCTTAATACACAAATTGCACTCTACCTAATGTTCTTTCTATCCAAATGTCAGTTCTCCCATTGCCTCCTCTGTCAGACACCTGCTCAGACATGTGGACAGATACTTGTTTGTATGGTTTTGATGGATTCTAAATGTGCCTAGATGTGAAGCAGATAGGCCTGAGCATTGGGGAAACAGGCAAGAATTTGTCTTGATAGAAATTGCTGTGAAAAACTCTCAGAGCAGAAGATAAAGGACAGGTTCAGTCCTTCTTGCTGGCAAGTTGGATGGCATATTGGAGTAATTTATGAAATAATACTTTCTGGTAACTTCTTGATTCAGGTGGCTTAATCTTGGCTGCTGATTACTCTCAGCTGGAACTGAGGATCCTTGCTCATTTGTCTAGTGACTGTCGCCTCATTCAAGCCTTGAACGGTGGTACCGATGTCTTTAAGAGCATTGCAGCAGAATGGAAAATGATTGATCCCGAAACTGTTGGAGACAGGAGCAGGCAACAAGCTAAGCAGGTAATTTTAGGAAAAAAATTCAATAGCAGCTTTCTGGGCAGGAAGGTTCAGCGTTCAGCACATTGTAGTATGTTTTTCTGTTTGAGTTCAGCCATGGTTGTTCAGTAGTTGTTTTGTCCATCCTCCCACTCTCAGTACATTGCAACTGGAGCTGTCGGGGTTTTGGGGCGCGAGGGTGGAGAAAAGCAGCACGAATGGCTTGGACTCAGAAGGTGTCTGTCTTCTTGAATACTTGCCCTTGTTCCCATACAGCTGTCTTCAGTGCATCACATTTTGTTTTGGCTCTGCTTTCTCTGCATGGCTGACCAAATGGTTGTGATTCTTCACCCTTTCCTCTGGCAGATTTGCTATGGAATAATCTATGGGATAGGAGCAAAATCTTTAGGCGAGCAGATGGGGATTGATGAAAATGAAGCTGCCAGTTATATTGAATCCTTCAAATCAAGATACACAGGTATGGATATGGCTGTTTGGGAGCTGAGGGGTGGTGGTGATTGTTTTTAATCCCTTCTCTGCATGTCTCTTCAAATCCTAAATTTGTCTCAACCCACTACTCATATCTCTTGAAAATGCTTTTCATTTTGAAAACGTCCAGTGCATGAATGCAGCAGTTTGATACTCTAATGCTTTACTCTACTCTCTGGTTTTATTCACCTTTAAGACTTTGTTCTTTACTTATCACAATATATATATTTTTTTGTTACTTTAATTAATAAGCCCTGAGGAGTCATTTTAAAACTCTTTAAGTTTCTGAATGAGAAACATGCTTTTCCTTATTAAAACACAGCTTCAAATGATACGACAACTGTGTTGTCATATCATGTGCTGTGACATGTGACAACTTCAGACAATGATTCTTATAATTTTTAAATATAACCATTCCTTTCTTCTGCTTTTGTCTTCTGTTTTCATGGAGTTTTAAACTGTTTCACATATTATCCTTTAATTTTTATCCAGCTGCTCAGAGTAGCTCTCCCATGTTTTGTAAAAAGACATGGTTGTGTTTTTAAGAAGCATGTTAATTTTTAGGAAAGCTGTAGAGAGAATAGAGCTGCAATCAAAAAAAGAATGGAGGCCAAATGGGACAAGAAGCAGCTAGTACTAATCATAGGACTTGAAAATGAGCTGGAAAATTATGAAGATTTAGGGTTTGTTTCTTTAGGAGACAGATGCAGAGAAATGGTTTTCTGTTAAGATTCTATTTAGTCTCTGTTAATTTCTGAGTGGTCTCTCCTTCATGAGCATTAGGAACGATTTTCTCCCTCCTCTCTCTGGGTACATGTGTGTGCTACAAACTGCAGTGTACCTTATATTGTAACTTCACTTCTTGTGGATTTTCACTTGCCATGTGTTGCCAGGCTGACTGCTGAATGAAACACCTAATGAATTGACTTATGCTGTCAGTCTTGATTTTGAATAGCTCCTTTTACATTTTGTGTTTTGTAAACATGGAAAGAAACTGAAGTTAACTTTTCCCACTTAAGTGCAGTTGTTACCTGAACTTGCAGTGCAAGTTCACTCTTCCCTGCCTCACCTTTCTTTGACCTATGTTTCTTTTTAACACTCTTGTTGGATTTGCTCCTTCCCTTGCAAAGTGCAGGTGGGTGATTTTCTTTCATCCTAGAATCTGAAGGGACACAGCCTGAAGTCAGGCAGCCTGAGGCATCAAGGGCTGGCTTCTGCTTTCAATTTACTCCCTCCCTACTCCTTGTCTTTCCAGTGCTGGTCCAGATTCTGACCTCTCCATTATCAATAATGCATGTATGACCCTCTGTGCCTGGGCACTGTGCAGGATGGACTTCCCACCTCCTTGTGCACAGCCAGATATCCTGACACTGTGCACTCTCTTCCACCTCAAAAGTCTTAATAGGTTTTGCAGCAGAGCTGAATGAGTGATTGTGTGCCTTTGTCCACTGATGAGGTCTGGGAAATTTAAAGGATTTCCTCTGTGCTGCTTGGCTGCCCCAGACTGCTTTCAGTGACCCTACTGAGAAGTCAGTACAGAACATCAGCTGTATTACAGAAAACTTTCTCTCTCCTTTCACAGGGGTTCAGAAATTCTTGAGGGACACAGTGCAGAGCTGCAGAAGGGATGGGTTTGTGCAGACCATCCTGGGGAGACGGCGATACCTGCCAGCTATCAAAGATCCAAATCCCTACAGTAAGGCTCATGTATGTTGAGTGCTGTGCCTTTTTAAATTTTTTTTTTGTTTTATTTTTAAAATACCAGATTTCTTTGCGTAGCCAGGTCTGCAGTTTTATAAGGTTTGTGAGCCGTCTTAGTCCTGACCTTCCACTTCTTGGTTAGTTCATTGTTCCCTCAGTCATTCTCTGAGTAACAGAGCTTTTGTCATGGCCTGTTTGACGTAAGTCTTCTGTGACTGGGTGTGCAGCTGTCATCACTGTGCTAACCTCACTTCAGAACTCCCACGTTGGAGCTGGAGTGAGTAATTTATTGAAATCAATGGACATGATTTTAAAAAGCCTCCACATAGGAGTACACTTTAACTCTTTAGGATGAGTTGCTCCCACTCAGCAGTCTTTGTATGCTACATGCTGTCAGCACTTGAACAAGAAAAGGTATTTAAGACCTGTATTTTTGGGTATTTGTTCCTTTTCTTATTTTCCCTGAAAGGAAAATAGCATTAACTTCTTAGATAAATATTTACTTAGCATACACCTTTGAATTAGCATAATTTTTTTTTTCAAAGTCATTTTGGACACTTCTGCCATGGACTGTACTTCAGTAAGAGTGGATTGACTCCCTAGAGATGTTTCTGTGGGGAGGAAGCATTATACTTCTCAGTAGGAAGCTGGATGAGATTGTGTGGAATTAAAGACTAGAGTAGACGAGGGAGGAAGTGGGAGAATTTATGTTCCAAATAGTTGACAGGGAAATGAGGAGGCTTTCAAAAAACTTTTGAAAATAATGGACAATTTGATCTGAAAAATACTTCAGCAGGAAGCTTTGGAGATGATTTAGTCTTTAACATCATATTAAAGACTAGTTAATGAATTATCTTCACTTTCATTTCAGCATCCTTGTAATTCTTTGTACCTGTTTCAGCTCTAAACAAAGAAGAAGCTTTGAATACAGTTTTCTTGTCTGAGAAGGGGATTAGTAGAGAAGTTGCTTGTGTTGAAAAAAATGGTGGTCTGGTGTGTTTTTGCACAGCTGTAATGCTCTGGCAGTCAGGATTTAGTGTGGCTGACCAGATTGTTAGTCCATGAAGTCCAGTTTCTTGCCTTCAGTTGTCCATCCCTTATGGCTTTGAAGATAGATGGTGCTTAGGTTAACTGAGACTTTTCCACTCCCCTTGAAACTCTTACCGTGGGTATATCCTTCTCCTTCTTGTGGATTGTGACTCTTGCAGGTTATTACCCTTGATATTCATTAATTTTAAATTTATGGAATTTTCTCAGGTGCCTGTAGAAATTTTGTGTCTGCAGCTAGTCTGTAATGTGTCTTTCTTTCAGGCAGATAGAACAAACTCTTTATTTGGAGGTTTTACTCCATGCATAACTTTTAATTAAGTACATGTGACATGCTGGATTTGATTTTTGGGGGGGTGAGTTTTGAGAACAACTCTTTCTGTTCAGGCAGAGCGCCAGGCTGTGAATACAACTGTTCAGGGATCTGCTGCAGATATTGTCAAAACAGCCACTGTGAATATTCAGAGACGCCTGGAAGCTTTCTCCTCTGTGATCAAGTCCCATGGACATCTGCAGAGCTCCTTCCCAAGAGATAAGACTGGTATGGTTGCCTCTTCTTTGCACACTAGAGCAAGATTTTCAGTGTTACTAATGTTAATAAAAAAAAAAAAAAAAAAGAAAGTTAGTGCCTTTGGACCTAGAGGTGGGAGAAGTTTTATTTTCTGACAGTGGTAAGTCTGTCTTAAAGGTGCAAAAAAAGTCATCAGGAAAGAGGAAGAATGTCTGCTCAATAAACTAAAGCAAGCATGACCAGAACAGAGACTCCAGTTACCTCAGAGCAGGTCTTGCAAGGGTTGGCTGTGAGAGTTCATGTCTGATGTAGTCTGTGATGCCACCGTAGAATTGTTCAGAAGTGGGAAGGAGGAACTGAGCAGAGACTCTGGCTTCAGAGGCAGTGAAAAAAATTGAATGGGATGACTTCTGGTTCTAAAAGTACATTTTTTGGTCAGAATTAAGTCTGGAATTTGTTGGCTGGAGTTTAATGTACACAGACTTCACAAGAGTATCATATGAAGCACTTATCAGCAGAAGTTTTGCCTGTCTGTAGATAGCAAAGCTCTGCTGGGGTGCTCATTCCCAGAGAAATGCCACAAAGACTTTTTTTAGGTTAATGTAGATGGTGTATTGTTCATCAGGTGTGTTTTAGAAAGACTAGTTAAGAAATGGAGGGCTATATTTCTTTGATAGTTCTTGTGCTTCATTTGAAACATGAAGCTGTCTTAATATGAAGAGTATGATTTGGAAATGAAATAATTAATTGCCAAACCTCTAAAAACGTGTCAGGGAGTTTATTTTGGAGAGACCAGATTCAGAGGTCAGCTATGAGTAGAAGGCACTTGCTTGGCAAGCTTCTCACCCCTCCTGGGGGCAGAAACTGCTGACCTTTGGCCAGTGTAATTGTAGGGGAGTGTGTAGATGCATTTGTGACAGTTTTCCCCTGCTCTGATACTGAGTGTTTCAAGAACTGGAAGGAATTCTTTTTCAGCAAGTTAGAAATGCCTGTGCCATCAGAGGAGCATCCTGCATCACGTGGCTGCTTCAACATTGCTGCCTCAGTGTGAGGAACTGATGATGGCTTGAAACCCTTTCTGTGAACTGAAGTCCTCCTGTCAGCTAACCTGAGAAATAAATAACTTTTGAGTCTCTGTGTGTGAGGTTGTGTTTGTTTATTTTAAAACACTGACAGCTTTTACCATGGAAGGGTTTTTAAAATTCTTTTTTTTGTCAGGGAAGGTCCACCAGGATCTTGGTTTTGTCAGCTGCTTACTTGTTTATTCTATAACTGCTCTTTTTTTCCTTCCTCCTTCTACTCAGGAGCTACAGCTTCAGAAACTGCATTTTGCAGGGGGCTGACTGCTTTCTTAAACTAGCCATTAAAATGTTCCTGGAAGAAAAGCAGAATCCTAATTCATTGCCAGAGAGAATGTTGTAAACCAGCTTCTGATTAAACTTTGCATGATTTTGTTTAAAATTTACTTTCAAAACAGATGGTTCAGGAAACAAAACTGTCTCTTGCTTCTGTTCTGATTCATGTCTTTATATTGTAAGGCTGAAATGTGTGTATTTTAGTTACTTTTCATTAACATTTTTTCCCTCAGTAGCTGTACAAATATTTATAGAATAGCCATGATTTGTGGTTTTGTCTGTAGGCGTGGGCTTTTTAATTTTCAAGGTCCTCACGTTCTTTTTCTCAGCATTAGGAATGTGCAAAGGTTTTTGATAAAAGAAACACACACTTTTGTATGATGGTGCCTAACAAACTCTGCTCTTCACCTGTGCAGGAAGGCTGTTGAGGAGGAGAAACACAGGGATGTTACATCCCATCAGAGGAGGCTTCTTCATCCTCCAGCTGCACGATGAGCTCCTCTATGAGGTTGCAGAGGATGATGTCATCCAGGTAAAGCCCTGCAGTTCCTCTTTCAGCTCTGCTGCATTTACTGTATTTCAAACAAGCCTTCCTTCCAAGGAGCTCACATCCCCCCTCCCTGGGTGCTGAAAGGGCTGTGAAAGCAAAGTTCAGTTGGATGAAAAAAACACGTTTGCGTGCTTGATCCCTTGATTTTTTGATTCAAACCATGCTCATGGCTGAAGTTCATTTTCAGTGTGTGCTTTGTTGCTTGTAACAGCAGTTTATGCAACTTCTCTGTGAGGCTTGATGAGTCAAGTGGCTTAGTATTGTTGACAGGTGTAGAGGGAAGTGTTTCCTCATCTGGAGGACTTTTTGCCTCCCTGCTTATGCTCTGGTGCCTAATTCAGAACATGTATTAGCTGTGGTTTGTGCTCTCTGCAGGGAAAGGAGGGTTCTATCCTTTTAGCACTCATTTCCTCATTCCCTACCTACCTGTCTTCCTGGTAGGAGCATTGTGGTGCTGGTTGGCAGCGGGGTAGGTACAATGAAGATGCTCGGTGGTTTTCAAGTGCCCTTAATGCCTGTGTGTGTGTGTGTGAGTGCCCTTCCACCCTGAAGGCCTGGGCACAGAGCAGTCTGTGTGCCAGCTCTCAGGGGCAGTGTTTGAGGTGGCTGTTGGCAGCTCAGTGTTTCCCAAGTCCTGAGCAGAACACAGGGAGGTTCCCAGCCCTTGCTTCCATATCTTGGGGTGTCTTTCTTCCACTTCTGCACAGGCACATGGCTAATGACAAAAGGTCATCTCCTAATGGCAAGCAGTATCTCCTAGTCTGACAGAGCTTTCAGCAGTGCTGACTGGCCTGAGCATGCATGTATATATTAATAAATATGTACTAATAAAATACAAAGAATATAAGTGAGTATATTCATTAATAATATAGATACATTCATGTAAATAAAAACAAAAGGTTTGATATTTTTGGCTTGAATCTCAGCTCGAGCTTTTTCTCATTTTGCCAGTTTTGTTCAGACATCTGCTGCTTCAATCTAGGCAGGCTGGTTTTGAGACAAAAAGGCTTCTAATATTCTTCCTGTAGAAGACTGAAATCCCCTGAGTATAGGCTTTAACATCTTTAAATACCGACTCCGGTTTATCATGATGTTCCCAGGAGAACTGGATTTGCTTATTATTTATTGGATTCTATTTATTTCCTTAACTACCTCAACTTCAAGAGCAATTATTACCAGCTTTTCTAACTTCCTTCAGATATATTTCTCCTTAGAGTTTTCTAGGCAGTTGCTTAAATCAGCGAGTTTTCCTGTCTCCCCTGCAGCACAGCTGCTGTCCCTGGTTCTAGGTGCAGCAGCCCTAATCAGATCTTCTTTGCTGGTGCCATGTGCTGGACTTGTGACCATTCTCAGAGAATCTCCTTCTGTATGGTTCAAGTTTCTTTTTATCTGCTGGGCCCCAAACTTGATCAAGGCTGGAGTGGTTTGAATAGAGTGGAAAATTGATTTGTGTGTCATGCAGGCAACAGTTTCTATGTTCCAGAATTTCATTTCCTTGTTTTCTCACAGCAGTGTGCCTTGCTTAGGCCCTGTTCAGTTTTTAATCTCTGATAACCCCATTTTTTTCCTGCCCCGGCAGTTATTTTTCATCCTATTTTTGAACAGTAGATTATTTCTGTCCTAATTCTCTATCCTGCTTCTTTCTCTGTGCTGTAGTCTGTGCTGAATTACATCCAATTTCAAAGCATTTTTCTAGGTTATCAAGATCATTTTGAAATGCAGTATGTAAGGGCATAGGGGTTTGGAAGACCAGTCTTCCCCTAGTTCTTCATGCTGTTGTCAGGTCTTGTGCTCTGATCTCCTCAAATCCCCTCCTCCATTCCCCACCCAAAACTGTGGAGGAATTTTAATGGTGGCTACGTGTGAGGAAATTGTGAAAACACATGGAAAGGTCAGACAGCTTGAACAATTGCCAGGGTGGCTTCTAGCTGAGCTGAGGAATCACGATAATTTCAAAGCCTCTTTTCACTTAACTCTGGAAAGGTTCATGGGATGGGTGTGGATTTAAAGATTCATTCAAAGAAGCAATCCAGGACAGGCTGGATTTTGCATAGGTCTTGTGGGAGGAAAGGGAATACCTTTGTCCAGGGTACGTTTTTACAGTCAGGAGAAAAAAAATCCAGTCTCTTGTAATCCAAACAGCTGGAGAAAGAAACAATTTCTGGTCTTCTAACTGTGCACTGCAATGAGTGTTTTCTTATGACTATTTCTGGGGAGCAGAGAACAGTTACCTCATCTGTTTACTAGAGGGCAGGAGTTGCCTTAACTAAACAGAGAGAGGGAACCTGGGCAGTATTTGTAGCACCCACATGGAATGTGAGCTGCTTTCCCAGAGGTTTATGATTTGTTTTTCACAGAGTGCTTTTCAAGCTGGCACAACGCGGAGGAGCCACCGTTCTTTGCTTCTGGCAAATTTCTTTTGTGTCCTGCTTTCAGTACATTGAAGTTTTCAGAACAGACTCCATGAAACACTTAAGAGTTATGCAGCTGAGTGAAAGATGAGACTCTTCAGGGCTCTCAAGTGTTTAACAGAAAGTTAATCTTGGCCCCTTTTTTGAGCAGTCTTAAACACTGCAGAACCAGTCACAGCTCTGTGCTGCATAAAATCTCACTGGCTTTATACAGTTTCTCCATTCGTGAACACTAATCAGGATTTGGCTGCATTCCCATCGGTGGTAAGTCAGTGCAAATAAATGCAGGAGAGGATTCCAGGTGTCTGTCTGCCCCAGCTATTGACAGAAACCCAGAGCACTGAAGTTGTGTGTGTGTCTGATGCCTGATGTTTCCTCCTAGGTTGCTCAGATCGTGAAACACGAGATGGAAAACGCCATCAAACTCTCAGTGAAACTGAATGTTAAAGTGAAAATTGGCCCCAGCTGGGGAGACCTGCAGGACCTGGAGCTGTGACAATGCTGTGTGACTTTCCTGTGCATGGTGAGGCAGAAGGCACCATGGGCTGGGCAGGACAAGGCTGTGATCACCTGCTGGCGGTGTGATCCTCCTGAGTTGTGTTTCTCATGGCAGGGTACCAAGCTGCCTTCTGAGACATGTGGTGGAAGCTGGTATGAACTCACCAAACCCAAACCCTCCAGAGCTCAGTCAGAGCACTGAAGTGTGTTTACAGAACTGTGAAATTATTAATTGTTAAAATAAGGATATTTAAATGAATTGTTAAAATGTGCTTGATCTTCTTGTACAACCCCCCAAAGCCTAATGAATTAATTACATATGAAATGAGCTGGATTACATGATTAAAACAAGGTGCAAACATAATTTGGCATAATGCATGCGTATAATTGTCTAAGGCAAAGTCATTGTGATTGTATTTGATGTAGGATTTTGCAGGCCTCTGCCAGGATTATCTTCTGCTGGATTCTGCTGATGACACTCAGGTGCTGGATTTACAGTTGGCTGGATTTCTCACTGAGCAGCTGTGCAGTGCTCACAATGAGTGGAACCTCTGCGTGGTTGGCCTCTGACTTTTCAGAAAATATTCTGATGACTGACTGCTGTAATCCATCCTCCTGCTACTTTGCCAACTGGCCTCAAGAGGGATATTGTTTGGAGTCTCTTAGAGTTAATTCAAAATCACCAGCAGACACATTTTAAAGACTAAAGCTCAGTGAATTGGTTAAAAACTTCATGGCAATGTGTATTTTTGTGAAGAAGGAAACTCTCAGTCTGGCCAGCTGGCATGGCAGCTGTGCTGGTGTTTGAGGTCTGGTGTGTTTGAGAGGAGTTGGGACACTGGTGATGGTGACCTGTGGCTCTTCATTCAGAGACCATTCTCCTAAGGAAGCCTCACACCTGCCTGTTGGCAGCCCCACTAAAACCTGCTCAGATTTCCCCCACTCTTTGCCTCAGTGTCTTTGGCTCTGACCCTATGATCAGGCAGAAAGTTTTCCCGGGAGTTTGGGCTTGTCAAGCTGAGCCGGGATCAGATCCTTCAAAGGAAAGGGCAAGGAAGGAGCTTGCAGAGAATTAATCTGCCACTATTTGGCATTACTCTCCCCACTAATACCTTCTGGTCTGGCTAAATCTCACATCACATGTTTTCATTTCCCTTCCAGACAGTTGTGATGGTTACACAAGTTCAGCTGCTTTTGTTAACTTCACACAATGCCTGACCTTGGATTCTGTCATCTCATCGTCTAGCCCCTTGTATCTTACAAGAAAGGGAGGACAAATGCCTCCCTTCATCTTCCTTATGCCTCTAATTATTGTATCATGTCTTTTTTTCTGCAGTTCCTCCCTAATGTAATCAATCTCCATCTTTCCATTCTTGCCTCCTGTGAGAAGTTTTCAAGCCCCTAATTATCCTTTCATTTCTGAACTTCTGCTGGGTCCTTTTTGAGCAGTGTACTTTTGAAGTTGCTTTTTCAGCCTGATCTGAGAGGATGCACACTTGGCTTTCAGCAGCCTGAGAGGGGGCTCGGCATCGTTAACTTCAAATGCAGCGCTTTTGGCAGGGCCATTATCCTGACATCAGAAGTAGCCGGCACCGAGGGCTGGAGAACAGAGGGAGTGTTCAAGGATGTTAATGGGGCCTCCTTACAAAAGGCTGCAGCCCTTACTCTGATCCTACACCTGCCTCTTGTGCCCCAGATGAGGCTGCCTTGACTGGCCCTCTCAGCACTGTCTTGGCCTTCTTTCCTGTTCTGTATTCCACCACACACTGAGATTTCTTTGTTTTCTTCGTGCCTGCTCTATGCCATGGCTATCTATGACATCTGTCACCTGATGGCTGAGCTCTTTATCCACAGCATTGTCTTTTTTCTTACTTTATTAAAGCTTTTGTTACTGACAGATCCGAGCCTCGGCACCCCGGTGCCTGACCATTTGTGTGCTCTGCTGTGAAGATGCTGGCTTGGACTCATTATCAATTTACATGGCCTAATGATTTCCTGTCCTGGGTGTCCCGCAGGGACACACCTGTGCCCTATTGCAGGCCTCACTGGGGCTGCTGTCATTTGGGCTGCTTGTTCTTTGGCACATTACAATATTCCTCTCCCACACACTGCCTTCAGAATTTCCAAAGGATGGATCTCACATATATTTCTCAGCAAGCTCTCAGAAGGGGGTGATGCTAATCAGTAAGGGGATTAACATGTACCCAAACTTATTTTGACTAACAAACTCGATGGGTTCATTTTAATTAAGCAGTAATTTGGAGCAAATGATAAGAGGTAGCCACTGTGGCGTTTGAGTCCTGTTACTAGGACTGGCTCTGAGCTGTTTTCTGATTGCTGCTATTTACATTCCTCAATTCTGATTAGATTTTAACTCTTAGCCCTCTTCTGCTTCCACCGCTCAGTCTCCCTAAGTCAGGTAAGCAGAGGCACTGTCCAGAACTGCAGAAAAGGGTTTATGTTGTTTTCTGAGGGTGGTAGAAAGGAACCTGGCTGCTCACATTACTTACCTGGTTTTGCCTGTGGGCTCCTTTCCCCCCACTTCTGGTTGGCTGAGGGCATTTTATTTAATTCAGGACCCAATAACCAGAGTGCAGGTTAGTCTCAGTCTCTGTGAAATCAGGATGGGGTACACCTGGTAGCGTTTGCTCCTCAGCTTGTTTGTGTGTTTCACAGCCCATTCCAGCCTCCTGTCAGCTGGCACAGCCTGGCACAAGGACAAATGAATGCTGCAGAAGGGGTAAGTTCTGTTTGTTACAGCAGTTGACAGCCTTGGCCCTTGGTGCACACAGAATTCCTACTGCAGCTCAGCCCTGCGCTGCGCTTGCCTGGCTCCTGCACCAGCAGGGACAAAAAACCATTCAGGACTGAAATATGCTGTGCTTGAATTCACCTTTGGGCTGTGGGAAAGGATGGGTGGGGCAGGGCCCAGGCTATTTGAGGGGCATAATTAACCGAAAACCGGGGCTTCACCTGTGCTACAACACGCACACTTTATATATGAAGGAGGCGTGAGGTTGGATGCAGCTCAGAAGTGAAAAAAAAGGTTTCTATGCCCACCTGCATTGTGCACACACTGTGGCATGAAAGGAGGAATGACTAATTGATGTAGATAGTTGAACGACCAAAAGAAATCCAGTTGGGATGCAGTCCTGGCAAACAGCTGTGGTCGCTGGCAGTGCCTTGTCTTCACATGATGGGAACCTGCAGGACCCAGCTCCTCACAGGGAGAGCCTGTACCTGGAGCTGCTGAGCAGCCCTGGTCTGGTTGGTTCCCATCTGCTTTCTGCTCAAAATGACTCAAATTTGCATTCAGCTGGCTTCTGGTATGGGGCAGAACTGGCCCAGTCTTGGTAGCAGGAACTCACACCTTTGGTGTTTGCTGCAGCCTCTTGGTCCTTTCTTCACATGCAGACCACAAGCTTGTTTTGCCTTGGTCTTTCTGCTGCAGCTTTCCTTTTCTCCCTGGCTACTGGAAGCGGTGACTGGCAGGTGACAAATAATGGCACTGGTAATCTGATCTGGTTTGGTCCTTTTGCTTTTCTCCCATGCTGCTTGCATTTCAGCCAGAGAGCTGTCCATAGTTGACAGGAAGGAGATGGGAGCTCAGCACCTTTGGCTGACATTTTGGGCTTCTCCTGGCAGAGCAGCTCTTGGGAAGAGCCCTTACAGTGAGCTCACTCCTGCCCTTCCCAGAGCTCAGCCTGTGGGTGGCTGTGACGGGAAGGGGCTCTTGGTTGGCTGGCAGCCCGGGTCCAAGGTGGGTGACATTCCCCGGGGGGCTGGTATGGCAGGAGCTCCACGTGAGCTCCCTGCAGTGGAGCATGGCAACATCAGCTGGGGCATGGCAGGAGATGCTGAGGAAAGGGAGGTGACCATCCCACCCCCGGCAACAACCACCACTGCAATTTTTGTATTCTCGAATGAGAAGTGTAAACTCCAGCCAAAGGCTCTACACAAACCATGCACCTTTGAAATACTATAAAGAATCTAGGAGTAGAAGTTGGAAAAAAAGAGATTACACCAACTAGTATCAATTCTTTCCTTTATTTTCTTTCCCTCAGTTTTTTTGGTTTTTTTGATTGTTAATGGGGGCTGGAAACAGCCTCACTTTAAGATGCCTTAGCTTTGTGATACTGATTTAGGATACCTGTGGAAACAGGACATGGTTAGCACAGGAGTGTGTGGTTCACCCCAGATCAGCCTTTGTTCTGAGACAGGTAATGACTCGGTAACAAACCACACACATACTCAGCCCACATTTCCTTGACACTGAAACTGAATATTTGTTGCTATTTAAAAAAGTACAACGTTTGATTTGTTGATTTAATCACAAAACAAAACACATGAATGGAAACACTCATTTACGTGACTATTGCTTATACACCTAAGAGGAAGAGTTGACTATGAATGTCCACACGAGTTCCTTCATGAGAGAGAGTGTGCTCTTACCAGAGCCTTCCAAGGCAAAAACCATTCAGGACTGAAATATGCTGTGCTTGAATTCACCTTTGGGCTGTGGGAAAGGATGGGTGGGGCAGGGCCCAGGCTGTTTGAGGGGCATAATTAACCAAAAACTGGGGCTTCACCTGTGCTACAACACACACACTTTATATATGAAGGAGGCATGAGGTTGGATGCAGCTCAGAAGTGAAAAAAAAGAAACGGTTTCTATGCCCACCTGCATTGTGCACACACTGTGGCATGAAAGGAGGAATGACTAATTGATGTAGATAGTCGAACTGCAGAACTGTAAAAAAACTTAAACCCCTCCCCCACAGGTAATTACAGAAAACAAAACCTGATTCTCAAAATTTCAATTGTCATGTCTTTTAATTGAAGATTTGCAACTGAAGTTAAAGCTCTAGGTATGGATTTAATTTTTTTATTAATAAATAAAGTAGCTTGTACTTCATTGAAGACTTGCCAACTCTGCAGACTTATAAATAATCTAATTCAATGCATTTTCTCTGTCTATCTACAGCACTAGACATAAGATTACAAACATCTGGTCAAACCCAAAGGTGTGTGTGCTGTTCGAAGTTCTGTGTAACTGGTTTTGTGATTGTGACAGAGCTCCTGGAGAGAAGAAGGTGAGAGAACAAAGTATCTAAATGAACAAACAGCGTTTTAAACTGAACTAATATTTCCAGCCAATCTGGCCCGGTGCAGCTGAGGATTGCAAGGCTGAAGATACATCTAAGCTTGGGATTTTGCTTGAGGTGGTGCTGTCTGAGTGGGAAAGGTGAAAGCACAGAACGATTTCAACATCCAATGACAGCCAATGTCCTTGGTTTTCCTCCAGCCAGTCACAGTCCTAGTCTTTCTCAGAGTCAGATGCTGTGCTCCTTGCTGGGAATGCTGCAGCTTCATGCCTGTCGCTGACAGCCTCGAGCAGCGTTCAGGGCAAGCCTTGCAAAAATCCCACACTCCCCCTCATTTCACAATAAATCACCCAGGCAAGAGTTTTTCCTCCCTCACTGAACTTTTTAAGTGATGGGGTTTTTTTCCACATACATGGTAAATCTTGATAGAAAGCATTTAACAGTGTGCACTAACAAACTTATACAACATATACATTACATATATATATTATATATATAGAATGTTCTATATACAAACATATACAACTTTTTAGATCTCTACAGACTACAAGAAAATTGATAATTCTAGTCACAAGTGGTGAACTTAACAGAAATAGTAATTGGTAACTGCCTGGAAATATGTAAAATATGTAAGAGTGGAAAGCTGTGACCTGATAGGGAGTACTAGAGAAAATTTGCTTAAAAGTCTAGTATTAAAAATTGTGAGTTTGAGGGCTGCTAAATTCTCGTTTCTCTGTTGCATAAAAATGCAAATGGAAATCTACTGGCAGGTTGTTTTTTTTTCCCCCTGGTGTTAAACTAGAGACTGTTGGCAGCCAGAGTCAGTTGGGCCTTGTGTAAAAGACTTGTTGAGGACACTTTTCTCTCTGGGTGAGCTGCAGTGATCGGCAGTTAGAAGTTGCTCTTAAATTTCCTTCCAAGATCCCACGATTGCAATCAGCCTGTGGGACTGCTTCTGACTGCCACACACCGGGGCACAATAGAAAATAAGCTGGCTGCTGGACATTTGCTGCCCCAAATTATTTTGTTGCCCAGAGACCAGTGGGTTTGTATTATAGGCCAGAGCACAGGGCCAGTGAACACAGGTTTAAACTGAGGATCAAATTGCTCTAATGTTCTTTATTTCTCATTCTCCATGCCTTGTTAGGGCAGTGCTCCCTCACAGGCACAAGTGGTTACTTCTGTGACCCAGCCCCTGGGAGGAATTCCCCAACCCAGTTGCTATTGGCATCAGAGTGGCAAGTTTGGCATATCCTTACACACATACACACAGAGAAATCCTCTTGGGTCATGGACAACTCCAATTCCTTGGCTCTCAGCAGAAACCCAGGCAGTGCTCAGGCTTTGACTTTTCTCTGTGCAAATTTCTACAGTTCTGGCAACATAGAGCAGTTTCTCCTGTGCCAGAGGAACTTGTGGAGTCTCATTCCCAGTTGAGCTAGACCTGTCAGGGCCATAATTTTGATTTTTGTCTATGGCAAAAATCCTGTAAATCATGAAATTCTGTTCTGCTACAATGGGAATTTAAAACATAACACCTCAGATCTCTTCCAACCCTTTAACTTGTGCAGTGGGCCAGACTTTGGATGCTACAACTTCCTGGGCTGTATTTTCTTGTAGCTAAAGGAAGGAGATGAAAAAGACATCTTTGTTTCATCTGAGTGTTCAGATGATCCCTCTCAAACACCAGTGGAAGTTAAGGTCTAGGTGGGAGTGGGATGGTGCCTGTCTCCATCAGTGTCCATCAGGGTTCCTTGGAGGGGACAGAGGATGTTACATTCCTTTAATAGAAAAAATTTAAAGGCTGTTTTTCTAGTTTTTCCTCACTTTCTTTTTTCTAATTTGAAACTATGTCCAGACACATGAAAACAACCCTTCAGTGCCTTGTTTCCAAGCCAATCTTGGAAAAATTTCTAACTTAATAGTTGACCTATGTGGCAGTGAGTCTTGTAGAATAGGGTGCAGCATTCCAGGAGGATAGGCAATAAATCCAGCTTACTGTTCCCTTCTGTGGCTGCAGGTTGCAGAGTTTCCTGCAGCATTCATTGCAAAAACCAAACAAGCCACTTTGAAGCAGAAGCAAATTACCTGTAGCAGTGTGAGCAGAGGACAAATTGCCACTCACCTTTGGCAAGGGTCACTTTGTATCTGTGTTCCATATGTGTGTTGACAATGGTTTTCCATGCTCCTCCCTGGCCCATTGTGTCCTGTTCCTGGCTCTAATCTCTCTCTCTCACAGGTTTTAGGGGGGTTTCTGTGCAGGTCCCCTCTCATAATTTCAGTTGAGCACTTAAGCTGCTCTGCAAGCTGCTAAGCAGCCTCTGTGAGCACTGTTTGATGGGACTGTGGTTTCCCATCTTGCTTTTCCTAACTTGAAGAAATGCTTTCCAAAGCTGGTTTTCTATTCCTGCTACTGAGAAATAAGGCAACCAAGTGATACAGATTCCACGGGGATGAAAAGTGCCACGGCCCCTCTTCAAGGACAACAGATGAATCTAGAGCACATTTTAAAAAGTATAGATTAGAGTGATGTGTCATGTGCTCTGAATTGCAAATAAACCATCTATGCACATCTTAATGACTTTTTATATAGTGTCTGTCCAGCTACCTGCAAAATCGTTATATTTTGGGGATAGGATTTTAAATTTATTTATTTTTCTGGTAGGAGTTAAGGAGCACTGCTTTTCAGCAAGGCTTTTCAAGGGAAATAAATAGCAGATAAGAAAATGCAGCTCAACTCATTTTTATGTGGAGAACAGTAGCAAACATGCTCGAAATGTACTGGCCTTTTATAATGTCACTTTTAAAAAATAAAGATTTTTGTCATTTAAGGTGTTTTTTCTTTTTTTTTTTTTTCCTCAGAATAGAAATAAATTCCATTTTTCTTCGGTCACAACATGCTTCCTTTTTCTCTTTTTTTTTTTTTTTTTTTTTTTTTTAAGTTGGCAATTAGTCATGCAAAGTTTTATAAGTGCATTAACATTCGAGTTTGTACAGAATATTTTTAACCAGACGCACTCCCCACAGTTCATACCTATAGCTTCTGAGAAACTACATGCCACAGTGATGGTTGAGCTCCTTTTGAGGAAAAAATTGGCCACCCCATGAGTCAGCTGTTGGAAAGACCCTCATGATTCCAGCTTCCATCCCACGGTCTGTAAAATTTCTCCTTGACGTCCACTGTGATGAATCCAATAATAGTAACAGGAGAACATCTTCTAGGAGAAAAAACTGTCTCTGGCCAGTGACTGGTAGATTTGGGAATAAAGGCTGCTTCCCTGAACAGTGTTCTTAATAAAGCCACAAGCAGCTTCTTTGAAAGTCTAAAACTGGTACCACTTTTTGTCCTTGTATTTGAGCATCACCTACAGAGACGGGGAAAAAACCAAACAAATGGCAATCAAACACTGTCCTGCATTTGAGAGACCACACATGACCTAGGCCCATTAAGTGCCAAACTTCAGAATTAATAAATGCATAACAATGCAATACTTCACTAACAATGCCAGCAGGTCTTGAGTCCACTGAGATCTCATATTTAATTTCATAGTTATTACATTAAAAAAGCATTACCTGCTATCGCTGTTTTTACAAGATTTTTCCTGAGGAGCTTTAACTATTTTTCTTCTTCAAAAATTAAAGGAACTTGCTTTCTATAGGAATGAAAAGACACTTATCTATGAAGCACAGAAGATATGCCCTGACTATATAAACTTCTTGCATTTCAGGGCACGTTCTTTCTGCCTCACACTTACAAAAGCCAATAAAAATGTAAAGGTCTTGTCCAGAGATATGATGCACATTAAATAAAAAATGTGCATTTGGGGAAGTATGCTTTGATGTTGTTTTATCTTCAAGAAAAATCACTTTAGTTTTCCCAGTCTTAACAGCGTGGGATGGAAAAGCTTTCCATTTCCAGCTCCAAGCACAGAAGCTATTCCTATTCCTGGCAAGGCCTATTCTACATAACAGTACCACAGGGCTGTACTAGTAATGTTCTCCTCTTCCCAGTAAGATCCATAAAGGTTCCTATATACTCATCCACCTACCTGTTTTCTGCCCTACTGCTTGGATGTGCTGCATTAAGTGGCTTAAAAAATCATAACGAATTAGTGAGAAAGGCAAGATGAGAAGTGCCATGTTCTAAATTCAGAGGCTAACAATGGATGCTCATTTCTGGAAATGTGCAATGGCAGTTTATTTTTGGCATTCTGATAGTTTGGGAGCAGGAACAATGCCATGCCAGTTGACATGAGCACACCTCCAACACCAGGACCGGGTGAAGGGAGAGAATGGCACTTGGCTTTCCCAAAGGGAAGCAAAGGCTGGGTGGCAGTGTCGGCAGTTCCCAGTTCCAGGGTGTGGGTGCCGGGGCTCCTACCTCGTGTGCATGTTTGGAAAATGCCTCTGCACTGGCCATCATGCTGGCAGTCCTTTCATCCAGCTCTCCCAGCTTCTGTCCCCTCTCGTCCAGGGCAATGCGGGCACGGGTCAGGTCCCCAATGACCCCGCCCGCGGCTCCTCTCACGCCCTCAATCCCGCCGGACCCAGGGATGTGCTGGGCGAGGCTGCGGGAGGCTTTTCCTGCCGTGGCCTCGCCAACTGCAAAGGAGAAATGGACAGACAGAGAGACAGGGATGAGCTCCTGGCCTGGCCCAGTCAGTGCTCCTTAATCTTGAGCCGCAGCCCTGCAGCAGCGACATCATTGTGGCACGTGTGGAAGGCTTTGCTCTGTCACCATCACATCAGCAGTGCAGTCATGTGCCCCCCACTCAGCTGATCGAGAGGAGTTGCCAAGGTGAAGGAGTTATGGAATGGCAGACAAGACCCTCCCCTTCCTCCACTAGGTCAACTTGGTCTTTTCATCAATCACCTAAATCTTTGTGGACTGCTCCGTTCCTAGATAACAAGGGCAGGGGATCTCAAGAATGAATTTCTGCCAAAAAAAAACCCCAAACAATAAATTACTCACAAAGCTCCTCTCTGTCAAAAGCTTGTCCGCTTCCTCCAAAAAGTCCTTTGAGAAAGCCTCTGTTTTGGGCTTCTGGTGTTTCCACAGGAGTAAACAAATCCCCAAGCATGTCCTAGTAAAGCCAGGAAAACATCCACATAAAAGGTTAGTGAGGTGAAAGCAGCTCGAGGTGTTTTCTTGATTTTCATCAACAAGCCACATGCACTGGATCTAATCAACTAGTTTTAAAAGAGTCTGTTGTGTGAACCATATGGTGTGGGTAATATTTGTGTATTCTGACAAATGCTTGAGCTACCTGGACTCACTCATGCATTCAAAGGGACTCAGTTTGTCACTGCCCAGTCCCATGTTTGTTACCAGAGAAAAAAAATTGCAGCTAATACAGAATGACAACACCAGTGATAAGGTCACATTTTGCTTAGAAACAGAAGAGGTGACACTATAATTGAATAACGATTTGTTGAGTATTATGTATTTTGCTTTAGTGATTACCCAGCCAGGCTGGGCAGTCACTGTGCTTTCTTTTTATAGCACACCTGCGTTCACTGCTTGCCAGCAATTCAGAGTTTGGTGGTTTGTCCTTTAGTTGATTTTTTTATTTTTAAACAAAATTCATTACTTTCCTACAACCTTCCCCTACCCCATTAGTGTGCCATCAGCAATGCTAAACAAGCCCATCTGCTGAAGGCACTGCTCTAGTGCCACATCTTGGAGCAGTCACTCCAAACAAATGTCAGGCTCAGATTCATTTGCAGCAGTACCAGGAAAAGCCGGGTCTCTGGAAAAAACTGATGGGAAAAGCGTGCAGTCCCGTTAGTGTTTGAAAGCAGGGGGCTGTGTGCACTGAGAACAGCTTCTGCCCTGTTGCTCAGCTCTGTGTTTGCTCAGCCAAGCCTCAGCAGGCAGATCCAGCTGCTGTGCTGCACACAGCGCTCGCTCCTGGGGGCTGAGCGCGAGGACTGCGCTGTGACTCACAGCCACTGCTCCTCTGCACTGTCACCTGCTTGGGGGAGAAAAATTACTGCAGCCCTTGGAGCCCAAGTGGAGCTCTCATGCAGCCCAGCTTTGTTTTCCTGGGTAGCAGGTGGTGCTGGGTCATCTGCTTTCTGTACACACATAGTGACCATGCAAACCTTTTTTTTGCATAAAAGCCAAGATAAAAGCAGCCACAGTCCAGCAGTACAGAGAAGCAAGGGCTGTGTTTCCCTCTGCTTGGTAATTGCATGATGCTGTTAAGGCTGGTAAAAAAAAAATAAATCTAACTTGTAACAGCCTCTTGCTGTAGGTCCATAGTCTAAGATGCATCGGTCAAACCTTTAGATTATTTTAAAATTGGCTCCTTGCAAAATAATCTTCTCTCTGGTGCACAAAAGCTGGTGTGCAATGCTCACTCCTCAAAGTGCCTTTTCAGACTTGAGACAGACAGTGCTGTGATGTGAGTTGAGCAGCTCAGCACATGTTATTCCCTAGGGCATAATGAGTGCTGGCAGGACCATTTCTTTTATACTTCCATTCTGGTTCACTGCTAATTATATAACCCAGAACTTATTCCCCCTCTTTTTTTTTTTTTTTCTTTTATTACTCATGTTTCTTCCTGTAACCTCTCACAATTCCTTCTCTTCAGTAAATGACATTTTCATTTGCATTTTCATTGTAAAATAACCAAACCAAACCAGCCCATCTCTAAGACTGTTAAGATTTTTTGCACAGGTGCAGGTGACAGTGCCTGAAAAAGCCCAAAGCACAAGAGAGCTGCTGACCCCTCTCTGTTGCTTTGGCACCATTCAGTCAAGGCAAGTGGAGAGGAACAGATCTGCCCCGCCCCTGCAGCACTGCCCTTATCAGGGCCAGTCAACCCCTGATGAGTGAGGCCACCATCCCTGCCACACAGAGACACCAGAGTGAGGTGTGAGCCCTACCTGCAGGTTGTCACACATCTCCTGGCTGTATGTCAGGCGCTGGATCTCTGTGGGAGAGCTCAGGTACAAAGCCTGCCCTTCATTAGTGAAACAAAAGGTCCTTGCTATCCTCATGTCCGTGACAGGCAAATAGTTGATGTCCAGCAGCGGGCGAAGGCTGGGCAAACTGAGGAGAAGCAGATTCCCAGGTTAGTCACCAGCTGCCACACGTGGTACACCTGCTCTGTGCCTGCATTTTAAACCAACACTTCACTTTATGCTCTTCATAACTGCAACAGTTAAAGTCCAGCTCTAAGCTGAAAAATTCTGCCATAACAATGCTGTGTTCCCATCGTATTTTGTTTGCTTGCATGGAGAAGTTTCAGCTGCCTTGCCTCCATGGCCCCAAGGCTTCTGCTACTGTCTGGATAAGGGATATGCCTGTGGCACGGGATGGCTTGTGCCACATGGCTGGGTCATTTTCAGGGCAAAGCCTGCAGGGACATCTGTAGGAAAGGGCCTGGCAGGGCCCGGCTTCCACCCTGTGGACAAAGCCTCCAACATGGCCTTTGCTGTCCTCCAGCTTCCCATGGTTTGCTGTTTTGGACAGTACTTTCCCAAATTTAAATGGCCTGGCCAGGGAAAGGGTGCAGCAAGGTGAAGGCACAAGTGCAGGGCTACTGCACAGTCAGCTCCCTGGGAGAGGGGACAAGGAAAGGAAATCAAGTGCTCTGAACAGAAAATCTTCAGAAGTGCCAAGATTGGGACTTGGTACTTCACAAAGGTTAAACAGAACCCTTTCTGTGGATGAGGTCTATACTTCTCTACACCTGACCCACCATAACTGAGCAAAATTATCAGGGCTTTCTTTTATCACAGTTAAAAATCACCAGCCATCAACTGTCACAGGTAGGGGATTACTAGAAAAAACCAGGTGCTTGCTTTACTGTGCACCTGCCTGCCTTAACTCCCCACGTGGAGACAGCCCAAGGATCAGGTATGGCTGCATCAAGGCAGGGAAGTAAATGCACCCACCAGGGAGTTAATGCAGAGCATCAGGCACTCTGGAGCAAACACAAGTGGAATATGACAGCACTGTGCCACCTCTTTGCTTAGTTTTGCCACAAGATTAGTTAGATAAGTACCTCAGTGTCATGATGTGCCCATTAGCACAAAAGCACGCCAGACAGACGCTGTTACAGAGGGTGACCACATCTGCTCGCAATAAAAAGGACGTTTCGGTGATGTTGTGGACATAAAGACATGTTTGGGAAGGCAATGAGAAGACTTTGGCTTGTTTTTCTGAACAAATGACTGCAAATTGATGATCACCCATATCCTGGGAGGAGGAAGGGGAATGCATGACAAGTTTCCTTTTCCTTGTTTTGTCACCGTCATCAGCGCTGTGTGGGTCCCTCCAGACTTCATAGGGCCGGTGTGTCAATGTCCCCATGCAGTCCAAGCAGGCGAAGGTCAGCACGGCTCCCTTCAGTGTCAGGACAGTGCCTGCAGAACAGAATTTCCCCTCACTGGCACTGGCACCACAGCCAGACTGGTTGTCAGCACAGCACAGCTGACAGCCAGCTTTTGTAGACACAGTGCACACATTGATCCAGCCAAGGTGACAAGGTGTGCTTGCTCAGTTCTTTCTGACCACATGAGAAGGTGAACAAACAGCCTGCCAGAACTGGAAAGGTCTCAGGCAGCTGATATCTATAATGATGGATATAACACATGCTGTAGAAAGTGGCCTGTTGTTTATCTCTACATTATGCTAGTAGGGTATTTATTCCCTAGCATTAAAATTGCTCTAAGTCTGGTGACCTTCCAGCATTGTTTTTCTAAACAAACTGGGGTAGGAAACCTCTGCTTCTGTGTATTCTCCGTTTTTTGTCCATTTTTTAAGCACATGCTGCCTCTCCTCAGACCTGACCTCTCAGCCCTCTGTTCTCTCTGCTACACCATCTGTCACTCACTCAGCCAAGGATCTCTCCTGGTACAGCAACCTGCCAACATTTTTGTTTCCTTTCCTGAATTCCCTTCTGCTTCTCTGCAGCTTTCTGATACTAAGACAGCCAAACTGTTTGCAGAATCCCAGACAGAATCGTAAACAGGACTGTAATTTCACAATATGAAGGAACTCTCCTAATTTCCCTGTCCTCACAAGAAACATGGAACTTTGCCTGTTGCACAAGGCAACATTTGGAACTAAGGCAACCAAAGTATCTCAGTCCATAAAGTTGTTGGTCCCTCATGAGCATTTTTACCTGTGTGCTCTCCACTCAGTGAGTGACCACTTCATTTTTTGAGACATTTCTCCCCAAAAGGCTGTACAAAATCATGCAGTTATTGCCCCATTGTATCAAGACAGATAAAAAGCAGGAAAAGAGCTGGACTCTCACCACTTGGTGACACCATGACAGGCTCTGACTGCCGTAAGTCGTCACTAGCAGGCAGATTTAGGGACAGGATTATGACCATTCCGAGGCCTGTTCCGACCCAGAGACAGGAGGAAACAGCAGAGTCGTTCTTTCGGGCGAAGGACTCCATGAAGTACAGAGCTGTGATCGCCTCCTTTGAGTCCCTGTCGATACTGGACACGCTGGAGCTTCGGGAACGGCTGAAGGAATTTTCCCTATTTTCTGCACAAACAAATACAAGCAAAGAGGCATAAATCACTGCTCCAGGAGCAGGCACAAGCTGGCAGTAAATACAAACTCCCTGCAGAGTACAGAAAATAAAGTTTTCTTAACCTGAGCAAACATTCCGACCCTAGCATGATACCAGCTTGCTGCCAGTGTATAAATAAGTGTGGAAAGTGCTGTCAGACATCATCAGTTAGATCTGCATTAGAAATAGCTGCCTATTATGGAGATTAGCATGGACTAATTAGAATTTACAACAGCCTTAGCTCAAAGGACTTGTTCTAAATAGCACGAAATAATTTTAGGCCCATATGTTACCAATGCATTTAGAATTAATCCATGTATCTCATTGCTGCAGGACATGAAGGGAGATGTCATTACCAGCTTCAGAGCACATGTCCCCTGCTCTGCTCTTGTTGCCATCACTAGGACGCTCCAGCACTGCATTCAAAGTCATCATTTATTGTGAAAGTATTAATAGCTGCTCCCTGGGGAAAAGACACCCATTGTTGAACTGAACTCAGTCTCCAGAATGTCTCAGGGTACAAATCTACTCTGGCTTCCCAAGGGGTGAAGTGAGAAGCCTGCTCTGTGCCGTTGGCAACAACTGCAGAGTGAGCTGGCACTGCCGAAGCTTTAGCAGGCAGCATTGAGAGCCAGCTGGAGACAGAGCTGTGCTCTCCCCACTGCAAGTGCCCAGGTACAGAGACTGTTCTCTGAGCTTTTCAGAGAGAGGTAACAATGAACAGGCTAAGGAGCTCTGCTTTGCTTTGCCGAGTGCCAGGCAGGAAGCATGAAGCTGTGTGAGGCAGCTCCTGGCATTGGCAGGAACATCAGAGGCTGTAAAGCACAGAAGGCTAAGAAGTTCCTGAAGAGTCAAGGAGCCAGAGAGAAGATGGGAGTAGGGCTAGCTGCTGCACAGCACTGGCAAAACATATGCCAGTGCTGCTCTTTACCAACCTGTAGTTAAAAATGGGATCAGATAATTGGAAACCCTACACGCTCTTTTGCAACAATAATAACTGGAGGTGGGGAAATAGTTGAAGGTACTGGATCTGTGATAAAGGTAAGGGTAAGCCTGTATCTGATAAAGATACAGGCTCCTGAACCTGTAATTATGAAGCTGATCTGTATCTGGTACAAAATTGTCCTTTTCATAGCTCAGAAGAGAGTCACCTCTTCAGAGCCAACAGAAGTATCTAAAAAGAGGAATAGTTTTAGCCAGGGTTGAAGAATAAAATTAGAAAATTACTTTCTCACGTACTCCAGCTTAAAACTGAGCTAATCCTCACACTGTATACATGGTTCCTGTGCTCCACAAGAGCAGCAGCTTTGCCAGTGAATCTCTTCCTCAGACAACGAACTGCAGCATTGCATTCCCCTGCCCAGATGCCTCAGTTCAGTCATCCCTACACTGCAGCTCCCTGGGGAAGACTGGAGAGCACCAGGGTGAAGCAGTGCTGGAACCATACCCAGGATTTCTGCACGTGCTTCTGCCTGAAGTGTTGGCACACAGGGTTGGGGCAGATTCTCCGGCTACTCTTTCACACTTGGGCCACCTTCTGTCCTTTGAGGGCATCTGTAACTTGTCAAAGAGGAGTTTCACAGGACAGCTGCTCCTGGCACTTCAGTTCCACTCTCATGGAAGAGAAGCTTATGTCTCCTTGAACTTCCAAGTGCTGCCCTCACCCCATTTTCACTTTCGCATAGGCACTGCTGAAGCTCTAGTTCTGTCTCAGCGCTGCTCCATGTAGCTGCATAAACTGGGAATGTTGCCACATCTATGGATACAGCTGCTAACACCTTGAGAATTAGTTTCTCCCATAACCCCAAGCACTTTTTACTCCTCCTGCAGGGCATGAGTTGGCCCAGCTCCTTCTGGAGCACTGACAGCTGCCAGGTAAAGAAAGGAAGACATGAAAGCAGAAATCATCAGGGCTCCGTATATGTGTATATATATATTTTTTTCCTCCCAAAGGGTACCTAATCCTTAATAAAAATGCTATTATGTAATTAATCTTCTATTTAACAGGTGTATTAATATCACAGTCACAAAAAATTCAAATATGGTGGTGCTCAAGCTAAGAAAGATGTTGAAAGGACAAATGCAGTTAGTGTAGGCGATATACACAGAACTTAAAATATATGATGTGCCATTTGCATGTGTCATCAAGCTTTCTCCCTCCCTAAATTAACAAGAAATGTTCCTCACTCCTGTGCAGTACAGTTAACTAATACATCTCTGCAAAACTGACACTAACAGATATAATCTTTAGGACACTTTTGGGAACATACTGTGCCATCTTCTATTAAATACACTACTCAAACTGAAATTCCAAAGATCAGCAAGACGTATGCCAAAATGCGATGTCATTAAACATATCTGAAGAGCAAAGTCTGCAACTGCTATGTGACTTTATTGGCTGGCTCTAAAGCAAGGTAGAAATTTCTCCTCCTCCTAGATTTCAGGATAAAGTTCAGTTGAGTCTTGTTCTCTGGGAGGTTTTTCTCAAAAAGATTCTACCCCAAATTCTTCATCTAGAAAGCATGACACTGTATCCTGGAGAAACACAAAAGCACTTTCCTTGGGAAGTTTAAAAAACTCACCAAATCTTTTGCTAGTATGATTTCTGTGTCTTAAAATGTCATCCCATTTTCTCAAAGCTGACTTGCCAGCCTGTAACAATCCTTAACTGAGCCACCATATTCCAGGTTATTTTGTTCTGTTCTCCTTTCCTCACTCTGCACGATGAGTGTAGCAAGGATGTCTCTACATCTTTCTGCAGGAAAGGTCTGAAGTAGGACCATTTCCTTGTAACACAGGTCAGAGTTGATTTGGACTCTGTGCTTCAGCCAGGGGACAGGACATTCACCTGTGAAGCACTCTTCAGAAATTTCTTCTCTGGAGACCATCCTGCTAACATGGCACTGTCTAATAAATGTGCTCCTGTCTCTAGATTGCTTCCTGCTTTGAGGAAGCCCAGTATTCCCTTTTCTCTGAGAGGTACATATCCAACTCCCAGATCCATTAGGCCCCCCACAACCCCTCAGATCCCCACATCCTTTTTTCTCTTTGTCTTGCACACCCAGATTTCTTGGCTTTTCTTTTCTCCTATATAGGTTTCCAGGATTTTTCTGCAGCTGGCAGCAGAGAGCACCATCAGAGGGATCCAGTGGCCCCTGAGAGCTAAGCAGTGACTGTAATTTAGGAGATGCTGCTGTTGGAATGATAAACAGCTCTGAGCTAAAGCATTACTACCTGCAGTCAGTGCATTTCAAAAAGCTGTATTCCATGGGTCAAGGCAACACAGAATAAACATTACTGCTGTCTTTTGAGTAGCTCTGCTTATTTCAAAATGTTTTCATTCATGAGTTAATGAGCTGCAGGTGGAAACTCAGGAACCAATTTCCTTTGTGACACCGGACTGGTTCTTAAACTCGGGTGATAAGCCAGCAGCATACAAACAGAAGTTTATGACTTAAAAGCAACCAAAACCCCTCAAAGTTGCTTCCCACCTCATGAAAAAAACACACAGGACATTTCAATGCACACACAGGTTAAAAAGGAAGCCAGTGCTTTTGAGTCTTCCCCTGTGTTCATCTGTGTGTGTGAGCAGTGCAGTGCCACTCGTCATGTGGGGATGTTCTGATTCCATGGAAGTGCTGCAGCACTGGGAATGCAACCCACTGCCATGAAGGCACATGCACTGCAAAAGGACAGGAATGACTGGACCCAACATCATCATGAATTTATGCAAAAGCAGCCCTGAGCAGTTGCCCCAGCCCCTTCCTTGCCTCACAGAGGGTCCTGCTGCAGTGCACTGGTGTCTAGGGGAAGATATCTTTTGGAGTTTGGGGGTTTTCTGAGAATTCAAAAGTTTATTTGAGTAAATGATTGATTCCATGTGTTTCAACTGCCACCTGTACAGAATGAAGACTGCAGAGACATTTTTTTTTTTTTTAACTTCCTTTTGCTCAGCAGAAATAAAACCAGAATTTCCTCACTTTCCCATGGATTTAAAAAAACCCCACATGTATGCTGTGCTCAGGGGAATGTTCTGACTTGTCTATTCTCAGCTGCACTCAAGCCTTGTAAGGGGAACACATCCTCACATATCATATCTTCCAGGAAATTGTACTGGGATTTTTATAAAACAGTGGAATTAGGACTAACTTAAAATTATTTTCTTTATGAAGTTAGGAATCAGGAAAATAGAAGTACCACTTGTTAAGAGGAATGAAAACCCCAAACCTACCAGTGACAAAGATCAACATTTTCATAGCAAATATTTACATTCATTACTGAAGAGTTTTGCAATTGATTATCAGTGTCTTGGATGCTATTTATAGCTTCTTTCCTGGTGTTACAGTAATGAGTAATTGATCTGTTTATGAAATATATACAGAGGTTGACCTTTTTGACATGGAAATCAATACATTCTAGGAAAAAAAAAAAAAAGTGGAATGGTTTATATTCTCCTCACTTGGAGAACTCTAAAAGTTTTAATCCCAAACACTGAAACTAACAGAGGCCAATGGAACTATTTAAAACATTTGCCAGAGAAAGACCATCATCTTACATTTTAAGAGGACTCTGTCACTTTCAAAATTATGTAGTCAGGAACGTATTCAAAGCTCTGAGTGTCAAGGGAAATATTCAGTAAAGGAATTATACTTACAGCATGAATTTGTACACAGTAACATCACAAACACACACAGACCAAACACGATGGCAATGCTTCAGCAACACAAAGGATAAAGGGGCAGGAAGTAAGACACATTTAGGAACACTGCACGTTTGCTTGGCTACAAACCCAACATTTTAACAGCAGCACTCTAGAGCTGCATTCCACATGACACAACTCACTAGAAAGCAGCAGCAGTTGTCCCGAGCACAAATAATGTGCTAATAATCTGGAATTTTACTGCGAATGATTTCCAACCAGATCAACTTAAATAAGTTTCCCTAAAACGATGCTGTGGATATGCAGCTTGCAGAGTATTCCAGCCACGGTGGCTGTGCCTGTGCTCTCATGGAGCTCACAGCTGTGGGATGCTTGACCCTCCTTGGAGGAAGTTCTGAAATGTATTGCTCTGAAGTTGCTACAATTAAGGCAGTGTAACCTGAAAGGTTTCACTCAATTCCCACTGATACAACACTGATGGAATACATGGCAAGTAAAGGCTTGAAAGAGAACACAGATTCAAGAAAGTAGACCTGGATCTTTGGTATTTCCAGAATATAGTAAAGTCAAGGCTTATGTTTTAGTTCAGCAAGTTTTAAAAACAGAAGGGAACTGTCAGGGCAGAATTATTCTTCATGTTGAAAAAGCAAAAATAATTTCTATAAAAATGCAAAAGATCTTTGCAGTAAGAATCTATCAAACTTCCATATTTACTTCTATGAATCACTTCCCTTGACTTACACAAGCAAACTGTCTTTACATTAACATCACGAAAAGCTCAATTTGGACTTAGTTTATGAGCTTGGACATATGTTTTTTAATCAAAGACATCACAATTCTGTAGAACTGAAACCCCAGCCTGAACTATCCGTTCTGCTGAAGCATCTTTCATAACACTGCCAGTTCAGGAAAGAATAATTTGTAGAACTTTTATCCGTGGAATATCCAAGGATAAAGTGGAGACAAAAGGCATCATGGAAAATGATGAAGCCATGGCATGGCAACATCTCTGCCTCCACACCTTTCTCACCTGGGCCACTCAGTATTGGGGACCTCAGCTTCATCTCAGGCTGTCACTGGGGTGCAAGTTCAGAGACCCACAAAACCTGAACCTCCAGGGGCACTGGGAGTGGAAGAGGCAGGCCAAGGGAAGTGACCATTGATATAGCAAAACACTTGGGGTTGATCTGAATTAATGGCTAGCAAGGAAAAAAAGCTAAATTTGAGTGTTCAAGGGCATATCTCACCCTAACATTTAACATGTCTAGAGTATAGTGTGAAATTAGCTTCACCTGGAATCAAATCATTATTTGAATTAAAACTGACTAAACTGACTAGACATTCAGTGACTGCAAGAACAACCATATTTTCATGGCGTTGGTTGTTTTAAAGAAAATTTACAGATTCTCATAAGAAATCAAGTCGATCGTGGTAGAACCTAACAGAAAACATACTCCAAGGTAAGTAAGAAACACACTTTCTAGATCTAGAACAAGTCTTCTCTGCAACATTTTTATCTGCTTCTCTGCACAGACAAGAAATATGGTGACAAACACAACAGTTAGTGGAGGCTGTGGTTTACCACAATGTCTCCAAGTTTTTTCCTGTTATACAAGTCTTACCAGTTAAACTGATGGCAAAGTAACTTCCAATGCTATCAAAATTGAAATGATTTACAGGAAGAGTCACCATCAGCCCCTCCCTGAGAAATCAATCAATCCATCAATGTAAAGGCTTTTCCATGTGCTATGAAAGTCCAGCTGTGAGAAGCCAAGGCACTCAGGGGCCTTGTGAAGCGTGGTCCCAGGACTGCTGTGCCATGCCCAGGGGATGACATAAGTGTCAGTCTGGCTCGGCTGCTTGGGCAAGGAAGTTCACCAGAAATGATCCACTCCGCAAGACTGAGAGTACTGGCAAAAGGGAATGTGCTGGAGAACAGGAGCTGTTCTGAAAACCTGCCAGAGAAGCAATAACCTCCTCAGAGAATCAATTTCTGCAGTTAACTACCCTTGTGATCAAAATGAATCCCCAACTGTCTTCCTTAAGTCAGGCTTCTGCCTCAGTAATTTATGTCCTGTCCTTTTCTCAAGAGACACGGACAGCTGACTATTCCCTTCCTCTCGGCAGTACCCTGCCAAGCATTTGAATACTTTTGTGCTTTTTTCCCAATATTTTTCTACATCAAGCAACCAGGTTCTTTTTCTGTTTCCTTGAAGGCCTAGGAAGCACTGCCTTAAAAGCTACACCAACCAACCCCTTGGCCATCATTACCTACCTCACAGCCACACGTGGGCTTCAGGCCCGAGAGACTCAAGAAAAAGAGGAGCCAGTGATAAAAACAGAAACCTCCCTCTTCTACCCCCACCTTGCCACATGGAAAGGAAACCTCATGGCCACATTTACTCATCCAGTGCAAAAAAATCCAGCGTGTTATGGATACAGCACTGCTGGAGATGGCTTAACAGCACGGCCATAACTGACAGGAGAAAAATGATATAAATTTTATTTAAATTACACAGCAAACATTTTAATGCTCAGCATGACACCAGGTGAATCTGCTTCCTCAGGCAGTGGCCTTTTTTCTAGGATAACTACTCAGTGTCATGTTTCAAGACCCCAGCTACAGCACACTGGACTTGCCTGGAAGTTTCCACCAGGCTACCCAAAAGGCTTTTCTTTAAATGGTAATTTTCCAAATACTTTTGATGAATAAAAAAAGTTTAAATTATATAGTATATACCAAGTACTGTGTATTTTCCAAAATAAATTGGACAAAATCATGCAGATGAGAGAACAACTTATCCCTGAATAACTGTAGTCATCCTATGCATATACAGACACAATGAAAAACTTCAGGTATACAAGTATACTGGACCAGTTAAAATGGAAATGGTGCTGTACTTGCCATAGGATTTTGGTAAGGTTATTAAAAATAATAACTACTTGAGTGGTTCATTTTTCCATCTCATAGTGACATTTCAATTCAAGTGCTCTGTATCAAATTTTAACTACCTATAATCAAAAGAGTTTATCCAAAAGTGCTGAAACACCTAAGTGCTGAAACAGAATTGTTTTAAAGGAAAGCTAAAGCAAATACCAAGTCTTTGCTCTCAGCATTCCTAGAAAATCACAATGCACAGTAAAACCATTCTAGGATTCCCTGTTCAGAGGCAATTCTGTAACACCAATATGTAAATGGCCTTTCTAGAACAAGGTGACTAATTAAAAACTACATAATGAGGAACAAAAATAATAAAATAAGGAAGTATTTTTATATCACTGCTGCTGGGAGTAAATTAATTTCCAAGCACTACACTTCAAAGGAAAAACCCTACTCTGTATTTTCTTCCCACGATGTATGATGGAACCACACGTGGACAAAGGTATGCAGAATGCCCAGATTTCTGTATGGATGGAGACAAGGAGAAAAAAATGACTGCCTCAGCCAGCACAAGCTAAAGAGAAACCTTTGGAGAATGCAAAATTACTTAAAAAAACAGTGTTTGAAAAAAAAGAACAATCAAAAACCAAGAAGTCTTAAGTCTGAAAGACTTCTCATAACACACAAAGCAAGGAGAAATGTGTGCCAGCACGTGCATCTGTGCACACATCCATGTACCCACCAGCTACACAAGTACAACCACACTGAGCTCCCTCCCACAGCAATTTTATTTTTATTCTTTAATGCCACTGTTTTCTTTAATTCAGGGTTTTCTTTAATCTAAAATTGCAATTAAAAATTTAAACACAATACATATTTTATTTTCCTGTGCAGAAAAGAAGCAGATGTTTGGGATCTATTCATCTAGACTGCAATTCTTGATCAGGTTGGGATCTCTGCAGGTTTAAAAATTATGATGTCAGCTCTTAGGCTGAGATGGACTATTTTGGGTCTGTGCCACAGAACAGGGAGGCAAACCAGTCGAGCCACACATTTTCCCCAGGAAACTAAACAAAGATTTAATCCCTATTTCAATGTCTCTGTGAAGACTTGCAGAAAAAATTGTGTGCTAGTAAGAACCCCAAGCTGGAACTCACTGAAACATGAGCAGTGCAAATGGCTACAGCTCTCAAAAAAATCCACTAAGCTTGGAGACAAAACACATTCCCATTCTACAGAACTTTGTCATGGGTCAGAGTCTTTGTAAGGATTTTAATGGCTAAGAATAATTTGCATTCATGTGTATTTTTTATTACTGTTTAAGAACACAACATTAACTTGATAATAAAAAAAAAAATGTAGTTTCTACTCTGTGCAAGAAAGCCTTATCAAAGCAATATAATCACTAACTTCTGAAATCTCAAAAACTTCTTTTCAAAAGGGACTTGAAAGTTAGACTTTGGAAGCTCAGCAATGGAATTTTCTGTATTTGTGGGTTTGTTTACAATGCCCATAAATTCTTATATTATCTCAAGGTACTGCTTCATCAAAAATATGTGAAAGCAAGATTGTTTAGAATCACTCATCATGGAATCACAGGGTAGTGTGGGCTGGAAAGAACCTTTACAGGTCATTTGGTTCCAACCCACCTGCAACAAACAGGGACAGCTTCCACTAGGTCAGGTTGCTCAGAGCCCTGTCCAATCTGACCTTGAATGTTTCCAGGGATGGGGCATCCATCCCCTCTGTGGGCAATCTCTTCCAGTGTTTCCCATAAAAAAAAATCTCTTCCTTATAAATAATAAGATGGTATTGAGAATTTGCAAGATTCTAATTTTTTGCTAAAATAAGATATAGAATACTGAGGAACTACAGAATTTTTTACTACAGCCATGAGAGTAGTGCATTTATGAAAGCAGAAGATACTGAGACAACATGCAACATTTCAAAAAGCGTAAAAGAGGATGGTGAGGAAACTGAGAAAAACACAGGTTTAGGCAGTAACAGTAATGATGCACCACTCCTCTGCTACTGGTACTTGGCTTTTGAATTATTCTGCTACGAATGTGGGAGAAATATCAGCACTCTATGAATCTGAGCAGTTTGCAATATTTCAACCTGCAGACAACAAGGCAACTACTCTGCCCTTCCCTCCCCACCCCCCCATTTCCTTCCTATGATTCATCATTGCAAAGACATTCTTCAAAAATGTTTGTCTCTATCAGGAATCCTTCTGCAGAAGTAAAGAGGTGAGAGTCAGCAGAATCTTGACAATCAGCTTGCTGGAACGAAGTCAGAAGAATGTATTGTGTGAAAGTTTGTATAAAATAGACTTGATGAAAATGCTGGAAATACAGTTCTTGTTGTACCAGGAGGTCAGATTTGAGTAGGTAGAGTTTGAAATCCAATGCAAGGGATTCATTATTCTAATATATATCTTATGATTACTTACCAAAATGTATTATCTTTTTAATCAAATCGTATAGAAGGGGTTGTAAAGAGTGGGAACTGGAAGCATTATTAAAAAAAATCTCCAAGTATTATCAGTGCCTTGGAGACAGGCTTAAAAAAGGTAAGAACCATTTACCCCCATACAAAGGCTTTTTTTTTTTTTTTTTTTTTTTTTAATGCCTAAGAAGTCCTTCTGAGATAGCAAATTCTAATCAAATTCTACTCTGGTAGAATAATAAAAGCCTATCAAATTCTAACCTGAAATGCTACCTTTCTAGAAAAGACATAAAATATGTATCTTTACTCACCTCATGAGAATATAAAAATAAAGGAAATAATTTATTGGGAATACATCTATTGTTTGTTGCAGCATATGCTCCCAAGTAGCCAATAAATTCTTAGCAAGGAGGAGAATTTTTTCATTTTAGTTTGGAACAGCTCAACCAGAAGGTTTTGATCAAAGCCACTTTCACATTAGAGAGAGAATTCTTATTCTCAGCATATTCTTTCTCAAACCTTTTAACTCCTTTTCTTCTTTTTCCCTCACCCAGACTGAGAATCTTTCAAGCATCATACTACCTTCCACCATGTTATTTACCTTCCATCATGTTATTTAGCAGAAAAGCCTTTAGAAACACATCAAACCACTTGACAAAGCAGTGCGTCTAGAAATTCAAGATACATGAAGAACAGTGGAATGTCAGTCATTCCAGGCAGATCAGGCAGTAGAGCTAGAATTCAAAAATCTAATACTGCCAACTGAAAAATAGTTTAGACAAGCTGGACAGAAGACCTTGCTTTACTGGGAGACTACAGATAATCAGAAAATTATTTTAGTCAACAGACCTGCTGAAAGATGACTTATACACAAATCCAGACACCCAAGGACAAACTGCAACCATGCTCCATCACATTTCATGCTGATATAAATGACTCTGGAGATTGTCTGGCTCACTCTTGCAACAGTCATTTCACTGACTTTACTGAAAGTTTTAATACTACTTAAGTGATACTTTTAAATAGGATTTTTAAAAGTCAATTAATTCAATTTACTTCTCAAGCCTGAAAGGAAGTTGGATGATTATCTCTAGAAGAGATACACTTTTATATTAAACTTGACAGGTATTATAAATAGCCATGAACAACATAAAGTGAATCTTTCACGAGACAGGGATGCAGAAAACAACATCATGCCATTGAAAGTATCACTGTATTACTAAACATTTTGTACACAGGAGTCAGTGGGCCCTTAGGGGGCTGTGGGTACTGCTTGCCAGTGACCCTATATACCCTGGGAGGATGGGAGGGAAGAAAAAAAGAAGCATGAAAGGATTAGGTAATACTGTGGCCTTGGCAGGTACAAGTGCTGCTGATATTGCAGGGTATCTGCATACAAGAATCCCAGATGGGTTTGGTACTACACAGGATGAAGAAAAATGCTCAGCAATAGAAACTACTGTGGCAGTGGTACGTTTTCCATCAGGAGCTGTTATAGGACAGTGTTACTTACCATGTTTGTGTGGCACATAAAGAGAGCTATACAAAAGGGTTATGTTTTGCTCACAATCAGTCATGAATGTGGCGGAAAAAAAAAATCTGATTTTTTGTTACCATAAAAATGAAAAAATCAAATCTTCTAGCTATGTGCCATGAATAACAAAGGTATTTGAAACAATTTGCATTTAAAAATACCAAGGCAGACAATCTGAGTGATATAATTCCCCTTGCTCTGCCTTCATTAACAGGCGTGGAAATTTGGGAGTACTGGTCCCAGCTGTAACTGTGATGCAGACACCCCTGCAGGTGGGCAGCTTAGGATACAAACACTCCCCACAAGAAGAGGATCAGGGTCATGGTGTTGCTGATTGCCTACCAGGGTTTAAAGTGTTAGCTAGCTCAAGGCAATAACCGAGACAAGGATCCTGCTGAACTCATTCCCTTTCACACCCGGTGAGAAATTCACGAATACCTGGCAAAAGAGTGATTGCCACCCACCTTCTGTGGTGACTGGGAGAGATATCTCCATGCAGGCTGCAGACTGGGCTTTCCTGAAGGGGGGCCTGCCCGGCCCTCGGCGGTTTGCTCGCGACACATCCGCACTGGAAAGGCGTTTGCCTGAACTGCAGCTCTGGGATGTTGGGCTTGTACAGTGACCATTCACATGATCTGGAAAGTGAATGCAACAGATGCTAGGTAAAGTGTCAGCTCCCAAGATTCAGAACGGAGGAGAGATGTATGTTCTGATACTTGAGAATGGGTAAAATCAAATCTTCTGTGAATAACCACTGATTTGTTTTACCAACCCATCAGATGTATGTGAAAAACTCGCCATATCTTTTAAGGTACGGTTTGAATAAACCCAAGGGCCACAGAGCTGGCACGTGTTCTTAGAGCTGCAGATCCCACAGCATTTTGCTGACCTGTGCACACAGGCATTTACCAAGGCACTGCGGGTAACACTGACACCCCGTTGTTGTGTCTCCTAAGAGATGCCAAGTCAATTTGAATGTTTTCTTTCCTTTTTGCTCTCGTAAGAACTGCAAGTATAATTTACTACAGGGTAGAATTCAGAGCTAGACATCTTTCCTGCCTGACTCAAAGCTGCACGAAACAGGCCACTATTTGAGATAATTACAAAAATAGCCATAATATTGCTAAGCATTTTATTCTTTATAGATCATAGATTTATTTTACTTCTAAGGAAACTGCTGAACAATTGATTTGTGTGCTGCAGCTCCATAGAAATGAGGCCATGGTCAATCAGCACAGCGGATGTTGCTGTCTCATGGGGTGGGAAACAAAACATGCCTGTTTCAAACTCTTACTACATTCCTCTGTTCTTTGTCAACAGGTCTTTAAACCACAACAACCACTGATCAGGGCTTGGATCAGAGTTCAGAATTAGACTGGACCGCAAAATATTCATGCAGTATTTTTCTTCCTCTCATGCCTGGCAAGACAAGATGAGGAGAATTACTGAACACAATTTCCCCTTCAACATGTGAAAGGATACAGACCCAGGTATAACTGAATTATTTTTGGGCAGCAGGTTATGTTAAGTAAAGAGCAGGTAGTAAGCAAAACAAAAGTTCAGATTCATGCAAGCACACCAAATATTTTATTCAAAGCTGTAGAAGCTCAACACCATAGGTAGAGGTTTCTGCCTTAATTTGGGGTTAATTCCCACAGTCTCGCGCTTTTCTGCCTTTATTATAAATGTTGGGTTATTTATATCTGAGGATTATCTTAGTCTTTAAGAGTCTGTATTTAAGGATCATACTCAGTCAACTGTCTTTGATTTGTATTGTATCCAAGGAAAAGATGAATGTTCCTGTACCAAGATAAATTTATTTCTTGGTTACCATGCCATGACAGCACCAGTGTACATTATGAAAAGCTATTTCTATATTCCCTCAATATTCCTATACTGAATACAGTGTACAGTGTGGTACATGTAGTCTTTGAATGTGCAAGTCATAGCCTTTCCATGTGAAAATAGTTCACTCTTAATGAACAAAAGTGGAAAAAAATGTTCAGAATTATAGATTAGAAAGCAATTTAGTATCTGTACTGTGTAACAAAATAGCTCTGTAGGGGAGACAACTTTCATGCTTCTTGTCATTTTTCTTTAATACATGGCTATTAACTGATCTAACAGGAGATATAAAACTGATGTGGATGACTCATTCCATTTTTAGTTAGGAAATTTTCCAAAATTTCCTGGAACTGTTTGTATATTTCAGCAGAAAGTCCTTTGAGATCGGGGGCTTTGTTCAAGGACACAGGCTGACTGTTCAACCTCAGCAACAGACACATCCTCATCCAGCTGCTTCCTTTCTTCAAAATTCAGTTTGTGGGAAGGTGTTTCAGCATGATATCTAATTATCTCCAGAGGGAATCCTAGGAAGTGGTGAGGAACATAACAGAGTGAAAAAAAAAAAAATCATATTCTATAGAAACATCAACAACATTTGTGAGTCCTCTCCCCTGAGCACTGTACAGAATGGCCACAACACATCCAAACCCCCGTTCACTATGCCACAGTTCGAGAGAAATGCTGCTGTGTTTCTCTAAGTATGCTAACTTGTCTCAGTTACCTTCAAAGGCCCCCAAAAAATCATCTTAGGATCTGGGCACCTAAATCCCTTCAGCTGTTTTGACAATGCTTTTTTGAATAAGCAAAGCCAGTTCCTGGGAAGGAAAAAACAACAACAACAAAAAAAATCGGGCTTCATCCTAGACGAAAGACATCGAGATATCCCTTCAAGTACTGAAGTACTGAAGCTGGTGAAATATTAGTGGGTGCTATAACAATGAGCAGAATAGGGATTTTATTGATCAGCTACAAACTTTGGCTGCATTTTAACACTGTTTTGTTCCTCTGATTAGATGTAACATTTTAAAATGTACAGAAGAAGAAATGCAGGTCTTCAAGCCTTAGTAAAAACACAGGCATTGCACAAAAAGTAAGATAATGATACAAGGCTGCAATATTTTTGTGGAGCAACCAAAAAGAATCCAGCAGATAAAGACCACTCAAATCCATGAGAAAATTCTACGTATGTATTTAAAAATTAACTCCTCATATTTTTTAATGCTATAAGCTCTGTGATACAAAACAATTCTAAAGAAAGGCTATGTACTATTAAAGAAAGGGTTCCTTAATGCATTGTCTGAGAAAAGATGAAGTGTGCAAGAAAAGTGACAAGAAAAACAGAAGTACTACTTTTCTACAGTGTACTTTCCAAGGGAGAATGAGAATGTTCAAGCTCTCAGCCTTTCTGAAACAGCTGCAATGTTTTACTACCCCTCTGAGTCACCTGATTCTCCTTTGCCATGACAGATGTCTCCCTACCACTCCAAAGAACACGTACAGGAGGCTTGTAAAAACATGGCTTTTTTCTGGCTTTGTGTGATTTGTAAGGAAAAGCAACATTTTTACTTTTGTCCTTGCTGGAATACTGCTTCTGTCTCATGGTCACTGAGGCTCTTCTCAGCTTGGAAATATTAATTGATCTGGAGCGTTAATTGAGATCAAGGACATTAATGTTATACTTAAGCAGCAATGCACAGATTTCTCTGTGCTGTTGACACAATAGTGCAACAGCTCCTCACTCTCTCCTCTTCTGGAGGAGGCAAAGAAAAGTTGTTGCTGAAGAAAACTGCACAAAACACTCCTCTTTTCTACCACTGCATTTGCCATCACCTCCTATCCCTTCTAATTAGAATTATCCTCTCCAGTGCTCCTGGATCCCTTCAGCCAGTCCCACATTAATGCAATATATTTGGGCATCAGGGTTTAGTGGAGCTTATCCTTGAAGCAGTCTCCAAACTGTGTAAGAGCCACTCAATATGCCAGGGGAGCAGTCTTGTATATTCCCTATAGATAGTGAACTAAATGGCCAGGGCTCAGTTTGTAGCTATTCTGATCATTAATTTAAAAATTTAGGGCTCATGCAAGCTATTGGAAGTAATCATAGGCAATTACTCCTTTAGTCCATTTAAAACCAATCTAACTGTATTGGTTTAATAAAGCAGCAGTAAATCATTGTATATATGATGTATTAAAATACATAAAAATTCATGACATAAAACTCTGTAATGTTCTCCATGTGCTGCTTCTACAGTGCAGTTTGGGGTTGTTTGCCTTTGCCTGGGCCCATGGAATTAAAAATGCTTTATCTGTCCCCGTTACCAAACACCAGCACCATTTAGTGCCCTGTGCACTCCACAAACTGCTTTAAAAAGCAAAGAGAACTGTGCTGGATGTAAGGCAAGAGTGTCACACAAAATACCAGCGGGATGATGAGATCAAGAGGAACTGAAGAAGTAACATCAGCTACTGAAAAGCTGATGAAACTATTGAGAGCTGTGATGTGACAGCAGCAAACCCGTAGGGCAGCCTCAGATTAAGCCAAATTTCTTTGAGGCATGTTGCACAGGGAGAATATTCTATACATACATGCAGATTTTAGTTTACACACAGTAACAATGTATATCCTACACAACCTGCCTGATTAAAACATAGAACTTTTAAACAACTTGGTGACCTCTGCAAAAGAGCCACAGAGACCAACAGCTTACTAGTAAAAAGATGAACACTTGTTAAAGCCAAATGTAATGAAAATGTCAGTAAAAAAGAAGCACTCATTTGCAGTTAGTGCCTTGCAATTTTTTACACTTGACACAAAAAATCAGGAAAGAATATGAGCAAGCAATTCTTTCAGTTCTAACAAATGGATAAATTCAAACAGAAAAACTAGCTCAAAACCTTCCTATTAATGATTGGAGAGAGGCAGAGACAAAGGAATATAAATATCCATAATTAGAAGCATTATAATGTCATCTTAAGTTGTAATGAAGTAATCAATAAAAGAGAAGATGAGAATCAGGAAAGAACCAGAAAAATGCTTTAATACAGAGCAGAAAGAACCTGAAAAGCAAGTCTGAGAGAATCTTCTCAACAACTGTTGAAGAATACAATCTTTACTTCAAGATTAAAGTGTTAAAGTGAAGAAAAATCCATCTGTTTCCACTGATGGATTTTTGTGTATTACCAATAGATTAGATTTTGAGTAATGATTACAGTGGTGACTAACCTTTATTTTTACACAGCAGAGAGAGACAGATTTGAATTAAGAAAAAAAAGCAGTCTCAAAACTGTACAAATGGCCCCAAGAAAAGCCTCAGGTTTGCCTGTAAATAATCAAAATTAGTGCAATAGTGCAAATATTCATTAATGAGAACACAGACTAATGCCATTAAATTTAAGAATTTTAAGGAATTTATTAGAAAGAAACTTCCTTAAAAAGTCAGAAACACAAATTTCCCTTAGTGCAGTTCTGTCAGCCAGAGAGGACAGAAGGTGAAAGCCCTGGCAGAAGAGGTTCATACAGATGCACTGCCAGAAGAATGTACATTTAATATCATGTCTTCATCAGTTTGAAGAGGAAGGAAGAGTTGTCTTAATGACATGCTGGTAGAATATCTAGGTCCACTCTAACACTATAATATGCTGTCATTGTAACCTACTGCCTGTGTAATATAATGGTATTCTGCCTATGGTAACAAAATCCTATCATACACTTCATTCTAAAATCACCATATTTTTTGAAAGCAGGATGAACAGATGTATTTGTCAGAGAAGCAAAATACTGCGGAGTGGCTGAAAAGATTAAGTGCATTGTCAGATCACTGACAGATTCTCTTTTAAAATGACTATTTTTGCCCGAAATTAGGAAAAAAAAAATTAAATGAAAATCCAAAATAAATGCTCTCCAAATGAAAAACACTGCTCCTCAGATTCATCTGCTGAATTTCTAGTGATCATTTAACACCACACTACAGGACTGTCTCAAAAAGTACACAGCACTCAGTGTGCCTCCACAGAATAATCCAACATAAATGGTTGCTATGCCTTGTGCGATACACAGGAAAACATAAGACAGAAAACCTGGTTGAATTCTAAAACATAAGCATGAAATCCTGAGCTGCACAGAAAACAACACTGGAACATGCAAGCAGAGTGGCTGGACCACAGGATCACCTGGATATCAACAACTTGTCCTGAGCACTCCTTAAGTGTACCATTGCACCTGCATTTTCACTATGGCATTCATTCTCTGGTTTCAAAAATGAAAAATGTTACACCCTGAGAGGTGAGCAGAGACCCCGGAATGGAAGAACACCCTGTCGGTGTCTGTAGTGCTTGAAAGGAGTGGAAAATGACTTACCTCTGAAGTCCTCAGTAAGGAACTCTTCTGTATGTAAAACCAAAGAACTTGGGAGCAGTGAGTACCTGCCACAATGGAGCCTAGCAGTTGTACATCATTTTGTCATTACCAACTCCTAAGTGTATGATGATCTTTACCACTTGTTTTGTTTTTCCAGCTGCCAAATTTCACTGCTTTTCCTTTGCGATGAAATTTAACTGTATTACTTATAACCATTTTAGTTAAGGTATTTTTTTATGGTTTAAGGCACTTACCTTTCCTTTTAACTACTTGCTTGTAAAATTCCCAAGTAAATCAGTTTGCTGTAATTTTTTTTTTCCTCACCTGGAAACATTAGAAATTATAACACAGCCCCTTTCTGCTGTGAAATGTAACCACAGAGCACATGTGTATTCTGCTACAATAACTGAATCATTCTGTTGCTTTTTAAAAATTCTGGTTATCTGGACTGGTAGAAGAGCTAATATATCCATTAGATATATAGGTTCTCTTTTAAAAATGTTTGACTACAAACATTCTCCTACTTAAGAAAGAAAGGAACTGGTGCTGTTATACACCTGGCCTTCAGAAGATTAACAGACTTCAGTCTAGTAGGGTCCTCAACACAGATTATCAAAATCCAAGCCTCAAGATGTGAAATAGCTGAAAGGGTTTAAAACCATTTCCGTAGAAGTGAAATACTTTAGTCCACCTCACAATGTTTTGCACCTTCATAGTGATCAAACTTAATGCAGAAAAGGCAAAGCTCATCCCCCACTGACTCTGCAAGAGCAGAACCAGCCACTTGAGGGGTGAAATCCTTCCCCTCTCTTTGGCATTTGCCAGATTGGAGATAAGTGCTGTGAGACTTGTCTGGACACTGTCCTGACCTACCTGGTGTAGTACAACCTGCTTTGAGCAGGATGGGGGTCTAGACAATCTAGACCTGGGGGATCTAGAGGTCCCCTCCAACCTTGATTATGCTGTGATTCTACCTAGAGGCAGAGTTCAGATGATTCCTCTATTCAGATGGTACTTTCAGACTGAGAAGGGGACAGAAAAGTTCCTCTACCCTTCTGGAAGGCGACACACACACTAGACAAGTCCCTAGCATCCTTATCATGCAAAAATACAAACAATTTTCAAGTATTGCCAAGTATTTAAAGGAAATAATTGGTACAGCTGGATGTCTGGACTGCCTTTTCTACAAAGTCATACCCAGGAGGAAAGCAACTCATCTAGTTTCAAAATTTCTGAAAAATTCTTTAGCTTTGTAAACAGAACTGCAGATCCAGACAAATCAATACAGAATTCTCCACCTAAAATCTACCAGTTTGTCCAATGCAGTAGTAAGCAAAAACAGATTAAAAGCTTCAAAATTGTGTGAGTGACTAACGTCTGCTGTAAATACTTTGAAAAATTAAAGCGAGAATTGCAATAACCCCACTGTTCCTTCTTAAAATGGAAATGAGCCTTCATTTATTCAGGCACTGTTTTATAGGCTTGGGAGTATCCAGGTAGTGATGCTTCCCTGTCAATGATATACAAAGGCATCAATGAGTGGATCTTTTTATATTATGTTTCTATTACCACATACACAAATCAAACAGATTCAACAAACCTCATCCAAAACGGACAAAACGAAATACAAACCCATAACCCCAGGTCCTTAATCTGATCCTTACAATTATGTTTTATGAACCCAGCTCTCAGAGTTAAAGTTTTTGGGCCTCTGCATTAGAATATGTTCTAATATTCTCAAACCCCTGAAAAAAAAATGAGCTTATTTGGTAATTTTTCTAGATTTTCACTACTGTATAAGGTGGAAGACATTAACTTCACTTGGCAAAGAACTCAGACGCTGCTTACAAGTATCTGCAGAAAGCATAGGAAAATATATTAAAATTTTGATGATCACAGCTTAGCAGGAAGGGGAAAAAAAGAGATATCTATTTATATTTGCATTTCCTTTTGTTCTTTCACTAATAAAGTCTAGGTGATGGCACAATTCCTTATAGTCAAACCATCTGTTCATAGTAATTCTAGAAAAGTCAGCAGTTACTGACCTTCCCCTATCTTTAGCTATGGCTTCTGTCTGGCTCCCTGTGATCAGCTGGCACCTTTAAAAGCTTTTAGTGAAATGAGCAGAAATATTTTCTAAAAAATAAAATACAAGGTGATGCTTGAAGTGGCTGGTGAAGCAAAGTTAGAAAGCTCTAGTACCAATGCAGTTCTTTGTATCTAGATATAGCTCAGACTCTCCACTTGATTAAATGAAATTAGGATTATCTCCATAACTTATTTCTGTGAAACACAAGCAAGGAAATGAAGATGATCTGTTCAGAAGACTTTTGGAAACATTATTAGGTTTAAAAATAAAGATACTATAATTCAGAGGTGCCTCTGAAGGGTAACAGAGAAGCTGTACAGTCTTTGCAGCAGCATTGACACGTCTTCCTTCTGGTCAGCTCAAATAAACATTGGGTTGCTGTGACCTGCAGTAGCTAAAACTATCAAGAAATTTCAGTTTATCCCTTCATATGCCACATCACTCATTTCTGTGTGGAGAGACAACATCCACAGGTGACAAGTGCTTCAGCAAGGAGAGATAATAATCACCACATCAAAATAAAAATAAGCTGAGATCAACTTCATCAGTCATATAAAGGTCAAAGTGGAGTCCCAAAGTACCTTTAGGTCATGAAAATCCTGCTGAGGTTTAACAAGAACACCTTGAGTCATCAGATCACACATTATTCCCCTAAACGATAGCAAACTACTCCCCAAGCAATTTCCAGTACTGGCAACACCTCCACCTGAAATAGATTTAACTTCTACTTAACCTCCACTATTTACAATTCAAAGCAAAGAGAAAGCAAGGACATTCCAGGAGGCAGATCATAAGAAGGGAGCAGAACTGTAAGCTGCCAAATGCTAATGTATGCCCCAATTAGCTGCAGTTGCTGCTGAGAGTGGGCGATCTATCAGCACTCTCTAAAAAGCTCCCAGCCAGAGCCAATGGGATGCATGGACAACATTTTATCATTTCAAAGTGGTGACCTGAATATCTTTACAAGAAGTGTGGGCCAAAAACTACTGCTGGCCACTGCATATTCAGACTATGGGGACAATCCCAGGCAACAGCTGAACAGTGGATAAGTAATCTCCAAGAGCTCCGTCAGTGTGGCCAAGACATTTTGGAGCAGAAGTAACTGAAATGTGGTCATCACTTTTTCCAGGAACTCTCATTTAAATGTAGCTCCTTATACTGAGAAAGAGAGGCTCTTCCCAGCCTGTTGTAAACTAAGCAATCTATAATTCAGCACAGTTTTAATGGCTAGAATAATTAACAGGAATATCTTGCCCTTCTAAGACAGTCATGACTGAGAGTTGAAAGTCTGGGGGTTTTTCAGTCCATTTTCTTTTCCTTTTCTAAACCTCTCTCTGCTGGTGATTATCCATGAGTATGTGCCAGTTTAGACATTGAATGCTGCTTCCACGTGCTTCATCCTTAGCTTCTGGGTAATCTGAGCCCAGGATACCTGATTGCTGTGGCACTAAAAACAAACAAGATGCTTTAGTGACAATTTGATCACATCTTTCAGTGCTTATGAAGCTTTTGGAATCAATGGCATTCCACTAGTTCCTGCAAGATGTTGAACTGGACCTTCTTAGGCTTATTCTTAGGCTTGTTCTATACTATTAAAAAATAATGAATACAAGTAAATAAAGGAATGGTAGAAACATCACTACTCTGAAATCAAAACTACAGGCAGGATTATGTATTCCATTAATCTTCAAAGTTCCTTACATATGTCATATATTTAAAATGATTCATCATGCTTCCTACCCTTTCAGGTTGAATCTGTTTAACTTCTGGAGCTTTTTACCCTGCTCCTCAATCCTTGGGGTTTCCTTTGGATGTTTTTTTTTTTTTAATTTGTTTGGAGTTTTAAAAATATAAATCTGTCTGCAATTTGTCAATATATTCTAGGCAAAGCTTACAATATTGTCCCGCTCCCAACATGATTACAGGAAAGCTGATGATAATGTAGCCTTTTCTCTGATATGCAACATTTTATATAAAACAATAAAGCTCTAGCAATTCTAATTACAATAGTATACTTCTTTTTCAAAATCCTCTAAATCCAGTCTTTTATCCATTAAGTTTATCTTTTGCTTGTCTTGTACTTCAGGATTTAAAGTTATTTAATGCTATGTGTCCTTCAAGACAATGTATTTTAATAATACTAACAAAAAGAAGTTTGATCTGTAGAATATGGCCTAGTCTTAAATCCTATCCCCTATGGTTATTTTGATATTCTAAGTATTCCCCTTCCCTCTTAATAGTTGCCCATTACTTTAGTGATAAATATTAATTTTACAGGCCTATAGCTGCCTACTTCTTTCACCTTTCTGGAGTATTAGGAACATTACAATTTTCCACTCCAAATTTTGCTTAGGTGTATTCCTCCATTCCTTTCTCAAATTTATTTCAACTGAATCACTTTGTACTCTGAAACCTGCAAAACCTGGATTAAATTTTCCAATTATTTTTTTCCGCATTTATTTACCTAATCTTTACCAGGAGCAATTGACAGTTTTCCAGGTTGCTCAATCATTTAGATTATGAAAGACATATTTATACACCTGACTTTTGCCTTGTGGAACAAATGCTACCTTGGTTAATAGGTGCACATGATTCTCAGTGACAGCAATGAAGTTCAGCTGTATTGTCCAAGGACATGATCCAACTTTAATTTTTATCTCTAAAAGGACACTAAGTAATGAGGCATGGCTACTTGGCTTTTTTTTTTTGTCATCTTACAAGGGAAACTTCCCAAGAGTAAAACAAGAAAGAACTCCTTGAGACTGAGAATATTTAAAGAACAATTATAAGAACTTTTTGTGTGAACCACACATTTCAATCCAAATACCAGGAGCAATACCCTTTATGTGGATATGGTGTTGCATGATCTGCTCCAAGCAGTTTTAGATTATTCAAGATATAGAATTTTCATTTTAGGTTTTTTGAGGTGAAATTTGTGCTCTCACTATGCACTTCCACTGAAATATTGAAGCAGAATTGAGAAAAATGATTACAGAAAAAACAATGTATTTAACAGCTGGCAGAAGTAAATCTCAAGGAGAAGACTGAGACAAATGACTGATTTCCAATCTGACTCCTCAGACATTCAAAGACACCATAAAATACAGATGTTCAATTGTCTAATCACTGTTGTGGCACAATTCGTACACCAAATAAAGAAAATAGACCAGCGCATGCATTGGGCATTATAGGCAGAGTTCACCGACAACCAGCTTGGAAAAACTTCTGGAGCTTTTTCAGAATAAAGTATTACACACACAGTGTGTAATGACTGGCAATATAGATCTACATGAAATAAATGAGTATTAAACAAGCAAAATGCTGAGAGCTGCCAACAGAACTGTATGGGTTAATAGGTGGTTTTTAGAAAGCCTTTTCAGACAAAGCCTCTGAGGTTATTGTGTTATCTCATGAATCAGTTGGTAGAATGTTTTGCCAATGAATGTAAGGAAGTTTAAAGCTGCTGGCTTTCGCCTACCGTACCAAGATCAGTCTTAAGATCTGTTGGCAGACTTAACTTTCTTGATCCTTTAACTGAAACAACAGAAAAAGGAGAAAGGCAGTTGTTAATAAGTAAGAAAGAAAAAGGAGCGAGGGAAAACAACATGCCATCTTCTGGTTAAAACCATCTTGCAAATTTGTAGCACTTCTCTTTTAATCAGCATATAAAGGCAGAATAATGGTTTAAATATTTTCATTTACACCATTCAGCAAAATAAATGCAATTGAACAAAGAAGCACTGGAAAAAAATTACTCCAGCTGTCAAGGAGTGAATGATGTTTTACACAGCTTTGGCTGTGTGACTGCAATATCTTACCTTGTGGTGACAGAAATGGTGAAAAAAGAAACCACAAATGAGATTAAGGCAAATATTGCAAATGCTGGCTATGCAGCATATGACAAATATTTAAACACCTGCAAACCAATTTAATAAGAGGGTGCAATGAAATTATGAGAACTGATGACATCATACCTCAAGACAGCATTTGAAAAAGAGAGGGCATATTGCAGAGGTTATGAGGATAGAACATACTGTTGTAATATTATGGAAAGGAAGACAGATTGCACAGAAACAAAATACAGCAGCTTCAGGACATAATGTGGTGTTATCTAGTCATCAAAATATTGTACTCAATTTAGTGAAGGTTTAATTATTTGTTGTGTTCCAATTATGCAAGAAACCGGTAATTCTGCTTCTGTTCAAAAATGTTTTCATTTCCTCACACACGAGCACATTTTCAAACAATGAACACCAGAGAACTGAAATAAAGCATGTCTTGTAGCAGTCAAAATGGCATCAAATTTATCAGAAGAATGCCTTAAGAAATCTTTTATTAATTATTCAGAAGATTTAATTTCCAATTTGGCTATTTCATTTTGTATTCATTATTTTTTTCACATGATTTTCTGCCTTTTATCCCTTACCCATGCTGTCTGTTACCATAAGGGAACAATCAAATATTTGTCAACTATTATATTACTATTATTATACTTCTAAATAAAGTGCTACATAATAAATATCAGAGTGACAGGAACATATGAATATAAGGAAAAAATTCTTTGTAATTTGTACTTAGTAAGCTTTTAGGTCGGAAGGATGCCCAGAACAGACACTCACTCTTGTAATTCACAAAATCTCAAAAAAATTAGTTTCTGTTGTATCCTTTTGCAAAGCCTGCAATGTGGCAGAATTAAATATCAGCCAGCACCTATGTCAGATGTTTTTCTTTTTCTCTTCAGGGATGAGTAAGGGAACCCATGAGGCTCTTGAGCAATATTTTGCTATCAGTAGAACCTACACAGCTCTCCCAGTAATCCATCTTTAGCCATAACTTTAATTCAGGACATGGTAAAGAAGTCTCTCCAGATCAGCCTGACATCAAAAATACACACCCCTAACACTACTACATAAAAATTCTCTAATTTGGATACCAAGTGTTAGGCACCAACATCCATTTTAGGCACTTACACGAAGGGCAGTTTGATTTTCAGAACAGCCTTTAAAAACCCATTCCATTTATCTGAGCAGCTGTCAAATACTCTTTCAGACTGTGAATGGGAGGCTACTGCTCCAGAAAATCAGTGCTCTGCTATAAAGAAGCATCACTCGTGATATAATCTCCTTTTAGGGGAAGGACAACATCTGGCCTAACCAGCCCTCTGAAAAAGGATAAGCAATTCATAAGAAAAACTGTAGGACACTTTACTAACAGATTAGAACTTAAAGTAGCTAAATTAGTGCTGGCATCATGCAGCTTCGAGCTTTGAAAATTGGTGGTCTAACCTCTTCTATTTCAAGGTTACAGGTGTTTGTGTACAGCAGGAATTATGTGTCTTGTGTAGCATGCCACAGCTGTTCCCAAATGGCGACACATGTCTGAACCACAACAGCTCCCAGCTATTTGTGTGCAGGCTCATACAGCCCATGCAAAGTTTGGACTTTGTGTAGTCTCCTTCAGAGGAATCAGAATCTTGGTTTGGGAGCTGCCGCGTGACAACTGCACACCCTTCACGTGGCAATCCCACAGCTGGATATTGATGCACTAGGACGCAGCACGGATCACTGTCAATCGATCCCAAATTTGAGGGTAAAAACAACAGAAGCAGCTAGTTGTTTTCATGCTTTACTGTGATTAAAGCTGTCGATATTAATGTTTTAAAACTAACTTTTAACTATTAATAATATCCACGTTTTGATCAGTTTATGTAACCTATTTTTAGCACCTAAATCATGCATGTTTTACACTCCTTACATTTTTTATAAAGAAGGGTTAGGCACATAAGCCTATCTTGCTGACAAAGAGCTTTGGAAAACCAGTCTTATTTGAGAATGGAGTACAAAGGTTCGAGAGGCCAGCAGAGTTGTCTGCTATCATTATTTGTTTATATTCACGCTGAAGGCAGCCAGCAGAAATTGTGATGCTACAGCATAAGGCAAGACAGCCCCTACCCAAAAGAGCTTCAAGTGTTAAGAGTCAAATTATTCAACTGTGGGATGAGGAAGAGTTCCTAGGTACAGTCTAGCAGCCAGCTAAGCTGAGCACGCAGGTCTTCTGACCTGACAACATCCTGCTCCGTAGCCATATGGTTCCTCTCAGCCTTTCAAGGAAAACACCAAGGCAAAACCAACAAACAAACGTGTGCTCACAGCTCTGGCATTCAATGCTGAGCTTCCCTCAGCTAGTACAGCAGCACTGTGGTCACAGATTTTTCGTATTATTCAAAAGGAAGGTGACTTCATACAGCATTTTTTCTACTTAGGAGCTTCTGCCTGGCTAATACTTGGAAATATCAGTCCCAGTTACTGCTAAAGCCCCTTTGAACCCTGAGCCATGTACCAGGGGCTGCACAAGGGCCCAAACCCAGGTCCCCAGCTCACACTGCCTCCTTGCTAATCCCTACACACAAGTCCCTTCTCAAGAATTTAAGGCCGAATTCACCTGTACAGAAACTTCCTTGCTTATGGGAAATAGTGATAAAATGCACCTTGTATCCACACTGCTGAAGCTAATCTCTAATTATTGTCTTCTAACTATTAACATAATTTTAAATTTAATACAGAAAAGTAGAAATAATTTTGCAGTGTTATCAGTAACTAAGTTTCAAAATAAATTACAGTCTATGTTTTACAGACACACAAAATGTTTTGAAACGTTTACTTTCTAGCTTGTTTTCCAGCAGAATATAATTTTCAAATGGAGTCAAATCTCTTCAGATACTCTGAAGTCACCCACAAGTTAAGAAAGAGAATGATTGCTAAGAAACTTAATAATATGCTAGAAAAAAAGCTGTTTTAAAAACACTTCACATAGGAAGGTGGGAGATTGGCATGGCAAAGGCCTAATCCCAGCAGATTTAACTAGAAATGAGTAAGGATAGCAGCACTTGGAAATCATATGTGTATAAAAACTCGTTATCTTGCCATTAGAGACCTGTCTCAAAGCTCACGGGAATCAGTTATGGTAATCTTTACATAGCCTCCTCTAAGCTTCAAAATCTTAAAAGCATTTTGGATACAAGCCCCCAATATAAAGGTGCTTCTTCAGAAAAAACACAAATCCATTTTCATTTTAGAACAAACATTTGAGAAGTCACTCTCCTATACACAGATTGAAGAAATTCTTTCCTTCTGGTCTTTGAAAGGAGTCTAAAATGTCCAATTGCATCTCACAGAACAAATGACCTATCAAAGTTGCATTTTCCTGAGCTCACAGTGTGTTTGCATCTATAGACTTCAATATGAAGCTCCATAGGAATGTTTAAAATGGTAATGGACATACATAATTATATACATCTTATACATTATATTCCTAAGAGCCCCTGAATAAGTTTACCTAATGAGATAATAAAAATAAAGGCGAAATTTACTGGAATGGGTACTGTTCTGTAATTCATTACACAGTAATTAACTCAAGCATTTGATAGAGCACCACTTACATGACGAGTGCTTTAGAGCTATTGAGCTCTCATGTGCCACTGCAGAACGGAAGCAGTACAAAGCCCTTTTGGCCCCCACATCAAAACAAAAATGAAAATACAGTTTGAAAGAACAAGGCACACAGGACGAAGAATAGGATGTTCTGAGGCTTTTGGTTTTAAGCCACCAAACACCATGATATGGCATGCCTTCCTGCATTTCTGCATTCATGAAACATACTCTATATAGGTAAGAGTTTGGGGTTTTTAAAAGTTCTTTTGTTCCACAATTTTTACCATAGTGTTTTTCCATACATATTACTACATCCAGAATACATTTACAGCAGAAATTCTCTCAGATATTTAAAAATAAGCAGAATCTTTCAAATGGCTTTACTAACTTCTTCTTTTCCTTTATAGTGTTGGAAATGCATCACTATAGTATTTAAATACTAGTTTAATTAGACAAGTTAAGGAAGATTATTCCCCTCCTCTGCCTATCATTCTTAAAAAAGCAAGGTTGCTGTTTCTTCCCTTACTCCTTACCTCTGTGTGGCACTGTGCATTTCAGAAAACTTTTAATCAAATGGTTTAATTTTATGTTCTATTCTGAACCATGTTCAGCACAGAAATCTATTTTTCAATTATATCATCTGCAAAGTCATGTTTTAGTAAGTAGCACAGGAGGAACATCTGAGAAGACAGTCTTGTGAACCAAGTTAAATATTTCTTAATGAAGAAGTAGGATTTGTACTGAATTATGTACCAGCCCTGCATGTGAAATAAGGAGTACTCTTCAGCCCCGAGTTTCTTGCTCAGTGCTCCAACGCTCATATCAATGATAGAACACAGAAATGCCTAATTCTGCTTTGAGGCAGGGAGAAGAGAAACAACAAAGCCAAATTTCTGAGTTGACCTAGGGTGAAATTTAGTCAGAGGTTAAGACATTGCCAAGTACTAGAATGTTACAGGCAAAGTCAACTTTTCAAGGAAACAGAGACAGTTCAAGCACTCTAAGCAATGTTCAACATCAGACCAAGAAATGAGGAGGCAGGAGATTTTTCAAGTACTCCAAGAAGCCTTTATCAACACTGTTCTTATGGCCCGACTGGAACGGAAATCTGACTAAGCTACTCATGGTTCTCTCAGATGTTGAGCTACTCATGTCTACATTGGCAATTAGCATGCCCTAGGGATTCTTCCTGGGTGCTGTCTTGGGAGTCTCAAAGTACACACACGAGCACAGCAATGTTGTTCCTCAAATCATTGCCCTTCTGACAGAGCTAAGGACGAGGACGCTCACCACTGTGCCATCCATCATGTCTGCAGTGTTCGCCATCTAGACTCGTGCCCTCCAGAAGTTTGCACTTTGTGTAGTATTCAGCACACTCAGGGCCAGTACCTGGCATGAACTCCCCTGCTGGGTGAAGAACTGATGTTGATGTGCTGTGGCAACCAGAATGAACTGCTACAAATCAAACTCTGCTCCCTCTGTCTTTGCAACCCTATGTAGTCACACCCAGCAGGCCCTCCTCCATTGAGCAGCAACTCGAGCCACTTCACAGGGCAGTTCAAGTGTTCTTTCTGGCTTTGTTAAATTTCTGGAGGATCAAGTCTTGGTCTGCAGAGGAATGCAGTCAGTGTTTTTACAAACACAAAGATCACGGGGCACTTACAGAACACAGCACACCTCCATTGCAGGGCTTGTGTGCCTTGGACTTTAAACAGATAAAGGCAAGACTGGAAGTAGAAGGATCCTGCCTGACAGATCCATAAGTATGTAGCCATGCTCTATGAGCAAGAAACATTAGTCAGTGAGAAGGCTGGTGTAGGTGTGAGGCTGTACTGCTGAGCACAGGATTAGTTCCACTCTCAAGTTTGGGAGGGCGTAGTTTTGAGGTCACTTATTCCAGGTGACAAGGTTGGATTCTGCTCTGTTATACAGCATGCATGCAGAAGCAATATTAATTAAAATCTGCAATAATTAGATAAAAATAATCAATATCAGTCACAGTAAAAGAAGCTTCTTCTTTTAAAAAGTAGTTCTAATAATAGTTACTTCCTACAAAACTGCACCTGATTTAACATTTTAAAAATATAAATATAGCTTGGAAAACAACATGAAAGTGCTAAAATAGGAAACACCCATAAATATGCTATGTTTCCCCTGCTGAATATCTCCAAAACAGAAAAAAGCAGAATAAATTTTGGAGCAAATTATCTCAGATTTATCTAAGCGAGCTATTTTTGAGCACTAGCAGAATGAAAAATTGAAGTTAACTGCAGAAAAGTAAAGTGTTATAGGAGACACTCATAATTATAAAACCAAGAATTTGCACATATGGTTACCAAGTCAGTCATCTATCTCCTAGCTTTCAGTGAAAAGAAAGGGAAAGGTTTTTAGCTCATTTCTGAAAAGTGAAAAGTTGAATCCCAGTGAGCCACACAATAAATAATCTAATTATAACTGAGCTATGAAATGTTTTCTTTTAAAGCCTATATCATGAGTTTCTGAGGCCCTGCTCAAGAGTTTGATCTCCTAGTTTTATACCAATACTATTATAGCATATTTCACTTTGATATCTCCATATCTAAAGAATCAGGGTTGCAAATAGTACAAGGAAATACACATTTCAAAGCAGCTGTTTTGTTTTAGCTCTTGTTATGTCAGGGAAACACTTTTATTAGTTTCAGCCTTCTGTAAATTACTAATTAGTGGCTTTCATTCAAGATTAATGTATCTTGTTATTATGACATAAAATATGTGAAACAATAACAGAGAATTTGAATAGCATACTTGTGGGAATTTGTCACCATAACTAAGGAGGGAAAAAAAAATAATCTATCAATACTTACCAAACTACAAGGAAAAGAAGTGTGATATGCATACCACAAGCAAAACGGATGTATCACAGCTACACCTCCTTATTTTCCATAACATTTAAAAGTCAGCTACCAGAAAACAGCTCTTAGCAACCATCTTTAAGACTGTGAACTCACATTAAAGAGATCAGTGTAGACTAGGTACTTGCTGAAAAGGTCTCAGGGAATGAGACGAATTCCACCTTCTGAGGGACTATGGTAAAACGGGAAACATTTAGGAATTTTTGTGTGGCCAAGATTTCCCTGCCCCGGCTGATAAGCAAATATTTTTATCTGGGGTTCTGCTTTTATTGTAGATTACATAGATTAGGCACTGGAGGTCTAATGGCTAATATTTACCATCTCTATACTGCTGATTTCAAATAATTTCTCTATGTACATGTACGCATAATATATACATATAGAATTACAAGGACTTCCTACTGCAAAAAAACTTAGAACGACTTCAAAAAAACCAGAGAAATAAGCTTCTTATAGGAGGTTATAGGAATATACCTGCACAATCTTGTTACTTCAGATGTTTTCACACTGTTCACCTCAAGATGCACAAGGTACATTTAAGTTTTCCTTAAGGAAACAGACTTAGGATTTTACTGTGCTATGTAAAAAGTGCTTCTCCAGTATTTTCTTCTCTTTGGAACTATGCACTTCACTTCTTAGGGATTAATGAAACACAGTGATGCATGACATGAATGGCTTATATAGACTGCAGGAAGAGAAGCCAATCACCTTTACCTGAAGTGGGAGACTTGCAACGCTCAAGCTCCAGGGAAACTGGACTGTCACTGAGTTCAGTCAGGCCTGAAAAAATGGAGTTAAAGAGTTAAGTTACAATCTAACAGGGCATGCTTCAACTTTCTTGGTTGATGATATTCTGCACTTAAAAGTCAATTTGGAGAGAGGAATGGTGTGAAATGAGAGGGAAATAATCTATTTCAGATAAGTGCAGTTATCAGGCTGTCACTGCAGCAATTTAGGCTTGGTTTTAAAAAAAAAAAATAAAATCACACCTCTTGTTAACTCAGATTTGTTTTCCGAGTGCCTTGGGATAGAAAAGAGTGACTGTACCTAACAAAAGAAAACAAGTAAGTATAGTTTAAAATGTAAAAGTCTGTGATATGACTCAAACTCATTCATCCCTGTCAAACTGATGTGGAAACAACTCAGTGCTTTCAAACTGCTGCATAGTGCAGGGAGGAAATCTTAAAAGAGGGGAAGAAAAAAAATAAGATTACTGCTGCTGTGCAACATTATAACTTTCACAAATTCACACAAGATAGATCACTCAGAAGCATTGATAATGCTGGCTGAGTGTAATGCTGAATTTTTTGACAAAATACATTATACATGGTTTAGAAATATTTGTCAGGAACTCCACCTACATGGAAGACAGCACCAAGGAAAGGAATCCTAGTCTATACCACGTAAACTCGAGCTTGTTTCTGTGAGCAAACTAAGATCCATCTTGCTTGAATGTTCAAGTTAAAACATGCCTTTAGGCATGGAAGGGAGGGAAAGTCTGAGCTCACTCTATCCTTTACCATGGGCTAACCATTGAGTGAGTGAACTGGGCATGGCCACACCTATCCAAATGCACCCATTGTATGTATCCATAACACCCTGTGGCTCACCTTTCTTATAGGGGCTCTGGCACCCCATACCATTGGCTACATTGGCAGCCCTGCCCAGACATTCACATGCCAGCTGAGTGACCCACAGCCCTGAGGTCAGAACCCACAGTCAGGTGTACATTACTGCCTTACTGATACTGGATTTACACACACTCTGCTTGTGCTGCATCCTGAGAATCAAATATCCTACAAGAACCTTTCAGTATGCTTTAAATGGGCACCATGGCTCCTGTAAGACTACGTGTTATAATTCTTATTGCTTCTGGACCCTCACCACTAAAATTCATATACACTCTTGTTTTGGAAAATTCTGCCACTCAGTCACAATTCCTGCTTTCTTAGTATTAAAACCAGTGGAATCTTTAAGTAGGTACTGACAACTTTATCACAATGTATTTTTGAACTGCTAAAGGAACTGGAGAAGATCCAGAGACCCAGCCAGCAGAAAAAAAAAAAAAAAAAGCTCCTACCAGTAATGAAGATGTAGGAGCACAAGAATAATGTTGAGAGCCCTTTGGAAGACCAGCAGTATTGATTTAGTCTGTTAAGTCAGTATTAAAAACATACTCACTCCTGACTTAAGAAACAAGAGCTGCCAAACTAGACACTATTGTTGAAAACCAAAGATTTTTTATTTGGAAAAATGTACTTGAATCTTTCTTTGATTTCACTTAGAATCTGTGAGAAAAAATTATATTTCAATCAATTGCAAATTCAGTCACTTTTGACATCGTAAGAATATTCAGGAACTGTAATAATTTAGGAAGCCTCTCTTGTACAGCAGATCTTACTTCCACATGAACCCAAGGTTTCTGTATGTACCTAGAGATTTGGGACAGAATTGATTTTTCCTACAGAACGGTCCACAGGTTGCAGTGGGAGCAATTTTGGCACACTTGCATAGCATCAGAGACCTCGGATAAATAAAATTTATACTGTTTCTTTTGTAAATGCATTATTTGAGATACGTAAGTTTTAACACCTTGTCTAAGATGTTCTAAACATTGTATAATTAGGTCTCCTGTCAGACACAATATAAAATCTCAGGTCAGACTTTGCTTCTAAATAGTTTTGTTTTGTTTTACTATGGCGTTCATAAAAATAATATTCCATCTCAATATAAATTATGATGCTGTGGACTTAAACAGGAAAAACACCAAACTGCACTACCCAAGAGCAACCTCAGTATGAAGACCATGACTCCTTCATGTTTGGCACAATTTGCCACATAAAACATAAAAGATACATCTTATATTATGGTATCTAAGAATGTTGAACAGGCAAACTTCTCTACAAACTTTGATTTGCTGTCAAGCCACTGTCACCCCCAGCAATGACCACCTACAGATGCCTTTAAAGGAGAAATGCAACATATCCCAATGTGAAATGCAGTGTCTTGCACTGGAGCATTGGCTTAATTTCACTTAGATTTGCTTAAGCATTTCCACTTGCAGATTTTCTCCTGCCATAAATCTTTCTTGCTTTGAAATATTATAATGACTTCTGCTCATTACACACCCATTTACCCAATGTCTCTTTTAATCTTGCTAAATTCTAAACTCTGAAGATGTTGTAAGGCAATGAATTGCTCAATCATCATTCACTGAAAAGTGAAAAGATAAACACATATTGGCCAATTTTTATGTGTTACCTTTGATTCCACTAAATGTTTCCCTTTGAGATAAGAAAGTGAGCTCTCAAGCTTTTCCTTGTACTACTGCTCATTTTTTACTCTCATTTCCTTTTTAAGGAAACCAAACTAAGTATTTTCAATAATTTACCATGCATAAATATTTCCATGAACCTCAGCTTCCCTCAAATGTCTGAGAGACTATAACAGCTACTCAAGTTAGATTAAAAAAATATTTTCACTTTCCATTTTGAATTGTGTAGGCAGTTTGTGCCCCAAGATATTTTAGCTATTTTTAGCCGCCCAAAGCCACCACCCCAGCAAATTTTAAGCCCACCTAAAGCAAAAGGAATATAGCAGTAAAAATAAAGGCAAAAACCTGAGACAGTCAATGTGAACAACCACCTGAGAGAAGATATACCCATGGACATTATAAAGAAATTGGCTTTGATTTGAGCAAATCATAAACATATGTAAATAGTGCAAGATGTAAATATATTGCATAAGGCATTAAAACACTTTTACAGATATGCCCTATGGATATTTTTCTAAGTTTAGTGTGATTTTCATCTCCTTTTTATTCAAGGATCAAAACCCATACTAGTATGAGGTAACAGATTTAATGAACCTGTAATTTAAAATGTTGTGAAATTTGAAATTTCTATTCGTATGTTTGAATCATTCAGACTGAGCATTTACTCTAAAGCACCCAAAGCCATCACATCTTTGCTTATAAATAAGTGAATTATAAATACATTACCATAAATATTCACAAACCAATAAAATAAGTAAGGTCAGAGTTGTCTTAATTGCTCATCTCCACACTGAATTATCATACTATGTTTTCTTTATGTTTATATACCTGTATATATCTATGCATCCATTCTTTGGAAATGAGTTAGTTCAGAATATAGCTGTGACTTAAATCAACCTATATTAGCTTCTTAGGTGTGACTTAAAATGTCAATTACTGATATACAGTGACTCATAGCACACAGTTTTCTGTGCCCTCCTGTCAGACCAAGGTTACTTCTGCTCACCCCCTCTCAAAGGACTGGCCTGAGGGAGGAACAAGGACTTCTCACTGAAGAGCTTCATTATGAAAATTATTTTGCAATGTATCAACATCCTTTGGATTTGACAATATTTTGGAGCCTTCATGAAGAGTATTTTCTTGTTCTACCAACAGATGGTATGAATTTCTAGTAGGAGATGCAAATTCCTTTTGCATCATTTTTGGTATTTTTATATTCTGCTGCAGACATTATCCCTCTACATGCAATAAATATACTTGTTTTAATATTTGAATGCATGTTTTCCAAAATTGGGTAACAACACGTACAACTTGGTTTCAATTGAAGGAGAAAACCAACCAACCAACAACCAGCCAACCACATAATTCTGCAGTGCAGCAGGGAGAGTTTATTTTATTTAGCTTGTCATATAATCTTGCTACAAAGGGATATTGCTGCAGATGCTACAGTAAATGGAACCAATCATCAACACCTGAAAGCTACCCCCCTGCTCTGCACTTACACTCATCTTAGCTTCTTATTTTCCTCAAATTACTTCCCTGATAGGATGACTGCATTCCAGTCTCTTCCACTGTGTACGCCTAGAACTGGTTACATTTCTTCCCTCCTTCACCTCCCAAACCAGAGAATGTGCTGCCTTAATGCCCTAAGTCCACTCTGGGTGCATTCTAAAAGTCTACTTCACATATTTAACCATTATTAAGCTATCTATAGATTTACTGGCTAAAATTCAAAACATTTATTCCATCACTGTGCTTGGCATATTGCATGTCCCTGATATTGTCGATTTTGTCTTTCCTCTGGAAAGCCTCTCTTTTCCAACTTATTGCCTCTTTCCTCTTACATGTTCATTCTTTTTTTTTCCCCCTTTCCCTGTTAAGTTGCAGGACATCCCAGACTGAAATACCAACACTTTCTTTGTCTGACTCAGTATTTGTAGAGATTCTTTTGTATAAACATAGCGATATTATATATATATATATATATATCCCTAGTGATTCATAAGTACACATCTTTAACTTGGATTTCTTCCATCCAAACTAGAGTAGTAACCCTGTCTTTCTAAAATCTATTCAGAAGTATTCGATATGAACTTAACATCATCAAGATGAACTCTACATTTTTTTGTGCTGAAGTGTCCTCTTTACTACATCAACAGAGCTATCAGCATCACTGTCTTCTCTGATACTATAATCCATAACATTGGTCCCATCTTTGAACATCACACTTTAACTCTTGTAATCAGGCTGGGCACTAAATTATATTGCCTCTTCCTGCAAATAACCTCTAAAATGACCAAAAAAAAAAAAAATCTAAGTATCTTGCTCACTGATAATATCTTCTGTGGCTTCAATGCCTACAAGTCTTATTTTTCCATACTGATCCACATGAAATTATCTTCCTGCTTCACTACTTAATTGAATCAACTACTCCTATATCTTCCCATTAACTTCCATTTTTATTGATATAACCCTTAAAACTTTAGACCTAATGCTTCTGTTATCACGACTGCTCCTGCTTTTGTCATAATAATATCAGTTTCGACTGTACAATTTCCAAAAATAATTTACTTTTCCCATCATCATCCCTTATGAGAGAAGATAAACTTGTAAGCAAAATCCGGAATCCTCTCTTAATACCACTCCTAAAATTCATCTCTCAAATAAGAGATATAAAAACGCAGAACATGAGAATGACTATGCAAGATATTTTCAGTCTGTGACAGATTCTAGTCCTTTTCTTGATCTTACTGCTTGGTGCACCTTTCAGATCATACAATATATATTCCCATATACGTATCTAATGACAAAAGCAAGAACCAAAACCATTTTTGAGGAAAGAAATGAAGCTGCTAATGATCTTGCCTAAAACTCAGACTAATACTTCATAGGAAGATTTTTCAGACTTTTCTGACTATGACAAAAACTATGACACTACATTTTCAGCTATGAAAGACTCTATGGTCTATGTTTGTAATCCTGAATGAAAACAGTGGTAATTTTTGCCCTTAGAAATTTGTAATATTTTAGAAGGGGGGAAAAAAACCCCAAACATTTGACTGCTGTCACTTGGGTTCTCTGTTACACATTTGCAATTAGCAAGATCAGACTAATAGACTTTAAGACACCATACACCAAACCTTTTTATGGACTGCTGAATTTGTAGCTGGACTAGTCTTTTAACTAAACAGACCACCTTTTATGAACTACTATGAAATAAAGTCATAAAAATCAGCCTAGAGGCATGGCACAGAATATGTCGTGCAGGTGTACGAATGTATTTCAATAGCTACATAACTTTATATTTATGAGAGATGATAAAACAACTGCCACTCCTTTATCCTGCCTATACTGAATATTTAACATAAAATGGCCTATCTCGTTGTTCTGTGAAAAGTGCTTTAAAATGAGGCATCCTAGAGACCTAATTACATATAAGCACTGCAGTTAATTAAGATATGTATGGCTCATCTGTTGAACAGTCATTTTTGCAAACTTAATTATAGCTTTGTTCACTACATTCTGCAGTGATGAATACTAATATTTAAATTTCATAGCAGTATAATTCATAATTTAAAGATATTAAAAACGTGAATTTTCATAGCCCTCTTTGATGTATGTATTTTTATGTCCACTTTACATTCCCCATCAAAGATCAGAGGCACAGGATTGTTCCCCAAAGCCAAATATTTAAGTACCAAACCAAGATATTTAAAATTTTGAATTTCACAGCATCCAATCAAATGGGTACCCTTTTAAGCCACATTGTTCTTCTGGAAAAAGGGAAGAATTAATTGGTAACTACAAATAGTGCCATTGCAAAACAAGAAATGCTTCATATCAGTAAATGTTCATGGAAACAAATATAAAACCAAAGAAAGATACTGTCACCAAGAACATAACATTGTTGAAAAATAATTGCTAAGGCCCAATCTGTCCCATATAACACTGAGGTTTTCTCTTTTTAAAGAAAAGGATTTCTGTATAATAAAGGTAATTGTCAAAAATAAGCATGGTTGACATCACAAAATGTAATAAAAGTTTGCATGCATGCTGAATGTGTTTAAAAAAACACATTACAAAGCACAAACACATGGGTTTAAGTCAGGCATAGTCCAATCATGATAAAGCTTTTTGCCTAACCTTTATAGAACTTACTCTGATAGGAAGTACGGATCCGTTTCGTTAAATCTGGATAAAAGTTAGACAGGCCACGCATGCAAAAGTTGTCTTTGGAACATGCCAGTACACCAGCATCAGCAGCAGGCAGAGGAAAGAGAGAAAAAACAGTCTAAAGTGAAAGGAAGTGATACCATAACCAGCATCTAGAACAGCCAAGGTGAAGAAATTTCAGCAGATGCTTACCTTCCAATTGGGAGATATAACAAGAAAAATAATCAAAAAAGTAAAGTATGTGGGATGGATGGTGAGAAAGCAGCTGAGGCTTTTTTTAGATGCATAGTTTCTATGAGCAATCTAGATGTTGCAATCCTTCACAGTGGTCATTTATCCCCAGTGGGCTCCATTCTGGCAGCACTGGATAGCTGGAATGATGCCTTAAAGGATTGGCCCAGGCTGCCACTGACAGAGAAAAACCCTCTGTGAAACAGTGCTGATAACAGCTTTTTCTACATGAACAATCCTCCACCTTTTGTACAGAGTTCTGCAGCATGTTGTTTGTGGCTAGCTGCTCACATTTCTTAGGGAGCTGCTGTGGAGCTGGCTGAAACCAGAGAGAGAAGCTGAAGGTAACTTGAAGCTGCTGGTCTCTTCTCTCCTCAGCTGTGCCAAATTTACATATTTAACACTTGGCACAGATGGGAACTAAGCTTGCCATGATTAAATGCATAGAAAGTGAGATAAATGGTCTTTCAGGAGCAGAAGTAGGCCTGAAAACTTGTAGTTTATTCTATAAATTTTCCTCTAGATTTTATTTTCTGTTTGGGCTGTAAACACATTCCCAATTATAAACAAGTATTTCCCATAACTCTAGGGAGAAGTAGGATTTGATGATTCAGTGTAGGGTCTGCTGATGAAAATGCTGATGGCATAAACCTACTATAATCTGTTGATTTTACAATTTTAGGGTTAGATTTAAAACTCCACATTTTCACAGATATTTTAAAATCTAATTCTAAAACTTCACAGCTATGCAAAACACATTTCATAATTGTGTCTGACTCTTGCATGTTACTATGGAATATGTCAAGTGGAAAGACTTGAAACAGACAATCTGACTTTTTCTCATACAAGTAAATGCTTAGATAACCAACGAAGTATGGTAAAATTTAGCTCTATGGAAGTATTAATATTTCTAATACACAACACAATATAACAGTTATGACTTACTGTGATCCTCTTAGCATCAAATTTTAAAAGGGATGTTGTAGGTTTAAATTAAGAACTTCAGTTCACTAAAGAAGTGCTTAATTTGAGCTCCTTGTGTTACCTACATAACACATACCCATGTGTTACACATCTCTAAACATAACTGACTACTCAAATTAATAGCACCTGGCAGAAGGTACATTTAAGCTTAAATTGAAGTCTTATTGGTATGAACTTTTTAAAACCAGAAAGCAAATAGCATACAATTTACATTTCAAGGGATTGCCAGAGAAGCAATTTATTGCTCTGCTCATTATGACTTTTTACAGACTCAGCTAAGGGAATTACTTGCTGACCTCCATCCCAAAAGAAAAAAAACCTCATAAAACATTTTATTTCTGAGAAAGTGCCCGCACCTAGAGCATGTCAAGTTTCTTTTGCCAAGTTATAGAAACTCCATTGGCCGGCAAATAGTCATGCATTCCAAAAGCACTAGAAAAAGCCACAGGCAAAAAAACCAAAGAAACATATCAGGCTCATAAGCACAATGATTGATTTCCTACCTGCAGCAAACTGCCTGCTCTTGCGAGGTGAGCGCGGCTGGCGCTGGTACGGGTCGCTGGATCCATAGAGGTCCAGGGTGCCCATGCTCAGCAGGACTGTCTTCTGCATGAAATCCACAACAGCCAAACCATTGCAGTTCCCAAAAGCCACCCTGCAAAGAGAAGCGTCCCTCCAAAGTGTTAGCAATATCTAATTAAATGCTGAAAACAATAATCATTATTATTATGAACAGTGCACAAACTTGTTCTTCAGGAACTGCTCAATCTCACATTTTTTATTTCTTATGGACCTATAACCCTGAATTTCAAAGACTGTTTTCTGAATTGACTTTCCAGAAAGCAGACTTCCAACTTCTACCAACTTTCTGTACCAAACACATTGCAGTAATGTCTAAATGTTACTTCACTGAACAATATAATTATAATAATGATGATATCAATTAAGCCTAAAAATCAGGATGTAGATCTTAAAAAGTGGTTATGCATTTATATAAAATACAAATTAAAATATAAATACAAATACATGTAAAAATTCTTTTAAAGCTAAATGCAAGTGACAAATGAAATATATTAGGCTATATTGTGGAAATGCATTTATACAATTTCCAAATCTGAAATGCATTTATAAAATTTCCTTCCAAGTCTGTCAGCTTATCTACAGCAGTGATTCCTGTTAAAACAGTCTCTAGCCCTCTGAAATGCTTCTGCAAATGAATTTTGATGGTAGTTTGATTATGGACAAGATCTCTGTCCTTCTGTATCAGAGTGCAATTTTAAATTCCAGACATTGGATTTCAAGTACAGCCACAAAGAAACTCAAAAACCCAAACCATGCTCAATCATACTCAGAATCACTTGCTATCAGGTTCTGTGATTTTATGTAAAAAGTGAATAAGATGGTTAGTTCAAATCACTGCAAAATATTTAAGCAATTAATTCACACACAAAGTCAGGTGTGCACTCACCTCCACCTGACTCTTCTTAATGTATCTTCAAAATATCTGAAAGGAATTTTTGTGCAGAAAAACAACATTGCAGAAGAAAAGTAATGAGGTGGAGGGAAAGCAGGGTAACTAGGAAATTTTCTTCTGTCCTACCTTTTCTTACATTGCTTCTATTATAAAAAAGAGGGTTCCATATTGCAAATATAAAAGTAATATGTAAAGAAAAATGAAATTATTTTTCCTCAATTGTTAAACTAGCAAATTAAGGGACCATCTGCAACAGTGTCTTGAATTCTACTGGTTGTTATTACACTGTGTTCACCACCCTTGTCTCAACACTGGCTGCAGTACAGCATCTATGGAAATACTATGGATGCACTCTGATTTTTTCCCCATTGACCTTTTTTTTCCCCAGTTGGTGTCCCTCATGGGCCCATTCTGGGACCAGTACAGCTTAATGTCTTTACCAGTGACAGAGACAACAGAATTGAGGGCACCCTCAGTAAATTTGCAGACACCAAGCTGAGATAAGCCTGAGGGACAAGTACCATCCAGAAGGACCTGGACAAATGTGAGAAAGCGCTCATGGGAATGAGGATAATGGTTTTAGACTAAAAGAGGGTTGATGGTATGTGTTCATAAGTCCCTGCATTCTGGGTGAAGAAAAAAAAAAAGAATAAAAATGACAAGTGTCAATCTCATCTATTAATACTTTAGGGGAAAAAAATAGCCATTTGTACTTTGAAAATTATTAACCTGAGATTAATGAATTTTGGAAAACATGAGTCACAAGAAGAGGTAGTGATCATTCACGCCCCTAGTCAGCAATTTAACAAAATGTATAATTTCCTGGTCTGTAGTTTTCTAAACTCCTCTAATTTCACACACAAGTATGGATCTAATATTTCTTATACCCAAACAAATTAGTTTAAAAAAGAATCTGAAATTTCTCATTAATAGGATTTTTACCCACTTCTGAGGATGGGTAAAAAAAAGTAGATGGCCATTACTGTTACCAAGACTTAAGATAAATTGCTAACAACCAAGTCCTTATAAAATCAAATACAAAATAAATTTCTCAGTTTTGAGCAATGAACAGAATTAGTTGATAGGTAATGTCCTATTGTGTTGGTAAACCCTCATCAGATATTTCTTGACAATAAATATACAGATTAGCTGAAAACTGTTACCACATGAGCTGCTAATAAATTTTCATTGACTACTTTCAGTACAACAGAACCTACTTGAAAACAAATTTATTATTTGTATTTAACCTTTTTCCTCAAGGTTAACCTAGTTATTCAGTTGTAATTGAAGCAATTTGTAAAATTTTCTTTTCTACTTTCATAACAGGAAGACGTTTTTGATGATTCATTTCAACGTTAATGAAACAGGTGTCAATACTTTTAATTTGTAGCCTTGGTACTGTTAAAAGTAAACCAAATACATTAAATAGAAGTTTGCAGTGTCTGAAGTCATTCATCTTTCCTGGGAATCAAGGTTTTTTTTTTGCATCTGACTTTATTCCTGTTTCATGGCTGCAGTAAAACAGTTCCAGAAATCATAATAATTAAAAGAATACTGGAAACAGCTCTCCAGAACAGACACCATTTTATGTCTTCAACCTACTTAAACTGATTAGTATAGGAAGAAAAATTAGGCAAAAGATGACCCAAATAACTGTACAATTAGCATGACAAAAATTACATGTTCTCAGGCTTCATGCTGAAGTGGAATAGGTTTTTCCACATTGTGAAGATAGATAACAGGTGACAATTAAAGTAGTAAACAACAATTCTGATGAAAGAAAAGACCGTGCCTTGTCACAGACCTGAGAAAAAAGTAAAGAGAGACAAGAGAAAGGAAGAGAAAAAAGAGTCTACAGAAAAAAATGTAAGGAAAAAAGACCTTTCCTGGGTGGTTCTTGTAGGAAAGTTAAATTTAGGTTATCATCCTACTTTATTCATACATGCATTTATTTCTGAAACAATCTTGTACTTAGCTCATGGTGTCTTAAAGGAGGCTGTCATATAAACTATTATTGCTCCTAGCAAATGAAACAAAATAAAGCACTTGATTGAATCAAATCAGTGGTTTAGGAAACTACCGTTGCCATTAGGAGAACCACAACCTATCAGAGTAGTTTATAAGGGAGAAAATGCTGATTATTGGTGAGAGAATGTGATTATTCAGACACTGCCTTGAGGTCTGAAATCTGCAAGGGAGCAAATCAGGCAAAAGCTAACAATTTGCACAAGTGACAAATGCATCAAGGTATGGTAAGGAAAAGAAACTCCAAGAATTCATTAATAGGAGACTTTCTAAAAATTCAGGCTGAAAACTTGAAAAAACAGCCCCCAGAACACAATATTTTTTGCAGAAATGTAAAAACTCTGCATTAAACTGCCAGCCTCTGGAAAGAGTCCAGAGACTTACTGAAAATCAGCAGGAGTCAGCACCTGACACCTATTACAGCCAATAGTTTTATTGGAGTAACACCTACAGGGAAAACCATTTTAATATATCAGGGTGACTCTCAGTAAGAGAAAACATTAAAAATTTGCAAATAAACTGAACCTGAGGAAACAATTACACACACTCATTTGCATTGCCATCCAGAATACAGCATTTAAATGTTCCTTATTCAATTGTCAATTTCGGGTCACCGATTCCTGTGCAAACAGGCATTAGCACAGACAAAAATGCTGCTCTCAGAAGACAATTTCCAAGTAAGATATGATGTCATGATAAATGGCATTTAACAGTTAATTGCTTCACCATTTTCCATTAAATGCATTTCACCTTGGTGAACCTTTCAAAATAACTTTGAAAATTACACATTTGAAGTGCAATTAGATCTTATTTGAAAGGATGGGAAGAATTATGTGAAAAGATTCAGTCTTTTAAATAGGATTAGTAAAAATATTGGCAAGAATGGCAGTTTTACATCCCATATTACAATCTCTATGTCAGTTCAAAATAATTTTTCCCCTAGAAAATGCTGAGTTACAGCATCTTTTGAATACTTTGCGTTGACCTCAACTGTCTGTGAGAAATTTCAAAGTACAGTTGGAAAACATGTGATTTATTGCAACAAACAATAAATCACCTTAATTCTGAGGTACTTACAGGCCATAAGCAGAGTTAACAGCAAGGCTGGTAATCTGTTGTGGAGGCTCACCATCCACCCACACCAACTGGATAACGAGATCTGCCTGGTAGCCAGGAGGCATCCGCACAGGTCGAGCCTTAACACTAAGAAGAAGAAGAAGTACAAAATAAGAACAAACAAACAAACATTGAGCCATGAAAAACAACTGTTTTGCGTCATTATGAAATGTCAACTTGTGTGGAAAACCTAAAGTACTTTCTTTTCAGACTTTGAAAAAGGACATTTCTGTGTATTTGGAACGTTTTTCCCTTCTGAAGTAAAGCGTGACAGAAAAACATGAAGAGGCAAGAGATGATAAGATACACTTTTCTGCAGTGGACCTCACCAGAGCATATTAAAAACGTATGGACTTGACAAATCTATTTGTCCATGTAGTGCAAACAAGCCCTGTTCTATTTCTAGGGCTATAATCACCTAATACATGAACGAATGGTGCCTACACTAAATCTGATACACCTATTAACACCTGTTCCTACTGTGTTAGGCAAGTTCAGTGACTTGCAAAGCAGGTAGTGAAGATGTACATTTTAAGGGGAAGTGTAAGAGCTGAACAGCTCTGTATAACTGCTTTATGTGCCTTTTTGAGTGGTACAACAATGTGGGATATGCCGAAAGAAAACATTTTGCAATGCAGTGCATATGCTATTGCAATACTTTAAGGTATTCATGTTAGTCATTAGTACATTCACGCTGTAGTAGTAATTTACAGGTAAAACCCACTAGTCAGTGCATTTTCACTGTACCTGTTACTGGTGAGTGCTTATATTGCATCCCTTTGCACACCATAAAATGGCATAAAATAGGGCAGTCTACTTTATGAGTAAGTCTTTCCTTATCTATCCTCTAAATGCATGTCCTTAACAGTGGCTTGGCACACTCATTGTTCTATTTCTTTTCCCTGTCGTACTCTTCAGACCATACATGTGTATTTGTCTGGAGCAGTGATCAGGCACTTGGCATGGATATTGTCGTCGGAAAGACGTGACAATGCAGCTCAGCAAGTGCTCAACCCACTACAGCTGGCGATAGCTTTGTATTGTTGTTTTCTATCAACAGCAAACCTCTGTTTTGCAATTCCTAACCTGTTCTGTTGGCACTAAAGCTTTGCCCTTTCCTTTGTTCATATGATACATATCCAGGAGCATTTCTGAAGTGACGCTATTCATAACCTTAATGAAGCAAGCCCTGGATTACCCAGGAGTATTTGTGCTGAGAACAAAGGTGTGAACATCTGTGAACTCAAGCTGCTAAGGGAGAGGGGTCCTTTGAGACCAGGATAAACTGAAACCACAGACAAGAGTTGTATACAGTAAAGATTTATTATTTTCAAAGAAACTTCACTGCAAGCAGAAGCTGAATATTTTACAAACACTCCTTCAGAGTATCTTTGTGATGGAGCCCTTCAACTTCTAATGTCTGCAGATAAGCCTTTTAAGAGGCATAATAGTGGTGGCCTTTCCAACTTTACCCCATTTTCAGCTTTCAGCTCCTGCCCTTAAAAATGTTAGAAAAATATAGAATAGGTAAATGAAATCCAAGAACCAGGACTTAGTCTAATACCATTTCAGTTGAGCTTTCCATCCATATTTTCTCATGGATAACTGATGGTGTGGAAAAACACAAGAGGCAAGGACACTGCTCCAACAAGCATCTGTCAAAGCAATGCATTTGTACTTTCCTTCTTCTAAACAAGCTACCATGAGACTGACAATGGCTGCAGAATTAATTCTGATCTTCTAAATCATGTTTTTTTAATGTGATATTACTTTTCAAATGTGTTTTTAATGACATGCTGAAAAAATTAGACAACTTGAAGTACCTTCTAAGCTTTCTTTTGGATTCTGTCACCAGAGGGAAAAAAAGCAAATACCTTTCCCTCTAAATATTTTTCACTGCAAATTTGAGGCCCTTGCTTTGATAAAAATGGATATTATTTTCACAGGGATTTTCTCTAAGCATAGAATAAACTGCAGGTGGTGAAAGAATACAATAAAGGAGTAAAATATTTTCAGATTTCAAGATTGAGGTTGTCATTCCCATGTTTCTGTGACATCTTCCTGCTTAAGAATCTTTGAGCTATTTCCCTTGTTTCCCTAACCATCCTGCTTGAACAGTAATGCAGGTACTCAGTTCTGCACCTTGTTTTGGATGGCTTTTTATTTGAAGTGTTTTTAATAAAAGCCTAAGCAGACTGCAGGAGTATGAGCAGAAGGAATGAAGACATTTCAACGATTTCCTAGACTACTGTTCTTGTTAGGCTACAGTGAATTTCACTGTTGCAAAGTTTTGGATTTTACTTTTTTTCACAAGATATTCACAGTTCCTTATCACTTTGGAGTTACTTGAAGCTACTGTCAAAACCTTTGATTGACCTAATTTTGGGATGATACTAGAAGTCTGGGAACAAAGACTGACATTCTGGGTACAGCTTTATGATAACAGCATTTACATCAAAAATATTTATCTGCATAATCACAAATCCATTGGTTTCTTAGGTTATTACAGCTGCCTATTTCACTGCAAAATCTTCTGAAAGAAGCAAGAACAATATTTATTCCATACTCTGCCTGCCTCTCTTGGTAACAGTTACTTTTGATTTCAGAAAAGTGCCAAGCTTTCATTACTTCTGTCCTTCCAATTACTTTCTTCCTAGTAGCTGTTCAAAGACACGAACACATTCAGTCATTCTGACTTCTGGCTAGAAAAAAAATGTACTGTGGAGTGCCATTCATTTGCTGTAACAATGTTGTGAAGCAGATATGAAAATAAACATAATGGAGTCAGTTATGTATGTGTGTAAAATTTTATGTGCATTATCAATATAGTTCAAGCTGTGCACTCACCCGCCAAGTGCAGGTGGCTGCAGCTTAATGCAAATACTGCTCTATTTTAGATTCTGTCCTGCTGCCCACCTGAATAACTTGCATGTAAAGTCAACAGCATCACCCTGGTCTTTACTGGTTTTGGGGGTTTTTTTCCCGTGTTTTCAGCATTACTTTCATTTTACCACCAGAATTCTGCTTAGATCAGAAGTTCTTAGACAGACAAGGCCTGTGGACCCAGCTAAGGTTTGGGGGGAAGTGTGGATATTTACATGTCTTTCCTGAGAAGGACAATAGCATACACAAGTATACTTTTATCTAAATGTAGGACTGTACCAGCAGTTCTAGTGGTATAATTACTCTGACTTTGAAAAATCACTTTTCAGTCAAAATAAGATTACAGTTACCTTGTGTAAAATTTGAAAAAATCCTATTGGCCCATTTAATGTGAGATTCTTTGAGTTAGGAAAATTTCTAAAAACTAACAAGCTGAACATCTATGGGTTCATGACAATTTTTCTGCCTCCAACATCAACAATTCCTCTCTTTCCCAGACAAAATCAAGTAAGAGTCTCTGAAGCAAAAATGTTAGCCAGTGAAATGATTAAATTATTGCATTTTTCCTGATATCAATGTCATAAATAGATTTCACATTTGGATTTTTTTAATAACTGATCTCTGCCTCTTCTGTTGATTTTCATACTTCAAATTAATGATTAAACTGAGGTCTGAAGTTCAACTGCCTGCCTGAATGAGGTGGACAAATGAACAGAATGCCAAAATATACTGTTAATTTTACAAGGACAATATCACAATATTGCTTTTAATTGCTAATGCCATTTTGAGGAGTCAAGCAGCCCAAAGTATCTGCAAAATCAGGAAGTGTTCATTTGAACTGCTTTTGAAATAATTGAGGCATTTAAAAGATTTAATAATAATTATACCCAAATAATAATGAATTCACCAAAATGAGAGTAACTGTTGTCAGCAATGCACTCTAATTGCTGAAAAATTACAGTTTATAGAGTTTTACACCGAATTCTTGTTTTAAACTATTCAAATCCATAATTATATGCCTTATTAATAAGAACATATTAATCTACTCCAAAACAGTGATAATGTATTCTACCAGAAAACAATTTGCTTCTTTTTAAAGATTAAACAAATATACACTTTCACACAGTGCGACTGTTTCATAATTTTATATTTGAAATATTGTTTCATAAGTATGAACACAGTTTCTATGTGTTACATACAGTTCTTGATTAAAAAAGATAGTGTTATATTAATTGATCAAGGAGAGAAAGCTTTGCACATGCTGGAAGTTTCTTCATGACTTATCCTCAGAAATTCCTTGAAGATTTACTCCTAGATCACACTGGAAAATCACAGTCAAACCTTTATTGTAACAGTTTATATTCTTCACAATTACTTCTATCCTTTTAAAATCCCATGTTGATAATTTTGCCTTAATTATTTTGTTTGTTCCATATTCTGGTTTATTCTCATTTTGTTTCACATACATACAATTAATCTCTTTTTCTTGGGAGCTGATGGACTGACTAACAGATAAGAATGCTTTTTAGAAAGATCAATATTTAAACAATGGCACAGACTTACCTAAGACATGGGATACTGTCCTTCATCGTTCCTTCACATGTTACAGTGTTGGTACTGCCTGAAAGACTCTTTAAAGAAGGAAGCTGGGAGGAGGCATCTGGAAATGGAGGATTTGTTTCTGGTTCAGGAGTAATGATGTCTTCTACTTCACTTTGAAGTCGTACCTCTAATGACTTAAATAAATAAAAATGCCAAGTTATCGTTTCTTAAGGAAAGCTGCTGTTACTTTCAGATAAATATCTGTACACCTTTTTTTAAAAAAAATACCCCCCATTTATCATTATAGCTTGCAGGCAAAGAATACTGTAATTTGTTATTTATACAGAGTAACAGCAACGTCAGATAGGAACTAGAAGGATCACCAACTCTGCCTCCTGATTACTCATACAACAGTCTCTACCAGACAAGTTCAAGCCAGGATGGATAAGCCTGACAGTGTGAATAGTACTGATACATGAGCTTCACTTGTCCACAGGTTGGGGCCAGGAAATCAGAGATTACAGCACAGACACCTCTGTGTTCCATAGAATGAACATGAGTTTGGTGGATTCTAGAAAGCAAAATTCAAACCAGTTACCTTTTGCTTTCCTTCTGGCCACTCTAGAAAGGGAAAAAGAGGCCAAACCACTCTACAATCCTCTCCACTAATTCAGGAAATATTAACTGAAGGATTCCAGGGAGCAACTGGACAGGAAGTTCAAATCTAGGTAAATAAATACAGAGCAATTCTTTCTACCTCATGACTCGTCCCAGAAAATCCTCATTTTGAAAAGAATAAAAACCAAGGTACAGCTCTCAAAGAGATAAGGTCTGGGGGTTACTAGCTGAGCATAATTTTAATCCTGCTACCTTGAAAGAAATCGAAGCAATTGTAGAGGTAGGCACCACAAGCTCCATCTTAGTGATCTTTCACTGAGACATCATCTGTACCAGAATGAAGATTAACAAGATGGCTAAATTTCATGAGAATCAGGAGATAAAGGTGAGTAGCACTGAAGGGTCCCCTGTTTCTCAACCATTGTGCTAAAGCACACAAGATTTCAGAAAGAAGTGATTCTGTTCAACCAGGAGAGAGAGTCCTTTCTCAAAATTTCACTTCTGTTTTCTTCTTTCAAAATCCATGGACATTTTGTGCCTGAATCAGTTAAAGAAACCTACAGACAACATTTGCCTTCAAAGACTAATGAGTGAAATATTGAGTTCAGGAAAATCTAATCTGGAAGTAATTGCAGCTGACTGAGACAATTTATAATGCCGTTTAATCTTTATGCAGGACTAAAGTAACTTGAAGAGTTGAAGAGTATGTTCTTCTGCTTACCATGTTAGAAGGGCATCACTCTTCTCTGAATGCTTTTCTGTGTGTATTACTTTGTCTGCTAAAATTAATTTTGTAAAGTGCTAGGTGTTGTGCATTTGAAGAGAGAGGGAAAAAAATCAGGCTAAAAACACGATTGTGAATTTTTCTTATGTTTTTGTCCCTGCTTTGACTGGACCTTAGGAGGGTTATAGAAATACTGAACCGATTTATTTTGACACAGAAGAAAGGTAATTTTGGGGGATCTCATCACTAGGCTTATTGATTCCTCTTTCCACATTCAAATGAGTGTAAACTTTTTTTCCTATATTTCTTCTCAAGAGCTTTGAAGAAGACCTTCATTGAGGAAAGACAACTGAGAAAGTGATCATGTTGAATAAATAGATCCTTTTGAGATAGGATGGAGTGGATTCAGCTAAGAAAACAAAACCAACAGCAGCAAATGCTTTTTATGTAACAGCATGGCAACGACACCAAGGTTAGATATGAAGTAGAATTCATTTCATGCATACTCCTTGCCTCCAGAATCAGATATGAAATGATGCAAATAATATTTCTGTTAAGGAAATCCCAGGCACAGCCTATGTCCTTAAGGCATATTCAGCTGCAGACTTCCAATTTACCACAGCAAAAACATTGCAACACTGACATCAGGGCAGTCAAACCAATGTGGGAGCCTTAAAATGTAGGAATTTGTAGATTGAGCTCAAGGTAAATTCAGTCCAGCGGATAAGGAAGGGAGGACACAAAGTGCTTTTTACCTCAAGGAGCAAAGAAATCCTGAGACTGGCCAGCTCAGTCTCAATATAGACAAAACCACACAGCCCAAAGTCAGGTGCAGATTCCAACAAAGAATTCCATACTTTTGATTATAAAACCCTCACATCATTTAGAGCAAAGCCTTGAATGCAAGCAGCAAAAATGCAGAATCAAAAGAGAAGGCCCATTTCAGAGATGCACAAAACCCAGGGGAACTCTGTGATTATGTCACTCAGATTACATAATTTAATATTCAGAGAAAAATGCTTATTAATTACAGATGAAATCTGAGAAACTGTCAATTTGCACATATTATAACACCTTGGAAAATAACAGTAAAGATGCAATTCAGCCAGAAAAGTGAAAGACAGGGAGAAAAGATAACAAATTATAGATAATAGAAGATAAGGTGCATTTGCTGTGGGACAATGTAAGAATACTGAAATGGAGTAATTTTAGCAGCAATATATATGAGCTGGTCAGTAGTGTGAAATTACTGTTCATCAGCTTTAAACCCTTCCTGAAATGATACATTCAGGCAGCTTAATAATTGCCTGGAGAGGGAGAAAAGACTGGAAAACAACAGAAGAACTACAGGTAATGAATACCCATACGGAATGGCACATGGCTACAGACCAAAAATAACACAGGTTTTTGCCACAATAGAATGTTCTAAAGTGCATTAAAATAGCATGAAAAGGAAAGAACTATAATCAGGGAAGGTGACAAATAATCTGGCACTTTATATAGTTTCCATCTTTAGGGAAGCAACGTCAGCATAAGCCAGAAACAGACCAACTCTTTTTGTTTTGTTAAACCCATTGATAATTTTCAGTCTCCTTATGAACAGAAATTAAAGAGATTAAATACTTGCGTTAAAAAAGAGCATTGTGCATGTACACAATGTACATTAACTGATAAAAACATACAGCAGACAGTAATTTTAGACCAGGTTAATACAACAGAGATCACTATATAATAAAGTCTTAAAAGCAAACCAAGTCTGAAAGCTGCACTGTATGTTACTACTACAGCACAAAGAAAGTGGACACTAGGTTCCCAAACGCTCAGATTTTTGTCAGTAACCGAAGTAGGATCAAGATTTAAAAGGTTTAAATATTTTAAATTTAAAAAAGTAAAGGTTTAAAATGGAATGTCCTTAAACTTGTATTTATACTGCTTGCTATTTTTTATTTAAGTACTTGAGCACAGATGAAGCAAGGCAATTTGATTTAGGAACTACATTCTCTTATAAGAGAGTGAAATGAGTACTTACTGCAATTTCAGTATTTACTTCATGTTTGCTGAACTTGTAAACAATTACATATGCAGAAACTCCTGCCACACAGAAAATTCGACTTTCAGGACACCAGTACATCATCTGAACAGCAAAAGGATCTTCTTCCACAATCTCAGCTGTTGCTTTTCCTTCTCCCACTTTCTGTTTTTCAAAGACCTTTGATGTTTTTAGTTTGTACAACATCTGTAGAGTAACTGGAATATATTAAAACATATAAAAAATACTAACATGAAGCAAATCAGTAATAAAATTCCTCAGTCCCCACTTTCTTCTCAGTTGTAGCATAACAAGGAATCTTGGGAAAGCCTAAGAGGAGGAGATGTATAATATACAACTGTCAAAACCAGGACAACAGTACAAATACTATTCTGGTACACACTACTAATAGGATATGTGTTTAACACTTCTCAAAAGAGTATTTATCTGTGAAATACTTCTTAGTTGTTACTGGGGAAGGGTGCTAAAGGTGTAAATCATTGTGTCCATAGTTGGGCTTATAATCAGTGGTATAGAGAGGCTCTGATAATATTGATACTTTCCTAAAGAGATGTGACACTAAAATTTCATTTGTCTGAGGTTATGGTCTTGACAGAATGTAAAGACTGTATGGCAATTCAAGAGAAAACTTTAGGAAAGCATGCTGGTGGCCTGGTCAACAAAAAGTTCTTCTGAATTAATGGGAATTTAAAAATGTTTTGAATTTCTTGACTAATAAGTAGATCTATATTTATACCTGTATATAAAATCCTCGTATCCAGAAGCTTTTGTCAAGATTAGAACTCCGCTGCAGCAAATTCTAGAGGTAAAGGAGGGGTGACAATTCACCCCATTATGTTTTACATTCTTCCCTGTTTCTACTACTTTTACACTGGTTTCTCAGTGGCATTAATCAGTAACTGCACAAGGTCAGAAACAGTCAGTCAGGCCCAGCACATACAAAGGTGTGCATACCCACAAAGGCAAAACTGCTGCCTGTGTCAGTGTAATTGTGGCAGCTCAGCCTGGCCAGCTTGTGTAACAAGAGCAACAGGAAGATGAAAGGACAGTGTTTTAGTTATGTAACCAGATGATGAACACAGCAAAACCCCATTTTTGTTTGGCAGTGCAGATATATTCCAGGAGGTTTAGCATATACAATTTTTAATGTTTTAAAAAGTTTTAGCACATAAAGCACTTCTGAATTTTCACAAATTACAGCAAGCGCTTCTGTAATAAATACATAATTCTTCCTGCCCTCAGTGGCAAAGAAAGAGGATTCAGGTTGTTCTTAGTGCCAGTAGGAAATCTAAAGTGGCACTTCAAATCAGGTATCATGGGTCCATTCACATTATGACTTCTGAAGAATAATAGAATCACAGGGTACAGAGTACAAGACTCTCTATGCTGCTCTGAATTACTGGGTACCGTCTGCACAAGTAAATAAAAACCCAGCAATTTCTTTTGAATAAAGATACACTTGGAAAACAGCTCCAGTGGCCTAGCAAGTCCTTGTCTCTCACAGATCTCTGCTTTCAGACACAAGATTTTAATTGTCTAAATTAAAATATGTCTAAAAGAAAAGAATTTTGTGCCTTCAAATACCGGTGGGATATTATTTCTGCTAGAGAATCTCAAATGAGCTTTTAACTCCATTTAGAAAGGTTAACACCTTGTAGGTAAAATTAAAAAAAAAAAACAAAAAAAACCAAAAAAAAAACAAAAAACAAACACTTTGTAATAATCAAAACCTTTTAAATAAAGTCTACCAAGTATGGTATGACTAACACAGTACATGCCCTGAAAAGCAGGACTACAACCAGGACATTAGAGATGCACTGCAAATACCAGTACCGTTGAAGAGATCATGGATATTCATGACTATCTAAGCTTTTAATGTTAAGAAAAATTCCTACTGCAGCATGTGTGTATTGATTAGGTTATGCTTGTATTCCCTATGAGAATTATTTTCTTTCCCCATTTCTGCCAGTTATAGAAGGAATAACCAGCACATTGCTTCCTGTGCAGTAAATACACTAAGTGCCTTGGGGTCTTCCAATAGTCTGTGTTGTTTCACCCTAACTTTAGAGCCTGTATTTGCACATTCTTGTTAAAAACAAAATATTCACAAGACAAAGTATAATGTCTCACTGTACTTCTCTAAATAAAACTAATTATCCTACTTGTGTTCATATTAAAGCTCTCAAAAACTTCTGGTTTTGCAGATAAACTGTTGACCTCATTTGATGATTGGTGTTCACCATAACTTGAAGACAGTGGAAGACGTAAATTCTGAGCAGCATGTTTCTGTTTTCCCACCATTTCCAAACAGATGAATTACATAATTAAAAAAAAAAACAATCCATGGCCATGTTCCATTGCTGTGCCTATTTAATAAATGAAACATATTTTGTGAAATGAGGGTTTGGAAATCCTCATTTTCTCCTTGTCCATACTGAGTGAAAATATTTGTTATTAAGCAAAAGGCAAGAACCTGACAAAGTCATCAGGTACAGCTGACATTTAAAACTTGTCAACATTCCCCATATTTGGCTGGAAACTGTAGCAATATTAATTATTTCAATTCTGTGCCATCACGTGGAACTAGCAGGTATTTTAAGTATCCCATACTCCATGATCTTGGCACTCATCACAGCAGACTGGTTATTTGGGTGATATTAAATCTCCCTATGCCTAACACTTCATCCACAATATTCTTTCATGCTCTTTTCTTTAACACATTCATACCTCATAAAAGAGAGTTATTACTCAGACATCCCTGTACCACTGAAGAGACAAGAATACAAGGCAACTCTACAGGAACTTCAGTGAAGCACCATCAATTATTTGAAGCAGAGTAATTTAAATTTCCATCAAAATGTACATGTATCTTAATAAATATATTTTACTAATGAATACCATGTGTATTTTCTGTAGGGGAAAGTGCTGGCTGCTGATATGTGCAGTTATAGCTAGATTGTATGGAATAAGTCTTTTCTGAAGCTTTTTCCTGCTAGGACGAATGGAAATGCTTCCCAATTATTTTCTGGGATTTGAGACTGGACAAGAAAAGATCGGGGTCTTCTCCACTCTCACCAGATTAAATATGTTTTGAAATATATGAATGTATTTGAATATTTTATTTTTACTTAGCTATAAAGAAGACTTTGTTGTACTTAGTATAGAAGTGACAACTGGAACTCAATGTTAGATCTAATTGAGCCCTCTCCTCTATATGCACAAGAAAAATATGCCCTAGGGATTTTTTTACCAGCACTTCATCCTTCATAGATTTTGGTACGTTGGACCTTAGTTATTATTCCTCGCTCTTTTCTGCCTAATATATCTCATTAGCAGTATTTTTTCTCTTAACTTAATAAACATTTTCTTAATTTCACCCCTTTGTCCTAGTTATATCAGCCCAGCTATTACTACTCAACCTGTTAAATATCCTGTTTTATATCTAAATGTGTGTTTGTGTGATTTGTTAGCATTATGTAAAAGTGAACTTTAGAAACTTACTGGCAGAAGCATCCCAAAATTTTACTGATCCATCTGCATGGCTTAAAAAAAATATAAAAATTAAATGTGTTAAAACAAGATGCAATTCTAAAACATCATCTACTTTTGTGACTAATAAATACAAGAAAAAATTCATTTTGTTTATGCAACTCTCTATAATTACTGACAATATCTTAAAGACATACACAATAACTATAAGAGAATATTTTATTTGGTTTCCTTTAGTTAACAAAATATTTTTTATGCATTTCCTGCAGAAAACTAGGCCCCCAATGAATTTTAAGATTGCAACAAGAGGAAATTACTCCCCACACTAATAATGAGTTGAAGTTATAGCACTTTTGGCTTTGCAGTGGGCCAGCATCAAACCTATGCACTCTAAAAATCACATGTACAGTGAACTTGGAAAGAACAGAAGGTAACTTCATTTCACTTGATACTTCACAGCTGTGTTCTTTTTATTAACATAAAATCCCTGAAGCAAAGCTGGAAAAAAGAGACACTTCTGTTTGCAATGAGAATGATCCCTTCATCACCTCGTCACACTATTGCATACATCATAACCTTAGTTTTAAAATCAGGTCTTTAGTATCAGTGATAGTAACAATTCATCAAATACATGACTGAGACCAGAGGAAGACACATGGTGCATCTTACCTGAACAAACAGTGTCTGTTTCACAGTATGATCCCTTGGGAATCCATCAGGCACTACTCCTGCTGCAATCTGAGCCTTTATAGGCCTTTTTGCTGTGGTTCTCTGCCCACAAGGTGAAATTCATCCCAGTGCACCACATCCTCACTAGTGCTCAATATTAAAATGAATTCCCAAACTGTCCCCAGACAGAGAGTCCCCAGAAGGCCAAGGGACAACAGCCATAGAACAACAGCTGCTCTCCTTTTTGAATCTCTGTGACCTTCAAGGCCAAAATATTCTGTTGCAATAGATTTTTTTTCCCAAAGCCCCTGCCTTCACAAGCATTGCTATCTAACACCAGCTCCTCAAATGGTCATTCTTAATGGTAGCTGGGTATAAGCTACTAAGCTGGGTACTTATGATCCCCGGGTACTAAGTTCTGCTTTCTACAGCAAAAGAGACTTTCTGTGGTGACACTACTCAAGTGAAGAGCCAGGAAATGCATACGTGGTGAAGTCTCAAGTCTTATCTATAGCAAACCCACAATCAAAAGCAGTAGAACAAATACTCCAAAAGTACCAATCACCAGTTCCATTCTCACCCTGTAATAATGATTTCAGGATATGTCTGAGCTCCAAGATTCCATGCTCCACCACTGATAGGCCACTCCTAAACAAACAAAAGTAGAGACCACAACTTACTCCACTGAATCTTGCTTGGTTAACTTTTAAATTCAGGAGGAGACAACATCTTCCCCCAAAAAGCTTGTAAAAGAACAACAACAAAAAAAGTATAATTCAAGGCTTTTACAGTTTATTAACATTTTTGTGTCATCAGTCCAGGCTCTGGAAACTTAATAACACTTTTATATTATCAACTATTGTTCTATGCTTTTAAAATTTTTCTGCACAGCTAACACTGAACAGCCTAAAACAGGAATGGGAAGGAGGAGTTACAAACACTTCTGCTGGTCTTTCGCAATGGCTTTTCACTTGGAGATTCTATAGAACACCGAATAGACTGAGAATTTGTTTTGAATGCAAAGACCATTGAAGAAGCTGGACCAGAAACAAGTACCAGAGCATGATGCCATGACATAAGAGAATGCAACTTTTACAGAACATATGAGATCATAATCTCTTTCCTTGCCTTTTGTTTACTAATAGCAAGACTCCCCTTCTCTTGGTCTATAATGCTGCCCAGTGCCTCAAGCCCTGACATGTATGGATCCAGGATACAGGATGCAGAGGGTGACATATGTGCAGAGTGGGTCAGGATGTGTGCAGGGTATGAGTGGATGGAGAAAAACTGGGAGCACAAACTGTTTCTGTGGATACACGGAGTGGATGCTTGTGGGTACAGAAATGGGTATCTGGCACATGAGTGACTACCTGCCTTCAGAGTGTGCATTTGTACATGCACAAATAAAGCAAGGGGACAAGGGAGGATGCAGGGAATACAGGTAGGTGTGCAAAGTGCAAGGGTAAGGGTAAGGTAAGGGTAGACTCAAGTAGGAGAATTAAAAATAATTTTTGAAGTACTTTTGTGAACCAAGATGCAAAAGAAGTAGAGAGGGCTCACTCTCAGAGTTAATGCAAAACAAGCCAGCTCCAAGGAGAATACTTCCATTGATTTGAATACAAAATTGATGATGTCTGACTTGTTTACCCAGTATTTTTTTCTACTTCATTTATTAAAATCGATTATTTCTAGCAAAAATACAAACCCATTTAAAGCTGGAAATTCATAAATTAATTACATTTCTTCTTTTACTTCCTGCTGCTTGTCCTATTTCTACAGGATTGTGGTAAGACTTTGGTAGCTCAGTAAAATAATTATTATTATCCCTGTTTAATAGCAAATCTCACAGACTTTGTCAGCTCTCACTGAACCTCCTCTGTTCAGATCTTTCAGTTAAAATGCTTTCACATTTTTTCTGTAACAGAGAGAACCTATCCATACAAATTTGAATTGTACACTGATGGCTCTCCTTTAACACAATCTGATCTGGACTAACTCCAGCATCTTAATCACTAAGTCCTATCTAATGGTAAGCTTCTGCTTAAGTGGTCATGTTTCTGAGGGACAAACACTGGACTGTAATCAGGTTGCTAAGCTGTTGGTTGGATTAACTTTAAAGTGATTATTAAAGGAGCAAAACAAAAATAATTTGGCAAGATGTCACAAAAACTTAGGTTACACATCTCCTTCCTTTGCTTAAAGGAAGAATATTGGTTTTGCTTACCTTATTGCTGTATCCTTGCTTTTTATGTTTTGCTCCTACAGAATAGAGTACAGGGATCAAATCTGGAGGACAGTCCGCAAAATATTCTGTGCAGGTAACAGGTGACTCATGAATGTCAATAGGATATGGATTTTCAAAGATTGGAAAACTAGTTAAGGAAGACAATTCATTAGAAGCACTGTGACACACGGAGCCATCGAATAAAACATATTCTTATATTAAAGTATATAACAGAATCCAAGTAAAATCATACTAATTAAATATATTTTCCCTTATTTATTTGAACTTATGCATTGTTTTTAATATCAGTAATAATGAGTAGTTACCCAAATGAAGTTCTAAAATTTCAGCTGCTTTGGTAAGAATTCTCCTTTTACATAAATAGTGCCTAAAGCTAATAGGGTTACATTTATGAATGAATAGGAACTGATTTTTTTCCTGACATCTCAAAGACTTATTTATACAGAAGTAACACATTTTCCAGAAGTTTCATGTTCATGGGTATATACTTTGAACTACAAACCACTTTTACAACAGGAGTTTTTATATTGAACATCTCAGCTTATTGAGTCAGTAGACTTCTGATTATACAATGAAAAATTGCAATAACAGGTGCGTAGATCTTAGTTTATTTCTCACTTCCATCAGTTTGAAAAGCCTGATAAATAGGAAAATCTCATTTGTGGCACATTACACAATGTAATTCACAATTGAAAAATATAGGAAATTTGGTTCTGATTTCAGTTATGTCAATTTTACACTGCTGAGATGATCTAAATTGTTCCTTAAAGTGAGATCTGAATATGTTCACTTAACATTTTTCAAGACATTGACAGCAAAATCTGTTCCTTGTTAACACTAATGTGAATGTGGATGTCCATTCCTAGTAGTGTTGGAGGCAGCACAGCATAAATAAGAATTGGATTATGCTTTAAATTATTTAAAGTCCCTCTTTGATAGGAACATTGATTTTAATATGAAAGAACTATTTGTATTTAAACCAGCAACTGGATCATAAAGTAATTCTGTAGATCCATGTAAAACAATGCCTTTATATATTAAGATACTGAGGCTAGACGTGAATAAAAGTAGTTGAATTATATTTCCAAATCATGTTCAAATATTATTGAAGTTTGGTGTTGAATGAATGTTTGAGGGTTGTGCTGAAGGGACTTCAGATTTAGATTTATGCCAAAGTTTAGGAACAAATATTACTGTAAGTTCCTTTTCATGATGAACTTAGCTCTTAAAGTGGAAGTAAATATTTAGTAGGAGTTATCTCCAAGAGTGAATGATTTTGGATAGTTAAATGATTTGGAATTTTATGGTAATTTACTGGGCAGTTAAACACACAAATATATAAAACTTTATACTTACTTGCTTTGTGTCAGGTCAACGACTATGAGATCTTTTTCCAAAAGCACAACTACAGCATAGGGTTCTTGAAATTCTGTAAGCAAGGAATCAAGTATTAAAGACATGGAGTTTTCCTATTAGCCATTTTAAGCAAGCAAGCAATATTTATGTTCTTTAAATTTTTACAGTATATTAGAAGCTTTGAGGTATAAACCCTTAATATATGCACAAACCAGACATAGCTGGAAACCAGGGCCAGAGAGGAAGTAAGAAATTATTTTTGGATAGTACTGTTGACAAATATACAAAGCAGAAGAAAAATTGGAGTATTACAGTCTGCCAGCATGATGCTATGTTGAAAGTAAAGAAGTAGAATATGAATAAATTGTGTGTATCATTGTATTATTGAATCCAATTGTCATACAGAAGAAGTATTTATGCTGTCCAAAAGTAATACTTCTGCTGCATACAACTGCTCTCCAGAAACAGATTGTGCAGGACACTGCCTGATACACAATGCCCCTGTTTCTGAGGTGATTCAAGGGGAATATTCCCTAGGAATCCTGTAAGTCTGCTATTTTCATTTCTGGTACTAACATGCCCCTTCCTCCTGCTCACTCTTTAGGAGATTATATGGTTTGGTTTTTCATACAGTTCTCTTTCTATTTATCAGAACTAAAGAATTAAGATAAATAAATGCTTCCCTTGATGCACAGAGTATATTCATTTGCATAGGATGCTATAAAAATATATAAATGTCAAATTATGACTTTCTTTTCAACAGCAGCAAATCATTGCAGCACGTGCAAGCTCAGAATAAAGTGTTCAGATGGGTGATGCCAAAAGGAGGAGTCAATGAGAGAGCAATGATTCATCTTCCTTTCAGTCCTGCTATGAATGCACATTCTTTGTTGCCTGTTTTTATACTAGGCTATGAATAACACAAGTTAAACCAAAATGTTTAAATATTGGTCTGTGAACAGGGGAAGATGCTGCAAAACCTAGAGTACTGGGAAGTATTTGACACACTTAAATGAAGGCCCAAAGCAACTCTGACTATGGAAAATTAAATTTTTGCATGACATTGAAGCACATATACACTTTATCTTCACTAGGTGTTTTTCTGGTTTAGGTATGTATATAAGATTTATTTTACTTTTCTGCTTGAGGGCTTAAAATGCTACAGTTAGTCCCTTTTTGACTTACAGCTATTAATTTATTTTCTGGAACTTTCTGACAACGTATTTCAGAACTTGGCAGCCCTGCAGCATGCAGCAAACATGACACTTTTTAACAGTTTATTTAAGTGTAAGAACTTTTTTGCAGGTAAGTGATAGTTTAATTTTCATAATTTAGCTAGCTGTAAATGTTGAAATATTTCAGAAATATAAGCACCTATCTTGGATTAACAGCAATGTTTTCTCACAGTAGCCCATAGGTTTCAATTCCATAAGTGGAGATTTATGCATGCCTTATTGTTCACTTTATTGCCTACTTGCTTCCCACATTGAGAATGCAAACAAGTTCCAGGTACTTTCAGTTATGTAGTTTTCTTGAGATGAAGGCAAATATGAGGATGCAAGTCCCTGGGATGGGATTAATGTATGAGGAAAGATCACTTTACATTTTCAATAACTGTATTTTTCCCAATAAACTCACCATTTGGATATGGGGTTTCACAAAGAGTTAAAAAATCAACTATAGGATGATCCATTTCAAGAACTGTAATTGCTTTCCCATGCATGATCGTTAAACTTGGTCTTCGACAAGGCTTATCATATGACAATCCACCAGAAAATATCACAAATGGTTCACTGTATTAAAAAAACCAGCAAGTGTAAGTCTACATAGTACATACAAGTTTACATTATGGATTTAGTATTTGCAAATAATAATAAAGAGCTTTGTAAAAAGAAAACAGGAAAAGATTCTAAAAGGATTTAAACTCAGAAATGTAATATTGAGTTAATTACAGCATTAAAAACAAACCTGTTTTTACAGGTCTTGTACTCTACTTTAAGAATTGGTTTACAAGATTCAGGTTTTTTTCCATCTCTTTGAACTTTTCCTAAGGAGAGAAAGAACAGGAAAACTCTTAAAACATGAAATTGAATGATCAAATGAAAACATATACATTGAAACAACAGTGTAAGCAACAAAAAAAGGAATTAAAAAGCTACAAATGATTATGAGTATCAGCTCCTATTTCCATAAAATACGCATTTGTCTAAATTACGTTGGTTGTCTTTGTGTTTTTACTGCCTCATACATCTAAAGAACCATAGACACACTTCAAAGACATCTATAAACCATGCAGATTTCTGAGTATGACACTTAACTAATAATGAATGAATCAGACTAATTATATGCCTTTTTTTTTTCTGGACATGTAATGACCATAAACAGCTTTATTTTTTTCCTATGCCATTCTTAGATTGACTTAATTCCCATTGTTGACAAAACATTACATGCTTTGGAGTGTAACTAGTTGAGTGATAAAATTAAATGAAACATACAACTGAAATTCATTAGTTCTTGGTTAATTATGGCTCAGTACTTTCTTCCAATCAAAGAAAAGCCACTTGTAAACTAAAAAAAAAAAGCCATTTGGGGTTTGTTGCCTTGGAAAGTCTATGCTTGCTTTTGACAACAGCCTAACTGGAGGATACAGTGTAGATGGATCCAGACTTTCCTCAGAGGTGCACAGTGATATATGATGAGAGATAAAGGACAAAAGTTGTGGCATGGAAAATTCTGGTTAGATACTAACATTGTGTGCCACACAGGTCACTAAATACTGAAAGGTATTACCCAAAGAGGTTGTGCAATTTTTTGCTGGAAGTGTTCAAGTGCCCAATGTCCTAAGTTTACTCATCAAATCAGGCCTGTTTTGATCTGATCATCTGGCTGGTTGAGAGTTCCCTTCTGATATTGGACAATTCTATGACTAAAAATGATAAAAAGGGAAGTAAATTAAGAAAATACTAAATCCTTCTGGGGCTACTCGGATCTCAACTTTCTCTTCTTCCTCCCTCTCTAGCTGGTCAGGTCTCTCAGTAAAGTAATGTATTCAGTTACAATGGTGCCAATACTTTTTAACCTAATTTGTTGGAAGCAATTTTGTATAAAGTCCCACCCATAAAAGATACAGCCATCTCTTACTATGGCTCCTTTAAATTCCTCATTGCAGTTCTTTGGGAAGCCTTGTACCATCCCCATGACAAACACCACAGTACCTTGTACAAAATGCATTAATTTGTTGTGAAAACTGCACAAAAAAGCCCCTAAGTACAAACTATAAAAGGAAAAAATGTGAAGATCCCAGAGCCTGAGGGTCTCACAGAGCAGCAGTAGACTCTTAAAAGGAATTGGATAAGACATTAGAGTAATACTAATCAGACAGAGGTATTTATGACACCAATTAAAATAAAAAGTTTGATCTTAGTTACTGATTTTACAATAATTTGCAGCTACTTTGCAGATCAAAATATTTATGCAAGAAGCAACATCTGGGCTAGAAGGAAAAATTAAGTAAACATACATATTAGCAAACAGCATTGAGAACACTGTCTTTCTTCTTAGTTACACACTTTAACTCTCAGAATTACCATGTGGAATTGTGGTCTGGAATGGTCTGTTAGGGCTTTTCAGATTCCATAGGGTCAAGCTGCCATCAGAGTGACTACACATGAACTGTTTTCCTTCATGATGCCAAGCAACAGAATGAATAGCCTACAGAAATGAAAGAAGAACTTGAGACTGGAATGGAATACAGTGCTTGCACTAATGATACTTTCATGTATGGCTTTGGATTATATTATTCTAATGTTATATCAACAGTTGGATTTTTCTTGTTTGTTTGAAGTCCATTACCATCACTTTTTTAGCAACAGATGGCTGTAAGCAACATTTCATCACAGAGGCTAATGTAAGACAGTAATGTAAGAAAGTCTGTACTGAATCAGGCAAAAATTGAAGGAAAAGGGTATTAAGGTAAAAGTGTAAGAACAAGGGCCATACAATGCAGTTGTAATATAGAGTCTGATAGCTCTCCTTAGAAGTATTTAATCTGGTAAATTTACTGGTCATTCTGTGTAAAAAACTTTACAGGTAACATACAACACACAGAGTTTTCCCCAGAGGAAGTAATACACTGTTCTTGGATAATTTCCACACACTCTCTCACATACTGAAGTTGAAGAGCAAGTCTACAGAAATCTGGGATGTTTAATGTCAGAACCAAAACACTAAAGAATCCAGGGCTATTTTATTGATATAGAACATTACCAAAACAATGATGTAAGATAGTTTTGGAGCAGAGGAGTATCCCACTCTTTTGTGCATGCTGCAAGTATCACATGATAAATGTTATGTACACCATTCTTAGTGTTTTGTGCATAATTAGTGGAACTGACTGAAAATATCCATAGTTACATCAAACTATAGGAAAGGATAATGGCGTAAGTCCTTCGATTTCCCTGGCATGTGCTGGAAACTAACAAAAGCCATATTCTGACAAAACATTCATTATATGCCACAGTTTCTTACACACTCCCCACAGAAGCACAAATTCACAGAATTCTCCCTTGAATCCATATCCCTTCCAGAAATGTTCACTGCTAAATAGCAAAAACCAGTAAAATTTTATGTAAATGTAAATAAAAAGATCTATTTTTGAATGAAGCTTAATAAATTTCCAGTGTTTTTTTTCAAAGGAAATGCTAAGGCCTTGCATGCACTTAAAATTGCATATAGATATTTACCTGATTTATTCAAAGACTTAACATCATGCCTGGGTATTCGTAAGTCAGCACTGCAGCTGTTCATATTAATTTTGCTTAAGTGCTACTGGTCAGTATTTAAAACTCCCTGTTGGTTTTCCTCTTTTAATCATTATATCGATTGTTATGGTGGGTTACAGCTCATGGTCTGGAAACAGTATCAGAAGAAATCAACCAAAGGGCCATGAACCTTTACCAAAGCTTTACTCAGCTCCTGGGGCTGGACAGCAGAGCCACAAGTGAGTCTGCATTAAGATGACCCAGATATTTTAATAGGAATCCAACATGTCTTGTATATGAATGCTTGACTAACACACTACTAAAATAGTTGTGCCAAAAAGGATGTAAAAAACAGAGTTGAAAAATATTGAACTCTAGGTATTTATTTTTGACACAATGGATATCACTCAAACATCTACCTTCCAGAGAAGAAGTTGGTACACAATTCCTATTAAATAACCAAAAGAAACTGAACTATAATTGAAGTAACAAAAGATAACACAGAAAGATGGTTCACGCAAAGTCCAGTGTTGTTGCCCTCGGGTAGAATATCCTTAGTTCTGTGGGGAGCACTGCTTCACTTACACTGAAGGCATGTCTATCCTTATGCAAATTAATTCTGACATGAGCTCATTCATGCTTGCTATCATGCCAAATTTGAATCTGGTTTTGATGTGTTATCACACTTAGAAACATGTCACATGGTTAGAGTCACTGACTGTGTCTGAGCAGGAGATAATAACTAGCTAAAAACTGTACTGAGCTGCTTGTTAAACTGCCTCTCCATGACCAGGTGCCACCTGCCAGCATAAACCTCCCGTGGGGTGGAGCTGAGGTGGGATAATCCTGGCACAGATAGCTGGCTCAGCAGCAACTCAAATTGACCTGTTAGACTTTGCCACAAAGTGGGCAAGAAAAACAGAAATGCTTTTGGAGGTCTCAGCTGCAAGTCACAAGTAATTCTGAAAGACAGTCCTGAAGAAGTCCCAAATTTTCACTCTGCTAAAGTATGTCTAGCATTCTGATCCACTTCTTTAGCATCCACACACAAAAGGAGCAGTTATGTGCTTAGAACAGGAGTTCATCATGGTGGGTGACTCATGTGAATGTTCACACAGTGTATGCACATAAAGCATCTCACTCCAGACTCGGTCTGTTTCTCCTTCTGCAATACCCACGTTGATTGCACACACATTCCATCTTCTCTCATACTAAGTATGTACTAAAATTAAGCATGCCTAACACCATTTCAGTTCCTTCCCAACCACAAACCTTCTCCAGTGACGGTCTTTAGTACCACTTTTAACCATATTTTAACCATATTGCACAAGAACAATGCTTGTCTCATCTTAGTGTTTGAATGCTAGAAATCCTTTTGTTCGTAGTACTGCAGGACTATTACAGCAAAAGGCCACAGCCGATTTGATATTTCCATAGTGGCATGGTGCTAGACAAAGGAAGGGAGTTGTCATTTGGCAAATGGCTCTGAGAACTCTGCATCGTTGTTTTGGAGATGTGTTCCAATGAAAGATGACAGCTCTGAATGGGGGTTGACACAAACTTCCAAAGCCTTGCACAGGAAGATGGCTGGATTTTGAGTTTGCCAACTACCAGTAACAACTTGAGAACCATCTGAAAGATCTGTCTTGTTTATGTGCTGTCTTTTTATACCACTTGATGGAAATAAACTTCTGAAAGATATTATAAAACAGCTTGGAAGGAAAGCCTTTTATAGAAGGTATTGTGTAGGAGCATTGATTGGAAGAGCCTCAATGCCTCATGCAAATCACCATTGAGAAGATGAAAATCTCAGTGATAGTAGGAAAGATGAGGGTGAATTAATTTAATTCAGAACTCATGCAAAGAGGCACTTTGGTCCTTAATGAAGATACAGAACACTTACAGGAATTTATCTGAGACTTCACAGATACCCTGCAACTGGAACTGTTCTGGCTCAGTGCCAGAACAATACTGAGAGATTAGTCAGACATTGTGGGCACTGAGACCTTCCATCAGTCCAGGTCGCATGGTGAAGGGGAGCAAAAACAATGATTTCTGGATTACGATCTTTGGTGGCCAATCCGGAAAATGAGGTTTAGGCTTGATAATTTGGTTTGCTGCTAAACACAAAGTGGGACATGCCAAACTAGTAATTTTTTGACTCACAGAACCTATGTAACCCAGGATTTAAAAAGGAACCCTTCTTAGTGGCTCCCTAAGGGCAGTGGCTTCCCTAACGGAATTCTATCAGGTCTGGAACATTATGAATATGGAGCCTGAAAGTCTGGAATAATGTAAAATGCTAGTCACACAATCCTTTTATAAACAAAACAAGACTCTTGTAGTTATTTCAGTATATAAGAAGCCAGCACAAGTTGCATGAAGTGGAGTAATGACACAGCAAATAACCACTGAGGAGGAAAGCATAGGACTGATTAAAAGACAAAACCAAGTTCCTAAGAACCATATTTTAAAAATGTGGAACAACTAAATTCTAAGTTGTATGAGCAATTTTCAACACCCACTCATTCTGGGCTGAAAATGAAAAAAAAAAAAACAAAAAAACAAAAAACCAAAACCCAAAAAACCAAAAAGGGGAACCAGCATTAAGAAGATCCTGCTTCATGTAGTTTCATTCTGAGTACCAGAGAGAACAGGGGGTGAACAGACATCCCCACCCCCACCCTTCCTGAGGAGACCTGTAAAAGGAAAAACTGTTCAACCTTAAGTAATAGAATAGGTGCAATTTCACAAGTGTTTGTAAAAGAAGAGAGACAATTTAGTGGGCATGTCTTGAGGCTTAAGTGCTGGCCTGTTCAAACTCTGTCCTTTGAAACATTTGCTGACTTGATGCTCAGAAACTCAGCCTTGAAGCTCAGAGTAGTTTCAATGTGTCTCTGGCAGCAGGTCTGAAAGAGTGCAGGATTCATATGTATTCAGGTTGCTTTTTAGAGGGGACATAAATGTGTGTATACACTCATCATACATAGCAAGGTGACAAGATGAAGAAGGAAAGAGAACTACAGGAAACCAATTACTGCCAGGATCACTTTTAAGAAAATATGCTTTTCTACCTTCAGTTGTAGTTGCATTCATGCTCATCCATGGTGAACTTTAGAGTACTGGCAGAACAAAGAATATTCTTCCCTAATAGGGCTAGTGCTACAATAATAATAACTAGGAGTATATCTATTTTTCAAGCAGCTTGATTATTGATACAAGAACTGCATCTCTGTTAACACAAGCTGCTTACAAATGACAGGAGACAATTGTATGATAATTATGACAATATAATTTTGAAAACTGTTTAATCAGATCTTAAGTACTAGGCAATATCAACAGCTGTACAAGGTAATTTGTCTTCCAATAATGTTCTAGAAATACTCAGTAAAGATTATTATGTAATCCTTACGGCAGTTATATCTCAGGTCAGCTCATTGCCAGACTGTTCAACTGAAGATCCCCACAGAGAAGCTGAAGAACTTGTCAGGATCAAGGGGAGGACATTCTGTGTCACAATACACTCATGAGAGCCTAAAGCATCAGAACTAGAGACTTCAGACTTTGATTTCTATTGTCAGTAGTTTGCCCAAAAGCAGAGTACAAACAGTATTTCCAGAACCAACAATGCCTTTAGATAAACATCCATCTGCTTGGTAAGACATATGGCAAACTGCTGAACAATGGCTTTGCTGAGTTAATGGGAATTGCTTACCTCATCATAATAAGCTCTCAGATCGGCTCTTTTAGATCGCAAGTCCCAGAACACGATAGTCCCATTTTCATAGCCTATCAACAGCTGAAGGAGGGGAAAAAAATGCCACAATTACATTTTCTAAATGAAAAGGTACATATAAACACTGAGTAATATAAAAAGAAATAACAAAGTGATGTGCAAAATTGTGATTTGCCCTACACATAATACCTTGCTTTCAAATTATCTCTCAGTATAAATTACTTCACATTGCTGACAATTTAAGAACTGATACAGAAAAAAACCAGCTTTATACACCTTTTTTCTCCCTGCATGACTATGTTCCTGGGCAGTCTTCTCAATTACATATCTGCTGAAAACCAAAAACTGTAGCATTTTCCTACCAGCTCTTACCTTCCCTGCCCCTTGTTGGAGAAAGAAATGTTTGACACCTAAGATACTTAAATAATTCAAACCGAGAGAATCACCAGATTAAACCCTCATCCAGCTACTTACATTCCTTTTATTTATGCTTGCTATTGCTTTAAAACATTCTGAAGAACTCCTCTTGCAGAGAATAATTTGCTTGCTTTCCTAATAATTAAAAATAAATTAACTGATACGACATTTTTTACTTCTTCTAGAACTGGGATGTCATATCATCATGCACACCAGAGAAATACCAGCAAAAATTTTGGAAAAGATGAAGGAGAAGAAAAACAATGCTCAGGAGAAAAATAAGAATGAACATAATAATTTCTCCTTGTCTTCACTGAAAAGAAGTGAAATACTGATCTGGTACTGTAGAGTTACTCTTCATTTGAACACAATTAATTTCAGATCTTATGGACAATATGATGGCTCTCTTATTTAGGTGTCCTGGAAACTGTTTCCCATAGAATCTGTCTTCTTAAGAATCTGTTCTGGACATGAAGACTGGCAGACTCTCACATTTCTGTGATAAAATATTTTATACAACTGGCAATGACAATTGCAGTTATTCATAATCTGTAAGCAGATATATCACAGAAGGCAAGAATTTACAGTTTCTATATAAAGAATTGTACAGAATAACGACAAAATTATCTCTTAGTTGGAGAAGCCTTAACAGCATCTTTGGTATCACTCACTTTAGCTTGTATGAGTCCTAAAAATGAAATTTGACTGGGCTGCAAAACAAAACATCAGTTTCTTTCCAAGTCAAGTACAACTGACACATCAATACTGCTACCAAAGAGCCTCAGTTCTACTGGATATGATTCTTTTTATTGCTAGGAAAATATTCTTAATGTGGAGTCTTCTAGCTAGTCTGGAAATGATTTATGGTTAATACATTTAATACCTGAATACAAACAATAACTTATTATGCTCCTGAAGTATTCTCCTGAAAAACATTCAAATTGTCCTGGAAAAATTCACGAATATTTAGCACTTTTGCTCTGGATGGCTCCATATAGGATACTGTGGTAGAGTCAGAAAGCATGCATCTAACTGGATAGCACTTGTGTCAGGATGCCATATGGTATTCTGGGATAACAGGCTGCCACTGAGAGAGTGAACAAAGGAGGGTCTTACTGCAGCTGCTTGCACTGTTGGTAGAGCAATCCCAAACGGAAGCCATTTGTATATCCAGGAGTTAGTGATGCTCACAGCAATTCATTTGAGTAGGTGCAGGCCTGTGCTGTGCTGCACACAGCACTTGGCTTTCAGGCCTGCATCATGCTGCACATCTTCCTTGGCCACAGGGTAAACTTAGCTGCCGATTCTAAAGGACCCTGTAGGTCTCTCCCACTAGGTAAAGGCAAGGACAGCACCTTTGTGCCTTTGTCTTATGTAAGGCAGTATGTCTCATGAGAACATTCTTTTGCTTGACAGTAGAAATGGATGGGGCTTTTTTTTGAAGAAAAAAACACCAAAAAACAAACAAACAAACAAAAAAAACCCCAAAACACACAAAAAAACCAAACAACCTTTGGGGATCTCCAAAGACCAAAATAGCTGGCAAGCCTCTTCACAATGGCCTTATTGGAGGTTCAACCAATGCTACGCAGCTTGGGGTTCCCACCCTCCTTTTTGTATTCACTCCAATAAATAATATTTTAATAAGTTATGGAGTCTGAGTGCCTACCTTGCTGCATCATAACAAGCACTTGCACCTGTGCATTACAGCTGGGTACCAAACCAGTCACGTTCAGTTTGTATCCACCAATATTCTTTTCACCTCGGCTTTTATACAAATATATTCAGAAAAGTGAAGAAATTGAAAAGCATTTATTATGTGGCTCTGTTTCTTAATAAGCCTTTCTCCCTGGAGAAGGAGGCTTGTCTTTTGGTTTTTTTCCCCTCTCTTTTGCAAAGATATCATGCTCTAGGTAATTACTAAAAGGTTAAATACCTTTCATCAGAGGCCGCAATTCACCTGAACTATTGCTGAAATGCTTAATGCACAACTGCACTAAAGAACTGCAAGTTACAAAGTGTGATTTCAGTGAAGAAATTGAATGGCAAAGATATTTACTACATAGCCAAGAATCTCTCTTTTTTTCAGACAGTAGTCATGCTGCTTTACTACCAACACTGTGGTACAGCACTAAAGTCACAATTCCAGCTTGGGTGAATGGGATTAGTCTTATTGCCAGGATATTTATGATGCTCTGAATTCTGACCTGTCTGAACCACAGGAAATTCAAACATTCCCACTTCTCTCAGTCATAGTGCTCACTTGGGAGATCTATAAGACAAGTTCTATTTGTGTAATAGAGGTAAAAAGCAAAACATCCGTAAATGCAGATGGAGAGGAAAACCCAGTCAAAGAGAAACAATATCTGTAAATAATCAAGGATGGAAAAAACTGTAAAGATTTATTTCGCCTTTCGTGCCTTTTTCCCGTGCCTTTTTTTAATTATTCAGGCTAAATTAGGTTACAAATAAAGCAGAACAAAGGACAGAATTTGCAGAGAGAAGTCCTGGCAAGATCTCCCTTGTCTAGTGGAGTTGTTTCACATTTTGACTTAAATCTTTCTTCATCAAATGCTTTTGATGATGGGAGGAAATTTCTTTTTTTTTTTTGCCATCAACCAATTACATCCTGGTACATGCCAGCAAGCCCCTTCCTTGTTCTGGTAGCACAAAACATCTGGAGAAAAAAATCCCAAACAAAGAAGCCTGCCAAACAGGCTTGTTTTTTTAGGTATTATTAGATCTCAGAACTCAGAGATAGGAAGTTTAGCCCACCAGTTAATTGTAAATAACATTAAACCTTTTCCTATTAAGCTTTCTCCATTTGCTGGGAAACTGCAGATCGTTGCACTTAATGTCTTTTCCTTTGTCAGCAAGAAAAATCATGTTTGCTACAGATCTGCCACTTATTAATGTCTGTGCACTCCAGTCTGTCCCTAATGTACACTTATTAATTGATCTGGCAGACATAGTTGTATTTCATGAACTTAATCACTTGGTCTCCGAATTGTTCTTCAGTGACACATTAAATGCCTAAATTTTCTTTGATGTCTGTCTTCCAGCCACAGCTTGTTAGATTCATAAAAGAGACTTGTCTCCAAAGCCTGCCTAGACAGTTTACCTAGAGGCCACTCTGGAAAAGTTTTGAATGGCAGAAGTCTTCTGGAACTGCATTCACTCTTTTGGCACAAGGAACCCAATCGTCAGTCAATGAAATAAATCGGAACTTTCAGGAATTCAAAGGATCTTAATGAAAAAGGTGAAGATACTGCCAGTGCACAAACTTCCCTGGCTTTCAAATAGAAAGACTGTCGTCCTAGATTTTAAAAAGTCTGGCTATATTTTAGGACTCTCAACCACTCAGTATTCACAGGAGAAACACTTATTTATTTCAGCAAAACAGTCCCAGGTCTGTAAACAACTTTGTAATACCCCAAAGAAGGCTATACCACTGGACTCCTGCAAAGTACTTGTAGAGTACAAGAACATCTGTATTTTGTGTAAGGATTACGACTGATTTGTACCTATTCTTTAATTCCTGAAACATATGCAAAGAACACTTTAATCTGCTGCCTATCATGAAGTGATGCGTGGAGTCTGACTTCTGGCACCAACACATTTTGGCGGTTTTTGGTTAACTTGGAGCTGTGGAGATAAGCCAAGTATGTAAAGCTATCATCAAACAGCTCTTTTATCTAAGAACAACTTAGCTAATTTAAATAAAAGTCTACCTATAACAGTATCTTGTTCTGAAATGGCCAAAAGCAAATACCAAATAATATGGGAAGAAGACAAATACTTGCAACTCTCACATATTCTCTCAGTCTAAGTAATTTTCTCATTCAAGTGTATCCATCTCCACTACTATACATGGCCCTGTTTTACATCACGTGTAAAGACTTTTCAGGAAGATTCAGCAAACCTCTTCACTTACTCTCACATTGATTTCTTTTGTGTTAACTTTTGTAGTCTTTCTTGTGATCAACACATTTTCACTACACACAATAGCATTTGGAAAAAGTTTTATAGGCTCTACCTATTGCACATTTGAAGAAGTACTTAACTGGCCTGTTTGGAATCTGACACATCAGCTTCAATTGGTATCCTTTTGCTTTTTGTATTGACAGAGACTGTTTCCATTCTCTTAATATCAGCTGTGATTTTCAAACTTGGATTCACAATCAGGTCTTTTCCATAGTGAATCTTCCTGTCTTACTAAGTTGTCTGTCATGCAGAAAACCCTGACCCTTCTCTAAATTTCTTTTAGCATTATGTTCATTTCAGACACAGAAGGACAAGTATTATACTCAGCATTCAGCAGGCAGGTCAACAATGCAATTCTTTAATAGTTTTGTTTTGTTCTCTGTTCTTCTCTACATAATGCCTGATTTTGATTTTTTAATTGTTCACTACTGAGCATTGAGCTGACATTTCCACTGAACTAGCAATCATTACTCAAAGCTCTAGATACCAAACAGTAATCATCAGCTCACATCCATTGTAAAATCACACCATTATATGTAAAATCAGAAATATTTTGCCCTACATGTATCACTTCTCATAATTTACACTGAATGTACTTAAAAAGATAGTATTTAACCTGCCATTTTACTGCTGAGTTTCTCAGCTTCCTAAAGCCTAGAAACCAGGCCACATCACTGCTTACTCTATTTTCTAGGCTATATATGACCATGTTGAACAGTAAAAGTCCTAAGAGCTGCTTTTTTCCCCACTTTTTTCCTCATTCTGAATAATGATTGATTTATTTTGCATTCTTTCAACTAAAGTTTAATAAGCCTTAGCTGAAAAATGTAGTTTAATCTATTTCTCTACTGTTGATTTTTTTTATTTAGAACTATGTCTTTTGATTTAATACTTGGATATTCTCTTACATCTGGGTGTACCTTTTACTGATATATTCCTGTAAACACTATCAGCTCTACATTCTGTAAAACTGCAAGTATTTTGTTAGCACCAATTAATTCTTCACACCACTATCAACCTATCAATGATATAAAGAACTGCATTGGGATGGTTTTAGTAACCTTACATTTTCTACTACTTCTCCTCATAAATTTTCAGTGTTTGTTTTTCGTAGGCATCTGTCTGAATTTGCTGTTGTTCTTCGAATGCTAGCACTTCATCAGTGCCCAGATGTCTCCACGTGCCCTCTGAACAAGAAGCACTTGTATTCCCAAGCCAGTTCTCTTTTAACTCCCTTGCCTGGGTCCTTTTCCTCTTCTCTCTTTCTGCTGAAAAATATTTTTAGGTTTCTGTTTGGACACAGTGCATGGCATTCCTGTAAAAAATCTTCACTGATAAGACCATTTTTTCCTTTTTCAAGACCCTTTTTTCCTACACTGTTTCCCTTTGGTAGCTCATCAGCAGCTTCTGTTGCAGCCAGCAAACAAGAACGATGCCTCATCCATAAACCATTATTCTCACCAGCTGTTTTGCCATAGATAATACAAAATGCATTTCTCCATGGCTTCTTGTTTGAGGCTACAACACTACACTTCATAATGTTTAATTATTTTATTTGATAATGTTCTAAATAGCTTGACCTATTGTGATTCTTCCAGAAAGGCTTAGAGATGCCATCGAGGTTGCTGGAGAGTTGGTTCACAAGTGCATCATTAGTGTGTAGTTCACCTTGCAATATGGATACGTCCAAGGACAAGCAATGCAAATGAAAATCAGATGTGGCCATCAGTGCTTTTCCAGGTACCCAAAATTTCAGCATAATATCCCCCACATCAGTATTGGAAATTCAAACTGCTGCTAGCTTCTAATTAGTGTTAGCTGTTGTGTGAGGCACACTTTCAAACAGATAGACCATTTGGAAGATGGAGTGCTTTACAAATACACACTGAAATGCAATTACTAAAAATGATCAAAACCAAGGAGAGAGTTAAATACCCTTTCCACACAGGCAAAATGCTCAGATATCAGTAGCCACACATTAAAAAAAAAGCTGTAATAGAACCAGAATTCCATCAACCATATTTCATCTTCGAAAAGCTGCCATACAAAATAAAGTCAACTCTGATTGTGCCTCCTGCTGGTATCAGTCACAACCCTAATGTTCTGACTACATGTTTGGCTCTCACTTGAGGACAGTGAACAGAGTTGAGACTAGAAAACAGCAGTAAGTTCCAAACCTGGTTTGGATAGCAACCCTGCTATCTTATAAAAACTCACTATAATGCCTTCATAAGAGCATGTGTATCCAAGTATTGAAGTAATTATAGAGTTTTTAGTCAAATCTTACTTAGACAAAGTCGAGCTTTTTTAAACAGGAACAATTTAGATGGCTATAAATTTCGAAGTACAGTGTGTAGTCTGTGTCACAAAAGTTTACTCATTAAATTTGTACAAAAATAACCTTTTTTCTAAGGAACAGTAAAATAGTTAAAGTGACTTGCAAACAGAGAAAGAAAGCATATGATAAAATTAGTGAGTAAGCAAAAGGAAAGGGTAGCAAGGCAAACAAAGGCTATGAAATTCTGCAAAATTTTATACATTGGTTGTACTCACTTTTCCCTCGTCTCTTGGGCTGTCACTTAAATGTACAACTGGGCCAGGGTGAGTCTTGGTGGATCTGCAAAATAAAATCAGTTGAAATCTGTGAATGGTTTTTGTTGTAAGAAGAGCTAGGTCTAACACAGTTTCTAGGTGTGCTAATAGGTACCTCCAATAATTTAAAAATAATTGTAAAAAAGACTAACAGGGCAAGGTAAAGTTTTAGGTAGCTTCTCATGTTCTCCTTTATTTCCTTTTTGCCATTATAGGCAAAGATTCTCTTCTAAATGAGAGAATCCTTCCTTCTTTCTTTTTTCTTTTTAAATCTCACTATTCTTCCTATTACAGTAATTTCCCCCCTCTCTCATTCTTACAGCTTTTTTGCCTTTTCTATTCTCTACTCCATCTCCTTCTGACTCTCTCTCCTTACTTGTTCCATTAGAAAGCTAATTTGCCAAGGATTTACAAAGTCTGCACTGGATTCATTTCAGATACTGATAGCATGACTCACCAAGTTCCACTGTCACTACAGACAGGGTTTCAGTAACTTCACCTACACTGCCCTGTTAGGAAGCACCTTAGCATTACTGCAGTGGGGTTTCAGAAATGGAGCATCTTGCCTCTGTCTGATCAGTAAAGCCTCATCTCATCTTCAGACCAACTGACACAGCCACACCACAATGCATGTTCAGTGGGGCTCCTCAGCCACAACACCCCTCCTAGGAGTCTTTGTAAGACTACAGAGAGATTAATTACTATTCTTGATACCCACTCCCTTTTTGCAACACGTGTCAACCGTGTTGTATGCAACTTAGTACTGAAGTTATAATGTCCAGCACCTGGCAGAAAATGCAAATCACAGGAAATTGATTGAACAGATGGAATTTTTTGTCTATCATCTTTTCTGACCTGATCTTCAGGTCCTGGCAATCATAGAGAGCAAGATGACAAGCACCAGTCCACACTGAATGCCCACACAGAGGAGGACCTTTCTCCAGTCCAGGTTCTGGGATCAGAGTACGTGTCCCTTGGAGTTCAGCTTAGGATCTGAACTTGTATGACTGGTCTTGGTTCACCAAAGGTCATCAGGAAAAAAATATACAGCAGAGATTGGCAGAGCCCATAAAGCGAAAATTTACCCCAAAACCATATGTAAAAAATTACCTAGGGTCCAAGTTTTAAAACAGTTTGCAAGAGAAACAAACCAAAACAAGCTTTTCCAGCCAAATTACTCAAAGGATTTTCCTAAAATAATGGCCTCTTCCTTTGGCTGAATACTGCACCGTAGCAAAACTAGCCTCTGTTCTACAGGCCAGACTCCAAATCAAGGCTGAGAGTGGTACACAAAAATTCTTAGACAACTCAAACATTAAAACACTGTGGACTGATCCCTAGCCTCATAGGCTCCTCCTTCCCAGAATAGTATGCTCCAACATTCTTGAAAACATGCACGCTCTTCTCTGGCCTCTATACTTTGCCCCTATTATATTTAAATGTTTTAACTATTTCATCATGCACCAAAGCTGGGTCAAAGCAGAGAGGAAAAGATCTAGTCTGGTATTTATTTCTGAGCGGAGGACAAGGAAAAATTACTCCAGACATCCTGAACATGCAGTGTGTTACTCTCCTACATGATGTCTCCACGAGTAAGATTCCCGTAAAAGCATTTTGCAGCATATCCCATCCCAGAAATGAGATCAGCAGGAAAGCAGTGGACAGACGCTTTATACAGTGACGTTCTATACAGACTTTCTTTCATGGTGCCAGCAGCAAGCACCCATTTGGCCTGAGACATGGCACAAACCCATTTTTTACAGAGATGCAGATAGCAGGAGATCTGGCTGTCATTCCTATCCAAGCCAACTCATCAGAGGGGACCCCTCTGGCTGTGCTTCTGTTTCTGAGTAACCCATACTGAATAAAAATATCATTTGCACTACACCAGGCCTTGGAGCAGGCAGAGTAGGTAGGCAGTGACAGAGAACTGAGGGATGAGATGAGGTTGTTTGCAAGCAGTGCTTAGACCTACAGACATCTTGTACATCTGACCTGAGGGAGTGCATGTGGCAGTTTGGGACATTCTAGGCTGTTTCAAGTATTGTTTCTGACAAAAGATTCACCTGTCTGAATGGGTCAGAGTATTTTGATGGAAAGAACTAGGTCTGTTTGGAGTATATACTGCCTATGAAGTGATGGGCAAAGGAGGAAGGACGAGAACAAGAGGAAAAACAAGAAGAGAAGACACAGCATAGGAATTTTCACTTTTTAGCCAGGTGAGAAACACGACAGATGACATAAGAGAGAGCAGAGGCAAGCAAACATCAGATATTTTTCCCTGGAATGTTGGGGACAAACAAGATTGGTAGCAGAAGCACATGGAGGCTGACAAAGCACAATGGGTTGGGCAGCTGTCCCAGGCCATTGAACCAACCAGGATGCACGGTGGGTTGCTTGGCCATTCCAGTCTTGGTACATGACCAGGAATATTGGCAAAATCACAACAAATAGGGGGAGAAAGGAAAAGAGCATACTGTCTTTCTAAGGTAAAAATCGATTCCATTTAGTCAGCTCTTTGTACCTACTAATTTTAAAAGTCAGGAACAGTTTAGATAAATCTGTGCAAACCCATTTCTTTGAAGGATACATATGACATCACTTACCAAAGAATGTATCAATTTCCCTTTGGGTAAAAGCAAACTCTACATGAGCTGTTCTCTATTCTTTAGGGTAAGTATACCTTCACAGTCACACAAGCTCCTTGTTCCCCTGCAAATGGTATAAAACCCCCTGTCTTTTACTACCAGTCTTATTTTTGTCTTATATTCCTGCGGGGTGTAGCCTCAAATTTCTGTGCTAAAACCTCAGCTGAAAACCTTCACTAATACAATACATTTTCCAATCTCCTCCACTTCCCTATTGAATTCATTGTAGTTGGAGGACCCTGCACTAATGTTGTAGGGTTTGGGTATTTTTTTCTTAGGCACTTTTTGTTCTTTTATCAGTATTATAATTTAATTATTATGCACTGAGCTATTTTTTTAAGTTTTGTTGAATAACAGCTTATATAAACTATCAGCAAGTTGATATCAAGCACATCAGTCTGTGCACTACATTTATGAGATTTATTTTTCCTCATTGTTTTTCCTCTATATCTGAAATAAGTATTTTCTTAGCATTCATATTACCTCACTTCTTGTCATTTTAATGATTTAGTTGTTTTTGTATGATACCTGGCTTGCTCTGGCTTCTTCCTTTTTCATTCCCTTCTCTTAAATGTAAGACTGTCAGGTATGTCACTCTATCAAAAGACTCAACAAACCATTGTTTAGTTTTCACACATATATCATTGGTCTAGGGAAAATGATGATTCGACAGGGAAGGGCTTTAGTTTTGTCTTTGTTCTCACCATTCTCTTCGATTTTAACTGGCAATGAATTAAATTAATTTTTTCCAAGTCAAGTCTGTTTTTTTTTCCCTTGACAGTAGCTGGTAAGTGATTTTCCTGATTTTTACCTTGATTCATGAACTTTTCCATCTTATTTTCTTTCCCTGTTCCGTTGAGGACAGGGAGTGAGAGAGCAGTTGGGTGGAGGTTTCACAACCAGCCAGGATCCACCCTTCACAATTTCCTTGATCACTTAACAGAGGCCAGCTCTGTTTATACACAGGTAAGCAGAGAGTCTATTAAGTTGGCAGTCATAACAGGACTTCCGTCAGGAAAGCAGAAAGGATCTTTTTCAAATAGATGTATATACCAAAAACTAATTTCACATGTGCCATCACAGATAAGATCACACACAGATGAAACAGATGTTCCTGAAGCTTTTTGGAAGTGTAGAGCCTATTCCCTGGCAATCCTCCTGCACTGCCTTTCCAGGGCTCCAAGAAACATTGATTTTTTTTATACACAGCAAGTATTTGCATCAAACCTGATTCTTCTTCGGACTACATAACAGGAATATTCACAAGATTGCAGCATTAAGTTTGGTGTTTGGTTTTGGATGAACATGCACAATACTGTCTTGGGGGAGATGTTTGTGGGAGGATAAACTCATACAAAATAATCCCAGTTCAGGTGGAGCAAGGAAGAAAGCTATGTGTGAAAGCATTGCAACCTCCTTAATTCTGCAAGACCTTTTGCTTGTTGCTCTGAGACTGCCCAATGGCTGGATACAGAAGGAGTGACAAGATAAATCTTCTCTGGTTGCTTCTCCTGGAGTGATGCTACCTCCCTTCAGGTACAGGACTGTGGTGAGGAATCCAAACCTCGTCCTTTGTGCCACACTAGGACCAGGACCAGGATCGGTGCCTCACTTCTTGCATCTCCCTGTCTCCTCAAGGAAGGTATGTACAAATAGAAATAACAATATTTTTTGGAGCCCTAGGGAAGTGTTGCTCGTAAAGGAGAGCAAGGCATTAGGCTCTACAGTCAATTTCTCTTCAGGGCAGACATTGTGACTGCACTACAAGCCAGATTAAACAAAGCAATTATTTAGTTAACTATATTATATCAATAACATCATTTTATAGAAGCCATGAAATGCTATCAAACTACAGATACAATAATTACTGCTTTCATACAGTAAATTATACCGCATGTGGAAATGTCTACACACAAAATCCCATTTTGCCTTAAGTGTTTTAGTATACATAAATGTACTGTTTCCCCTCATTGCTATTACCATAAAGCTGTCCAGGAGACTGGAGAGTTGGACACTGTCATTCTGGAACTGCCTACAACGAATAAAAACCCTGCCATTGAATTATATTAAATGCAAAAGCAGAGATCATGGAAAGGACAAAGAGGTGATGGAAAACCAACCAGATTTGAAGCTTTTATGAATAACGCACTCTACTGTTGATGACAGATACTTGTATACAGGCACTCCTTCAAGTTGGCTTTGGGGAACTAAAAGCATAGCATAAAAATGAATTAGATTCTATTCCTTGAGAAAGGGAAAAATAAAGAAAATCAGTAGGTGAAAATAAGGCGTAAGTGAAATAGTTGAGCAGGGAATTTTTCATTCCCAAATAGCAGCCAGGGTACGGCTGAGAATGACTGAGAAAATAAAAGCTCTGAAAAGACACAAAAAGGATAAACACAAATCCAAGTCAATATACAGCAGAAAGAAAAAAAGAAAAAAAAGAAGGTCAAGTCCAAAATCTATCAGCAATGATTGCAGTAAAAATATCCTGAAATGAAATCTAACTTCAACAGAGCAAGAAGAAAGTATGAGTTAATGATACAAAACTTTGAAACATTTCATAGTCTTCTTTGACCTTTAGCCCAAAAAACAGACTGCAGAATTGAAAAATGGAACCAAGACTCCCATGACAGCTGTACAGAACTAGAACTATGTGTTTGCTAAGAAGATACTGATTATTTGAGTGTTTTGTGCTTCATCAGAAGTTTCTGACAGCAGCAGGTACTCATTTGCCTGGTGTATATTCATTTGGGGAAATGATGAGAGTGGTTATGGTGTAAGACGTGACCTCTTACTCAGAAGAACTGGACTGAAATTAAGACAGCAGTCACTGTAAAACAGTCTTCAAAGACTTGTAGGGACAGAAGCTTTTATTTGATTATTTTATCCTAAAATTAGAAAGCTCAAAAAGAAGTCTTCAGCAAAGTTACAATCTGAACCCAGCAAAATGTGGAAAAGACATAGATGATGTATTCCTCAATCATCCTGAATGTTTCAGGCACTCTAAGAAATCAAGTGACTTAAATACTGTCATAAGAAACTTCAAATACCAAGACAATCTTTAAAGCAGGAAAAAGTTACGCTATGACAAAATAAATTCAAATCAAAACCATTCTTCTTTTGAAAGAAAAATAGCCTGCACAATTGGAGAAGTATTGTAATGATCTCTGAATAAAAGTCTAGTGTTAGCAAGTGATAGAAAGAGTTAGAAGAGAGGAAAAAGAAGGAAAATATCCATATATTTCATTGTTAGGAAGTTGAAATTGACTGAATGTGGCAGTGCTGAAAAAAACACATTCATAGACAAATACTTCTTCAGTGTCAGTAATCAGACATCTCCCACTATTCCACCCCTACCATAAAGCTGCAGTGCTCCAGGGAATTTAAGATCTTATTTTCATAGGTAGAGCATAGAGCAATTTAAGAGAATTAGTAAGTTAGACACATTATTCATATGCTGTGGATCAAAGCTTGGAGATGGAGTAAGTGGAGAATCAGTTCAACCTCAAGATGCAACTCTGAGTCTTAGACACACTTCCTGACACGTCCAGAAGTAGGAAGCCTGGAAAGTTGTGCTTTCTTTATAGTAATAACTATCTCCATTTGGGTCTGCACATAGAGTGGGTAGCAGATTCTTCTAGACTGTTACTTCTCCTTTGTACTGCTTTCCCTCACAGCTGTGGATCTACTGATTCTGAGTCTCCATTTTAGGAAATGGGGCTGGGCAACAAAGGGCTAAGAAAGGAGATACCAAGTTATGGCTCAGTCATAACTGAGTTCCAGTCTGCCCAATTCTTTGATCCTCTAAATTCCATAAATTTTGGCAAGTTTCAGTTATTTATTCATTAGATAGTGGGATGTTAAAACACTGGAATCTTACTGGAGGCTTATAAGGCAGATTTTTCATTTTTGAAGTTCAGAAGACATATAAAGATCTTCTTTTGCTTTCCAACACTAGATGACCTTCCCAAATGTATGATCATGCTGTGAAAATCGATCTCATTGTAGCTGGAGTAAATGGAGGCATGCTGGGCTCATTGACTATTTTTCTCTTCTAACGCTGTTTCCAAACATTTGGAAGAAAAAGACGAGAACAGTTTGCTTATTAAGAGGGTAGAAAACCAAACAGTATCATGAGCCTCAAACCCCCCTGGCAAAGGACTGTCTCTGCTACATGACAGAGAAATGACAAGTGAAAATGTTTTAATTTATTCATTCTTAGCTGAGAAATGCCTCAGTGTGGCCTGAAGTAGTGATAATGCATGAGATGATAGAAATGGCTGAGACAAGAATGGTACTCATATGCTTGTGTTTTTTCTCAGCTCTGTTCAAGGACAGGTCCACCGAGACACAGAAAGTGCACAGGATTTAAGAAGGAAATTTCATCTGTAACCTCCAGAATTGGTTATGACTTAAATAATTCTGAAAATAATATTTAAAAAAACACCAAAACAACAAAAAATCCGTTTCCTTTGAATTATAGCTGTTCAAGCTTTAATTTCTAAGTAACATTAGATACTGTTTAAGCTCACTAAATGGTCGTCCTGTAAGAGAACATGACGTCTCTTATGATAAAATATGTACTGCAATCATCTTTTTGACACGTATCTTCGCTAGAAGCTTCGAACAGGGCATAAACCACTATCACTTAAAAAAAATTAGTGCTCTACAGATCTTTCAGATCCAAAAGTAGACAAGAAAATCACAAAAAATCCCTCTGCTCCAAATGTCAGTTTTGTAAGTAAAAGTAGCTGTGCAGGACAAGGTGATCAGATTTCTTGTATCATATACAAAGTCTAAAAAATGTTGCATCTAAACCTGTTTTCCCTTCAAGTCTTCAAACTACCAGCATTTTCACCTCAGTCTTTCACTGCAACAGAATAACTTTTACAAAAAAATTCTTGCAGTCACTTAATAGGCCTCACTGACTCAAAAAATTTGATTTTTTCTGAGAATGAGGGTTACATGGAGATTTCATTGGAAGTAGATACAAATCAGTATAAAGTATGGGGGGGTGATTAAAAGAAAGATAAGTTATATTGGTAGACTTTCAGTTTTAGAAGCTGGATGAGAATTGCATGAAGAGGGATGAACTCCTTCAGGCTTGTTAGAGCAGATGACACACAAGTTGAAACTTAAAATTTTATTATAGAACCTCCATCTAGCTGAGGACTTGAATACAGCAGCAGAGCAATGCTTCTTTTCTTGCCAATAAATTTGAAAGGCATGCAATTGCACAAAAGTTAATTTCTTTCCTTCTACATTTTATAGAGAATAGTAACATTTTCAAGCTAACCTCACACTCAGAAATATTATCATTAACTTAGAATTTAACATAATGTTATGAGCATCATTGCCCCTTACATTGTTCATGGTAAGGCTGAAGATTTCCTGAATTTTATATACACACATTTTCCTATTTTCTTTTGTCTTTGAAAGCAACCTAACATCAACATACCCTGTAAACTTAACACCCCAGAACAACCTGATTTTACTATAAGCAGGAAGTTGGTCTTGAGAATTGTAAAGAAGCATTACAACATGAATTATTTTATGATCCTATAATACTAAAATGTGAAAAATATGCAAAAAATTATGTGAAAATAATGTGGAGATTAAAAAATATCATCAAATCAGAACATATCCATGGCCCAAATAAAACTGTTCTCTCAAACATTTTTCTCAGTACTATTCTAAAGAAAAGTCTACAATCATAAGCTCAGCCTCATGAAGTACATTTAAAGTTAATAACATTTCCTTTAAAAGCTAATCTACATTCCATTTTACAGTGCAGGAAAGCAACAGTACTGGAAGAGACATCATAGTTTATTACCAGAGAGAGTTCAAATTACATTACTGAGTCACCCAGTTTCAACTTCAGAGGGATACAGCATCCATAAAAGTGGCTGGTGTGGCAAACATCACCATTATTCCCACCAGCCTCTTCCTCTAATACAGAGAGCTAATCTGGAGACACATAGGATCCCCTGTCCACCTGCAAAATATTTACAAGGACAACCTCCTCCATTCCATATCAAGGAGTACATGATAAGACTGGGTAGAGAGGATGGAGCTTTAGAGAAGCACACCTACATGGATCAATTCCTCCTTTTAAGACTGGTAGAACTGGAAACAGCTATGAATGAATACCTGTGCTCACCTGTCAGCAAAACAGTACATGGCAAACTTGCTTTTTAGAAGAAGAACCTACTTTGGTACCCATAGAGCACTTCCAAGTACTTGAGGTGACACTATCATCTTTATTATGCTGTTATTACCTTTACAACTTATGGAAAGAGCAATTTTGGAAAATCTAGGTATTTTCCTGCATAGAAAATAGAAAGAAGATAATTAGGAGGGGCTGCTTTTCTTCCTTGAAAGTTCTGGGGAGCATACTGCACAGCATCTAGCCCATGTCAACAGATCAGTTGTGAAGCTCATAAGGAAGCAGCCCTTATTTTCCCATATAGAAAGGGAGGCATCATTCTATTGTACTCTGATGAAAAATGTTGTCATCGCCACTAAAATGATTTAAAAACATTTGTCCAGAAGAATTTAAAATAATTATAAACTGAAACTTGGTGGAAGGCTTCCAGTCCATAAAAACTTTTGGATGTATTTTCCTACAGAACAGAAACATTCCGAATTCTGGAGGAAAGAAAATTACAAGTGCACACAAAATGAAAACATGTTGTTCCCAAAACTTAAAGACTTATCTATTCAATGTAGTAAACATAAACACTCTATACAGGGTTCAAAAGCCCTCCAATGTCACCAAATAAAGTGAGAAACAGAAAACAATTAGGATAATATCCACCTGAATAAGTAATCAAATCATCATACCCTGATGGAAACCATGTTTTCCACCATTACTATTTTGCAGCCAGAACTACTAAACAGAGCTGAGCAGCCTCACAGAACAACCAAACGTTCCAAAATGAGAACTGAACAAAAGATTTACCAGCAGACTGAATCTTCATTACTATGAATCCTTGGTTTTAATTTATACAACTGTGCCTATGAAGTTTGGTGAGTGCAGAGAGGGAGAGAGAAATGAGGCATCAGTTCAATCTGGGGGACAAAGTGATTAGTATAATAATAATAATAATAATAGAGGGAAAAGAAAGGAAGGAAATATTGAGAACTGGGGTTGCACTGCAGGCCTGTAACCCTGTTCTTAGCTAATGTCCTCTTGGTTCACTGAGATCGCCGTATTTCAGTTTACTACCAGAGGTACAGGTCCCTCACAACATGAAGCAAATGTCTCAGAAACTGCCAGCAGTATTTTGAGCTTTCCCACAGAAGTTCCTCTTGCTGGAACTTCACAGAGGAAACAGCAGAAGAAGTGTTTTTCATTTCTGTCAAGACTTTTACTTGCACGAAGCATAGATGTATCCCAGTCAGGTTTTTGTATGTCTCTTTCCATTTCATACTCCCAACAGAGGTACCTGGCTTAGCCTGTTAGAGAACTAACATTTAGTAGGCACTCTTTCTCTTTCCTATCACGTCATCAGGTTTTGATCTGTTTGAATTAACCTTGAAATTCTCACTGTGTTGAGCAGGAGGCTTGGTCTAGAGACCTCCCCCTGTCCCCTCTCATCTAAATGATTCCACAGTTCACTGAAGAAAAGTTCTCTGTAGAATCTCAGGGCAAATATCCTCCATTATGCTCTTCACAGGATAGAGGATATGGTGATCAAGCTTTCCTCATAAAAAATAGCAAAATCTGAATTTTAGTGATTAAAGACTTCCTCTATTCATGGAACTTCACAGTTAAGCAGTATACCAGGTTTTTTTTTTCTTTTATGTGAAATATAATTACATGGTCTCTAATTAAATCTGATTCCTAATGTCCTGTAAAAAGCCAGTAATACTGCAAATTGCATTCACAGAATTAAAGGCTTCAAAAGATCTACGTAATATTTGCAAAACCAAATATTCTTAAAAACTGAAATTAAGACAGCTATGAAAATGACTGAACATACAAATAAAAAAAAAAAAATCTGCACTTACAGCTCTATTGCCTTGTTCCACATGATACATATCCAGAAAGGAATGAAGGACTCAATATTTACAATGTGTGTATTTTCCTCTCTCTGTTCCAACATAAAAGCCAATTTACCCTCTGGAAAGGTAGATGGCAGTAAGTAATCCTGGAAAAGAAAAACAAAACAAAACAAAACAACAAAATATAAGTGATTGAATACCACATTAACAATAGTTTTTTTAACACTTTTACAGTTGAAATAATTATTCTTTTCCATTTATAACTTGAGAAAAAAGCCTGCCCAGCAGGCATTCTGAAAAAATGTACAGGTCTGAGGGTCATCTCCAGGAAAAATCATAAAAGAGAACATGAAACAAAACAGAGCCTCCTGCCTCCTGATATTAAATGCCAGGACAAAAAGAAGCATCACTTGAGCACTGAACTAGGTCTATCTATCTCCATGAGTATGTAATTGCACTTTGATAGTATTCAGGACTCCCAAGGGAAGGCCTTCCTATAGCCTTTCCCAGAATAGCAGATTATCCGCCGAATAAACAGTTTGTGGACATCAGTGGGATTCATGTTATGCACACAGAAGTATAGCACCATAATTCACACAAGAAAACATTCATTTATTTGCCATCTGGAGAGTAGGGCCTTAGATAAGAGCATTTATCAAAACTGAACTACCACAAGACACGCTGAATCCTCAGTCATTACAAGGTGATGAAAAAGTGCTACATCAGCTTGGAAAGAAATCATGATGATTTCTCATGATAATACATAAAAGTTGTTACAGATGACAAGTAAGTATGATCAGGTAACTTTCATATTATGGTTATTATATAGATATTACCTACACTAAAACAAAACTAAATCTATATGAGTGAGAAAACATTTGCTATTAAAATGTAAGTGAGTGCATGCTACCTACAGAGACTGAAGCTGAATCCAACCTTATGGTACAGACCTTGTAAATTTTGAGAAAAAAACAGGTATTTTTCTTTTTTTGTCATATGTTATTATATTTATCACTCAGTTCCACAAACAGGCTATTTCTGGCTTTTATACAAATGTGATTTTTTTTCTTAGCACCTTCAACCAGCACAAAAGTACATACATTATTTAAAACCATACATATTTAAAATTTTCATTCTTATGGTGAGGAATTTTCATGAATTTATTACAAAGGAGTGAGAGGGGTGTTGGCAATCTTCAGTAATTGGCTCTCTCAGTCAAGTAAAGTCCTCTGAGTAGAGCATTTGCCACTCTTTAAAGGAACTATTCAATAATTTTTACAAATTAAATATACTTTATGTAATTGTTCCCCATAAAGCACTCTCAACAAATAAAAAGGTTCCAAACAGATTATACACAGTATTTGCATAGTTCTGTAGTTTTCCAAGTATCTAATAAACTGTCAGTACATGTTAATGCTAAATTCATTCAAGTGAGGAAAATTACTTTTTTTTGTACTTATGCATCACCGTGATGGAACACAGTTGAAATATGGAGTCTTGACATTTTAATTCATGGAGAAAATTATCGTGAATCATGGAACCCGGAATAAGGCTTTCCCTTCACAGAAATCTTGTTTTGTTAATTAAAGCGAGACCTAGATATGAGACCATCTTTGTTCTGTCCAGCTGTACAGGACTAAATTTTACCATGTTGTGGAATTTTGGCAATAATTCTGGAGCCTTTAGTGGAAAAAGCACCAGGTTTTTCAAGAGAATTGCTTTGAGAATGGGAGCTATATTTTAGTATCCATAACTTAAAATGCCTTCAAGCAGCTGCATAGTACTGATATTGTGGGTGCAGTCAGAACCATCAAAGATCCAACAGAAACAACTGCAGAAGGTATCTATGCCACCTGCATAATCCTTGATGGAGTTTAAGCTATGAGCTTTATTCTGCTTCTAACAGGTGCAAGGAACCATTTACCCTTGTGGCTTATAGTTTCGAATGGAAGTTGTTTTTCACATCTTTCCTGATATTTTTCCTCTATATCAAACAACTCTATTATTTTGCTTTCTGCTCAGGTGCATCATTTCCTTCACTTCTGGTTAAATTCATATTTAGTCTATTTTTTTGTTGTTGTTGTTTCATTACTTGCATTTCTGTGCTACCTCTACTCTTCTTTCTTGCACTGCAAAGCACATGGGTGCTTTGTTAGGTCCCAGCCCATAAAAAACTTCTCTACTTAACAAAACCCTCTTAATCATTTCATTTTGAAGCTCACCCAACACTTGTTTAGGTAAAGTGTTAAATCACAGGAAGGGAAGATAATTTTGAATTGAAAGTGTAAAAACATAGCCGTCTAGTGACTGACAAAAAATTCTTAAGTTCCAAAGTGAGCCCTGGTAGACTTCAACACCTGCTACTACTTCCAACTTCTTGCAGTAGTGTCATCAGACTAAGCAGGTTCAAGTCTACCTAGGACAATAATACTATTTTTCAGTCCTCTGTTAAATCTAATCACAAGCCACTATGGGGTACTGCAGAAAACTCGATCTCCCATGTGCAAGAATTAAATCCCATATTTTGATTATGGATACGTTTCAACATCACCTCCCACACTGTTTGAGGTTCCTTTGGGCTGCTTTTCATCCTTTTTGAGATTTGCTTCCATGTCATAATCTCTAGGACACACTGCCACAACAACCAAAGGGCAAAGTGAGTGTCTGCATTCCTAGATATTGCATATCCTCCATTTGCCTACCTAGGTTTAAAATTTCAAGTAACATAATGCTTTAGAACAAGGTACCTACAGCAAGAGAAAAAATCAACAAATGTAGTAACTACTAATAAGCAGTTAAGCCATAAGTTACTAGATTTAGTATCTTGCTGGCCTATGTGAAATCCCAGAACCAGTCAACTACTAAGCCTGGATGCACAATAGGAAAGACCAAAAGAGAATTAGGTATTGCTAAAGAATGAAAAAAAAAAGCACCACAGCCTGCCTGTTTTTCTTAAGCTCAGCTACTTCTTCTTAAATAATTAATTTTGTTCTGCCAAGTATTTATGGGACAGCCAGGTCCAGAAAGTATCCTGCATGTTCTTCCTTCCATAAAGAAAACTACCCTAGTGAGACTTTATTGTTTACCCAAACTGTTATAAAACATTATGAATGTATGAATGTCATTATGAAACCTTTATAATATGAGAGCTTTTAAGAAAATAGCACTCCCGTTAAAGACAGTCCGGTAGTAACAAACCTATTAGAGCACAGGGATTATTAGGCATTTTAACATATTACTAGACTTCACCCAAACAAAGCCATATGATTTTTATATTCTCCTAAACCTCTGCACTTCTCTGAAGCAGTTTGATTTACATTATGTAAATTAAATTCAAACTGCTTTATATATTATTGACTTTTCACTTCTACAGAAAATATTAACTTGACTTTGAGGCTTGGAAGCTTTGAAGCAAGACCTCAGATTTTTAATGAACATCTTCCATCTCAGTAAGTACTGAAATTACATAACGATTTCTTCAAGAGAAAACAATGAAGTCTCACACTGTAGTTTTCAGTGTGGATGAAAGGTATTCTATTATATGACTCTATTAGTCATATATCCCACAAGCAATTAAGATGTCTTTTGATGCCATTACAAAAACAAGTCAATAAGCCAGAAAGAAAGAAAGGCTATTTTTCTTCTTAAGAAGTTAGGGGTTGTACTGAATTATGTCGGTAACGAAGTGCTTCTGACAAAGTTTAATCAGATTGTCAATCTGAGTGAGAGAACATGCAACAGAATTAAATGGAAACTTGAGGACTTTCTCAATGTTGATCACTTAACAGAAACTGATCCAGAAATGTGGATATTGTACATTCTTAGCAGCAAACCACAACATGAATCTTATTGATCATAAGAATAGCAAAAACCTGATGAATTGATACCAAAAAAGGTGTTTCTATTCTGCTGTAACAGTCTGAAACATGGCATAATTTTTTTCTAAATGACAAAACAGATATAGAACTATCCTGCAGGATATAGTAATTTTTTTAAAAAATCAAAAATTTTCAAAAATCACTAACTCAAACACTTAAATCAGAATTTAGTAAGGAAAAACTATTTTGCTAAGGCCCTAAAACAGACCTTATGTAAGTAATTAAACATATTTTTCAGTAATGAAATAACGAAAGAGGCATTGTCAAAAACACTGAACGTTATTTCAGAAAGGAATAATATTTGCCTACAAAATCTTGAAAAGGTATGCTTTTTTGGAAAAATTGCAGCACTCTACATTCTAACAACCCATGGCCAAAACCTCACTGCATAGTAGTAGAGTACTACAATACTACAAATAATTTAGAATGCTACAATCTCTAAAGTATTAGCAAAAACTCTCAGATTGTTTAAAATCATCTTTCTTATGTTAATTGTACTTCTCTAAGAAACAGAAAAGATATTTTTAGAATGCTTCTTTCTGCCTCTGCTTTTTCATTTTTGTTTTCTATTTTTACTAGAAAACTTTTCTTGGAATGCTATTCCTGGTTTTGAGTGAGGAGACCTACTGAAGGGTGGAGAGTAAATTGCATTTTTGTCAAAATGAGAAACAGCTATTCCAATTTAATTATTTAGTTGCTCATTCACAGACATCAAAACTGCAATTAAATTTATATTATGGCTTTTCTCTTCATACAGATACTTTTAAATATGAACAAGCATAGAACGTGTATTCCTTATAACCCAGACACTGACTGTCAGAGTTCAGTTTCTTAAGTTCTTAAAGAAAACAAACATTAGTCTGAACTCCCTTTCAGAATCCAACCAAAATAAACTACAGGGTCCAGGTTCTCATCAATTATGGAAATTTCACAAATTGACAGGAAAAAAGGGTGATAAACAAGAAGGAGCATTAACCTGGGAACATGAGTAGCTGACAGGAAGCAAGGCAGTAGCTGCAAAGGCACGCCAGTCCGGGGGTCCTGGCCCAGCCTTCTACTCTCAGTGACTCCTAAGGGACGGCCACTGTCTCACACACAAATTTACAGGGCATTGCCCAGCATGGAAGAATTCAGCTGCTGAGAAAGTTGATCACCTTCTTAAGATGGTTTGGCTACCAGAAGTCTACCTTTTCATTGCAGTGATTATGGCTCTTTTCCTGACTCCAGGGATTTTCCCCCAGCATCCTCTGGTGCTTTCAGTACTTTCCCACTAATTTATGCTATTTCCCTCCCCTGGTCATCCCCAAGAGTTGTTCTTTTGGCACTAGCACCTGATAGACTGGGTATCCTCCCTGGTACTTGCCAATGACTGGCTGATGTTATGTCAGGTCCTCTTTCAAAGCGACCTCTTTGAAAGGATTAATTTAGAGAGGAATCTGTGCCGTGTGGTAGACTTCAATGGATATTCACAACAGGGGAAAACCATTGCATAAGCTATTCCCTTCCTTCTTCACTTCTGCAGGATTTCTTCACTCCAACAAAAAAACTCCAGCTGCTGAGGGGGCTTCATGACTTTGTATCAGTCCCCTTTTCCCTCCATCAGCAAGCATAAATTTTCTCCACACAATTTATTTTCTTTCCTCATATTCCCTTAGTCTTTTGGTAATTTTGAACAAAAGTAAAACAAAACAAAGCACACCAGACTCATCTGGTGCCCCTCCTTCTCCAGTGGCTGAAAGTGGACCGAGATAGCTTCTGGCTAGCCAGTATTCTCAGAAAGTGTAAGGTTACTTTTCTCCCAGTTTAGCAGAGGATGTTCAAGCATAGATTATTGCTTTAAGTCTCAAAATGGACAGAGGACACATTCATGCAAAGTAATTTGTAGCCAACCTGAAGTGCCCTAACAGAAGCACAAGTTAACACTACTGACAATGGAAGAAAGGAGTTGTTTCCAGATCTGGCAAAGGATGTAAATTATGAGCTGTTTGGTCTCTGGAGGTATTTAATCTTTTTCCTAGTCTATATATAAATTTGGAGCTCATCAGCACTCTAAGACAAGCAAAAAACATACACAGCAGCAATTCATGCAGTCTGCCATCCACGTAATGTGGTATGTTTTCAGCAGATGGTTTGCAGTTCCCCAGATAAATGTGAACTGGGTCTGTGCATAGTAGTAACATTTCCCCTGCTACAGGGGGTTGTTGTTATACCAGGAGGCCCCAGCAAGGCAGAAACCCAAGATAAATTTCATTATTATGAATTCCAATGTTTAACTCCAACTCTCATATTAACGTACTTGCAGAGTATGTGAAGTCTCTGGAACCAATGGAAGAGCACAGGAAATACTTTAAATTACTAACTGGCTGACTAAGAGTCAAACAAAATATAGAGCATTTCAATACATCTGGAGAGTTCCTTCCTTTCAGGGTCTTGGTGATACTAATCACAACGTGAGTTGCTCTTATCACACTAGATTCTCCAAATACCATATAAGATAATTTCAAAAATTCTAGCAGCCCTGCACATACAGTTCCTAGTGGAAAGTGAATGACCAAACATGCCTTTGAGGTTGATACTGTTAGTCAACCTGTTTTTTAAAAACCTGGTTCATTTTAAATAAGAAAAGTCTTCTCTTTCACATGTATTTTCTGCTAGCAACAGTCAACCTTTATTTTGAATTAAAATCACTTGATCTGTCTTAAGTTCTGTTTTAATTACTTACATAGAAGAAGGTGAAGTAGAGCTAAAAACACATTGAACACAAATTGCATTGCATCCTGATGACAGCACAACATAGGATAAATCCCACTGTTATTAGGAATATCTGGACACAAGAGGAATATTAAGGTAATTATATTCTCAAAATACTGCATGAACAGTTCTGTCTCTGGATTTTTTCCAGAGTGTTACACAGACTACTCAAATATCTGTTTTTTAAGACTACAGTGCATGCACTGCAAATAAAGGTGATGACAGGACTGGGTATCTGAAGAGCCCCTATCTAATGAGAAAGTGCAAGAGCTAGAACTTAATTGTATTTTTCCACCAAATTCAGAGCTGAATGTGACTACTCTGTTATTACTACTCGGTGAATCATCTCTACCAACAAGTTCTACCATTCTAAGTCAATATGAAAGTCACAAAGCATTTACAATTAAAAACTGTGAAACAAGTAATCAGTTAGCTCACATACCACTGTGCCTATTTCCTGACTGAATAACAACAAACAACAACTACTGAAAACCTGCAGACAGTAGATCGCTTGAAGACATTACTTGAGCTTACACCTTCTATCTGTAGAGATAAATGCTTTGAAGAAAGACAGTGAAATTATTGCTTTACATGAGGCAATTTAATACATGTTCTTTACAAAGAAACATGAATGAAAAAATGGAGTCAAGGCAGTGGTAACAGTTACTTTCTAGACTTCTACTTCCCAATGTTCCTTCAAGTTTGGTATCTCAGACCATTCATCTTACCCAAATCAATCCACAGAGCAGTTTTATTTGTTTTTGTTTTATACAGGTTTAGATAAAAGTATTCATCACAGTTACTGCTGCTTGTAAAACAGCAAAAAATATAATTTGTGGATTGGAATGTAAGAAATGACCTTTGAGGTTCCTCTCTTCTGTTTAATACTGATTTATCTGATTTCTTCAAATTAACTACCACTTGAGCTAGAACAATTACTATACGATACCTCTTGATTTAAAGAGCTTCAGTGATGGGAGAATTCTCTACAAATGCTGAGGTACAACAAATCAGGATTCACCTCTAAACTATAATTTCAGTACAATTATCCTAAGCAAAGTATACTTCTATCTATTTTGAAAATCTTACATATAATTAAGACCTCCTCCTCCCCCCACTCCCACTTCAATTTCTGCAATTCTATGTAGAAGAAAATGTTAAGAAAAACATTTTCACTTTAGTGTTTCATTTAAGGCCAATAGGCTTAAAAACTGCTGAGATATCTAACACAATTATTTATTTTGACTAAGCAAAAAAAGCTTATGCATCTATTTTCCATAAAATTATTTAGATACATCATCTGGCTGGTGATCCACTGCTGTTTTCAAAGTGTTTGAGATACAAGCATTTTTCATGGTGTCCCTTACCCAAAATATTATATATAGGAAACTTACAAGAATATGAAACAGAAATACAAGAAGCACAAAAAAATACATCAAATTTAAAGAATTGCAGCTGGAAAACCATTTCTTTCTCAGGATATTTTTGTTTGTCCCTTTTTTTTCCCATTGGATCTATTGACACATTCTGAAGCATTCTTTTTTCAGAAATTGGGAATGATCATTAATAGCTCATAATTCCTTTAAAGTGTTAAAAATGAAAATATGATGTTCAAGGTAAAGCACTATTAATAAAATATTATGTTTCTTATTTCCCTTTGTTTCTGTTAAAACAATTGAGAATAAAAGTAGGCTGTTCCTCTGTTTCTTCAAAAGCCAGAACTTTGTGTAAACCATCTGGAAGGGGGATAACCCTAAAAGCCTGAAGTTAGGCCTATTCTTGACTTGTGAGCTTACTATTTCAAATGACTTTGCAATCACAACTGTAGTTAACAGCTTACAGCATTTAAAAAATACTTGTTTTAAAGAAATGCTTATGTTAACCACAAAAAACATCCATGTAGCAACTATATGAACATTTGTAATGTGTGTCAACATAAATTATTTACAAGCAGTTAACTCAAAGGAACCTAGACCAAATCAGAAAAAGCATGCTCAGAAATACATCAGATGCATTCCATTTGATTAAATTAGTAAATCCAGAGATCTCCCCTGAATGAAGAGTTAATTTATGTATTTAGATAAGTTTTACGAGGATATTAAGAACTCTTTACAAGGACAGTCAAAGTCTACAGCACGCCACAGGACTTTTAGGTTTTCCCAGGTTAATTTCTTATAACTAACCTTACAACTCTACAGAAGGTCACCCTGGCCTGTCCAGCATGTCATAACACATACAGAAAGACAGCTGCACTATAACGTCCTATAAGATACAGGCATTGCAATTCCCACCCTCAGCAACTCCAAGGCTATCTGCATAGCACTGCAGCAAGTTATGGGCATTATCGGAGCTCAAGAACAACTTAGAAGTTATTCTTGAAATCCCAGTGTGCAAGGGGACGTACAGTTTTGTAGCCTGTGCTACAGAGACTTTGTTTCATTTTCAGAATGACAGAAAATTACCTTCCTTCCTCTTGGGCAAATGCACAGCAAAGAGACACTCTCTTTTGTCAACTCCCTTTTATGGTTTTGACTGTAAATTCATTGGAGTGTCTTACCGGTAGGAGCAGGATCACTGACAGTGACAGTGACACTTTCTCCCTGATAGATCTTTAGTATTACACAACAATAATGCTATGGATGGAACAGGTGTAACACGAACACTTGGTACCAAGAGAAAGAGATAAGGAAATTGCATGGAAAATGCGCTTCTTTAAATACAAAAAGACGCTGGAGGAAACCAGCATACTTTCCATTGACTTCTAATTTGTTTCTGATGCTGACTCAAGGTCATTATACGACAAAAATGAGAATAAAAGTTCCACAAAAGCAGTGAGGCGAGAAAATTAATGAAACAGGGTTGGAGAACAGACTCTTGCTCTCATCTTCAGGGGAAAGACAATGTACATGATTTTCTCTTGTCTACTGGCTTGTGAAATCACTATTTCATATTTGTAATACTTCACTTGTCCTTCATAAATTTCTCTGAAGGTTAAGTAAAAATGGGGTTGTAATACCAAACACTTTGACAGTGATGGGCAGTACAGAGCACAGTAAGAGCTACTAAGTTCTTAGCAATGAAAGAAAGCCAAATAACAAAGGCTGGAACAGGAGGATGATGGTCTCAAAAGAGAAAGGTTTTGATGTGTTTATCTCATTGATTTTGTAGCATCTGCATTAAAAAATCCCAAACACCTAAGTTTAGGGTTTTCTCATCCCTTCAACCCAACACTGAATACAAAATAAATCAAAAATGCAGTTTTTGGTTGCCAGTCTCCTAGTTCCAAAAAAGTTAATTGAGACCTAGCTCAAAGATGAAAGGTTGAAACTTGTCTTTTGTTTAACAGCTTGACTTCACAGAGCTGTTAGAAAAGTAAACCAAAGATATGTTAGTATTTCACCCTCTGCTAGCTGCAGTATACATAAATCTGTGTTTATCATACATTCTTACTAAAATAAGTTTAAACCCAATTTCATATCAATATCAATCAAGTAATTTTGAATGACATGCTAAAATCAGGATGAGACTGAAATACTGAAATTGACTTCAAAGAAAAAATAATTTACATGTGTATGCTTTTTCTTTGTATGCATGCTTTTTTTCCTTAACAGCTTCCATCAATTAAAATCATGTAGACTTATTGGAGACCAGCTGTTCTCATTTGTTGCGCTTCAGTAGACAGGGACTCTGTGATTAATGGTCCTTGTTTTTCTGCAATCTGTAGTCTCTCTTCTCTTCCTGCTCATGTACTGTTTAATGATATAATCTCAACACTGACATTACTAGCTCTATTTCTGATTTACTGGAATAATGCCCAGAGTTTATTGTGACAGAAGGAAAAGTAATCCTAAATCATTGCATTGAGTTCTTGCTCGAAGCTGACATGTGTCTGGGCAAGAAAGAGGTGGTGTGGTTTCCAACACCAAATTACTTTCTGCAACCGAATGGGTGCATGTTCTTCATTGCTCTAAGAAATGACTGGAAATCTAATATAACAAAGGTCAAAGGAAAGACCTGAACAGAACTCTGAAAGATGTCTCAAAATTGTAATTTGAAAACTTCGAAAGACAAAAACGTATAATTCCCATATCTATATTATAATTGTAACAAGAAAATTCCAACTGATAATCTGGACTGTTTATGCTGTCTGAACTTGCATACATTTTAAAAGCCTTTTTTTTCCCCCTGTTGTCTAATATGATGCATGTTTATATTGCAGTATTGGGCCTCTCATTTGTTATGACTGAGACCATGAAACAGTTGTTAAATGCATAGCTGTGAATATATATTTAAATGTTGCTATCCAAACCTGGCCTCAGAGCAATTTGGCAACATAGCTGCTATGTGAAAACAACATAACATGTTACCCTGTATTTTCTCAAAAAATGCATAAATCTACTCACAAACGTGCTTTATTTTTTACAAAGAATTTAGAAACAAACAGCACACTGTTCAGCATACAATGAAAGGTTTGACAGCATATAGCAACATTATGACTCCTGTTGAGGGATTTTTTTTCCAGAAGGAAGAAACCCAGGCAAATAATCACATGTGGCCAGGTGACACAAAATTTAAATAAACCAGGACATGTTTTTCTTCCCTATTAAGGAAAAAAAACCAAAACTTTGCAAAGATGTTCTTCAAAATGGAATTGAACAGAATTTGAAACGGAATGAATTGAATGGAATTTGTTCTTCAAATGGAATTTTGAAGAGATGCTTTTTTCCTCAGAGAAACAACACAACAGCCAGACACCCAAAGAAAGACGTAGACTGGAAAAGTGGGGTTTATCAGGTCAGAGGGCCCTGTACTGTTGTTAAGTCCTCAGGTAATTGTGTCAGCTACACATTTTCTCCAGCAGCTCTATGGGCCATGATGGTTTCGTGTGTGCATGTGTTAAGTGATTGGTTGCAAGTTATCTTTCGAGGGCTTCTTGCCCTTCTGCTATTGAAGACAGCTGCTAGCTCTAAGAGTAAGTCAGATGTAGCATATTAGGCATTTTGCCCTCAGAGAAGTAATTTAACAAACATATAAAAAAGCAGATACTGTGGCATAATGCATTTAAGGACTTTCAAATTCAAATGAAACTGATGATAATAATATTGGCAGAATTCTGAAAGACTAAAAATTACTTTGGGGAAAGACTGTAAAAGCCACCATTCAGAAAGAACAGACATTCCTAAATTCAACTTTGGATCTGGATATAAACAGAGATCCTTCTAATATTTTAGAATGAATAATTTGACCAGGGCTTCTGTGATCTTAGTTTAGAGTAACATTTACCCTCACGTAATTTAAACATAAAGAAACTAAACTGGTTTCGGAATAGCCATCTTAAGCTCTTGTAGCACTTCTTCTGCAATGGCACCAACTCTCAGATTACATTACAAATCCCACTCAAGATGGTAAGCATAAAAAAACTAAACCTGATAAAATTAGGCCATGTTGTTATGTCTGATGTTCTGACTGTAACGTTATCACTCCTTACTCACCTATACTTAAAAATAAACACTAACCAAGGTTTGGAGTCCTTCAAAATATTTTTTCCTTCAAAAGGAAAAAATTTTGAAAGTTATAGTAAAATATGGAAGGTAGGTTCACCAAAGGTAGGCTATTCCAGAATATTCAAATTATAGGAAATACAGCATATGTCAATATGCTCAATACAGCACTTGTAAAAAATCACTATAAAATTCTAATTTTAATGTCTATTTTACACTGGGTTTTACTGAAAACAGGAAATTTTTTATTGGATATTTGAAAGATATCTCAAGAATTAGTTTACAGCTGTTGTAACTTCACAACTGATCTTGGTACTAATACTACTGAAACCTCTAAAGACACAATATTACAGAGGAAAGACAATCTACATGAGTAAAGTATAAGGAATAAAAATTAAATTAAAAATGCAAAGGGCACAGCCTCAAATTTCAAAGAACTTCCACGTTAGGGTTAGAGTTCATGATACAGAAGTGATAGAAAAAGATAATTCAATTTTGCTTGTCTTGCTTGGCTTCCACTATTAAAGGCTTGCACTGAAAAGCAGCACATTCCCTGCCAGCTAGATATACATCAGGGAAGAAGTGTAATGGGCGTATTAGTCATCACAGCAAGACCACAAACAGTGGTAAGATGAAGCCACATAAAAGGAAGATGCCATTTTTGCATGCATCAGTAAACATATTTCTGCAGAGATTACAAATGAAAATGCATTGTCATGGTCACAGCACAGATGGGACCCTATCTAAAATGTGTTTCCATTGATGAATCATCAGCTCAAAAGAATTGATATGAGGAAAAAAAGCCCAAAGAAAAGACAAGCTAATGAAGACAAAAATTATAAAGGAGAACACAGAATCTTGATGCTTTGTTTTTTGAAAAACAAAGCAAATAAACAAACCACCAACTCCCCCAAACAAACAAACCCCCCATACAACAAAACCACAGGTTGTGAATGTGTATGAATGAGCTGTTTCTCTGCAAAGGAGAGACAAAATATTTAAAATGTATGACAGTGTGGATACCAGAAGATCATGACAAACGGGAAGAAAAGAGGCATAAAAATACATTTAGTCTTGAAGCTGCAAGGTTTCTTTCCATCAGAAGAATGAAACTGAGAAGGAACGATTTTCCTGAAGAGCAAACAGTGGATTTCAGCGTGAGTAGTTCTATAACAGTGTAAGGCCCTGGGTGGGGGGCTGTTGCATGTGGGTGATCCACACACAAGTGACACCAAGTAGGCGCCAGGGGCCGCATGTGCAGCGCGGTCTCCAGGCTGTGCGGAGCTGCACGTACCCCTTGGAAGCTGGATGAACACAGCCACCTTGTTCTCACTGAGAAGCCCGGCAGCTCCCACCTGGGGGTTGCACCAACAGTGCAGAAAGAAGTTTTAGTGTTTATGTCCTCTCTGTTTGATAGTAGTAATAGATAGTAATGCACACAGCTGTCTCCTTACAAGAAAACTCTGCAATAACTTGGCTGACAAAAATGGGGTGCCACTTTCCAAGGATGGGTTATCTGCTGACTGAAGGTCTGTGTGACAATGCCCAACTCAGGGCTCCCAGCATCTACAGGGATGCAAGAGTACCTGTGTACTCTTTGTCTCCTGCCATTCTTTGTAGTATTAGTTCTAAAAGACAGCATTTTGAATGCTAACTTACAGGGCCTTGAGTGCCTTCCTTAGTGGGATTCTAAGGGGACCATCAAACCTTAAGGCAAAACATCGTCAGCTTGCTCATTAAAGAAAGGGAGGTATATGAGTTCTCTGGTGTGCAACTGAGGGAACCAGACTGAGGAAGTCCCTTTGGCTCCACTCCACTAGAAGGCTTACATGTCTATCAAAAAGAGAATTTAAGGATCATGTGAATTTTTATTTTGTTTCAGAAGATTGTACAGTCTCACAAAACTATCAAATCAAACCTGTCACTTCTTGGAATCAATGAACAAATCTATGTTTGGCATTTTTGCTTTTCATTGATGGTTTAGCTAACCTGTGCTAAAGACAAAAAGCCCCAAATGCTTGATTTCTTTTTATAACTAAGACAGTCTTCATTTTAGCTAGGTTGCATGACACTTTCCAGGATTACCTTATGGCTCTCATTGATCCTACAGATCAAGTGCCCTATTAAATTTTCCATAACACGATATAAGATGTGAAAAAATAATGTGTTTTTGGTTTTTTAAAACACAGAAAGCTGAGGCATGTGGTAAATTAATACATTAACAAGATTTGGGTGAATCTCACTGAAAAAATCTTTCCGGCCTTTGTCTTTCTGAAGTGATATTTGACAAGTTGATTTTTCTGCCCTGCAGTATTAAAGTACAGCCTCCCCAAAAGGTTTTTAAGAACTTCAACAATCTTTTCAAGCTCAAGAATTGCATGAAAACATTGGGTTTTGAAACCCCTGAGCACCATTCTTTCAGAAATGGCAAATGCTGATGCAAGACGACACTACACATAGAACCAACCAACCAACCAACCAACCAACCACCAACCAGCAACTGCCAAAGCCAACCACAACAACAACAAAACCCCAAACAAAAGCCTCCAGAAGAATGTTTTGTAAAATCTTCATCAACATATGGAAATGAATGCCAATCACATGGCTTCTTTTAGTTTCCTATTTTTTTCCATCATCAATCTGAGAAAATTTACATCCTTTCCAGAAACTGTGGCATGTTTTTAAGGTGAAATATTGCTTTATATTTGAATTCTGTGGTTCTTTGCAATAGTTGAATGCTAGACCACACCATGCAATCAGAATCTGTTTTGTTGCATAGCATGACCGTGCAACTGTACAGAACCTTGCTTGATGACAGACCTCTGACTAATTGGGAAGTACATAACAGAGTTTGGAGCTATGCACTATTAACCAGGAGGTTCATTTATGAGCAGGTAAGCTATCACAAGAATCCAGTTCTTTGAACAGGCAGTGAGACAGAGAATCTACTTTAACTAACCCCCAAGTTCCCTAACACAAATCAACAGACACAGCTACTGCTGTGACTGCACAGCCAGTCCCCAATATTCACTCAATAGCCTCTTGCTGTCATTTTGATGAGGTTTATCTGCAAAGGAGAGATGAAGTATTTAAACTGCTCTTAACATAGGACACAAAATCCTGCAAAGATACAGTAAGGCAAATAAAATAAGATTCACTTACTGTTAGGAAAGAATACAGACTCAAGAAAAGTTACCTTATTCAAAAACACCCATTTTTTTTGTTTTGGGCTTGTTTTGCTTTGTTTTCAAGCATTTGCAGTAATACTCACCATCATCTTATTCAAATACTGCAAGATCTCAACTGTAGGAGTCAAATTTCTAATTAATAGTGAGTTTATAGTTAACAGAGCTGCTCTAAAAGTCACCCACCTAAAAGGCTTCTCTTGCTCTGTGCCAGCACACCAGTCTCAAAGCCAGTTATACAGATTGTGTCACCTGGTGATTCCCCTCAGAAGGGCACTCGTGGCATTGTCACGGCATTGCTGCAGAGTGCATGCAGATGGATTTAAGGACCTAACAGTGTGTCACACTGTGCTCATGTGTGCTGCTCTAGGTCACTGGATAAGCTGCTGCAGCACTGTTGGCTCATGTGTCACACACCAGCCAGCAATGGCTGAAAGAAGAAAGAGAGGAGAGCTGTTCCCCGTGTCGGTCAACACAACTGAACCAGCTCAGCTTTGGAATGACAGGAGATGAAATGTGCTCATAAGTGAAATGAGTGCCTGCTGGCTTACAGGCCCTGGATTTCACACTGCAATCCTTGCTGGGTTTCCTACCTATATTAAATGGGAATCTGTAAGCTGTTGTATATTTAAAGCTGTACTTGCTGAAGTCTGCTCTGATTACATTAAAAACAATGAAGACCTATAGCAGTTTCCAGGGGTTTTGCTTAATCCTGATATTGTTTGCAGAAGATAGAGGCAGTGCCTGGAACAGTGTCCAGTAGCTGAGTTATTCATTTTGCCTAAAATGCCTGCTGAAGATCAATCTGGCATTTCTTATGACATCAAGGAAGTAAAAAGGGGTTCTGACATATGGAAGGTGTCCACAATTTTGACCTTCAAAAACACTGAGGTAATTCTTATAGAATGTTTACAGAGTTTAAATGTTTTACCTGTCTACCCTATTTGTAAAAGAAACCATAAATCATATATTATCAACCATATGCTACTGTCAAGCATGTCTTTGAGTAACTGCCTTATCATTACAGCTCTTGGTGTGGAGCCAAGCCCTGAAACACATTGCTTATATTTGTATTTTCATGAAAGTTCTTAATACATTGTATTATATTCCAATTATAGCAATAGAAATCTAAGATTATTACTTCATATAAAATAAATACATACTTTTTGGCAAAAACCAAATAATTTGCTTAAGTCCAAAAAAGCCCAGAGCCCTACACTGTACAACAGAAAATACCTGTTTGTCATTAAGTCTCTTTAGTGTTCCTTCTACACTTGCTCCAAAGAGACACTTAGTAAAGGAACAGTGAATTATGAATTACTATTGCTACTGCTGCATCATCATTAGTTTAACAGTAGGTCAGAAGAAGTAAAAACTAAATCTGGAGAAGCTGCAAACTCTGATTTAATGGCTATAAGTGTGCATTTTGTTAGTGAATTATTATTCATAAACCATTCAGTGTCTTAATACTGAATCTTACATATTAAGTCAAAGACTACTGGCATTTAATGTTCTCTGCTCTTTATAACTATGTTTTTACCAACATCCAAAGAAAAGAAGAAACATTTTTTACTTTGTGGGAGGGAGAGAGGGAATATATGTATGCATGCACTTGGGGAAACTTGACTCAAGTAACTGCAGAAACCTAAAGAACAGATTTTAGTCCATTATCCCGAAATCTTAAATGTCAAGAAGCAGAAGCAAATTGCAAATGAAACAGTTCAACTACATGATGACTGGTGCATTGTGAGTAACAGCCAAAGACTTAAGTAACATTCACCTGTCTAATAGAAACTACCAGCTCTACAGTTCATGCACCAAATACCATAAAAACTCAGAATAAACTGATTCTGCATGAAAGTTACTTAATCAAAGTCAAATAAAACAAGCATTTGGAATAATAAAATAATCTTCATCATCACATACAGATAAAAAACTGTAATTTTAAGTGCATTATATTGCATCACTTCATGAAGGAAATATGCCATTTGTTAAAAAAACCTCCACAACTAAACCAAACAGTGTAACAAGGAGGCAAACACTACGGATGAATAAAACTACTTTTTTTTTAAATCCTGAAGAGAGACATGCAAATAGAAAAATTTGAAGGATTCATATGTTCCATTTTCACAGATAAAATGCATCTGAACAATTATGTGTTTGGCTCTGTGAAAGCTACTTAAATCTAAAATCAAGTTATATTATAAATAATCTTATAAGAACTAGATTCGACTTTCTAAACAGTTCCCTATATGTCCTCTTTTAATACCTTAGCATTTTTTTAAGACATGCATCAATATTTTAAACCTATTATCTGTCAACAAGCATTTTTCCCCATTTAAGAAACATTTAAAATCAGCTTGTTTACTGGTTTACAGACTTAGGATGAAAGAATCTCTCTATTCAATATGAATCTTGCCTTCTCTTAACTCCCCCCTTCAAGAGGAGATGGGAGGATGAAAATAAAGTATTTTTAACTGTTCCCACAGTGAGGAAAACATTACTTTTTGGAAGCCAGACCTTTGAATTTCTTCAAGAAAATCAATTTTGATCCTATCACTTTGTCAGCTTCTCAAGTTCCCTTTACATCCATTTTGTCATAGATTTCATATAGCTAAGGCAATTATTATTTAATTTACTATTTCTCTAACCATCCCATAATTTAGAGCTTCTGCCCTCTAACACCAAAAAGATAGTCAGAAAAAAGGAAAGTTCTCTTTTAGACTTGGCTCTATTAGGCATATAAATGTTCCAAACTGAGAGGGTTAATTAGAGCTTTAGCCTTTTTTGCTACTTGCCCAGAGGCTTATGTTGAATTTTACATTGCTAAATGTGTAATTGAGCTTAGAAAATTGAAAGTTAAATGATTTAAAATAAATTCATATGGATGTAAAAAGAAAATATAATAAAAATTATGAGATTTCATTTTGAAGCCAATTGCTTGAATAATTTAAAAAAAAACCACCCAGAAGCTTAGGGCAGTGCTAGAGACCCCCAAGAAGAAATGAACTGCCTATAATGTTATTTTTTCATTTTTATGGAAAACTTCTTTTTAATTTAAAACTGGACTTACTTCTTTGACAATATTATATTGCAAGGTATTTGCCTCACACACTTTGATGCACTAATAAAAATTATTTAAATGGCAGCAACGCAACCAGTTATACACACAAAATACAGATGAAAGAACTAACAGTATTTCTTTTTGCTCACAGCTTACTAGATTTTGATAAAAGGCAGTACAGTTAGCCATGCATTTGTTAAAAATAACTTACATTCTCAGATCCTACTTGCACCTCAGTTCAAAAATGTCCTTGGAGAAAACTGGGTTTTTAGCAAAGTTTTCCAGTATTCTAAACAACTCGCTTGCAAATATTTTGCCTTATGTCTTAGGGTGTCAGATGAAAAAGAAAATTAGGTGAGTGTGATGACAGATGTTTTGCTCTTAGCAAAGCAAAAATGAGTAAGTTTCTCTTAGTGAGTAAAGCTGACAAAATAATGACCAAGATAACAGGTTAATATCTCTGAAGAGAAGGCAGAGATGAACAGAGGCTGCATTCCTATAGGCAGTGACTGGTTATGTTGTGTGTCAGATTGCTGGCTGGGAGAGCTCAACCAAGAGGTACTGGAATAACTTCTATGGTATTTATACTTATCAATGACAAATTGTGAATAATGCACCTACCTGATGAGAATACCAAGATTCAAACATTTCACCATATGTAAAATGATAACTTACTGTCCAGAAGCAGCTAGAAATGCAATCATAATTTTTCATTTTCATCTTCCCTCATGCAGTCCCAGACCACTTGATACACTTTTGTTATAGGTTATAAACTCGTTGGAATCAGGCTGTCTATTTCCTAAATAATCAGGCAGCACTTCTCACTACAAATCACCCACCTTGGTGACATTTTGGTGCAAATATGATTTGTATCTGGATAATAAACAACAAAGAGAAATATATTTCCATAATGATTTCCAGACTAGCTGTAGCTAAAGATTTGATGAGTCTGTTCATTTCACAGCTCTGGTGAAGTACTGGGATCTTTCCCCACTGCACAGGCAAATATATAAATATCAAAAAAGTTACTGCACCTTAATAAACACTGCACATGCTGAGAGAATAAAAATATGAGTTAAATTTCCAGTTAAAAACAACTGCTGCATTTCTGCACTGAATCTTGGTCTCCTGACTACTGCCCTAATTCCTTAATAGAAATTTGGAACTTTTTCTCACTATTAATAGATGTGCAGCACTGAAATGAAGGTTTTACTTGGGTGACTAAATACAGATTGAAGTCCTCAGCTCCTGTTTGAGTTTGAAAATTACAATCACTCTTTTAATCTATTTTCTGTAGGGATTCCTACAATTAGGTACTGATAAAGTCAAATTTTATTAAAACACTCTGATTCACTTGACACTTACTGACAACCTCTTTCTGCTAAACTTCCAGTATTTAAAAAAAAATATTTCAAGGTAAAGAAAATAATTATTACCCTCATACAGCCAGCTGAAGTACTCTGTGTATTACTGAACAACAGTTCACCCAAAAGTGAGTACTTGGGTCCAGTCTAAAGAAAAAACAAGTTACTGTTCACAGCAGTTCATGCAAATAGAAGTAAAATGAAGAACATTTTGGCAAAAAAAAAGACTAAGTTTTTCTAGTTCTAAGAAAGCTGCAGAAAGTGAAGTTTTTGTTCCATAGGAACAAACGTGAAAGAAAAATATTCAATGCAAAACTATATCCACCTGTAGAAAGGCAAAATGTATTAAAAGAAATCCAGGAAGTGTTTTTGCAATGAGATCTCCAATTTGTGTCATATAGTCTTACCTTTCTCTGTTAAATTTTAGAGAATGTAGAATAGCTGGTCGTTTCTGTCGGAGGTTCCACAAATGAAGTGCATCATCTGCACATGCACTGACCAAAGCACCCTAGAGCAGACACAAAATACAGCTACATGTTATTTTCCAGCAGATTCTGTCTTATTCTTATGTGATCCTCACTGCTAAAGATCTGCCTGTAAAACTGACAGGTGATGAAAAATCATTCCTCTCTTCTAGAAGAAAAATACTCTACCATAAATAATACATAATTGAATCAATCTGGTAAATGCAAACATTACCAGATCAGCCTAAGTTAAATTAAAACTCCATCAGTTCAAAACTCAAATTCAAGCTTTGTAGCAAGGTTACACAAGCCAACTCCTAAGTCCTTCCACATAAGCAGAAAGATTAACAAAATAGAAAACAGACAACACTTACTTAAAAAGGTGAGTGTGAAAGATATAACTGAAGGATAAAGAGATTAGTGCATGCATGGGCACACACGTGACAGTGCCAAGCACAGCTTAGTACTCAGATCAAGGTAAGATGAAAATTCAAGACTGGAACTGTGAAAAGAGGATGCAGATAAGAAAGCAGGGACAGGTAGCAAGAGGACAGGACGTAGGAAGAACTAAGAGATGGAGACAGAAGGATAGAGCCCTTATCACAGATAAAAAAAAATATATTCTGAAGACTGGTTCCGCTTATGGTGTCCCAAAAATGGTCATGGTTAAAAGCCCAGGCCTCTATCTGACTGAGAAGCTTGGAGTGAACTTATTCTACCTGGTTTAGACAGCCATTCTCCTCGCCACAGAACATTGGTGACATGTGAAAATTACCTGCAGGGGAAGCTCCCTACAGCCCCTGCAGTGGTTTTGTACCCTGACACCTCAGATCTGGCCAGGCACAGACCCAGCCTAGTGTACTACCATCACAGAGAGGAACAGATTGCCTAAACACAAGATGATACTTTATACTGAGGAAGAGCAAGAATGTAACTGGAAAGATTAGTTCCTATCATTTATGACTGACTAATAAACTTCTCTAATCCTAGCAAATGTTCTTTTCAACATTGACCTATGCAAACAAAATTTATGGAGGTGAGACTTCTCTAATACAGAGTAATCCATGCTTTAATTCTCATCTCCCAAAGAGTCAGAAAGTCTGTCCACCACAGAAATCAAATTAATTCTATGCATTAGGGGGTTTGCTGGTCAACCAATGAAAAGAAAGAATACTGATTCAAACTTTGTCCTTCCTGTTCTCATCCCTGCATTCCTCTTAAGAATTTCACTGGACTGTTTCTAAAGTTTCAGTCCTCCCTTCTCAGTATCTGTGGTCCCGTAACTTTCTCCAAATAGATGTAGGAAAAAACTAAATATTTTTCAGGTTTAAAAAATCCATAAAAATAAAAATCTTCCCCTAAGAAGTTCTAAGATCTCCCCATTTACGAAGAGGACTTGAAACTGTCAAAATGTCTCCTTATGTCATAAGAGAAAATTAATCAAAACTGGACTAAGATTTGGCCAACTTCTAAAGTCCTAAAAAAAACCCAGAAAGCCCCTCTGATCTGTATTCACCAGAAAGTCTTCTTGCCTATTCCCATCTTCAGAACCTTCTGCAGACAGCAAGCTATAATCTGGCTCTGTTTCTTCATGTTTAAATTTGATCTTGATAAACCATTTACAAAGACTAAGCATGATGGTTTGATTGATGATCCCTGCAATTGCTTTTCATTGTTTCACCTAATAGCATATCCCCAACTATTGAGTTTTCAGCCAATAACCATCAATAAATTTTGATAGAAAGATTTAGCTCATTTATTAATTTCTATTTGAACCAGAACTATGCAGCATATTTAGTAACCTAATGGATTTTACATCATTTTACACACATTCATGTATTGACTGCCTTTTGTTCAATACTTTAAACTGATGTATAGGAAGGCAATACTTCCCCCTGAGTGCAGTCCCATAAATACTCTTCTAGAAGGCTGTATGTTGAATGTCCTCTGGATGTATATCACTTATTTGTTGGCACAATTTGTCAATGGGAGAAGTTATATCACTCAATTACAATAACATGAATTGACTTATTCAACTGAACTTATACAGAAGAATCTGAGTAAATATGTCCTTACCTCATTGATTAGGAACTGGAGCTGCAGCACTGCAGCACCACTTTCATGTTGGCAGTAGCAATCAACACCAGGCCTGCCCAATCTGTTGTCATCAAAGTCAAGGATTCTAACATCCCTGTTATCACCAGAAGTAAAGAGGGAAAGAAGGAACTACCAATTAAACTCTAATTAACTTTTAATTAACCTCAATTCTTCTTGCTTTCTGTAAAACAAAAGAATTCATGTTGACATTCCAGTATTCTAATTAAAGTACCAACATCAGCAGCCTGAAACATGTGCAATTGTGAGTGATCTGTTCTTGCCTATTTTTTTTTCCTGTGAAACAAAGTACATGAATTAACAGATAAATTCAGCAGGATGAATCTTAAATTTATTTTTATATATTATTGGTTTATACAAGACACGAATATACAGATTTTTGTACTTATCAAGGCTAGACATATAATGTACGTAGCTTTTTATCTGTTCTATTCAGGCCTTTTTCTCTGCATGCTAAATTGTTATCTCCCTTACATAGAGGATGATGGCCTTTACCATCTGAGTCAGAGACGTCAGCAAGAAACTGCTGTTCCAGAAAATTACTGAAGATCAAAAGTAAAGCAAAAGGAGAAATATGAAATATTATTAGCAACCACACTGTGTGAAACATATGAAACACCACATATTAAAAATAATAGGATTATGATTAGAAGCAAGATTTTACAACACAGAGCTTGATCTACTAGTAATATACAATCATATCAGCATATTGTAAAACCCTGACCGAAAAAAGCCAACTGGCCATTTATTTTATGGGCAAGTAAATGTCAGAATCTTTACTTCCCCTTTCACAGGAGAAAGATGTACAGTAAACCATTCTAATATTGGCCTCCAGAAAGTATAATCTGTTAATTAGCAAATTTGAGGTTTAGAAGTTCCAAGTAGGAAGCAATTGCTCTTCCAATTGTAAACAAGCAGCTTAATGGATACCACTAACCTTGAGAGACCTGAACTGTACTCTTGATTTTTTCAGCTGGTCTAATGGATAACCTTAGGGGACAAAAAGTATTTTTTCTTACCTGAGCCTTCATTTCTCTATTTGGAAGATGAAGATGGAGTTCTATAAAACTGATGTTTATAGACAAAAAGTTGTGTATAAAACTCCATAACTACATTACAGAACATCAAGGGAAAGAAAAAGAAGTAACTCCATTTGCTGCTTGTTCCCAAACTGTAGTCATGGATAAAATCATAACTGATAAAATAATAAAAAACTGTACCTTTTAAACAACCTATTCAAAATAGACTATAAAGATGTATTGTAGTCTAAGGCTCTTTCTAAGAGTTGATAGTAATCCTCTGGTCCATTCTGAATGACTGTTCTGTGGCACTCTTCTTTAACATTTAACAACCACTTCTTGTAATATGAGAGAAAGTACCAAAACCAACCAAGCAAGTAACCAACCCACCTGGGATTTCAAGCTAACTGGAACTTTTAACAGGTAAGTGCTTTCCTTTTAACCTGAGTTAAATACTCAGTATAAATACATGGCACTACTTAATGATTGCCCTTAATGAAAATTACAGCTGCATTACCCTGATTAAGCGTCTGTCACCCTTCAGCATCAGCATCACACTAAGTCAGTTTTCTAGGAAACATCCTGACAAATATCCCAAATATCCACTCAGCATATCCCAAACAAACAAAGCACTCTCCAAAAATTCACATTTATATGCATCAGTGTTCACCCTGAAACACAAATTACTAAAGTACTCACAAATTACTAAAATAAGAGAGAAATTGTGCTGTCTGCTTCATTCTGGCCAGTTGCCCTGAAGTTAGAACTGATGCTTAAATAGCAGCATTAGCACTGACTGCTGGTGGTTTTCAAACATTCTGGAAGCTGCAGTAAGGTCCTTCCAGCAGAAGGAGCTGAAGAGATATGATGACTTGGCACATGTTCTTGGCACTTGAGCTCATCTTCTGCAAATTCTGTGTTCTGCTGCCAAGCATGGAGAAGTACAACCTTACCTCATCAAATCTTTTCATAGCAGTGTATTACAACAGGACATACAGCAGAAGAAGAACCTGCAGTTCAGGCTTTGGGTTGACTTTATTCTTTTTACTTTTGCCTTTTCATTAAATGATGACTCTGCTATCAAGGAGCATGGAGTATCTCTGAGGATATTAAAAAGGGGGGACCAATACATCTAAATACTGCAAAGTAGACACCACGGGTTTCAAGAATAAAAGCTAGTCACTATCTTCTCTCTTATCAGTATGTTGGATCTCCCAGGGGCCTTCAAAGCCATGCCAGATTATCCTAATTTATACATAAAAGTGAAAAAGATGAAAACTAAGTCTGGATGTCTTCTGGGATCTAGAGTGAAACAAGTAGAATTAGAATTATGTACATCAAGCAGTGAAAGTGTGACAGTAATAACATTCTAAAAGAAAAGTGTTCTTTCTGAAAATTACATTTAATCCTGGTTTTAAGTTCTGTGAAACTGAAATAGGATTTTTTGCTCTTCTATTCACTTGTATGCAACACTTTTTCACTAAGTATTTCAACATTCTGATATTCCAAAGCTTAAAATTACTTGGGAAAAAAATCTGTTGCTGAGATGACTAATTTTAAGTACTTGGATTCATCTTCCAAGATGCAGACTTCCTTGACAGCATAATAAATTAGTAACCAAGTATTTACACTCTCATGTCCTGGAAATCAAAGTTGCAAGTGAATGATTACATTCATGATGAGAGGTAACAATGACCAAATCTCTTCATAGCATGATCTCTGACCACTTTCTACAGTATCCCACAGCTTTTTTATTCCATGACTCATTTTTACTATGTGATACATACAGATCTGATGTGTCTCATACTTCTCAGAGGTTAGTACTAATGGAATTCAAAGACTTTTAAGTCTTTGGTGTTCACTGAGAACCATAAGTGCAGATACTTCAGAAGTGACTCATGAAGTTGAGGCCAGTGTCACTTGCAGCAGGTATTTAACTTCTTAGGATCAGAAGAGGATGAGGTAGGACATGTTTTCCTTCATTAAGACAGTGACTCTTTAGTAGTGTGAGATTAAATCTTTTGGCAATAACAAGGACTGCAGTCTGATTCATTCCTCTTTGCAGGGGCAAGGAAGTGAAGATACGGTGTCATAAAGAACCACCTGCCAAGGCAGACAGCAGCCATCCCCTGTCAAGTAAAAACTCCTAAATCACATATGGCACCTTTTTCAAAACCAAAACTCTTCCACAGAAGAAAATTACAGCAAGCTATGTAAATAACAGCTCTAACTCTTTTTGAGTACTTAACTAACTTCTTCCATGACTGAAAGCAATCTATGTACAGAAATGAACATTAGAGCAAAGGGTTATGATTACTAAACAGAAATCATGGTCACTCATCTACTATTTTATTAAAATGATATACACAGAAATAGGAAAACTCAATTTACAGCCTCTCCTTTAAAACATTTTGGAATTGTGGGGTGCTGCAAAAGTAGCATTGCTGCCCTGAGTCCTTGTCATCTGATCTGCACTGACTGGTACATGTTTGAGTAGGACTATACAGCACCCTAAGAGCAGATGCTTGTGGGCTGGTGTTACTCCATTACATAAAGCAACTGCAGAATTGACTTAGGGTATAACTTGAATATAGGACGGCTTTTTCTTGCAGAAGACTTATTCCACTGAATTGAATGACTTATCAGTTTAAAAAGCACCAATGGATTCATCTAAATAATCAAGTACTAGAATGATCAAAGAATTCAACCACACCACTGACCAACCAAACCAACCAGAAGGTTTGTCAGTTGTATCTGTGTCGCAGGGAGGATCTTGTCAAAAGATGACAATTATGGAAACAGCACCTTTAGCACCTAGATTTTCAGTTTTGAACATAGCTACTTTCAGTTCCTGGAATACATATTTTTACACTTCCCTCGTGGAATTTCTCCAAGTCTCACATACATTAATTTTCTACCTACTAAGGACAGTGCATATTCTGGTACAAATAAATGCCACAGTCCTAAGTCCTAAATAAATGCTAAGTCCTAAGTACAAAACCGGGATTCAAACTGATTTTTTCTCTCTTTATATTCTATAAAGAGAGATATTCTATATTTTAATTTCTGAAGTGTATTACTCCAGCATTTTGTTATCCTCACTATTAAGAATGTCATGCTATATGTGGAATCAATACATTTAGCTTCAGTTTCAAGTCTTTGCATCTCATTACATCTTTTTATGCTAAATTAATTACTTGCATATTTTCAGAAATTTCCTGCTTTGAAAGTGGTATCTTATCCATCTTTTTCATAAATAAAAGCAAAATACTCTGAACTCCTTTACTTTCATGTCACCAGCAATTTTCTTACCTTTGAATTGTTACTGTGTGTTTTCATACATAGTCTAGAATGTGTGCTCAACGTCTTTCAACTCTCAAAACCAAAGCTACACATCATCTTTCTTTAATACAATGTAAAAACATAGCTTGCATATAAGAAATTTTGCAATTTCTTATATTCAACATAGTTTTTTAATACATGTGTGTACCACCTATTTATTACAATAACAAATTGGGAAATCATATTGGTTTTGGGTTTTGGGACTTCTCCATTGCTCTTCAAAAAATAAGGACCCCCTACGAAGCTCCATTCTGTCAACTGCTTGTAGCTGAGCTCACTGAATTCCTTACAAAGGACACAAAACTTATTCCTACCTTTATGGCCTTCTGTTTGCTGTAGATTCACTGGGCACTGCTTCATTAAACAATATCTTTGTGGGTTTTGTTATGAACATAGAAGGATTCGGTTTTACAATGAGCTTCATTATGTCTGGAGTTCATTCAGCTGGCTAAATAAATGGCTCTTTTTTTTCCTCTCAACTATGAGAAGGTGAAATACTGCTGCACTTGGCTGCTATCTTAGGATGCTACATGTGAAATCTTTCATAAATGCAAACTTTTTTGGCACCAATAAACATGAGATTTTGGTCTACAATGACCTTCATCTTGTTTATTTTTCTTAACATACATTTCTCTGTTCATGCATACAAATTATGTAAGAGTTAATCACAGGAACAGTTAAATGTTCATTATTCACTTAAATGGCCGAAAAATTTGCTTCTGGCAAATCTTTGATTTTGTCCAGGTTAAAGCTTATAGATAGCTAGTATTTAATTTATACACTAGAAGCACTTTAATTTTTATTTCCAAAAGTATCTGCAGATACCATGAGAATAAGCAAAACTCATAAGGCTACATATTTTCATCTCTTCTGAATAAGACTCTCTTTCAAGGTATTTGTCATTTTGAGAATTATCTGTTCCAGAAAGAGAATACAAATACAGCCAACATATGATTGAACTCAATCAACCCTAAATCTGAAGTAGTACATTGTGAAGGCAGTTACTCAGAGGTACTGACTCTGGCAATATTTCACAAATAACACAAAATCATGGAATCATAGAATGGCTTGGGTTGGAAGAGACCTTCAAGATTATCTATTCAAGTAGATGAATAATTTCATATTTAATTTGTGGAATATCAATAATTTTAAATTTCCTTTTGCATATGCATACACACACACGCACAATGATTAACAGAAACTACCTAGAGCTAAATTCCCCTCCAAAGGAGAAGCAATTTAGTTATTAGTCTGAAAAAGCTCCATATTGCCAGGCAGCTACACTGAATGATCTGTATTTTGAGGTTGATCTTCATGCAGCAGTGAAAAAAAAAAAAGAACAACATTAAAAGGGTGCATTTACAGTGGGCCTCCTGTTTTTTCCCAGGTAGTCATAAGCCTCAGCAAGCTCACTGACACATACAGATAAAGCCAAGAAAGGCAACAATGAATGAAAACTGGAATCCATGGAAGTGAGTGAAGAGTATAATTAATTATATTCACAGGGGCCAGTGTTTCAGAGCTATTTACCAGTGCAGACACCAGTTCAGTCATAAGCATGACAAATACAGGAATAGGAGGAACATATCTGTTTACAAACCCATCTGGTAAAAAGCTACAGAGAGAATAAGCTGGGACAGAATAATACTCTTGCCCTAATGCACACTGGAGGTTATGGAAAACTAAACAGACACAAATGAGAGGGCTGTGTGTTCCAAAGCCAGAAAGTTACTTGAACATAACCAAGATCCAGAGATCCTACAGATATATAGATAAAAAATTTGATAACACCACAGCATTTGATTCAATTTACTGCCTTTTAAGAGGACTATGCAAATCATCCCATTTGCTGCCCATCTGTTTGCAGTGGGCACAGATGGTAGTCTAACACACTCTGTCTTACCAAAGAAACCAAGCAGGTAGCTTTAACTCAGCCATTTTGATTTGCTTTTCTTCTCAGCCTTCAGGCATTAATATTTAACACAGTGTTTGCTCCGTGTGAGTCTGTACACCCAGAACACACATAACAGATGCAGGTTATCACATGTGCAGTCACTGATGACAAATGCATCCATCTACAACGGTTTCATACTTAACTCAACTGCATTTAAAACTTAAGCACCAATGTTTTGTTAGTATTTGTTTTCCTTGGTTTTGTACACTCTGCCACTGAATTTGCTGATAACAGATTTGGAGAAAGTTCAAGAAATGTTTGTTTGTGCTCTTCAAGCAAAAATGAAAGACTATATAAACTCTACAAAAGGTCAAAACTTATTATTTCTCATATTGTTCCTCAACAGAGATTTTTTTCAAATGTTTGTTGAATTTTTAGTGATTGGTAACACTGATTACAAGGTGCAGATTTTCCTCATAGCTGCCAGTTATGAAGAACAACTGGCGACAAAAGAGGATAGAATGACAAGTGATCTCATAACCAGTCTTTTGTAAAAGGTCAAAAGACCTGCTGAAGTAAATGTAACTAAAAATAAAAATGCATTTTCCCAACTATTAATTCCTCCCCAGGTTGCTATGGAAAAGTCAGAGAAGTAAAATAATACATTAAATCTTAATCCATATAGCGACAGAGCTTGAGACACTCACTGTACTTTCCCTGTTAAACAGAGACAGCACTTAGCCATTACTGGAAATCTTTAAAGCAAGACTGCTTGTTTTCCCGAATGCTACTTCCAGCCCCAACAACCAGACGAGGAACAAGGCGATGAAGGCCCTACGGCAAATTATGTAGGCTATGGAAGATGGGAGAAAATAATGAAATAATGTTCCCTCCTCCATGAAATCATTCCACTGTTTTGGCTAGTACACAGAGGGGAAAGAAGAACTTCATTGTTTGAAGGTGATAGAATAATTAACAGTTGTCGCAATTACTAGTGGCTAATTCTTCGTGTCAGGTACATCACAGCAATGAGTCCCACACAATTCTAGTTCTGAGTTTCATGAGCACTTACGGAATTTTAAGACCAACACTGCCTTGCACACGGTTGTGTTACTCCAAAGGCAAAGCAGAAGCAATCAGGAGCACATATATGACTGGTTTTCATGGCAAATTTTGTGCTCTGTCCTGCAGTAAGAATGCCCTAGATTTTACTTTTATCACGTGCAAAGACCTTGCCAAAACTGCTTTTATCAACCAATCAACACTGAACGGAAACAGTGAAAAGTTTCTACTGAAAAGGTGAGAAAATTCTACACTTCACTGAACAATTATGAGCATCTTTGTAAGGCATTCAAAAGAGTGCTTTCAACACAAAAAAAAAAAAAAAAAATCCTTTCTATAAGCAACTTCTTTTCTTCAAAGTTAAATTCACAATTACCTGCTAAAACAACAATAAAATAATCCCAGAATGAATTTTAAGAAATTTAGTCCCTGAAAATCTCCAGACCACTAGCTACCAAGACAGTGAGTAGGTTATGAAAATGAGGTGATTATCCAATAACAGATGATGAGTAGAGCTTGTATACTGATTGACATATTTCTAGTCTGAACTTAACTTTACAAATAAAATTGAATAATCATCCTGTTAAATTTTCTGATTATACTGGAATAAGAAGCAAGGAATACTGTGCAAATATAACCCCAAGGCTCTAATGTAAAAGTGGATGGCTTGATGATACATTTTTTTGTTTTACTCAGTAATATGTCAGAAAATTTCCATGCATAACATCAGAGATCACTTTCATTTAACTGAGAGATCTAAGTATACTTAGAGAGATGTATTATGCAAGAGCATTTCAGTCAGAAAAAATTGCACTAACACACAGGTACTAATGCATTGGGAAAGACAGCACCTGATCTTGACTCAGGCTTTGGAAGTGGTAAGTGGTTTAGAGATTCGTTTGCTTGAGTGTTTGAACATTTCCACTGTTCCAAGGAATGTGCCCTACAACATCAATATGCCAATAGAAATAATTTAATTTCACTGTTTATCCAACCACAAGATAATACAGATGCTGAGGTCATAGAGCATGTTCTTTTTAGGCAGAGCACTGCTGCCTAAAATATTAAATAATTTCATTACTCCACAGGAAACTGCTCACAGCTTGTTAGTCAGCTGATGAGCAATTCCTCAAATTCATCCACTGCTTCAGCTCTATTATCATCTGTTTAGTATTGGATGATTCCAGGAGGTCTCTGGTACAATACAGAAAAGTACTTCACATTCAAAAACTTATTAAAAGGAAGTTCAATATGTTACAAGGCAGTAATTTTATTCCTGCCCCAGAAAAACAGACAAATGACATTTCTATAAGCTTCATTTAGGCTGTATTAATATTCAGCTCTTTTGCCAGTCAATATATTTATTTTTGACTCTTAATAAAGAAAGATGTTAATCTAGAGTTTCATTTGTTAAGCAAGAATGGTCGTATAAAGCACACAGGAACACGTGCTATCAATAGAAGCCAAAACTGACAATGAAGCTATTCAAATTTGAATTACTAAAATTAGAATAATGTAAGAATTTAATTGAAGTAAATTTAATTTAGCATTTGACAAAATTTCAATGAATCATCTGGCAAGTTTTATTCTTAGTTTTAGCTCCATATAATTGACACTATAAATATGCCTATGTTGAAAGGCATTTCAAATATCAGTCAACCTTAAATAGTTTTATTTTCTACTATCGTAAAACTCATGTCATTTTTAAGAAAATATTTCAGCATTGAGATACATGGAAGAGGTGCTTTTTTTCCCTCGTCCAAGTTACAGGTTAAATTATATCTATATTTATCACTTTTATAACCCTCCTGAGCCACATAATTATTCCATCTGATTTTGAAGTAAAGTACAATATAGTCCACAGTTAATCAGGCCTTCCACTCAATATACATGAAACAGCTAGCAAGCAGCTGGCTAAAATGTATTTTAGGAAATCTTTTTGGTGTAAATGAGTATGAACCATCATTTTGTCACTTTAAACAGATCCTTGTAAGATTGTGTTATACAAACTATGTTCATGTATGATGAACATAGCTGTAAGAAGCACTTATGTTTTATTTGAATTAAAATTTATAATCACATTAGTTAACATGGTTAAAACATGAATAAAGGTTTGAAAACATAGTTAGTGAATACTGAATAAGTTCCAAAGAGAATTTGCATTTTAAGAAAAGACCGACTACTACTGGGAATAAAATAGGACATACCACAAATCTCCCAGGATCCCAGTTTTTCCATGCCAATTACTGAAAAATCTGCATGTTTCAGTGAAGCAGGACACTGCTTCAGAACTTACCATACTAATACAGCATTATTTCAGAATAACCCAATTCTTGTTGGACAAGAATCAAGAAGGATCAAAACTACTTCTACACTTCCTTGGCAATTCTAATTAGAAAGACTGAGAGCTCTGCCTCCCTTTGAGGGATTATTCTTTGCAGATTTGGAGAGAACTGAAGCACTGCTACAGCTGAAGTACATCAGGCTCCCTCAAGGTAACTGACAGCATGATGGAGCTGCTGGAGGTGGTGGCTCCCAAAAAAATCCAAATCCCTCTCTACAGAATGAGAAGACCTGGCAGAGACTGTGGAGGCTGGATGGTTCAGTTTTCCCACTGTCATGGTCTTTGGCAAGATCTGCTGGGTTTGTTATCTCATGTCAGGAAGCAGGCCTGCAGTAACAGCTGCAGATCCAGCCCAGCACAATTGGACACACCACCAGGGCCCTGCTCTCTGCTGAAGACAATGAGAAAAATGCCTTATGCTCCATCTAATTTGTGTTACTGCAGTGTGACGTGAGGCGGGAAGCCTGCAGGGAAACAAACTGGGCAGAAGAAGCAAGATACAGTGTAGGCCACCCATTCTGCCTCCTGGAGAAGTCCTCATATAATTTTAATTATTAAAATAGGCTTCATCTAGGGAAAGACAGCCCTTGCACAGCAATCTATCATACATGTAGCATGAGCAAAAGAGAAGAGAAACCTGAAGCAAAACAGGGAGAAATCCAGCTTCACAGTATATACACACATCAATTGCAGGAGCTTCTCTCCACACTGATTTTCAGCAGTTGGAGATATTACTCATATGTCCATATTGAAGTTTAAGAATCTAAACTGTAGGTAGAACAAGAAAGAGAGACCACCAATTAGTTAAGCCTTTGATTCTCACTAATGTGAAGGTCAAAATGGAAATATTTGGGAAGATAAACATGGAGATGTAGTTAGCTTTGATTTTGTGAAACCCTAACAAGCATTACCGACTATTTAGCAACACAAAAACTTTATATATTCTTTTCCATTCCACAAACAATAATCACAAAAGTCACATTTCAGTAATCCTATATTGTCTTCAAGACTTGATATATAAATATCACCTTTTGCATGGTCACTGTTCCTGCACTTCTATATTCCTGATTTGCCTTTTTACTAAAAAAAATTAACTAATCTATATTAGGGGGTTTGGCGGGGGAGGGCCCGAACCCAGAAGTTGTCTTTTTCCAAGCACTGTTCTTCCAAGTTCAGCATAAGAAATATCACCTGGATTAATTTTAAGACAGATAAAGGAATATAAATACAAAAGGTTGATATGGAGCAACTTGGGAAGACAGTCACTTATCTCTGTTTGACTTCAGTGCATATAAACATCACATTGCTTGGGATGTCTGTCTAGGAAAATGGCAAGGTGATTCTAAATCTAGAAACTGGACTGCCCATTTTCGGCTGTTGCATATCACCTTTTGACTTAATTTACCAAAACGAGCAGGAGTTTTCTAATATTTGAATCTCAAGTTTCCAAATGAATATGTATTTATTAGGGGATGCTTTGTGTGACCACAATTTATCTGCAAATCAGCCCAAAACAATCAGACTAGAAAGAAAAATGCATGCACACACACAAACACACTAGGATGGAGAGAAATGTTTAAAAGAGGGGGAAATGTGAGGATAACAAGGCAAGAAGGATGCAATTAATCAGTGCTTGCAAGAGGCAAAAAATGAGATAATTACTACCAGAGAGTCATAAGGAATGGCAGAGAAATGGCAAGTTTACTTTCTGACATTCTCCAGACAAAGTGAGGGGAAGGGGCGACACCAAAAAGACCCTAAATGACCTCCCAGTTTTCCTCAACAGAGACTTCTGATGTTGTAATTTTAATACTTTGGAAGGATTCAGAATTTTCAAAGAGTAGGTAAACATATTGAGAATTTAGGTTTGCCCTAGGAAATGCCAGTATCTGTATAGATAAAGCAGGAGCTGTACAAGGTCTTCAGAGAATACTGATTTATTAGAACAAGCATTGACAAGATATACTCACAGCTACTGACAATGCTTGGAGGCTTTCTTGTCCAAATTTGCTGATGGATTTCTCTTAAATATGAGATATACTCACATCCTAATATGTGATAAAAATGTAAGGCTGTAGCTTGGGTAAACTTACACAATTTACATGTACATCTTAGCACAGATTTGTAACTTGACAACTGAACTGATTAGTAAGTAAATGGAAAGAGAAGAAATGCCTATGAAAGGGATGATGTTGAACCAATCACGTTTAAAGGCAAATAATTATTCTTGCTGAGTGTCCCAGCTCCTCTCTGCCAAAGACAGACATCAGGACTTGAAACTGATAGGTACCTACAACAGCTGCTTTCCTGCAACTTAAGCCACCATTACGCAGAACGTGACACAGAATATATATACACACTTTTCCACAAGAACATAAAAACCTCACCGAAAGTCTGCTGCTGTTGCAGCCCACAGTGAAGCTTTCTTTTCATGTTTGGCTTTGCCAATGACTTCAGCTCTATATACTTAAAAGAGGTTAATTCCTAAACTGACCTTTGCCATCCAATTTAGTATCCCATTTTTCATGTGGCTTGCTTTCAGTTTTGTCTGGTTTCAAGCAATCATTTTTGAGAGGGAGCTCTAGCTCTACCTTATCAACAAACATTTCCCATACTCATCTTGCCAGGAATAAGAGAACTGTAAATTCACCACACCAAAGCTTTTTCTGGGATTAAGACCTGCATTTTTGTGACTACTAAGATGGCATTGGTTGCTCAATGTGATTTCTATGATCCTGTAACAAAATCATAATTTTTGTTGACTTTTTTTTTCTTAATGAAGCAGTTTTTAAATCCAAATCACACAGGCATTTATATTTCCCATAGCCCAGTCTAACATTTAGCACTCATATTCGTTGCACACTAATCATCAGTCAGATTTATTATTGATGGTACTATAAAATGATAGTGATAGTGCCAAATTTAAGTGGTCCCCCTGACATGAAAAAAGAATAGATTCAATAATATTTATCAAAAAGCAATTAAGTATCTGAATTTTTTATTTCTCTAATAACTCAACCATATACTATAGATTTCATCCATTTTTGCTTTAAAGATCAGTAACACATCTAAGTCAATTCATTAAAGACAATAAAAAAGGTTGTGTCCCAGTTTAAGGATGATTAACTTTAGCACTGATAATCACACACCACGTTAAAATCAAGGGTTTCATGTGAAAATACTCTTTTCTTTTATTACCTCATGATAGTAAATACTTCTAATTTTCCTTCATTTCTTCTGAATTACACCCTTGCAATGAGGGTACAGATAATCTATCCACTGCTCCAACTACTGCACTGATTTTATTTCATGTGGAAAGTACAGGCACTTCTTCTGTTCACTGAATGTACACATTACACATTATTTCCCTGCTATATCTGTTGATCCAGAAATAAAATGTGATAAAAAATTAATTTAAAATGTTGAATTTCATATTTCCTCTATTCTGGCTACTCTGCCCCATTATTACTATAATCTCTGGTGTCTGAAAGAACAAAATAGCTTTTTTGATACTTAGAGACTCAGGGGAAAGGTGGGTTTTTTTTATTGTTGCTATATTTTGTGGGTTTGGGAAGAGGTTGTTCTTAAATAATACAAATAATACCCTAAATTTCTTTGAACTTCAAGACATTCATACTTATGGATGACCAATGCATTATACATCCTGCTTTACTCAACAGAATCCAGACCAATGGCAACAGCTTTAATGCACTCTATTCCAATGTTTTGAAAACCCTGGTTCCTGTGACAAACATTATGTTTGAATACAGAATACTCAGATTCTGGCCATATTTCTTCTGCAATGATATCCCCAGGAACACTGTTCCTCGAGCACAATGCAAATGCCACAGATGGACCCTGGTTTCAATGCTCTGCTGAAGAGTAGAAATTCTTCAAATGAAAGAAGTAGTGAAGAGCAAAGTGACTGCAATTGTTTTCTTAGTAAAGGCCTGGTAGAAATGCAGGTGGAAAATCATAAATCAGGGCAGCTCCTCCTTTGTTTGAAGCCTTATTTGAGTCAAATACCACAAATTCCAAGCTCTGCACTAAGGCACTTTGCATATCAAAGTGTCCTGCATTAATTTAAGTATGTTTTGACATCTTTGCACAACACATTATGAAACCTGAACCAGATTCATTCTTAATTTTCAAGACTCTCTCATTTCTTCTGGTGCTGAATCTATTTCAGATCACTGTGTAGCATATCGTGGTATTCTCAAGGTACAAGTAGTTAATTATTGATAGTCTAACCAAAGCTCTTACTAGAACATCCTTTCAGAATTAGCCCTCTTCTACTACCAGATCAAATTTTACAAATATGCCAGAATTGCTGGATTAGCATTAAAACAAATCATAAGAATAAAAAACCCAGTAGATAAAATACTATTAAAAATATTCCTCTATTAATTTTTAGAACTGAAATTAAATCTGAAATTAAATTTCTAGAACTAGAATTCCTTGATAGTTAATGGAAAAAAAAGCAAATTTTCTTGGTTGTTGGAGCATGAAAATGTCTAGTCTAACCTCTTTTATTACCTCAATGAACACAATACTATTTAATAAAGTCTATCTTCCAGAAAGACAATAAAGTTCAAGATTTCAAGAAATGAAGAACCTGCGACTTTCCAAGGAAGCTCATTTCAAAGACTAAGAACATAAACTGCTAAAAATATTAAGGCAATTTGTCAGACTTTAATTTCAAGCCACTAATATATTTCTCTGTTACTTTAGAAAATCTTTTCAGTAGCCATTTTATTCCTGTGGAAGGACATGCAGAAAGCAGTTAAATCATCATTCCCTCTCCTTTTTCATAAAGTCAGACTGAGATCCTCAAGTTTCTCATTGTAACACACTACTTCCAGCCACGTAATATTTGTTTCTCTCCTTTAAATCGATCAAGATTTCTATAGTTTTACATTCATAAAAACAAAAAGACAAGGCAAGTGAAAAAGAGAAAAACGTGAAAGCTTCCCTAAAAAGCACTGTATTCTGGTTATTCAGCTCTTATTCACATTCACACACTGGTAATTTATATCTCTGCTACAAAATAACTCAACCACCAGTGCAGAATTAAACTAGCAATGTAGCAGTCAACTGTTAAACTTCAGTAGCATTAACACACACTCCTGTTGGCAAGGCAATTAACCAATTCTCTGAATAACCCTTACATTAAGGTACAGAATCACAAATAGAGAAGCATAACATGTAATCACCTCTCCAGAAAATGAGACATGCATTCTGATTCTTCTGATGGGAGATAATTTCAATAATTTTCTCTTTACCTAAATTGCTACCTGCTTCATGAGAAGACACCCTGTCCCTGAAGAGAAAGCAGTTCACCAGTCTCCCAAAGATTAACATCATTAAGTCCTAGGGCAGTGAATGTGCCCCAGATTGGAAAAAGTAAATATGAACTCTTCCTCCTGCACCTTCCTTCCTGATAAAGATTAGTCTGAGCCACGGGGTCGTATGGCAGGTATAAAGTCTAGCTGATGCTACTCACAGAAATAATGGAGCTTCTGGGATGATTTGGGCTGCCACCTACAACCAGACTCATGTGCTTCCTGACTAGGAAGGCTGCCAGAACAACAATGATCTGCAGGCTGTTGGTGTGATCAAAGTCTTTGTTATTGTGCAGCAGTGACAGAGAGACTGACTGACAGATTCTTATGAAATTTTGGGGACAAAAATCTGTCCAAGCAATAGATTTTTCAATGTTAATCATTTTGCTGTCTCTTCCACCTCTCCCCAGCCCTGGCTTCTAAAACAACGTATTTAACATTGATCGTAAAGTCAGGCACCATGAAGAAGTTGAGGAATGTTTTCCTCAGTTCTTATAGCACCTCTTGTTTTGAGGATTCAACTGTATGGAGATCAAGATTGTGATTGTAGTTTAGTAATTTCCTTGTTTTTCCTGATTACTGAGAAATAAATTGATGACACACACAACTATTACTTTATCATTAGAAAATTACCTCTTTTTTTTGTTGTTGCAAAGAAAGCAGCCAAAAAAAACCCATTTTGACCATACACTAAAATATCTCCCAAGCTCAACACTGTAATTTTTCAAGAAGTGAGACATTAGTTACCTGTAACAACTGTAATCGATTTTTGATTTTTCATTAGATATGGAGTTCTCACATAGTGCTGCTAATTCCCTGGCTTACAGTAACAATTTAAGATAACATACAAAATAACAGAGAAATAATTTCCTGTACTTGAACAAAATGCTTTTGATTCTCTAACTATATAAAATCTAACTATACAAACTATATCTAAACTATAAATATAACAATATAAACTGCATTAAAAAAAAAAAAAAAAAAAAAAAAAAAGGGAAAATTTCAGGTGGACAAAAAACCCACACAGACCATGTAAGGTAGGCAACAGCATGCAAGATTTCCTGATTTCTTTTGTAATCCAAATTATCATCACCTCTCATACAGCATGAAAGTGTATTTGTATTCTGCAGGTTAATGTCATTTGGTTGTTGACCAGCAGAAATACACAAGTCAGAAGAGAATGAAAAGCATTTTTCATAGCATACAGTTCACTTGGCTGTTGTGTTTGTTTGTTCTTTTAAGCAGAAAATACCATGAAAATCAGGAAAAATCACTTTTTTCAGACTAAAATACTCTTAACCCAATAACTAGTCCTTTTTATAACTTATGAAAAAGTACATTTGAAATGGCATAGGTAGGAAAGCTTGTCACCTCACACTTAAATTAGTTCTCCAGGTTCTGAAGTCTGATACAGAATCTGATCCAGAATCTGTTCCACATGTGCATAATAAAAAGGTCACTGAAGCAAAAATTGACACAATCTGTGAAGACTCTGCTTGGTGACAAATACTGTGAGACTAAGACTAATTTGCTTAAAAGCCTGAAACTGTAGGGAACTCAGGACAAGCCTGCAGAGAATTCTGTAATCATAACAGATAAGGAAGAGCAGGAGTTCTTCCAAACCTTCAGGCCACATTTGCCTAAAGCAAGAAGATAAGGGAGCAAAAGGAGGTGGCCACTGAGTGGGAAGAGAGGATCTATTGAATTATGCAAAGCTAGCCCAAGACAGCAGTAAAGAGAGGCTTACATCTGTGGAAAGCACAAAGCACTGCTTCAGACATTTCCCCAGAGTGGAGGGAGAGAACACAACACAGCCTTGACTCCGAGCTTCCCGCACATTTCCCATCCTGATCACTGGGGAAATACTGCCCCTTGGCCCTGCCATGATCACACACTTCAGAAGAATTACCTCTTTCCTTCCTCCCAAGTGGGTAACCTCCAGTGCTCCCCAAGGGCTCAGGATCACTGACATGAGCTCTTGTCAGGGCACAAACCAGAACACAGGGAAGGATAAAAACTCAGGCACATTGGGAGTGAGGTACCTCCAAAAATGAGCTAAGAAAAAACCTCCACACTGCACACCTGCAAAGGGGCACATCACCCCTGGATAGTTCTTCCTTGGCACCTACAAAAGGTCTCATTTTTGTCTTCCACCAGAGCTGCCTGCACACCAAGCTCCCAGGAGTGTTGTTTTCTGCTCCTTACTCTTCCCTCCTCCACAACTGGAAACTTCCCATGGCTGAGAGGATTTGACAGCAAAACCAGGGATATCACCTTTGCCCTAGAGATCCAGCTAGCCAGCAAAGAGTGTACATGGAGCCACCATAAGGCAAATGGAAGACCTCTATTTCAACTGTCCCAGATAACTCACAATTTTTGTCATTTGGTATCTGGAAAGAAATTGGGGAAGCATATGGGATATTTTTTTATATTTTCAGTTATTTCATGCAATAAGTCTTTCCAACAGTTATTTTTGTTGTCACATGATATTTTTATGGCACTATTCCCATGATTAATAAGCTGTTTTTAAAAATGTACTGATATATAACAATTTATTATTTTCCTTGGCGTTAACAAAAAGTGATGAAGTAAAGCTCTGCAGACAGTTTGATATAATTATAAAACTACAATATCTGGCATGCATAAGTATGCTTTAAAGCATGCTATACATAATTACTATACTATTTTTATATCTTTATTTCATAGACTCAGAAAGACTCAGTTTAACTAAATATACTTATCTATATTTTATAGATAAAATATTTATAGATAAATATTTTTATAATTTTTATAGAAAAATTTTATAGATAAAATATATTTATCGATCTATACTTTAACTAAATATACTTATCCTCAAAGAACACCTCCGTTTTTAAAAACTAGGATTTTTTTCTGACCTCCATATTTTGAGGGGTTGTTTTTCAACTGGCTGATTTTTTACAGAAAATTATATTCCCTTCTTCACAGATCATGCATCTGGAGATAAACCAAGAGACTTCATCGAATTTATTTTGAATTGTCCTTATATATATAGATAGATTTCAATCTATCAAACCACTTGTCTTACTCAATACACAGAATACTCTTGGTCATTACAGCATCTATCTATCTATCTATCTATCTATCTATCTACACACACTAATATAAATACAATACATAGGTATAAACAAATTACAATTATACACCTATGTGTATATACCAAATACATATGTTAGAAACTCCTGTTTTCAGTGACAAATGTTTTGAGGCCATATTCCTATAAAAGACATATTCCCTTTGAGGTTCTGGGAGGTACCAACATCAGAAGAATAATGTCTGACATCTGAAAATAATACACAACATGCTACATAAGGTAGTAAAATCAATAATATTTTGAAAATTCAAGACTACTTTAATAAAAGATATGTAAATCTATTAAAGGAAAATACAGTGATTGTTTATTGCTGCATAAGAGCTGTGATATTTCTAGTTCAGTCTACAGTAATAGTTTGTAAGTTAATTAGTTATAAATTTCAAATTCTTACTACTATTGCTATTTGTACTTTAAAATGTGGAATATCTTGTAATTTGTATAATCAGAAAATATTAATGTGATTCTGTAACTGAATAAATGCTTCTTATTAAAACAGCAAAGGCTGCAATTTATCTTTCACAATCAACTAGTAATTCCCTTTTATTTCAGTTTTGGTAAAATAGTTCACTGTGCTTATTTCTTCAGAATGAAAAAGAGATAATTAAACAGAAGCTGGTCTTACACTACGTGAAAACTTCAATGGATTCCTAATAGAAGTAGAAATAATGCAGGAAGAAAACAAGGGTATTGAGACATTTGCACTCCACAGAGTAAAGCAAGGTAACACATGGAGAAGCCACAGAAAATAGTCTAATTTCACTTTAGGCCTGGCCTCCCTAAAAACATTAGCCTGACTAACTATGCGAATGTCAAGCTGTAGCATTTTTCTGCAGCTCTAGCTGCAGTCTGAGGTAATACTGCTGAAAGTGATCCTTACCTAACCCAGATCCAAAAGTTATGTATTAATGTTTGTGAGGAGGCTTATCTTTTCTGGAATGTTAAAACAGCATTATATATATAAACATAAACTGATTTTTAAATATATTTTAAAATCAACAAACTACACAGATATCTTTGAGCTGTTAATGAAAAATACCTTTCACTTTACTTGTTAATGAAATATGTCTTTCACTTTGCCCTATTTAAGGCCATTAGTGTCCATTAGGGTCTGGACATCATTCTCCAATGAAGAATGCTGCACTGATAAAATAAATACACAATACTTCTATTCTTTATGAGGCACATACCAACATTCTCCATTTAACTGTGAAAGGTGCCCCATCCTGACAGCCCTTCCTTTCTCCTGGCCAATTTTTGAGCCTTGACACTTGTATGCTCCATCCTTCAGCCACAAGCCCATGCACTTCTGCCAGAATTAGAGCCCTTCCTGCACACTCCCCACTTTCTCATCCTGTCCATGAAAGGGGCTCATCCTGCTTTGTCAGTCATGCACTGTGACTCTCTCTAGGAGCCACATGTAAGCAGAGCTGTTGAGATCTTACAGAATTGCTCCTCCAAAACAGGTAGTGAACCCTAGACCCTACATCTCCCCATTTCGTTTTCTTATGGATTGCTGTTAGGAAGATGCTTCTTCTAAATTCTAGAAAACAAAACTAAAAGCCAAACAGCTTGGAAAAAATTCTCCAGGTAGGCAAACTTGATCACTGCTGCATTTGGCACATAGTCAATGTCTGCTCAGCGAGTGAAGATACAGCATCGGTCACATTTCTTCTTTTACAGAGGACAAATGAAGACCAGGGAACATTTAAAGCTTTCAGATAGCTTAAGTGAGGCTGCACAATGCATAATGCTTGTATAGGCACTCTCCAGAGACACAAAGTTTTCTTCGAAAAATGTCAATGTCACTCTCAATAATTGCAAAACTCTAGAAATTGCTAAAATGTTCTTTCATTGTGTTTCATCTGACTCACTCTGCAGTAAGTTTTCAGTGCTGCTTCTCTGCAGATGCAGCAGTCATTGGATTTTTCAGAGACCCCTTTCATAGCTCAGAAGACTCAGTTTTTAGCAGAACTGATACTATGAAACTGGCTCTACAGTGCTGCTATGGTCACCTCCCACTATAAACAAAGATCACATAAATGTGTGGGGAAACCATTAATACAAATTCTACTAAAATATGGACCTCAGAAAGTACTGAAAAAATATAATAAACTTTTTTTAAAAAAGGGCAAGCCAAAAAACTGAAAGGATAGGGGTAACATGAAAGTTACTGCAGTACAGTATGTGTACATTCTCCCAAACTAGCTAAAAGGAGAGTGACCAGAATGCTGATCAAAAACTCAGAAAACCAGTAAGGAATAAACAATACCTGGTCTATGAAATTCTGTTTCTGAACTACTGGATCTTTATGTCAGACTGATATTTATATATATGATGCTAGCATAGAGAATAATTTTACAGTGAAAACTCTTCCATTTACATGCTTGAGACCTTAGAAATAAGATGGAATTACAAAGAGAAGACATCAGAAAATCCTAAAGGAAGACAAAGAAATTTAAAAGACAAATGCATAGTAGTTTATTTATCAAGAGATAGCAAGAATTGTCTAGTCCTTTTTTTCCCTCTTGCAACATGTGGACATAGAAAATAATGAAAAACTAAACTGTGTAGATAGCCTCAAAAAAATTGACAATATAAACATTGTCCTTGTTCTTGTTTTCAGATCCCACTCCATAAACTAAAACAAGGTTTAAATGAAGGTGACTTCACTTTATACCTTCTTAATCCCTTTTTAAATGGTGCCAAATTCTTCAGCCTTTGGATTACATACACATAGATGTGTATGTACATATATACCTGTATCTGCACACTTGCACTTAGACTTACATATAAAACAGTCAATCCTAGAATAGCTTGAGTTGGAAGAAACCTTAAAAGTCATCTATTCCCAAGCCCCCTGCCATGGACAGGGACAGGGAAAGGGACACCTTTCACTAGACAGGTTGTCAAAGTCATGTCCAACCTGGCCTTGAACACCTCCAGGGATGGGGCATCCACAACCTCTCTGGGCAACCTGTTCCATTGCCTCACCACCCTCACAGTAAAGGATGTCTTCCTAGTATCTAAACTAAATCTCCTTTGGTGTAGTTTAAAATTATTCTTCCTTATCCTACCACAATCTGTCAGCGTATAAACTCACTCTCCCTCTATTTTATTTTATTATTGGTTCTCATGGGCCCACTTCTCAAGCTTGCCCAAGTCTGCTGGGATGGTACCCCTTCAAATGACAGAATATGCCTTCTATACTGGAAATCTGGACTTTTCCTAAACCTTATGTTACCCACATTATTTGGTTCAGCACTCAGAATTGGCCTTTTGAACTCAGTGAAATAAAACAGAAGCAACAATTTCTGCAGAAATGGCAGCTCAGTTTGCAGCTAAAAGGACAATATTTACTAAGCCACCTCTACTAACAACCTCCCTTTAAGTCAGTGGTTTTTGTTCAACCACTTTTCTTTTTTAGCAGTCAGCATGACCTTTGGCCACAAGAGGAACCAGATCAATAGCATCAACACAAACTAATCCTTGTGGAAGCATTTCTTTCTTTTTTGTCCTTTGTTAGGCCAGAAAGAGCAAGAATTGCCCCAACTCTCAAATTATAACCCTAAAATGGTACACTTCAAGTTATGTTCCTAGACAATTTAAAAAGCAATCTGAGCAAGTTGAGTTTTCTTTGTCTACTGATCTAAAAATTTCTGTAGTCAGAAACAAGTGTGAACTCAGTTTTTGCAGCAATAATGGTTTATAGACCAAATACCTCTAAATGACACACTGATATAACTCAGTTTGCAACAACTATGCATGGTAAGAGGAATCCAAGTTCCCTGAATTTAATCACAATCCACATTTGTTATTGGTAATTTTATTGATGCACACAGAAAAAGTATGTAAGAATTGTATTCAGGTAAAATGTCCAAAGGTTAACAAAGAGAATGTTCTTGGTTTTTTTTTTTTTTTAACTTGGAAAGCAAAGAAACCATGAACAAAGCTGACTATACTGATGCTGGATATAAATCTATAATGTCTAACTGCATATGCCATGCATGTAGGAGAGAAAAATGCATTAAATGCATTAAAGTGTGTATCAGCTAATTCATATATTGAAGTAGTAAAACCACACATATAGATAAAGATTTCTATTATAAATCGATACACAGAATAGAAAAGTAGCACACATTTATATGCAAAGTTGTAGGAGAAAATATTTTATGTATTTTTTCACATTGCATGCAGCCAAGTCATCCTCTTAGCCTGCACTGGTCTAATGTCCAAAAATAATCTGCAATTTTTCAACTTCCTTACAAAATCTTTGAGATAATGTAAGTTCTGGTTACTTGTTTTCTTTGAAGATCTGTTCACATTTTATTTTCTCTTAGTGTGAAGCAATAAAGAAATAAAGAAACTATTCCACACTGTCATCTTAATTGTCTAGACTTTCAAGGCTTCTTTTCCATGTTTTTCTCCAACACTACCAAATACCTGTTTTGTCCCACTGCCACTGCAGTATCTCACTTGTGCTGGGGAGAGTACCTGCTGTGTACTCACCCTGGTGATGTGAACATAAGGGGAAACATCATTTGTAAACCCACCTCTGTTGCTGGTGTACAAAAGGATTTAACATTCCAACACAACCATAGGCAGACATTTTAAGCACCAACAATTCTACCTTTGAGAGAGGGTAATTAAATATGATCAAAAAAGACTAGGACTTTGGAGCATAAGAAAACAGTAATAATCAATCAAAGAAAGAAGTGAGATAACTTGTGCCTTCTTGATTTCTAGTTTATTTATGAAAGCAGCAAAGGGCAAACCAATTTTCAGATCTTTGGATTCTTGGAACGTTGTGTTTTGAGAGCTCATTTTAAAAATAACAATGAGATAACCTAAAAAGATGAAACAAACTATCACAATCTATGCATTTTTTCCCTTAGAAAGAGCAGCAAGTAAGGAAAAGGCAAACTCTGCATGAGGTTTTTAAGACGCTTGCCAAAATTCTGCTCATTTTAATTTCTCAGCTATTTAATAATTCAGGCAGTTTATTGCAGTCAAAAAATGCCCATTTGCCATTTCTACATTTATATAAAGTATAAGTCAGTGGGTTTTAATCATGCTGCCTGTCTTTGGAACTGTCATTGTCCTTTCTTATTTCACTACTTTGAGGAGGACATATTTCCTACGGATAACAATTTCATGCTTTGAAAAGAAACATGAAATGCTATGTTTTGTAAAATTCTAAATATCCATTTTAAATTTCATACATATACCTTTCCAAAATGATGATTTATCCTCACATTCCAGTGAGGTGAAGGTATTTCTAAATAGCTTTGCTATTTCTACTCTGCTGTTCTTTCAATTTGAGTAAGTTTTTTTTTTCCTTCTCATTCTTTTAGATTATCACTTTCAATATATGGGTATCTAAATGTTAATGTCACCCTTACACAACCAGGCTGCCTTTTGCACATGTAACTGTACACTTTGAATTTCAAATTGCAGAAGTTTGGTTTTGCATGGAACAGATTGGAGGATACACAGCACATGATGCCACATGTGATATCCTTAAAAACACTGATTTTTGAGGATGCTTGAGTCAAGAATATTCATTTATGTGCAAATCTTGATAGTGCCTTCCCCACAGCTCCTGGATAAGGCAGTGATGCAGGAGCTGTGCTACCAGGGCTTCTAAGAATATGCCTCAAACTGTACAAATATATAGTGATCAACCTTTTTTTCTTCTATTTTTTTACATTAGAACATTAGTGTAATGTCCTGGCCAGAAACTGCTTATGAATGGGAGCCATGTTAACCACTCACTGGAGGTGCCAGGGTGGGAAAGTGGCAAAGATATTTAAGCAAACAAAATCTATTGAATTAAAAAAGACAAACAGAACAAGAAAAGGACAAGAACTCAGGGATACCTAAGCAATTAAGATTACCACTCTCCCAAAATAATGCTGTCAAAAGTCTGGGTCAGGGTTTCATTCACAGCTGTGGATGGCTACGAGTCTAAATTACTGCTGCTGTGCTTCCCTGCATAAACCCTCACCTCATTCTCTCCGCTGGCACCATGGAGTATAATTGATTGGGTGATCAAACTGGATCATGAATGGTATGCAAGTGAAGTAAGAAGTTGCTCTTGCTCCTTGGTGGGTAGGAGGCTACTGGCCAGAACAGGCTGGTTTGAACATGAGCTGACTGCTGCACTCTTCATTCTCCAACAGATATCAGCAATACCCTTCTTATCTCCTCTTTTGATATGTTCAAATCTCATCCAGAATTGCCAGTGAAGACTACCCAGACAGAAAGCAGCAGTAACTCCTCCAAGATATTTTGGACTGTAGGACAATATGCATGCCAGATCCATAATTTGGAATCCATTTGGCAGCACTACAGTAGCAGCAAGCCTGTTCTGACAGCAACAAATTGTTTAAAAAGAAAAGCGAAGCCCCCCCACCAGTGTAGTCTTCACAGGACAGTAACAGTAACTATGATAGAGGCAAGAACAAAAATTATGTTTGTAGAACTACTGAACGTATAGCTTATCCCAAACAAATCCATTAGCAAAGTTAAATGGTGTTAAGGATCCTGTAGAAAAAATACTGTGCATTCAAGTAATTAAAGATCATCTTTAGAGTACTTCCAAATGAAAGAGTTAAAAATACAATGGCAGAGATAAGCATGACAGTGTTATATTTTAAATACATTGCTTCTTGAATTATGTTCTGTTCTTACCATCAGAATAAAAACTATTCTGCCAGTCTCTGTAATTTAAAATAAATCCTTTACTGGATATAATATTGCCATTAGGTAACAGGTATATGAACGATGGTCAATTCATTGTACATAAACTCATTGAGAGAACCTCTAAACGTTCCCTTGAGACAGGATAAATCTGAGTCATGCCCTGATTTATTGCAGCTCGCCTACAAGTTTGCACTCAGCAATTGTGTGATAGGTTTCACTCTTAGAATCTAAGAACCCAAAGGAATTATATTAGTTTTAAACTCTGAACTTTCTGAAAAAACAAAAGGTCTAAACAGGATCTCAAAAAGCCATCCTGAAACTAGGAGTAAAAAAAATCCAGCTTCAGTTTGAAGCATGATCGTTTATATATATCAAGTTATGGGGTATATTTTTGGTACTATTAAATTGGATAATATCTTGCTCGGAAACAGCAAAGGAAATAGTTTCACCTAATTAAATTACTTGCTAGTAGGAACTTTGGAGCATCTTCAAAAGCCATATGAACAAATTACTGGAAAATGGAGCAGCCTTCCTAACTTTGTGTGTGATGATTTGTTAATGATTACATTAAAAAGAAACGGATCCATATCAAGCTATTATGGCAAAAGGGGATAATTTTATCTTTCACAGGTCACAGGTTTTTGTTATGTGGTTCTCGCATTATTGTGATTCTACTTCAACAGGCATATGTAAGTTAGAAAGGGATGAATGCTGCTTTAAAGATGTCAACACTAAGCACTGTTCAACAGTGCAGACTGTACAGCCTCCCTTTTTGCACTGAGCCACAGAACACTGGTAAGGCTACATTGACACAAGAGCCTTGCATGATGATGGAATCGTCCCCCTTTCTTGGTTCAGAGAAAAACATGCTTCCTACTGCCTCATTCTAGTCCCCAAACCATAGATTCCATGGTCATACAAAACACTGACACGGAGGGCACAATTTGTTTAGTGTCTATAAATCTGCTTAGAAACAAAAATTAACCAACAACAACAACATCCCCCCCAAAAAACCCCAAACAAACAAACAAATGAAAACAAATAAAAAACCCCAAACAAACAAAGAAACAACCAAAACCAAAAAAACACCCAAAAACCACATAAAAAACCCCAACAACAACACCCTTCCCCCTAAAAAAACCCCAAAAAACCTACTAAAGACTTCTGTGATTTGTGAAAGCCATAATAATAGGCTGAAAGCTGAACTCAAAAAAACATGCAAATTTTTTTACAGAATTAAGAAAATTGTGAAAATTGTGCACTTTATGTCTTCACATCAAGATTTATGTCTTACTTACAAGGTAATAATAAATAAATATCACATACTCATCTATTACTGTGATACTTCACTGACACTGTGGGAACACAGGAAGAGTAACAAAGACCATGAAATATATGCATAAAAGATATCTTGCGTAATATTTCATGTCACTGTATTGGTGTCTTTAGGAATCTAATGCTTGAAAAATGAAACATTCATGCTGGAGAACAGCAGCTGGCTGACAAGCCATGAACACAGCTTTTAACTAAGGTGCCTGGTTCCAGAAAAAGACCTCAGTGCCCTTGCCACAGTTGACACAGCTCCTGGTTAATTCAGTAGGTACCTTTAAGTAACCACACTGCCCAATTTGACAACTGTCATCAAATGCATTTCTGTCTGGTGTTTAAATCCAAGGGAATAGAAATGCAATAGATGAATGTGGAACTAGTCCAGACTGTAAGGAGCAGTTGGAAGGCAGATTACTGCATCTACTTTGCTAAGTAAAATAATACCCAGGATCAAGGTGAGGAGCAGATTCCATGATTGTCCATGTGATGTAATCGTTACTCAGCTTCCAGGCTGTTTTTAAGAGATGCTTTTAGCTCACTCTGAGACCTAACCAGGGAGTTGTGCAGAAGGAGGAATATTCCATGCAGCACTCTCCACACAGAATGGGAAAGAAAATGTTGTGTCTGTTTTGGGTTCTGCTTCCCCATTCAGTCTTCCATCTCTATCCCCAAAGGTTTTTCATCCTCTAATACCACTGCATACATTCCTACCACACCCTGGAGCTTGTAAGACACATCCTTTGTCATGTGTCACAAAAATACTGTGCTGTAGGGGTGAGACACAGATCTCACATATTTCAGAGGCTTTGAAGTAAAAAGAGAAAAGGAAAGAAAAAGATCAGAGTCCCTTAGTGGACCCCAGTCAAGTGCTATGCTGGGTGAGATCTCAGAAAGCACAGAAACATGAGAAGTTCTGAAGCAAGATACGCTATCCCTGGGATCTCAACAAGCATTTCCTCAGATGGCACCATTTTCAATTGCCCATCCTCTAAAACCACTACTCACAATAAAAGAAAAAAAAAAAAAAAAAGGTAAAAAAAATAGTTAAGGAAAATTTAAACAGGTGAAGAGACTGTAATAAGTAGTGATGAGGGGGAAAAAAAGACAAGAAATAATCAGGTGCAAAATACAATCTTGTTCATTAAACCCTGAGCCAGGATTTAATTAGATTTTTAGTTAGTCCAGCTAACTAAAATCTTTGCTTTACTTAAAGCCTGTAGAAGGATGAAAAGCAAGATGACCTATAATAAAAAAATGGCAATTTAAGAATGCTCTGCCTCTAGAGGTTAGAAAAGAATTCTGAAGGATTTGCTTCTATGAATGTTAAAAAGAATTGTTTAAGACCCTGAGGATGTGGAATCCTCTTCTATCTGCAAAAGGTTAGTGGGGGAACTATGCAGCTTGCTCAAGCTTTTAAAAAATAAGTACACACTGCCAAAATTTGCACTAGCTCCAGGAAAATTCTGAAGTATGACAGATATCTACCCTGATGAACACGTTCTGATTCGCCCACATATTTCTCTTTTATCTTTACAGACCAGAGGGGAACATATAGCAAACAAATGGGCTGAGGTCCTTCCTGCCTGTGCAACAGAAAAGTGCTCCCTCAGCCACAAACATCCCGCATTCTGAGGATACAAGGGCACGTACTCAGTGAGCTCCCTGGCACAGTCATTTGAAGCATAAAACATATGCATAACTGAAGTAATTTAATCCCTTTGACTATTTGAGTTCAGGAACCTTTTAGTGCTTATGAAACGAGACTTGAATATTGCTTCAAGATACAGCATTTTTGAATTTAGGCCAATTCTGAAGTTTAAGGTCTCACAGTTTAAGGTCTCTCCATTCCAAGAATATTTTCCCATGTATATGGTTTTGCTTAATGTACCTGTATACTGTACAGCTGTTACATGCAAATTTATTTCTAATCTTTGTTAAACTAAATTAGGTATGATTGATGAAACATGCTTTTATACAAATTAAAAAAAGCAGTTTGATTGAGATATAAACATATATATATAGAGAGAGATTTCCATCAGCAATAATGACTGCAACATGGAAAAAACCTCACATATTCAAAGGACATGTTCTAAAACATTTTTAAACTCAGCAATTATTATGCATAACATCATGCTCAGAAGAGAGAAGAGTTCACTTAGAGATGGACTACAGTGAAAGAAAAGGAAAAGGGACAGAGCAAAGACAGAGACATAATACTGAACTCTTCCATGACAAGCTATCAGTAATACAGTACGATCTGACAAAATTAGCTAAATAGAATAAGGAAAAGGTTGACATGTGAAAAAACAGTTTGACTGCTTCAATGCTACATATAATTTATTTCATTCTAAAGAGCATCTGTGTCAGCCACTGATGGTCATTTTTTAAAAGAACTGCCCTTTATATTTCTAGTGAGCATTAAGAACATGCAGCAGCAAAAAACCAATACACTGTCAAAATTAAACAGCAAAACTCTGCATGGCTTAATTCCCAGGATCTTTTTTTTTTCTACTATTATTATCATCATTGACCACACAGAAGCTGTAAACAATTTGTACACATGCAATATTTGCCCTGTGGGAACCTGCTTTTAATGGATTCAGAAATGATGTCAACAATACTTCACTTCTGGTAGCAGACTGCAAAATGTTGATGAACATCAACTCCTGAAAGCACTGGGAAATGAAGGGGTAAAGAGGTAAATAATGGAAATAACAGGCTCAGGCAAACATTAAAATTGTGGCTTAAAAGTTACTTGGGAATTTTTGCACCACCTGCATTATCTGATAGGATTATAAAGCAAAAATGTGCTTACAAATATTCATGTAAATAACTCCTAAAGTTAGGAAGAGGACAGTCACATTTTCCTATAACTTGTTAATGAGAAGTGAAATCTTACAAGTATAGGATCATTTAAAACTAATAAACTCTTTAACTTGAGCAAACATCACCCTTTTGAAGATGATGGCAAGAAGCCAATTGGAATTTAGTGGTACTTGTACAGATAGCCTACTGCAATAAGAAAAAAAAAAGTTGTTGACACAAAGCCCTAAAAGTGCAAATTTTGATTAAGAACAGCCATTTTACACTGAAAGAAAAGCGGCTGAAAACAGAGATATTCCACATTGAAATCTGCAGTTTTCAGTGATGAACAGACATGTTGATAAAATCTAGACTGTTAGTTACATAATTGCACTATATAATAACTTTTGAAACATCCCATTGTACCCGGAGCTCTGTGACCTGACTCGGGTCTGCTTTGTTTGTCTGATCCTTCTGCTTTGCCTCATCTTTTTGATGTTTGCAAAGATGACTGACAAATTGCAAATCAATCTAGTTAATACCTTCAGATCATCCATAACATCAACTGTTAAACAGCAGAGGAGGAAATGCTTTGGTGTGGTTTCATGATTGATCTACACAAATTGAAGCCCACAGCACCGACACAAGTGATGCTGTGCCCTTTCTCCCTGCCGCCTTTGGCTGAGCAGCCTGATCTTCCTCGTGCTGACAGCGTGGCTCATTCCACTGCCACACAAGCACAACGGGGAGGCATTTGTGCTCAAACGCAGCTACACAGCAAAAGAAAAAACAACTCCTTTCCCCTAGACTGAATTTCCCTGCTCCCAGATCTGGCTCACCAGGCAGCAAGAGGGAGGGATGGCAGTGCTGGCTGGTGGTGGATGGTACTGAATGGAACCAGTTCTCAGAGCACGAACACACAGAGATGAGTTTAAATCAGCTGAGCACCTGCACCTGTTGTGACAACCTTAAATAAATATTCCAACTTTTTACAATTTCTAGTCCTTAACTCCTCAAATAAAGGAATGGATTTAGGAAGAAAGAGAGAAAGAGAAAAGGCTTCATTTTTTTCTGGGTGTTCATTATTAAAAAAAAAAAATTAAGTTAAATTACCTTGAGTTTTTTAATTCAGAAAAACCTATCAACCTGTTCTAACCTGCCTAAATAGATCAGAAACCTAACACAAGGTATCCAGCCTCTAAAATATTGCTAGAGTCTACAATACTTCAGTGGGTTCTCCCACTACTTTCTTCAGCACATTTAATGTCCCTTTGGCAATTTTGTTTCTAATTTAACTTTGTTTCTGGAGATCTTGGAGCTACAGTAATATTAAATTACTTTCTGACAATGGGAAGTGGAACTGTCATACAAATATCAGTGTATACTAAAAACAAAATGTCAGCAATAAAAGCAACCAGTCAGTAATTCTATATTAATTTTATTTCCTATTTCTACTGGCATTTTACAAAGGAAAATATTGTAAATTAATACCTCATCTAAAGGAAGTATATGGAGACAGGGAAAACAGCCTTTTATTTTTTCTTATTTTTTGCACTGTTTGCATCAGCACAGAAAGAAAAGGGTTTTGGTTTGACCTGTTTCCACAGAGAGGGTTCCAGTCATTCACCCCACCAAGGGAATAAAACTTCAAGCAAAGCATTCACTGAGCTCACAGAAGATGGGGAGAGATCTGAAGCTCTAGGAAAATATATTACCACTCATATGAGTTTTAATGGCTGAATAACCTTAAAAGTAAAAAAATATCTTGAAGTGTTTAGTTCAAACCCAGTTTTATGTAATGTGAGAGCTGGCTCTGAACACATCAAAGCAGCAAAGAGGACATATTTTTTTGCTGCAAGGTTTTGGTTTCTTCCACAAGTTTCAATTTAAGTAAACCCAAACAACTGGAATTCCAAATTTGTATCACGTTTATCAACTAGGTATCTAGAAGAACATTTTAGAATTTTAATAACCCTCTGTAGCATGGTATGTGCTGGATTAAATTTCAAAATTTTTCAAGTTATTTTGATCCTGGATTACAAAATAGGCATTGTAAAGGGAATCCAATTACAGGACAAAAGAACTGGATTTTCCTACTTAGCAACCTATTGAAGTGAAAAAAATTCATTATTTTTATATTTTTTTTCTGGCCTTCCCTGTAGAGATGCTAGAAAGAGACCAATACTAACCTTCCCCTCAAAACAGAGGGGTAAATAAAAGGATAAGAAGAAGCAAATAGAGAAATCTAGTGAGATAAAGTGGCAGTGAAAAGTTTCAGGAGTTGCAACACTGGTCTTCCTTAACCAGTTCCAGTGCACAGCACAGCTCCACCATTTCCAGATACCCACATTGTTCCTGGCCTGGGCAGGAGACATCCTCAAGGAAGGTCAAATAATCAACCTCAGCTGCAACCCAAGAACTCATAAAGGCATGAACCTTCAAGATTTCTAGGAATTATATCAAGCACATACAATCCCATTCTGAGATGGGAATGATTACAAATAAACAAGCAGATGCATTTTCCAACTTGGTCTGAAAAAGTGTAACATTTGTCCATGGTCACAAGCCAAAAAAACCATTGCCTTAAATGGCTTTGTGATGTGGATTTCTAAAAATAAAACTGCATCAAAATCTTTCTAGTGTCACAACTAGTATTTTATCTTGGGACTGCTTTTCCTCTCCCCAAACCACTTCAGTCTGATAGGTCACACACAAAGGATGAATAAGAAACACAGAAGGGCTACATCTCTGAGGGAAAAAACCCCTAAACTGCTTGTAAAGAAAGAGATTGTTAGTCCACCAGATACTTTCCCATTTTAATAGCTGTAAAGAGTAATTTGTCTTTCAGCATTATGAAAAAAACTGCATTCAACTGCAAAGTCTCTTCATAAATAGGAAGCACAAGCATGAGGACCCAGTGAGCCGCTAACCAAGGTAACTCACGTGTAAAGTACTTTTTATTATGCATTAGATGTGTCAGCATATTTCCAGGCTAAGAATAGAGTGGAGTAAGTAATTTGTTATTTTTTTTTCATGAAAATAGATTGGAATTGATATTGCACATTATTCATGCAACTAGAAAACTGCAACCTTACATGTTTTCAGTTTTACTGCTTTTCTTTGCCAAACTGACTGAAATAAATTAAGGTGACACATTATGAAAATCATTGCACATAACAAATTCATAACTTCTAGAGCAGAAGCAGCACTAATTGCTCAAAAGCTGTCTTAAACATTTATGAGTTACTGTAAAATATGAAAAGAGTACAGCCTCTAGTTACAAAAAGACAGCCAGCCAGCCAGCAAAGACGTGACTACAGTTCAGGAAGGTAATTCCCAACGAGCTCACACAGCCCTGGTATTGTAATAATGTTGTCTGCAGGAGCACAAAGGTCATTGTGGGCTGATCTCCCAGCACGTATTCACATTCCTAGGCTGAATGTGAGCTCACCAGCTGAGTTCTTTCCTACCACAACTGCAATCCAGTCACTCAGTTTAGGTATACCCAGAGCTGGCAAAGTCTGTGGTGCTGCGACACCCCAAGAAGCTTTAAGCTTTAATAAAGACTGCAAAAACACATTCTTCAAAATGCAGGAGTATTTGAACAATCTCTGGAGACTTGCTGATGAATTCAGAGAACTATCCAAGTCAGATGATATTTATTCTCCTTCTTCTTCCAACTGACCCAATTGCATTAAAAGAAGTTAAAAACAGTACTGGTTTGCTGGTTGTGGGGTTTTTTGTTTTGTTTTTGGTTTGGGTTTTTTTTTGCATGTTCCATTCTTAGCAATTGCTATAGCTGTCATTAGAATATTCTTCAACTGCAAGCAGGAGAAGAAACTTGTAAGCTGTGTTCAGCTACAAATATCAGTGTATATGGTCAATATATCCTGCAGCAAAGAACAGCAGCAGAAGACCAGAGCTCTGCAAAACCTGGCAGCTCTTACAGATGAACAAAAGCGGTAAGATTTGCTGGGTGTGCTGAGAGGCTGTGAGACACTGTAGAGGGAAGGCAAATGCCAGACCTGAGAAACGTGCAGAGGCATAGTAACATGCAGAGGAGTGCTAGGCAGGTTGGAGTGAAGGACTCCTGGGTTTGCTAAGACAGCTTTAATGTGGGTATCTGCTGATACTGAGAGAATGCAGAAAACTGGCTGCAGATTTCTGAAACAATAGAAATACCATTGTACATGAAGACTAAGCAGTCTGAAGATGCTGGAACTGAATATTAAGAGTTTTCTGCAATAGCAAGACAGTATTCTACAGCAGAAGACTTTGAAAAGACTGCGTTCTCTCCCTGAGCTGTGATGTTTCAGCTTCCCTCTCTCCCGGTTATCATCTCTTGTTAAGATCTCAGTGGAAGAGGCAGATGGACAACACTAGGCTTCCAGTTCAGGACTTATGACAAACACACATATGAAGACCTGGTTTCCCCAGGTTTTGCAGAACACAGGAGAGCAGCAAGCAGAACAAAAGTATTTCCGGGTGCAAGATGTGGAGTACTGGTAGCTTTACAATTTAGTGGCAGGGGAGGTTGCCCAAGTGATTAAAATTAGTAACAAAACACAGTTGGAGACAAGGAAAAGGAATTGTATTTGCCTATATAAAGTTTTCCTTTAAGATGTGACTCACACCAAGTAGCTTGAGGACTGGCTATGGCAGTAATAGCAATTTTGTGTATGCACTCATGGTTTCAGTGAATGTTCAGTAGTTAACCCTGCCTCATCCTTCAGAGAAAAGACAGGGAAGAAGGGACAAAGGAGAACCTGGAAGCTTCCCAACCCCTCTTTGTGAGAAAGGTGGTTAGAGAGACCAACAACAGAATTCTACAATATGGATGATATAGTTGGTGGTTGTTTGAACTCCTAAGCAATAGTGATGATCATTTTGCCACTGTGATTGAAATTAAATCAGCATTAGTGAGATGGAAGAGAAATGTAAACAGAAGCTTTTAATATGCAGCCTTACAGAACCTAAAACCTAACATACACACAGGTTTCAAGAGCCACTTCTGCCTGCCTGAGGCTTGGATATTCTGATACACAGTACAAAGAATTTATTCAGCCTTTTATTACCTGGGTAATAAATAGTTTGTAACCCTGTTAAATAGATCAATCCATCAACTGGTTTCACTTACAACGATATCACTGTTTATCTGTTGTGTTAATTTTATGAACGACTAAAATCAAGACTGGAGACAGTTGGTAATTTTCCTGACAGGTGGCCACATGACACAGCATTTTCCCAGTCCCCTCCCTTAAAATACAAATGCAATCTGGAAGTATGCAGTTGCCAAAAGTATCTTCTTTTCTTTTTGTGTGTATACTGTTTCATTTTTCCTCACTTCAGATAGGAATTAAAATAACACATAGCTACACGCATTGGGGTGATGAAAGTCTTACTTTTTCTTACATTTGAGGAACGTACACACTGAATCTATTTATTCCATGTGGCAACACATTTAACAAATGCCTGTGTCTGCATCACAGTGCTCAAAACCTGACTGTGAGAACAATTTCTCTGTATTTTATATATGCCATTCAAAGATTGTAACAGGCAATCTAAAACCTATTGATCAAGCCACAGCAACAGTAAACTATATGGGGAAAATAAGATCAAGAATGTAGTTAACTCATTGCTGATACGTTACGTTGTTAGGTTGCTATTACAACACCACAATGTGAAAGGGTAAGGGAATGAACCCTGAATTCCTTATGACCTAGAAGACAACACGTAAGAACACCATCAGAAACATGCAGACAAACTTTCAGGCTAAATGCCAATGAATTGAACAGCTTGTGGTTGAAGTCCTAGCCTGAAAATCAAAGGACCTATGCTCTTCAATCATCTCATATTAAAGACTGGGTTAAATTGTTTTAGTGCTTCAGTTTCCTCACATCAGTAAAGCTGGAATATCTCTATCAATATCCATTTTAATGATTTTGATACTTGGTGATTAGAGGTCTCTCTAGAAAAATACTGCTTTCTCCCCACTCTGTAGTGTTGCTTTTTGTAGTTTTAATTCATATTGGTATAGCTTTTTAAATACTGATATAGAACTGTTCTACTTGCAGATCAGTTCAAGCATGCAAGAGTAAAATGGAAGTATTAAAATGGAATGAATTCTATCTTCCTTCATATTAAATGCTTCCCAAGAGTGTTTCAACTTCCCTTTTAAAGAAACTGATTGAGATGCATCAGAACTATATAATTCCCTGCACTTTGCTTGGTGTTACAGCCATAGGCATTGGTTAATAAGAGGGATTTTCTTGTAAAACTAAGAAACTAAACCCAGAAGCCTAAATGCACTACAAGTAAAGACTATGTTACTCATTAAATATGATGGAACCAAAATGGATGTCATTTTTCCTGAGAAAGGTAGAAGAAAGTTTTTACAATGGAGATTTTATCAGAACAGTAGCTGGGCTAACAGTCCAAACTTCTTTATGTAAAAAGTTTTAAGTACAACTCCTTGCCCATTATCATAAAAAGCAAATATATGTTCTTGCTCAAACATTTTATTTTATTTTAATAAGAAGAATAAAACCTGAGGGGAAAGTGCTGCCAGGCCATGTGGAGGTGGAAAGTACAACATCCATCTGGAACAACTACACTGAGCTCAGAAGAGTTGCTCTAGATTTACACTGCTGCCAGAATATTAAGAAAGATAAAAGTAAAAAACTACAAATGTGAAATGTTTGGACCACATTGGAAATGACAACCTTACAAAACAATAATAACTACCACAAAACCTTATTAATCTCTTGGGTTACCCAGGGCTACAAGAAGCAATCAAACAAGAATATTTTAGAAAATGAATTATTTCTTTGATTCAGCTTTTAACAGAGTATATTGGCAAAGATTCCTTTATGCACACTCCTTATTTGTGTGTGTCCGTTAAGTAAGATTATTAAATATGCAGGTATCAGAAATGTAGATTCAGAAACCAGCAGCTAAAGTCCCAGGTAAACTACTAGTAGGTCCAAACAATATTTATGTCACGCTTTGGAAGGAGCATAAGAGCAAAGCAGAATGGATGCTAGCAATGCCCACCCCCCAAACTGTGTAGATAATAACACATCTAAAAGAGACTTGAGATTATCCAGAAAATTACAAGACTGTAAATGCTACACTGGAATCTTGCAAACACCTTTAAATTAAAATAGGAATAGAAAAATAAAGAATTTAGTCTAAACAGTATTTTCTAAAAACTACCAATAATTCCTTCCAAAATATGCAAATTGATCTCTTGGTACTTCTTGGCCCTTTAAAAAGTCATGAAATAGGAGAAAAATTTCCGCAGTTGTCAAAAGGCTGCAGAAAGTCTCCTTAACAGAAAACAAACTAACTGAAGACACAAAACAAGAGGAAATAACTTCATTGATTAACAATTACAGTAGGAAAAAAAGGGTATGACTAAACTGCCAATAAAAAAAATTCTAATGGGCTTCAAAAATTTCCAGTAGTATCTTCCTCCTAGTAATTGAAGAGCATTTAAAAAATGGAGAGGAGATAAGGGAGTACAGTGACTTTGAGTAGTGATTTTGACATTCTGAAGACAGTGCCACCAAAAGCAATGGCACTTATGGTAAAGTCACAATACCACAGTATACTTCTGTTAAGGTTTGCTATATTTCTTAATCTGTTAAAGACCGAAAGAGTTAAATGTGACAAATCCATTTGGTTTAGCAAGCTTAGCAAGAATCTTTAAACACACCAGCATAACTTCATGAAAGAGAAAAATGATGACTATACACAAAATTGACAAATTCAATATGATTTCCACTAGAAGAAAAGGTCAGTTTACCTGCTTATGCACATCAGGAGAATCTAAACTTACAGCAGGAAGAGACTGTGTGAATCTCTACAATCAGCTCTATATGGAGTGTTGATGAATAGAACTGTGGCAATAAAAAAGCCCCATGAGAGATCCTATATGCTTACAAGCTTCAAACTGACATGGAAGATTCACAGCTCAATTTCCCTTTAAAGGATAACTTTACAAGATTCTGTTGATAAAAATACCCTGCCTAAATTTCCAGAATCATGACTGAAGAATGACTGCAATGAGCAGTGACAACAAGGCTCCAGGGCAGACATACTATGATTATATAACCATAAATTGACTAGAACTAAAAAAAAACCCCACACTTAAATAACACTTCATAATTTTGTCATTGGTCTTGGAGTTGTTTGATGAACAAGAAGTTTTCTAAATATGCATTTCAGAAAGTTGGTGAGAAATTTCTTTTTATTTTTCTCTCTCTTTTTTTTTTTTTTAATGAAAGATGCTTGCACGAGTCTGCTACTCCCAAAAGCTTCTACTGATTTTTCAGGCAGTTTGAAAATACTTTCTATTAAATTCTCAAACTATCTAGTTTGGGGGAGCTTCTTTTGCTCTCCTCCAAGATGCTGAACTATTTCATAAGCAGCAACACAGGCAGATGTAACTTGATCTGCTATGTCTCTCATAACAGGCTTAACTTCATTCAAAAAAGCCACTCACATTTTCACAGAATACTGACAGGCTTTCCCTTATAACCATTTCTGGAACTATAGACAGTATTAGCTCTTTTCAATCTCCACTAAGGAAGAAGAAGAGAAAGTAAAATGAGGAATACTGAATTGAAACTTGGATTCTAAAGGTATCTCCAACAAGCAGGATGATTGTTTTAGCTAGGAATGTAAAGCTGCTAATTAAAAGGCAAATAAACTGATAGTTTTAATAGATTTGGCCATTTCTAATTCAGATTTTGAGATACTCTATACAATCTGGGGTTTCTTCCCTGAAATTCAACTGATTTTATGTAATTATTAACTCAGTATTAGCATTGATTTAAAACACATTTACAAGAAAATAGGTTGCGATTCTGACACGATTGCAAAACTGACCCAAATCTTGAAGAATTCATTTACTATGTGATCACACTGAAGTGATAAAAGAGTGCTAAAGAATGTAAATTAAAGCCAAGAATTTGGAAATGTGATCACTTGGAAGGGTTAAAGTTACATGTGAAACCTTGATTTCTGCTCCCTTCTGTCTTAATTAAAACCTTGATGCCAACATCATATCAGAGTCCAGAAGCGCAAAATATTTATCCCAGGATGAAGCTTCGAAACAAAAGGTAACAGTCTGTCATTGCCTTGTTTTTGTCAAAGCACAGACCTCGTAAAACTAGGAGCTAACGATCACACAGGTGATGTTCTAAATATAAGAAATATCAGAAGCAAGGACAGATAAGAGAACCCTACTTAACTACTGGTTCCTTATCTTTGCAAACTCAGAGACCTGGTTATACAGGTTGATAGCAGGAGCCTCATCTGGTGGTGCTTAGAGACAAACCAGTAGCCAGACAACCATTAGGCCTCAGTGGAAGTTTTGTTTCTGGATAGCAAAGATAAAACTGAGCACACAGATCATGAACATTCTTTCTGACCATCTCTACTATTCACAAGTTTTACCTGTCTTGTTAGAAACTGCACCACATTAGCAGAAATTGCTGGATATTTTGGTTGCCAGCATTCAGGATCCTGTCCTAAACTAGGGAAGTAAAAGAAATCTTCAAACTATTCAGCAGTAGCAGCTTTGGTGGCTTTTGCCCAGATGAATGAATTTAGCTGTACCTGATGTCCCTCTTGGGAGAACAGAAGAGCTTTCAGTCCCTGTAGCCAGTTTGAAACATGCCAGGGGAACCAGAGCAGGCACTTTGATTTTGTACTTTGAGAGCAGGCAACCAACTAGACTGTTTCGTGAAACCACTAAAATTTTCTCTTTTTCTCCTCATGATACAACATCAGTCTCACAGGAGACGAGACAGGAAAGCAACAACAGAGAAATGCAGTAGTTCAAAAAGCAGTATTTCATTCTTTTATCCTCATTTCCTCTAAGTGTAATGTCTGTGCTTCTTCCCTTCTCTACAGCTTGCAGTATGGCAAAGTAGACACAGACCCTGACACAGCTCTTCCTTGTGAGGCCCCAAAGCATAAGGTTGGTGAGGAATCCTGACGATAGCAAAGCTGGGGAAGTGTGAGGACAGAACTGATGCAGGATTAATGAGAAATGAACATACAGACCTAATTGTATCATATTTCTAAGGACTTCATGTTTGAGTTCCTTTGCTTAGGGTATAAATGTAGAAGTAAAACTATTCACTCTTAATATAATCTCTCTTAGCATCTTTTCTGTGAAGCCCTATAAAGGGTTATGGCTAGCTAGAATAGGGAAGCCCTGGCAGTGGTTAGCTAAAATAGACAAGTGAGGTACAACATTCTACCCGCTTGCTCAGAATTACATTAACTAATGAATTTCAAGTCAGCAGACAACCATTCCTCTAAAGAAACTAGTAAGGACTCAGTGTTTTTCTGTCCTCTCTTGCAGCAGAAGATTTAGTCTACTCCTAGGAATATGTAGCAGGTAGCATTATATAAATTTCTTTTAAAAGAGTTTAACTTTTTTCCCCTAAACAACTGGAAAATATCTCATCTTTAAGTTGTTCAGCAGCCATGAAAATTACACTGTTTTCTTATTGCATTTATTGATCTCCCAGTGATTTAATTTATGCTTAAAAAACAGAAAGCTTCTTCGCTGTAGTAAAACTGTCAGCCTAATGAAGTGATTCTTGTACTTTCAAGTCCAAAATAGTGATCTATCAATTAAAACCGAGGGAACCTATAAAATAAACCAGTTTTTCATTAGTATTTCCTTTCATTTGAGAGTTGCAATGTCAGAGACATCCTAAGCTACAAAATTCAGGAGCATAGGAGAAGACATTCTTAGGGATGACTTTCACAGAAGTATTTGCTTCTCCTCTCATTTCAGAAAAGATTGGGGTTTCTAGTTTTGTTTTCTTATTAGCTGGGACATTCTACTTGAGGAAGTTGACAGCTTGAAAAGCTTATGGTCTGGATGACGATGTTAATTCAGGTAAGTTATCTTTTAACTAATTTAAGGTCCATTTTTATACAAGATTTTATTTTTAGTGATAAATACATGCTCAAGAATGGTTATTCATTCACTTTATACAAATCACACACTGTGGAGACATAATTAAAACACACCTGGTAATTCACAGATGCTTTAACAGAGCTCATCACTCTGTTGTCAATGTATTTAAGGATTTACTATGTCTGTTGTTCTGGAAAATATAAATGTGGTATTCTTAATTTAAAAGAATTTTAAAAACCATGCATTACATTTAAGAAATATAACGACTTCTTGACACTGGTAGATACTTCACTATTTTACAGCTTCGAACAGCAAGAATCAAGTTAAAAGCTCTTTTTTATTGAAGGCCAAAGGACTTGAAAAGGCAAGTCTTGGCTCTTGCTGTAGATGAAAACTTTTCACTCAAATAAATCCACGTGACCAGTTCTAAATCTGCAGGTGCCTCTATCCACCAGACACCTTATCGTATGAATGAAAAGGTGTACTGATAAACCATGAAAAAGCTTCCCCATTAACAGTGCAGCATTTTTTGCTTCTCAAAATAATGAGGAACAAAAATGGAATGGTTATTCTGCTTACAATAAAAGTGCTGTAAGCACAGTGTCCTGACCACACCCTACTTGGAACTACAGCAACTCGTGACTCATTCAGCTCAGGAGAGCAGGATGTGGGAGTTTGAGAGAGAATGGAACACTCAATTAAGAGAGATGGAACAAGAAATCATGACTAGCAGGTTTTCACCTAGGATGGGGAGATCTTAGGTTCCAGTCTCTATAACCTGCATATGCTATCCAGTGATCTGTTATATAAAGTAAATGAATTTATCAAAGACAAGAGCTGTAGATGCAGACAGCTCTGAATTTAAGTGCTACTTTGAAATCACCAAATCTACTGGGTACCATTTGATCTTCCAGTATAAACTAATATTTTATGAACAACTTCTGAGAAACAAACATATGAAGCTATTATGAAATTGATATTCCATCTGTCTTGCTAAGACAACATGATCTACAAAAATGAGAAGAACTTCACATGTTATTACTATTGCATCTAGTCACTGTTCCAAGTAAGATTTATAATCTGTCCTTGAGCACAAACTGGAATGCAAGATTCCTCCTTTAAATTATGTGACTAAATTATTATCTTACAAACACTGGGTTGCACTTGCTTTTCCTATAAAGTGCAACACTTTAACATGAAAAATACCTCACAGGTATATGTAGTCTGGTAGGAAAAATGCTGTGTGTAACAGGATGTATAGATTTAAACATTCTGCTAAGAAAATTGAACTGACAGTCACACATCTCAACTGTGTACATCCACAGGACAAGTCAGTGGATGAGCATAAACTCTTTGAAGTAGCATCCACTACTGCATTTTACGTTCAGTCTGACCTGTTACACTTCCTCTGAGACGGTCTGCCAGAACGTAATCTTGTAACAGAGGCTGCTGGAGAAGATTGATCAACCATATTAGTGTACTATCATGAGACAAAATTCACCTTTAACTTAATTTTTATATATAAGAGACTGTACTCTTGGGTTTCAAAATGATGCCCCTCTCATGAAACTCGCCAGTTAGGTAAAATGAATTGGTATTAAAACTATGCAAATAATCTACTAAATAGAATGTAGGATGTCTGCAGAAGGAATATAAGACACTTCCCCTAACCAAATCAGAAATTTTAAATCTAGTTCTATAACAGATACAGTATTGATGCATTACATTAGCCTCTCCTTAGTTCTAAGCATTTAACTTAAAGTGGAATTTCTCAAAATCTACAAATTAAGATGAACAAAACTGTTGTCAAAAAGAAAGGCCTATTGTTATAATCTAATGGGAACTGGGGCACATGTCTATCCACACCTGACATGGAGAAATTATTTGCAAATGTAAACTTACATAATATTGCAAGTAATTCGGAAAAAGTATTGAGATAAATATTTTAAAACCCTAAGTTGGTTTGTTCTGATCATATGTTTCCAAGACAATATTGACTAAAGACATTCATGTACATGCATGCACATGCATGCACTCAAATGTATTCTTCTACCACACATCTCATATTGATTCATCTCACAATAAAAGCATGGTGCTTTTGAAATCAGTGCGTCTCAGATCAGACCACATAATTCAGTCAATCCTTATTTATTTACTGAAGCAACTGAAATATGTAAATATGCCACAGAGCTATCAATTCTGCATTGCAGAAAATACAGCTAAATAACAAAACAAAATGTCAAACTCCTCTAAAAGTCACAGCATTTAAAATGCACTTGTCGTAGCTACTTAAAATGTAGTGTATTCAGTGACTGGGTTTTTGTTGGAGCAACCACACAAAAATCCCAACCAGAAATCAACTATAGTACTAAAGAATCATATTCTAATATTTCTTTCTTATCCTCTCTATGAGCAATTTTAGGCTTAATGTTGAATATCAACATATAAATGTGCTATATATGGTATATCTATTTTATACCATATAAATTATGCTACTATTCATTCAATAAAATGAAAAAAAAAAAAAAAAAAAAAAAAAAGGGAAAGCCCAAAAACTAGATTACTGGAAAGCACGTTATTGTCAGTAATTAGAGAGAAGATCTAATCATTTTTTTCTGCTCAAATTATCACTTGTACAATTAAGCATGTTAAAGTCACTGGGATTTCCACTCATCATCTGAAAACCACACTGTTCAAAGAGTACTGCAGAATTTTTGGAAAAGTAATGCTGTGTTTTGCTGAAATGGACCTGATTTTCTTCATGGAGCCCTGCAGGTGATGTTTTTGAGTACAAGATTAAAACAGTGTTGATAAACACCAGAATATCTCCCTCATAAGAGCACTGAAGAGGAGCAGACTCACAAAATTTCTGGTCACTTCCCCTCCCTGTGCTCTCTCTGATGAGAATTGGATGCCACACTTACATTCTTTAATGCCTTCTAAGAGTTGGCTACTTGAGCTATTAATTTTCTGATAGCTCTTGATCCACAATCTCTTTGGACAAACTTGGCTTCTCCCATGATGCTCTTTTTAATCCTTCTTTTTGTACTCGTGTGGCTCTGAATGCAGTAATCTGAAGCACCTGGGAAAACATCTTGGTTCTTGACTTGAACAGTTTCCTTAGAAACATATGTTATTCAGAGACTGCTTTGCACAGGTCGGTGAAAGATGGATATTGAAGAATATTGCTTGCTTAATGCCACTAAGAGAAGACAGTCAGGGGTGAGGAACAGAAATCTAAGAACCTATAAGAACTGAAGTGAAACTAGGTCACTTAGGAAAGAGGGAGTGAGCTGACCATGGATGAGAGAACTTTTTCAAGAATACCTTTCCCTCTCCCTGTCCTGAATGAGATCATAGTCTCTCTTTTTGTTCAGCTCCCCATTTCTTGAACCTCAGGAAAACTGTGCTTTTATCCTACACCTTTACTTGAGGTTTAGGCTGAAATAGTGTGTGACTGTGTCTGTCTTATTCCTACTGAACCACCTATCACATGGTTCATGTTCCTTCCTGTGGAAGATCCTCACAGGGGGAACGCTGGCTTCAGAAACTTCTCCTTAGGTATTCCCAATGCAGAGACAATTATTCAGAATCATTGTAGCCTTTCTACCTCATAATGGGCATTCAACCTTCCCCGTTCCCTTTCATCCCTGGTCTCCCTCCATTAACAACATATGTGCAGAAACGCACCTAATTTCAAGAAGTCATCAAGAATTTAAATTGAATGAATGCCTGTAGCTAGACAAAAATAGGTCTCCTTCCACAACACTAAAATACTCCCACTGAATGTGCCTGTGTACTTTGGGTTTGTCTTTTACTAGATATTAGCTTTGCTAAGTTATTTGGAGAAGTATCAATTCCTGCTACCATCAAGAGTATCTGGCAGATAAAAACAAAAGAAGAAAAGAGTCAAAATAACTAACTTAATGTGTAGCATGACTACAATTTCTGTGGTATAAGAATGTCTGCAAATTTAGGTCATGGATATTTGTCTAAAAATTATTAATTAGTAGACTGGAAAGGAGGTCAAATTGATGCACTTTATTCCAATGCACATCAACTCTTCTGTTGATGACAAAGTTTGGAACAAAAAAGGTAAGGGAAAGCCCTAAAGCTGGGCACAAGGTCTAATTAAAGACGCATAACCATCTTTTAAATGGTTGACTATCACCAGTAGTCATAATTTCACTATCAGAATAACCTGAGGGCTTTTTTTATTATAGTCAAGAAAACCCCTTGTAACAGACATGCAGAACGCAGTTTTTTCAGCTAGTGTTCATAGTCATCAGCTCCACTTAAAATGCTGCCAGAGTCATCCACCTGTAGGCCAGTTTTACATGCATCTCCAATTTATATTTCTCAGTACATTTGTTTGCAGATGTCAGATTCCATTTTATCTCCTGGATAAAACTGCAACTGAAGTGAGGGAAGTCCATTACATTTAGCTGTAACATATTCAGTCTGAAGAGGCTTGAGAAACAAATGGACCCAAATTTATGCATGTAGCAGAAACCTAATATGTACATATATGTATCCATATGTGAATGCACACATAATCAGATGCATAGTAGTCTTAGCATAAAAAAATTCCTCCAAACTCTCATTCTGTCAGATTTAGTAATACAGGTAAATTTAACTCTTTTGGTATCTTTTACAATAATTTTTTATTCTTGTAGATGACAATAAATTTATTTCTGTAATAACCAATTTAGGTATCTATACACACAAAAACACACATTTGTATGTTGATTTCCGGGGGAATTTTAAAAGAACTATGTTAGGAGTACTGACTCTCAGTGAAGTTTGTATTCCTAAATAGGTCAAGATCTCTAGAAAAATCTCAGATATATTGTACAATGAGATAAAAAGATGAAATGTATCAATGATTCCTCCAATTCAAACAACAGAACTTTAGGTTTATGATCTCGTCTGTGCTACCCCCATTCCATCTGCCCAATAAATCACACAGAGTAAACAGCAGAGAACACAGTCAGCTTATTTTAAGGATAAAGAACTACTGAAACCTTGTTTAGATTAAAAGACAGCAGTTCCAGGGAGAGTAAATCTGTCACAATTTATATTTAGCTTCTATGCCACCCTTCTCTCAGACCAAAACCTCAAGTTACATTCTCCTCTTTTCTTTTAAAGTAAATCCAACCTGATGTGAAGCATTCTTTACCACATTTCCTTTAGCAACTGTAAAATTCCATGCCTACTCAGAACTCTGCTAGCAATGATTTAATTAGCACTATTTATTTTCTTTGCCAGATTCTCTTTTTTCTCGAGTGCACAAACAGCCTGAGTTTTACCTCCCAGGAATACAGCCTCTCTGTGTACATCAGCTGCTGAGGATCCATGACATTCAACAGAGCTATCTTGGGTTTGGATTTTACCTTCCCCTTTACTTGGCACAGTAATTATGGAATTGAAGATTTGTTTACTGGTTATTTCATCGAAAGAAACAAGATGATCTTATAAAATCACTTAGCTTTTCTTGGAGGAAATGGCCTCCTAAACCATCAAGTCTAACCACTAACCCAGCACTAAAAAGTCCACCACTAAACCATGTCCCTAAGTGCCACCTCTGCACAACTTTCGAACACCTCCAGACATGGTGACCCCCACCACTTCCCAGGGCATCCTGTTCCAGGGTTTGACAACCCTTTCAGGAAGTATTTTTCCCTAAGATCCAATCTGAACTTCCCTGCACATCTAATTCCATTTTCTTTTATCCTTTCAGTACTTGAGAGAGTGATAAGGTCCCCCCCCACCAGCCATCCTTTTCTCAGATTGAACATCCCCAGCTCCTCAGCAGTTCCTTGTAGGAAAAAAAGTCCTCTCCATCCTCGTTGTGTCCCCTAAACAGAGAGTCCGATCCAAACCGGGTACCTTTGGCACTACCAGTAAACAACAAATAGATAACTGGTGAATTTCTCTGATGGCAGCCAAGTAGCTGTCCTTTCGCTCCATCAACAATACTGTTACAAACACCAGCCAAACACAACTATGTATGGAAAGAATTCCCTTTCTTTCCGTGACATATTCACGGCAGAATGAAATTCTGCAGTTCTGTTAAAAATGTATTTTTTACAGGATACTGTGGAAAACTTGTAGCCACTACAATCTAACATTTTTCTTTAGTTTGCTAAAAAGAAAAATGCATTAGTGAGTTGTACTTTCAGATATAATACGTAATCTGTTACATCTTGGATTTTATTGCCTGATTTCCACAACTACAAACATCTGCAATCAGACTGGCTTAAATGAGTGGTGTCTGGGGGTAGTCTTAGGCTCTGTTTCACTGGAATTTATTAGTCCACAAGTAGGTTTTTTATGTAATATGTTCTGGCAAAACTTAGAGCCAAGTGGAGAAACCTCAGTTAAAATTAATAAATAAGTAATTCTTTTTATGGCACCCTCTGGTCTTCAAAGCACAGTTTCCATTAACTCAGGGCTCAATTAAGCAAACCAGGCTCTCTGTGACTAAGCTGAGAAGCATTTATATTATGACTTATCTTCCCCAAAAAATCAAATTCCCTGGTTAATCCTGATGCTCTTGTTGATTAAGAATACTAGAACTGGTAGAATTTTTTCCATGAGTGAGGTAGGAGTTTGCTAGCAAACAGAAGAGATGTTAAAAGGAAGGACACTTTGAAAAACATTCTTTTCCCTTCTGCTAACTATTTTAATAGAAAACACATAGAGAATTCTATATAAGCTTAGGGATATAGCTGTTTTTCCACTTTATGTTCCATTCCTGTGGCATGGAACTCCTGTGGCAGGAGACATGCAGTTTTAATTTATTTCTACACGAACCTGTATTAATTCAGTCTCAGTACCTGAATTTTCCTCAAAGGAGGGATTTTTAGAGATACAGGATGCCTAGCCAGGGACAGCACTGCTCCTAGAAAAGCCAAATTGCTGAGATGGAAAGAAGGGGTGGGCTTAAAAGTCAGTCTTCTGCAAAGTCTTCCTCCTTCTACCATGGAACTCCCAATGTCCTCACTCTGAAGATATCAGGGAAGTTTCCAGGGACAAACCCCCAGGTTTTTAACCTTGCATACCTCTAAAAAGAAGAAACCATGACTACTAGACTTGCACTTCCCAGAAGTGCACAAGTTCATGGACACTTTCTTCTTTGCATTTGAACCGAATATACCAAATCTACTTCACATACGTAAGAAATAAAGAGTAGAACTATCAAAGCAAAGCTGACCACATTACTGGAGGTTTAGTTGAGTCTTGTCAGAAATTCTGGATCTGTAGAAATGAGGCTAATGAAAATGCAACTGTTCACACCAAGAATACCCAAAAATGGAGGAGCCAAAGTTTTAGTAATGTTACATGAGGAATGGGCTTGTTTTCTAGAAGAGATTTTTCTTTACTTTGTAACTTGCCTTGGGTTCATTACACTTATAGTTACCTTGGGAACAGGGATAGCAAAAGAACCAGAAAATATCATACTGTTATTTCATACAGCATTGTCCCCTACTTTAAACACATAATTCATTTGGCTACAAAAGTTGGTAAAAAACATTGGTTTATTACTTTTGTATTCTGTAACTTTTAAACCTTCCTGCAATAGTCCTTCTTTTTTTCTTCCTTTATATGTATTTTCACTGAAGTGGAAAACATTGGAACCATGCCAAACTAAAAAAATTATTTAGACATTTTTAAATACATAACATTTAAATATTCTTAATTTTTTCCTTAAGTCTTCAAATTTTAATTACCTTTTCTTTGAATTAATTTCATATAAACTTCTAACTTAAAATCCTACTGTGTTAAAAACAACATATAAATTACTGGCACTTAAGTACCTTTAAATTAACAAAAAGAAATAGCCACTTTTACAGTGCTTCACCTTCTCCTCTGGGAAGAGATGAATTCTGTCCTAAAATCACTTATTTCCCACCATTTACATGGAATACTCTAAATAACTTCATACATAACCACCTAACAGCAATCTAACATTGACTAACTGCATTGCAGCAATGAATTTTTATTGCTAGCACAACATCCACAACCTGCTCATTACCATTTTGCTGTCCACTCTTACTTTTCACGCTGAAAAAGATCAATTCTGTTTCATCTTAAACAAAATATGCCAAAGCCATATGCTAAAAACTCAATCAGAAATTGTTCTTTGAACCCCTTAGGGACTTGGTTAATTCCTCAACAGCACATCCTTTTCCAGTCCATCTCATAAGCAAAGAAGTAGAAAGTAGAACACAACAACAGTACCCTTACCTGAGTACTTGCAGAAGATAATTCCCATCCCTGACTTACAAATACATAGAAATGGTGCAAATTCTGAATGAGAAAGGATACATTCGTATGGCTCCTGTTCTTGTTCCAATTGCCAGAATTTTCTGAACTGGGTCAAAAGCTAAGGCAGTGGGTAGGTAAGGAAAACCATGGCGAACCGTCTGAAACAGAGCAAAAGAGCAAAGTGACTGAACTGCAACCACAGAGAACAGCATGAATGTTTTGTGCTCATGTTTTTCTGTATTTTTTCAATACATTTCAAGAGAAATATTTAAAAAGATACAGTATTTTAATACAGAGGTGAATTCTGTTCACATGAATTTCTAGTTATGCTTTTCACTCAGTAATATTTTAAAAGGTTTTCTTGCAACAAAGTAGACTGTGAAATGTATGTTATTATAGAACTGGTATATATTGCTGAAGTGGTATACTGAAAGATAACCTTAATATGCAGGGCTGAACTGTAAACTGAAAAAAAATACATAATATGCTTTCAAAACACTATCAGAAGCAACCTCAGCCTCAACAAAACAGCTCCAGCAGAAAGAAATGGAATATATCCAGGGGAAAAGATCCAATAAACCAACAAACTGAATCGAGTCTATGAGGTAAAAACCTTAATATCAATTTAAAAAACAAAGACGGCAGAGAAGATGTTCTCACAATGAGCAACTGAACCACTCACCCTTTCTTAATCTTTATTTTAATACTGTACTTTTAATTCTAATTTTTGCTGAGATACTTTGGGGAATAAATAAACTGAGCATGATACAACAAATCCTTGAAGACTGTCTCAGTATTTTAAGCTACCTTAACCTGAATGTTACGACCAACACGACTTGTCCAATTCTTATGAGAAAGAATCTGATGACAGAGAACACTAACATCAGAGTAAAATTGAAAATAACAAGACTAGACTATAAAAATACACATAAAAATGAACTATAATTAAATGGGGGGGGCTGCTTACCTAAAATGGGCACAGAATGCTATTTTTAGTATAATAATAAAGGTTTATTTATTTAACACAATAAAACCTTGAACTCTAGGACTGACTCTTTTTTTAGTAAGTGGTTGAGGTTGGAGAGGAAGTACTTGGAACTGAATGAAATTTAACTTTTTAAGCTATTTTCCTCTTCCTTGAAATTATTTAGTTCAAGAACTAAGTCTGCTGAAGCATTCAGCAGTCCCTATGGAACAACTTCAACAAAAGGGACTCCTTAATTGCAGACCTGTTGAGTAAAAGGCAGCTGATGATTCCACAGCTGTATCACTCCAACTCCTCCATTACAGCTGCAAACACTTGAACTGATATTCACAAGCAGTTTGGGAACAACCAAATGTATGTTTTTCAGCAAATAACCACTTCCTTAAAAGAGATCTTCCTTGTCTCGTATATTAATTACTGCTGATAAGGGAAGTTGTTTAAAGAATGTCTAATTATTAGTTTCTAGGCTGAAAAAAACCCAGAAGCATATGCTACTTCACTAAGCTGTAGAAAAGTAACTCACTCTTTATGTTAATGTAGGCATTTATCAAAGATCTCAATTCTGTTTCTGGTTTGGTTTGCTTTGTGTTTTGGGGATTTATAACTTTCTTATTTTCTTAAGTGTTAGGATTACTCAAATATAAGTTTTTCATTCTGATATCTAAGTCTGGGACCAGACTTACACACTCTAAAAATGGTTTTACCTCTCATGTCACAAACACATCAGGAGTCATGGACTGTAGTATTTATAGTGTGCTGAAGTGTTGGATATGTCACATTACTAATCTGCTATGATATTTGAGACTTCTGTATTCTGGGGAACAAATGTTCTTCCTTATCTGAAAAAACCTATGTATTTCACCAATAATCACCTTCTTCTTCTTCTTTTTAATTATTGATTTTAGAGAGGCTCTCTATAATAAAGTTTGAATTCCTACCATTTCCAGTCACAGTAAGCTTCTCTGATGTTTAGCCACTACTGGAGTATTCAGTGCTTTTTTAAGATCTGAGAATGCAAAGATAAATATTTTTAAAGACATATTTGCATCCTTGCCTACATATTTAGAATCTGCATTGTATATTCAGTATTTCTGCAATCTAGAGTCAGACTTCCCACTTGGAAATTTTAATTGGGACCTGTATTTGAGATAGAACTATGTTTTACAAGAACAGTGATGTAAATCTTTTCAGGATCATAGCTCAGTATGATTTTTGAACTCTAAGATTAACTCAAAGTGCTCTTTCTAATTTGCAGCCATTTTCCAAATTTGAGTATTTACACTAATTCCAGCTGGGAGGTTTTTGTGAATGCAATATTCTGCCATTTGTAGAATATTTTTAAAAAATTGTTGAAATCTACTGAACATCGAACTAAATTACACTTTTCAAGTACAATATTTCTATTTATTAGGACGCCAAAAGAACAAAACCATTTAGGAAGGAAAGCTACATTATACAGGCAGAAAAAGATGTCTCTATAACTGAGGGTTTGGCCCAAATTAGAGCAGCCTCAGAAACTAAATTAAGATTTAACCTATTCAACAAAACAGAAAAGCTGTAACACTCCAAACTCCCAAATTTTTGTACTCAGCTTTTGTCCAACAAAAGCTTTTTGGTCCCTTCTTTTTCCAAGGACTGTGATAAAAACTGACATGAAAAGCCAGCACTTCAAGCAGACTTTTCAGTTGTGCATTGATACAGCTTGAGTGAATGTGAGCATAAGGATGAGTAACAGCTCCAGAAATGTGCCTGGGCTTCCTTACAGCATTTACTAATACAAACGAAAAAGAAGAGAAGGCTACAAAATTAACTTGACCCTAGGGTGACAAAACAAACAAACAAACAAATAACCCCCCCAAACATTCCTATTTTATCTGAGTTGTGTCCAGGAGGAACAACATAGAACAAAACTACAATGGTGTTCAGAAACACAAAATGAAATAGTTGGGGCCAATAGAAGACAAAAGCAGAAGTATGGTTAAAAATCATTCTGCGTTCAAAGAAATATAGGGGGCCTAACTACCCCAAATACCCCGAGAAAGAAGCTGGCAAAAAAATAAAAAAAAAAAAATAAAAAATGGGGGGGAGAGAAAAGAAAACAGCAGATGGGCCAGGACTGCTTTTCTCCACATTATCCATGTTCCTTTTATGTCTCCTTTTTGGGCATGCTGTCTCTAGAGGCAGTCTGCACTCCCTAGGACATACAGTTTCCGTGCAATATGGAAAATAATTTACTTGAAACAGAACAATTACAAATGCAGATACAATTTCAGCATAAATCTGTGTTTAGCTCAGTTATTTTCTATTAAATTCTCTTTAAATCATTTTAAGCAGTGAATTGCATGAACATATCATTAAAGTAATCTTTATACAAACAATTTACTTCAATTAATATAGGAAATCGATTATTTGGGCTTGCTAGTAATCTACAATGAACATTTTAATATCCTGTACAGGACATAATGGTCTTTTTCAGCCTAAGATACCATGATATATTCATTAACTGAAAAAATTGCACTAGTACTAATATGCAATATCCAGTATAATTGTTCACATGGTGCATAATGCAATTATCTAGTATAAGAGTTTTTCTCATCTTTTATTCTGTGGTAATTTGTATCAGACTTCAAAGACACCTTTTTAATAAAAGTGATTATAACATCCTCTAAATAGCTCCAGAAAACACAGAACTAGATCAAAATTTAAATTGTATCAACTGATACATAGGGTTTATAGTAAAAATGTTTCTGACAATTTGCATAAACCTAAAATGTTTACCTTATCTACAAATATTTTATAGATACCCTGTTTCATTTAACATCTGATAGCAAAAGTGATTTATTTAGGTAAACAATTTTTGTGAATATGTATGTTTGCTAAAATTTAACTACATAGTCTAAACCTGTGGCTCAGTATGTAGAGTCTACTTCCAAATTGTCACCAACATGCCACATGCAAAATGTCATTGAAGAATAATTGACTGGTTTACAGAGAAGAGATAAAATGTTGACTGAAACCTCTCCAGCCTCTTGCTCAGCTATGTAGAAAATTAAAATAGTCGATGATGACAGCATTTTCACCAATTCAATACTATTTTTAGTATTGTGGTGCTCCAAGATTGTAGTGATAAAACTGAGTGCTTATACAAATGAGCTGCCATGTATCACACTCACTACAAGACCATGACATCACTCATTTATGGCTCTCTGTGTCTGTAACCTCTGATTGGTAAGACTGATCCCTTCTCATGAAAAATGAAAAGGGGACAAGGTATCAGCAGGTTTCCACCAAAGTAAACAACACACGACAAATAAATTTTTTATAGGCTAAATTTTCATTTTTCAAAGGAATACTTTTTTGAAAAATCACAGCTTAGCTACAACTTTTCAAACCCAAGTTATTGATTCCATCTAGCTCTCAACCTCTAATAGGAACCAGGGCTTCTGAGCATGTTCACAGTATATTCTAAAAAACTATCTTTTTTTCCCCCTTAGATAAAGATACCCCCAGATAGTTCTTTTCTGTGGTGTAAGAGTCATCTGGAAAAAGCCATTTACAAAAGGGATTCTGGACCTGCAGACTGGGAAAGCTGATTGCTGTCCCTGACAAGCTGGTAAAATAAGACTAACAGAGCACACAGATAAAGCTTGTTGCAGAAGTCAGCAGAGTTTCTTCAATGGGAAATCATGTCTGACTAGTTCTCTCTCTAATTCTGTGAAGCTGTCAGCATGCAAGTAAATAAAGGGGATGAATATACATAAGTTCTCCAAAAGCCTTCCAATAACATTCCACAGCAATGTTATAGAGAAACAGAAGTGTCATGGGACTGAAGAAATTTCTTTGTAGACTGAAAGCTGGTTAGGTCACAGAAAACAAAGGAGAGTTTTATGGATTTTTTACCATGAAGAAAATCCACAAGTAGAGTTCTCCATGCTTGGACCAATTTTATTCATTGTCTTTAATGACCTATAAAAGGTAATGAACCCTGAAGTCTCTGAAATCACAGCTAATAGCAATCTCCTTTGGACAGTGAAGTTCAGTACTACTGGTGACCAGCTCCTGAAAGACTTCATTAGAGTGACTTAAGTGGGAAAGAAGTTGATAAATGAGCTTCAGTCAAAGAGATCTAGAAGAAAAAAAAAATCTTAACTAGATCTGCACAATGCTGAACTTGGAACTAGCATTTGCAATTCAGCAAAGTAATTTTCAGGCATGGTTGTCATTCCTCTGAAATACTTGGTTTAATGTTCAATGGCAACCCCCAAAAGCCAAGTAATATTGGACATCATGAGGAAGAACACAGGAAGGACTAACAGAGGGCATCATTCTGCTGCTACAGAAAACCTGTGTGAGCCCATTACTTGAGATCTGGATGTGGGGGGATATCACTAAGAATCATATAAACAAGTGAGTGGGTAAGCTAAACAATTTGGCCAAGTCATGGAGGCATTTGGCAAAGCCTGGAGGCATTCAAAGGAAATTAAAGATTAGTTTAAAATGGGGGGGGGGGGGGGGGGGGGGGGGGGGGGTGGGGGGGGGGGGGGGGGGGGGGGGGGGGGGGGGGGGGGGGGGGGGGGGGGGGGGGGGGGGGGGGGGGGGGGTGGGGGGGGGGGGGGGGGGGGGGGGGGGTGGCATATCAAATCCAGTGATGGTGAATGGGAGATTGGAAAGGGAATGGACTGCAGAAAGTGATGTACTTATTACCCTCCCTAAGTGACAATTCTGCTGCCACTGTCAGAGACTGACTGCTGGGAGAGATGGACCATGGGTTTGTCTCAGCAGCTATTTCTTAGAGCTTATTATCCTCGCCAGTAGCAGTGAACAGAGAAGAAGAAAAAGGAAAAGGAAAACTATTGGTTGAGAAATACAGTAAGAAAAAACATGGAAAATGTGGACACAAAAGGGAAGCATTACTGAGATAGGTATTGGGGCAGGAAGAAAAGATATGTATAAGAAACACAGAATTTCATAATATTTCCCTACAAAACTGCTGGCATAGAAGAACATTCCTTTTAGCAGTAGGCAAATTTGTTTTATTGTTTAATTTTTAAATTATGGAACTTACTTTGTTACAAAAAACTGCTTAATTAGCTATGGTAGAATTTTGTAGCTGTCCTGGACATAAAGCAGACTTCAAGCCTGAATTTTAAATGTTTAGTTTCACAAATATTACACACTGATAATTACACAAAAAATAAGAGAGATTTTAGAGTATTTGAAATTAGCTGACTTAAATATTATATTTTTGTAAAATTAATATGATTTTTTTTTCTGTAACAAAGATCTCTGCAGATACTTCAGAGATGTTTTTCCACTGTCATTTTCAGTTCTGCAAGCTAGATGTTAAAGACTATTAAATAAATAAGGATGGTCCTATTTAGATGCAATTCATATAAATATAGCCAAGCTAAGCAAACCACAGGGGAAAAATAAGGCCTTCTGAATTTCAAAAAGCATTCTCCTCATGCTTGTCCTTTGAAATACACTGTAGTGTATCAAAAATACAAAATTAATATGATTTAGACAGGAAAATCCACAAATAAATAGAATTACATTGATCTATAAGCTTTATTTTCCCCAGCTCAGGTGAGGTTGGAAGGGAACTCTGCAGACTGTCTGGTCCAACTCCTCCTTTAATATCACTTTCTGGATCTATTTAAATCGGTGTAGCTATGGCCAAGCAACTGCTTGGCAACTACACCATCCTCCTACATCCACCACAGCACTGAGTTACAGCATTGTAAGTTACAGGGTAATACATGAATATAACCATCCCAAGGGAGGCATTATGCCCTTTGGAGAAATCCCAAGTCCAAGTGAGAAGGATATGCAAAATTCTTTCATCTCTTCATTTACTTTACTATTCTTTCTAAAAGAACTCTCTCAAGTCCAAAAACAACAACAAACCCCACAATAAACCCCAGGCAAATATACAAAATAGGGAAGAAAAAATGAGACAACAATGAAGGAATTGCACCCACTGTAGAGTAATATGTGTAATGTACTTCCTACCACTGCCATTTAAACTGGCAAGAAGAAATAGGGCACCAGCATATGGAGAAATGTCTTGATCGTTCATAAAACTGTATCTACCCTTGTCTTTAATGTAAAATTATAAAAAACCCCAACCCTAAACTACTGATTGCAATGTTCATTTGGCCTACCCACTTAAGCAAGACTTCAGTGCAAAGGAAAATCTTTATAATCAAAGTAACTTAAACAGCAGTTCCATTGATTTGTCGTTGCATCATTTAACTGTATTACTCTGAACTTGAGACAGGCTGGTTCAGAATATCAACAGATGGATCTGCTTTAGGGACATATACAAGAATTGTAAAACATTCAACGTATCTGATAGCCCTGAAAGAAAAATATTTTTGTCAGCACTATGACCGCAGATACAAAGAATAGGATAGTTTTGTAACTTTAATGAGAAATTAAAAAAAAACCAAAACTGTTCTTATTAAGTTTACATCAGATCAACATAACAATAAATAATAATAATAATAATATGAAACAATATTATTAATAACTAATTAATTTTGCATTACTTCCCATTTTTAGATTTTCTGAAACTTCACTACTTTGGATTAATTAGTTCTGTTCTGTTATGGCTTGTGTTCTGTTATGGATTGTGGTTTCTGTTCTGAAACAAATGCTTTGGTTGCTGCTTTCAATATATTTTAGATTTTTTAAAAAAATCAGCCATACTGAGGACTGAAAAAATGTTACTGCTGTGATAAAGTTATTGAACGGTGGGGGATTTGGGCTGGGGAATGGCAGGGGAGAAGCTAGAGAAACAGAGTGTTAAACTCTAGTTTGATACAGAGATAATCTGCATTATTGGTTTATTCCTGTGAAAATCTGTTCTGCAATGTAATTTGAAATTCTTGTATACAAATGCTATTACCAGATTTCATTACTTTCCTTCACAACGTTGTTTACTATTTAATACTAATTCATAATTAATCTTCTACCTTCTTTCTATATACATGCTGTATGCAACTTGAAGATCTTTTTTTTTCTGATGTTGAATTGAGAATTTAACCTGAAAATAAGGCCAGCATGTCACCTCACACAGGGTGAAGATACATTCCAAATGAAATGCAGGTATTTTGTGGCAGGCTTTTACCCTCTCACAGCAGTGAAATCCAGCAGATCTTGCACATCACTGTCCCTCTGCACTGCCTATGAAGGTACCAAGAAAACAGACACAATGAAAACAGCAGAGCCAAAGGATTGTAAGAATCAGATCTCTGTTTACATAACCACGGCCACTTTTCCTGCCTTTGCCTCATTCAGGGAGCGTTTCAAAATATATGTAGGGACGAGCAATGAATTAAGCAGGGATCTGTGGACTCAGTAAAATTAAGTTTTATCCACAGCTACAAGGGAATGTACCTGTAACACAAATGATGATGGACAGCTGTAACTGAGAGCACATCTCCACCCTGAAGGGATACAAGAGATGGAACAGGATGAACGAAGCAGAGATGAGCATTCATTAATTTATTATTATATTACTATAATGGTGATGCCCAGTGGATAACACAGATATCTTCTCACAGGAACTGTTGCAAAGAACACAAACTGAATAGCATTCATCCTCCTCACACGTTGTATACTGTTCACTGTTGTATACTGTGAGGAGGACAGGAACAAGATATAAGCAGACACTTTAGGAAAATAAAAAGATGCAATAAGACAAGACTGCCTCACATATAGATATAACTGGATACTAGCTGAATAAGGGACCTGACTTCTGAGTGTCTGACCTCACAGCGTTCTTACATAACAGATTTTTAAATGAAATAGAAGCAATTATTTTTTAGTTTATTGGATTCAAATTCTGCAAAAGACATGCTACCATGCATCTACTTATATACACCACAGAATACAGTAAGGCTCCTTCTGAGTCCATGAATTCATCACCTTGAATATTGAGGTTGGGTTTTTTCAGTACTATATACAACTTAACTTCAAAGGAACCATTAAAAGTGTACCTCCTCAGACCTTGGCCCTAGCTACAGGTGACAGATTATCTCTAGTACTTTATTATTCATACTCTTTGCTGGTGATCTGTTAGGAATGGACACAGCTTTGTACAAGATAACATCTTATTACATTTGAGCATACTTGCCAGCCATCTGTACGTAATAATGTGCTTTCTCTCCTCTCCACAGACACACATTACTTGTATTTCTAACCCTACAGTCCTCTAATCTTCCCTATAACGATTCTAACACACAGTGACAAATTAATATACCCCATAAGCTACTTTCATGAGCACTTTTTTTCTTAAAATTGCCAACAGACCATTATATTCATGTAGTTTAGGAAGGTGTACTAGTTCTCTCTACTGTTTCCTTTTCTCAGTTTATAAAGGGAATACACTAACTTTTCACAGCGTTTTCACACAGACTTCCAAAAGTATTTTGGGCATAAATCATACACCAGGGAATATTAGATGTCTCAGAATAGGAAGCAGATATGAGTGGATATTCATCTAAACGGAGTGAGAATGGGGTCTGTCTTTGATTTAGTCCAGCTCCACTGAGGACAGCTGCATGTTTTACACAGAATATGTATTTCTATCTGGAAAAAAAATCTTCATATTCTTATCCACAAAACTCTAAGTAATTTCTTGGTCATTTCTTATAAAAATTAAGTGTAAATATCTTTTTCTTTCAGAACTGAGTTGGGGGCAAAGTTGCTTATGCAACCAACTTTTTACGTGACAGCTCCTCAATCAGAGCACTGTGAGCCAACCAGGCAGAATTTCCTCCATCCTCTTACATGAGATTAAAAATTGCTTTTCCCACTGCAATAGTAAGAAAAGTTCTCATTAACTACCTGGTGACCCACAGGTGAGGAATAATATAGCCAGTGTTCCCACTAGAGTTGGAGTTGTTCAGCCTGGAGAGGCTCCAGGGACGCCTTACAGCACCTTCCAGTACCTAAAAGGGGCTAAAACAAAGCTGGAGAGGAACTTTTTATTGGCATGTAGTGATAGGACAAGGGGCAATGGCTTCAAACTAAAAGAGATCAGATTCAGATTAGATATTGGGGAAAAGATTTTTTACTGTGAGGGTGGTGAGGCACTGGCACAGGTTGCCCAGAAAAACTGTTGATGCCTTGAACACTCTTAAAAGTGTTCAAGGTTGGATGGTGCTTTGAGCAGTCTGGTCAAATGGAAAGTGTCTGTGCCCATGGCAGTGGGGTTGGGACTAGATGAGCTTCCAACAGCTATGATCCCATGGATTAAGAAAAAATCAAAAAACCCTCCCAAACCAACAATCAAAATAAACCTCACTTCAAATGGCACACAAAATTAGAGTAAATATCTTAACCTTTAGGTTTCCCTTAGTGAAATCAAAGAGTTGAACTTGGTGATCCTCAAGGATCCCTTCCAATTCAGGTTATTCTATGGTCCTTATATTGTTAAAAATGCAAGATCAACTATAAAAAGAAAAAAAATTAAAAATTAAGTAAGTTAATCTATGCAGTATAGATTTGTTCTCCTCTTGTAGGGATTAATTATATTATCTTTTTCTGCCATGGTACAGTGGAGCCAGATATCCATCTGTAGTCATTTGAGACAGAAAGGAAATTCAGAGTCATTCTGGCTATTATCTAAGGTGGGCATATAAGCTGAACAACCAACTTAAAGATCACTCTGCAGCTGTGTAGAATATGTGCAACAGAATGTGAAAACAATGTGAGATGAGTTAAATACGTAAAAGAAAAATAGATGCAAAGCAGGTCAAGCTGGAGACTCAAAACAGTTGACCCTGGACATTTTAGATTTTCTGTGGCATCTATACTGCAGGGATATATAATTTCCATCTCACAGAAATATTATGAAGGTCAATTCATTAATGTTTATAAAGCTTTCAGAACTACAGTGGTGAGCACTTCTGTCGGAAACGTCCATGGGGAACTTAATATTCAGGCATGTTCTGAGGTTTAAGTATGCAAAGAAATATTGAAGTACTTTCCTATGAGCAAACACTATTTGTTCTGCTAAATTAAACCTATAGAAGAAATAGGGGATCATGTAATTAAAAGTTGACTGTGCAAACAAAGTTATTTAAGAAATGTGGAATTTTTTGAGCGCTTTATTCAGCAACCTTCAAGTCTGGAAATAATTTTGAAGATGTAATTGCATGTGTTGGCCATGAAGGGTGTGTATTACTTCATTCAGGATTAATTATGCAAAAAGACAGATATTTCCACAAAAACCCCAAAGAAGTGAATCCAGTTATATCTACAGGTACCTTAAAATCTGCAAAATTCTTTCAAAAGAAGCTTTTAATATGCTATGCTCTTTCCCATGGATAAATCCTATTTGTAATTAATACAAACACTTAAAAAAGAAGAATACATTATTCTCATCCCAAATTTCATGAAATTACTATAATCTAATTTAGAAGTGTCATTTATGACTCTGTAGTTTTAAACAGAATAGGATCTGCATTTAATTTTAGATCCAAACTCTGGTATATTGAAAAAAAATCCTTCCCAACATTAACTTATTACCATTTAAGTATTAAATGAACTCTGAGAACTTACAAGTAAGAGTTCATGCTAATTTTAAAATGGCTTCTCATGAAAATGTAGCACTTTAGAAACATTTTATTTTTTGTTCCCTGTATAATCTCAGCCAGGAAATAAGACATATTAACCGAACAGCTCAAACTGACTAAATCACTGTGGATATCTTATATCAAGGATTTTTTTGGTTTTAATTCTTCATAACAAAAAATGTGCTCTGGCAGCATTGTGCTTAAATTGCCATTCCAAAATTGATCTTCTCTGTGTTATCACTGAACTATAGCATCATGTTGCATTTGCAGTTAAAATACCTACTTGGATGTTGTCAGAAGGATTAAATGTTTATCTTCATAGGTTGAAATAAGGTATTACCATCTATAAACTCCGGGAATTAAAATTTAAGACTACCTGATAGGAAATCCAGAAAATTATGGTATTTAACTTGGCTACTCATTGACTGTATCTTGAAGGCCTGTTTCTGCAAAACATAAGCAAGATTAGGAAGGCACAATTGCAATTGGCCTTGGGATTCCATATCAGTTTTAACAAAAGCCTAAAACTGTTCTGGCCTCCATGGGTTTTTGCACAAAGACTGGGTAATAACATACTGAAACTATGACTACACTATCAAACAATATAACAAGAGTTAAGGGATGTTTATTGGGTTGCAAGACTACCCATTAATAACACTGAAGACCAGTTTGGGAAAGAAAAGAAATCTCATGCTTTGGGGCTTAAGGGCAGTCTATAACCGTTTGAGCAATTCTTTGACAAGATTAAATTGCCAGTTCTTAGACCTTTTTGTGGGTATCCAGTTGCTGCCCACAGCAAAAGAAAACATGTTAGAGTAGATTAATTGTGTACCTGGTAAAGTACATCTGTTACTGTGCTCTTAACTGAGGTCTTGATTTCAAAGTTATTAACCTCATGCTCTACAAATTCAATTCAACTCTATAATGCCCTCCAAGAAAATCCTGAGTAGTTCTATATGGGAGACTTCTTTTCAAGAGGAACAAGTACTTCACATACAAAAAAATCTTCATTCTTTTTCAGTTTTTCCCAACTGCATCATCCCCTAACCAACATCCTGAAAAAGTGATAAATCACTGTTTTCTCCCTTTATGTGCCCTCTGCTCAAAGTTCTACCCAAATGACTTAAAACATCCTAACTGTGAACTTCTCACTTCCTTTATTAATAGCAGATCTCTCCCCAGTGCCGTATTTTAGTTTCTAGATGGTCTGGACAAACACAGGTGAGCCTAAAAATCCTTGCCAGAGGAAAAAACCAACACATATACAGAGGGAAAACACAAAGAAGCAAACCCAAGGAAATTTGGTCTGTCCCAATTAAAATTAAGACAGACTTCAGTAGCATATTCTACTAGATCATGCCTAGTTTTAGCTGCTATCTCACACATTCAATTCAACTAATGTGAACTCTAATCAATACTTTCGTGATTTCCACTTGGATACCCAAATCCCAAGAGCAGCCCCTAGACGCAGCCTAAACTGTACCTCAGCTTCCTGCTGTCACAAAGGTATGGCAATATCTCACACTGCTTGAGTACTTTGAAAATGGTGCCTCTGATTCATTACAGCTACCAACACGTAAATTTATCATGCTTAAAACAGGCCGTAGCTATTTCATATGAAATAGCTTCAAGAATACTTCATTCTTTCAATACAGGAGATCACATAAATGATTTAAATATAAATGTCAAAAGTAACTCATTGAGAACATCTTGGCATAAAATATTCAGTTTACTTCTGTTAAACTCCAGTCTGGAACTCAAAACCTGAAAATGCCACAAAATGGAGAGCTGTGTGTTCAGGTGCGTTACAAATGAAATCAGGTGTGTTACCGTTCAAAACAGCTTTCTGCTAGAGGATTGGAGGTGCGTTTTCAGTCAAGCAGACCTCCTACAAACTTCAGAAAGGCAATTTATTTACATTAAAAACTGCAGGGAAACGCCCTTTAATTCTTAAGTGTGAGTCAGCTTTTATGTTTCTCTTCTAAATGAGGATTTTTATAATCAGCAAAGAAAGGAAAAGCAGGCTGAGGGCTGCTTAGGCTGTTAGCCCAGATGCCTCGACCCTGCAGATACAACGAACCAGAAGTGCCATTAGCCTCACTCAGCTCTGCGCGCAGCAGGATCACCGATGACGGATCCTTAAATACGCAGCCCGTGTAAGTTATGTAAGCGAACATGCGAGTACCCCGCTGAAACAGCGAAGCGCCGAACTCCCCAAAGGCCGGGGGCCGGCGCTCGGGGCCCGCGGGGCCGGTGTGTCTAAGCCGACCCGCAGTGACGGAGGCGCACGCTCCGGCCCCGAGCTGCGCCTGCGCCAGGCCCCGCTGCCCCGAGTCACGGCGCCGGCCCGCAGCGCCCGGGCCGCCTCTGCCTCTCTCCCGGGGCGCTGCACAGCTGCCGCTCGGCGCACCCGGGCATAAACACCGCCGGCTGTCTGTCACGAGCATCACCCAGGGCTTCGCAAGTTTGCTGTCGGCATACCTTGGAAAAGGAAGCCGGTGTTTTGTGTACCGTAGACTTCTGCAGTAACATGCGTTCATGAGCAAGTGCCGCTGCAAGCAACCGAAAGGTTTCGCACGCAAATTTACTTTGTTGAGAACGTTTTAACCTGAGAGCTAAGACAGGCAAATATTGGCTATTGAAATCTTCTTCAAATGGCATATTCCTTTACACATATTCCAAATAGATCTATCAGGACATAACACAATCTGTCTTCAAGTAATATCAAAGCAAACAAGGGAAATAATGGAGATAAGGAAATTTTTTTTTTCATCTTATGTTCTTATTTTCATAAATGTGCCGTAAGAAATAAGAATGTATCTCGCTAAATACAGATCTTTGTCCCTATCACATGACTTGAACATGAAAAACCACGTTGAGTTTTAGCTTTACTTAGAAATCTTTAAATGTCAGACCTTCTAATTGATTGTTTGTATTATCTTTTTTACTGATGTGACAAAATGGGAAATCACTGTACTAAAGACCTGGAGTTTCACAAAATGCTAAATTACCGTGTACATAAGCAAAGGTAGTCAAACTTAAACCTGGGAAGCAGATATGATTCTAATGCACTTATTACTGACTGTCTATTAAACTACAGAATCATGTGAGTCAAAAGGCCGGAACCTGTTGTGGTTCAGGATGGCAAAGAACTATAAGAAAAAATAATTAGAATTTTGTACAACCTATCTAAAGGTCCCTGAGTCTTTAAGCCATACGGCTCATCCTTCTTCCCTTGAAGTCTGCAAGAGTTTTGACACCAGCTGTAGCTGAAAGCCAACAGAATTAGAAACACGGTATCTGAGATCAGGGAGGCTGTGTGTTTCACAAGGACCAGATGTACACACAAAATGTCTCATAGGCTTGTCTTGGTTTTTAATTTCTTTCTTCATTCCGAAACACAAAAAAATAAGATGTGCTGGAGTTGACTGTAATCTAAATTTCAGATCAATTTGTATCTGATTAATAAAAGCAAAGTACTTAATAGGTGGAGTCCATTTACTCCTAGTACTGCAAATTGCACTAATTAAACATTCTGGTTTTGAAGCTTCTAATCAAAACAATAAGCAAACAAAACTTTGTTTGTAAAGCCACCAGAATTCACATAAAACTGACATGTAATAGTAGAAGACCATAATCTCCTTTCATGTTTGTCCTTATTACAAAAGTAGGATTTTCATATTCCAGAGCTGGTCAGAAGTATCAAATAGTTTGTACTGTCTTACAGGCGCAAGTATTTAAGACCACCACGAAAAGCTTTGTTGCAGAAAACGATACAAACCAAAATACATGCAGGGATATCTCACACTTTCTACTCAATAGAAAATTCCCACTTAAGGTGATCAACACATAAAAAGCAGAACAGATTTGGCAACTTTTGGTATTTATGCTGTCCCACCAAGTTTGCTATCATGCAATCAGAAACTTCAGTACAAATGGTAAACAGCCACCCTGAATCTACATCTAGCTCCTCACAATCATTTAAGTCCTGGATTTCAGTAGTCACTGCACTGTTTTTTATTTCTAGCTTGTGCCTTTTCTTAAAATAGAGAAGGAAAGGCAGGGAGGATGAAGAACGAGGAGGTGACAATCCTCCTGTAGCTGCATACAATCTTCAATTTCTAATGACTTGTAAATGTTATCCGTACTAACACCATTTGATTTGCTTTCCTGTCCACAATCCTGTCAGCAGTTTGGGGTCCAAGTGTGAACTTGGAATTCGGCCCTGAGTGCTGAAATCAAGATTTCTATGAATTTACTGACCACCCCAACTCTGCAGCAGGAGGGAAAAAGCATCCCCTGGATCTCTGTCTTATCATTCCAAAGTCCTTATACAACCACTGCAGTTCTCAAGGAAAACGCTTATTTGGTATCATATTACTACCCCCCCAACCCCCAACCCAGGAAAGCCTTTATTATTTCTATAGAAAATAAAAAATACAGCTTTTACCTTACAGATCTGAAAATAATCTGAAGTGAGCGTCTCCTGGATCTCCTCTCTGGGTGTCCCTGCAGCTCCCGCAGTCCCTCCTGAGTGCACGGAGCCACCACCAGCCCCACTTCCACTGCCACCGCCACTGCTTCCAACAGGGGATGCGGCAGTTAAACCATCCAAAACTTTGCGAAAATTAAATTTCTTCATTTTGGAAAAATCTCTCGGAAGATTTGGGGGGGGAGAAAGGATGTGTCGTAACACATTCAGCTACATGTAGCGACCGAAAAAGTCTTTAATGGTCCTCTGAGTGAGGCAGCACTTTAAGTCTCTTGTACCAAACAGAACGTCAATATTAGGTATGATTGATTGAAAAATACAAAGGCTTCATTCTGTCAGACGCAAAAAGCTACCTGGAAAGGTCCTTCCCAAAAATAAATAAATAAATAAATAAAACATCCACAAGCAGCAGGACTAAGATTTACGTTCAAACAAGGAACAATGGAACAACCGCCATCGGGCTCGCTCACAAAATCCACATTTAGCAGTGGTCAAAACAGAAAAGTAAATAAAAAATTCAAGCCGGCATCCAAAACAGCGGGATCCATCCCTCTACCTTATCTGCCTAAGATCTGCCTTCGGCACTTGATTTTTTCAGCAAAACTACCAAAATGCGTCTAACACTCAATTTCCCCTTCCCCTGAAACCCGCTTTGAGCCGGGGGTATCTCTGTCCCGAGGAGCAGATTCCCCGCTCTCAGCCGCTGGTGCGACTCCTGTTTCTGGTTCCCTGCCCACCCAGCAAATGCCGGCAGCCGCTGCCGCACTCGGTGCTCCTCTCTCCCCTCGGGCTCCACGGGCTGCGAGATGCGGGCTGCGAGCCCCCTCGCTCTCCTCGCCGCCCCGACCGCCGCTCCGTGAGGAGCGGGGCAGCGAGCGACCCCTAAGCCAGTCCGGCTGTCCCGGGCTGACCCCCGTCCCGTCCCTGCGCTGACGGACCCCCCGCCCGTCCCGATCACCCAGCCTGTGCCGCTGCCGTGCTGTCCCCGCGGAGCCGCTCCGCCGGGACCGGGCTCCCTCCGGCGCCGGCGGGGACGCGGGGCGGGAGGGGCGGGAGAGGAGCGGAGCGGGGCAGGTGAGGGAAGCGGAGAGCGGCGGTGGCGGCTCCTGCCCGCCCGGCGCGCTCGCAGCCCTTCTCCGAGGTACTGAAAGCTCCGCCGGCTTCAGCCGCAGCTCCTCCTCCTTCCCCTTCCTCCTCCTCCTCTCCCTCCCTGCCTCCCTCCCCCGTCCGCCGGGCCCCGCCTGCCGCACCGGAGCGGCCCGCCCCCCGCTCCCGGCTGCGCTGCGGGCGGGGAATGGGCAAGGCGGGGCAACGCACTGATTGACAGGCGCCCAGCGGGGTCCTGCTCCCTACTGCGGTCAGGCCGGCCGGACGTGACTGGCCGAGAGGGCAGAAGGGGCGGCGAACTGCGCGCGGCGTCTCGCGTGCTCCACATAGGAAACAAGCAATGTCTGACGGCCCTGCGATTCGCAGCCTCTGATTGGAGAACTGCCAGGATGGGCATTCGTTCTCACCAATAGAAGCACAGCTCCGCCATGCTCCGCCCCCACCCAGAGGGTGGGCGGGGCCAGGGGAGCCCCCGCCCCACTGCGGCGAGAGCGGCAAGGATCCCGGAGCTGCTGAGGGGGAGCAGCCTCTGGGGCAGCCGGGCTGGCCGCGATCAGGGTTTGTGGCGGTGGGGAGAGCTGGGAGTTGGTGTCGCAGCTTCAGCTGCGTGCGTGGGGTCGAACGGACCCCAAATTCGGCATGAAGTTTTGTCAGGGGAGATTTGGGTTGGATATTAGGAAAAGGTTCTTTCACCCAGAGGGTGTTTGGGCACTGGCACAGGCTGCCCAGGGAAGCAGCCACAGCACCAAGCCTGACAGAGTTCAAGAAGTGTTTGGGACAATCCTCTCGGTGCTGTGACTTGGGGATAGTCCTGTGCAGGGCAGGAGATGGGCTCAGTGATCCTTGAGGGTCGCTTCAACTCGGAAGATTCGGTAATTCTGTGAAAGTGTCACGGGAGGTGACGGTCTTGACGGTGGCAGAGGAGGGGTCCTCAGTGTGGAGCCCCCATATTCTCGCTGTGGCACTGAGGGGTCTGTGCAGGTCGGTGCTCAAACCCGCGCACTGACCGTCCCTTCTCGGGGGCAAATCCCTTTTTCCTTCCAGAAGGAGTACAAAGGACCAAGGGCTGCCCTTCCCGAGGCTCATTCCGAAGCCGTGCAAATCGCTTGGGACAGCTGTGTGGCCTCTGAAGCGCGATCCGGCACAGGAGGTGTTACACTGCACGCAGGCCTCTATAAAAAGGTTATTCAGGTCAGGAACAAATGAGGCAGCGATTAAAAGTGACTCATGGCACAGCGCTGTCAGCGTGGTTGGAAGCCGAGAAACTGAATAAAATGGTGTAAGGAATAAACACATAACACCTCTCCCGTGTAGGAATTATCTGTAACACCTCACCGAAGTGTTGCACATTCCTCACACTTGAGGTGACCAATGAGTGCACACTGGTCACCTCATTTTTCAGATGTTTTAGGGGTGCTTAGTGTCGTTCTGATACCCACTCTGAGCCCTAATTTGGTTTTTATGAATCTTACGATTCTGTGAAGCAAGATAATTCAGCATCTTACATTGAGATCCATGCTTTTTTTTTCACTTTAGCTCATCCCTTTGTGTTCACAGGTACTCTCCATCTGAATGATAAAAAGATTGCAGTAAAGTTCAAAGAATAACTGTAGCTTCACTTAATGCCCTCATGAAAATAAAGGGTACATGCTGATGAAACTGGAAAGGTGATAGGTTTTCCGTAGCCAGGAAAAAAGGGAACATAACTTTGTATGGGAAAACAAAATATATGAGGACTATGGCAAGGAGACAGAAATGAAAAGGGCATGGAACTGAGTAAGCAAATCTGTAAAGATAAAAGTACAGAGTTTTTGGAGAATGAGGAAAAAGTCAAAACCCACTTGAAGCTATTTGAAGAATGTCATGTCCTACTGATACTATGTTCACCAGAGGCAATGGAAGTTAAAAAAAAAAAGGCTAACAAAACCCCAAAGGAGGATAACAACATGAATTGTAAATAGGAAAGGGAAAGATAGGTTAAAAATGAAATAATTAGGATGAAGAAAATGTCACAGAAACTTGCAAAAAGTCTGTCTAGGAGTCAGGGGGTACTAGAGGAAGAAAATCTGATAACACAATAATTTTACAGTTCTAGAGAGGACAGAGATAAGACAGTTTAAGTCAAGAAAAAGAGGAAAATTAGAAAATGAATGATAACTTTGGAGCTGGAATAAGGTGCAGACATTTTTTGAATACCAATAACATTTCTCTTCCAGAGAATCACTGTGGAGAACTGGGTATTGATATTAGATATTACCTTAGAGTATCCAAAAGGGCAAGCAAAGATTCTCACACTGCTAGTGTGTTGTTAGAAAAACTAACTTGCAGGGGAAAAAAAATCCAAAACAAAAACAAACTGCCCAGTAAAATATTATCAGTCCTGTTTATAAACACCAACTGCAAAAAAAAAAAAAAAAACAACTTGGTCTCATTGCTTGGTGCATGTAAGGCATGTATGTCCCTTTTGAAAGTTTTTCTCTAAGCTGGACACAAATCCAGAAACAGAGAGAATGATGGCAATGTGAGTTGTGGGATGGTGCAGAGGGAGACACGACAGTGTAGGACATAGGCTAACTCAGCTTTGACAGGCACAGAAAGGAGCCCCATGGAATGACCACGCTGCTGAGAAGTTTTGTTGTATAACAACAACAACAAAAAGGAAACAATTTGGTTTTGACACAGTAAAAAAAACCGCCTATTGCTTCCTTTTTTTTTTTTCAGTAGAGAAACAAGCAGTAGACACATGAGGCATTCTGTGCCAACTTGTACCGATTTAGGTGGTATTGGTGTTTCACAGGACACTCATGAGATTGCCACCACGAGTTTTAATAAAAGTTGATCAAATTAAGAAAATGTGGAAAGATTTTAGATGTTAAATTGATACATAAACAAAGTTAAATAAAACATGCCTGTGGATTGTGGGAAATACGTGTCTGAATCTGTATTTTAGATTGTAATGAGAGGGTATTTTTTTCAGTGTTTTTTTCTGAATAGTATCTTTTATATTTAGTAGTCATCTTGTTCTGCAAGGTCAAAAAGATCCAAATGTTAAAGTTTGCTACAAAGATTTTGCTGAGAAGGAGTATCTTTAACAGTCTACACCATCAAAATTCATATGAACTTTCATTCTGGTTTTTGCTCAAGGAAGCTCGTGATTATGTGCAGTAATATAAAAAGATTGGTTAGAATCAAACTGGAAAGGAGAGTAATATTAATTCAGTGTTCTCTCAATCTGATTCAAGCACTGACCAAGAAAATGAAGAATCAGGAAAGATGCCCTTAGATCAGCTGACCAGAAAGGATAATATTAGAGATTGTATGTTTTGTGTATAACTGATCATTAGTGTTTTGGTCAGTTCTCTGGCTTTCTTGTTGTTTTTGTTTTAATAACAAATCCTGCTTCAGCCTGCGGACTAGAATTTCCTGACTTTTCAAAGCTGCAAACATATTTTAATCTCAGGTTATATTTTTGGTAGTTAAAAAAATACATACAGAAGTGTGCAAAAAGAGATGGTTTCACAGTTGACACTTTTTAAGTGATTAATGTGAGTCCCTTTGAGAATCCATATATTAGCAGTTAAAAGCAATGACGCTTGAGAGAAATCACTGTATGCCCACCATGAGCGGACTAGACCACAGCTTTGCAACTACAGTTGGACAAAGAACTTCTGTGCCTGTAGAGACACGAAGGAAAAATATGTAATCAAATACCAGAAACACATTTATGCCAATGCAGGCAAAACTGTGACTTTGCACAGCTACCTATTCCTCATTACACTGTGGGACATTTGCCAGGATTACCCATGTTTCTGTGTAATTCCAGAACATCGAATGGCAGCAAGCATAGTGTTCCTGCCTGCAGAGCTCCACTAAAAATATCCCCAGTCGGTGCTGAATATCTGGTTAGAACAGCTTGCTGAACTCTATCAATTAGCCAGATCTTAATCTATTTAATGTGTTTTATTAAGGCTATATAATGCTAATGTTTTAATCAAAATGTCAAGCAGTACTAAATCAGATTCATTAGGAAGGTCCAAGTCTATCACGTCCATGTGGTTACCTTGATCAAACAAACCTGTAATCTCATCAAAAATTGAAGTCAGGCCTGCTTGTCAAGTCTTGTTTCCATAAAGCCATGTGGACTTGCTTTCATTACATTCCTACCTTTAACTCCTTATTGATGAAATCACACATAGCAAGACTGCTTTAATTCACATAACATCACTGTTTTGTCTAAGATTACCAAAGATGCCAGGTCTGTTATTACCTTGGTCATTCTGCTTGATTCTTGGAATAACATCAGCTTTCCTTTTGCTCTTTGAATATTAGCTGTAAAGAGAGCTGTTAAAAATTAACATAAGAAGGCTGGAAGTCTTCTACTTCTTAAGGATCTTTGGATACTCAGGTGCCATAGAGACTGCTGATTGAAAAACAGCAGTGCCATTCTCATCCTACAGAGATGTCAATGGATAGAAAGATAATTCATCATCCTCATGTAATATTAATACATTATCATTTTTCTTTCTCTTCACAAGTACAGGATGGAAATATTTACCATAAAAATGAGATCTTTTATGTGTGCTCTGAGACCAGATTTCTTAATGAAGAAGCTGTGGAACGTGTCTGTACAAAACTGAGAATGTAATTTGTAATAAGAACTCCATTTTGTGCAGTAGGCAAAGTACAGGTATAAATTAGCTCATGGGTAGAGTCCCCCATGGATAAATCACCTCAGCTTGAGGTGATCTGTTCTTGTTGTTGTTGAAAAGGGAAGGTCTTGCATCTATTTGAGCCCTTGGGGTATTTTGTCCCTTCAGCAATACATTAATTTGCTAGGAAGGTCAACAGTTTTATTTGAGTTAATGAGCTGGATTAGCTCTGCACAACCCTCGAGCTGGTGCAAAGAAAGTCAGAGCCACAGACCTGGACAGAAAGATGAGAGTGGTCCCACTTTTGTTAAATGTGGTTTGGCTCAGGCGTACACTAAACATTCATTGGGATGGTGGCCTGTTGAGCTGTATTCCAAATACATGCCCTGCTCAGGAAGGGCTGCATTTCTCAGTGAAGAGCTGTCTCAAGCCACCTAAACAGCAGCTCTGTTGGGACAGAGCAATGGGGGGGTTTTGCATAGCGTTCTCCCAAGGCTCTGGGACTCAACCTAGATTTGGTTGTTCTGAAGCAGGGGTCCTTTTATAATAGGCTGTGGGGTCTAAGGTGTTACAGAACCACACAGGAGCTGAAGCTTTGGAGATTGCACATCAGTAACTTGCTTTTTTACTGTAGCAAGTCTGCAAATCTCTGCGATGTCAAATCGAGATAACTTGGGTTGTAGTCAAGACAATGTGGGGCCTTGCCTGGGAGACACAACTAGTCTAAGAGGCATGATAATTCTAGGGTAGTTAATATATGCCTTGTACCATGTTGCCAGAAATTTCTTATCCACCTTTATTGTAGTTCTCAGACTGACTTTTTGGTATTCTCTCTGCATCCAACTTGCATTGTATTCCATGCACAGTTTTCTAGTTCTTCCTCTTAATCCCTTTGCCTAACACTTCATTTGATAGATCCCTGTCTGCCACATAGTTTAGCTCCCTGTTTCCCCTCTTCCCCCTTCAATAAGGATTAAATAAAACTGTCTGGCGTTCCCAGGTCCTGCTGTGAGCCAGGCTATTTGAACTCCTAATGACCCGGGCTTGCAATCCAGCCTGTGCACATCTGATGTATCTGAAGGTGTAATGGTTCATTAAAATATTTTTAGTAACTGGCACAGGTTTTTGGAAAGCAGACTTGTTATTTTTATACTCTAAAGTTTTAACTTCCACCAAGCATATGTCTGACTTTTAATCAATATATACATCTCTGGACTTTTTTGTGGATGTTTTCTATTCTGAACATTTTCATCCTCTCTAGGAGCTGCAAAACAGCAGGAGCTGGTGCCTTCTCAAAGTCAGTTGTTAATAGTTTGCAGAACAGCTTTCCAAAAAAAGACATCTACGAAAATGGAATAGCCACTAGCTTTTCAATACGAGGGAATGGTGGGGTCCTTGACCAAATGTGTACCTATCCAAGTAACAGAACCACCAAACTTACTGGTTGCCCTCCCAAACATGTTTGCAAGAGATCACAGATTTACCAGTCATCAAGGATAAGCTTTCAGATAGGGAACTTCAAGCATCAGTTAAGCATGTTAGATAATCTACTGTATTTAAATCCGTTGAGAGGAGAATATCCTTTATTAAAGCAAAACCAGTAAGAGCTTTAGCAATTCAGGAAGACTGTAATTCACAGTGAATATTCTTTTTGTTGTCAGCTTTGCTACAAATTTGACGTTTTATGCCTTTTTCCATTATTGCTCTGAGTGTTTTGCAAATTATCACTGACATTTGAAGTGACAGCCAATGTACTGCAAATTGTTAGCTCACTTTACTAGATTCTGCCCTAACAAAGGTCTCAGTTAGGACTGGGCTACTTGTCTTGGTTGCTTCAAACCCACACAGTCTTGCAAGTTTGTAGCAGAATCTTTGAATTAATTTAAAAGCATAAGGAGTTTGAAAGAAAAAAAAAGTTTAATGAGTCTGCACTTGCTCTGTAGAAAAGCCGTCAGCACAGTTTGCATTCTTGGGCAGATTTCTTCCAATGTTCACAGAAAAGAGACTTCTTATTAGCTGGGGAAAATTTCAGCTGCCTTTCAATATCCTCCAGTTTAAATTACAGGGTAAAAATGTCCATTCACTCAAACTAGTTTATGAATCATAGGAACCAAAAATACAATGCATCAATTCACAAAATATCAGATATCACATTTCTGGCCTATTTGTGAAAAACCTTCATAGAAAAGTCTTGGTCCAAGAGCAGGTGGCTGCATTTCGTATGGATGGCCTTAATAGTGTAGATATTTGCATTTAAAAATAGTTGGAATGATTGAAGTAGAGAAAAAGAAGAAAAGCAAAGGTAAAATGGAGTCCACATTCCAGTATTTCAATCCTTTTGTTATTAAGACCACTCAGTTTTATGTCTGCACCTTTCATTTTTAACAGTTGATATATTCTGCAAATTGCTGTTGACCTGCAGGACCAATACCCTTGTCTCTTTTTGACTAAACAATTCTTCATAATAAACAGCCTAACCAGAAGACTCCAGGAAACAAATGCTACCTGCAGTCTGACTTCCAATCTTCTTTTGAAGTTTATGAAGAGAACTCCTTGCTGCTACTCTATAGAATCACTCCTGTCTCCCAAACCATCCCCAAACCTGGACCACAGCCTGACCACAGCCAGGTCCTTCAGCACAGGACTGCACACCACCTAATCAACTGTCTAAGAATTAATGTCATGTTGAGCTATTCCATGGGTGAATCTAATCACTGAAATGGCTCTTATGCCTTCCTTTTCCCCTCTTTTAATCTTAATTTAAGAGCAAAGTGAAGGCAGATCCAACCATTCTGTCTCCTCTGCAAGTATTCTATGAAATATTCCATCCTAGTCTCGATACTTTGTTGAAAGGAAGTCTGGCAGAAATGTTAGCAGTGAAAATCCAATCAGTACTAAAAGTTTAAAAAATGTTTCTTCATGCCAGAAATGACAGCTGTATTATTCTTCAGCCCTTCTTCTGTCTCACAGTCAGGGATTTTCTTTATGCCAGTGTGATATATCAAATAGGAATTGCGTGTGTGGTGCCTGTATGGGGTTTGATTGAGTTGTCTTAGGGGCTTTGCATCCTCGCTGTCCCATCTGCATGTTTCAGGTAGTGGATATTTGCAGAGTGCTTTTCCAGCTAAGAAGTTAGTGCAGTGCTGATCTGCAACACAGTGGGGAACACGAAGTCTGCCTCTCTGCAATCTGTGTGTGTGCAATCCTATTAATGGCCATTTCTTGAAACCTGGAGGAAATGAGAATCTACCTCAGGACAGATCTGAGCTTAATTCTTCAGTGTAAAATCAGTATTTTAAATTACAGGAATAATTTGTTTTCCAGTTCAGAATATAAAAATAATGTTAATATATTTAAAATATACTAAAGTAAATACCCAAATGTAAATTAAAAAAAAAAGAAATGTCTGCTTTGAAAATATCAGAATTATTTTTCCAAATGTTGCTTGCGTTTTATTTCTATCAGAATCATCTTCTTAACCTGCTTGTTCAGTCTTCCCATCAACTCAACCTGGTCCAAAATAGCTGTCACTGACTTCCACTTCTGTCCTGTATTGACTTTTGATGCATTTGTCAGTGGGGAATTAGGCACAGCTGTCCTACATCTCAAGTTCTGTGTAATGACCATTGAATCAAAGCAGTTTCCCAAGGAACTGCAGGAGGAGTTTTCTGAAGTACTTCATAGAGACAACGGTCTCCCATTGCAAAATCAGGTCTCTCTCAGGCAGACCCACCACCTCGTAGGTGGAAATACATCAGACTGATATGCTTGCTTATCCCATCTGTATCATCAAGCCATGCTTTATTACCCAAATCCAGGCAAAGAGTTAAAAAATCATTCTCTCTATTGTTCTACTAAGTGACTAGCAAATAATTGCGTAGCCCACTCATGTACGTCACATCATGCTCATCTCTATCCACAAGGAAAATCACTTTTAATCTTTGGCTCCAGCATTAGGGAAGTGTTCAAAGTGATAAATCATATGGAGCATTCTGATAGTACCTTCCTAATAGAATTCAGTTTTCTATATTTTTGAGAATTATTTTCTCATCTCTGTAAAATAAATAAGACTATAAATCCTGGTCTAAAGGATAACACCAGGAATCTGGCAGTTATTAAATAACATGCAGCCAAAACGAGGTATTGTACCTCTAACTCATTTGTCACATATTTTAGTCATTTGTTTCATCTGTTGGCAGGTTTGAAGGTGAATAGGTATAAGGGATACAAACAGTAATTTATTTGGTATTTAAGTTTGCTTAGTGGTGCCTGGGCTGTAGGAATTTGGGTGATTCATCAAAGGCTCTTGTCCTCCAGACAGCACAGACTCTGTTTCATTACAAGCCAGCATTTTTTGAAAAACCAGGAGGAGGCATGTCTAAGCTTTCCAGTCTTGGTTAACATGAACACAACATCCCAGCCCTTGCTTTGCATCTACCATGTGCTCACAGACAAGTTGTAAAACCAAAGTTCTCACTCATTTTGAATATTGAGATCTCCAGGTATTTTATGGATTGTATGCCTTCTGAAATTCTCAGTTTTGATCAGGTGCACATTCACATCCTATTCATCACTCAGCAACATGACCTATGGAGGATGATTGGCATTCATACTAGAAATGCCTTATGCTTTCCTACCACTATGAATTATTGCTTTCATCTCTGAATTTGCATACACTGACGCTTGGACAGATTCTAGACACATTTGGAAGGAAATGTGTTTCAAGTGGCTGATGGAACAAAGAATGTTTCTATTTCTCGTCAGACTATTCTTTAAAATATATCACTGACTTAGTATTTTGATCACTGCATTTTGTTTAGGCTCACCAAAACTCATTCTGTCAAGGTGGGTTTGTTTTTCCAAAGGTTTGTGCTAAAATCTAATCTGTTCTGCATCCTCAATGGTTTAAGGTTTTTCTGTTTTGATGCTACTGATGTCATTGTGTTTGTTTAGAAGAAAAAAAAGGCTTTAGTTCTTTGCAAAGGAATTGAAAAAGGGTATAGTCCTCACGTCCTCTTTGCTCACATAGTTGGGATTTGAGTCCTCCACATAAGAAATGGTTTTGTTTCACTGTTGGATTGGGGTTTGTGTGACAAGATTTTGGCAACAAGTTGGGGACTACAGGAGCAGCTTTTTTGAGGAGCTGCCAGAAACTTCTCCCATGTCTGATAGAACCAAAGACAGCTGGCTTCAAGATGGACCTGCCATTCACCAAGGCTGAGCCACCAGGCCGCTGGGATAACTTATTTTAGAAGGAAAGAAATTATTGTAATTTTGTAGTAATTGTGGCCAGAGAAGAAATGAGTGAGAATATGTGGTAGGAACAGCCCTGCAGACACCAAGGTGGGTGCAGAAGGAGGGGCAAGAGGTGCTCCAGGTGCCAGAGCAAAGATTCCCCTGCAGCCTGTGGTGAAGACCCTGGTGAGACATGATGTCCCCCTGCAGCCCATGGAGGTCCATGGTGTGGCAGAGATCCATCTGCAGCCCATGGAGGACCTCATGCTGAAGCAGGTGGATGCCTGAAGGAGGCTGTGACCCCATGCGAAGCTCACACTGGGGCAGAGTCCTGGCAGTGATGCCTAAGTTTTAGCTTTCATGTTTTCAGAGTCTGTGCTGCCTGGGTGTGTAGCTCTAAGCCTCATATTAAGTGTTAGTAAGCTCTCTTCACAGAGTAGATGGACAAAACTAATCCTTTTCCTGCTGGAGACCAAGGACAATTTTCAGGCCCAAAAGCATAAACAACGGGGGACTGAAGAGAGAAAACAACAAGGATGGGACTTGAAAAACCTAAAGCTGTAACTGGACAATTTAACCTCAATATACAAATGGACCAAAACTTATGAAAGTGTAAGACCTTGTGACCAGTCATCCATTTTGTGACCATTTTAAGTGCACCTTGGGTGGAGCCCTGGCCAGGCTCTTGTACTGCCCAAAGTGTACCTATAAAGGTGTGTTAATAAATACCTAGTTTATTATCTTAGCTCTGTCCAGTCTCTGTTCCAGATCAGCCCTCCCAAGGCATCAGCAGGACCTGTGGCCCTGTGAGGTGAGGAGCCTCCACTGGAGCAGGTTTGCTGGTAGGACTTGTGACCCTGCAGGGGACTTGCACTGGAGCAGCTTGTGAAGGACTGTAACCCATGGGAAGGAGTCATGCTGGAGGAATTTATGGAGAACTATCTCCTGTGGGAGGACCCAGTGCTGGAGAAGGGGAAGGACTCCTCTCCCTGAGGAGAAAGCAGCAGCAAAACCAGCACATGATCACACCCCCAATTCCCTTCTTCCTGTACTGTTGGGTGGGGAGGAGATAGAGATTTGGGAATAAAGTTAAACCTGGGAAGGAGGAAGGGGTGGGGAAAAAGTGTTTTTAATATTTGGTTTACTTCTCATTATGCTGCTCTGACTTGATTGGTAATAAATTCAATTAATTTCTCCAAATCAAGTCTGTTTTGCCCATGACAGCAATCAGTGACTGACCTCTCCCTATCCTTATCTCAACTCATGAGCTTTCATTATATTTGCTCTCTACAGTTGAGGAGGGGAGTGATAGAGCAGCTTTCATGGGCACTGGCATCCAGCCAGGGTTAAAACACCACAAGTGTAAAATTGCAGATTTTTCTGTCTCTAGTTTGTTCTGGCTCTGTTACACTGCAGGAGCTTCAGATGCAGGCAAACACTGTCCTGTACACTGTCCTGTACACCAGTGACAAGACTTAACACATCAGCATTTACCGTCTCACGAGTGTGGAGCTTCTGGAAGCTGTGGGAAGTATTCTCTCTCTTCACCAACTCATATTCTTCTTCTGCCCTGTAGAGTTTCAGACGGTCTTCCCTCTTCCTTGATTTTGGTTCTGGTGTGAATACATTAAAGCTTGAACTCTGGATACATGTTGCATTTGACAGGCTAATTGACCCATTTTAATTAATTGTCTTTGGCTCACACATAAGAGATCACCTTTCCCATAAGTAGCTTAAGGAATCCACTCATTAATCTTCTTAAGCAGCTATTCTGTTCTCACTTGCTCTGAGGCATTTGCTCACACAGCCTCCACACTAGACTTATCCAGCAAGGAATTCCCCAAAGGCTCTTCATTGAGCTCTGGGAGAGAGCCCTACCTCACAAAATCATTCCTGGAAGAAAGGGATTATTATATTTTATTTAGATGCTCTTTTACCTGGGGGAAGGTAGCCAAATTAAGCTGATGTCAACTTGATTTTGAAGTTTTTCCAACTTTTAAGAACCATTACACAATTACACCTGGAGATAGGTAAGGCCATCTGAAACAATCTTTCTGGTACTACATTAAAATCATGTCTGAATACAAAACACAGTATTTTCAACCCCTTGCTATCATGATGAGATGAAGATATTGCATTAATTTTAAGTAAGCTTTGACAATTTCAAGTATAAACACATACTGAATCTCTGTTTTTGCCTGGTGTATTCTCACAGATAAAGAATTAATGAAGAAAGAGCTCTTGTGCTTTTTTTTTTTTTTTTTTTTTTTTTCCCCTGGCAGCATCACAAATGGTTTTGGAAATTGCCTTGTTTGGGCCATGTTTTCCTCTTCCTCTGCAGAACCTGCTCTGGCTTGTAAGTATAAAGATACTACTGTGGTAATAATGTAGTAAACTCTCAGTTCTCACTGGTGTAGTAGAAACAGGAGCTGACAAACTGATTGCATTTGACAGTTGTAGTTGAGTCTGTGGGATAGGGTGGATTTTAGAATATGCGATGCGAGGCGGCAAGGCTTAAAAAAACCCAGGGTGAGAGACTTGGGAAAAAGCTGATCCAGACTAGATACTAATGTTAGGACAAGGCCATAGGTCTTCAACATTTTTGGGAAGATGAGGGACTAACAGAGAAGGTGGGGCAGAATGGGAAAAATCAAAATCAGCTTTCCATTTTGGTCATACTGAATTAAAGTTGACAGCTATTTAGCCCTAAGATTGTGTCAGATGAAAGCTGAAATGTTAGTTTGGACAGGAGAGTGACACCAGTCAGTACTGTGTTTGTCAGGATGCTTGTTGAATCTGTATGGATGAATTTACCCTCAGAGAATGTGCAGAGGGAAAAAGAGTTTTAGGGCCAAGGATATGGAACCAGCACAAAACATTTCAGACATAAAAGCCACTTTGAGGGGTTGGAAAGTTTACAGCATCCTAACCAAATGCAGCTGATCAGAAGCACAGAACCCAGGATAGTGTGCCATCCTTGGAGACAGCACATGCTGAGCTGTATTTGGAGATGTACAGTGGACTGTTAGCAGGATAAGGTTCTCTGTCCTTCCCAATGGTGAGTGCGGAAGAGTCTTTAGCACATCTGTGTCCATCTCTGTGCAGCAGCAAGCTTACTACAGGGCTGGTTTGCTATTATTTATGGGAGTGGCACCGGGCCAACTACACAGGTTTTCAAAAAGTCTTCCCTCTTTTTTTTTTATAAACAGGTAAAGAACCCCAAACAACCAGATTACTGCTCTGAGTGTCTCAAAGTTGTCATGGGTGACCATTCAGTTGGGCTCTGTGTTGGTGATGACAGGTCAGTCTTGGCCTGACTTCCTCTGCCCTTACACCAGCCATCTCTCCCTTGTCTTGTGTTCCATCCCTTGTACCAAAACATGTGAGATCACATGTGTAAGTCAGCTCAACATGCTGAAACTATTTGCTTTTTGGCAATGTCAGTTTTCTGCCAGATCAGCTTGTTCACTCAGCTCATCTTGCTGCTGCAGAACTTCTGCAGCTTAAAGCTAATGCAGGGGAGCTGCAGGACTGCTTGGCAGGCACAGGGAAAGTACCCCTCTTCTGCAGCCACTGGGCAAAGCACAACAAAAAGCATCACTGGAGCTGATGTCCCTGTCATTAGGGTAGGGAGAAAATGTCTTTGTGAAAATGAAGCAGGCTGTGCTTTAAAGCCAAGTCAACAGAGTGCCAAGCTCAAGTTTTCTATTGCATTTACATGTGTTAACAGTAAAACTAATTGCCTTGTCTTGCTGGGTTTTGGGGTTTTGCACATTCCTCTTTATCTTGTACTAAACAAACACTGTTCCGATTCCTTTCCATAGGCAGATTTTGCATTGAGGTCTACACGTAGACACTTTTTTGGATACAAAGTGTGAGCAACCATTTTTAACCTCTGAGATGAACAGATATACTCAGTGGTATTTTGTCACCACCTTTAGCTCAGTTCTTCCAATAAATAAACAAAAAATTCAAGTGCTCTGAGCAGGGTACATTTCTCAACTTAAAGACCAGTCAGTAGGTGGAAGGTGGGACAGATCTGCCCGTGTGACCTGGAGGATAATAGATGAGAGTGTTTTGACACTGCATGTTTCTCTCTCATGTACTATGCTTGCCTCCTCTCACCTTGATTATAAAGTTTTTAAAAAATACAATTCTTCACCACCTACACACATGCTATTAAAATCATGATGTGTATTAACAAAAAACCTTTCCCAGCTGGATGGGAAATTGCTGATAGTGTTGCTATCAACAGAAGCCAGCTCTTCATTGTGCAGCCATCCACCATGATGCCATAAAACCAAAGCCTGCCGAGTTTTACAGTCTCAGAAATTGTTAGTTTCTCATCCACTCCTCCATCTTTTCCTCCTTGTTTTGTTTCGCCTCCTCTCTCCCTGGATAAATATAAACTGCCAAGATCATTGGTAGGGATGACAAAGCACGATGGAGAGGTGACCAAATTACTCTGTCTTGTGTTCCTTTATTTTTGGGAATGAGGTGGGAAGGAGCAAGAGGATAAAGCAGGCAGACCTGCATTCTGGACCCTAGCTCCAGAGCAGCTGCAATTACTAATGCTCCATCCTGACCCTCCCTCCCTGGCAAATAGTTATGGATTTAGCTGATTCTTAGGGCTAAGCTGTTTTCAGGTGACTAACAGACTCCATTTAACAAGGAGCAGTTCTGAAACAAGTCCCTTGGACCACAGTATCTTTCAAATTCCAGGAAATTCAGACCTCAGTTCAAACTTCACTGCTTTCCTGCTCTCGTAAGGCAGCACTTGACAGCACGTGACAGTCATGCATTTTGACTGGGGTTAGGAGGTGATGTAATAACTTAGGGCCTCTTGCCAATCTGAAGTAGCTACGCTTTATCTGTGGGAAAGACAGTTTACTTTAAAACATCTTAGTAACTTAGACCCTCACTAACTCCTATTATTGGTCTCTGAGATTTCTTCAAGAAAATACTGGATAAGTGAAATAGAATGACAAAGCTGGTCTCTAGGAAGAGAGATTTTCTCTGTAATTCAGTCAGTGACAGCTACTGCTTCATTGTGCTTTCTTTTTGGTGTGAAATTCAGTTGTTGAATATCACATACCTACTTGGGCTGGTAACTAACAGCTGCAGCCCTGAATGACTCCACGAATGCTGACAGGATTGCTCTGTTCTCAGTAGTCCTTGTTTCTGCTGCTGTCTGTGAAACACCACGAAACACGAATGATTGACATGTGGATTAAGTACAGTCTCTAGATAAATTGTAGGTAATTAATTCCCACACCAAAAAGAAACATGTCAAAAACCATTAATGTATAAATAGAAAACATGTATCTTAGTCAAAGCAGAACACACAGCTGCTAACAAAAGTAATTCTATTGCTGCTATGTTCTGAGCCCAAAGGGGACTAAAGCAAGTAATTAATGAGACATCTCCTTGTGTCTGGGTGTTGCGTGTCCTTTTCAGCAGTTACTGGATATTTCCTCTGCTTTCATATCTCTTCTCCCACCACTTCAACACGAAATAACAATTCTCACTTTGTAATTAAGACCTGTCTTGCAAGCATAACAGAGTCTCATCTTCCACACAGGCTGTGGGACCTGTATCACACCTCCTCTCCTCAAAAGGAGCTGATCTGAAACATGTGAGGTGAGTCACTATCTAGGGAAACAGAGCTGGGACTGGAGAATGAAATTCCTCCACCAACCTTCATGGTATGTACCCACTTAAAAACAGCTGGGCCTGCAGCACAAGGCTTTTGTTTTAACACAGACTGAACCGAGAAAGAAGGAAAGAAAAGGAAAGAAGGAAAGGGTTTTGCCCCTAGGCCCTGGGAGCTCCACGGGGAGTTAAGAGGATGCCCAGGGCGAGCATGCAGACATTCTCTAGGGGGAACCAGCAACAACCAGGGGACTGCTCCACTACATGACTTGGTTTGGAAAAGAGAATAAGCATCTCTTAGGGTGGATGGCCTTTAGCAGTGTAGGTGTAGCAGTGGTAACAGGGTATTCCTCCACTAAGCACCACCAATGAAAGAGTTAACAAGTTCACAAGAGCTGAGGTACCAAAGCCCAGCAGTAATTTGTTTAATAATAGTAATAGTGAAATTTGCTTTGGGCTGTTGCTGTTACATTTGTTTCAGAACAGAAGCCAGTAGTTTGTGTTCAGCTTGTGTTCAGTTTCACTGTAACAGCTTGTTACAGTGACCAATGCAACAAGCTAATTTTAAAATAAAGGTGAAAAATTTTCTGTCATGTTTACCATGCCTATCCTGACCTGTGAGATACCCTGGTTGTGTTTTATCTTTAAATAAATTTAAGTTATTTGTCCCCTGGGATTTTTTTTCTTTCCTCCTCCATTCCTCTCTGTTCCTTTGCAAGGTGGTAGTCCATGCTCACCTCCATCCTAAACTGAAACTGTAGTGGATATCTTGACATAGTATAGCAGCTGCTACTATGTAAATGGAAGAATAGACAGTTATTGCCACTTATTCACAGGTATCAAGGGGACACAGAGTTTTCTCTGCTTCTTCAGTTCAGTTAAATCTGTGCCTTCTGGTGTGGCTCATCACTTTTGGCTATGTCTTTCTGAGTTTGGCAACACCTATATAAAATCTGACATCACTGGTGTTGCTTGAGTCAGGTATCATACATCACCTGTGCACCTTTGCAAATGGTCTGACTTGGTCTTTGCTGTGAAGTCGCCTTACAGTCACCAGGTCACCCATGGAAGGTACAAGGATCATCCAGGACCTGGTCTGAGTCTGGAGAATGGGAGCTTCCTGACAGTGATTTAGAGGCTGGTAGGCAGAGCTCTCTTCCCTTTTTTAATACTTTTGCATCCCTGTCCCCAGTCCAGAAAGTTACTGCACAACTGTGCTTCACGCTCTCTGAAGCCTCTGTGTATGTTCCCTGTGCCCTCCAATAGGCACAGCCACAGCAATAGCATATTAATAGTTAAGATTTTTCTGCTTGGGAATAAAGCAGAAGCATACAGCACGTGAAACCACAGCACGAGTAAAGAAAACTGTGATTCCTGAAAATGTGGCTAATTAGAAATGGCCAGTTCTATTTTCCCTCATGAAGGAAACCACCATCCAATTCTTCTAAGCTCTATAGTCAGGAGATTTACTCCTATCAGCATTAAGAAAGCTTTACACTGAGTGTTGGGGTTTTTCTAACAAACAAAATAGGCCCAGAGTTGCTGATTCTTGCGTTCTTTCATCTCGTTTCTATCCATTTGGCTTATGTATGTTTTGAATTGTGCTGATCAAAACATGCTTCAATACTCTCCAGCTGCATTACTTGTTTAAAGTCATGACACCTATTAATCCCAATATCTATCTGATAATACATTTTGTGCATTTGTGCCAGCCTCATCTAGCAATTCCCCCTTGACTATGTTCTCATTAACCCTAGGACTCTTTTCTGTGATCTCTTCATTTCTCTGTACTCATGTTTATTCATCCTTTCCTTTATTTGTTGGGGCTGAACTTCAATTAATTGATTTCAGCTCGTTCTTCTAGCTTGCACTTGGTGTATTCTCACCTTCCAGAGCTGTGTACATGCTTCCCTCTTTCTATTCTGCAGGTATGGGCAGGCTCTCAAGCTGAGAGGGGTTGCTTGGGCATGACAGAAGACCTCTTTGATTAATTCTCCACCACTAACACTTATCCTGGGTGTTTGGCTGTTTTTCATCAGGCTTTGTACAAGGCAGAGGTATAATCAGTTGACACTCCTGCAGCAGAAACTTGTTTGCAATTTCACAAAGAAATAGCTTCTCTTGTTTCCTTGTCATTCCACATAAAGATAAGAGAGGACTCATAAAATCAGGGAATCAAAGAATGGTTTTGGTTGGATGGCACCTTAAAGGTTATCTAGTTTCAGCTCCCCCGCCAGAGCACAGATGCCACCCACCTGGCTGACAGAGCACAAAGTCATGTAGAATGCAACTGACAGCAAAAAACAGGAGGGGATAGGGATGTCAAATGCTCCAGATCTCAGGAAAAATGGACCAAACTGTGTTTTTGTGTGACCTCTCCCAAGAAGATGGACTTCTGTCCTCCTCCAGTAGCAGGACCACAGTGAGGTTCATGAATTTTCTAATGCCTGCGTGTTAGCAGATCTGATCCATGTCACCCATTCCATACTTGGATCATGTTTTAAGCTCCTATCACTGATACTAACAAAATCCTTGTGCTGACTATGCTATTTTTAACCACTGGAGCCCATGGTGTTTGTAGGTCCAAAACCAGGACACAAGAACAAACACCTTCCGTTGCACTAATGCCAATATACTGACAGTGGCCTGGGTTCCAAATGGGATTCCTCTTCAGAGAGCGTCTCTCTTAAATTTACATCCTTCTCTACCTCTCCTGGAGCCCTTTCTAGTTGCCTGACAGAGAGCCAAGGAAAGAGCTCCTCCCATGCTGGTTGAAACAAGTCAGGGTGCATGAACAATGCCACCTCCCAGCATGGGATATCAGGCAGGCGAGTGGGTGACAAGGAGGAGGGAAGAACGCACCTTTGAGCAATAGCCTTCGTGATGTATTTGGATGAGGGTGTTTGTTTACAGCTCCAACGATTTTTCCACCTCCAGAAAACTGCTGACTACCATCTGATGGCAAAATAAACCAAAACTGTGTGCATCGCCCCTACTGCTTGCTCTAAGAGCAAGACATCTGCATAGCTGTGGTCCTGAGCCCCTCTGGTAGTTTGAAATGTAGGATTCAGGTCCTTTGTAAAAAAAAGGATGTGATGTAATCCCCTTTTCATTCAGTGACTTTCATAGATGTGGAGGGTGAGAAAACATGCTTAGAACAGCCGTGGAGTTTAAAATGAGTGTGTTGGCTGCAAAACACTGCATGGTGGGACACACTTCCCTGCATCTGGTTCATGCTGGAAGAGCTGGGGTTTGAGAAGTACCATTCAGATTTCAGTAATCCACATATAAGGTCATCTCAGAGAATGATAGACATAGCTGCTGTGGAGTATTTTTTGTCCGCTAGGCTTGTTATCCTGTCAAAGAATATAATTAAATTGGCTTCTCAGATACACTATAAGCCCCAGTTGTCTGCAATTTATCACCTTATTTTGCTGTAGCTGCTCACACAACTATGTTATTAGTTCCTTACCTATTTTTAGCAATTGATGTAGTGTTCTAGTTCCTTGTCTTCTATTACCTATATAGATGGAAAGCTACCTCATTTCTTGGAAGGAAAAGTTGGCTTATATTCTTTCCCAGGAGATAACATTTAGGGTCACACTTTGCTTTCAGAGTGCTCATAAATAATCATCAGCAGTTGTGATTATTCAGCTGATTACCCAGTTTACTTTTAGTGGTGCAACACTGAGTAATAGCCTGTATTTAAGTTTTCTGTGTCTTCATGTTGAACTTCATAGATTTGTTTTGTGATTTGACTTGTCGCTTCCTTCCTGCTATCAGCAAAGGCTTTCTAGAGGTATTATGCTTTTTGGTAGAAAATAGGCAAGAGTTTCAATCTTCATACAACCATAACAAATCAAAATGCTCTCTGTGCCTTTCCTGTAGTAACTGAAGGGTATCCACCTGCTTAAAGGGGTTTCTAGAGGTGGGGAAGGGAAAAGGAAAGAAGGTGGGTGTTCTAGAGGTAGGGAAGACCTAGTCACCCAGGACAATGGGCTGTTAGCAGTAGAAAAGTCATACTTTTTCAGCCTACTTTGCCTAAACTGTGGCAAGACAAGTTACATTGTGCTGATGAAAAAGGAGCCTGGGTTTTTTGAATTGGTGGGGGACAGTGAGTCTTGGAGATAGAAGCAGCCAACCTCTTTTCTCAGTATCAGTCTCTCCAGGGGTTTCTCCTACTTCTTCCATCCAGGCCTATCTTCTTTTCTCTCTCCTTTTCCCAAAACCCTAAACTAAGCATAGTAAAACTAAGTTTTGCCAAAGTCACTGAGGCATTGAGCTGTTCCTCAGCTATAAACTCTCTGTGCATTTCTCATTTTCCATGCTCCACTGTCTGAGGTAAAAGCTTCCTTTCTCAAAGAAGGAAGGTTCTATCAAATACAATTCCAGGCCCAGAGGGGGAAGAGTGAATAAACATTCAAAATTTATATTCTTAAATGTAATGAATTTTAAAGACAATCTTGTGTTTTGAGACCTGATGTGTGCTTTTTTATCATTTGGAGCTGGCAAAAAAGTACAAGTGTCTGGGGAAGTTTTAAAACCTGTTTACATTACAGAGTACGTTGCTCCCATTCTCTACTCCAGATCAGCTATTCTGGGTTTTTAAAAAGTGCCTATCAAAAAGGAGCTCCTCTCCTTTGGGGGGGTAGCAAGATCTTCTCTAAAATGATCCTGTTTGCCCTCTAGAAAATTCAGCTTCACAGGTGGAATCAGGCCCTGACAGAAGGGCACACTGACGTGGAGGAACAGCAAGAGGGATAAAGAGCTCCGAGCTGCCCTTACCCATGCAGGGATACAGGTGCTCAAGTGCGAGACACTTGGGCAGCTCACTGGGAGAGGAAGCTGGCTCTCTGCCTGAGCAAAGCAGCAGCTGAGATATTAATTCCATGCTGCTGCGAGCGCCGAGTTGCCTCAAAATGAAAATAAGGCAGTTGTAAAAAGAAGTGGAGACCCAGGGTTAACTGTGATATCCTGCAGGAGAAGATAATATTGAAGCGTTGTCAAGCGCTTTCACACGCCCCGGTCATTTCGTCTTTGTGTCCGACACAAAGGCTGGGAAGGGAGCACAGCACTTAAGGCTCAGAAGGGAGAGCAGGTAGGGGCAGAAGGAGCTAAAGGGCTTGGAAGGTCAGAGAAGAGAAGGAAAAACATTTCCATGTTTCCCACAGCAACCTGAGCAATAATCCTGGAACACAGGCACAGCTGCAGCCGGCAAAAAAAGATGCAAAACCAACAACAAAATCCTACTGGAATTAGGAAACAGTAAGGAGCTAGACTGAAAACCAGATGCATTTCAGAATAAATTCAGTGTTTCAAAAGCAATGATGTGAAAGGCACATGAGCCACAGTAATAAAATGTGATATGAGCTGTTACCGTAAACAGGGAGGAATAATTGACAAGGAACTAAAACAGATCTGCACAGCCCAGGGCTCTGCAAACCTATGGCTGAATGAGAGGAAGAGGAGTGGCGCGGGGAGAAGTCAGAGAGAGACTGACAAATCACAGCCAAAAAATAAATAAACCACACAACAGCCCCGTGATCCCTGAGACTGAAAATTCAGCTGGAATGTGTCTTGTGGTGGATCAGCAGAAAGAATAGAAGGCATGTAAAAATAACAGACTCAGTCTTACCCGAGCTAGAAGTATTGGTATTTTTATATATTAAAAAAAAAAATATAATGAAAACTAAGTGTCTTTGGGGCTGAATAAGAGAGACAGTGTTTTTGAATTGGTTGGCCAGTTCATTTCATCCTTTGAGTGTGTTTGCTATCAAAAACCTTCAGCTTAGGAGAAAGTGACCAGTTTGGATGTGGAGGGGAGAAAAGCCATGTCTGGGATCTGAGACACAGCACCACAAACAAAAGCTCTTTGGAAAACAGTCTGGTGTGGTGATGGGGTAGCCAAAGATGCAGGATAAACAGCACAGAGTGCAGAAAGCTGCAGCTGAGCAAAGGCTTTCCAGAATATCTGGCAGGTTATCACATTCTTCTGAGAAATACCACAGACACATTAAAGTATGTGCACAGACACAAATGTATGCATGCTATTCATGTTTGAGTATGTTATGGACAAAACCACCTGAGAATAGCTATGGGTGGTGTTTGTTCCAACAGAGAAGGATGTTGCTATTTCACAGTTCAACAGAGTGGTGCTGTACAGCCTCTTTCATGGAAACCATATCCCAGAAATGCTCAGTGAGTTAAATAATACAGGCATTGCTTTAAATAATAAATAGTAGTGTAGAAACGAAGGATGTTGAGATGTTGCAGGAGAGGAACACCAGTGATATTTTCAGCCGATATTAGAAAAAGGTGGTGACTGACCTTTGGACAAGAAGGGATCATTGCTTTGTACCCCACAGCATGGGGGGAGGTAGCTACAATAAGGGGCCATAGTCATGCTCCTGGGGTGCCTACAGGTAGTTAGCAGCAATCCCTGCTCACAGGCAGCAAAAATCTATCAGATTTTACCATTGCCACTCCTACAGCCACAGACAAATGCACACAGATGGGTGCAGAGGTATCGTTTAGTCCCATTCCATTCATATTTGTGCTGTTTTCTCCCTCTTTTGCTCTTACAGTGCCCCATTCCTGCAATTTCTCAAGCAATCTCCACAGAGGGGACTTGTAACCATTTCCCTGCACCTTGAAAACACAGTTTACACCTTAATTGGGATGTAGATTTTTCAGTGCTGCTTCTGAATAACTAAAATGTTTTTTCCGTACATGTGAAGAGAAGTGTGTCAGCCTTTGATCATCAGTAACTATCCCCTACCTAAAATATAATTGGCTATGGCAATGTCATTTCCTTGTATCTTGTGAGTATTATGAAAGACGGGAGGATTAAGAACAAGAATTGAAATGAAACTTTGATGATGAATACAAACTCCTGCCATTACAGCAAATTCATGCCATGTCATAAGCCAACTGAAAATGTCTGGGCATGCATTCTTTGTTCATTTGCCGTACCTGCCTGCTCCAATAAACCAGAAGAGGGGAAAGTACAGCAAAGCCAGTGATGTCCAGAGGAAAAAAGTAGAGAAAAGGACTTACTGCCTCACCAAACCTTGGGATTTGACATTTTTCTTGGTTCTTCAAGGAGCTCAATTGAGAGGCAGGTGCATAACCTCAAAGAGTGCTTAGAGCTGTGTAGACTCAATCTTGTGTGTTTTGACAGGTGTTTTGATTTGTTTTGCTGAGATCTTCAGGACAGGTAGGTAGATCTCTCCTATATGCTGTGTGTCTCTCACTCCAAATGTCTTAGTTTTGTGGACGTTGTAGAGGAATCTACAATCATGGTACATCTAAGCCAGTCTGCTTGACATTGTGGGAAACTGCTCTGCCAAGTCTGTTCAGAGCCCTGTCATAGATAAAAAAATAGGTTCCATAGACTTCCTCAGGCTTTGGATCAGATTCTGCAGAATATGCTCTACATTGATTTTGCATTAATTTATCATTTCTATATGCTGAGATTCATCATTCTCAGAGAGGGTTGGCTATACAAGAAAGGTACTCGTGGCATTTATATTTTCTTCCAATGACATGAAGATGCTGTGTAGTACATAGATGCATTTTGTTCAAGGTACCTGTTTAAAGGAGGGGGAAAAAAGAGAATAAGCAAAATTGTCCTTCCCATGTCATTATCAGCCATTGGTGTGATTAGGAACAGAAGTGCCATTACTTGAACAGCAGACGTGAGAGTCTGGCACCTTCACAAAGTCAGATGACCGTCTGTGATTGCTTGAAGGGAAAAAAAGCTTTTCCTTAGTAAGTAAAAGATGTGCCAATATCCATCTCCACTATTCCCCTGCATACTGCACTGTGAGTACCTGGAGGTGTCTCAGACTCAGCATTTTAGTTTGGATTACCTGAGTGCTTTTGATGAGGCTTTCCTGGTTGTGTCCCATCTCTTGCTTTGGCTTGCAGAGTTGAGCAGCTTTAAAACTGCTAATGGTGCTTTGATAGTCCACAGGTGTCCAAACCAGAGCTGGTCTGAAGCAGGCCCCCACACCCCAAATGGTTTCACTGCACAGGTCTGCTCTGATGCACCTTCACCTCTTGCTTATGAAAACATGCCTGAGATGGCATTACCACAACTACTCCAAGTTAGCCCTTTGGTCATATTTTTGTTTTTAAAGCAGAGATCTGTTTATCCACTGAGCAGCAACCATGAGGCGCAGCGAGGTCCCACATGGCATTGACGTCTCTGCCAGGCCAAATATGATCTTCCTAGCAGGAAAGCATTTGTTCTCATTTGGGAGTCCTATGGGCATTACTGGTCAGCCAAGTCTGTCTTAATTAATCTTTGACCCATCATTCTGTGCTTTTCAGGTTGCCCCAGTTGGTGTTTTTTTACTGAGATCTGATGCTTAGGGAGGTAGTTACGCAGCGTCCTCCCTTCCCAAGGTAACTTCACAGCCACTGCAGTACCAGAAGTAATGTGATATGACCTCAGATATCTAGCTGAGTGATTCCTGTGCAACAGGGGATAATGAAATTCAAGTGTCTGTCTGCAGTGTTTGCAAGCAGCTGCCTGAAAACAGCCCAGGCGGCTGTTCGGAAAGAGCACACCCAGGCAACAATCAGACGATTGCTCTTGCAAGAGGTGTCACAGATGGGTGTTATCTCAGCTCCCGGTTTGGTGGCTGCCCTGCACACCCCCAAGAAAAGAGACAAAGCTTGATGCAGTGACAGGCACTCTGAAACACTGCCATCCAAAGGGGTAGGGGACAGGGAGTTGCCCTGAATCACACTTGGTGGGCACCAGCACTCACTGGGGCTGCCTGCACAGTTTGTCTGGACAAATACAAGGTTTCAAACAGGTGTAAATTCACTACTTGCCTAATGAGCTGGGCTAATAATCAACTGTTCCCTGTTCAAATATTTTCTTCTTCCTACCTGGAACTTGTGTATTATTCTTCTCAGCTGCACTATTTTACAAATTTAGCTTAGCTAGATGGCAGATCTATCTACTGCCAGAAAGTGCTGCCCTTGTGAGTATTTATAGAACACAATCAAAGTCAGTTCTTGATCTTCTCTGGACCAAACTTGAAGTTGTCATGAAAAATACTGATTGAGCTCTTTTTTTTGTTTTTTTTGACAATTACTTGGACACCTATGAGCCAGTCTTTAATTTCAGCAGTGCAATACTGGCTACAGTGATTTTTTTAATTGTCTTTTTTTTTTAATGAGAAGGACACATGCAACTGTCAAATAGACATCTCTTATTTCCAGTGATCTATAAAGATAACTTTAATCAGATAAATAAAAAAATCTAATTTTTATAAGAGGTTTCATTGATTGCTTTTAAGAAAATAGGTTTCAGCATTTTCTGGCATTGAGTATGCTCCCATTCATTAATGCTTTATTCAGCTCCCATATGTGCTTAGCAACAATTTTGCCTGGGACTAGTGACAGACTGATTGGACTTGGGAAATTCAGGTGTGGACTCACAGTTTGAAGGGGCTGCCATGCTGCTGGCTGGCACTCAATCAGCATAACAACTGGCATGCAGTACCAGCTGCACAGGTGCCCAGTCTGCCTGCGGGGCGACCAGACAGGTTTGCAACCACATCTTCTGCACATGCAGGGGAGCAGTGCCCAGTATGTCATGCCCCCATTTCTGGGGACAGCCTTGTCTCATGCTCTTTACCCAACAGTCACTTCTCTGGCCCTTTGTAGCTTCCCCTGTCTTCCAATATGCTCTGCAAATACTGTTCGTGTTTCAGGAAGTCAGTGTTTCTCCTCAGACACTTCTTTCAATATTCTTGGTCACAGTTTTCTGGTGCTACTTCTGTGCATTGCTGTGATGGCTGCTTACAACCTCCATTGCTACTGAGGAGATAGAAAATATTTCTTCCTTCCTGTGAAATAAGCACATCCCATTTCTTTCTAAATACACAACATAAATATTCAATGAATGTTTCTTCTTTCTGTACTATCACAATTGGCAATTCTGCCACCTTTAACATCGGCGCTACAGGGGCTAACAATGGGAAGAGACAGAACTTGATGAATAAAGTTTTTGTCAGAGAGAGAATGAGTGTGAAATGCTGACAAAATGTTTAAATACAAAATCACAAGGAGGCTATAACCAACCAAAATACCAGGTTCCAAAATGCTTTTCCACACTCTCCTCCATCCCTTGGGATCTGGGGACAAAAAGAACTACTTTAATACTACTATTTCCATGGAGAAGATTGTTTGATATGGCAATACAGATAGCATGAGGATTTGCTGGTCCAAGAGGTCCCTATGAATCCTACCCTTCTGTATGATTGCAAGGATTTCGTTAGGTCTTAGTATACTTAAATAATGCCTTCTTGCCCTTAATCTGTAAACCCAGGATTTTTTCATAATGTTTTCTCTTCTTCCATCAGCTGTCTCTTTCCTAGCTGGTGACTTGTTTGCACAGCCACCAGACTTTCTCTTGTTCTCCTTTGTTACATATAATAAGGTTTGCAATATACATTGTTGTCTGTCACTTTCACTTCTTGTGAAAGATGGATTTGAGACCAGAAAGTCTCCCACAGAATGACAGGTTGTGGGTTTGGGAGGAATTTAATTGGGTTTTTTTTCAAACACAACGTTCTTGTTTCTATGCTAAAATTCTTCCTTGAAACAATTATTTGACTGAAGCTGGCCTCTAGAAATTCTCTTTGGAAAGAACCAAATAGACTCCTGCAGGCTCAGAAGTGGTCTGTTTGCACTCAGGAGTTTGTCAGGTGCTTCCACAGAGGGAACCAGCTCTCTGAGGGACTTGTTTTCACCCGTCCTGAAAGAAAATATATCCATTATTCCCTGCAAGTATAAGATGGTTTCCATAGTGCTGGCTTCAAACCTGTAGCATCCAGTCCCTTTGTTGGGATTTTGGTGTTCAGCCAAGGCCCAGCTATCAGGGTGGGCTGCCAGGTCTGCCGATCCTGAGGAACTGGGGACCCAAAGGCCACTTCCAAGCCCAGAAGTGGCAGTGGAGGGCTGGGAGGTGAGGCAGGGTACGCAGATGGGTCATTTCTCACTGGGGGACAGCACCCAAGGATGTCAGCAGTTCTGTGCAGAGCAGCACAGGGGTTGATATGTGGCTTGCAGGTCAAAGAAACCTGGGCACCCCTGATGAAGAGTGGAGAGGCTGTCATTGAATCCCTTTCAGTTTATACCCTGCTGGCAGCTTAGCTTCAGGAGTGCCAGAAAAAAAACCAAATTGTGCACTGAAGAAACACAACAGCTCCGGGCAGGCAGAGGCATTTTCCATACGTGACCTACAGTGAATTGCCTCTTGATGTTCAAACTTCCACTCTTCATTAGCAGCGGGGTCGTTGGCTTCTCCTCCTTCCAGAAAACCACAGAGGCAGCACTAAGTGCTGGAGTGGAAGAGGAGTAAGCACTTTTCAATTAGCCACGGACTTTATGAGACGTGAGACTGCGGCAGCAGTGCAGAAGATGCCGGGTGTTCCTGGGCTGGGCTGCAGCCGGCAGTGCAGCCCAAGGGCAGTGACAGCATGGGGGACTCAGCCTCTCCACTTGTTCCTTAAGCCTGCTGCTCATTTACAGCCATAAATGTCACGTTTGGCTGCAGTGGCATAAATAACAGGTGACATTTTAACAATATTGTCAGCACTGTGCGGGGCATCTTCTAACATTGATGAGTTATGTGAGGCCAGTGCGAGTTTTGTGGGGTTTGTTAGTTCTCCTCTTTTGAGGCAATTGCCTATTTGCTCCTGAAAACAAATGTTAAATTAAAAAACACTCATATGCATTGCAAATAGCTTCTCAGGAGGATTTCTGATGTTGTAAAATGGCAGAGCTATAACTCTGAGTGAGTGAATACTGAAGGATGAGAGATGGCTATGGAGAGAAGCATCCTCCATGCACGTGCCGTGAGCAATGGGATGGAAATTGCTCCTGATAACTCAGTCTTCTGGACACAGCAACTTGGCTTTAACAACAGGTTTTGCTGTAAAAACACATTTTTGCTGTTTTGATGTTGGCATCTGCCTCTCAGTGTCCCGGGCCTCTCACATACCTGGAACAATCCATTAGAGTAAAATGGAATATGTATTATACATGCATAATATAGCAAAATCTTCTCTTGCTGCCAACCCTTTGATTATTTCTAAATGACACAATAATTAAACTGAGTGATTTATCACAGAAATACATGGGAAGTCACAGCCTGATTAAAAGAAGGGAAAAAACCCCATCAACTCACAAATATAAATAATAAAAGTACTGAAAGTCTGCACTTCAATCCAAATCACCCTGAGAATTTCAAGCCATTTAACAATATTTTACAAGCTGTTTCAAGCCACACAAAAGACTTAACCCCGCAGCCAGCCAGCAGCACCAGCACAGCAGCATGGTGGCAGGGAAGGAGCACTCACTATCCCTCATTTTCCTTTGGCACTTCTTTCTGCCTCCAAGTCAACGTGCTCAGCTGATGCGCCTTAAAAGCCCCTGCATTCGCTCCATGACTCCCTTTCTGTCACCCACACTCGGTGCCAGGGAAGGGATCTGCTGAACTCTCATCATTGCTGAGAAAAAAACCAGCCTGGAGAATAAAGATCCCCAGTGGTTCCCAAGGGCCTGGATGCATCCGTCCCCATGCCTTTCTCTTCTACCTGCAGGAGGTGTGGAACATCAGGGACTGTGCACCTCTCGTCCTGCAGCTCGAATGTGATGTGATTTCCACAGCAGCTTTACCTCGGCAATCCCCCCTGCACTGAGTGTAGCTGCAGGATCCCAGACCTGCTTCTCCTCTTTCCCCATGAGCTGCTGCTGCCTTGGTCACCCTGCAGAATGGAGTGGGCTGTGCTCCCACATTGGCAGGATTGCTTGCATCAAGATGCATCCAAACTGTGTGTCCAGCTGCTTCCTTTGCTGGGGTGTGTGTTTCAAAGGATATTTAGAAGTTGTACCTGTGACAGTTTGGACTCATGGTTGATCTGACACCTACACCTATTTTGATTTTTAATAATTCTGCTGAAACCCTGTTGGTTTTTTGTTGTTGTTGTTGTTGTTGTTTGGTGGTTTGTTTTGTTTTGTTTTGTTTTTTGGGATTTTGTGTTTGTTTTTTTTTTTTTTTGTTTTGTTTTACTTAAAGCATTCCTGCCACACTTCAAAATCCCCAGTCTGGTTATGGGCATGTACTGCCAGCAGAAGAGATGGAAACTCTTATCCTGAGGCCAGGGGCTTATTGCTAACATTAAATTTGGGACTTCTGATTGCAGAATCAGTTTGTTTTACCCCATCTAACAAGGTACCTGGAGCATCTTCTCCATTTTGGGGTTCCCCAGTGAGGAAACATGTTAACACAGAGTTCAGCAGCAGGTTTCCAAGATGGTTAGGGAAGGGCAGTGTGTGACATACAGGGAGGAGCTGGGTGAACTGGGTTTGTTCAGATGAAAGAGAAGGTATGGGGAGATCTTGATGGTGTCTGCAATGGGAAGGCACAGACAAGATGGAGCCAGATTTTTCTTGGAGATCCCACTGTAACAAGTGTGAGGTGGGATGCCAGCAATTTGGATGTGGTATGGGAAAAGCTCCTTTATCCTTATAAGAGTCATAAATGATTGAAGTAGAGTCCAGAAAAATTAGGAAATCTCTCTTCTTGGGGCTATTCATGACACTGCTGGACAAAGCCATAAATAACCTGCTTTAATTGGACTTGCTCTAGTGGGGCCTTCAGCTAGAAGTCCCCTGACTTCCTGACTTCAATTAGTTTGGGGTTTGGTGAACATCATTTATTGAACTAAGTTTTTTCTCTAAAATGAAAAAAAATACCACTTTGATGAGGAGATAATATACTTGTTATAAACCCTGTCCCATGGGATCTCTCAGAACTGGACAACTAAAGCACTAAATATGTGCACCACCACTCAGAGCTGGAATTACATTGCCAGCACTTCACAGTTAATTATTTCTTGCTTTCAAAGGAGGAAAAGTAATTTTAAAGATAGTTTAATATCAGTCTCACACCAAAGGTGTTTCTTACTGCTTTTCTTCTATAAACCATCAGTAGCATTAATTAAAATTTTCATTTCTTTTCCAGTTCCTTTTCTACTGTGAAGAATGGATCTTTAATAAGTAGCTGCCATCTCAGCAGTGAGTCCTTTTAGAATCAGGGCTGGAATTTGTAGGAGGAGATACACATGTGGGACCTTGAGGAGAGGGGCATGGTGGTGTCAGGATTACAAAGGCTCTGTAATCAGCAGAGAAAACCAGACCTTGTTTTAAGTCATGATCCACAGTCCCAGGAGCACTCCAGCACTCAAAGCTGCCTCCCGAAGGATCTGCCAAGGTCCCAGGAAGGCAAGACTGGAAAGGACAGAGCCTTAATGTATTTAGTCTCTCCTCCTAGAGGGACTGTTCCCTATCTCCCTCCCATCTAATTCTAGACCTGGCAGTGCTGCTGGGCTCCCAGGTCCGAGTCCTCCCAACACCATCACTGCCCCTCAGCAAGGAAGGGGGGTGACCTCAGCACATCCCACTCCCCCAGAATGCCCTGAGTTTGGAGCCTAAAAATGGACAATCAGGCAAACAGAATGCTGAAGTGACAGTACTCCTGTGGAGTTTGTCACCCTATAATGCTAATATATCCCTTTGAGGATGCTGTAACTTGGAGCACAGCAGCACATATTCCAAGATTCGGGCATATCAAGCTGCTACAGGGTCCTGCTGTGCACATTGCTCCTCGCTAAGTAATTGCCAGATTTCTGGGCCCCTTTACTACTCTGAATATTGATCAGTCTTCAGGAGCAGCACCAGGCCCAGCAGTGATTATTCTGGAGCATCCTCTCTCCAGTGGGAGTGTTGAACTTTTCTTGCCACCTTTGCTTCCAATCTCATCCTTCATTCATTTGTGAGCATTTGATGTGGAAGATGGTTGGAGAAAGCATGGGATAACAGCAGGATTTTCCTTCTTTGAATACCTGGTGAGGGCATTTCAGGGCACTTAGGGTGGGAAAGTGCAGCCCTCTGCCGAAGAACTTGCACTCACACTGTCTGCAATGGTCCCAAGAGATCATTAATTCTATTTATTCCAGTTTCCACTATCTGATGAGCATGGAAATCACATCCTGTACAGAAATTGGACACACTTGTTTCCTGCCGCTGCTCTGGTATCTGGGCTGTGAGTCTGTGCTATACTGCCAAGAGCACAAACAAGGCTCACTTCTGCTCCCTACTCCAACTCCAGACCTCCAGACTTTGCAGGCCAAGAGTGGCACAGAGATGCTCTGACCACCTTTCAAGGCTGCCTATTCATCAAGCAAGGAGGACAAGAAATTAAAATGTGCATATTTCTGTGCAGAATAGGTGAACCCCTTTGGCCAGCAAGTACTAGAAGCCCCATGCACTTTTATCACCAAATCCCAGTAAAATCACTTAGACTCAAGGTGACACACAGATTCCAGTGCTGTCAAGTCAAAGGTACAAAGCTGGAACACTGGGCCCCAACAGCTTTGTACAAGGTCTAAAATCAGGTAAACCTTGAGTTAAACTACAGAAATAGGTGAGATAAGACAACCTCACCTAAGGGCACTGTATTCCACACCTTGCCTCTTGTGCAGAGGAGAACATCTTAGACACAAGTCACATATTTCTTTCTGGTACAAGTATTTCAACAGTCTCTCCAAATAAACGTGTATTCATGCAAACACAGGCACATGTGTTACATCCTCACCTTGAGCGTGTTTTTTCAGGGATTTGTCATTCACACAGCACTAAAGAATAGTGCTGTGAGCTCAAACAAAATGAGATATGGTATTTTCAATTTGGCCTACTCAAAAATATCTTCCTCTTTGTGTAGGATATACAGAAAGAGTTACTCATTGAGCTTTCAAGGTTGTGGTGCTTGCTGTCAATATCTAGCATTTCCCAGCAGGGACTTCTGTGTGGCAAGTTCTTTACACAAGTTTACTTACAAGAAAAACAGAAGCTGCGGCAGACTGGGACATCCTGCAGGGCAAATGGGGCAGACCAGTGGATTTAGTCTTACATGCAACAGAAATCAGGTTGTGTTTTTAGCATGTCTGATGTTGCAGTCCCACATGACATGGAAACTGACGGGGTTTGTCAGACTTGTGTCATCCTTTCTAAACCATCCTTCAGGTGAACAGGCTCAGAGGCATCCCACACCTGGTTTTGCTGCTCTTTTTTTCTCCTGCTTGTTTCATTGCAAGACAACTTGGTAATCTTCAAATTATGTTTGACATCTCACTGTAAATGGTCTGCTTATGAACATCTCAGGTGTCAAAGTCTGAGTGCATTTGCCTACCATTCTGGTTTGCACCTCTCTCTTACTCTGCCTGTTCAGCAGCCGTGTCCTTGGTGATGACTATGTTTGAACCTGGAATCTGATTTAGACACAGGTTTGGATTTAACCAGTTAGAGCTGCCTGGCAGGGGAACATTCAACTCCAAGTGAGAAAAAGTTACTCACTTGGAGTTGAATGTCAAAAAAGAAGGTCTGGTGAGGAGCCAGGGAAGTGGTGGCCATAAGGACACAGCTAATGAGAAGTCACAGGGAACCAGGGCTCAGTCTCAGAGCAGGTGAGTCGCTTGATGAACCTCGTACATCCTTGCTCCTTATCTGATTCTGGATTTCAGAAAGGCTGTGTCCAGCAAAGCATTTCCTATCACAGAACAGCCAAATCCAGGCAGGTGAGGACCATCTTCACATGGGAGATCTTTATAAGTCTGTCTCACCCTGATGTTCACAAAATGGTTTGGGTCATCTTGTTCCAAGCCCCCTGCCATGGGCAGGGGACACCTTCCACTAGACCAGGCTGCTCCAAGCCCATCCAGCCTGGTCTTGAACACTTCCAGAGAAGGGGCATCCACAGCTTCTCTGGGCAACCTGTGCCAGTGCCCCACCACCCTAACAGTGAAGAATCTCTTTCTAATATCTAATCTAAACCTGGCCTCTTTCAGCTGCAGAGACAGGGAACCTGCAGAAGGCTGAACACTGTTCAGCAATAAGTATCTGATCCAGAAATAATTCTGGGGCCAACATTCTCAAGAGCACATCAACTTACGTAATTATTTTATAGGATTTAAATGAAAACAGTAATTCATCAGAAATATGTAAGGAAGTGACTCTCCATCTGACAGACATTCTCCTCATACTAAAAGACACAGAAGCAATTATCTGCATGCCTTTTCCTCTGCAAGTGGATTTGTGTTATGCCTCTGTCTCAGAAGATACTCAAATGTGACTTGGGATTAATTAAATCTCAAGACACCTGGAGGGCAAGTCAGAAGCATGTACACTTTCTACATCAGACATTTGAAAGTGTGGAAAAAAGGAATATTTTACCAGCAAAACCTTTTGGTCTTGATGGGGAAGAGGAACCGACGGCCAGCTTGGGAGTTTCAGGGCAGAGTGGCAGAAGAACCCAAACCATGAAAATGTGAGTGTGTGTAATTGCAGCTACCACCTGATGGTCTCTGGTGCCCAGCAGCAGCTGAAGGGCTCAGAGGTTGCACTGGTGCTGCACATTGTACAGGTGACTGTTTCAGGTTACTTCTTATTAGCAGCAGACCCTTTTGGTGACAAATCTGGGATGGCAGCAATTAAGAGTCCCAGCTCCTGTGAAGAGGCTCAAGGTTGCCCTACTCTCCTCTCCTGTCTTTTTCCTGCCACTTGGGAAAGGGAAGATGTGCAGGGTCCTCCACCCCCATGCAGGAGGTATCTGCTGCTGATCTCTCCATCACACATGAGCTCACATGTCAAAGTATCAGTCTCTAGGAATAAATTCACCTCAGAGCAAAGCCCTAGTGCCCTTTGACTCCAGCTCAACACCTTTCTTGAGCTTTCCCATTGTATCAGCCAGCAGACCCCCAGTAAAACATCACTTTAATGCAATTTCCTAATTGCTAGAGACTGATCCCTAAAGGATTAGCAACTGGTGAAAGTTCTAGTGGAATGCTAAGAAGTTAAGAGGAAGAAAAGAGCCAACACTCTTCCCAAGAAAAAGATCAAGAAAAGATGAGATGGCAAACATGTCACTGTGCCTCAGCCAGAGCAGAGGAGCTGTCCATCTCTGTGCTACCACCCTGCCCAGGAAAGCAGGCCCAGCAAGCCCTGATGGAAGAAATGTACCATCTTACCACGAGATTGCCTGAGGGAAAGAGCTCAGTGACAGAGAGGCATTGGGGCTCAGTTCATGTGCTGTGCCTCCCTCCCAGTGTGGTTTGTTCATGTGCCTGAGCCCTTCGCTGCTTTTAAATTAAGTTCCAGAGCCACTTCACAACCCACAACAGCTGTGGGACTCCCACTGCTGCCCCTGCTCTCTGTTAAGGGACCTCTCTCTCTGCAGAAACACTTCTGACACTGATCTCTCTGCTCCCCATTCCTTTTCCACCCCCAACTCCCACTCACTGGTGGCAGGATGGGATCCAGTGGTGCTCTGCCAAGTTATGGGGCTGCCTGACTGCCACAATGAGGGAGCACATTATATTTTAGAGCTCTGTCCAACAATTGCTTAATTAATTCCCATCCCCCATCCCTACATCCAGTATGGAGTGGGGACATCTCAATTTTCTCATTCTCCCAGTGAGGGGAAGCCGCAGCACAGTGAACTTCCACAATTCACTCCTGGGCATTATGAGAAATCACATGGTGAGAGGAAGCTAATGCTGAGTGTCCCCCTTCCCCTGCAAAGTAAAATATAGGGATAAAAAAGGCGTCTCATGAGCAGGACTTATCCTTGCCAGCATCCCTCTCCAGTGCGCTGTGCTCGCAGGACAATTAAATTACACTGCCGATTGCCTTTCATCATGATCCGATTTACAGGGGAATTAATAGGGGCAGAGGAAGAGGCCTGCATGAAGCCAAAGCCAGGGCAAATGGCAGCGATGAGCCTTCTTGAAAAACAGGAAGCTTGCCAGGATGTCTTTATTAGAGAGAAGGGGGAGAGAGGAAAGGGCTGCTGCAGGAATGAAAGGCAGATACAGACGTCAGCCTTGTTTACAGCAGGGATTTTGCACTGGTGCAGCTAAACCCTCCAGTTCAAAATCCACCCACAGGCATCTGCCACCAGCACAGCTGGAAAAAAATCACAGCTGATATTTCTTGGCAGCTGTAGGAAGAAGAAAGTCTGCCGTACAAGAAGGGGTTTTGTCTCGCTTGATCACGTGGCTCCAGAGGTCATGCCACACCTTTGAGCGGTGATTTCCTGTATTTCCCTGAGGAACTGCTCTTCCCCTGAGCTCACAAGATCAATGTCCCCACGGAGCAGCCTGCAGCAACCCTGTCTCTTCCTGACAGGGCCACTCTGATGGTGACCAAGCCTGTCACCCAAGTGGGATGGCAGGTGTCATGGAGACACACTTAGTTGAATACACAATAAGATCCCAGCTTCTCACAAGTGGTCCAGACCGTGAGTGTGCTGTTGTGCAGATGGAGAAATGGCAGCTGGCTCTTGTAGTGCCACTTCACATCCAGGCTGGTTATGGCTTGGATGCCTTATGCTGCAAGCTCACCCATCGCTGCTGTTACCAGCTGTGCTCCAGAAGCCCTTTGGCAGCACAGAGCCACAGTGATTAAACCACAGGGCCAGTCAGCTCTGTGCAGGGTGCACATGAGGGTGCTTTTGAAACAATTCTCTGTAAAGCCAGATGAACTCCAAAGGCAGCTGGTTTGATGGCACTCCTGCTGCCCCAGAGCAACCCGTGTACCTCTGTGCCACGCTGCTTCACGCCTGGGAGCAGCGCTGTGTGGTGGCACTGAGACTGGCCTCTGCTAACTGGGAACTGGGGAAGTTCCACAGAAGCTGGTGGAAACAAGAGGAACAGGGAAGAATGTTTCCAGATCCATGTTCCCACTCTCCAGAGCCCCTGCAGCACCTCTGCTCTTTGTTCGCTCTTGTGTTCCATGTTATTGAGATTTTTCTGCTCACCCGAGTAGCTGAGCCCTTGGATGAACTTCCAGTGTCCAGACTGTGGAGAGGGAGAGGAGACATGGTGCCCCTGGGAAGCCATATCTCGGGTAGTTATATTGACTGCATCCTTAAATTTATACCTCCAGTGCCTCTGGCAGTGGAAAGGCATGGTAATATTTTTTGCATCTAATCTTTTTTGAAGGTTGACTTACGATAAAACTCTTGAAATGCACTGGAATCCCTCAGCTCATGTTAATTCCCCTCTGTGTGAGGGACAGTCTCTGCAGATGACAGATCACATAACAGATGAGAGACATCATTGTCATTTCTCTCCAGAGTTGGAGAAAAGCAACTCAGGTCATTTGAGAATTTCTGAAGAAGCTTTCTGTGTATGGACTTCTCCTGGACATCACGGGAATAGAGGTGATGGAGACCACAAGAAATGGATCAAAAACACTTCTGGAGTTTGGAGATTCCTGGGCGGGAAGAAAATGGTTCCAGAAGTCTTAGCAGGTAGATCAAAGGTGTAAGTTACAAAGGTGTAACTGCCTCTCAGGAGCACAAACAGAGGAAATGCCAATTCTTCATTTCAGAAATGAAATGATGAAAGGAGGGAAATAAGTAGAGAGCTAAAAGTTACTTGCATTCAAAAGAAGCCAAGGAATTGATTAGTGAGTTGAGTGGTGGGACTGTGTGTGTGTTACATGCTGGTGAGGAGATGGCAAAGCCTGTGTGTACCTGATGAACAAACTGGCTGTTAATTTCCATGCCCATCTCCTGCCATCCTGTTTCCACCTGGGGCTGCCTCTCAGGGAGACACGGTTCTGATCCAGCTTCGTCAGTGGGACCAGCGGGCTGAGTTAGCTCAGGGGGCTGAGGACAGATGCTCATTTAAAGAGGGGGCTTATGCAAATAATACTCTGCTGCTTTGTTTTATAATTACTGTTCCTTGAATTATGACATTAGCTCTGAGTGGCAGGGCCAGTGGTGTGTTGTCACTGTCACCTATGGTCCCACAACAGCCACCCAGCACAACTCCTTGCAGACCTGGCCTTGACCCTGATCCTGGCTACACCTCACCGACCTGCCCTTTTCCCACTGCCAGTACAGTGCCAGCAGTGAGTTTGGTCTAAAATGTCAAGGGGACTCTCTACTGTCAGTAATGCTCAAGCAACCCCTAATGAGAATTCAGCACCTGAGTGGTGTGTGTTGGTGAAGCATCACTTCTGCTGAGGTTTTACTCAGGTAGTGGTGGCATGAGGACTGTGAGGACTGTCCTGTCACTGTACCAGGATTGGTCACTGGTGTCCCAGCCAGTGACACTCTGAAAGCAAGGGGATATGTGCTAGGAAATGCAGGATGAGCTGGAGAAACCAATGTCACTGACTTCAAAGATGAAGGATTCTCTTTATACTCTGAAAGTGATTGAATAAAATGACTGGCATCATCACTGAGCTAAACAGGATTTTCTACTTTTGCTGGATTATTTTAGATGAGAGTTTGATTAGCCTGATTGGTGTTGATCTGTCCTTAAGAAGTGTATTTACTTTAATTTAACCTTATATTCAAAAAATACTCTAAATTATGATGCCATTTATTAAAGTTGATTTGCTTTCTCCCAACAGATGTGTTAGTTTGCACCGCACTAGAAGCTTAATTTTTGGAGTGGAGTTCACAGTGCTGGTTCCAGCTGTGGGCAGTGCTGCCCTCTCTGTGAGAACTTGCTCACAAACCACCTGGTCATGCAGGGACTCCAGCCATCCCATCCACTTAGTAAAGGAGACAGCAGATTACCCCTCATACCCTGCTGAGCTACAGTCATCTGAGGGACAGTTCACACTGTTCCATTTCACACATTCTGGATAAACCCCTGGAGTTATGAAAAGCACTGCTTTTCCTAATATTATTAAGGCAAAAGAGTTCCTAGGAGGGGAAGGAGGAGGAAAGATTACTGAATCCTTGCTGAAAGCAAGGTGAGATCTTATGGCCTGGGAATGCAGCCAGGATTAAACCCCACTGCACTAAGGTATATAATTAACAACATGATGTTCCACTTCCCAGTTGTGAACAGTGCTTGTACTCACTGAAACCTTCCTGGTGAGCTCCCATCTGCACTCAGCCTTCCATCACACTGGGACAGAAATCACTCCTCATCTTCACCCTCCTGACAGAAGGGCACCTGGAGACCCAAAGAAGAATTTTGAGGACACCCATGCAAGGTTTTGGGCAGGTCACATCAGGAAGTGAACAAGGCATCTCTTGGGATGCTGCTGTAGTCTTTGGCTGTGGAAGAGCTGCAGCTCTTTGCTTGCGTGCCCCATAATCTGGACATGGTCAAGCACTGCAGCAAGGGAAATAAAACACAGACTGACCTCCTCAGGCAGAAATCTGTGAAGGAGCACCTGGGAATTTAGTCCACCTGTGAATTGCTGAAGAACATATTCAGGAAATTTCAAGATTCTCCCTGGCAAGAGCAAAAGCCCAGGTTATTCAATCCCGTGGCTGTATAGGGTCAACCATGGCCCCAGCTCCTTTGGTTGCCTCTCACAGCTCAGATGCACTGGGAGCACTTCCTCATAACCGTCAGCTTCTCAGTCCTGCCAGGTGAGGGAAATGTTTCCAAGATTTCATTTAATACCTGTATTTAATCCATTAGTTCTCCCTGCAGACCTCCTGAAGGCTGGGCTGTGATTAAGGAGGAGATAAGTGCCCTGTTTATTGCTCTCCTGATACTTCTTCACTTTCCTCTACACTTTCACACTTTTCATCCTACAGTCATGCAGTGCCTTGGAAATGTGCATGGGAGCCCCCTGCTCTGTCCCCTTGGGATGGGTTGGAGAGTCCACCCACACTCCAGCATTACAGCTCCTGCTCTCTTGTAAGGCCCTCTGAGATTCTGTGATTTTATGGACTTACAGCCCTTGGTGTGAGGAAAAGTTATCAGCAAAATGGACTGAGAGTCATCTGCAATCATTTTTTCAACTCAATTCCTTGCCATTAAGCGGCAGGCTTGAGTATCATTTGTTTTGTTATCTCTGTTTAAAGGGAAAAGTCGTTATTTTTCATATTTTTCCTTTTGAAAATACAAGAGGAAGGCAGCAGGAAGTGGCCAGGCCAGGAAGGACAGAAGGAAAGTAACCATTTCCAGTAGACCACGTTCTACATAGAGTTTTTTGTGGTAATATGCTCCATGAATCCTGCAGCATGGCCATGATTCCTGTAAAAACCAGAGAGGACAAGCATGAGTATTGAATCACAACAGCTCTCTCTGTGCTTCTGCAGCTGTCACTGCTACAGCAAAGGCTGCATTGGTCTCACTGAACACTTGGCTTCTTCTAGTGCTAAAAAGTGCTGGATTTCCTGTGCAGATCAATCCATCAGCAGCTATGAGGTCAGAATGGTTCCCATTTCTGCTTCACTGTTACATCCACAGGTGCCAAAGGGTCTTGCATATGGGACAGGGAAAGGTTCTGGTTCACCACCCCTTTCTACTCAACAAATATAAATAATCCTCAAGAATGCACAGTTTATTTCCCTCTCAACATAGACTTCCAGTCTTGATGCTCTTTTTATTACTGACTTAGGCATAAAGCAGTTTTTATGTTTACTGCAGACTCGGGGTGCTCTACAGACTTTCTGCAACCAGGGAGCTGTTCATCTCCTGTTCACTGGCTTTGACCACCTGAACAAATGCACCGCTGCCCACAATATTCATCTGGCTTGTCTTCCGTGTTTCTAATTGCTTGACTCACACCTTTCCTGAGACAGGTACCATTAGCATGTGAATTAGCAATGCCTCAAGAAAGTCTTTAGTTGCTGGTAGCACCTGCATCGTGCACCAAAAAGATGCTTGAGCCCGCTGCATGAGAAGCAAAAAATGCAAAGAATTAAGGAAAAACAAACCCAACACTGGAAAAGCTGAAAATGTGGCATTTTGACATATGTTCAGCTGTAAGAACCCATGTCTGCTGTCTGTGGACATCAGCACTTTTAGTCCACACTTCAGACAGCTGCAATGATGTGACTGTCTAGTTAACAAAACCTCAAGTTATCATTTGCTGCTCTTGGCAGTAGCTTCTACCTAAACCATACAGAAGTCCTTATCTGTTAACATTCCCAAAGGGGCTCATGTCTGAGGAGGGCTGGGCAGCCCCCTACAGGCCTTTATGTTTGTTTCTCATACACAGACTTAAGAGCATAAATTCTGGTGAAATATTTGAGGAAAAAGATACTTCTCAATGCCACAGTTGAGCTCAGTTCCATAACTAGTTGCTGTGAGGTATCTTTGCAGCAAACCTTTCAGCACGGGGAAAGCAAGAGTCAGATCATTCAAACAGACTTGCAAGCTCCTGATAAAGTTGGTTGCTAACTTGGGACCTTCCAGATGCCTTTATATAACTTACAAGAGGTTGGCACACATGGAGAATATTACCCTTCCTAATGGGCTCAGAAGCAAGGGAATACACCAGGGTAAATGCACCATAAGCCAAGTCCTTTATCATCACATTGTATTTTTATTTGCTTGGATACAGCACCCATTTGGCGAGAGTGAAATTTCTCTCATGATGCACCATTTTCCTAAGGCCCAATTTCCCTCCAACTCCATTTCCCTCTACTCTTCTGTGTTGTACTGGGAATGATTTTCATCTCCTGACATCACCAGAAGGGCTAAGAGATGTTGAAAGCATACATCTTCTTGGAACAAAGCACTGTCCGGCAATGGAAGAATGATTGTGCTGACAGGGCAGGGAGAGTAGATATGTCTCTCTAACAAGACATTACAGCCTCATTTACGTTAAAAAAAAAAAAAAAAAAGTTTTTTTTCTTGTTAGAAGCAGCAGGGAAACACGAGAAATTCAGAAACTCAAAATATTCCCAAGGAACAAAAACAGTTAAAAAAATAAAAATCAAACCCACTCCTACCAAATCACATCTACTGACCAGCCTGGGGCTGATGCTTGTTTCCTACCAATTGCAGGAATTTCAGGGGCCTGAGCCCAGCCAGAGCTCACTTCTGGAGAAAACACAAACCTACCATTCATTAAACCTCTCTGCTGGGATGTGGCACAGGCTGAGGCAGTCATGGCCGAGACCTGCATGGTGCACCTGGCATGGGAGAACCACGTGTCCCACCAGGAGAGGACATGGCTGGAGCTGCTTGGTTGTGAAGGGCTTGAAGCTTAATTTTAAATTGACCCCTGTGTGTGATTGCAGAGAGACTGAATTTATGACAGCCCATCAGCACTGCCTGGGAGAACAACAACCAGCACCTTTGCAAAGAGCAGGTGTTGATAATCCAGCCAAAATGACCCAAGCAATCATTGCCTCATGTGGGCCAGGGCTGTTTCAGACACTGCAACCTAAAGCACACCCAGGTCAGCTGTGGTCACAAACATTAGTGGTGTCTGACATACTTGTGCCCCCACAATGCATGTCATGAGAAAATAGCAAAAGCATGGACTGTGCTACCAGAGCCTGGCAAATTTGGCATTGGCTCAGGCAGACTTCCATTGTCAGAAGTGCAGAAAATAAATGCTTAAGACTAGGAGGATCTCCTTACCAGGAGGAACTGAGCCAGGCTTCTCAGCTCTACGCACAATTTTAGCTCACTGCAAAATTACCACTGCTCACCCTCCTTCTTCCAGCAAGTAATGGGATGGCAGAGGCTGGTGATACAGATTCCAGGTGAAAAATAAGCACAAGCAGCATGTCAGGACTTTAATCACATCTCGACGAGACGGGATTTTTCCTCCTTGCCAGACGTACCTTTTTTTGTACACAGATATTAATGCTCGTGGAACAGCACTTGATCAGCTCTCATTTTGTGGCTGGATCCCTGCCCGTTTCCCTGGCTGAGCAGCCCGAGGTTTCCTCCTGCTGCCTGGGCAGCCCTGGGCAGGGCTGGAGCACTGGTGGCTGTGGTGGCCGGGCCGGAGCACACGCAGGGGCTCTAACACACTGCAGTGGAGCTGCTTCCCATGAGCTGCCTCAGCCCCCTCTCTGCCATCCCTGCCTGCTTCATTAGCATCACACTGTTCAAAGGCATGGAAATTAAATTATATTTAGGTCACAAACATATTTTAAGCAAAAATACCTATTATATTTAAAGCATCTTGTTCAGAGACTGTCTGCTGCTTCAGGATGGTTGCACTAATACTCACTGTCCTTAATGTTTTTTAATGAGATACCAGGTGCTTCCAAAGTCTGACTTTCGTTTGAATATAAATTAGGTTCATTCTCTCTCTCTCTCTCAATCTAAATGCTGGTAAATAAGAAACTGCTTTCTGGCAGTTGATTTAGGTACCCCAAAGAGGCAAAAGCCCAGATTTCCGTGGATAACTCTGAAAGAGAGATAAAATGGCTGTGCCACAGGGACAAGACCGTAGTCCTGAACAGTCCAGTGCTGCCGGTGCTCTGCTCTCTGCGTGCTAGCAGGGAGCAGACAGACAGGCAGGCAGGCAGCTTTCCAAGAGAACCGGCACTCAGACATTGTTCCCCACGCTTTGGGCTGCCGCTCCTTTTAGCAGTGGCCTCTCCATGACTCTCTGTGGATTCACATCTTAAACAGATTCAAGTATCTGGCTACACCTCCTATCAAGGCTGTTCAAGTGATGATCTCCTTGGACTTTGTAAATATTGATCATTTTTCTGGAAGCAGCTCAGCAGAGAAGAAGCTATTCTTCAGCCCCAGCTCCTCTGCTGCTGGAGACTTGTCTCACAGTCAATACACTTTAAACTGGAGTGCACTGTGATGCTTAGGGATCCTTGGCTGTCCATGCTTAGGTCAATACTCCCAAGCTGCCTGTGAACAAGCCTGGGGCATGGTTACCTAGTCCAGGGCTTCCAGTGGGATAAAGCAGTACTGGTCCTGGACAGCCCAGATCAATCAGGGAGCACTGTTTGCCATGCCCCTGCTCCAAAGGACAGGGCCCAAAGCCTCCCTCATTTATGCTCACACACACCAGAGGAACGGGGCTGTTGCTGCTTCAGCCCCACAGCCCACCCCTGTACAGCCTGCTGGCTCACCCTGCTGCCGACATGTCCTTCCACCTGCTCATAACCTTTCCGTTTCCATGAAGGTTTTGTCCTGCATTTGATTCCTGAGACAATTTTCTCTCTCCTCCTAGGGAGGCACAGTGGGAGACAGAGACCCAAGCACAGCAGGCTGCTTCCCCCGCCAGGCCCTCTTAAACTTCACAGCATGTCTTGGCACTGCAGACATCACTGAGGCACAGCTCCTCGGATGTCTCAGGAAGGAGGTGGTGCTATTTTTCTGCCCTCTAGGATTCCTGCAGAGGATCTTCAAACCCCTTGACTCTCACAGAGCAAGTCTGTTCATTCCAAGTCTGAAGGAGGTAGCAGCACAGGAAGAGCTGCATGGAGGAAGCCAATTTTTGGAAGCTCAGTAGAAAAGACCGTAATGTTTCTGTTCTTCATGGTTGACAATGCACATTCCCTCCATCAACAGCTTATCTAATCTGCTCTTGCCTGCTCTGCACTGGGCCAGGGAGCACAAAACCCCAGTGCAGTTTTCTTGACCTGCAGTGGGAGCAGGAACAGAGGGAGCTCTCACCCGTTTGGAGAGGGACCTCTGACCATTGGGAAGAGGAGCATGAGCAGCCTGAGAAACGCAGTTCTCTTTCCAGAGGGAGCTCCAGTGCCCTGCCCTCGTGTACATCCACAGAATACTCTGAGTTAGAAGGGACCCACAAGCATCACCAAAGTCCAACTCTTGGCCCTGCAGAGGACACCTCCAAGAATCACACCATATGCCTGAGAGCATTGTCCAAATGCTTTTTGAACTCTCAGATATCACTCATCAGATAAAATGCGCTTTAGGCCGGAAGCAGATGCAGAAACTGGTTTGAATGGGGTTAGACAGAACATCCACCCAGGAAGGCTTGACAGCGTTATTGGGTTAGTGTTAATGCAGCACATGTGGTCCAGCAGGCAGGGGAAATGGCTGGCCTTCTTCAGAATTGATGGCTTTATCCCTTGCATTAGCACCAACCTTCTGGCAGTGATTGGCTTTGCTTGCAGAAGCTGTTTTTCCCCTCTGGCACGCGTGCAGAGCTCTGTTCAACTGCAGGAAGAGAAATTGGGCACTATCAACTGTGTCTTCTGTTCATTCAAGCTGTGCTTGTCAGGACAGGGAAGCAGCCGTGTATGGCTGCCCTTCCACAGCCCAAACTGGCTGGGACAGAGCAGAGCAGCCATCCTTTCTAATGCCAGGAACTGTTGGAGAGGGCAGGAAACAGTGATGGCATCTGCTCGTGCCCCTTTGACCTTTCCAGTCCTCCTGAGGGCTGCATGTGGTGGATGAGAGATGGAAGGCAAACCCCACAACCACTGCTTTGATTTCCCATGTGCAGGACATGCTTTGCTGAATGACAAAAACTTGCAACTGCTGAACAAACCACAATTAAATGTGTTTATTAAGAAAACCACTACTTAATAGATTTTTATGCTGGGTATTTCTTCACTTCACCTTTACTAAACCTACAGCTTGATTTTGCAAACTGAAAACTCAGTATACAGTCCTGTTGAGTTCAGAACATGAGCAGCTTTCTGTACTCAGGATTAGTTCTCAGTTTCTGCTTTTGGCTCCTGGTAAATCTACCTGCTTTTCTCCACTGTTAATATTGAATTCAGCTAGATTAAATCTAGACAGAATGGGTACAGCAAGTTTTTTTGCGCTAGCTGATCACTGAATCTGACTTATCAGCTCTGTGACTTGATATCTGGAAGCTTGATACAAGATCTTGGAAGCTTGTCTACACAAGAACACCATTTTAACCAGCAGTACAATGTCTGCGAGTCCTCTAGCATCAGCCTACGCTTCCCTTGAGGAAGGAAGAAAGAAATGGAAGTGCTGATCAAAACCAGCCTCTGGGTTTTTTTACACAGCATTGATGTAATGGAATATCCATCCTGGAAGTGCTGGAGCATCCAGGAGGCATTCAAGGAAGCTCTGCTAAGGAGAAACAATGAACACTGGGATTTCAAATGGTCTTCTCAAAGGAGAGCTCAAATTGGTTTTTTTTTCTTGACTCCAATAAATCAAAATTATAAGCAAACAACATTCCCAACTAGGCACGAGATAAACTGAAAGATGACAAAGGGGAGAAGTTTCTGTTTATTTATTCCTCTTTAAAATGACTTAAAAGAAAATTTATAACACTATTTAAAAAAGAGGGGATTTAGAGTATTGAGAAACTGAAAATCAAACCACAAAGGAGGCATTACAAGGTTAGCAGAACAGAGAAAGCATAGTTAGTATAAAACAGATTTACAGTCTCAGTGAACAGCAAATTTGTACCACCCATATAAGTGGAACAGCACATAATGCTGCCCCTACTCTCTGGAACAGAGAACTCTTTTATAATTTTGTTTTATTGTAGTACTATGTAGGAAAACACAACAATTTTAAAAAAGCAACATTTTCAATTGAAAGAGAAAAACATTAAAAACATTATATTGCTCTATAGGCACTGAAAAATGTCCTTCTGTGGTAAAAGAGTGTGCCAAGCAGAATTCAAAATTGTACAGTTCCTCTTAAAATCATACACCCCTGGTGAGATTGCAAATAAAACTTAGTTATGCTACTTCTCTGGCACTGCCTGACAGCAGCTCTGCCCACTGTGAACTGGCTGCATGTCTTCATGGACAGGGCTAGGCAGAAGCAACAGGCAGCAATACTGGAAAATGAAGGTATCTCCCAGCAAGTCAGAGCAGCGGCAGCTCAGATCCATGGAGGGAATTTGTTACACTGACAAAAAGTGACTGACTGCATGTGCTTGCCAAGGCTTTCACTCTGCCTGTTTTAAGTTACACGTGACCTTGAGGTGCTGAGTCCCAGTAGGCAGCCAACGAGAGCAAGAAAAGATTGCTGCCTACAGGCCTGCTCAGAAAGAGCCACTCTGGTGGCCCGTGGCTGCTGGCAGAGGGTCAGCTACAAGCCCTGCCCGAGCTTGCCATCAGCAGACAAGTGCTCCCCTCTCTTCTCCCCTCGCTGAGCAGAGGCAGCTGTAAGTTACATACGCCCTCCTCTGCAGAGTGCTCTGCTCAGACTACAGAGCCCTTATGTGCCCTGGGAGCAGGGATGAGGACTTCACTGGGATCTGCAACAAAAATCAACTTAAAGCCATCAGGAGAAATAGCTGCTAGGGCCTTGGACAAGGTTAAAGCAGTGCCTGTGCAGGGCACCCTGAAGCAGATTTTTACCTTGCAAGCATCCTCACTTCTGAGACTCGTCCTCCCCTGTGTGTTTTGGCACATGCAGCTCTGCTGCTCCCCCGCTCACAGGGAGCAGGATGCCTGAGATTAGCAGTGCCGAGCCGCAGTGACCCTGCCTGCGCACAGGGGAGGGAAGATGCGCTCCAGTCTTCTCTTCTGCTAAAGAGTCTCTGCCTCAAAAAGTCACCTTTTAAAAAATGCCACGGCAGGGACCAGTTAATCAAACATGTCCTCGAACATGCGCTGCCCCATGGCTATGTAAACCTCTTTCTCCTCCGGCGTCATCTGGGCCACCAGCTCGGGGCGCTGGCTCACTTGGCTGTAAGAGTGTGGACGCCCAGCCACTGTGACAGTGGGATCTTCTGCCACCACCTCGAACTCTTCGTCCTCCTCCTCCTCCTCCAGCCCATATGTTGTGGTGGCTGTGGTGGCAGGGCGGGGAGGGGACTCCTCCTCCGACTCGCTGGTCTCGCTCTCGGAGTCACTGGCGTTGCCGCCGGAGAGAGGAGCGGCACCGCTGACGGCGACGGTGGAGGCGGAGGGGGTCTTCTTCTCGTGGATGAGCAGGGCACGCATCACCTCCTCATTGTCATCCAGGGCTGCCCGGCTCTCCTCACGCTCCTGGAATGCATCCAGATCTCGGCCCCCTGCAAAGGGACACGAGGGAATGAGCATTTCCTCACAGAGATCTGTGTGATGACCCTGGAAGTTTTCTTTAACCTTCATTAATTACTGCCACTGAGCTCAGTTGGCCAAGTCACACCCTCTCCCTATGCCAACTCCTCGTCTCCCTTGAAAGGCAGAGACAGTTTTGTCTCATTATGGCAGAGCAAGTACTGACATTTCCTAGGAGAATGGGAGGCCTAGAATCACTGTGGCTCCCAGATGGAAGCCTCGACCTGGAGCACACTGCAAGGGAAGACAACAAATGCATGATGGGCAGGCACCTGGAAAAGACTTCCCCAGGGAGCTGTCCAACTCAGGAATTAACAGTGGTGCAGAAAGCAAAGTAGTCCTTAAAATACAGACCGCAAGCCCAGGCCCTATCCTGCTGAGCTCCCTGCATGTAAGGATTAACACAGAGAAGAAATGGATCCAGACAGACAAAGAACATGTGAAAACCATCTGTTATAGAACAACATTTAGAGCAGCCATGCCTAGTGAGCTCAGAGGTGCACCTATACCAGGCAGGAAGGGGAAAAGCTCCTTACAGGAAGATGGTGGTGGTGGCATGGAGCAGATGCAGCTGACAGCCTGCAGCCCAGCACTAACCAGTGCCTGCTCTCCAAGCTGAAACACAGCCCAGACAGTCCCTGTGGCTCCCTACCTGCACCTCTTATTTGAAGGAGGCTGCAATGTCCCAGCTGACACACCTGGCCTGTGCTCCTCTTTCAGTAAACTTGGCTGTACAACAGCTGGGAGGGCTCAATATGGCTCTGGTTGGAAGGATGTCACCAGTTTATGGATTCAAAAGGTAAAATTCTGCTCAAAAAGTAGCATCCCACAGAAAACCTCTCCTGATCCTACATTTGGTGAGAGGGCTGTGAGTCCACCTAGCACCAAAACTACAGGGAGTATGGAAAAAATAATTAAAAAAAAACAGTCGGCAACAGAACAAAAAATTAAATACAGAGAAAAAGAATGAGGCCTAAATTGTAGGATAGGCTCCCTGTGGCAAACTTTCTGTCTTACACCAAAAGATGCTGCCTATGAGCAATTGCTGGAGCTGAGGTGTTGGCATTCTGCCTTCATACAATAAGCCACTTGCCCTCTCCTCCAAGACACAGACCCTCATGGTTTCAGCACGACATCCAGGCACACCGCTCCCATGTCTTTCCCCTCCCCAGTCAGAAATGTGCTGCTACATTTTTCAACTTCAGATGAAAAAATAATGTGAAGGAAATAAGTTCTGCATTTAGCTCTAAAGGCTAGGGCAGTCTGTGGTCACTCCTTTCCTGTGGTAAAATAAAGGCCAAAAGAACCACACCTAGTATCACCAGAATTCTGTTTTTCATTGTAAATAAAGTTGTAGTAATGGATGATGGCTACAACTACTAATATTAGAGTGCTGCCAAATTCCTGAAAGAGAGGAAGAATAAAGTCATGTGCTCAGCTCACTGCTTGTGACTGTGGAGCATAAGAGGCTGTAGAAGAGCACCTCTGTGAAATCATATCATAGCTCATCACATTGAGAGCTGTGAAACTACAACAGCCAGAGATAACTCCACGAAGGCTGACTTTTTGGCTGCTCTTGCTTTCAAGAACTATTTCTGCCAGATCCAAGCAGTGAATCTTTTCTGTCAATGGTCCCAAGTTTCTGTCCTTCCTGTTTATGTGTTGCAGCAGCAATTTCAGGCCATTTCCACAAGCTCCTGCTTTGAGCTCCCTAAGCTGAGGAGGTTAAGCAGTGATGCCACCATCCTGTAAGGAGATATTCCACCTCCATGTCCCTCGGTGATTTCCTGAGAAACATTTATGCTGTGTACATCAGAAGTTGTCTCAAGGAGTTGATTTAAAACTACAGGTGAATTGAATGTCTAGCAGAAAAATGGAGTGAGAACTCACCATGGCTGGTGAGTAACAACATCTGCTACAGACTGCAGGAGCAGGTTGTTCAATCATCTCACTTTGCTTATCTATTTGAAAAATGTTTTGGGATCCGTAATACACTTGGAAGGCATTACATGTGAATAAGTTCTTTAAGTATCTTCTGACCATTATATCACATCTATTTTCTTCACTTCTGCTACCTAAATATTCCACTCCTCTCCTGAACATGAAATAAGTTCCAGGGTCACATACACACATGACTCCCTTTTGCCATCTTTTGTTCCTAGTGCATCAACAGTTTTACTCCATAATCCTAAAATTACTCTAAAGATTCTATCTATTGACTCATTCTTGCAAAAATCATAAAAGGTCTCCATTTCCAATTTTGGCATGGAACCTTGATAAACACATATCAAAGCAGAATGTTTCTACTAACAGCTGTAAGATCTTGACCATGGTCTGTGGACAACCTGATCCCAAGATGAATGAAAATAAAAGCAGAGAGAATGAGAAACAAACAGAAGGGAATAAAGACTCACCTGTCATGGTGACAGACCTTCCAACTGTACTTCCAGAAGCTCTCTTTCTGAGTATTTCTCATATATAACAAGTTTTGAGAAACAATTGGCAAGAGGGTTGGGAGCATATAAACACTGCTGGTAGATTTAGTGGATTTCAGAGTCACTGAACATTAATAAATGTTATTTTTCAGCAGTGACCTATTAGGGAGACAGCTTTCTAGATGAAACTGAAAGACCTTCATCTAGAAGCAATAAGCTCTCAAGGTGGAAGCTATAACAGTTAATTAACATTTTAGAAGCCCCCACAAAATTTCACGGACAGCTCAGCTTTACTGACCTAGATTTCAATCCTGGATCTAAGGAATTTTTACATCTGCCTACACACAGGTGCTTTGCACAGCAGAGGGGAGTACACAGTCCAGTGTTGGGAGCAGCACTGTACACACACACACAGCAGAACACGTTTTTGACAGCACTGTAAAGGCTTTGTATAAGCAGAGCAGTACTTCTGCTCTGTGAATTTCTTACCATCTTTGATTTCATCAGGGTCATAAGCCCCCTGCACCGTGCTCTCACGCAGCCAGATGGGTCTCTCTCTGGCTGGCTTCCCTTCACCTGCAGACCGGTTCAGATCCTCCTGGTCCTCCATGCTGATGACGACATTCTGGGTATACAAGTCCTCATAGGATGGTCCTTTTGTAGTCCATGCTTCCCGATGGTGGCCACCTGCAAGGCCAGCTGCTGCCCCTGAACCAGCACCAGCTGCACGCTCCTTGCTACATGAAAGTTGAAGAGAGAAAAACAGAGCTCTCAGAATAAGCACCTCCTTAGAAAAAAATACTTAAATTATGATTAGTTGTCTCCCATGAGCTGCACTGAGAACTTTCATTCTCAGTTCTAACATGCACTGCCAGGAATTTCTGTGCCAGATAGCTGGCTTGGGCAACTTGTAGATCTCCAGTGGGGAACCTTACATAGGGCCAGGGCAACATCCACCACAGACAATGAAAAGAAGAGGCAGCACTAGGGATGCAGATGCCCTTACGTTAAAACAAGCATAAAATCCCAGAACTCCCCAAAACAAAAGCCACAGCAGTGAAACAGTCAAACAGTAGTCTGGTCTTTGCAAAAGCCTCTTTTTGGCCTTCACACAGCAACCAGATACTGGCTGAAAAGAGCACTGAAGTTTAACCAAGGTAGATAGTGGGCCCAGGGACTCAGCATGCTCAGAGCTGTGAACTGTTATTAATCACAGGACTCCTGAAGGAGTTAACTCACCATGAAAAACACAATTCACACCTTTGCTTGAACTGTGAGTGACAATGTACATGAGAAGTTGCCTCTCCTGTGTTACACAGAAGATCTGTACTATCCACAGACACAACCTTGGGAGGACTGGGAAATCCAGGCAGAGAAGAAAAAAGAAAGAGCACCTTCAAACCAGAGGACTAGGGCTGGACAAAAGGCTTTGTGTGCTGATGGAGTGTAGGGAGGAGACAGAAGGACTGTCTTCACTGTGGAAAAGCTGGAGAAATGTGAGAAAGGTGCTGACCCATCTGAAGGGTATGGCAGTCAAAGCCTAGCCCTCCTTTGCTCTCAGAATATTTCCTTCCAGGGCCCCTTCTAGCTCAGGAGACTGATGGAGATAAACAGTCCTGTTTGGATCTGATCAAAAGAGTATATCAGGTAAAATATTTTCTGCACATTGATGATGGCAATGAGCCTAAAATACACCCTGGCCTGTGCTGCTATGTATGCATAGAGTGGGGAAAGCCAAACTATGTGACTGTTCCTCTACTTCAGAATGAGATTTCATCTTTTCAGAGAAACAAATTGGCTGCAGACTGCACCCACCCTCAGCCATATAGTTTCAGTCATCTGATTGCCAGGGGTAGCTACAGCTCTTCATGAGAAACAGCCCTGCCTTGATTCCTCCCCTTGTCCAGAGTAAATCCATCAGGGATACTCCACGATGCCAGCTGAGCTGACAGTTGTCATCAGTGAGCATGGTTCAGTTGCTGCTGTCTACCCAATGACCTTTTCTCCAACCAAGAAGCTTAAAATAAAGTTGCACTTGGAGAAGATCTGACTAATATGAAAGTTTTTTTTAGTTCAGCAAGGACATTAGTGCTGTTTGATGAGCTAATTCCCCTGGATTTTTAGGTGTACAACAGTGAGGGGAAATTACACAGGTAGGTGAGCATTGCTCTTCCCCAGATGAAAAATACTGGTGTGTTCAGCCACAGTGTTGATCGAGAGCTACTCACAGCTTCTCAGTAGTGGAATGGCAGGGAACAGTTAACAAAATACTTCACAGCACCCATGTTAGCATGTCTTGTGTCCTTGGCAATCCTGCAGCCAGCTCTGCTAGAAGAGCTTCACAGCAGCCTTGAATTTTGGGGCAGAAGGCTCATGCACATGTTTTTCTTATATAACCTGAGGAACCACATAGAGACCTTCTTCCCAGAGTGTTATTTCAAGTGTTGGTACCTTTCAGCTCTCCAAGACAGGCGTGTGTTCTGTGAAAAGCACCACTCTGCTTCCCACACAATAGAAACCTCTAACTAGCGTTTCCCTGACGATTTTATGTAATCCACTTTCCTCACAGGATGCACAATGCAGCTCTCACCCCAGCTCTCCCTCCCCATGACTACAGTGTGACACTAAAGCCTCAGTAGTGCCAGAAACTACCTAATAATACTTTTGCACAGAAGCCCCTGTAAGTGTGCCTGAAATTGACTTTTTTTCTATACAGAACCATTTAGCCACAAAATACTTATTCCATGACGTCAGGAACGTTTCAATAATGAAAGTAACACTTCTAAGAGACACCTACAGCACTAATTACTTCACGTGATCTACTGCAATGTCCCACACTGAGCTGGAGCTATCTAGACACTTTCTGTCTAATTTTGGACCCCAGTGAGCTTTGCAAATGTGCCTCAATTTATGTCTTTTTATCTACAGTGACACTGTTGGTAGGTGTGAGCACCACCCCAAGACTACCTGAACAGGGGGAACACTTCTTTCTGCAAGAAGAGAACTTACTGTTCAGCAACCTGTTCCAAAGTACAGGATTAGACACCATTGGAGCAGGCACCAACAAAAGGCCAGGAGTGGGAGCTGCCTTACAGGCAGCACAGAGCAGATGAAGGGATCTCTTAAATCTCTCTTTCCCTCTTAGATCCACAAACTGCTTTTTCCCCACCGTGCTCTGGACTTCACACGGCCACCCTGCAGGCAGGAACTGTGGCAGCTCAGTGGCTACATTTAGTCTGTTTTATTCATCCTGATGGAAATCCCGTAATGAGTGGTTTAGCTAACTTTAAAGGCAACATAAATAGCCCTTGACACAGCTGAGGTATGGCCCACAGAAACCACACTGTGCAGTGGGCAAACAACTTGAAAATTTCATCTCAATCCTGCCCAGACTATTAAGAAAGGTCTTGGATAATGGGGATAACTCTCTTTTTTTTGCCTTTTGAGATAAAACAAAACAAATTTTCCCTGTGCTGCTCTTGAGAGCTTCAACTTTACAACAGACAACCCATAGTTCTTGACAGCATGACCACAGAAAATTAATTCTGTGAAGATTTTTTTGTTAATTTAATTCAAGCTATTTTGACACAAGAAAATAGAAGGGTTATTAAAATCCGTAGTTTTTCAAAAATCAGAGTGTTTAAGGAAAGAAGGTTTATTTTGAAACCTGTGGGGCTAATTCATGCTCTCCCATGATTAAGAGAATTAATAGCCTCTTAGGAAAACATTAATGAAGATCTTCCCAGTTTCCCAGGGCAGGTAAATGACAGTTATGCAATGCCAGTGGGGCCACTTAGAGCTGCAGTTCTCCTGAAAACACCTGAAGTTGCCCAAGTTACCACAAAGAGAAGACACATGCATTTTGTGACCTTTTCAGTTTGTTTCGGAATCACCAAATGTCAGTTTTGTCAATGATTTCAGACACTCAAGACTCCATAAAAACAGACAGAATAAATAACCTAGGGTTTGGCAGTTGAAAAAAAAAATCTCACAGCAGTGCTTTCATGGAATTAACTGCTTTGAATTAATAAGAGTTAATAAATAATTAAATCACTGTATGTGCTGAAGCAAGTTGTGTTCAAGTAAGCATTTAAAAAGCTGCCGATTTATTTTGCCATTCCTTGCACAGAGTAATTAATCATTTACAATGTTTTTTAAGTATTTAAGAGTCAAGTAAGTGGGCGTTGCTATTTAATCATGGGACTGCACCAGGCCTCTGCTGTGCTAATTTCCTGTACACAAAAAGGGAAGACTGAAAAATTACTCTGTTTTTTGGTAGGGTTAGCCCAGTTCTACTACTCAAACTACTGAAAAGGGATTTTAAAGGAGTCTAATGATTCAGCTTGGGTATAAAGGCTTCAAAGAATTCCCCATATCACCAAAGACACGTTGAGTGACCTTGGAAAAATCTTTTCTGCTCTTTATATTGCTTCTGTTTTTCTATCAGAATGATGAGAAAAAAATCTACCTTCTTGGCTAGAAAAAGATTATGAATAGACAAAGAATTTTTATTGTATTAATTAGAAACTGTCTAGCATGAACATATGAGAAGCATTCTTTCTCAAGGTTAGCCTGAGAGAACAAAAAGAGTATCCTGCTTGCTCTCCTATTAACCAAAGCCAAGCATCCCAAGGCACTGTGGGAATGCTTCCCCCCTCATGGTACAGTTCTTTTCCCCCGTGTGTATAATTAATTTTTTTTAAATACAGAGAAGTGCATCACATTTCACCACAGCTGACAAAACTGACAGCTCCCCACATCTTTTTGCATTATTTAAACATCATCTGTTTTTGTAAAGCTAGGAATGTTCTGAAAGAAAGTGTCATTTCCCGGGGTAAGAACGTTTTAAGGAGTTTTTGATTCCAACATGGTCGTCTCCTGAAAAGAAGAGGTGTGTAACAAGTTGGGCAAAATCAGAAGGAAAAAACCTGCTTATTAGATGTAATGTCTTCAAACTCCAATGTTGTAATATGAGGATTTGAAATACAAGGTGTGGATTGCAGATAGCTTCATTTCAAAAGCTGGGGAGAAGCAAAAGGAACAGATGAAAGCTAAGTATTTGAGAGATGGAAGACAGCATAGGTGGCACCTTCAGAGTTTTGTCAAGCAGCTGCAGTTTGCATTTTTTAAATATTGGGCCAAGGGCTTGGTGTGCTTACCAGCTGCAGCATGGCAAGCAGCAGGCAATTCACGCATCACACCTCATAGACAAACACACGCAGAAGGCTGACCAGAAGAACAGTCATTTGCCTTGTTCAGTAAAAAATGGCTACAGCCCTCTGTCTCCTTGTAAAGCACACACTGCTGGAGCAAGCTGCCAGTTGTTTGCACAGCTGGTGCTGCACAAGGTTTGGGCAAGGCCCACAGAGCAGAGGAACACTCTACAAGGAAGGAGTACAGTGAGGAAAGCCCAGGCACGCTCCCACCTCTGCTTCAGGGCAGGAATCTCTGTGGGTTCTGGCTCCAGGATTTCGTAGGCCAAGTTGACATCCTCCGTCTCACGAAGCAGCGCGTAGATGGGCTCGATCTGCTCGTTAAACCGCGCAACGAGCGTCCTCGCGTCCTTTTTGGGCATCGCCGACTCATCTTCTTCCACTTCGGTCTCACAGAACGTACAGCGGAAAGTTCCTAAAACAAGAGGAGTTGCTCAGTGTTGCAAGGAGAGCAGCAGGCCCAGCTCCTGAAGCAGCCTTCCTGACAGCAGTGCCTTGCTGTTCCCTTAGCCGGATGCTAAGGAGCTTTTCTGCCCCGAAAATCCCTTCCCACACGTGGTGTACCTGGTTATTATTCAAGCAGACAACAAAGCAAGCGTTTTGATACCATCCAGTGATACCCAGCTGGGTACGGTTTCTCGCTCTGAAAAGCCCAGATGGGCTGCAATACCTCTAACTGAGACATCTCCTCATCTCCCTCCCTCCTTGCGGCACATTTGAAATGTCAGCTATGACTGGGCTGTGATAAAAAGCTTACACAGTATCCTCTGAGGAGTTCAAGTAGCCTCTGTTTCAGGTGCCTGTGCTGGTATCTCCCAGGCCACACCAACAGGCTGATTTCACAATAAAACAGCATAGTTTTACACTGCACCAACCAGCCTGCAGTAACTGCAGATCTAACTGTTGTCACTTTGCAGCTACTGTAAAAAAGAGAAGGCTTCTCCTTCTGTTTCAGGGCCAAACCAGGCAAAAAAGTCATTACTGCGGAGCAGCCAATGCAAAAACCTATCCCACCCAACTCCCATATATCAGCTTCTTAAAATTACGAATGGTAAGATAAGAATCATGTGAATAGCAGTTAAAAGTAAGTTTGTTTTGCAGACCTCATCAGGATCTCTAGAAACAGGTCAGACTGAAATGGCTACATGGGAAAGCAGCTACAAAAAACCCACTGAACTCCTGCACAGCAGCTTTTGGGTTTCATCACTCCATCTGTGAGCAGGACCCTTGAGGCGGTACATGCACAGTGGGACCTTTCCATCTGGTCTGCTAGGAGGGAGCAGCACACTGTAATGACTTTGTCTTGCAAGTGCTGGACTGAGAACATACACCCCTGCCACCTCAGAACATGACTTCCAGAGTGATGCTCACAGGCTTCTTGATTTCTCTTGTCCCTGGGTGATATTTTTTATTTATCCATTCTGTGACAACCATGCACATCTAGCCTCATCTCTCCATACCCCAATGAAGAAATGACAAGATCTTTTTACCAATAAGGAGCCTGAGGACAGGTCCTGCCATGGAAATGATAATCTTATGTATAAAAATCAGAATTAGAATCAGTATTGAAGTCTGCTATGCCACCAATGCGTATGTACAAACACAGTCAAAAGAACAGGGGTTGCCCATGGCACTTGGGCATGATGTAATAAGACAGGCTGGCAAGCCAGGGCTTCTGGTATCTTGGTTTGCTGCTTACACAGATTTGCTAGTGTTGTCACTTCATTTTTCAGCACACCTCCTTCCCTGCCTGTAATACAGTGATAAAAACAGACCTAACTTCTTCAGCGCTGGTTGTGAGGGCTAGACAATGCTCACACTCGTCTCAGCAAACACAAAAAGCACTGTTTATGACAGAAGGGAGATCTGTTGCTTCTCACCAGCCTGCAGAGATGCAGTTTTGTACCCTGGCACCATCTGAAGTAGCTTTTGCTCACTGTTACTCAGAAGTTAATGGATGCTGTAGACATGGCCTGTAATATGGACACGTTTCCTGCAATAAATCCTTTCTTTAGAAAGTTTGTCTTATTGACATGCAAAAGCCAGAGCAGCAGACAACAGCACTATGCAAAGTAAAAGGTAAGTGGATAAAGAGCTCTTCTCTCCTATCCAAGCATGAAACACTCTGCTTATTTTTTCCAGGCTGTAAAAACTGTCCCTACTGATTCAAAACTGTTCATTATATAAGCTGTCAGCCCAGCAAAAACTGAATCCAACATTTGGTCTCCTTATCCCACATCTGAGGCTATCAGTGTGACATAAGTTGAATCAATTCAAAGTAATTAGCACATCTCAGTTCCCATAATGGACTATGGGAACAAACACAGGTTAATGAAGAACATTCCCCTCTTTTTACATGTCCCCCAGAAGTCCTGTTATGTGTTCCTGAGACAGCTCAGACTTTCCACACTTCCATCTGTGAACCCCATGAGTATCTGCAAAAGATTAAGATCACAGGGAGAATGGTTCCAATTCAGAGTACCAAAAAATCAGAAAATAAATACAGCTCTAATGAAACAGAACTCCTAAAGCTATCATGGATTTGCTGCAACTTCCATCCCTCAGGGTTCTTAATAAGCAAAAAAGTTAATAGATGAATTATGTAAAGAATTTGGGAATGAGTGAAAAGACAAGCTTCCTCCATTAATATGCTGATTTTTTTCAAGGTGATGCAGCATTTCACAAGAGGCATATGTGATTAGAGAACTGGGAAGTTCTCAGCTGCTTTGCAATGGCAGATGGCATTTACAAGTTGCAAACCTCTTTCGTTAGTTTTTAAGAGGTCAGAAAATGTCACCAAAGCTTTTATGACATGGCACATCACATCAGCAGTGACACATGTTCCTTTCAGATATGAATTGCATGTGACAAACATGAAGTGGAAGCCATCCAAAGGCTGAGAATGGCAATGTTTCCACTCCAACGACGTATTTTTTCCTTCAGCCCTTACACAACAAAATTTTTCAATTTCAAAATGCTGCAGAAACCAGGACTAACAGATATCCTGGAGCAAACAGACATGAGGCTTTTCTGCATCTTGGAAATGCTAACAGAGAGCACATACATCCCCTTCTTTGAACACATGCACAGGCACTCAACAGACCTCTCTGGCTGCACGTTAAAAACCAGCAATGTGAAAGAGACCTCCTCATATGCTCCCAGACTCTGTGGGGCAGATACACTGGTAATCTGGCTCCCCAAGGCTTACTAAGATTAAAGCAGCTCAAGCTCTCATGGATGGGGCCAGAATATTCAGAGATTATTCCTAATGACTTGATTTCACTGGAGAGAAGGAAAAGGTCAACCACCCACACACACTGAAGGCAGGATGTCCAAGTGTGCATGCTGCATCTGCTACAGTTAACACATTTAACTGGCTATAGACTCCTGAGTCTGAGCTCACCCTTGTCAAAGGGCTCAAGCCTCACCTCCAGCCCAACAAGGGGTCTTCCACTCTGTCCTTTCAGATGCTGTCCAAGACTATCACTACTCTCTTAAGAAACTATTTGATTTTCAACCTCAACTTATTCCCATTAATCTCAAACCTAATGACTGTTTTGCCAAGAACTGTACCTCATCTCATCCAGTTTCCATCTTGCTGTTAATCCTTCAACTGCTGTCTTACTCATCCCTTAGTCTTCATTTTGCAAGGCCATCTATTCTTTTTTACCTTTTAAAACTGGCCACCCATTCCTGTGACCTTGCTAACAGCTTCACGTGCCCTATCTCCAGTCTGTTCTCATCTTTCTGCTGTGAAGACGGAGGTATAGACAAGTGTCCAGATGAGCTCTCCCAAAAGCTCAAAGGCATTAGCGTTTCTCTGATAGCCATTGAGACCTTTTAAGATCACATTGTAAGAGACCATGAAAGGGTCTGCCTCAATTATCACAAGACCTAGCAATGTTCCCGGATTTTTCTTTTCCTTTGTATCTTTCCTTCTCTTTTGTAGTTTCCAGCTGATGAACACTGTGTTTATAGCAGACATTTGCATTAGATGGTAGGTGCATGACACTGTACTTCATAGTATAATCCATCAGCTCCTTTATATTCCTCCAGCCTTCACCCTCATCCAATTCTTTACTCCTGACTGCATCACAAAACATTAAGCTAATTTATTTTCAAAATCTCCCACAACCTTCTTTTAGAAGTAGCATTATTACCATTACATGGTGAGTGAGCTGAGGCACAGATGGCACAATTTGAGAAGTATCTGCTGATTTGAGCACTACTTGATTTGAGAAGCTTTTCTGAAACTTCTTTTTCAGAACAGAATGTTCAGTATTCTTACCACTCTTCTCTCAGGCTCTATGATTGGGCATCTCCAATGAGTTAGGTACAATGGCTAATGACAGCCTCCGAAAAGCTTAAAATGACTAGTTCAACATCACATAAACTCAACTGGCCTGGAGGATCAGATCATGTTCCTGAGGCTTCTACAGCCACTTTCTTCAAATAATTCCCTGACTCTTACATTGCATTCTTCCTTTTTTTGCAGCAAGCCAGACAAAAAGTGAATTCTATAAGCATAACTCCTCTCTCTCATTAAGCAAAGCATGTTTTGGCAGAGGGAGGACTTATGTCACAGAGAAGAATTTCCAGGATGCACAGGCAGCTTTAGTTCAACACTCCTTAACCCCGAGTGCTTCACCTGATGTTAAATGAGATAATAAAGACCCCAAAGAAAGGACAGGAGTTTCCTAGGTCCCTACCACCAGGAAGGCAGACAAATGCCTCCCACCATGGGATGCTTCAGCAGCCAGATGGCTCATCTGCAGACCTGGAGCCCTCAGTTCTGCACAGGCCTCTGCCACTTGACTGGCCAAAGGCAAGATGACAACCTGCTAGTGCTGCAGGGGAGCAGGATACCGTGCCAGCCTGCTTCCTGTAACAAAGGGAGGATGAGAAGGAAACACCTTGGGTGCTGCTCTTGCTTCTTGAAAGAGGTGTGCTTTGTGGGAATCTGCTATTCTACCTGCGATCCCCACACCTATAGTTTCCTATCCAGCTCTTCCCATCTGCTTCCCACCCCAGTTCTGGGCTTTTCCTTCTCTGATGGCCCTATTCTCCTTGCTAGCAAGTCTTGGTCTATCTGTCCTGCTTTTTCAGCCTGAACTTTACTCACTTCTCAGACTTCTCTGTCCATTTTTCTTTTCCCAATTTTAGTGTCTCCTCATTCCTGTGCTTCTCTGCCCCACACTCTTAGATCAACTATTTCTGCCTCTTGATTTCAGCCCTGGTCATCAAACTAATTTCCTGTTTCAAGCCAGAGAGATGGAAGATCCTTTCACAGCATAACCTGTCATTCAGAACAATATTACACAGGCAAAAGAATATACATTTTTCTGGTCTTCCCTTCCATTTTCTCATCAGCCCATTCTTCAATATAGCCAAACTGTTTTTAATTAAATTTTCCTAAGCAATTTAAATATAATCAGATGCATAGAATGGGAAAAACTCAGCATACAGTAAGTGTTTAACCAAGTTTTGAACAAAACAAAAATCACAGAACAATTCCTATGCCTGCTCTCCACTAAAAAGCCAATCTCATGTAATGAAAATACTTAGCGACCTAAGTAATAGGCAGTGCTGTCAGTACAAATTATAATTAAGTTCCTTTCATTTATCATTGATTTTTAAGATTTAGAGGACTGTTTACAGCAGCACCTAAAGGCATATCTCTGCTGAATCATTAAAGACACAAATAGTAGGCCAAGCAGCTACAACAGACCTGGATCATCAGTTGGCATAACATACTCTACATTAGGCTATAAGGATACTGAACCTACTAGAAGTGGCAAGCTGAGGGGTTAAATGAAAGTAAAGAGAGTTTTAATGACCTTAATGGACTGATCTGCTAACAGAGCTAATTGGTAAAACAGTTGATTGTTAACTGGATTAATCATCATGCAGATTAGACTGGTGGCAGCTGCTGTCCTTTAGTGACTCCCAAACTTAAACAGACTTCTCAGCCCTCATCAAACTGTTCTCACCTTCTCAACGAGAAAGCAATCCAGTGTGTCTGAGTGGGAAATGTGCTCGTGCCACACAGAAAGATGAGTCTGCTGTTAATTTCATCAGGTAGCCTTCTCTGGCCCCATCCCTCTTTTCTCACTCTACTGGAAACCCACAGTCCCTAGTACATTTCGATCCACATGTACGTTCCAAAAATGCAGCTGCTTTAGGAAAAAGCAATAGAAATCCACCAATAAAAGCTGTCTCCTGAACATCACAGCAATACACCATTCTCCCTGGCAAGTACTTCAGTGATTCTACACATGCAATAAAAGAGCCAGCTACAGAGCACAGTGCATTACATAAAATGTAATGCCACATCTCATCTTTCTGAGACAGGTTTCATGGTCCAACGGATCTTAAGCTCCTGGGGCTGCTCCACAGCCCAGGGCTGATGCCAGTACTCTCTCTTGAAATACGATACAGAAAGTTTAACTTCTTATATTAGTCCTGTTTGGGATAGCCCAGAAGAGACTCTGTTGTCAGAACTCAGGGCATGAAAACAAACACTGGACCATGTGTAGAAAATGTCAGCATTTTGGGAAGATTCGCTGACCCACTTCTGTAATAAAACATCCAGTTTTGCCATTGAAATCCAAAATGCATCAAGCTTCTCCCAATTTGCTCTATAATTTCTAACCATAAAGAAGATACAGGATATTGCAATTGAGAAGAGTGGCTTTGGTCAGAGACGGTGACAGGGCAAATCCAGAACATATGGGTGGTACCTGAAAGCAGAGAACTGAAAGCTCCATGGGCCAGTGCTGCCCAGAGAAGGTCAGTGCAGTGGCTGCAGTTTGGAGCCAAGCATACAGCACCCAAACTGCCACGCCTGCTACGTGAGGCCTGAGCTACAGACTGCTAAACACACATCCTGCCCCCAAAACTGACAGCTCTCCAAGTAACAGGCTCATGAACCACAGCATCTTCTCTATCCCCCTCTTCCTTTTCTGAAGACCTAATACCCATTATGGGCAGGAGGCACAGCAACAACCAATACTATACATTAGTATAGAGACATATCCTATTGTTAGATCCTAGACAGAAATTTGCTAAAACATATTTTCTATCACAATTCTGCCTCAGATGAGTAAGGAAGCATGTGGAGCATGTCAAGCACAGCACTTCAGCAAAAAATGGGGCTAGGAACAAACAATGTAACTAATACTATTATCTGAAGAAAGATTTTAATGTCTTTATTAATTTTTCCACAATATCTGAATTATTAAGAAAGTTATGTAATCTACTGTTTACAAATGGGATCAAGACTCCACAATGAAGTAAAAAAACCTCAAAAAACAAACCCCTCCTTTTAACTTTACGTGCCCCAAATATTAACGCAGGTTTTCTCAGGTCTGTACATATTCTAGCATAAATCCTACTGAGACAACAGCTATGCGATTGATCCTTCTCAATATCAGACCATAAGGTTTTAAGCTGGGTTTCTGCGAATTAGAGCATGAGCAATGACTGTTCACCTTCCAACAGCTTGTCTTCACTGACCTGCTGTTCAATAAGAAAGAGTACTGTACGATGAAGACAGGAGAGTAAAATCCAGGTTCCTGGAACAGCATTCAACGCCCAAGCCTACAGGTTTGGAAAAGAGTCATATATACTCCTATCCTCCAAATCAGCCTTTGAAAATGGGGGATTGAAAAAAGCTTATTCTATGAATTTACTAAGTGGAAAACCCAGTGTTTCACCATACAATTTAACACCATTTCATAATACATGCATGCTCTGACTTTTGAGTACCTATTTTGAGCCTCAATAATGCTTCCTAAACATTTTAATATTAAACATGTTTAATACAGATTCAGAGTATTGAATTGCCCACCAGGTATTAAACATAAGAGTAAACATTCCATTTGGGATAAATGTCAATCAGTTTCCTTTCAAAGCTTCTATTCTTGTAATATAGATGTAGCAGCCACCTCATTTAAGGGCACTCATGCAGTAGCACTATTTCTGATTCAGATGAGGTAATTCTGCCAAAAATGTGTTCAGGAGGTTTCAAAACTGCAACTTGCTAACATATGAAAAATGATCAATTTGTTTAAAAAATAAAAACAAGATGGTAACTTAACAACAACAACAAAAGAATTAAAGGCATACTCTTCAACACACAGCAGAAGTAGCAAAAGATAAAAGAAACACATTTTATAATTGCCATTAAACAGTGTCTCACTATAATCAGAAGGAAATTTCACTTAGCCAATGCATAAGTTCATGTATTATTTATTCTTCCTGAGAGCAGTGTGTAAATGTATAAAAATTGAGGGACTGGCAGTCCTGGAAACACAAGATCCCTCTGTTAAGCTGCAGAGCGGATTTTACTTCAGCAGTTACATTATCCTAGGCATAATTTGGAAGAATGGTGGTGCTAGAATGTTATTACAGATGGCTAAGAATAGTGTCCAGCGCTCACTCCGGACCCTCTCGGCACAAAATGAACCCTGCTGTTAACAATAGAAGGAGAATTGCCAAGCTAAGACACCCTTGGCAAAACCTTCAAATACGTAAGGCCAGCATTTTTCTTCCTTGAAAATCTCAAATGTTTGGGGACAGGGAAACAGAAGGTTTCAGAGGCTTCTTCCAGATCACCCTGGCAATGGCAAATGTTAAATACTTTCCCCATGCCTCAGATCCAGTTGTTAAACTACACCAGCACTTCTGATTTTCTCAGAGAGATCTTTTCTTCCATGTTCACTGCCAATACCAAATCCCTTTAGTATCATACAACACATTCCCTGAGTAGATTCAGAACTCTGGCACACCCACCAGAGGGCCAAAAGGGCTTCAAATTCCACTGCTCAAAAACGGCAAGAACTTAAATCCTTTACTTTCAAATTCTCCTCAGAGCATTCAGAATCAGAGTTAATGTGTAGCAAGAAAAATCTCCTGCATCAGCACTCAGGGCCACTAACAGAGAACAATACAGATTAATTTAAAAAAATGTAAAATGTCATTTTCTCCTCATTATAATAAACTCCAGTTAAAAAGAAGGGCACCCAAGGGAACACACAGTGGATGCTGAGACTTTGCAATTCGTGCAAATTTGCTCATGTACACACCAGAAATCTATTTAAGAACAAAGAGCAAGAAAAAATCCTTAAACCATGGTCCCAAGGCACTATTTGAAAGGCTAACAGGGCCGATATCAGAAGCACGTGTTTCCATACCATTGCTTGGGATGGCAACAGCCAGAAATAGTGAGAGAGAGGAATTAAAGCAGGAGCTCCAAGCCAGCATGTTGTTTCCAGCTTTATTTTCAACAGCATCACACAATGGAATGGGCCAACCCCAAGAGGACAAGCTGCTCCTAAGTTCACCTTTTGTTTTCCAACAGGTTTTGGAGGCCCTTCACAATAAACAAAGGAAGTTTTTCCGATGTTGGTTACTTAAGAATGAAGATAGACTATTATCAGAACAGACATCACACTACTCTACTCCCTCAAATAGTTTATGGGAAATATTCACCAACTATTTACTGGTGGAAGGGATCATGCTCCTAGCTTGCAGCTTTTGAAGGTGCCCCAGCACTGCAAAAATATACATCAGTATATGATAAGAATGAATGCTGCTTTTCAGCTGACTTTCTGCTGGCAATGTGCAGGACGAAGCAAGGCAGCATTTTCTATTCAACTAACTTGGATTCTCAGCCATATATAAGGCAGCAGATCCCCTTAAGAAACTTCTGCACATACTCTTTGCCTGCAAGTGCCACCTTTTAACTGCTGCCTTACACAGTATTTTTGATCCATTCTATATTTCTCACATTTTAGCACATGAAGCCTCACTTCTTACCTGCCATTAAGGAAACAGAAATATCCATGAATCCTTTTTTGTTCCTTCACACTTTCTTCTGGATAGTCATGCCCCTCACTGTTCTCTTTTCTCCTTAATGTTATGCCTTTTAGAAACTCCTTTGTGCAGAAGTTTTTTCTTCCTTGCTCTCAAAGGAAATACCCTTCCCCTGTTCTTGTGAAAACTACATGCCACACGTAACCAGTCCCAGTACTGTTCCATGAAGGGCCACCTCTCCTGGCTGGGGAAGGATTACAGCCCAGCCAGCTCCCACCTGCAGGACCCCCTGCACACAACCTGGGCCTCAGGCCAGAGCTGGCAGAAGAGAGTGAAGAGAAGTCCAAAGAAGTGTGATAGAAAAGCTTCCTCCAAAGACAGCACTTAGTGCTTAAACACCCTTCCTCCCTCTGTCCATGAAGAGCCATTAGAGTAATGGGAACAGCCCTAAAAGCTTGGGCAGTGCTTCCCAGAGGCTGCCAGGGAGGACCCCATTTTCTCATTAAAAGTAAGGGAGAATAAATGGAAAGAGAAGCTCCTTGGGACTGAGCTAAGCTCCAAACTGCAGGACGGTGCCAGAATTGCCATGGACAGAAATAAGTTGGCAGGTCCTAAGTGAAAGAATTGCACAGATGCCAGGAGGGAACCTGGCGCATAAAGGGAAACTAACACAGACTAGGACTACAAAAATGTTGGAAAAAAGAGATTAGGAGGGAATAACAGGGCACCAGGAGAAACATGCAGGAGAAATTGCTGAGGCTGCTCAAATGTTGGCCCATTATACTGGGCAGGATCTCTTGTGAAGCCTGGACTGAGGTCTGGGTACCTCTCTCCCACACTGCCTCAGGAAAAGACAGAAAGACAGGAAGGAAAGACAGGGAGGAAGGGAGGAAGACAGGGAGGGAGGGAGGGAGGAAGGAAGGATAGAGAAGGTGTATTTTTTACCTTCCCTATCCTTTTCTTTTGACTGGAATGGGAATGCAATGGGAACCACATAGGCCTGCAGAGGTGAGAGGGACTAAAACAACAGTGTGGCTCGGTGAAACAGTCACAGGTGCCACAGGGTTGTGTTAATAAACAGGATTTCTGCTAACAACACTTCAAAGGCCAAATTCCCAGCACTCTCACTTCTACTACCTGCCTGGAAAGAAGGTGCTGTTTTCAATTACTGTTCTTCTTAGAGGAGAACTATCTCTACAGCTGAGGGCAATTTTTGCCTTCTGTACTGCAGTCTCTCATCACGGGTTTCATGGTAAAACTGAGTAATGCTCACCCATGGAGCCAGGCACCTCCGCACTGCAGGGTTTGTAGAAAACCTCACCTTACCAGCATCCAAGCACTGCAGAAGATCTAAAGAGCAAGCCACCCCACGTGCACACAACCATCCCTTCACTCCAGCAACATGCATGGAGTTTGGAAGGGCAAGGGCAATGAAATAAACAGGTTCCTGAGATTATTTCACTAAGTTAAAAAAAAAAATAAATAATAAAGGACATTTCAGGTGCTACGGATTCCAAACAGTAAGAGTCCAACCTTCCTGCAGCAGCACACAGAACTGACCAGAAACAAAGCCAGTGAGATTAGTTTTCCAGTTCAGTCTGACCTATGCACAAGAAATACCCCAGTAAAAAAATTATTTTACTTCTCATTTCTACTCTTAGCAAGAGAAAATTATTTGTTAGTATCAGGAATATTTTAACAGGATTCCTGATCTACAGATTACCACTACAGATCACCCACCAGTGATCTGCCATGTCACTCAAGGAACTGTTAAAGACAGAGACTGATGAAGCTCACAGTAATGTGGACAAAGCAATAGAGTTTCCCTGACACCTGCAAATTTTGAGTACAGAGGCACCACCTCTCTTGATGCCGTTCTATCTTATTTCTAATGTATCAAATTAGACCACCTGAAAAATAAAAGCTGAAGCAGTTGAATTCAGCCTTGCCTTGACTTAACACCCCCTGTTACACACAGACAGAGGCCTCAGATTATGGTATAACCTAAAACAGTGCTACCTTCTTAATAGAAAGTATAAAAGAAGAACAGATTAAAAACATGAAGAAATAACAAATTTAATCCAAATTTTTGTATTTTATACTGTATATTTGTTGAGAAAGTGCTATTTAGGATAGACTGTATGGACCTGACAATCTTAAATAAAAAAATACTTAGTAAATCACCTTCCAACAAAGCATAAATTTTCCACAAATTACACCCCAGCAAAATGTATCTTGGGACATCAGCTTGGGTAGACTCTGAAACAAGATGCCATGACAGTGCCTGGACAACAGAAGCTGAATACACAAAATAAGACATTTGGTTTAACACATGTTAGTAGTTTAACAAAACAGACTGACAGGTTGTTTAAGTGGACTAAGTGATCAAAAATGACTGTTATTTTTCATTACAAAACATGAACCAAAAATGTACTTCCTGTTTTGTTTCTTAATTTGACTCATCACTGCTAATTCTTAAACCATTTCATTAACCTCTTCAGTGAAAAAGATGGTAACATGGATAAACTACCCTTCTGATTGCTAAAGCATCAGAACTGATACAGCCTTTCAGCTCAGTGGGTTGAGTCAGCCTTTGACTTGTCTGTTTTGTGAGTATAGAGATCCAACATTAGTGAAGTGTTTTGAGCACAGCAAGTGTCAAGTCCTTTTCTCTGACACTGATCACAAATCCAAACCAAGTGCATTCATGGATAACATTTCATACTAGCAATAGAGACAGTGCTTGTAAGGATCCTATAAACCTCTTAAATGTTTTTATTTCAGATGATCTACAATTCTGGTGGAAAAAAATGCAAGAAGAAAGTGACCAAGTTTTCCCAGTTGCTTTTCAGAAGCAAAGCATACCTGCAGATACATAAAAGAGTGTTAGTAGATTAAAAAAAAAAACCCAAATCGTAAAAACATTCCTGTTTTTCTTATTAGAGTCTTTTCTCCATCAGAAACTTTTTGTATCTTCAAAGGGAGTGCTTTTCCAACATTTTATAGACCTGTTTCTCTGCTCTTCCAGAGGGAGCAGAGGCTTCACTGATCATGCGCCACAAAAGCTCCTGATTAATTCTGATAGACAACCAGCAGTTAGCTGGCACATCATCATCATCGCCCTAGGATGAACAATAATCTGCCTCACCATCTGCTCCCAAATTTATTTTTAACCAGCCCCTGCTCCCTCCAGTGCGGAGAGCGTGGCAGGAAGGGCAGCCTTCCCCTGGAAGTGCTGTGCTGGGAGGTGGTGTCAGGGGCCAAGTCACACACCCCTGAGCACCGCAGAGGATGGGAAACAGGCAGATAAATGCAGCATCCCAGGAAAGAAAAAAGGGCTTCTGCACCAGAGGGGCTGGCAACTGCCTGTTCTCCTCCAGCAGAGGGAATGTCTGCTGGTTTTTCAGTTCCATGGGCAAGTTAGATAACGTTAAATGAACCGGTGGTAGAACTAGGGGAAAGTGACTAGTTACTGATGGGAATACGCATGCCTATTTTTTCTGAGGTCCACCCAAAATCTCAACGTAAGAGCTTTTTTGATCACTTCAGTTCACCTCTGGAAGTTAAAACTATGCAGCACTCACAGACACTGTCCCAAGTGAGCTGTGCTGCTGTGCCAGGTTGTGTGTGACATCCCTGTGCAGCACAGACTAGATTCAATCATTTCCTTTGAGAAGGAGCACCAAGATGGTACATCTCATGGGGAAGGTAGCTGGGGGTAAGAAAGACATGAGCACAGGTTTGATGAAGGCACAGAACAGTGAGGAGGTTCCTGTTGTAACTGCATGTGATGCCTTAAGTTTTAGCTTTCATGTATTTCAGAGTCTGTGCTGCCTGGGTGTGTAGTTCTGAGCCTCATATTAAGTGTTAGTAAGCTCTCTTCACAGAGTAGGTAGACAAAACTAATCCGTTTCCTACTGGAGACCAAGGGCAACTTTTGGGCCCAAAAGCATAAACAATGGTGGACTGAAGAGAGAAAACAAGGATGAGACCTTGCAACTTGAAGCTGTTTAATTGGACAATTAAACCCCAATATGCAAGTGGACCAAAACTTGCAAAAGTGTCAGACCTTGTGACCAGTCATCCATTTTGTGACCATTTTAAGTCCACCTTGGGTGTAGCCCTGGCCAGGCTCTTGTACTGTCCAAGGTGGATCCTGGAGGCCTTTCAATAAATACCTACTTCATTCACTAGCTCTGTCCAGTCCAGCCTTCCCAAGGCATCACATGGCCCTGCTCACCACCTTCAGGCACAGAAAGCACAGAAGGTGGCAACTACAGGGTCACTGTGCCTGTGACACTGCTCACAAGTGTTGCTGCCACCAGCAAACTGCCCGTAGACAACATCGTGTGTTGATGATGTTGTACAACATCATGTGTTGATGATGTTGTCAACTGATATGAACTGGTATGTTGTAATAGAGAAAAGAAGGAAATCAGGTGGAACCTAGAGCTTTGTACAGCTGGTAACACAAGTTACACATCTCTGATACAATCCCCAGAGAAAACAGGGAACTGTTGAAAGCAGGCTCTGGGATATGAAGAACTGTCAAAATCTCAGAACAAAGATAAAGAGTAAAAAGATCAGATCTGGGAAAGAATAGAAACATAGATGGACCTTAGCATGTCTCCAGTCCAGCCTCATGCACAAATGAGGGCAACCAGAGCTGACTGCTCAAAACTTTATCTACTGATGTCTTGAAACCTCCCAAGGGTAGAGACTGCACAGTGTCTCTGGGAAGTCTCGCTCAAAGTGAAAAGGTCATACGGCAGTTTAGCCCTCTTGTCCTCCAGCCTGGCATCACTGAATATCCTGGCTTTGTCTTCCTGGAGAGCTCATAATTACAAATGCTGAAGAACAGGTATTAGATGTGATGTAATCTGATGTTGGAATGTTCTGAAAAACATTCTAAATATTCTGAGTAGGCATCAATAATCTGGTATCAGGTGGGAACAAAGCAAGGAACAGTTAGTATTTTACAGTGAGTGTCAGATAACTAAGTTTTGTGAATTTTGCTCACAATTTAAAGGGTAGGGCTTATCAATGCTTTAGGAGACAGGATTGCTATTCCATATGGAGAAATGCTGGGCATAAGTATAAAGAAATTCAGCAGAGATTGGTAGAAAATATAGCCCTTGGATTAGGGAGAAAAAAAAAAAAAGAGAAAGAAAAAGAGACCAAAAAAAAAAAAAAGGAAAAAGGAAAAAAAAAAAAAAAAAAAAAGGAAGGTGGGTGACCAGAAGGGGGCAATTGTTTTGGCAGCACACTGCAAAGAGGCTCAGGTTTATAACAGAAGACAAAGCCAGGAACCAAAATTGTTGTGCTGCAAGGAAAGTAAGAGAAAATCTGGCTGCTATGTATATTAATAACTATGTCGTGCATGACTATGACTGTTACTCTCCACAGTATGTTACCCTGCTTTATTCTTCCCTATGAATATCTCCTCCTGATAAACCAGGTGCAGCTTCAGATTCCATACTGGAAGACAGAGATCAACTGTAAAAATTCCAAATGAACAAAATGACACGGCTTAACACACGTTTCATTAGGGAAAAAATGGAAAGACAGACTTGTTTAGTTTTAAGAAAATGGTGGTAGAAAACAGTAAATTTTGGGTATTACAGTAATGAAAACAGTGACAAATTGTTCTTATATTTTACACATACATAAAATATTACTCACAGCTTTAATCTGGGGTAAAAAATCCCTTTAGGTTAAGGTATTATGAAAAACTGAGTATAAGCAGCCTGGAATATGCTAGCCATGGAGGTTAAATTTACCCTGCTTCAAAGAAAGATGATGATATGGCTATCTTTTCTATCCCTGCACTGTATCTGAAAATAACCTTCAGCATATTCTGAAATGTGGATACTTTTACTGTATACTCATTCCCTATTTTCTATCTACTTTTCAAAGCAGAAACACACAATGCTTTTAAAGCCACAAACATAAAATTGACAACCAAGCATGAAAAATTAAAACAGAACTTCCCTCCCACCACTGAGGGCTGTTTAATAAACAGAATTGTTAACAACACCTTTCTTTGGAAAATTTGTTTCTGCATCATCATTCTGGTTCACAAATGCTGTATCTCTTGTTTCAGCCTTTCTCCTGTACATTTTAATCAACAGATTGCCAGTTTTAGACTATGTTTTTCCACTATGTTTATGTTAAAAGTTGGTGAGCCGGGATCACAGTAATTGAAATGCACTAGAAAGCACACCCCTCTGGAGGCCTGTATGATTATCCATTCTCCCTTGCCTTCTTGTTAGTTCCAATAATTGATATTTTAATCAATATCCCACAGAGCCTGAACGCCTTTCTTGCTGGGACTGTAGCAAACACTTGCACCAGCACCTTACACATGGACTGACAGACCATCTGCTAACCTGTTCCAGTGAAAGTCCCAGCTGTGTGCTTCACTTTAACAGGTTATTTTATGTCTGACTTGGCACTGAACATCTCTTGATGCTCTTGTCCTGTTTTCCCAGTCTCCAACACATGCAGGCTGAAAGAAGAGTAAAAGACTGCAGGTTGATTCCTATGACAAATTCTTGATCCTCACATTTCTTTTCTCCTGTTCCTAGCACACCCCTTACAAGGTATGCTGTGAGGCACACACTCACCCTTTGAGAGACTAGATAGAGTGAACTTGCTGATTTCAAAGCTGGAAGGGAGCTCAATCCAACTTGATTCATTTAAGTGACGACCACTAAATAACCTTAACCAGTGATATGTTTGATCCTTCACATGTGAAAGCACTTTCAGGGGCCAAGACAAAAAAGTACACAGGAGGAATTTTGCCTTCATACTTGAAACACTGTACAGAATCTGAGCCAAGATATTTGTGATCTGTTTGCTACTCATGGTTTTAGCAAGCAAATCAAAATATAAAGCACAGCCAAATAATAATGACTAGCACAAAAACTACCCTAAGTGATAGAGTTTGGTTTCACAAACGAGTTTTATTAATGAATAATTTCCCTGAAGAAAACCAAACCCTGTTATTTTTGTAGGAAAGCTCAATGCCTCTCCTGAATTGGATTGTTCTACACAGAAGCTTAGTATACACCAGACCATATGTGAGCTTAGCTTTAACTTGTGCCAATTTAATTGGTGTTCCAGAGTCACAGAATGAAACAGGCATTCCTATGGTGCATGTGACAGGTAGAAAGAACTTCCACTGAACCTAGGACACTTAAAACCAGCCAAGAACATTGAGGCTACTGGTCTGCAGGGCTCCATTCACTGGCAGCAGAGATAGAAATGCTCCGTTTACAGTTTTCTTCTGCCTCAAGTGTCAATGTCTACTCTCTAAATGCCTAAAATTGGGAAGATTAATACCTTGTCTAGTGCCAGTGGCCATGCTTGGGAAGACGCTCTCTTTCCCTCTTCCATTTATTGTATTACTGGAACATTTTCTAATGTTCTGCAAATACGTTTTTTTAAATGAAACCATTGTTGATGCTAATTTTGGCTTCCTTCCAAAGTCTGCAAAAGAATACAAGAGTTATCTGCATCAGTTTCCCGAGCTTCATTTTACTTTTATTTTAGCAGAATTTACTAATGAATAGTGCCACTCTAAAGATCATATTCTACAGCACAGAAAGGCAGATGAAAGGTTCTACATTTTCACACAGTGGCATCAGAAAGAAAATAACAATATCTCAGCCTTTCAGGTTTTCTCTGAGGATGATAATTTAAAGTCTGAACTCAGAGTCTCCTTCTAGGTTTGTCACCAAGTTATTTCCAATTAGGAACACATCATACACCTACCCATGCAATTTATTTACATTTATATATACTTTCACAAGACCTCACTGTAACACTGTCAATTATTGCTATCAGAGAAAAACATTACTGACACAATTACTAGTTCTTTTTAGTGAATTAATTTAGCTGCCAATAGTGCCAGCATATTTTAACATTATACATGAAAAAGCAGCTTGCTGCAAGCATTCACTACCTGATACACATACAAGGCAGCAAACTCATTTGCAGAAAATATATTGCATTTCTTCTGAGAAGAAAGGGCATATGCAGATTGTGTCAAATGCTTCTGTATAGAATAAAGTTGCAAATCTATCTTAACAATGCTGATTTTCTGATTTTTTAATATCAGTTTTTCACTCCTGTTAAACCCAAGCCAGAAAACTCCATTTAGATATTTCATGTTCATCACTGCAGTAACTTCTCAAGTCCGATATCAGCAGACTTTCTATTCTGCCTTGCATCCTGAATAAATTTTTGAATGTATACATTTTTGAAAAACCTAGGAAACAGTATTCTGAGTACTTCTCTATTCCTATATTAAAAACACCTTTTTACAGAGCAAGTTTCCATCAAAAAATTATCTTCCCACACAGATAAGTATCTTCCCTTATTTACACCATCTGAGATTCTATCACTTTTGTTGGCTTTTCTTTTTAACAAAAAGCTCCAACTTCCCTAAATATTTCCAAAATAATTTTGCCTCACTCACAACAACCTGAGGAATGAAGCAATTTGTTCTGGTTCCATTTGAACACACAGGGATATTTTGCCCTAGAGCGATGACAAGGTAAGATAACAGAGAATAAAAACAAAAGCAAAACCTCAAACCACAACACCTTGCTCAGCTGCAACCTGCAGCATTAAGAAGAGAAGAGCTTTTAATGGGGAGCAGGCACAAAAGCAATCACTTGTTATCACTGCAATCGCAAACTGGAATAGTTGCAATTCTCCTTGGGCAGAAGATGAAGAACTGTACTACAAAGGTGGTGGCATCCTCTTCTGTGTGCTCCAAGGACTACCTTCAGCTAGTTCATCATGTAAGAGTCACAACAATCCTTTTTATCTGATGCACATCCAAAGGGATGCACAGAAACATGTGAGAGAGTTAAGGATGTCAGAGAAATCTCAATTTCACAACAGTGTATTCAGTGCATATAAAGAGTTTACTTCAGGGTCAAGGAAAGCCAGACAAAAGATTCCAGTGGAAGGGAGAAGAAACACTCAGATTTTTGACAAAAACAGTCAGCAGGAGATCAAGCTGCTTTATTAAAATCCATGCAAGTCTTCTCAAGAGCACAGAACACTGCCTTTCAAATTTATAAACAAACTCGGAGTCTGATTCAACCCTCAAATAACAAAATCATAATGCTCTGGATTAAAATACTAAGCTAAAGAAAGAAAAAAGATTCTGAAAGGATCCTTCCAGCAAGGGACTGGAAGTTGTCTTTGGAAAAGAAAAGAGGAAATCTGAAGCTCCAGATCACTTTTTTGATTGCACTCCATCAGTAAAATAACTTTTGAGCAAACTGTAAGAATATTTACTCATAAATTATGTATGCAGTACTGTAATAATATGCTATACATTATAAAGCATACACAAGAATATAATTAGGAAGAGGATAAAGATGAAAAACTGGTTTAAAAGATTTTTGTTGATGTTACAAAAAATATTTTCTTAGTATTCCTCCCATTTTGATGGATTGTTTAGCATGCATCCCACTTCGGAGACTGCTGCAGATGGCCTTTTCTCCTCCTTCCTACTTCCAAGGACACTATCTAATCTCTTGCAGTTCAGTGAGGAATAGCATTTACCTGGGGTTAATGCAGAGAAAAAAAAATCTATGATGGCAGTGATCCAGTGACTGGAATTGAGGATTGGGGAAGGATGGAGGACAGCTGAGACTCAGTCCATTTTTTAGGGGTTATACTCCCTAACACATTCAGGAAAACTGGACACTGGTGGAAGCTAAAGCATGGAAGAGAGTTTACTCATAAGGAGGGATCACGTATATGAGCTATTAGAGAAAAAAAAAAGTTTTAGAGAAGGATAATGAGATAAGATAAAGGATAATGAGAAAAACGGGAAGCAATCTATTTCGGTTGGGAGAAGAGACGATCTTCAACTGTTCTGGACGCTTATCAGCAAACTAAAGAAACATCATCCAGATAAATTAATTCCAACAAGATTGCACACCTGGTGGAGAACACCACTTTTGAAAAAAATCATTGCTTACTGTTAGCCTTAGAGGGCATTTCAAGAGTCTATCCTGGTTCACTTCAATTTCATAGTTTCTCCTAAAGATTTTGAATGTAGACTCTTAGGTGCATATGCTATACACTAACAAGACAAAACTGGAAAAGGTGGCAAATCCTTGGCAGAAGACACAACTGGAATGAAAAACTGTCTTTATCCATTACATAAGTTGTCAATTGTCAACAAGATGATGTTTAGTAAAGTGCAAAGCATCCATTTATTTTTCCATTATTTTTTACATACCTGCACTTAACTTTCTATACTGCCTACAGATGATGGCTGTGAGCCTTATAAAGGCACCTTTGGATTGGCAGAGTAGGTATAAAAACAATATCCCCTAACACCATTCAGATGCTGCAATACTGGGGCACCTACAAAGACTGATGCACACGATCCAAGTGAGTGCCTATGCCTGCAACTATATCACACAGGATATTCTCAAACAAAGCAACTTCTGACTAAGAGATCAATTCCAAGTTTTAACTGCTGTAACCTGAAAAGAGGTATCACAAATTATACTAAAGGATTTTGCATCACAGCTGACAGCAGAGCTTACATGAAGAGTCATCACAAGCTGAGGAATCAATGTTTTGACACCATGAAATTCTATAGCATATTTGTAAGCAAACACTTCCATTACATTAAAGAACGTGACTTTATATAGCCTTAAAAAAAAAAAAATCAGTAAATACATACTAAAAAAAATTTATTGCACAAATTTTGATGCAGGCAGTGATCTGAGAAGAAAACAAACTACAGAAATGAATTCTCAGATTTCCAATCCCGATTTCCTGTCTTACAGCCTTCAGTAGCTTACAGGGTCTTAATGCTCTTTCAAAACTGATTATAAACAAACATACGGACATTAATTGCAAATCTTTGAGCCCTCACAGGGAGTTTCAAAGAGCAGGCTCGCTGTGCTGTTTACTTGCATTTGCTTTCCCTCTTAAGCACGCACTCATGCTTGGTGCCACAAATGCTTCCTTCAGAGCAAGCAGAATTGGCACAGCTCCAAGGAAAATCGCCATCTTGCTATTAGAAATGCACCAGAGTTGATGGAAGTCACCTAATAAATTAAAATTCAAATAAAAAGGGGTTAAGAGAAGCAAGCTCTTAGTCCTTTCCTTTACAGGGGCAAGAGCAGCAGCGCTCCAATGATCTTGAATCTGAGATATAACTCATTGTCTGTACTTTGAAGAGGGAGAAGCAGGGTATAAATGATTCATTTAACAAGGTAACAAAGTCTCTTCCAATTCAAGAGAGCAGCAAAAGACAGAAGAACCTCAGAGATTTGTAAACATTTGTTTATCATTTTGTCATCTAGTTACATATAAAGATAAAATTTCAGAACAATGCTGAAGACCAGCAAAGATTCGTTGGTATTTATGAGGCATTGGTCCTACTCACGTGGGACACAGAAGCTCAGAGTTGCACAGAATTGGAGTCCTGCAAAAAATAATTGGTGCGAAAAATTCTGCCTCAAAAACTGTCAGTCTATCCAGCCAAAGCAAGCGTGAGGAAAAAGTGTTCTACATTTCCCATTTGGAAGACAGAGAACCTAAGTAACAAGTGATAAAGCCATGTAAGGATTTCTGGAGCTCGTGCCCAGTTTAAGCTGTGGTATCTAAACAACACAGTCACTCAGGGAGCATTTATGAGGAGCTAAAAGCTGCAGATGATGGGCACAGGTCAAACTCAGGCTCAGTCCTACCTTCTCTGGTTCCACCACTGCAGCTGTTTTCCCTTCACTAGACTGTAACCACTGCAGTCTTGAGGACACACAAGGCAGCAGCTCCTTAACACTCAGTCACTGAATGAATACTACAGATTCAGATGACGACCAGGATCATGTTTTGGAAGCAAATACTAAACTGCTGAGAAGCACAGCAGCTTTCATTGCCTGAAAGCAGCAAGTTCCTGTCAGCTTTACAATTTACTGCTTTTGTGGGTCATTAACTTCCAGCTCCAGGCAGATCAAGATGAATCACCAAAGCATTTACCACAGTGGTAAGACCCTTGGCTGACAGGGGGGACAACAGGCAGGGCTGAGGAACTCAATCCTCAACAAAAACGTTCCAGTCTAGACACCCGATGTTCAGTTATCACAGAAAAATATTTGGGTGATAGTAAGCAGCTCAACTGTGTCTTGAGAGCACACAGACTTCCTTGAGTTATATTCTTTAAAATGCAAAAAAAGGATCAAGTCAAGCACAGAATCAGCCCAAAGTTTTAGCTGATAGAGCATTGCATACAGCAGGTGAGATTTATTGCCTGATTTATCCCCCATCCGCTTCTCTAACATTCTTAATATTTTCACACAGACATACAGATCAGCCAATTTAATTACAGCTCTTACTGTCTTCTCATATTAAAAGAATGTTGAGTTTTGTTTGTTTTTAAAATTGATGTGGTCTGTTCCCAAAAACAATCATATATTCATGTGATCTTGTTCACAAAGCAGGAAGAACCACAGAGACTGCCATCTCTCCATTTCAGCTTGAGTGAAGATTCACAAATCACCTAATCCTTTGTCTTTTATGGTCAAGTTACATCCTTGTCCTACTCTCACCACTTTTTAGGCTTCAGGGTAGATAAGCAAAGCCCTTTTTAATCAGTTTCGGCAGCTCACTGCAATTCTTATGGAAATTAAAAAGGTATCTCTTCTTTCAACTCCACTGAATTACATTCAGAAGTTGCTAATCTCTTTGCAACTTAAAACTACAGTATTCAAGTATTCCCATAATCATGGACATTAGGAGTTTATATACTCTAGTCATGCAGTAAAACTACTGAAGGCATTTATCTGCTTGTCAACAGGATTGTTTTCAGAAAGCAGTGTAGTTTAACTTTTCCCCAGCCTGAAGTCAGCAAACTGGATCACACTGTTTCAGACTAACAGCAAAGGGAATCCAGGAAAGACAGCCTGCCTTAGCTCCACCTGTAAGCACAACCAAAGAACCTGATTATTACCAGGCACTAGTTTTAACTCATATGAAGTCCCCAAGAAGAAACAGGAAAGTAAGAATAAAACTATTAAGCAGCCCAAGAGGAAGAAAAATTTTGACTGCGAAGAGAGAAAATGCTTCCAATGATGCAATTTTAGACTGGCATTTTCAGAACAGTTTTGGATTATTGAGCTTTTTCCTGTTCCATCAAAGCAGCTGTCTGTTTCCCTCTGACACCCAGATTTCTTTTAATCATTGAAGACAGGATGCTGTGCTCTGATGAAATGCCCTTCCTGGCCATCCCTGGTAGAGAGAATTAAAAGCCTTGCCAATCCTTTTGAAGTGCAAATCTTCACCAAGTAGGTTTCATGCCTCTTGTTATTGTTGCCTCTTTCAGAAGAGCACAGTTAGATGGAACACTGGACTGTTTACTTACCTTCTAAAATGCTTCTTGCCTTGCACTTGAGATCCTATGATCTCTGTCTGCACTTCCACTCTCCACTTTCTGCATTCCCAAATCTCACATTGTTCAAGAAAAAAAACCCTTGGTAACTCTAGATTGCAAAAAAGCTCATTCCTCAAGCAGCAGAATGGCTTACCTGAACGTGGGTTAACAGATTTTCTTTCTTTAAGCTCCATGCCTGACCTGCAATGGGCTCTGGAAGACACATAACTGTACAGGATGGGCACGCTTGAGCCTCCAGCTTGTACCCTGACAGCACTCTGGGAGAAAATACACCCACAGCTGTATCACTCTGATCTTAAAGGGAAAGCCAAAAAGACACCAGCCTTTTTTTCTGGCCAAGAATCAAGTATAGCAATACAAAGACAGTCCAAGGGCCCAGTCAGCAGTTTAAAATACATTTCTCTAGAGGGCTGTACAGGATACAAGTTAATAAGCTCTGCCAGGGGGCCACAGCAGGTAATCAGTGGAGAATGAGGCATGCAAGGTGCTCTAAGGGCAAAGCAGCGCTGTAACTCAGCTGTGAAATAGCAACTTGATCACAGATTGCAATGTGTATATGGAACTGCCCCTACATGTGTTTATTTCTTGACCATAGTTTAGGCAGTAAACTTGAGAAAATTTAAGATATCAATCAAATTTCCTTCAGCATTTCACAACATTAACCTACACTTCATGCTACAGTTTCCCCTTCCTGATGAGCTGGATTTGCAATTAGAGAAGGGGAACAATTTAACCTCTAAGGTTTTTTTTTTTTAAAAAAAAGACCATTAAGAACAACTTTATTTTATCTAGAGGAACACCATGTTGCTCATTCATCTTAGTGTGCAGATCATTTTTAGATCAACTAAATTAAAATTACTGCAACACAATTTTTAAGCAAAGACATTTCTCTTGAAAAGGTAAATTAAACATTCGAAAATTGGACTGCATGAGACACACATCAAATTATTGGTAATTGAGAAGCCTCAGATGATTTAATATGTATTCACTATAAACTGGAAGAGAGGAATCCTTTCCTCCTCTCTGGAAGTTATTTCTGCTCCAGCTCATATGCACAACCTCAGCAGCTCTGAGCTGACAGAGTTCTTCCTTTAGTCCTGCTGTGGATAAATTAAGCCAGACACTAAGCCAAGAAAAACACAACTGGGCAGAGGGACTATCCAAAGGAAGCCCAGTGAGAACCAGAGACAGTTTTTTTCTTTCATTCAAGAAGATTACACAAATATACCAACTATACAGCAAACATACTGTACCCTTGAATTGCATCCACTAACAGGGAGACTGCAATACAAATTACAGGAATCTCCATGAGCTCTTCATCTGACTTAGAGATGCCCATGCCTAAAAACCCTTTGCAGATGAGATTACCAAGGATGCAGTTTCAAAAGAACATGTCACTAGAATAAAAGCAAGGAATGCTGCAGTTCAGCTTTCATCACTATAAATGGCTTAGCAATATTCACAGATTTTACAGAGATCTTCTTCCTGCAATCTATTTCAATTTGCAAAGCTAAGAGAAGTTAAACTGATAACCTTTACTTGAAGGGCAATTACTTCTTGTACTTCAAATAATAAAATGCCCATTGCAGATAAAACAAAAACAAAAACAAGGCATCAATACTGTAAGTCAGGGCATGCATTTATCTGTTAGATTTCTTAATCTAAGAGACACAGCATTCTAGCCAGAGGTCGGTGTGGAGTACAGGGACGTGACCCTGCACTCTGCTGATCTAGCCAGCATTCTACTGCCAGAGGAGGCAGCAGCTTATCCTCTTGGCTGATGCTCTGCATAGCACAGGTTCCAGCCCTACCTTCACCTATTTCTCCATCAATCTCAGAGATCCATGGTTAGACCAGCCAGTTATTTTCCAGACAGAGTGCTCAACCCACAGGGAATGGGTTCAAGTTACAGATGCAACTCTTAAGTCACTCTACAGAGTATTCTTACTTTGAGGAAAACATGCATTAATTCTGATATGTTTTTCTCAGTTTTCCTTTCCCTGTGGCTCCCAGCCTTATCAAGCTGAAGCAGAGTGAAGCTGACAGGAATACTCTTGGAGATTTTGCCAGGAATTTGAATAGAAATAGAAAAACTAAGCAGAGCATGGACACTTTTCTTCTGCTGGTGGTTGCCAAAAGCTCTCAGTGGCAGCACAGTCAAACAAAATGTGCTTGTGGAGTCAAGGAAAAACACTGATGGGTTTTCATGCACTTGGAAAGCTAACAATGATAACAAAACCACACAACTTCACAGAACATGAAGCTGTTCAAAGCAGAACTGCTCTGAATCCTTTCTTTTTCAAGGGAAGTTTTAGTATGCCTATTTACATTAAGACTTGCCAAGTCCTCATTTTGGCTGGTTAAAAGCTGTAAATTGTTTTAGTAGTAGCATCATCTAGCACATACATGGCACTACATGGCAGACAAAGCTATCCAGAATGTCTGAAAAATCATTGAACTCAAAGGACAAGAAACAACAGCATAAAGATCAAACAGGATTGGCTACATTGTGTGAATATACAGAATGAATAGCTTCATGTGATTTATTTTTTTCTAGTGGCTGGAAGGGACAGAATACAAAAAGAGATGCACTAGAAATTGACGTAAGAGCTCCCCAAGAAAGGGTAAGGCAAAAAAGCAGGGAAAAGGGGAAGCATAATAAAAAATTAACAAAATAGATAGGACAGGCTCAAAAGTAATTTAAATCAAATGAGGAAGTTTTGAAGCTAACATAGAACTTGCCTGAGGAAGTGGGAATTCAGAAGAAGATGAGAAGACAGATGTGTTCTGAGCAGCTCACTGGGGATGAAGTGAGGAGCTGAGCACTCAGGAGAAAAGGTAGCACCTCCCAAAGTCGGCACACAAGACCAAAGCAAAAAAAATGAAAGACTAGTCAAATTTCTAATCCCAGAAACGGGGCTCAAACCATACAAGTGCTCAGCTACACACAGGCTGCCTGAATGTGATATTAAGTGCCTTGTGACAGGTACAGAAGACCAGTCTCTGAATGTGGTATGCGCAATTCTGTAAGTACACAAAGGACACATAAGACAGTAAAACAACTGGGTTAAAATGATATTCAAGGTGTTTTCTTTCCTTCTATCAAACTGATATTGTCACCTTCAATTTGCTCTTCCCAAATTAAATTTCTTACCAGTATCCAGATACACAGTGTGTTAGCATTATAGTGCATTTATAAGAAACAGCAAGACATCCCCACAAAATCATTCACTAAACCAAGAGCAAACTGTGGGAGGATGAAGAGCAGACAAGTAATTAACTGCTGTGATTTCCAAAAGCAACAAAATACTTCAGTGATTGCAGCTGGGATTAAGAACATCCCAACAAGGATCACCTTTCTGATTCACATAACCCACTTGTCTTCTATTCTTTTCTTTCCACTACTATTCACACTTTATCTAACTAAATATTATGGCAAGGACACAATATATAGATGCACATGAAAGATCAACTGTAATTACAACATACTGGTAACATCAATATTTTTCTTCACAGTAACAGAAGTGAAAGAAACACAAGACTGGGCAAAAATTATATTGCAAAGGTGGAAGAGAGCAGTGGAAAAACTACTTCATCTAGCCTTACACCTTCTAACATCAAATCCACTTGCTGCCCTGGTGAGTATCCTAACACAGTTTGGTATTTAGAATACCTAAGGAAATTCAGGGCTGAATACCAGGGTGAGGCACTGTAAAATCTCATTTCTGCCACTCCTTCACTTCCATCTCACTCTCCCTTTTGCAGTTTCTAGTCACATACTTTCTTTCACGCTGACCTTGAATTTGACAGAACTCCAACACCACACTAGATTTACAAATACGATTAGGGGTATGAGAATAGGATACATTAGAGACCTTCTCCAGCCAGATCCAATTAATCACGCTACAGAAACATACATCCATGAAGATAATTTCCAGTGTTGTGACATTCCATAGATTAAGCAAGCCAAGAACATCTGTAGAGAGTAAAGACAGAGCCCTCTACCGGGTGAGAACCGCAGCTCCTCCTGTCCTTCCCCCGCACTCCACCGAACGCACGTGGGTGGATTTAATTCTCCGAGCATCCAGTCCACAAAATGGTATCGAGTTGTTCAGATTGATCTGCAATTCAAGGGATTGGCCTGCAGAACTCAAACTTCTGCAATTTCTGCATCTAAAAGCACAGAGAAGAATATTCTAGCCACAGGTTTAAGAGACTAATGTAATCCTATCTCTAGGTAAAACAGGAAAACTCAGTGCTCCCTTATGCCAGTGTCCATTGTCAGCCCAGGTCTGGCAGTAGACCGAGCTCAGCAGTGTTATTCACTTCACACATCTCACAGATGGCTTTTCTTACTGCTCTTCAACTAAACTCTCCCCTTGTACACCCCCTGCCTCAAGAGACAGCCCTTATCTTGTCCAGGGGAACAGCTGAAACTGTCCACCTGCATAAGGCTTCATCACAGCAGCAGCTGCAAACTACTGCTCACGTGCAGAATCAAATACCAGAGTATGGTCAGACAGCAGATGATGGCACAAGGGAAAGGCAAGGATCAGGCACTTATGCTAGGATATGCCAGGATAACAACCATCTTTTTCCTTTATCAGTCATCCTGTCTGAAAAACAGAGCTAGAAGTAACACTTCTCATTCATCAGCATTATTGTTTTCCCTCCTGTAGATCACAAAACACTCACAAAAGTGGCTGCTCAGCCTGCAACAACACAGTCTGCACCAATTCCCATCCATACCATCCATAGGCAAACTCTTGAATCCAAGTTCTTCTAAGGTTTGCTACAAGTTTCCATTGCAAACTATGGCACAAGAAAATCATGCTGTGCTCACCCTGTTTGCCTCTAAAACCGGGGCTTACTGATATTGCCTCTTTGGAGGCAACAGTAAAAACACTGCTGAGGAGAAAGTGGGAGAGCTGGAGATCTGTTTAAGCTCCTCATGTGGAACAGATGGGGGCTACAACTCCTGACCTGGCTATATCATGCTCAGAGTTAACAGGCACTCACTCACTGGTCATACAATTCAAGCAACTCCTTCAACACAGCATGCATTTCTTTTCACTTTTCAGAAGATTTCCTTGTTAGTTGAAGCAGCAGAAAAACTCCAGTTTTTGGCATCATCTTGACTTTCACTGTCTCTCATTCTGTCCTTGAACTTCCTTCAAGTACCAGGTAAGAGTTGTTCAACCTTTGACAGCATACAAAGTCTTTGGAGCTCTTTCGGGTTGAGACATTTTATTGCCGAAAAAGGGATGGAGAAAAAAAAAATCTTATAATGCTTTTAAAAACAGAGAGAGCACACTCCCAAAGTAAGACTTCTACTATTTAAAATCTACATTTAAAATTACTTGAGTGACAAACATACTATTCTGTTCAAAATATTTTTTCAAGTTAACTGAACAGCAGGCAAAGCGCATCTGTACCAACATGCCCTGTAAATACACCCTTCTCATTATCAATTTTTTTCTCTCACCAGACTTGTGTCTACCCTCCAAAACCATCAATAATCACATTTTCTGATGAAAAAATAAACACTGGTTTATTTCAACATTGTTCAGAGATGGAGTAAAGAACAGATCCAAAAGAGAGCTACTTGACCCGTAAGAAAAAAGGTCTGCTAAATCCAAGAGGTAGACACAGATGCTGTGGTAAAAAACTGAAGAGCTCTACAGATCCAAGTTATAACGAGGCCCTTCATAAGCACTCTTAATTCACAAATTCCAGTAAAATGACCACAGTCACAGAGTGGTTCTGGAAACTTCTTCGCCCTCACTAATAAGGAAGGGTAAGAGCAACTCTTCCACCAATTCTACAATTGCTCAGAGCTTGCATTTGAGTTGTAGATAGGAAAGAAGAAAGCAAAGCAGAAGAAAACACAGGACATCTAAATCACACCCATCTCTGAATAACAAGGACAAAAAGCAGGAGGTGAAATAGGGTATCTTTTAACAAAAAACTCTCAATTTAAGTGCGGCTTAGTCCAGACTGGTGCAGAGGATGCCTTCCATGTCCTACCTGCTCCACGGATTAACAGATTCTGGCCCTGCAGGCCTTTTAACTCACAAAGTTTTATCAACATAGCTGCAGTCTAAGAGCAGCTCAGGTCAGCTGTGACTGTAGCTGTGTGGCTTTCAGCTACCCTTCAGCAGTTCTACTGCCACAAGTTTCCATGACTGGGAGAGGTTTATCTTTAGCACTGACAGGAGCTAAAGACATTCTTGGAAAAGGATGGCTCTTCACTGTCTAATAAACCTTGTTTCTCTGCATGCCTTGACCTCATGAGCTTCCTCTTTGAAAGATCATGGAGTCTTCTCAGGTCTTTTCTAATACAGAATTCCAGAGCAGCAGGAAACATGCAGACAACACATTCCACTGCAATATAAAGCAGACATACAACAGTATCATTGTGCACTATCTAGATGAAGCTATCACTGACTTAAAAATAATATCAAGAGACAGAGAATATACATAAATTCTAGGTTCTTACTGAAAGTAAGTTGAAAGTAAACTGACAATCTTGTTATTTGCACAAATACTGACAGAACTCCTGGGAATTGCTGAGAAAACAGCACTCAGCCTTTTCCTCCATCAGAACATAAAGCACTCCATGTGCCAGTGAATGACTTCACATTGTGGACACAGCCAGTGCCTGTAGTGCACTTGGTTGACCTTATCAGTTCCTGGAGCACAGGCCTTGGTATCAAAGCCAAATCCCAGCATTATTATATTCAGCACCTCCTCGACAGGCAGTTCTTTGCGCTCAGAAGTCACTGCCCACACAGGCTGGGAGGCAATGGCCCCAGGCCTTTGCTAAGTGCCACACGTCCCCTTGGGATCAGTGTCCCACACTCCCCACTGCGTGTGCTCTCTGCACAGGCTCTCTACTTTGTCCTTGCTAATGCAACCAGCAAAAGCACCATTTCTCTTTAGCCCAACACAGAGCCATAGCCACCACAGATGATCGTTAACTGTGGAGGGCACATAGAGTTTCTACACTCAGTGGTGAGCACAGAAATTCTGTGCTGGCAGTACTGGTTTGGAAGCAATTTCTATTCAGTGAGCTGCACTGGATCTCATGAACAACTGTGACTTGACTCAGTGGATTCTGCTTCTCTGCAACTGATGTCTTCATGGCTGCTCAAGTAAAAGGGGTTTCACAGTCCTTTAACTATGGAGGCAGGAAAAAGAGAAAATGATAGGCTGAACATTTCTTGGGTGTTTGCACTTGGCAGATTTAAACATCAGTAACCCCAGATTAAAAGCTTTATCGTTGCTAAACAGTCCAATTTACAGTTTGTCATTCTGTTAACTGACACAAAACATCATACTTCTATGTATGCAAGAGCTCTCCTGACTTTTGTCCTCTTACTTTTCTGAAAAAGTAAAATCAGGACAGAGAATTCAAAAGGAAAAAAATTAAAAAGTAAATGAACACCTAACCTCCCTGCTTTTCCTGCAAAATAATCCCAGATTAGACTAGCAAAACAGAATCTCATCAGGTGCAGGTGTTCTTCCTTTTATTCCCTGGCACAGAAGCACAAAGTAGACAATGACACCCAAGAAAGACTCTCATTTCATATGCATGAGACAGATACACGCTTCCACTGAGACTTCCACATGAATAAGAATCTTGTTTACTCCCGACCACAGACAAGTCCGTAATTAATCTCTTTTAACTTTGGTGAGACTGCCTTGCACCGGGAAACAAGGGTGCAGTATAATGCACTATGCTAGAGAATATTAAACAGTAACACTTCTTGCAACTAAAAGCAACTCTACATATGCCCTCCCGGCAAACCACCTGGAGGTCTGACAGTTTACCAGCAAGACCAGGTTATACTGAAAAGCCATCAGCTTCCAACAAAGACAGACTGCCCTATTCACCCTTGAGTGCGACTGCAATAAGACTTCCATTTCTCTGCTGCTCATCACTCAAAAGCATTTCTCCAAGGTTGCTATTTGTCTGTATGCACTACTTTTGTATTCTGCTCAAGCATTTCCCACCTGCAGAAACAGTGCCTCCTAGCTCTGTCTCCTTGAAGCCCAGCACTCAGAGCCACAGGAGACAGCAAGAGCACTCTGTCAGCTGCACCCTTACCTGTCCTGGGGTCAAACAGCTGGTTGGCCTCCAGATCTGTGAAGGTGCTGAAGCAGATGGGGCACTTGAAGGAGGCGCGGTTGGTGGAGTCCCTCTCGTCGGTCTCGATCCTGCGGCGCATGTGGTCCAGCTTGTACTTGACCACGTTGACCAGCAGGCGGTAGTTGATGAAGTAATAGTTGTGGCGCGTGGTTTTGCCGTCAGGAGCCGTCTCGACCCTCATCCTGCATTTGATGAACTTGTCACCCTTGAGGGTGTTGAGGACGGCCCTCAGCTGCTTCCTGTCAAACTTCAGCAGCTCCAGCATGTCCTCCTCCTTCACGCAGGGGTTCCTGATGAGGATGTCCAGAGCCAAGGCGTGCTCGATGCCATAAAAGCCACGCACCACATACTTGGCGAGGCGTTTGAGAGCTGCTGGCACCTCAGTGAGGACGTCTGGGTCAGTCATAGCAGGCTCAGATCGTGAGCTTCATGTATTCTGCAATGGAAAAAAGGGACATGGATTATTAGTTAGTCTTCTAACTTCCAGACTTCTTATCTGTCTCACTTAGACATAAGAAAAGAAGAAAAGGATGGGGTGTTTTCCATTTCCCTTTCCTAAGCCTTGTACTGTGTCCTCAGGTGTCAATAATGCTACAGACAAAGGAAACTATACCTCTCATTCAAAGCAAAATAATGTAAAAATTCTTTTTAAAGCACACAAGAAAGCAGTACCAAAACATACAGCAGATTTCATTTGTATTTAGTCACAGACAACACAGCTCGAGTAAGAAAGCTGTCTTGAAGCTGAGCTCCAGCTTTGGGACAACTGAGACCTGTAAATTAGGAAAAGCAGAAAATGGCTACAGCAAGAAAGGCCCTAAGACAGCCCAAGAGTGGAGTGTGAGGATCACTTGATCCCTGCTTGTTTAACACCTCAGCCATCCCTGGGCAGAGATGCACTATGAGGACAGCTTGCTGTACAGGCCTGTATGCATTCAAGCAAAAGCTCCCAGCTGCACCCTGAGAACAGATCCTTGCTCATAAACAGACCTTAGTCAACACTCTGCAGCGTGAAAACCATTAGCATTACCAACTCCCACACCACAAATTGCTTCAGCCTTGTTCTTACAAGAGCCAATAGGTCCTTACAAATGACTGGACCTTCATTTAAAGTCCCACATCCAGGCCTTAAAAGCCCATTAATAAGATAGCATAATAAATAAAGCAAAAATCAAGACATACCAAATATGAAGTGATTATGTGTTTAAAAAAGAAAGTATTCCATGAAATATCCTTTGAGTTACTTACCACCACTTACCAGGCTGTCTGTGACAAGACAATAATTTGTAAGAACTCTGTTTTCACTTCACTTGTCTTCACCATAACATCAAATGGCACAAATGGTCATGACTATTAAAAGCTTCTGTGACATACATATCAACATATATAAGATCACACGCAAGGAATTCCTTACATTGTCACCCCTGCCAGATTTAGCTCACAGACAACAGCAGTGATTCAAGGGAAGAACAAAGTATTAGAGCTGCTTTTGAAACACCCATTCAGAAGGCTGCACTTCCAGCTAACATCAACTGAGACTCAGAATTATCTTTTTCAGTATGAGTTTTCTGTGCTAGTTTAGGACATTACTAACCATTTCTGAAGCAAAAGATTTCTTTACCTGAAGAAAACCTCCTTCATCCTAATTTCTGTTTTTTTCATCATTGCTATGCAATTTTTGCTGTGATCTAATATATTACATTGCAAAACTCTGCCAATCCAAATTTTCACTTCCTTTCTTGTATCTGTATCTCCCCAGTATTCAAGCCTATCAAATGAAGCAAGTGACAGCAGAAGAAAGGATCTGGATGATCCTATCCTAGAGTATCCTATTTTCTTCATCACTATCATAAAACCTGTGATAGGTCTTTTCACAAACACCATTACACAACTTTTGTCCACTCCCCACAGTAAGACATCCCTCTGAGATCACCAACTCTGTATTTAACCAAGCAGCTGCTGATTCACTTCCATCAGCTAAGACTTCTCAAAGATCTGTGATCATTTACCACAGTAGCCTGCTTGGCTATTTTTTTTCTTATGAGAAACGGTGCCCTTTCACAAAGTGTGGCATTATCCACTCCTCTTCCACCCTTACCCTCTGCTGCCTCTGAGGAGGGATGTTCCTTTCAAGGGTTATGGCCAGCAGAACTGCAAAGCAATTAGACTGTGGGATGTGAAGCTTCACAGTAAGTAAATTATGATCATCCTGTCTTTTCTGCCTCTTGGATAAGAAAAACACCACCTTCATGTTTTTCTTTTAAAACACATCCTCGCTTGAGCTTTTCTTTTCCTCTAACTTAGGGCCAAATGGTATTCACAGTGCTCAAAGTGAAATTAACTGAATGACATTTGTTGTCTGCTGGTGTGCAGGCTGAGAATAGCTCACAGCAAACAATGCCTGGATGTCCAGCTACAGCTTCCCTTTAAGGAAATTCAATTAAAACACATCTATCACACCACGAATTAACCATGAAACAAGTACTTCTGGAGTCAGCCAGCTTTCTCTTGCATGCCAGAGACACAGTGATTTATCTCACACAAAGGAGAGCTTTATAGAGCTTTGCATTGAAGGCAAAAGTGCTAGCAATAAGTGATGCCCCATCAAGAGTTAGCCATGCAGTATTTTGGAATCTCTAAGTCAGACCAAATCTAAATACTGTCACAGGATATTGTCTTTAAAGATCAACGTCATTCTCTTGGTATTTTTTCAGTCTTTCAATCACTTAAAGATAAGTCTTGGTTTTGACTGCATCTGTCAGCAACATACTGACACTATAAAACAATGTCAATGCAGAAGCTGGAGGGAAGCCTTGATTTATTCAGATTGATTAAATCTTATTCAGCGTTAAAGTACAGTAAAGAAAAAATGCAAAGATCAATTTTAAATAAAACCTGGCACCCCAGGAGAGTTAAAAAGTCAAATTTTTAAAGTGAAAAGCTTGTTAAATGCTGATCTGAGGAGCAGACAACCTTCTCTCCTCAACAATCCAATTTCCCTAAAAACTTCCATGCAGAAAAACTTGGTGATGCAACTTGCAGGGGCACAGTGACCTTCAGACATCAGTTGAAATAAAAAAAAGGAGAAAAGTGCTTTAAAATAAGCACATCTCACCCTGGACACCCCATCTGAGAGCTGATGGAAAGCACTTTTTCTGCATTGATAAGACAGCTGCAGACTTCCACAGACATTTCCAAAACAGGTTTAAAGTACAATTTCCTGAATTGTGCACTCAAACAGCTTAAACAGAAACCTACAAGGGACCAATAAATAAAACCAACTGTAAGAGTTTTCAGCAACAGTCAGGGATTTAATAATATTTCTTAGTGTCAATCACTTGAAAATATTCTTTTTCATCTAGTGGGACTAGTTTTAACACCATTTCTTCTACTCTGCTGGAGATTTTGAGTGATGTCCAAATCTTTTGTGTACTTAGGGCTATCTTGACTGTGATGCTGTTTTCTTCCAGGTGGGGATACATGGAAATACAAGCGTTCAGAAAACACCAGAAACCATTCTTTCCTGTTACCCTCTGCTTCCAAAAGTGGATTAACACACTTTAAGTTTTAAATCCTGCAGAAGACAGTTTCTGGGTGAAACAAACAACGGACGAGTGCCAGCTTTGAAAGAAAAGAAAAAAATAAAAAAAGCAAGTGCATACCACTGCCAGATCTCACCAGGCCAAGCTGATGTCTTGTCCATGAAGAATCTATGGTTTTTAAACCCTAAACTGCAAATTCCTACCATCTTTCACCAGGCAAAAAAGACTCTGATTCAGCTCACAAAACTAAAACCCAGAGGATTTTACCAATACATCCTTTAGCAAAGATTTCACCTTCTCCTGAAGCAGTAAGTCAAACCTGAATTAATAACATGTGCAAAGAAATACGGTAACACCTTTTAACAAGGTTTTAATGGACGTGCATCTGTTTCATAATAATGTTTGAACTGAGAGTAATAATTTATGAACATCAAGGAACATTTTCAGGTGAAAAAATCCAATGGCCAAGACACTCAGCTATGCCAGTAAGCAGCCATAGCATCAATAATAAGGCACACTGAACAGCATCACATTCAGAAACAGCCAAAAGAAGAATTTCCAAATTTAAACAAGGACTTTATTAAAAGAGACAGTTGGTGGGGAATTGTTCTGGGTAATTACACTAATACAATTCAGTATTATGGGTACAGGAGGAAAGCAGACCTGTCTGTGTTAACACAGTAGGACAGCAAACCTAAATACACATCTGTTGGGTTTTTTAAATTGCTGTAATTGAAGGAATTAATACTGATGTGTCTATAAAAGGCAACACTGGAAAAAGAGACTTACAGTTACACAACACAACCAGATCTGCTGGGTGAAGAAAATCAGGGTACCTTCTGCAAGATTGTACCTAAGGTTGAGTAAAAATGCATGAGGCCTTTAGCATAAGCAGGGATACCAGAAAAGATGTCAGGGGGAGAAGAAGTGACTGCAAAAAAAACCCTCAGTATGACAGGATCAAAGACAACAGAGAAGCCAGAAACTGAACTGAGCAAACACCTCCACTTTCAGGTCTTTCCTGATGCAACATCAAAGCAAGTGAACTCTTCTTCTCCACAAACAACAGTTTCAAGAGTTTTCAATTTCAATGAACTCTAAGAGGAATTGTGCTAATGAAGTTACACCTGATTTTTCTTCCTGCTTTTCTTGACTAAAACTGAGACAAAAAGTACTAGAAGGGTGATAACCTAGAAGCCACAATGTAGATGAAAACAGTACTAGAAAATATGAAAACCTACATCAGCCAGTGAATTGATATGAATTTTTATCCAACACTGCAAATGTAGATCACCCTGTTTCAACATGTAACTTTTGAGACTTACATTAATTTTACCCAGAAAATTCAATGGTCTCACTGTTCATATATTTGACCGAGGATTTTTAAAAGCAGGATCTTAGAAAAGGAAGCAGAATGCTCTTCAGACTCATATGGGTATACAAAGCTTTTCTAACACCCCAGATCCCCTTTGGAGAAAAACTTGGGAGTTGCAGGTTTGGCTGTGAACCTAGGCCATCAGACACACTGTTAACACTTGCACAGGTGCTTCCTATTTTTCCCCACATTTATTTAGTCAGTGCTCTTTTCCACTAAATCTTTGAAGCCAGCTTTTGCTGATTTGCTTGAGAAATGTTTCTGCAAGCTTCTGACACAAGATATTTAAGAAAGGGGAAAAAAAGTTACTTGCTTACACCACTGACAGTTTCTTCAAGTGAAATCAAAACCAGGTTATAATAAGAGAATCCCCTCACCTGTAAATGTGGCAGGTACAACAGACTTCCTGGAGCCAGTGCCTGCCATATCCTGCCCCAGCTGTCACTTGCAAACACCAGATCCCACTTTTGTAGTCTCTCACTCTAACCAGATGTAAAATTCTGCCTTTCAGAAGATGATGAGGTTAAGCTAAGAAAAGCAATTCTGAATCTTCCTGAGAACAGGAAGGGAAGGCATAAATTTCAGAACTACAGTGGGAAAACATGCCACCAAGATTTTCAACGTCTGTACAATGTAACCTCAGACACTACTCATCTTTTCCAGAAAAGGGAACAGAATCTTCCACTTTCAAATCTTGCTTTTACTTGCATTTCTCTGTAGTGAGCCCAGAACTGCCTTTATCCCACATCAGTTGCAAAATAAAGTCTTCTGACATTTTATCAAGAGCTTACTGAGTTTCATTCCCTGGAGAGCTCATGAACACTGCTGCTCAGCCTTCCTCCCGCACTACATCTTGATAAGAAATAGTGTATTTTCATTGCAAGACCTGCCTTGAAGTATGAGAGCATAAAAGAACAATGTGCTTCACTGAAATCCCATCTTCTTGTTGGCTTTCCATAAACTGAAACCAGGAGGCCACAGGTATCAAAGGGTTTTCTTCACTCAGGATGAGAAGTTGTGCTGCAGCACAGAAAAGCTGAGGGGCCTGGCTGAAAAGAGGGTGTTTCTCCCTAATTTCACAAGTGAAAACACATGGACCCAGATGGAGTAAGACCACAAGGTTTGACCACACCAGGCAGAAACTGAACAATGCAGGCTCAGGATGTAATTCTCAATCACTTTTATAATCTTAACCCAGCATAAACAATAGCAAGGTGCCAGGAAATTAAAGGACCACCTGTGTGCACGTACACAAATGGATGAAATTTCCTGTTGCAGCTTAAGTGAAATTACACCCTCCCTCCCCTTAGAAAGTCTTTATTTTCCTTCCTTGCCTTTAGCCACAAGCCCCACTCTTCTGTCCTGATTCCGGCAGTTCACTGTTCATGTAACAATGTGAATCAAGTTGATAAAAAGTGAAAAAGTTAAATGCCAAAACAAAAAAGTGGGACATTTCAGAGGGCAAAGGGGAGAAGTTCAAGAACTGAATCATTCATGTTACCAGGCTATAGCCAACACAAAACAGAAAAAAGAATGCATGGCTCAGGATTTAGATGAGTGGGGAGCTTTCCCCACACGGTGGCAAAATTGACCTAACTGTAATGTGAGGCCACTAGAAAACTGTAATTATGGGTACCAGAACCTCTTACAATTTACACTCTGATCTGAACCTATGAGGAGCATGTGTGTTATTCTGGGGACGTGTGAGCATTGGCCCTCACATAATGTAGTTGTAAGGTTTTGGGGGTTTGTTTAAAGGGAAGAAAGTAAGATTGTTTCTCTTACTTATCAAGCCTAGGAAGTCATGATTACAACAAAGCACAGCAGGATTAACCCCAGCATCCCTTTCTACTCTTCTGACTGCAAAAAAAGCAATAATTGCTTTTCACATTATGGATTCAATGAGACCTGGAACACCCCATTTTTCATTGTGACAGATGTTAAGCAATATTGCCTTTTGGAAATTCCAGAAAGGCAACAAAAAATTATGGAAGTATTTGGTTTAGTACAGTTTTAGCGCATCAGAGTTCAAGCAGGTGGGTATATACTGTGGATATAAGAAATAAGGAAACAAAGAAATTAAGTAACAAGACACCAGATTAGCTTTAATTAACATAGTTTCTTGTTTAGAAAAAGGCCCTAAAGTATCTTGTGAGGAAGTGAGCCGTGTGTCACAGGAAGTGGAAGGTGGGAATGCAATTCCCATTAAGCCTCATTCCTACCAGAAAGGCATGTGCTCCTCTCCCAGGCACATGGCTCTGCCTTCTCAGCACCATCCCATACACCCAACTGACCACTTAAAGGTAGAAAAAAAAAATATCTTCTCCTTTTTGCTATGTTTTTCAACACTTTCATGAGCTGCTGGTGAACTCCTGACAAGCAACAGAACCAGCAGTAAGAGAGATGCCACTGCACTGGAAAAGATGAAAACTTCCACCTTTTGTGGATAAAAAATATTAAGCTAACTAAGACTTCATGGAAATGCACCTTAGCTGTGCACGGCTGAACAGCCTTTTCAGAATTCTGATCTTCCTTGTTCATTCTCAGCCGCTTGGAATGGCACAAGCCTGACAGCTGGACCCATTTAACAACAGCTCGGTGCCACTGTGAGATGTGGGGTTTGCTTCTCAGGGAACCAGCACGCTCCTGAGGCCAAAAGAAATGTAATAAAAAAAAAAAAACAAACCAAAAAAACCCACAAACAAAAAAAAACCCAAAAAAACCCACCAAAAAACCAAAACAACAACAACAAAAAAAACCCAAAAAACACCCCATCAAACAAACCCAAACCACAGAACGACCAAAAAGAAGAAAAAAAAAAAAAAAACCCCAAAACCACAAACCTCACCTTGCTGACCTGGAAAACTGAATGGTTACACCGCTGGCTGGTTGGCTCAAAGCTGGCAAACAGGAACGAGCTCGCTTTGCCAATCAGCCACTCCTCAGATGCCCATAACCCTGCATCTCCCTTCAAATTACAAACTACACAGACTCCCAGACTACAATAGCAGACTAAGCTTTAACGCCAGCCGGAGGGGAGAATCCCTATGCCGTCTGCACAGCTTCCCATTCCCTACCCGCTATTATGTGTTGAGGTTTAAACATGGAACTGTGTAGGCTTCCGTAGGACAAGAGGAGGTCAGCAATACCTCTTTAAAAAATCGAAAAATAAAAAAAAAAAAAAAAAGACAGAACAAAACAAAGAAGAAGCCTCAACAAACACCGCAGGAGGAACGGCAAACGGTGGGAAGGAGCCAAGGCGAGGAAGGGGCCCAGACGGGCACAACGTGCGGGGAGCACGGGCCCCGCGGGCCGCTCTGCGGCACCCAAGCGCCGGGCCGGGGGCCTCCGCGGGCCGCAGGCACCACCCCGCTCCCCGGGGCCGGCACTGACCTGGCGCCGCTTCCAGCTCTTCCCGGCTCCGGGCGGCGCTTCCAGCGGCTCCGCCACCCGCGTCACCGCCGCGCGCGCCTCTGCCGTCACCGCGCCGCCAGCGCGTGCGCCGCGCCGCCCCCGCCCTTCCCGCGCCCCGCCCTCAGGGGCGAGCGACAGGGAAGCGAGCCAATCGCCTGCTCGTACTGCACCTTCCCTTCCCGCCCTCACCGGGATAAACCAATCAAAAGTGAGAAACGCGCCGGCCGCTCCCGAAGACAGCCAATAGGCTGAGAGAAGCGGCAAGAACACGAGCCGCGATTGGCGGGCGCTCCGGTGGCTGGGCGTTGTTGCTAGGCTGGGTAAAGATGGCGGCTCTGGACAGGGTCAAGGTGCTGGTGCTGGGCGACTCCGGTGAGTCCGTGTCCCCAGGCCGTGTGTCCTGGGGCCGCTCCTTGGGGATCTGCCCCTCGCCTCCCCGCTGAGGGGCCGGGACCGCCCGCGTTCGCTCAGTGCAGCTCCCGGCCTCGCCACCTGTAACCCTGGCACCGCCTCCCAGGAGTTGTTCTCTCTCTGTGCACTTGCAGGTGTCGGGAAATCGTCGCTCGTTCACCTCTTGTGCCACAACCAGGTGCTGGGAAACCCGTCCTGGACGGTGGGCTGCTCCGTGGATGTGCGAGTAGGTGACGTGCCCGGGCTCTTGGTGGCCCTGAGCCTGACGTGTGAGGGAAGGGCCTTGACTTTTTATTTTAATTACCTACCGCCCCAGAAGAAGGTGTACTTTGATCGTATGTTTTGCTGAGGGCTTAATCTGATGCAAGTAGCGTCAAATGTGAGCCAAGCACTTGTGTAAGCACGTTTTGACTTTTCCAAGGTTGTCACAATCAAACAAGACATTTGTCACTCGTAGCTCCCTGCTGCAGAGGTCACTGGCGTGTTACAAGTCACAGGGTGGCCAGTTCCTTGAGAAACAGGCAAGGAGCAGCCAAGATGTCAGCCAGACACAGTGGGGGAAAACAGTTTGCTCCTTTAGGTCGTCGGAATGCAGGAAAGCTCTGGATGATATTCATTGTGTTAGAAAAACAAACTGAAATTTAGAGCCTGACGTGCTTCAGTGCACGTAGACCCGGGTGAGGAAATTAACAGGAGAAATCTACTGTTGAGACCTGGACACCAGGAAGGCAGAGTTTATAGACCACAAAGACATGCTACAGAAAGCAGAGCTGAAGAAGAAACTAACAGAGACAATTAATAAGACTCTTCCTGTCTGGGAAAAAGATAATAAAAAGGCTGAAAAGGTGGGCTAGTTAGCATGAGAAGTGAGAAATCAATAACCAATAGAAGATAGAATACTGATTAATGAAAAGAACTTGTAAGCCAGTGGACACTAATTCCTTTGTTTGCCAAGATGTATAAATGGTTGTAAGTTTTGGTGACTGATGTACATATTTGGTGAAGTGCTGCTCAGGTACCTCAGTGCTGAATAAATTAGTGTTGATTTTCTAACCTAGCTGGGTTAAAGAGTTTATTTCCTGGGTTTTGGTGACAATTGTGACCATGGGGTAGCTTCTCCTCCTGACTGCTTGCTGCAGTACCTGCTGTGAGAAGAATGAGGATGTTCATCCAGCAGTTTTTTGGCCCAGCCTACAGCCCTCATGGGACATTGATAAATGCTTTTTTTTTTTCTACATCACTCTGTGCATTCTCCTTGAAATGCATTGCCCTAGGTTAGGAATATATTTCCAAAATTTGAGGAGAGGAACATGGCAGTCCTGTTTGGTTGTGGAGGAAAACTGCTCAGCAGCTCTGGAGGCAGAAGTTATTAATTAATTCAGTTGAGGTGTCAGAATTTGGGTAGGAAAAAGATGTGGTCAGCTGGAATCCAGGTCTATCACCTGTGTTAATATTCTTGCAGTGCTGCCATGTGTTAAAACTCTAAGTAAAGTCAAGACCTTAATTTATCCGTTTGCTTTGGCAAAACGCTGTGTCCGAGCACATCATGAGATGTTGGGTTTGTTGATGCTGAGATGCAGAGGATGCTCCCTGTTTACTCACCAGCCTCACATGAGATGGTGATCTCCATCTCTGTGGTGCCCAGTGGCTGCTCCTTGACTTATTCCATCTCTCTTCCACTTGAGAGGTCTGAAGTAGTGTCAGCATGAGAATTTCCAAGTTTCTATCCAAGTGCAATAGTCTTCCAGCTGAAAGTGTGAGTGTCATGTGGATTAACTCTGTGACATGGTGCTGTGGTTATATATGATGTGAATTTTCCATCAGATCCATGACTACAAAGAAGGAACTCCAGAAGAGAAGACCTATTACATTGAGCTGTGGGATGTTGGAGGCTCCGTGGGCAGTGCCACCAGTGTGAAAAGCACACGAGCAGTGTTCTATAATTTGCTGAATGGTGAGTTTGCTTGGTGTAAATATGGTTTTACTACTGTCTATGTTAGGAGCTGTCCCTTGGCTCAGGGCCAGAGTTCCAGGCAGCCTGGCTGAGGGCTACATTGTTCTCCTTTCTGATGTATACAGGAAACAAACCTGATACCAGTCATAGGTAGAATTTTATGGATTCAGTTATGAATGGCAGATATTTCAGGCAGACCCGTGCAGATGTGCTCTATCAGCCTTTCCCTTCAGTCTTGTGCAGCTGGCACAGCAGGGAGCCTTTGAAGGTGCAGTGGCTGCCTTCACCGTTCTAGGTCTGATATGCTGAACAAATACGATTTTTACATTTTTAAGGGTCATTTTATGATTAATACTTTCTTGTCTGTTCTGTTGTAAAACCTACAGCAGAGAAATTATTATTTCAATTTTTATGAACTTTGATAGTTACATCCTATCCTGGCAAATTTGAACTGTCTCCCATAAAATTGCCATATGCTGCTAACCATGTTGCCTCTGCTCATTTAGCTTACCAACTTATTTTTAAGAGTTGAATCTTGCAACTTTCTGCATATGTAGCAAGTAGTATTTTGTGCCTTCTGTTGAGATACTGTCTTAAAGGCTTAGTAGTTCATTTGTGTCTCTAACAAGAGCAAATAAGAGATTGTAACCATAACGGCCCAGTATTTCTGAATACTGAAAGTAACACTTTCAGTTGTTACTTTTTGTCATCCCAGAGTAGTTCACTAAAAATAGATGTGTATCAGACTAAGAACTGCTTCTGAAAATCTGGCTCAAGTTTTATTCTCTTTGCTTATTCACATTATTATGCTTATTGCACTCATTTGAAGGCCTTTCAATAACATGTTAAACCACACAATAAACATTTTTGGTCTGTGATTGACTAGTTACTTCTTCTTTTCTTGGGGGGAAAACTGTTAGGCACCCCTTGATTGTACTGTTAACCAGCTTTCTGTATGTAAGGCTTGAGTAGTGTTGTGACCTCAAAGCAAGCCTCTTTGGTATATGAAAAAAAAATTGATTTCTTTTTGGTATCAAAACTACAGTGTGCCAGTGAGTGTGGGTCAGACTTGGATATACCTTAGAACAGCCCATTAGGAAATGAAATCTTGGACTCGTGCATCTGAATTATAATTGATGACACTAAAATGCAGTTATTTATCTCCACTGCCCAAAAGATACTAATTAGACAGCTCGCGTATGAGGAGTGTTGACTTTGGTAGTTAACCTTGGGCCTTGTTTCTTTCATTAGATTAATTTCTCCATTAGAGCTTGTCTCACAAATTGCCTCTGCTTGACCTGATTTAAGAAGAGAAGATGAATGCATTCCTTCTGCCTGACTGCTTGTGCTTTCTGGGCTTGCTGTGGTCTGAAGACCAGGCAGTGTTTGGTTGTGGCAGCAGCTGTTGACAGGGCTGGGTACAGTTTGGTTCTGGATTATCCGCAGATGTTCTTCTTTGCTGACTCTCCACCTGGTGTGGGGGCTCTGAGGACAGTGACTGGGCAGTGAAGCCTTGCCTTGCAGACCTTGTTGTGGGAGGAGCATTTCCTTGAGTCCTGCCTCCTCTTTTTGGATGTTGACAGTCTTTTTCTGCTGGTGGAACTAACTGTGCAGGTTTTAGGTGAAGCAGATAAGGGAACTGACCAATCAAAGATATAGCTGAGGTAGAGTGTCTGGAGGTGGAGGGTATTTCTCACAGGTTGTGCAGCAGTGCCTCTGGATCTGTTGCTGTAGGCCGAGTTCTGTTATATCAGGCATTTTCCCTCTACACTGGGGGTGGACACACAGCAAAGTTGCCTTTTTATACTGTTACTGAGATAAATGCTTTGAAATAGGGCTGTAGCTGTGATATGCTGGGAACTCTTGTGGGAGAGGCTGTGCACAGTCATATGGGGTAGTGGAAAATGTTTGTGGAAATGTGGTTTCTTTGTAGTATGTACAGTGGGTGGCACCTCTGGGAGTTAAGGTGAAAGACTAAATTAGTAAGTTTTTGCCACCTGTAGGCTGTGAGTGTTTTGAGAATGAATCCTGATGCAGATAAGGGGTATCATTCCATTTTGTCCTTGCATTGATGGTAATTTGAAGTCTGGAGGAAGTGGGAACATTCCACATATTGCAGAAGGTGTGAATAAATAGAAGAAATTTGCTAGCAGGAGTTGGAAATTGAGTTAGGAACTGTGGTTATCAGAAGTGGGTGTCTGTTAATAGCACAGCAAGGAAGCCTGACTCTGTCTCAGAATTTACATTTTGAAGGCTCATGGTAATGAAAAAGGCTGGAAACCTAATCTTAAATACAGTAAGTCTTATTAATTCATGCTTCTACCAGCCATTTAGTGGACTGTGAAGTTTTATCAGTGTCTGTTTCCCCTTTGGATACCTCCCCAAGTATATAGCATTAATTCTTCGAAATTGCAGGGAAGCAGTAGTTCTCTCTGAACTCTTTTAAAACAAAAAGAGTTTGTTTTTTAAAAAAAATCCTTTAGACTTTATATATAGTGTGACAAAAAAAAATGTTTACCAGAGAAAGGCTAAATTTTCTGCTGCAGTAATATAGAATTTCAGTATCATGAGATGTAGACAGGATCAGTGAATGCCTGTGAGCCTTTTGCAGATTAAACCCTGAGGTGGCTGTTTGTTTCCTGCTTTCATGTGATTTTTCTCTTAGCTCTTAGCCAATTCTTGATAAGCAGCTTTAAAAAACCTGTTGCATCCTGATATATTCAGCCTTTACTTATTCAGTGTAACTGAGCTGGTTATACATCCCTTACATAATTCTCAGATATCTGGGAACCTGCAGGTGTCATTTTGGTAAGATAAGGAGGAGAATATGTATCTTTAAATGGCATCTTGCTGTCTTGTCTTTCACTCTAGGGATAATTTTAGTGCATGACTTGACCAACAAGAAATCATCCCAGAATTTGTATCGCTGGTCTTTGGAAGCACTCAACAGAGATGTCGCTCCAACAGGAGTTCTGGTGACAAATGGGTGAGTGAAAAACATTCATGCGGAGCTCAGACAAGGTAATTCCAAGCAGTTGTAGAAGCCTTTGTTCATCTCTGAGGCTACTTGGTCTCCACAGGAAAGTAGATGTGGTTAGACTTGGAAAAAAAGAAAGAAAGAAATGGGGAATACCAAAGAAAGTTGTTCGTTCATCTTTTATACTGCCAATCAGGCGATTCTGACAGCAGATTCCCAAACTGGGTGGCAGAGGCCTTGCTTTAAGGGAGAAGATGTTTACTGCATCCCTTATTTGTCTGAGGCCTCTATGAGAGTGGGTTCAGTCCCTGTTAACTCAGGATGTGTCTGTCTGTACTGAGAGATGCCATTGTACAGGGATGATGTGTCTGGGCAAAGTGGCATTCTCTCTATGCACCAGGACTGAGGAAGTTCACTTCATACATTTTTGGTTTGGGTGATGGGGGAATTATTTTAGGAGCATGACTAAAAGAGCTTAGAAAACTCTTCTTAAGCAGTATGTTCATAATTATTTCTCCAACACCTTGTCAAAGATTTCCTCCTGTACCTCTGTGTTCCTGTCGTCCATCTAAGTCAAGGAGGTTTTAAAATCTTTGCTAAACCTCACACATGAGCAGGAAAGCAATAACGAGGAGTAGCTTTTTGTGGGAAGAATATCAATTGTTTGTCTGTCTGTTCTGGTACACAGGTGTTTCTGTAGAAACACAGGAGATGGGAAAGAGGATTTGCATTGTTTAAACTGCAAAATTCTCCAGTGTCTCCACAGACAGGTTCTTCACAATTGTTTTAATTTTCGAAAATTTAACTTCTGGCAAGGACAGATGTTCAGCCACTAGTAATTCCTTGCTCAAGTTGTTGCTTTTGATTGTAAAATTACTTGCTAGAAAGCTTGGTTTATGTAAAAATGACAGACAATTGATTATCCTAGCTAAAGAGAGTGATTGAAGCTTGGATTCCTATGTAGTGACTTAGATGCAGAAGCCCTTCCTTAAATTAAAGATACTGCACATTTTAACTTAGATAAATGGACCATTAATAAATATATTACTGGTTTTTGAGAGGCACAGGGAAGGTGTTGTTGTACTTGTGCCCACTTACATGGCCATTGCCTTATTCAGTATTGTATTTGTTTCCCTCATCAGTGACTATGACCATGAACAGTTTGGTGATAACCAGATCCCACTGCTGGTAATAGGAACTAAACTGGATCAGATCCCAGAAACTAAGAGGAATGAAGTTTTGACCAGAACAGCATTCTTGGCTGAGGATTTCAATGCTGAAGAGATAAATTTGGTTAGTATCCTTGTCATCACTGTTGGTTTTTTTTTATATGGGAGTGAGTCCAATTTTTAGTAAGTAAAGATGTTGTAACAAGAATTTGGCTTTTGGGGATTTTTCCGTTAGTGCCAGTCATTCTCATTTTGGTTGGCTGTGCCCCTTGCTTGATGAAACAGATACCTTTGTTTCGATATAGGGAGATGTAAGGATTATTAGATAAGGTCACTTAAGTTTAGAATTGTTGAGTGTTAGAATTTTCTTTTTCTAATTCATAGCTCTGACGTTGACTGTCTTTGAATGAAACATGAAGATGACTTTATATAGATGGATGGGTATAAAAATATATACATGTGCTGTGTGAATGCTTGTATACACACTCCCAGGTTAGTCTCAGGTGTAGCCTGTACAAGTCACTGCCTGACTGTATAGCTGGTGGTGGAAGGAAGATGTGGAGCATTTGGGGGATTCCTTGGAATTCTGCAGCTGACTCACAGAACAGTTGTTCTTTTCTCTGAAGTGACTGTGGAGCAGAAATCAGCAGACCCACTGTTTTCCCTCACTGATGGTGTGTCAGGGAAAAGGGTATGTTCATTTCCTTGTGTTTGGCTTCCTTGCACTGATTTCCTTGTGCTTGGTTTGTTGTTGTCCTTTGGGTGTTGTAGGACTGCACCAATCCTCGTTACCTGGCTGCAGGTTCATCCAATGCTGTCAAACTAAGCAGGTTTTTTGATAAGGTAAGTCAATGAAATGATGTTTTATTATCCTGTGCATCAAATGCTGTCTGGCATTTGAGCATGAACAACAGTTTAAGGTGCTCCTTAAACTGACACTCTCTGAGTTGGTTCAAACCAGGTGTGAAGAGGCCAAAGATTGATCTGCTTTTGGAGCCCTACAGGAGACAGCTGATCTGCTTGACTATTAAGTTCCTGATCTGCACAGAGCAGGGAAAAAGAACTCACAAATGTGGAAAGACACTCTGCTTATGCTTTTGGAGTTGTCTGGCAGTCCAGAGGGGTTGCAGCATTCTGAGGTAGTAATGTAGGGAGATACAAGGCTAGTTAGCTCTGTTGATCCAAGTTAAAGCAACCTTTAGGAATTAAGAAATTAATTAAGAATATTACTCTGCCTTCCTGAAAAACAGACCATTAAGGTCCACTGGTCCACTGTGCAAATGAGAGAAGGAATCCTCTGAGCAAAGATAGCCTAGTGGGGCTACTGTGCAGCAGTAGGAATCACTATCCCTAAGGGAATGTGAGTAACTGACTCTGAACCAGGAGACACACAGACCATCACCTTCATTACCCAGGAGGGCTAAGTTAAGTGTGTTGAAGTTGAGGATAATTGGACAGCTTGTCTAAGAATGGCTGTAGGTGTCAACTACTCTGTGTGCTGGAGCATTGCACTAAAGCAGTTGGCCTGGAGCAGAGATGTGGGGTCAGACCTTGTCCCAGTTAGCCATGTGTTTCAGTGCTCATGTGTGAATTGTTGGTTGCAATCTGAGGTTATGCATGTGCTGTGCAAGCTAAGATCATTCTCTGTCGTTCCCAGGTCATAGAGAAGAGATACTTCTTAAGAGATGGCAATCAGGTTTGTCACTTTTCTCCTCTTTTTTTTGTTTTCATTTCTCCCTGTGTAATGTGAACTGCTGACAAAGTCCTCTTTAAAACAAGAGCTTCATGCAACCTAAATGACAATCTGTGTTGGTAATGGAATTCTTATATCTATGGAAGCACAGCTGTTAAGGCTAGACAGAAGAATGGCTGACTTCTGTCAGCTGAAGTATTTGTCCATAAAGTGATTGGCAGTGAAATACTTAAATATGCTAACATAGTAGAAGTTGGAAGAATGAAGTAAAATGGGCAAATATGATTTCTCTCAGCTCTGTCAGCTTCAGGCTGCTTGGTTGCAAATTTAGGCCATAGATGTATCCTGAAGATCAATGAAAAGGCCTTTTTTTTGCACAGTTGGAACTAGATTTTATGTTTAATACAGGTAGTTTCCAGAGACTCAGTGAAGCCACAAGGAAAATGGCAGTATGATATCATATTCGTAAAGGACTGAAATAACTGTTTTCAGCCTGTTGGGGAAATAACTGGTAGCATTACTTCTGGCTTGGGCAGGCCACTTCAGCTTTTGTGCCCCCTGCCTCCCCATGTGCAGTTTACCATGCAGGGAGTAGTGAAGTTGCATTTACCATATGTAAAAATGTTGCAAGTTACCATGAAAAGCATCTCTGAAGTACAGTCACACCTGTACGTTGTTAGAGGTAGCTGTGCTGAAAGCCCCTTGGGGAGAGCAGGGGAAAATAGTCACAGATTACAAAATGCTTCCTTTCTTTGTGGGCTTTTGTAGTGCCTTTTAAAAATAAATTTCATTTGCCTCTTTCAGTTCTGCATGATGCTTTTTTTTCTTCCCCTCTCCCCCTCTCCTCCCCACATTCTAGTGAAAAGAATTTTCCCTTTCATGGGAATAATATCTTAATGCAGAAATCTGCTTGTGTGCTGGTTGTCTTTGATGCATGATGTAAGATTTTTATTTTTATTATTTGATGCTATTTAGTGGCTAGCCGGGGATTAACTATACATTCCTTCTGGTTGTGTGCCAAAGATTGCAGCCTGCTGATGACTATCTACTTCCCTGACAGGAGCTCAAAAGCTTAAAACAAATCTTAAATAGCAAACAGTCGTGTTTAAAGAGACAAACTACAAACTGGAAATGGAGACTTCAATACAACCTCTTATATCCATTGAAGTTATCTACTTAATGGAACTCTTACCACTGTGTTTGTGGGTTTTCCACGACAGGTCACTACGATCATTTGTGTTTTGAGTTATTTCTGTTATAAACTTCTTCAGGATGGAAAGAATGATGAGTTTCAAATTGCTCATGACTTCTATCAGATCGGTGATAAATAAATAATTGTTACTTTTAATTAGTGACTTTGACATAAAAAATGCTAAAGCAGGTAACGTTTTACCTATCGTGTTCAGGTACTTTTTAATTATAATGATTGCATTTTTCCTCTTTAAATTCCCAAAGCAGTTTTCATGAGGTGAACCCTTTTACAAAATCTGCCTGATTTTATCCTTAGAGATGCTTGTTCTTCAGAGATGAACGAACCAGTACCTTAGTGAATACCTTGGATATCTGCTTGAGTTTTGGGCCTGAAAACCCCAAGTAAATTTAATCTGTGGAGTTTTTAGTGGACTTTTATTTTGGGAAAGCTCTTCAGCTGTCTGCTTACCAGTGAAGTGTGTAAGCTGAGCAATCTGCTGTGAATTGTAGATTGTTTTCATCCCATACCATCCATACATGCCCATGCTCTTCTGGCATGATTTGTAGGGCTTGGTTGACTCCCTCCATTTTAGTAGACTGTATTTCCTATGAAAGCGTGGAATTGTTTTGGGAGGGTGTATCTACTGGGGCTGCTGTTTCTGCTTGTGTGTAGTGAGTAAGGTAAAAGTTACTCTGGCCTGTAATCAAATAGTTTTATTATGCCAGTAGGCAGATTTGCAGTATTAGAAAGCAGCACATCACTTTCTTTTGGGGATGCATTGGATTGAAAATCTGACTTAAATACTGTCAAAGCCAGAGAAGCTTCTGATGAATTTAAGTCGATTTTCGTTGTAAACATCCATTGTCACTGTGAAAGCAGTGTTTGCAGATGGGCTGCAAAAGCAGGAGTCTAATCCTTTGTATTGTTGCAGCCATTTCTATACCAATGGTTTTCTTTAAGCTTTCAGCCATTGATAAAACTGTACTTTCAACTGCCAGTGAAGTGCTGCTGCCAGGGTTTGATGGCATGAAGCCTCAACAGCTCTTTGATAGGACTTGATTTATATTGTTTTATAGTTTTAAAAAGGAATGGAGGAGGAATTCTTGTATGCACTTGAATCTGGGGGTAAATACAGGCTTTGAAATCTGTCATTAACTGGGTTAGGATTGAGGCTTTCAATTTCCCTTGCCAAAAAGTCTTAAGGAGTCCCACAGAACAGATGAGCCATAGTGAAGTTGTGCAGTGTTTAATTAGTGGTGGTGCTCCTCTAGCAGTCAGCTGAAGTCCTGATTCTGGAGATGATGTGGAAGATGTTGCAGTTGGCTTGGTAACAGTGTGGGCTAGAGGGAGCTCCTGCTGATTCTGACATGACAACTTGTCTTCCCTGCCTCTAGATTCCTGGCTTCTCTGAAAGGAAGAGGTTTGGAGGAGGAACACTGAAGAGCCTTCATTATGACTGAGCACTGAAAAAGTGGAAGATGACTTCCCTCTGTCCTAATGACATTCCCATTCCAACTGGGTGCTCAAAGACAGTAATGCTTCTGTCAAGTGGATAAAATGATATTACAGCTGGTTAGCCTGCTGAAGCTTCTATTGTTGGAAAAGACTTGGGAAAGGTTTTCCAAAAACCTCGTCTGGAGTCTGGACTATTTCTTAGGATTGCAGACCATCTGGATCTATGGGAACTTCTGGGGAAAGTGTGCAATAAGTTGAATGCCTCTCACACTCCTGTGGGAAACTTCGTCGTACACAGCACATCTATGTGACATCCTTGTCTCCATTTGGAAAAGTTATGGACAGTCTTTGCAATGTTTTGCATCCATTTTACCTCGAAAGGAAAGATAACACTGAATGAGCCTCTCATGTACAGTAAAGTGACCAAAACAAGTGAGCGAAACCTAACGATGGGTAAGGAGTGGTCTGGAAAATAAGAGGATGCCTCCATTAAATGAATGGAGTGTTGTTTCATCTAGAGCACACTGTTCATCCCTATTCAAAAGGGACAAAAGCAATAGGCAAGATATGAAAAATGATTTGAAGCCTTAAAAAGAAAATCATCAGTAGAAAACAACTGGTGTTAGTTCTGCTGCTTAAATTAAAATTGTTTATCTTGGAGAGGGCAAAGTAAATCAGGTTCTCCTGTTTATCTTTTTGTAATTGATTGTGGTCTTGTTTTTTATATTAAATTAAAAGATAGTTCATGGAAAACTGATGGGAAAAGTATGTTTTTATACAGTGCTCATTTGGAACAAATATGACATGGTCCTACTGAGCGTGAGGACTTAGTGGGTTCAGAAAACATGAAATGTAAGAACATCCTGTGAATTAGAATAGATAGACATTTAGAAGGGATAATTTAGAAATTTTACAAGGGAATTTAGAAGCTGTGTAAAAAGTAGGAACTGAGCATGATTAGGAGGAGGGTTCTGTGATACAGATGTTTGCTTTACATAGTTAGCACCAAGGATAAAGGAGGCTTGATCTGGTCTGATCTCTTGTACAGGATCTTGTTTTCCTAAACAGCCCAAGCTTTGCACAGTTTCTCAACTTGCTAGAATTCCACGGAGTGGTAAAAGCCTGATTTATGGCAGTTCCTTCTTTCCACTCCTTCCTCACAGTCACCTCTAATGGTTAAGCCTCTGGCAAAGGCTAACTAAGAGCTGGAGTTAGATATAAATAGAGATTAATAATAAATGGGGATAGAAGAAAGTAAAATGCCGGTGTGAAATTGACAGGGAGCAGAGTTCTGCAGTCTCTGGATTACCTCTGCCTGCAGCTCTTCTGGCAGCTGCTTGGAAATAAATGGAAAGCTGCCTACTGCCACTAATCAGGCACAAAAGTGACAGCTGGGGGCACCAGTCAAACTTATTAAAAATACAGATGCTTTTCTTTTCCTTGGGCCATTTCCAGAAAGGTCTGGGAGCAGTTGTAAACATGAATGCAGTAAGTTTTTAGATGCTTGTGTGAAATAGGCTGGTAGTACAGGTAGTTTACAACCAGAAAAAAAACAAGGTACCAGAATATTCATTATAAAGAACACGTCTAAGCTGTGCGGCTTGTGACAGCACCAATGTCTGGCTCTGATCCTTTGACAATGAAAGCTAGAATTGTTTTCTCAAGGTCAAGTGCAGTCTTAAGGTAACCAGATCTGGTCTCCCTCAGGTTCCTAAGGAACTGCAGAGCAGAAAAAGCAAGCTGTAGTGCTATTTCTTCCTTCACCCTGTGGCATCTTTTGAGTGGCCAGACCCCAGGCTGCAGCTCACCTGTCTGTGTGTTTTAAAGTAGGCCTCTAGCCCAAAATAAGTATCTTATTTGTTTAGATCTCAGCAGGTAACCACAATTAGGTATTTTCTTTCTTAGGACAAGGTGATGTGTAATGGAGTTACGCGTGTTGATGATGTTGCCTTTATTTTTGCAGGAAGTTCCAGCTTCTTGCCAGAACCAGGAGTATGTGAGCAGCTGGAGCCAGTTACATTGCTTTTCTACCTTCCCTGTTACAGCTGCCCAAAACTGGTTCACTTGCAAGCCTAGGGATGTGACACCAGACAACTTTTCTGTGTCACACTAGTTTTATGTGTTCTACCTTTCTTTTCTCTGCACACACATACCCCTTCCATGCCCTGTGACCCTTCTGTCTGTCTTGCCTCTGTCTGCCTATACCTCTCGCTGTTCCTCCAGCTCTCTTTCTCACAAGTACTATCCCTCTTTCTCTCCCCATCTGTCTGACCCCTCTGCATCACAAAAAGTCACAAAGGGTCCTCTTTGTGCCTCCTGCTCTGCTCTCTGGTTTCCCCTTTTATCCCTTTTTCCTCTCTGTTTCTCTCTGCCATGCATTGTCTCTCTTGCTGTACCACTGAAATTCTGTTTCTCAGTTTTCTTTCATCTCTGGTTTTGTCTGTCTCTGGTTTCTATTAGGTGCACACACATTTCACATCAAAACATTGTTACCCAGTCCCTTTAAACTCAAGCTACTCAATGTCTCTGTGTTATTTCCCAGGCAGAAGTATGTGCCCAGGTGCTGTGTTCCAGAGGTGTCAGTGAAGGTGGCTCATGCAGGTACATATGAGATGTGTTGGATCTCCCATGCACACGCAGTTGAAACATAGAGCTAATAAACCATGAGCCTTCCCTCTTCTCAAGGGACTTGGCAGAGCTTTCTGGTTGATCTATGACCACTTTGATGATTTGGGGGATAGTCAGAATGAATATGAGTGTGCTTAACATGGAAGATTAAGCAAGGATGCCACTGGCTTTTTAAGCATGTGAAACCTACCCAGTAATGGGCTTTTGGGTGCAACCTTAATACGAATTTTCATTATTGATTATATTTGCAGAGGCGGCTGCAATATGCTTCATTTGTCACAAATGAGAGATGAACTGCTGTGTGAGTAGCCTGCAGTCAGTATCAGTCAGCTGTGGTGAAGTCCAGGGTTTGAGTTCTCATTTCTCAGTGGATAACAAGGTGACAGTTTTCACTGATTGAAAACCTGCTTCTGCTTTTCGGCAAAGGGAGCTTAATCCTTCTCTTTCTTTTGTTAGTCAGTTCCTCTTGTTTGAAGTCATGTTTCTGTCTCACTCTCCGTGCAAGGATGCTAGTTACTTTGATTCCTTTGTAGGGCTGAGCAAGTGTGTGGCTTAGTGCACTAGTTTGCTTCGACAAAAAGCCATTATCATTATTGATGAATCTGTCACTGGCTGGCAAGTTACCAGGAAGTGTGCAGAGGTAAAGCTTTCCTCAGGGTGTGCTTTGCTGCAGCACTCTGTGTTAGGTCCTCAGACACAGGGATTTTAGAAAAAAAAAACATCACATAGTTATCAGGTGGAAGAGGAGAAGTAAATAAAATCCAGTTCCAATCCTTAATTTCAATTATCAGTGGTAAAGAAAGCTCTCCCACCTAGTGAGAGCCTGTGACATGTAGCCAAAAGTACTATTTTTAGTATTTATTATCCACTTGTGCTACTGTTTTTATTCTGACATCTGATCAGTAAGTGTGGAAAATACATTTGTTTATGGTACGTGAGGACATAAAAGAGAAATTAAGAAGAGTCTCTGTCACTAAGAGTGGCCATGTGAGCAGCATAAGGGATTTCCAGTTGTGCAGGCAAAGCTGCAAGGAACAGCAATTCTCAGGACCTGACTCAAAACAGATCTCGAAATGAGATGTAGCTCTCTAACAGTGAGAGTGGTGATGCCTGAAACACTTAATGGGAAAAAAAAAAGCAGATTTGTCAATGTGTAAGGTTTTCCAGATTAGGATTAGTTGCTTTGGGAAGGGCGTGCTTTAGCACAGCTTTGAGGACAAGTCCCCCACATACTTGTAAGGAAGGTGGTTCAGATGTTCAGAGCTCTGTGGCAGCAAATAGACTGGGAAATCTAACTTTGGCAGTTCGGCTGCTCAGCCAACACCTGCTGCAAATACCATTAAATACAGAAATGTGCTTTCTTTCTCCTGCTTTGGCATTCTATCACCAAGGTGCAGTTGTTGTGCCCTTTGGCCTTGCCAGGGCACAGAAATGCTGGTTCCATACCTACTAAAATTGCACAGGGAAGTTTATTCTCAGCATACCACCATGGACTTCTCTCAAAAACTACTGAACACAAGACAGGCTCGTTAATAAAAACACTTGCTCTTTCTTGACTAGATAGAAATGAAATCTGGACTGTGTGAGCAAGCCAACTTAAAATTCAGTCCTATTTTTGAACAGGAGGAGCATGAAGTGAAATAGTGGGTGATTAACCCATGCACATCTATGTTCCCTTTGACCTGAAAGTTAATGTTTACACAGTGGAAATGCACTGCTGGCTATGGGTTAAAGATTGTTTAAAGGACAAGCCTGCCCAGTCACTGCAAAGGCTATGACTATGCTCAGAGCTTTTATCTTTCTGTCTGATACCATCTGCTCTTCCTGAGGCTTGTTCTGCTCTGGCTTAGGTGGGTTTGATGGACTGTCCTACCCTTGCTGAATAAAAGGTCAGATCACAAATTCAGTGGTTGTCCAAAATTAGCACCAGAGTGGGGAAGGACAGAACAAAGCAATGTGACTAGATTTTCTGCTGACTTCTAAGAGTGGTGGTTCTAGCTTGCAGGCAGAGGCATCACAGTGACATGAGCATGTGGCTTCTCCAGCTTCTGTTCATGTAGCATCTGCTTTTTGGCAACAAGGACTGTGTGCTTTCTGCTGCAGACAACTTTTATGATCTTTCCTGAATAAATAAATGATAATAATTAACCTGTCTGGCATCTCCTGCTGAACAGTCCAAGAAAAATGACAAGGACATATTTCATAAGATCCATTCTACAGGAAAGTACATTATTAAAAAAACACCCTTTTTAATACAATGCTGTTGGCAGTGATTAAAAAAAGTATACACATTATTGCTTTATTTTGGTATATTGTGATGAAAGGTTCAAAAAAGAGATTAAATCCTCCTGGTACTAAGTAGTACACTATCAGATAAACACAGATAGCTGCTCTGAAGAGCTCCTGTCCCATTTAGCAGTGTGTAAAAGGTTAACAAGCAAAGAACAGATGCAATTTGAGGAAGTTGGGATCACAGAGACAGGAGTGAATGAGCGTATTTATTAATACATACATCACAGATGCATTTTAGCTGATGAAGATAGGAGGAGAAGTTGATCCTTTTAGAAACAGGGTGCATCACTGTGAAAAGCAACAGGTTATTGCAACAGGAGGGGCACAAATGTATCAGAAAGAATCTGCCTCAGTTACCTGTGATGTCTTCTGCTCACAGGACCAAAGAGCTTGACTTTTGGGACCCGAGAGTGCCTTGCTGCAGAAAGCAGTGGTGAGCTGTGATCCAATAATAGTTCACATCATGGCCCCGCTACCTGAATCAGCAGGAAACAAAATGACTTTAAATGCATATGCTGTGAATTCAAAAATTTTAGTCCCCTTTTTCTATTGGGTCAAATACAAGATGCTTCAACTTCTCATTGAAAGGAAATCTTTTTCATTCTCCTCCTCATCCTTCATTCATCACCAGGATGTTGAACACTAGCTGCTAAATTTTCAAGCAAGCCCCTTGGTATTTTCCTGCTGCCTCTCTGAAGTAGGTGAGCTCTTTGAACACTTCTTCAGATGCCTCTGAGAACAGTTCACAGGTAATAAGCTGCTGGTATGCAGGTACCATTCAGTTGTACATGCATCAGGTAGCAAATACCTGATTGATATCTTTTGCTTTTTGACATATTTCTTTTGGGTCTTGTTACATCTTTCAGCTGGAATCTCCTTGGAGTAAAGGCCAGACATGCACTGGATAATGTCATGAACCCAGAAAGGTGGCTGAGAATACTGAATAGCTTTAATGCTCATTCTTCCAGGCTTAATTTGTTGTGTTTATGCCCCATGTTTATGCAGTAACAATTCATCGTGTTTCTGTTTCATATTTACATGATAATGAATACAGTTGCTATAATATTAATGAGGTACATCTATACTTCATGTTACATAAGAGTTATAGTGAAGATTTATACTGCAGCTAACTAAAGGGGTTGTTTAGGCTAAATCACAGAATCACTGAGCCTGGAAGTGACCTTTGGAGATATCTCTTCCAATCCCCTGCTCAAGCAGGGTCAGCTGGAGCAGGTTGCCCAGGACAATATCCAGATGGCTTTTGATTGTCTTCAATGGTGGAGAATGCACAGGCTCTCTGTGCAACCTATTCCAGTGTTTGACTACCACTTAATATTCACATCTGTGGGCAAGAAGGGAAGTCCACAGAGCTACAGGCCTGTCAGCCTCCCCTCCATCCCTGAGGAGGGGTTCTTCAAGGCAACTAATCCTGGGAAACATTTCCACACACATGAAGAACATGAAGATCATTTGGAGTGATCAACATGGATTTACCCTCTTGAATGGTAGGGGATAGGACAGAAACACAATGTGTGTTAAGATTTTTTTTCTGTATTTCATGTAATTTGAGATGAATTAATTAATTGGCATTTCAACAGAAACTTACAAAATAATGTATGGAATGGAATGGAATGGAATGGAATGGAATGGAATGGAATGGAATGGAATGGAATGGAATGGAGTGGAGTGGAATGGAAAAGCAAGGTTAGGCAGCCTAATCAGCTTTAAAACATTACATGGCCATCTAGTGAGTAAAGTGACAACACCTTGTCTATTTTTAGGAAACTAAGAACAACCAGGAAGTCGGCCTACAGATAATTAAAAAGCAACACCTTTATTTTTACCTGTCCCGTGAGAAGAAAACAAGAGAATGGAGCCTGTAAAGGGATGTGAGCAAGGTGAAATGTAGGTTCTCAAAGGGAAATGTAAGCTAAAAGGTGATATTTTCTCTCCTGCTGTGTGTCTCAGTAAAAGGGGATCTTGGAAACCCCTGAAACTCTGCAACTGCAGTTTGCCTAACTGTAGTCAAATGTGTAATTCTTCACTGTCAGAAAATAAGTGAGGTGAACTTTTTACTCTTAAATCTTGTCTGGTAGGATAGGAGTCTCAAGGGTAGGTGACAAGTGCCAGGTACTTCATTTCTTTGGCAATGATGAATCACTGCTCAGGGTGAGCTAACATATTCACAGTCTCTGCCTTGTCCTGGAGAATTCCTCTCTGCTGGAGGGATTTTTTTATGGCAAAGCTGGGAGAGGCCAGGGTATGGAGAGAGCTTTCCTGGTGTGCAGAAACAGAGACCTGAAGAAGACTTATAATTTGGACATTACTCAGTCTATATTCTTTGAGAGCCAAGGAAAAATCTCTCTCCTCTCCCCTATCCAGAACCACCACTCTCTCTTCATACAGCCCATCTTCTCCCTCAGGGCAGCCAGCCTATTTTGCCAGTTCCTAAAAGCGGCAGCTCTCAGTGACTCAAATGTGTTACTCAGAATAGTGTGAGGAGCTACTAGTTTTCAGAGAAGCAGAGGTGATTTAAGACCTGCCCCTCTTGCAGCCCAAACTCTCGGTGACTGCTGTGGGGGTCACAGGGACTGGTAACTGCTTTGGGGAGGGAAGGCTTCCAGGATGCTCTAGGAGAGAAAGAGACATTAATTCAGAGGCACATTCATATTTCAGTGTGTGGCTCCTAGAAATTTCCTCCTGGCAGGGCATATAAGTAGACCAGTTGATGGAAATATGCCTTTTTTTTTTTTTTTTTTTTAAGAGGAGGGTTGAGAATTCAAAGTAAAAAAAAAAAAAATCAAATAAAATCAATTGTGTTTTTTCCCTTGCAACTTCTGGAGTGCAGAGCTACTTTCATTAGTATTCTGTAGCTAAATGCTTGCTGCCATTTCTTCCCCAGCAACAGCTTTCTTGAAGAATATTAATATTTCAGAATTTGTAAGTTCCTCTTTCTAGCTCTAATCACAGAATACAAAATCCTCCCCTGCTTTTGGCCCCAAAATGCTGTGTAATGTTGCCACACAGTGTTTAACAAATATCAGTGCCTTCACCATGATGAAGATGTGATCTCTTCTATCCCCAATGTAACACGGCTCAGAAGAATTAATGAACAAATATTTGTTACACATTTAGCGGGTTGTGTATGAAAATTGCTGGAGGTATGAAAGAAAAAAAAATCAAAGTAGCTTATAAAACAGTTGCAAAATGGCTTTCCGTGGTTCTAAACACCTTGTCCTTTCCCCCTCCCCATGTGTGGGAACTATAACCCTTTTTTTAACATTCTGGGGGGAACAGAGGGGATTAGGAAACTCAGTCCCTCTCATCCCCTGTTTATTCAGATCGATCCTGGGGTTGGCTCTGCAGAGAAGGGCGTTTGGTTAAACACAGACTGGGCTGAGCAAACAGGTTGAAAATTCCCTTGGACTTTCTCACTCCCAGCACTGTCAGCCTGCCTCCAGCCCAGCTCAGTTGATCAGTGAGCAGGCTTTGCTTGGCAGGCTGCTTTGGCCACATACCTGCTCGGGGTTTGTGTCTGCTCCAAGAGGAGGATAACCAGGTGGAGGATGACGGGCCTGCAGGTAAGAGGTCAGGTGCCTGTGACCCACCAGTGCTGGCTGTAGACACCCTTTCTCTGCTAACACTAAGGTTTTGGGCTCTGTTTCATTTTGTTGTGCCCCTCTTTTGTGTGTCAGGGTGTGTTTTTAAAGCTTTCTTGGGATGAAGTATTTTTGCTGTGTTTCTCTATAAGTAAGCGTTTCTCTCCCTCTTCACCTCCTTTGGAAATCATTCTTGCTCAGGACCTCTTCATGGTGGGAGTTGTCCTTTCCCCACCCTCGGCATGCACGCCTCCTCCCATCCTGGCTGCCAGGGGGTGTTTCCCCCTCAGCCTATGAAATGTGGCTGGTAACATCTGCCCAGATGTTGCAACCCTGGCTGCCATCTTCCCCAGCAACCCCGGGGAGCAGCTCCATTCAGGGCTGTTTCTCAGGACCCCTTGCAGGGCACCCAGGACAGCAAGGCTGTGGCCATGCCCTCCTCTCCAAGCCCCAGCAGGGCAGCTTGGCAGGAGCTTTCCCTGCGCCATCTGCCAGAGCACGGGGGAGCTTTGGAAGAAGGGTGTTAGAGGGTGGGTTTGTGGCTCAAGCGTAGGGATGTGAGACTTGCAACTCTGAATCTCACCGCTGTTGTGGGGGGCCAGTTGCCCCAGGGCCATTGGGGTGCATGAGCTGCTGCAGCAGGCAGGAGTAGCAGGGCCTCACCCCAGGACATGATGAGTCTCAAGAGCTAGTGCAGGATCATATTTCTCCCCGGACTTTTGGGATGTCATTGTTACTAAGCCTGTTCTTAGTCCTGGAGATACATATGTGTGCTCTTCAGCACCTTCTGTAATGCTCATTATTTTACACAGTGTTCTTACAGGTCTCATTCACATCTGAGAAACCCTGTCTCCTCAAACAGTAAGATTTCACTGTGCTTCTTCCATGCCTGTCCATGACACTTCCCAGCTCTCACTATCCTCTTTCAGCAGCAGGGCAGCCTTGCCCCTGTACTGTTTCAGATGAGGGTCCAGCTGGTTCATGCCATGGCTGTGACTGCATCTTCCTTATCCATCTTTAACTCACTTCCAGCAGCTCCTAATGCCTTGTTGGCCACTGTGGCTGTGGCTGCAGTGGGTCTGAGTGTGGGTCTGTGCAGAGCTGCCCATGGGAGCAGGCTGCTCTGCCAGCAGCTCCTCTCCAAGACGTCACTTGTGTCCCTACCCCGTCACCACCTCGCCTGCTCCACCTTCTCTTGGCATCTCTCCTCCAAAACTCTTGGCTTACCCTTCCTCTGCACTGCCCTGGCATCCACCCCACTCTTCTGTTGTCCACAGAGGGTCACGTCCCAGCCTAGAGCTGAGCAGGTCCTTTCAGGAAAGGTCTGGCCCTGGACCATCTCCAGCCCTTTTGGAGCAGAGGGATGTCAAAATGTCAGGAGAGGTGGCAGCTTCCTCTGGGAATATTGGACCTGCAGCACCAGGGCAGAGCTGTGGTTTGTGTGCTTGGGCTTCAGCCTGCAAAGAGGCTGTGGAGCCCCACACAGAGGGTGAGACCTGCTCTGCTCATTGCCTCAGATGCTCATAATGTTTCTGCATTTGTGTTAAACACTCCAGTGCTGACTGGACTGAGCTGATAAAAAGTGCCGTGCTTCTTGTCAAGAGAGGAATGTTGTTTCCCTGTGTCCTGCAGCAGGAGCTGAGAGAGAAATATATTATGCAGTGTTTGAAGAAGGGTCTTAATTATTTTGCAGACTATGTGTTCAGACTTCAAATGCATTTTTCCCATGCCTGCTGTCTAATCTGGAGAACAAAAGGTTATGGTTTATAGGTCAGAGCACGACACCCATTGCGAGCACTCTGCTTTACATCCCAGTTATTCCAATCAATGAGCTTTGCTGAATTTTTTATGCTGTGCCGGGCTTTTATCTCTCTCATTTTATTGAAAAACTACAAAACAAAAACCAAAGTGGAGTCAGATGAATTCCTAAGGTCCTGTTGGCATAAAAATCTACAGGATCTTGAACAAAATAACAACAGCAGTTAAATGCAGGACTGAAAACAAAGAGCCACAGAGACTATTTTGTATAACAGAGAAAACAGCTGTTCAATTACAATAGTGCCCATCAACCAACCCAACCTGGAGATATCTATAACTTATCTAGGAACTGTAGAGGCCAGGCAGAGACCTAGGGGGATGTACTCTTGGACTGAAATCATGGTGTCACTTCACAGAGATGGATTGGGATACATTTTCACAGATTTTTCAGCCCAGGAAGGATGCTCTGCTGCTGGGCAGGCAGAAAGAGGTCATTTCCCTTGGCTTAGGGGCACCTTGTGCAACACAAATTGAGAAGTGGGGAGGGTGGAGGTGGGCTCAGAGGGTTGGAAGGGAGAAAAGCCGTGATACCTGGCCCTTTCACTGCTGCTCCCACCCAACCTCTATCAGCAGGGTCCCTGCATGATGCCCCAGAGCCCTGAAGCATGATGATTCCAAGGCATGCAAGGAGCACATGTGGCACAGCTTTTTGGGAGCCCAAATGATGTTTGACACCACCCCTCTATGGGCATGCAGAGGAGAGAAGCCTCTCCGAAGTATGCCACAGGGATGGAGAAAATGAAACAGCAAATAAGAAAAGCCACATCCAATCTCTAGGCAAAAGTCTTGGAGCCTATCACACTCAGGGTGATAAATGACCAGCAAGGCGTCTCCCCTCCAGTGGCCGCAGTCCTGCCAATGTCTTTGTTTCAGCCCTCGATGCAGTTACCTGAGAATTCTATTTTTTTTTTTTTTTTCTTGGCAAGAAAGACTTTATTTGACCAAACAATGATGCAGCAGCTTCTGCTGCCACTCTCGAGGCAGTGGGGCAGTGCCACCCTCTGCAGCCCCCGGTGCAGCCGGGGAAGGCAGCAGCTCTGATCCAGCCCAGGGGAAAAGTGCCCCTGCGTTGCTGCTCTCAGGCAAGGCACGGTGCAGCACCAACGCAGGCACAGAGCAGCTGCTGCCACGAGACGCCTGCTGCTGGGTTGATTCTTTCTTTCTTTCTTTCTTTCTTTCTTTCTTTCTTTCTTTCTTTCTTTCTTTCTTTCTTTCTTTCTTTCTTTCTTTCTTTCTTTCTTCCTTCCTTCCTTCCTTCCTTCCTTCCTTCCTTCCTTCCTTCCTTCCTTCCTTCCTTCCTTCCTTCCTTCCTTCCTTCCTTCCTTCCTTCCTTCCTTCCTTCCTTCCTTCCTTCCTTCCTTCCTTCCTTCCTTCCTTCCTTCCTTCCTTCCTTCCTTCCTTCCTTCCTTCCTTCCTTCCTTCCTTCCTTCCTTCCTTCCTTCCTTCCTTCCTTCCTTCCTTCCTTTCTTCCTTTCTTCCTTTCTTCCTTCCTTTCTTCCTTCCTTCCTTCCTTCCTTCCTTCCTTTCTTCCTTCCTTCCTTCCTTCCTTCCTTCCTTGCTTCCTTCCTTCCTTTCCTTTCTTTCCTTTCTTTCCTTTCTTTCCTTTCTTTCTCTCTCTTCTGCTCGGCAGAGGGACTTTTGGGGATGTGGATGGGCAGTTCAGATGTGCAGGTCGCCAGCTTTTTAGCCTGAAGGGCAAGGGATGGATTTGTCACAGCAAATTTTCCCTTTCCCCCTCACCCCAGCAGTGTGGCACGGGGCTCCCGGGGAGCACACGATGCTTGCCAGGTACACAAACCCTCTAAAGAACCACTGCTTGTCCCCTGCCAGCTCTCCATCAGCATTCAGCAGAGCCTGTCGACACTTGCTGACTATGCCTCCAGAAAATCCGCTTGTTCCCTCTTCGTCCTCTTCCCGCTTTCCTCCCCTTTTCACCAGGGCTGCCCCGAAGGCAAATACTCGGACCACTTTTATGTTCCCGGTAAAGAAGGATGCAGTGTGGCAGTCTCAGTTAATTCTGGAACTGCTGCAGTCCCATCAGATATTGCTGCATTTCCGTTTAAAAGAAGGGAGGGGGGGAACGGGGCGGGGGGAAATGCTCCAATACAATACAATTGCCAAGGCTGCTTAGGTGACCTACTGCTTTGCATATCAATATGCTTCTTGCAGAACCCAGCGGAGAGCAGCTCCCAGCAATGTATATTCATTTGCAAGAGGAGAGAAATATCCTCCCTGAACCGATGGAAACGGGGATGTTTTCAGGTTCAGGCTGAGCAGGGCTTTCAGCCATCCTGGGCCCCCTGGGAATGGTCTTCTCTTACAGGTCGCTGAAAGGAGCCTGAGGAAAATACATGATTTCTCAGGAGGTTTCAGGCTTGCTCTCTGAGTCTCTGCTACACTGGAAAAAATATAAGGTGGCTGCAAATTGGCCAAGGTTGAGCATCCCTGGGGGGAATAATCCAGGCACTGTAATACTATATATAAAATAAACCAGGTGTAGAGGCTTCATCAGTCCACTTTAATCTCAGATTTGTGCCTCAGGGGGGATCCTGAATGATCCCAGCTCCTGCCAGGGCTGCTCAGTGCTGGTCATAGCGAGGATGTGTGACAGCCAAACCTTAGGGCTCCTGGGCTTTGCCATCCTGGCACCACTGTCTGAAGGCTGATGAGCAGCCCTGATATTCTTGCAGTTGTTAGAGGGCAACATTAATATTTAACTCCCTCGCCAGGCCATGGGGCTGAACTGCTGGTCGCTGCCAAAAAACACCTCTGTGTTCACACAGAGTTCAACAGAGCTGCTTTGTGGCTTCCTGTAGCATCTGAAGGGACTGCATTTAGATTTCTGACAGTGCAAAGCTAAGGTCTCTGTTATTCTGCTTCCCTTATGTGTCTCAGGCTTGCTGTGGGGCTTTTCCCAGTGCTGCAAAGTTGGGATCTGCATCCATTCTATCCTGTGGCTTTTAGCCATGCTCAGACCACAGCACCTGTAGGCAGGGCAGGTATGGGAGGATGTGTAGGTCTGCTTCATCCGTGGGTCTCCTGGGAATTCACTGCTCTAGAGACCCAGACAGTCAACCAGTAATGGATTAATTCCTGCTTACAGCTGTGGTGAACAGTTCATGCCCAACAGGACAATGCTTATTTAGGGCAGACCAGTGACACAGTTTAAGTTGGCTTTGTTTCCCTTCCTCCCTCATCCCATCTATAGCCTGACCTTTTCTTTGCGCATGGGGATTTATCACAAGGCATGTCAACCAAATGATTCCCAGTTTCATTCCCTGAGAATCTGAGGACCCAGGCAGTCTCCAGATTTTGGAACACCCATGATTGAAGCAAAGTCACATTGAACATGAATGGTGCTGACACACATCCCTGACATTGGTGCACAGTTCTTTCTATCTGTCACCCTCTTGTCCTTGAGACTGACAGTTTATGTGATACTTGGGTTACTTCACAAGAGCCTTAATGGAGCAGAATGTGGTCAAAATGGACATGCAGACTGAGGAGAGCAATTCCTGTCTGTGCTTCCCAGTCCACCACATGGTTAGCTAACGAAGCAAATCCAAGGAGCTGTGAAAATGATGTGTGGCAACATGCAACCATATCACTTGAGAAAGTCTTAATGCATACAAAGAGCCTGGAAAAATGCATGGGGAAGCAATGGGTGGGTTGTTTGGAGAGGTTTTGATTGTGTTTTCAAAACAGTGATGAGCTGTGTGGTTTATTTTACAGTACATGTCAGGATTTGGAAATGAACATGTTTCTGAGGATCCACGCTGTCCAGGAGCTTTACCGGAGGGACAGGTACTGAGGGTTTTTTAATGCTTTATCAAAATGCACTCTTAAGTGAATATCTAATCTCTTGGCTTCTTTTCATCTTAACATGTTTCCTTTCTCTCTGCCACCATGAAAATCTCCAGAAACCTTCTTTATACAAGACTGGAATAATAAGATGCTGGCAGGAGTCAGAACTAAAGATTTCCATTCATACTTTCTATTTTTAAGTTATTTCTGAGCTTCCAAGTTTCACCTTGGATGTTGAGGCTTGCCTAAATTACCTCTGCTCAGCAACAGGGTTTTTTTTCCTAAAGGAGTCTGCAATACAAGTGGCTCACCACACTGAGAAGGAAGCCACCAGCTCTGGACTAAACCAGAGCAGAAGTTTGAAGATTGGCAGAGAGAGATGCTCATGCAGGAGAGGCAGATTTCACAACTTCTGCAGGAATGGGGTTCAATGAAGCTTACATACGAGTCTTTGGCAGGGGAGAAGCCTCTTTGGAGGGAGGGGACATGAATGCCTGCAGTAATAAGGTGACAGATGAATTTTTAAAACTAACTTTTGAACATGTTGGATGAAAATAAATTACGTGTTTTAAGGAAAAGAATCACAACCTACGTGGTGCCATCCTCTTGGTGCCCAGAGGTGAGAATGAAACCCTGGAGAATTAAACCTCTCTCAACTCCTTTTGTGCTGGTCTCCTCTACACCAGCACACACTCTGAGGCTGCCTGTGGCTTCCCTTGAATCTTCTGTAATCCTTTGGACTTGGATGGCAGCACATCTCCTGTGAAAACAGTCTTAGAGGGTTGGGGTTGTTCAGCTTGGAGAAGAGAATGCTCCAGGGAGGCTTCATAGAACCTTTCAATACCTAAATATCCAGATACCCCTGCAGGACAAGGGGTCTGCAGGGGACTTCTCACAAGGGCATGTAGTGAATAGGACAAGACAGAATGGCTTTAAACCAAAAGAAGGCAGGTTTAGATTAGACACTAAGAAGAAATTCTTTACTATGAGAATGGTGGAACACTACCCCAGATTGCCCAGAGAAGCTGTGGATAGCCCATCCCTGGAAATGTTCTAGGTCGGGTTGGATGGCTTTAAACAACCTGTTCAAGTGGGAAGTGACCCTGTCCATGGCAGGGAGGTTGGAACTAGATAGTCTTTAGGGTGCCTTCCAATCCAAATCATTCCAGGATTCAATGACTTGGTGCTTAGCCAATTACATCCCTTGGTGCTCCTCTTCCCCATCTATACAAAGAGGCCAGTAGAATTAAGGTCAAATGGAGACTTTTTCAGCTTTTGGTTTTCCTGAGTTTTCTGGATCCCCCCAGTTTTGATACTTTACATGTTGTGTGCCAGTGAGGACACTAAGACACAGCACAGGGACACATTAAATGCACATGTCCCCTTGGTCTGCATGGCAGCCCACAATGTGCTCACAAGAAAGAAACTGCTGTGCTGATTCAGGCTGATAGTTTGGCCAGTGCAGTGTCTTGTTACTGAGGCTGGCTAGATAAAATGTAAGATAGAAGCACCTAAAAACTGGAAGATCAGTAGTGGTGGCTGCTGGTTCTAAAAAGGCAGTGGGATGTGGTGGGTGTGCTCTTTGAAGATTTCCACAGCAGCACCACTTTCCAGAGCAGATTCCTCCAGCTCCTGGCTAAGGTGCTCTCATCTGGACAGAGTGTGGACTCTGTATCAAAAGAGTTAATAGAAAAATCTGAAAACAAGTTAGACAGAAAAGATTTCAGTCCCAGGAATGGATCCTTTCTCCAATGCAGTATTTATAAGACTGGCATCTGCAGTAGTGCTGGCTAAGATAAAAATTCCAAGGGTTATTGATCCCCCTGCCTCACTGCATACACGTACTGACAAGATGGAGCTGGAGGGCTGGAAGGTACACACACTCAGAGAGCTTTAGCTCTCCCCTCTGCCCACCTCTCAGGGCAGGGTTTGATACCATATGGATGGCTGGTCTGCTCAGCAGCAGGACACAGGATGCTATGGTAGACCTTGCAGGAAGGAGATGGGATAGCAAATGGTGTATGACACCCACTGGGGTGTTTCCTGCAGTTTTTGGATGTCTTTGCTTCTTGCTGATCTCAAATAAATAGATGGTGGCCTACTTAGATCAAAATGCTTAGTTTCTGTTCTCTGAAAAGGAGGAATCTGTCCTCCAGTTATGAACTCATAAGGGTTGCTAAAACCTGTGCTAGCTGTACCCACGGCTCTGCAGAGGGGGAAGTGGCCCCTTTGTACTCCAAAGGAGGACTCTCACTGTGCAGAAACCCTGCAGGAAAGCAAAGGCTCCTACACAGCTCACTGATGCTTTTGGGCAGCAAGCAGCGCTGTCAGGAGGAAGCAGTACGACACCAAAACGCCTGCTCTGGGCACTAGTTCCATAGGCAGAGGGCAGGAGGAGAAGGGGGAATTCAGTGCTTTCAGCTTCTGCAAGTCTTTATTAGCCTTCTGGAAAGCCAGCCAGACAATGCTCTGGGGTAACCCCTCTGAACACTTGGTCTGAGAAAAGTTTGTGCTCAATACCAGTCTGCTTTTCAGTCTGCATTCACGGGGAATTATTTCCTTCTCGCTGATACTCCTGTTTCTGACCCTGCGCAGCACTGCCCCTTGCAGCTTACTCTATTGCTGCCTCAGTAGCTGTGCTGACTCCTTAGGACACTTTTGTGGCATGTGGGAATGGTGTTTGGGGTCTGGCTGCCTCAGAGGAGCAAGAACACACAAGTACTCGAGCTGAAGCACAGCCTCAGGAGAGCACAGCACCCTACAGCATCAGAGTGCTGGGTGCCCAGGTCAGTGCCCTGCTGGAGGCTTCAGAGCCAAGTTCCATGCCACTGCCTCTCACTCCTATTTCCTTCTCCTCCCACCCAGAACAACCCTCAAGTGTGCCCGTACGGCCTGTACGCGGAGCAGCTCTCGGGCTCTGCCTTCACCTGCCCCCGGCCCACCAACAAGCGCAGGTACCGGGACCCCTGGCTCTGGGAGGGGGATGTGGCACTTGGGGCGAGCACTGGGGAGCAGCGGAGAGGCTGCCTCAGGGCTTTCTGCAAGCCTGGAAGGGTAAAACACCTCTGCTGTGCTCTGGGAGAGGGACAAGGACAGAAGACCATGGGAGACGGAGAGAAAAGGCTTTGGCGGGGTGAGTGGGTTAAGAAAATGCTGAGAAAGGACGGATTGGGGTGGGAAAGAAAGTAGCTTTCTGAGCAAGATGAGGAAGGGGGTGATATTCACAGGGATCCCATGGTCCTGAATGGGTTATGTGTGCTGTGTGAAACAACCTCAGGGTTTCAGGCCTGATACTTCTATGGAAGGACCACCCCTGCCCACTGGCACTGGTAAGCACCTGATGATGGACAGTGTCAAAGCCAAGCCTCTGAGAAAGATTCTTTCCTCCTAAGGGATGTTCCTGTACACTGGTTGGGGCCACTGAGCTTTTAGCTCAGTCTGTTCCCATTTTGGGGCTGCTCAGGGCCTCAGAAAAGTGCCAGGCACCCAGCATGATCTTTAACACCTCAGCAGTGCTGGGAACAGCTTGTTCCAGCCAGCAGCAAGCTTCCCAGAGCTCTGTCCCGGTTGTCATGCTCCAGCCATAACTAGATTGCAGAAGATGGGTTTCTCTTTTTGCTTTTCCCACTGTGGCTCTTCTGTCCCTTTTGCTGCTTGCTCTAATGAAAGGCAAATGCATCATCTGAGATGCCTCTGCTCTCCAGGCTGGTGCCAGCTCTCAGTGTGCGTGGGAAAGGGATGAATCATTGTTTGCTGCACGAAGTTGTCCTTGATGGAATTTTTCCAGCTCTCAAGAGAGAGTTCCCTCCTCCCCTCTCCCACTTGCCCAAACTGCAACCACCACTGTTAACACATCCAAAGCTTGGTTGCCCTGCCTAGCTCAGGCTTTTCTGATCACCTCTGCTCACCCGACTGAAAGCCCAGCTTCAGGTTTGGCTGCACCATGCAGGGTGTGTGGCAGCGCTGGCAGGGCCCACAGCAGGCAGCAAGGAGGGACAGCAGTGGTCCCAGGCAGTGACAGAGGCATGGGGGACCCCCTACAGCAGCAGAAAGCACCACATAGAACTCTGGGCTTTGCTGCATGGGCATGGCCAACCAAGCATAGGATGCTACTTTTTGTAATGCATCCAAATTCAGATACAGGTTGTCTCCAGAGAGCTCCTCTGTTTTTCCCATTGGATACTGATCATCCCTGTCTTGTCTGAACTGCTTTATATCTGTGTTTAAACAAGCTTCTTTTTCCAGCTGTGAGATTGCTGTATTTCAGCAACAGAAAAAGCTGTATCTTTATTTTATATATGCATATGTGTGAATGTAGGCATAAGTAATTACACATAAATACACATATAGACATTTACCTGTATAAATCAGGCCATGTTTGTATTTAGAGCCTATAATAAAAGCCATCTCTCTGGAAACCTCTGGCTGTGAGCTGTTGTTTGCTATGTAATTTTAATATTAATATTATTAGTTTGGTATTTAATAAACCTTTTGTTCCAGTTGCCACCCATGTAAATGTTATTCTAGAAGCTCAGTCAGCCAGCAGCTACCCAGAGGGTTTAACCTCTTCCCCAGGCTAATCCAGGTGTTTTTCTTTCTTGTAGCTGGCTGTATCGAATCCTACCTTCAGTCTGCCACAAACCCTTCAAACCTCTCGAGGAAGGCCACCTGACACACGACTGGGATGAAATTGAGCCTGACCCCAACCAGGTAACCATGCTGGGAGGAGCCCTGGTCCAGCCAGGAGGACAGTCAAATATCAAATTAATCAGAAGTGCAAAGGCACTGAGTTGCAAGAGGTCTGAGGGGAGCCATGGGTTCCTGGGGGTCTGACCAATTCAGAAGCAGGGTCTTGTCCGCCACCTCTTCATTTTTCCTCACCATGGAAAGACAGCCCTCGATGCTTGTATCTTCCTATCTTGACAGATCCTTGTGCTGCTTCCCAGCACGGCTACCATTCCACAGGGTTAGACCTGTGCTACCTGGCAAATCCCCTGGGGGCTCCTGTTGGCCACCTTTTAATCTGCTCTCTCTTCTCCTTCAGTGTCCCACATCAAATTCTCACAGCCCAGCTCAGCCAGCAGAGCAGCTGCATGTCTCTGCCATCCATCCTCTCCTTCCCTGTGCTTTTGGAGAGGCTACTGGCTGCCAGCCCATTTCTCTGCAGCCCTCGTGGGAAATCTCGCTTCATTCTGGAGAGACACACAGAGAGATGGCATTTGTCTTCCTCTCTTACAGCCTTGCCACTGTCTTTAATCATGATTTCTCCCCTGCCAGCCCCAGAACATTTGGTTTTGCTAATCTGTTGCCATTCTCCTCTCAACATCATCTCACGGTCATTGGTTTTCACTTCTCTCAGGTTTTGCCCTTTGATGCATCATGATTAGCTAATTCCCAGCCTCCCGGCAGCCTCACCATTTGTCTAAATAATTTCCCAGATCTGCTGGAATATGTTTTCCAGCCATTGACCAAGAAGCAGTGACAGGCTCATATTTACATGCCTTTGGTGCTCCTTCCCAGATGAAGCTTCAATGACTTCTGTTATCACCTCATCCATTCTTGATGCCCTTCTGCACCCTACATCTACCTTTATGATTATTTATGATTACAGTAATTCCAAGATGCCCAGCTCCCAGGCATGTGAAACCATTTAAGCGTAGTACCTTTTTTGTCTAAGGAGACAGCAGCAAATCTCCTGCTCACTCCCTCTCTTGCCACCAAACCCATAAGAGTTATTTCCTGGCAGGAAGTGGGAGCCACCTTCTTGCTTTCCTTCTTATCCTCTCTGAAGCAGAGCCAGAGACAAGGTTCAGTTTGTTGGACAACACCTATTCTTCCCCGCAAAGCTTTGTGTTTCACCCAGGCACTTAAGGAGCTTCAGCAATCCTCATCCATCTAAAAAAGTGGCCATATGGAGGCACCTTATGCAAAGCCAATTGAAGTCAATGGGAAAAATGACACTTTAAAATTACCCAAGGACAATGGCAGAATTGTAAAAGACACAGATGACAAAACTGAAAAGGAGTCAAACATGATAAAAAAACATGGGGTGGCATCTGAGCAAGAAATGCTGAAACAGAAGAAAGCTCTCATGACTGGAGCAGAGATGACAAAGTGAAGCTATGATTGAGAGGCAGGGAGAAAACAAATACCAATAACAAATATCTCACAGAAAAAACAAACAAACAAACAAAAAAAAATCCAAACAAAATTATTAAAAAAACCCAACTAAACCAAAAAGCCCCAGACAAACATAAACTGTGGAACTTCTTGTGAGAGGATGCAGGTGGATTCAAATCCAACAAATATTTTGGGCTCCTCTGGCACCTTCTGTCTGAGGACTTATCTATTGAGGTAGATTTAAAATAGGATTTCTTTAACCTTTGCACTACACAGGCCTGCCAACTACTTTACAAAAATATGATTAAAAAATTTAAAAGCCCACCCCCCCAAAAAAATCCCCACAAAAACAAACAACCTCCCCCCTACTTGTAAACCAGATTATAAAGGCAACGAGGAAATAGAGGAAAGAAGAGAGAGCTACCTCAGCAAGGAGAAGCAGGGGGAGGACAGGGGTCCACTTTCTTTTTGAATTTCCACCATTTGTGTTCTGATCACTGACACCTCTTTCTTGTTTTTTGTTTGCTGCGATCTAGCTGCGATGGAAACCTTTTGAGATTCCAAAAGCCCCTCAGAATAAGATGGACTTTGTGAGCGTAAGTTGGGGAACCCGGGCATCTGGGCATCCTCCATCTGTTTCCCCTCAGGACATGGCAGAGCACAGAAGATGCTCAGAATTGGGGTAATACTGGCAGTTTTGAAACCACTGGGCTTGCAGAGCATCTATGGGAGGAGAGATGATTGCAGATTTCAAGCAACTGTCAGTGGGTTTGATTTTCTTCACCGACTTTCACAGAGCTCTTTAAAAAAAAAGCCCCAGCCCTCGGTTTTCCCCAGACCCTTGGCTGGAAAACACTAGCTTACATGGATTTTAAGAAACTCTTATTATATTAAAGAGAATCCAACAACTTGACAAAAGGCCACACAGAAAAAGGCTGGGAAGTGAGAGAGGAGGTGAGAGCCAGCAAGAAGGTGGGGTGAGGGGAGGAAAGAGGGCTGCCCCTGCTCCCTGCCTTCTGCTCATTCCTGGTGCTTTGGGTTTGGCTGTAGGGACTGCACACCTTGTGCGGCGCCGGTGAGCCCAGAGGACGCAATGGCATCGCCGTCCATATTTTTGTCTGCAACACCTCCATGATCGACAGGTCAGTGCCTGCTTGTGCTGGTGGCTCAGGCTGCTCCAGGCTGGCTGGCTGTCTGCCACCAACCTGAGTCTGGCTCCCAGCATCCCTGTACATCCTGTGCTCCTGTGTGCATGGTAAGCATGTTCTCCGTGTCCACAGCAGGCTGTGCTCTGTAGTCAAACACTGGAGGAGTGGGTGAGGAACCACCAAGAGAATTAGGGAGCTGGACATGGGGGTGCAGCAAGAGGAGATGTGTTGGATTTAGGTCCTCTAGCTGCTCCTCAGAATTCAACACACATGCAGCAGATGTTGCTGCTCCCTGCAGTGGCTCAGAGGGGAAATCAGCCCCACTCCCCAGCTTACAATACCTGATGTGCCCATGAGTACAAAGGCAGGGACCTGGCAGAGGTCAGAGGACATCCTGCTTCCAGGCTGGGCCATTTTCTTAAGAGCTTGATGGTCCTTGTGGGTCCCTTCCAACTCAGAATATTCTGTGGAATTGTGAAACTCTGCCATGTCTGTCTCCCAGCTCAAAACTCCCCAGCTGTTGCTGTGGTGTACACAAATGCATGGGGCTTATATATAGCACCTTAACCTTACTGTTTTCCTTTTTCTTTAGATGCCTTTATAATTCGGATGGCGACTTCCTGATTGGTGAGTTGATCCTTTGGCTTCTTTTTTCCTCCAGGTGGTTCTACCTGGGGTACCACCTGCCTGCCTCGTTGTTCTTCCAGAGCCTGGGGCTCTACAGCCAAGATTTGGAGGAGAGAGTTGGCTTCACCCCCCATGCCATGCAGATTTGATGGTCTGGCACCAGCTTGGCTGCTGGGCGAGTTGCACTACTGCTGTGCCAGACCTCAACTCTTTGAGCAGTGACCCAGCTTCCTTGCCATGTTGCTCAGGGATCATTTCCTACTGCTCCCCAGACTGGTATTAGACACGCCACAGGCAGAGGTTTTCTGGTAATCATAAACCTCAGGATTTCTGAACAGCTTATAGTTAGATGTCTTTGTTGCTTTAGCCCAAGATTATTTGGCACAGCAGCTTAGCTCCCGTGCTGTGCCAGCCTCAGGCAACCAGACTGCCACAGTGAGGGTGGAGGTTGACACATAAAGTCCATACACCCTGAAAAATATTCTGAGTGGTATCAGAAGTCACATATTTGCTTTTATCTTTCTTGAGTAAGGAACAGGAATGCCTTCGGGACACCAACAGGAACATTTGTCCCATCCAATAGCTATTAAGTTGTTCTCACTCACCTCCCTCACTACTGTGAAGTAAAAGTGCCAGGGCAGGTTTTGTAAATCTGCTAGTTTTTCAAGTCAAAATGTGATCTCTCCTGTGCCAGGACAATCATGGAAAACAATACAAGTGTTAGCAGAGTTTTGCTTCTACCCTCAGGAAGCAGTTATTCCCAGACATCTCACACTGCCACAGTCATGACAAAAATGGGTACATGCACTGTTTCATATGAAGATTGTGAGACAAAGAAGTATGGACCCAAATGTATCAAATCCCATTTATCAGTACTGTGGTGCAAACCTTACACCAAGGGGCCATGAAGCTTTGGCTCATACAAGTACCTTCTGTGACGTGGGGATGATGGGGCTGGTCAGGAGGCTTCACTCCCATGCAGGTGTCTCTGCTGCAAGAGTTCCTGTGTAGCTGTGTCAGAAAGGGCCCATTGCTCTTTCTCGGAGCCTGGATGCTCTGACAGGGACAGAGAAGGTGGCAATCATCACACTACTTCAGCTGCTCTGACTGCATTTTTTTTCCACAGTGCCCCAGCAAGGAAAACTGCTCATCACAACTGAGTTTGGGAAGATGCTAGTGGAGCCCAATGAAATCTGTGTCATCCAGGTAAGGGCTGAATGCACCTTGCCTGTGGCTCAGAGTCAGATGTTGGAACAAGCCAACTCCTGCACTCAGCTGCTCATGGTTTGTCAGCAGAGTCCTGGGAGGATCCTAGTATCTTTCTTTATTTTCCAGCAAGGAATGCGTTTCAGTGTGGAGGTGTTTGGAGAGACCAGAGGCTACATCCTGGAGGTGTATGGGGCACACTTTGAGCTGCCTGACCTAGGACCCATTGGTAATGATCTCCTGTTAAACCTACAGTGAATTTCATTAAGAACAGGCATGAATTGCAAGCCAAAATCCATCACATCCTCCCATGCACGTGCTCCCTCACAAAGATGTTTTCCATTCCAGCACTGTTATTCCCCAGAAGAGAAAGCATCTGCCCAAAAAATTGTGACAGACCAGTTGTCCAGAGATTCCCCTGGCACTGAAGGGACCACTTATCCCCCACCCTCTTTTCTACTATTTGCTTTTCAGTTCTGGTCAGTGTGTCCCCATCTGCTGGCTCTGAACATGTTCCTACCAAAAGAAACCAAAAAGACCATCACCACTGATGTCTCATACTTACAGATACAGCATAATCTGGAGTGATAGGAGAGAATTTTCCTGGTAAAAGGAAGGGCAGGTTTCAGAGGCAACTGAAAATGAGATATTCCTGAAGGCTCATTTTAGATTTAATCAAGTGTTTTTTTCCCCCCTACTTCTGTTAACAGAGGAACCTTGGAGTGCTTTAGTGTTAGAAACTGCTTCCTCTGGAGAATTAGAAACCAATAAAATGAGCAGCACAAGACTTGGATCAGCAACACATTCACATCTCCGTGTGGTGCTGCCAGGGAGGATCTGCTTTCCCTGAGTGCAGAGGGAAAGCACTCATAAATCACAGATCCCCTGTGCCAGATGCCTTTTGCTCTGTGCAGAGTCACAGATCATGAAGGCACAGCCTCTTGCTGCCATGTCAAAGATATTGTGAGGGGACACAGCATCCGAAGGCCTGCTGCTCACATCATGATGCCCCAGTCGGCTTTCTGGCAGTGCTCAGCTCAGGTTATGTCACCTTCCTTATCCTTTGGGTACTTGCCTCCAAATTTATCTTGCTGAGAAAAACACCTCCTGGTTACTGCTACTAAGATTGTCTCAGGGAAGGGAAGTGAAACTCTTCTTGTAACAGCTAAAATACCTATAACACCAGTACCAACAATTCTCCACTTTCAGACTGGTGTTTCAGGGTTGGTTGCTTTAAGTTGGATTGGGGTTTTTTTTTTTTCCCCACTAGATATTTTTAGCTCTCAATATGATCTAAAGGACTGGTCATGCTTCAAGCAAATTAGCTGATATTATCAATCAGTAACAAGCTTGGTGTGGCACATCTGCATTCAAGGGCATCTGTATATCATGGCCATGGTGAAAGTGAAGCTTGTCCTTCTTTCAGTGGAGAACCAACCCAATCTGCAGCTGTTCAATGGAACCCCATTTGTGCATCTTCTCTCTATGACATCCTGGGCACATCATTTTCCACATGGAGCCTACAGTGATTTTTCAACAGCTCACCTTTTAGCCAGCTGCAGATTTCTGCCATTCCCCACTTATCCTACCCTGTGCCTGCTCTACTAGATTATTGATATGGTCGCCCAGCCTGTTTGTAATAAGTTTTCCCATTAGCTGCTTTTTCAGACACAGTTAGACTTTCTTTGGGATTTTGGTTTGGAAGGGGTTTTTGTCTCCAGAAGGCAGAAATCTATTATAAGGCTTACTTTCTGGAGAAAAGAGAAAGAGTGCACTTGCCTTGTAAACCTTTTCAGGAGGTGGTAATTATAAGAGCTCCTCTTCACCACCTACCCGCCTTCTCCTCAGAGACCAAGATCTTTTGTATTTCTGCCTTACTTTATTTTAACTTCACTTTTCACTAGGAAAAAAGTGACAGCTGGAGAAAAGCAGTGACTGTTAAACCTTAGCAGCAGGTAGTAATGTCTGCATTTTTATCCAAGAAATTCAAAACCACTTTGTAACAATAATACTAACGAGGAGAAGAATGCTCCAGCACCCATATGGTGCTTTGCACTTTGAAAATGCACCCTTCACATTAAGCAACCCCTCAGTATGCCCTGGGTCTGTAGGTATCACTCTTTTATTGCTCTCTTTGTTAGCATTCAGAAATGTATTTGGCCCCCTTGTGACATGCCTTGTAGCTTCTGCATGGCTAAGCATCCTGTCAGCAGGATGCCCAGGAACAGAGAGAAATTCATCCTCCATTTTTCACTTAATTCCTGGTTGTTACATGCCTCTAATAGAGGATGACGTACTAAACTTATTCAGAAGGCAACTAGTGAAGGCCTGTCTTAGTCACAAAGGGAGTATGGACTTGAATGCTAGGATGAATTACAATTACCTACTCATAGGAGCAGGAGAAGTACATGACTATTTCAGGTTTCATGGTGGGCCAAAACCAGTTGGGTCATTCATAACACAGAGTGGCACCCACAAAGCCAGGAAATTGCACCAGCCTCTCACTTCACTAGCAGATTGCCCAAAGAGCTTTGTCATGTCTCCTTTCCCAGGAGCCAATGGCCTGGCCAACCCACGTGACTTCTTGGTGCCCGTGGCGTGGTACGAAGACCGCCAAGTGCCAGGAGGCTACACGGTGATCAGCAAGTACCAGGGCAAGCTGTTTGCAGCTCAGCAGGTGAGGATGCCCTGGGAGAACAGGTAACACTGAAGTGCAGTGACTGCCAGGGCATGGCCTGGGATATGCAGCTTAGTAGCATGGATGTTGTCTCCTGAAATCCTGCTCCCTATGTGGAGTAGAACTGAGCCCTTGTCTTTTTGGGTCATTCATTTTCCCAGCTGAGGATCCTCAGTCGGGAAAAAAAGTGTTTGTGAAGACTGGGTTGTCCAAAAACACAACAGTGGTCTATGTTTCCAAGTGTTTATAGTGACAAAGTAGAAATGAGGTGCTGGTGCTACTGTGACAATCCAGAGCTGCCATACCAGAGAGCTGTTCCAGCAGTCCAAACACTGCCTGAGCACTCAAAAGCTCTTAGAGACCAAACCCCAGAGGGAAGGCTGAGGCTCACCAAGCAGAAATGCTGAGGAAAAACCTCATCCTCACAACACTGGTCTGTGCTTAAAGAGCTGGCAGTGTACCTCTAACCAGTACTAAACCCACTTTTCACTTGGGAAAGAGCAGCATCTTGCACATGTGTAGCACATTGGAAGGCTGTATGTGGTAATCCTGGGTCTCTTTGCTTTGCTAGGATCACTCCCCCTACAATGTTGTAGCTTGGCATGGGAACTACACACCATACAAATACCACCTGGGAAAATTCATGGTCATTAATGCTGTTGCTTTTGACCACGCGGTAAGTTCTGGAACTGGGCAAGGCAAAGCAAAATTTTGTGCTGCTGTGCCATCCAAACCCACCCTGAGCTCCAGGGACTCTGTGCCTCTTAAAAAAATATGTTTTGCTCTAAGAAACAGTGTGAAATTTTTTGTGCTGCTTTCCCTGGGTCCAAACCAAGGTTTCATAGGAGAAGATGTCCTCCTTTGTGGTTCAAAGACATAACTGGAGGTTGATCAGCTTCTCAGACAGCCCTGTGCAGCTTAGCACAGAATTTCTGTTCCCTGGAGGAGGAATGAATACTGATGCCAATATACACTGTGCAACTCAGCAAAAACACCGTTGCTTCAAATTCTTGCCTTGATTTATTTCTTGCTATTGGACAGACTCCTTCCTCTGGTTCCTCTGAGTCCAGCACTGAATTTCATTTCGAAGAGCTGGCAGCTTTCATTGTAATAATTTCACATTTCATGGAAAATAACTAAAGCCAAAACTAATGTGAGCAACTCATCTAAAAAGGAAACCAGTCCAGTGGGAGAGGTGCCCACAGCAATTTAAGTGGGTGTGCAAGGGAGACTGGAGCGTTTCTAGTGAGAAAACCAAGAGAAAGTGTCGTTTAAAACTCCACAAAAATCTGCCAGGAGAAGGACAGGTTTGGGGTCAAAGGCCCAGAAAATAATTTTACTGGACTGGAGATTTCAACAAGCCACTGTTTCTCTGCAAATTCTTCTCCATTTGTAAACTAACAGAGCCATGAGGCTAAATGCCTCTAGCAGGATGTTCCTGTCCTCTGTAACTGGCTAAGGAAAAGGTGTGGTTTTGTGGTAGGAGTGTTGGAAACTGCTTCTGGAATTGCAGTAACTCATCCTGCAGTGCTGTCCACCCTCCTCTACTATGCTGCCAGCTACAAGGGCCAGGATGGGGAAGGATCATCAAAGCTCCTCAAAGGAAGAACCATGGAGACCCACTTCTTGTACCCCCTGTACAAGCATGGAATTGGGATGCTGAGTGCTGTCCCCCAGAGTCCTAAATCTCATCCACGCTACCAGGTGCAGGTGACAAAGGAGTTTAGGCAAGGGAGAGGTTGTATCAGTCAGGTTTACCACCCAGGTGACCTGAGCAGACAGCTCTGAGCCCTGCTCTGTTTCATGCTTTTTCACATTGCTTTTTTCCAGGATCCTTCCATCTTCACTGTCCTGACAGCCAAGACGACCCGTGCTGGAGTGGCACTCGCTGACTTTGTCATATTCCCCCCGCGATGGGGGGTAGCAAACAACACCTTCCGTCCACCTTACTACCACCGTAAGTCTGCACTTCATTGGTTGTGCTCAAATCCAGGGCTGCAGAAAAGAAAAAAGTCTCCATTTATTTGAGAGCATGTGCAGGGAAGCAGCAGTCTGGTTTGTTGTCCTTGGCTCAGTTAGTCAGCTTCTTGGAGTCAGTCAGTCCTCCCTGGAAATAGGACAAATCCAAGGATGTTCCTATTTAAAGCATCTCATGAAAACTCAGAGATGATGGGCTCATTGCTTCTGCATAGATGGATGTGTCTGTAGCCGAGGGGCTCCCACAGAGCCTGGGTGCATATTGAACTTGGCACTGTACAAATGAGTCAGATATTGTCCTGTAACCCAGCCATGAATCACTTAATATCTCATTAGAGTACATAGATTAAGAACAGGAGAAAGGGAAATATCATATTAGAAGCAGTGAGAAGCACAGAGGGGTACAGAGCTGGCACCTGTATGGTGAGATCAGAGTTATAGCAAAGAAGGGAATTGGCTCTCCTCAGTCCCTCCTTCACCACGTGCACAGTGATGGAGGTACTGCTCACATTTAAGAGGCCAGTGATGAGGAATTGGCTTCTCAGGCAGGGAGTTGGTTGATATTTTTTGGATTTGGTTGCCATCTGCTGAGCTGGTTTCTTTTTGGCAGTTTTTTGGAATTGTCTTGGCAAAGGATGGGCAACGTATGACATTGAATAGATGCAAGAAATGCAGTTCCTGACATGGGACTGCCCTTCCAGTGACAGGATGAGACACCCTACTCTGTGAGATTGAGGGGGAAAGCTTGGCTATCCTGCACCCCTTACATCAACAGCTAAGAGGCTCCATCTCAGAAGCTATTAAGTGACCATGCTGTGGTCACTTTGAAGTGCTGAGAGGCTTTCTGCACACTTACTAACCACAGTTTAACAGCCAGTTCCTTCTGCTACTTAGATTATTTCCAAGCACCTTGGAGGCCAGCAGAACTAGTGGCACTTGCAAGCATAGCAGGAAGCTCTGCAGTCATCTGAGTAAATCCCACAGGCAAAGTCCTGCCCTGTCATTCTGCTTTCATTTGCAATAATGAGGGTGACATGAAAACACATCTCTTGACTAGCTGGGATAGTGCCAAGACACGTTTTCTAGACCCTAAGAGGTAAGACACACTGCTGGTTAGTTACAATGAAGTTGCTGCTCATCAGCAGAGCAGTGCTAAGTTTACACAAATGCATTGTGAGCCATAACATACATGAAGTTGTTCAGCCTTGCCTTGTCTGTGCTAAAAGACAGAATGAACTCTCCTTCTCTTGTCCATGTTGTGATGATCTAAGAGTACCCATGAGGACAGCTGCCATAGCTACTCACTTGACCACAGCACCTCAGCCATAAGCTTGAGCACTAAATTCATGATGAGCAGGTTGGTTGTCTGCTCTACCCCAGCCATGGAGGGAAAGAGCTTGGGTGAGTAAGGCAGACATTGTGATAGTCAACTATCAAGATACTGCACATTAATTACTTCTGAAATTAGTGCTGTGATGAGAATCATGTTGCATTAAGAGAGGTATAGCAGGACTGAGCAACTCTGGGGTAGAAGTACCATATTGATTTCAACATGTTCAGTTCTGCTGAACTTGCTTCTCTCCAAGTATTTCACAAGAGGCTTATTTTGCTTGCCAGAAATGCTTTGTTGCTTCCTCTCCTCAGGTGCAGTGGAAAGCCTGTGTTCAGAGAATTTTGATGCACTCAAGAGTTATGGTTTTCATATTTCAATAACTTTGTACCAAGTATAGCAACAGTGTTTCAAAAATATTCCTCTTGGACACCATAACAATTTCACATACAAAGAGGCTATGCAGCTTGTAAATACTGACTTCTCCAGGCTACATTTACATGCTTAGAGGCTGTGAATTACTCCTAAGTACTTCTGAACTTAGACTGAAAATCTCTGATACACTTTTTATACCATAGGCATATAGTCATTCTGTCTGAGAGAGTGCTTACGTGATTCTCATTATGGTGGGTGCTTAATACCTACTGGCCACTAAAAGATTTTTACTTCACAAAGTCCTGCTTGTAGACAACACTGTTTAACTAATGGGAAGGGATGCACACCTAAGTTGTTTGGGTTCACACATGAAATTTACAAGCGAAAAAGAGACTGGACTCTGCTCATTTCCTAAGTGCCATGCTGGTTTCCTACTTATCTGCTCAGTCTTCCTATGAGATATTAAAATTCCTGTTGCAGACAAATTGGCTATCCAGCTCTCAGGATCTGTACTGCAGTTTAAATGTGCCAAGTGCAGTACATGAGTAGGTTCAATGAAAAGCTTGTAACTATCCAGTCTTACATGAGACACTGACAACTTGGAGTGAAAATTAATGAATGTTTGCATATATATATAGGCCAACCCTGCTTTGAGCTAAATTAGTTTTGCTGTTAAACATTTCAGACTCTGGATTGTACTTAACAAAGACTGAACTAGTGGTTAAAAAGGGCTATATATAAAACAGCTACAGAAGCATGTCCTGGTTTTGTCAAAACTAACTGCTGAGCAGAAAGTTGCCATATTGTTTAGTCACATTAGGTGTAGGAAAGCTGAAAGCTTGGACCACAGATGTTAAAGTACTTTCCTTACAGGGAGCATAACTCAGCAAGTACTGAATGATTAGATGTACCATCCTTGCCTAAGTCAGCAGTATGTTACTCTAGTGGTTTCAGAGGGTCTACTGAAAGCATTCTTCCTCAGGGAAGGACAGAATTTGGCTCCTTGTCTTTGGGCATACAGTGGCTGTAGACAAATAGGCAGATAATGCAGGAATTAGAGGCATAAGGTAATGAAGTGCCTGACTGGACTAGAGGTGGTAGAATCATATCAAAATAACTTCCTGCTTGTAACCTGGGACAGCAGAGCAAGCTCTCTCATAAGACCGTTGATCAGGTATGTTGTATCTGTAATACAGAGATGATTATACAGAACTTCCTTTTTAATGCTTCACAATCCTAATCCCAGTCTGTAAAACCAAGTTACACCATGCAGTCCATATGCAGGTGTATTACTAACACAGCTCAAGATGACAGAAAAAGCACAGGTCTACCAACATAATTTAGGGATTGATGGAACCACCTTCATTAAGGTGATTTCTAATGAACGTCCTTCAGCAGGGAGCTGAGTTTCGGAATCCAGGTAATAAAATCCTCTACAACTTTACAAGCATCGCCTGTAGGATCCCTGATATCCCCTAGCATGATACCCTCTCTAGAAACTTCCACTCTGACCTCTGCTTGGCCCAGCTTAACTCATGGGTTTCAAGGAGCTCACACAGCCTGTCTGTGATCCCTCCCAACCACCCTTCTTTGCAAACTCTTCTCTTTGCCTCCTGCAGGGAACTGTATGAGCGAGTTCATGGGGCTCATCAAAGGCCACTATGAAGCAAAGGAGGAAGGTTTCCAGCCGGGAGGTGGCAGCTTGCACAGCATGATGACCCCTCACGGGCCAGATGCCGACTGCTTCGAGAAGGCGAGCAAAGCCAAATTGGAGCCAGAGCGGGTTGCAGACGGGACCATGGTAAGGAGCAAAGGGAGCTCCTAAGAGCTGGAGTATAGCATGGCATAGTCCATCCAGCACACTTTTAAACTAAAGCCTAACTACTGTCACTTCTTGCTGGCAAGTTGGAAAAGTACTTGGTCCCAACTGCCGCAGCATTCAGCTCCCTCACCGATGAGCACTGCTCAGCTCCCAGGAGCTCCCCTGGAGACATCCGATGTTAGGCAGCTTTGATCCTCTGCCCACGTAAACTGCTGCCTGAGCAGGGCATTTACTTCTGTGCCCATAGGCCAAGACAAAAATTTCATTTTTGTCTTGGCCTATGGGCACAGAAGTAAATGCCCTGGCTGTCCTCCTGTCTCTACCCCCTAAAATCTAATGATGATCATCAACAGACTTTGAACAACCTGGCTTTCCTGGGCAGGCAGGGAGTCCAAAGTCACTCCTGAGACTTGACTAATTCCAGCATTGCATTGCCAGATCTGAAGAGCATTCTCCCTGAGTTCATCAGGCTGAAGACAGAACTTGGAAATACTTGCAAACATATGCAAATCCTTTTTGTGGTAGAGCAGACACTTTGCTTGGATTTAAATTTTTCCTCTTTTACCCTAACCTACTTTTCCTCTTCCCAACAGGCCTTCATGTTTGAATCATCCCTCAGCCTTGCCGTCACCAAATGGGGCCTCCAGACCTCAAATCGCCTAGACAAAAACTACTACAAGTGCTGGGAACCTCTGAAAATCCATTTCAACCCTAAATGCAAGTAAAGGGAAGTGCCTGCTGGATGCAACATGAGTGAAGGCAGGGAAATCCAGCATACCTACATGTGATGGCACAGTCAACTCGGGCAGTGCAGAATGCTCCAGCACAGAATGGCACTTCCACCAGCCATGAAAACAATCATCCCTAAGTAAACGTGGGAAATGCAGTAAAACCCATCAACATTCTTAACTTTCAAGAATCCAATTAAAGCTTTCCTGGTGGCATGTTGAAGTACTTGTGTGACTCTCCCCATGTGTAGCTGGTGTGAAAGCTGTGCCTTGTGTGAACACGAGGTGACAGCTAGCTCCCATTCACAGGGCCTCCTGAAAATAAAAGCCAATGTCTTCCCCAGAGAGAACCTAGGGACTGACAAAGCATTGTATGCTGTTTGTATGGGAAGAGCTTTATACACAGAGCTGAAGGCTCTACCAGGCCTAAGCCCGCTATCAGAGCAAGCTACTTCAACCTGCTCATCCATGGAGGACAGCCAAGGAAAGACCTGGTTGTCAGAAAAGTAGACCACAAATGAAAAAAGGCTGGAGAATCCAAAGCACTTCACTGCTAAGTGTGGGCAAGTTTCTATTCCATGCTCTGGCCATCCTGCAATATAGACTTGTTTGTCAGCACTTGACAAATTCTCTCCCTAGTGCTGTGCTAAACTGCAGCATAGCAAATGTGAGAGTTTCTCTGGCCAGTCTAAGTATTTGTTCCTGCGAAAGTACTTGGAAAAAAGCTCAACTGCAGATACAGGTGGAGGATCTCAACATGGATTGGAGTATGCAAGCCTGACCTCCAGCTGGTGAATTCCACAGGGTGGAGGCAGCAAGCAAAGCCCCAAGTAGAGTGGGAAGCAAGAGCACAGCCCAGGGATCCCACACTTCAGGCCTGTACTTTAGCATATACCCACGTGGAAGTTTATAAACTTGGTGCCACCAGATCTACATTTCTTACTTCCCCAGACAAGCAGTTTTCCCAAAGAGAAGGAAATGTAGACCTTCGACACACAGTTATCAGTCAGTTACATCCATCATCAGTTTTGGATCTGCACCAGGTCCTTGGGGAAAAAAAAAAAGCATCAGCTTTGAGCAAAGTATTATAAAATCTACACAGAGACGTTTATTCTAAAATAGCCAATTCAGAAAAGGACATTTGGGAGAATCAATTTGCCAGAGAAGCTGATTTAATCAGACTGATCCAGGGATAAATGAGGTGTAAATGTTTCACAGGCAGAGGAGAAGAGCTTGTTTTCTGTTTCTGAATTATCATGCAGTGACCTACAAGCTTGAATTTCTCTCATACAGACACATCACCAAAGCATATAGGGGTGGTAACACATCAGTCAAGGGTAAAATTCCACGAGGCACATTCACTTTCCCACCTCCACCCTAGGTATCTGAAGAGAAACTTCCCTTTCCTTCCTCACTACACCCAGCACCACTGCCTCCAACACCAACCCCACCTCCAGCAGCATGGCATGCTCATTCCTAGCAAGAAAACAGCTTGGAGAGTTCTGGAAATAACAAGAGAGGAAAGTAGGGCAGCCTTTCCCCAAGTACCACCCTCAAATCTGCAGGGATGTAGCATCAGAGACTCAGGGCTGGAAAGGAAAGGGCTGTGGCAGCTGCCGCGAGCATCAATCCAAGGTTGGCCTAAAAGACCAGAGGCGCTGTGCTCATCCACAACCCATCCTGAAGCATTTGCTCAGCTGGCCTGAAACAAATACAGCTGCAAGGGAGAATTTACATGTGTGGCAACTCGAGTTCCAATTAGCTGAGGAAATGGGTCCTAGGAGATCAAATTAGTTTGTGGCAGCAAGAATAGCTAATTTAGCATGCTCAGACAAGCAATTATTTCTTTCCCTAAATACCACTCTCTCCATGCACTGATGCCTCTCTGCACTGATCCACAGCCCTATCTTGTAATATCATTTGTGACAGTCTTTTAGGAGCTATTCTGCAGAGAATAATACGGGTTTGCTTTAGTTAAACTAGCAGAACAAGCTGCAGAAACTGGTGCAAAAGGGTTGCTGGAAGCACATATGGGATTGCAAAACCAGGGCTCTGATTAGTCCAGTTTCTGTACACAGCATTAGTACCAAGCTCCACACAGCCTGAATGTTTCATGGCTGGAAAGAGCTACAGGAAGAGCTACAATAGGAAACACTTAAAAAATATTTTAAAAACTCCAAAACAACAACAACAAACCATTAAAAATACCCCAAAAAACCCAACCCAAACCAAACCAAAACCAAAACCAAACCAAAAAACCCCAAAAAACACACAAAAAACCCACCAAAAAAACCCACTCAGAAAGTGATTTTATTTTGAGGGTGACTGAGCATAGCTACAGGCTGCCTAGGGAAGTTGTGGTGTCTTCATCTCTAGAGATACTCGAAAGCCACCTGTACACATGTGGTCCTAAACAAGCCACTTTAGGTGGCCCTACGTGAGCAGAGGGTAGGACCCAGATACCTCCAGAGGTCCCTTCCAACCTCAGCCACTTTGTGATTATGTGGGAAAGCTCATCAACTCACTCTGCTGGAGAGTGACTGCAAATGGCCCATATTTACATCTTCATCATGCAGGAAAAGGAAGGATGCAGGAGACCTGCTTTTGCTGACTTCCTGTTGGCTGCTTTCCCAGCAGGCAAAAGGAAGTTTTCAACTATTGTATCAGATTGAGCTTCTGGCATGAACATCACTGCCTGCGAAGAAACTGCTCCCATTGTCTCTGAAGAATGAGGGTTGTTTGGACTATGATGGCATCTACAGGCACGTAAAAACTCAAGTATGGGTCAAAAATCTTATCTTTGCTCTCACACCTCACTGCACTGGCAGTAACAATTCCAGAGTCCTCTATACCAGTTGACCTGGGCAGGAAAAACTTGTGTTCTTGTAAGAATAAACTGAAAAGGAATCTTTGCAGGCATAAAATTCAGTTATCCTTGGTGATGACTTTTTTTATTTTTCTTTGGAGCACAGCCCTCTTACAGGGATCAATTCTCCTATACTACAAGATAGTGTCAAAGTAAAAATCCTTATCTTACACTTCTTGTCTCTCATTCACAGGAACCAGAGACTTAGTGGAAATTCTAGTTACATACAGCATGACAACATTCAGCTCACTATTTCCAAATCTGGTAGTAATAAAAAAATAGAAGTCCACTGCAGTAAACAAACACATGGTTTAGGCTTGTATTTCATTGGGGAAAAGAAAAATTAACTCAACTTATTGAGCGCAGTCAGGCTGACTCCTAAGTTCTTAAAAATGTATCACAGAACTTGCCTATTATCCAGTTAGGGCAACCCACACTGCCAAAGTGACACCAAGAAGAAACATCTGGAAGGCAAGCAGTAGTTCCTTTAGGAAACTGCTTTGGTCTTGCTTAGCATTTTTACCTGCTAGTAATTTTAAACTTCAGCCTTCTTGGACAGCAGCAACTTCCATGGTTTAAAAGGATCCTCTGTATGTACACTGAAAGAGTACAATGGCTGTGTTCCAGACACCCTCTCTGTATCCATCTGGCTTAGACATAAAGATCCTACATTTTTGCACTTCCCATGATTCTTAAAGATGCAAGACAACCAACAAGCAATTAAGATTTATTCTTGTGACAGAGAAATGTCACCACATAATGCATCTTATTTTATTTATAAGCCAAGAACATCACTGCAACTCCAGGAACTTAGAAGAGTACACTGAGCGCTGGTCGCTTTTGTTTACCTTCCTGGATACGCCTCTCTTGACGATCCTGTGGAAGAAAGGGAACATTCATCATTATCCTACTAGAGAAGGACTTTCAAGCAGGACTGGGATAACAAAACAGCAGTTCTAGTATTTCAGCTTAGACTGCATGAAGGTAGCACCATATAGGATTTTAAAGGTCTTTTCCATCCTAAATGATTCTCTGAGCGCAAGCTGTTTAAAAGGGAAAGGTAACAAGGCACTTAGCTTCATCTACTAAAGACCTGCTCAGACTGACCTCACTTCCAGGTACTCTGACAGGCCAGCAGAGATCACTTCCTGTAAGGCATTTTTCACCAAACTAGTTGTGCCTCACAATTTGTACCTTAGTTTCTACCTCCTCCTTCTGGCTAATCTGAATAATCCATCTTAGAGATCTAATGGAGAAACTTTCTTATGGAGAAACTTCTTAACTGCTTGCCTAAAAGTGCCTGCGATCACTTTCTACCCATTTGTACCTCACTCTGCAGTCATGGACCTTTTTGACAGGCACCATTACAGTACACAGGCACTGCAGATAATGGCCAGATTCCTTCTACTGGATAAAACCAGAAGATTGACACAAAACCCAGTAATTTATCTTTTGCTTTCCCAGAAAAACAGCCAACATTCCTAAGAGAAAAGACTATTCCTATTGTGACTTATGTACTACCAGGAAAACAAGAAAAATCCCCAAACATCACTAAAGGAACTGCAATAAAGGAAAGTGAATTAACCTGGACACTAATTAAAGACTTCAGTATAGCAAAGTGCTGCAGAGGTACTGAAGTCTCAAGAACATTTACATCAACATGCTAAGCATGTTTCCTAAAACCTGAATGTTCAAGTCACCCTAGCAAACAACATTCCCTACAAGTATTCTATTAATTTATGTTAGTGCTTTATGGTTTATGACTTGATCTAAAATGCTACTTCTGTGCAAAAGAGGGAAATAAAAGTATTTTACAACAGCAACAAATTCTATACTAAAAACAGCCACTGTGTGCCTGTTAGCGTTTTTTAATGTATGTATATAGCTGAGTTTTTTCATAATGATCTACCATTGATCAGATTCTGACACTCATAGCTCAGGAATTAGAATGGAAACAAGATAAACCTTCCAAAATATTAAAACATCCAGCTGAGATCAGACACTGCAATTACCATAATTTCTCCTCCCCATTTGCTTCACTAAATTAGAGAAATGGTCAAGCTATTGCAGAGATGTGGCTAGGTCTGTCATCCATAAGCTTCCTGTGTATTTTAAGTTCAAAAAGCACAGCTGATGCATGTAAACTGCTGAAAATAAGAGGAAATTAGGATTAATTTTCACTCAGCTGCTACACACAGCTTTGTGACTGCAAAACAGGCTGATCAGCCGAACTGTGACTGGCCATACCTCCAAGGGTACACTAAGAGGCTCTCAGAAAAACAAGACTCTGCAGCAGGCTTTGAGAGGCTCACTATCAGCCTTCCTTCCCTCACTACTCTAATGGTATTAATCATTCTTAGGTGCACGAGGATCCCACAGACTGAAACGCCAAGCCGATCTGCATTTTACAAGCTGGTGTTTGTGGTGGTGTTCAGCTGATGTTCAGCGCTGTCGGCCGACTTACCCTGTCAGCTTTTAAGGCGAAGATCCAGAAGACGAGGGGGCCTAACCCGTAAACAACTCCTAGAAAGGACGTCTTGGGGGTCGGGCGGAAAGTAGGGTAGACGTTAATGGACTTCGCATAGGCCCAGCGGATCAAGGCGGGATTTTCCTGGGGGGCAAAGAGAACGGCGGTGAGGCCACCCGGGGCCTGCGGCAAAGGCACACGGGGAAGGGCACCAAGGTCGCGGGGAGGGCGGGCAGCGCCCCGCGGGCACGGTCCCGGCCCCAGCCACGGCCGCGGGCGCGGGCCCCGCTCCGGGACGCCACCGGCTGAGGCGGACGAGCCCCGCGCTTCCCCCGCCGCGCCCTCGCCCCTCTCCGTCCGCACTCACGATGACGGCGGGCGGGCTGGGGTCGTTGAGCTGCAGCAGGTACTGCCGCTTGAGCCGGGAGCGGATCGCCAGGCGCTCGGCCTCGGCGCGGCGCTTTTCGGGCGATGGGTCGTATGTTTCGGGGTCGAGCTCGGCGGGCAGCGAGACGTAGCGGTTCGGCCTGTACAGCTCGGCCGGCCGCGGCGCCGACGCCATCTTGGAGAGCCGGCCCTGCCGCCCGCGGGGGGCGATGGCGGCTCCGCCCCGCCGCGCCCTCAGCGGGAGCAGCGACCGCCCCTCAGAGAGCCCGAGACACGGAATGGTTCGGGCTGAGGCGGCGGCACGGCTCCTCCTGTTCCAGCCCCGGTGCCATGGGCAGGGACCGCCCCTCACACAGCCGGGGACACGGAATGGTTCGGGCTGAGGCGGCGGCACGGGTCCTCCTGTTCCAGCCCCGGTGCCATGGGCAGGGACAACTTCCACTAGACCAGGTTTATCAGAGCCCCATCCGGCCTGGCTTTGAATGCCTCCAAGGGATGGGGCATCCACAGCTTCTCTGGAGAACCTGTGCCAGTGGCTTACCACACTAAGGGTAAAGGATTATTTTCCCTGATATCTAATCTAAACCTACTCTTTCGATTTGAACCCATTCCCCCTCCTGTCACTACATTCTCTTGTAAATAACCTTTCCCCGTCTTTACTGTGAGTTCCCTTCAGGTACTGGAAGACCACAATTAGGTTACCTCAAGGCCTTTTCTTTCCCAGGCTGAACAAACCAAATTCTCTGAGCCTTTCCTGGTGGGAGAGGTGCTCCATCCCTGTGATCGCCTTGTTGGCCTTCTCTGGACTCGCTCCAACAGATCGATGTCCTTCCTGTGCTGGGGGTCCCAGAGCTGGGTGCAGTGTTCCAGGTGGGGTCTCACAGAGCAGACAGGCAGAATCTCCTCCTTTGCCCTGCTTTGGGTGCAGCCCAGGAAGCATTTGGCTTTCTGGGCTGTGTGTGCCTGTGGCCAGAGCATGTCCAGCCTCATCCACCAGCACCCCCAAGTCCTTCTGGTCAGAGCTGCTCTTGATCTGTTCGTGCCCCAGCCTGTGTTGATACCAGGGTTGCCCCAGCTGAGGTCCAGCACCTTGCATTTGGTCTTGTTAAATCTCATGAGATTCCCAGATGCCCACTTCTCCAGACTGTCTTGGCCTTACCTGGCCTCACCTGCTGTGGCTCAGGGTATGTCAGGGTAAGGTTTTGGTCTCACAATAACAACAGTCCCAGCAGATCAATTTTTCCTGTCCCCTGCAATTAAAATGGCCTTCAGGATGAGTCACAGCTCAGGAGTGTTGACCTCTTTGAGTCTGCTGGGACAAGGGGCTGCCATTGCTGTGGGAGTGTTTAATGCTCTTTTGAACAGTATTTCTGTGTTTTAGAAAGTTTAGTTAATGTATGTCAAACTGCTGAAAATAAGTCTCTTAAAATTACAGGATCACAGAAAATTCTGTGTTGGAAGTGACCCACAAGGATCATCGAGTCTGACTTAGTCCTGTACAGAAGCATCCCCAAGAGTCACATCATTGCCTGGGAGCATCAGAGCATTATCTAAACACTTGTTGAATTTTGTCAGGCTTGGTGCTGTAACCACTTCCCTGGGCAGCCTGTGCCAGTGCCCAACCACCCTCTGGGTGAAGAACCTTCCCCTAATATCCAACCTAAACCTCCCCATGCTCAACTTTAGGCCATTGCCTCATTGCAGACTTAGTCCTGTCACTGTTCACCAGAGAGAAAAGATCAGTACCTGTCCCTCTACCTACCCTCATGAGGAAGGACTGCAATTAGTTTACACTGCTACAGAGAGCTTTGCTATCACTACTCTTGAGCATTAATTAATTTTTGAACTGAATAAAAAATCCCTACATCTGAACAGTATTCCATGTTATACAACAGATACGTTGCATGCAGACTAGTATTTGCAAAAATCCACAGTTATGGACTTTCAGCTTCAAATTGTCCCTTTGATTCTTTCACTAAGACTGAGCTGACTGGACAAGCTGCCAGGTAACCTCCAGGATTCTCCAGAGGCGACTCACTGCCCTGACAGACATTACTGACAGGTTCAGGAATCACCCTCGGCTCAGTGAGCACTGGGCAAAGAAAACAAGGGTTTGACCTTGAACTGCTTCCTGCAGCGTGTGCCCAAGTGTCCAGGAAGGCCAGTGGCACCAGGTCTGTGTCAGCAATAGTGTGTCCAGCAGGAGCAGGGCAGGGACTGTCCCCCTGTGCTCAGCACTGCTGAGGCCACACCTTGATAACTGTGAACAGTTCTGGGGCTGTCTCTACAAGAAAGGCAATGAGGTGCTGAAGCGTGTCCAGAGAAGGGCAGTGGGGCTGGTGAAGGGTCTGGAACACACGTCCTGTGAGGAGCAGCTGGGGTTATTTAGCCTGGAGAGAAGGAGGCTCAGGGGAGACCTTATTGCTCTCAACGACTATCTGAAAGGAGGCTGTAGCCAGATGTGGAGTTGGTCTCTGGTCCCATATAACAAGTGATTGGACAAGAGAAAATGGTCTCAAGTTGTGCCAGGGGAGGTTTAGATTAGATATTAAGATAATTTTTTCCACCAAAAGGATTATCCAGCACTGGAACAGGCTGCTCCAGGAAGTGCTGCAGTCACCTTCTCTGTAGATATTTAAAAGACACGGCATGTGGGGACACTGTTTGGTGATAGACTTGGCAGTACTGAGTTAAATATTGGACCCAATAATCTTAGAGTTGTTTTGCAACCTTAATGGTTCTTGGGCTTTGGCTTGAAGAAGTTTTTATCTTGTTGGTATTAAGAAATTTGGTCTCCAGTGATGTAAAGAAATATATGCAAGTTGTCTTTCTGGAAACCAAGTAGCCAGTAAACATGTTTACTGTTTTCTTCTTCCAATATCACAAAACAGTGATAGTTATGCTGATTGGTACCCAGTAAGTTAATGGCTGTACATATATAGTTATGGCCTGATTTACACTGTGGTAACTGCAGATTCAGGCAATGTTGGATGAGGAATTACAGTTTCCTCCTAAGCATAGACAAAATAATACTGCTGACTCTATTTAAGATGCTGTGCTTTGGCACTGCAATAATAAAGCAAAAGCTCTTCCTCACATCCTACCTTTTCACACTTTTTCCTAAGCACTTGGAAAATAAATGACCTCCTTTTGGTCTGAACAGCTAATTAGGAGTTGTGACTTGCTTTCAGCAGGATGAAATACAAGTTGGATGATTCTGCAGTTTGTGAACCTTGAGTACCCCAGCCACAACACAGCATTAGGTACATTTCCCTCTCTCAAGTACAAGCCTGTAGTCCTCTCAGAAATCTCTCCAGCTTTTCCACTCTCATTTTCTTCACAAACATGTCTGCAAATCCAAGTGAAAACCAAGCTGCTTCATTCACAGTCAGCTCCCGGGGAAGTACTTATATGCCTTGTTGCTTTTTCTCCCAGGGCTTTCAGCTTGGGTCTGTGGCTCCTATAGCATGGAAAAATAAACTCCCTTTACTTCCCATTTTGTGACCACTGGATTTAGTGAGCTCTGTGTCTCCACGATTTTTGTCTCTTCATAACCAACACGCAGAAAGCTGCTTTAGAAGCACGGTACCTATACCAGCAGCACTGCCATCTGGCAGTGCTGTGGTACTTTCATCTCTGAGTGTTCCCAAAGTCTTGGCAGCCTGTGTCTCCCAGCCCCTGCACAGCTTGCTGCTTTTAAAGCTGCTCCTCCCTGCTCTCTCCTATTGCTTAATAAAATGACACGTGCAGCCTTGAAACAGATTGGTTCCTGGCAGAAGCAGGAGTGCAGATTGGATTAGCAAACTGGGAAGGGTTAGCTGCTCTGTGGGAAATGGTAGGGTTGTTTTTTGGGTTTTTTTTTTTTTTTTTCCTCTTTGCTGCATCACAGAGTGGAACAGAAGACTCCTGTTCCTGCAGATCTCCCAAAGGACTTCAAAACAGCCAGATGTCTTTGCCCCAGTCAGCTGACTCTGGAGGCCTGTCTGAAGTGGTGTGCAATGGTTCCTTTGGGCAGGAGCAGAGATGGTCTTGTGGTGAAGTCACTTGGCAAAGCCAGCAGGTTCAGCTCCAAGCCCTCTTGCAGAATCTTTGTGATCTTATCAGTACAGGTCCAAGCTGTGTCTTCTCCCTCCCCCCAGAGCTTGTGGCTGTGAGTGTGCATGCTTGGCATGCAAACAGTGCTGGAATTAATTCTACTGAGAGAAAAACAGAAGGTACAAAGCAACATTTCCATTAACAATGTAATGTACTGTATTAGGTATTAGAAAACTGAGCAGCCAGCTGTTATGCTGGAAACACCTTTGCATTTCAGCTCTAACCGCTAACTCATCCTCCATCCTAGAGGATCCAAATCCTCACAGGGAGTCTTTTCTCACAAGAGAAATGGCACTTGTTAAATGGGGTAAGAAAAGAAATAAATCCCTTCCAGAGAAACATTCTCTGACACTGTAGCCTGTGCATTGCAATTTGTTGTTTTCACTCCTCCAGGGGTGAATTTGTGCGCTTTCTTTGTTTCGTAACAGCCTTGTTTCTAACTTTGAAACACATCCTTCAGCTAAAGCCTGAGTCACCAATAGTCAGTGTCTAAACCTTGCATAAAGCAATGCAGGACAAAGACAGAAATGCTGCAGACAAAGCACTTGACTGAAATCAGTGATTGCTTTTTCTCCTGTTGACAGGAACTGCTGCACACAGGGAGAAATGCTGCGGTGACAAACTGTCCTCCTGTGCAGACCTCCTTCATCATCTGCTCCTCCTGGACCACCCTATGGCAGCCTCTGAACAGTCTTGCTGTTACTGCAAACCACCTGAAACAAAAGATTTTGCAAGAGTGAACAAGACCCTTCTTGTCCCTGTTTTGTCAGCCAGATCTTGAAGCTTGTTTGACTCTCCTCCTGACTCCTAGTGTTGACCTAAGGCAAGCAGCAGGAATATAAAATAGGCACAAGTAAAGGTGGGGCCAGTCTCAGTAGGGCAGCCCAAGCTTGAACTAGAATATGCTGGTCATAAAACCACATCCTCATGGGCTCACACACCAAGGCTTTAGAGGTAAGACACCAAGTGCTTTTTCTTCTTTTTTACTAGGACTAATATTGCGTATATTGAATGTTCAAAGTTGCCAATATTCAATAAAATTGACAATTCTCCTATGAAAATGCCTTTGAAGTTTACATCATCTGTTTTCTTTGCCATCAGCAGTAATCAAAATTGAAAGAACAGTCAAGAAAATTAATCCATGTCCAGAACCCCACAGGGGGTTGACCTTGACTGACTGCCAGACATCCACCCAGCTACTTCCTCACTCTTCTCCTTGAAAGGGCTGGGGGAGAAAATGGCATAGAAAATCTCATGGTTTGATAAAAGTGCAGTTGTTCAGAAAAGCAAAAGCTGCACATGGAAGCAAAGTAAAAAGAGGAATTAATTCACTACAACCCATAAGAAGGCAGATGTCCAGCTATTTTTTGGGAATCAAGGCCTCGATAGACATAGCAGTTTCTTGGGAAGACAGATGACATCACCACAAATGTCCTCCCATCATTCTCCATTCCCTCAACTTCTATTTTTGAGGAGGACATCATATAGCATGGGATATCCCTTTGGTTATTTGGGTCAGCTGTCCCAGTTATTCCCCCTCCCAGTCTCTTGCCCATCTCCACCCTACAGACCTTCAAAGTTGTTGGTGGGGTGTTGGAGAGAAAGCTCTGACACTGTGCCAGCATTGCTCAGCAATACCCAAACCCATGTGCTACCAGGGCTCTTTTAACCACAGATGAAAGGCACAGACCCTTTAGGCTGCAGTGAAGAAAGTCCATCCCAACCAAACCCAGCTACAAAGGCAGTTTGAAAGTTGTCTGACCCCACTGAATTTCAGACCATTCTGATACAAGGTAGCCTGAAATCAGACACACCTTTATGGCACTTTTTGATTGAAGCCACAAATATCTTCCACCTGGAGTTTAAAGTAACCCAAGATGCCTTCCATTTAGAACAGTGTGATTTTGTTGGTGGCTTTTCAGTCATGCCCTGAAATACACAGACTGGATTTTTTTGACTGTATACACAAAGTCATTCTTTTCAGTGTGGCCAGACTAAGTGATTCTGTGCTTCAAGTGAATGAGAGAAAAATTAACCTAAATCACAGACCTGTCTACCTACCTCCAAGTTGACCATGCATGATGTTTTTAGAAGAGACAGGTTAAATATGCTGTCAACTCCAAAAATCCTGGTGCCTGTCAAACTTGTGCTGAGTGCTTGCAGTTGCCCTGTTGGAATCAATTGTCAGGCTGGGTCAACATGTTGCTGGGCGCTTTAGTGATTTCTCACTGACCTTTTGCAAAGAAAGCAAGCTGGGAAACAGGGAAACCTAACAGAATCACTCATATCACAAGAAGGTGCCTGAACAGAGGCCCCTTATTTCTAATTCCCACATGCAATGGCCAAGAAGGGTCATTTGGCTCCTGTTCCCATTCTATACAAGTGAATAAATACTGTGTGCTGCTGACCTTCTTTTGGAGCGGCATCAATATCAAGCCTCCATGTGTATGGATATATCCACGGTAAAAGCCAAATGAATACAGAAAGGGAGCAGTGTAAGAAGCATTAGGATCCAGCATAGTTTGATTTGAACTCAGAATGAGTGTATCGAGCTGCAGCATATAGCTATACCAATAAATTGTCCAGAAACATGTAATTCATTCTGTGTTAAGAACTGAACTCCCCTATATCTTTATCTTATAGTTGTTTAAAGGAAGCCTAGCGTGCAAGGGAAGGAGTTAAGATGGTTAAGGGAATTATGAATTGTTAGTGCAGCCAACAGGCCACCCATAAATGTGTATCAAATGTTGAGCTCAGCAGGAGTTCATTACAAAACTAGGACATTTAATGACTTGTGAAGTGCCAGGAATTATGAGACATGGCATTAAACAAACCATTCCTGCCTCTCCTTGGCTTGTCCAGAGACCATGGCAAGAGGCCCTCTGCTGTTTCAACTTTCCCTGTCGAAATAAAACTTTTGACTCACACTGAATTATAGTCGTGCCTGAGCTGCCTCAGCCAGGGAGCTGGTGCCGCCTGGGCGGCCGTGGTGAGAGAAGGGTGAGTTGGCAGCCAGCATCTCTTCCCCACTCCTTTGCAGGTCATTGATTGTAGCTTTTAGCACTGTTATATTCTTAGCTCTCCCTCTGAATCCAGCTCCTCACACAAGAAGCTATTAATAAGTTATGTATCAATGAAGAGTGGGAGAGGAAGACGCCTTGGAGTAGGGTGGGAATTTGAAACATATCCTGCATGTCTGAGGGTAAGTCCTGTTGTTGGTTAAGTGCTAGAAGTGCTTAGGCAGTTGGTGGCTAACACTGTTCCTAGACTTCCCCTGTCTAGTTCCTAGACTTCCCCCTGTCCTGACAATGGCTGTCAGGAACTGGAGTACTCCAGCAAGCTTGTCATTGCTCCAACCACCCAGATGCAGCATAAAGCTGAGATCCTTGCCTTAGAGCTGGCCTGAACTGTGTGAAATGTGTACTGTATCTAGGTTTCGCTCAAGTTCCTAGCTTGACCTCAGGCCTTCCTTACTGCTTTGGCTTTGCCTGGACAGCCCTGGACTCCAGTTGGTTATGGTTATTGCCACTGGTCCTGCCCTCATCACCTTGTCTGGCTCCCAGCTCAGCCCAGTCTTGCCATTCCTGGACTGCACTGTCACTCATGGAGCAGTGCTCAACCTCCTGGCTGTGGGGATTGTATGTGGTGCCAAGGGTGAACTCAGATGGCTCCCAGTAAAAATTCACAAAGCAATTACTAACAGGAGTCAGTGAGAAGAAAGTCAAGTGTTGCAGGAAATGGTTCACACATCATAAGGGGAGCATCTTTTCTGGCCTGCTGCTCCTGACACAGACCATCACCAGAAGCTGATATTTGTTTTTTTTCCCCATTTTTCTGCAGGTGTTTTGCTCTGCCCACAAAAGAAATGATAGATCTGCCTCATTCAGTTTGGGTATCAGAAAAGTAGCAGTGCCTGCCGTGAACTCTGCCTCCTTCTCTCTGACATGATGGGGAGAGTTTCAGATGGTGAGTCCTCTTATCCCAAAACATGTCCGAGAGACTGCAAACCATCCCTTGGAGATTCATTTTTTCTCCGTGAGTTGTGGAAAGAGTTTAGTGTACTCCAGATACTTTCCAGCTCCCTGTGCGTCCACTGTGTGTCAGAGTGCCATGGCCTGTGTAGCTTAGAGCAAAATTTTACACAGCCTTTATTGCACATGAAGGATGCTCCTGTAAGTTCTCCCCCGACCCATGGGTGAAATGCTGGACTTGCTGACAGCAAAGGAGAGCCCTATGAAAAATGGCTCTGGCCCACAAAGCTTTCAGATTCCCTGCAATGTCTTACCTGATGGGTTTAGCTGGACTTCCTTTCACAAACAGAATCAGAGTGTAAAGAAAAGCCTGCTGTGTGAAGATCCAACCGGGACGGGCCAAGAAAACTTTAATCCCCAACAGACATGGCCACTCCTGCTTGAAAAGACAGAAATACAGTGTCCCAACAGTTGGTTTGGTGTTAGGGACTTGTCCTGTCGAAGTGAAGTCCACTTAAGAACATGATCTTGGAGGAAGCCTCACTTTGTGGTATCATCAGGTCCAAATTAATTTTTAACTCAAAAAAGAAGTAGGACTTTAAAGACAATGTCTTTTTTAGAAGTCACAAATTTCTCCTTTGTACAGGAAGACACTCCAACCCTGTGTGGGGAAAAAAAACTCCTGCCTAAAATCTATGATAGATGAGCCTTGAAGGAGAAGCAGCTCTATTGTACTGCTGTGTAGAAAAAGAGTCTCACTTTGTTTTGCTTTATATATTTTGTTAGAAGTCTGGAGCTTAAATTTTAAATCAAGTCTTTGAGAACACACTGTGAAGCAGGCCATCAGTATGAATAAAGTATGTTAGTAGGAACATGTTGAATTTAGTGTGACTCTTTGGCAATCTCTGTATTGCAGTGGGGAAGGACTTAGTTGTGGCAATGCAGAGTGGTTTCTTTCTTTGCTCAAGTAAAAGACAGAATACAAATGAGGCTGTTGCTGCAGAATGCCAGCTAGTGGGAGAGATACACCATGTCCAGACTGGGTATTTCAGTGTTTTAAAAAAAATTATGGCAATACTAGAACTTTAAACTTCTGACCCATAGAGATAGAAAGGCAGAGCAGTGATGTCCCTGGACTCTTGTTATCACTGTATATTTCAGAAACATTCACTAAACAAGAAATATGCTTTAGCATTGCAGAATCCTGTATCCATCAGGTTTCACCTGCCTTTTTGGGGAAATGGGGTAAGGCAGCTGCCAAGGTTAAAAATTGCTTCCTAAATTAATGTTTCCATACTTCTCTAGATAACCTCTTAGCAGAGGATTTGCTCTTTGTATAAACCACTTCTATTTACAGTGCCATAAGTCCCAATTCAACCAGTGGAATTGTGATTTGAATCCTCGAAGATTTCTACTTGTGGTGTGATCCTTGCAGCACTCTTTAGACACAGTACTTTTCCTGCTCTCCTACTGCCCCCCACTTCATCCCTTGACATGCATCTGCTTCCTTCCTACTCACCTGCATGTGTTTTCGTCCTACCCAATTCTTTTCTCCTAAACTCTCAGCACTGCTGAGAGGCTTTTTACACCCTCAACCTACTTTGACTTCCTCTGCCTCCTTCACTTGCTGCTTAGTCTTTTCCCTGCTCTCTACTGGGCACATCTTGCTCACTTTCATCCAAACATCTTTAAAAGTAGATCCAGTTGTGGTGGCAGCCACTTGAAAAATGCTTGACAGATGGCAACTGATGAATTTTTGGTACTCTGCTCCCTGATTCTTCTCGTCTTCTTTAATCAAACAAGATGTACACAGCACATTTGGAGAGGGAGCATTCAAAATTCTTCCACCTTTGCTTTGAATTGTTTCAGAATCTTCCTGGGCCTGAAGCTAAGGGAAGTGCAAGTAGTCATCATACAGCTTGCTGGTTCTCCTCAGCACAGGGAGGCTGATCAAACTCAGTTTCTACAACCAGCCTTTTAGTTTTACAGACCAGTATTGTGGTGAAGGCTATGGGGAATGGCCCATCCATCTCTGTACTAATGCTTTCATGGTGAATCCTTCCGTTCTTTGTGTGCAACATACTGTCAGGACAGTTTGTCCTCACTCAGGTGAGTATCCCCACCTTCTGTTGCTGTGTTGGTCTTGCTGCAGGCTCCAGGGAGGCAGCCCTCTCCTGTTCTCCACACAGTCCATCAGTCCCTGCAGTGACCAGAGCTGCCCACAGCACAAAGTCACAAACAGAATAACTCCAAGTGAAATTGCAAAGCCTGGTGCTGTTATGTCTGTATCAGTCTTTCACAGCTGGCTGAGATCCCTCTTCTGCTGGACCAGTTAATAGGGAGGTTGCATTTCTCCATAATTTCCCTGAGGACTGAGCACAGCTCAGCAACTGGAAGAAAAAGGGTGGTGACTCACCTCTCGACCTGCTTAATTCTTTCCAGGATAGTCCTTCTAATGAAGACTTGAGAATGTCTGGGATATACTCATGAGACAAACTAATATGCTAAAAGCTGTCTCAAATCCAAATGAAAGTTTGAAATATGATAAAACACTCACAGCACAACAGTCACCAAAGTTAAAGTGCTTTTTCTTTACAATTATATAACTTCTCCCCAGCACAGAGCATCCCTTTGCTTTGCTTTGGGAGGCTCTGTCGACTCCTTGACTCTTCCTTGTTTTACTTCACTGTAGAAAGAACTTGAACAAAGCAGGAAAACTGAGCCCCTAATCTTAAAAATCTCCTGTGTATTTTTTAAGATCAGTGAAATTATGAAGCTTTTGTTTCCTTGTTCTTAGACATACCTTTTGCAGAGGCATCACAGGGGTGAGATCTATTCCTGACTGCAATGCTGCCTTTTGTTCAGGCAATGATAGAAAAGGTCTTTCTGACCTGCAGAGCAGTCTCAGAGCAGAGTTACTTCTGGCTGCATTGTCCCACCTCTGACATTTGTCAGGCAGTTGACAACTTCAGTTGACAGCTTATGGATTTTTATCCTATTTTCTTGCAGCACAACCTCTTCCAAATACCAGCATCTCTCTTCTCTGAGTGCACCTATAGTGCATGTGGCACCAGCTTTGTCTCGGTTTTTGACTGTGTTTGGGACAAATTCTTCTGACTTGGCCTATCATGTAGCATACTGCTGACACAGGCCTTTTAGATGTGCTGTGCATGGTGCACAGGAACACAACTGCAAGGTGTGACACCGTGGTGAGAGGTCTCTTCCCTGGGACCTCTTGGAGGGAGAAGCTGTTGCTCACTGCATTATCTTGACCTTCTTGAGAAGCAAAAGTGCAAAAGTATTTCTTGGTCCCAGAGTCTAGACAGTCATAGGCTTGATCAGGATTGAATTTAAAGTTTTCTACAGAGGGTACTGCTGTGCTCATGGCCTTAGGGTGACCTTGGGGCACAGCATGCAGGGGGGGTGTCCCTTGGAGTTTGGACTGATTATGTTGTTAGCATTGCCTTGTCCTTGCTAACACCTTATTCCTGGAAGAAAGGAAAAGTCAGGATTTGGTACCCCTTGGACAGAACATTAGTTGATCAGAGCATAGATATTTCGAGGTGATTTTTTCTGCTAAAGATTACTTTCTTGCTTGAGAGTTGCTTGTTGTTTGTGCTCTGTGGCAGTGAAAGGACAGTAGGTGATGAGGTAAAGGTGATCTTCAGTTTAAGACAGGAGAAGTGAATCAAACACCCAGCAGCTGGAACTGCATTTGTGACTTTGCCTGGCACCCTTCTGCTCTTATGGCTTGGCCTTGTCTCAGGATTTCAAATCTTGGGATCCAGTCCAGGACTTCTGAAGAAGTCATCAGGCTTGCATCAGCAGTAAGAGGTAGTGCTGAAAGCATAGTGTGTTAATGATGATGGTGATAAAAATACCAATAAAAATAATCTGATAAAATTTCCCTCAACAATCATTTTCACATATTTGCTGTTTTGTTGCAACATTTTTGGTTTTTGACAGAAAGAGAAGCACTTCCTAATCCTTCCATTAAAAAATATTTTGGTTGTTTTTTTTTTATTTATTTTTTCACCTCCTTTTCTCCACTTTATACCAGTGGCTACCAGGGAAACAGAGGAATAAACAAAAGGGGAAAAGTGAGAGGGATAAAGGAAAGTAAAACAATTCAGGTTTTGTTATTTTGAATAATTTTTTTCAACCAAACCCAGATGTATCATCATGATAAAAATACAAGAAAAACTCCTTTCAGCAAAAGCTGCTGGTTCTCTGTGCTTTCTCAAATCAATTCCTACTGCATTGTGTCCCCCCCTGAGTGTAGCAAAGGTTAGCATGACATATCCAGAAAATGCTGGCTCCTGACAACATGGCTGGTTTGATTTTAGAACTGCAGAAATGCAATGGTAAACAGCAAATTTTATGTCTTTTCTTAACAATTTTCTATAGCTGCTGCTTCCCTTTACAAAGTAACTTTAGGTTACTCCTTTCTGCACCAGTGAACAAAGCCTCCTGAGACTCTGCACATGCTGGTCTGGTAGGTGTGCTGCAGGTATGCTGGGGTCCTGCTCCAAGACGATGATTATTATTATTATTATTATTATTATTATTATTATTATTATTACTATTATTATTATTATTATTATTATTATTATTATTATTATTGATTAGAAACCTCAGCTGCCTCTCTTCAGCTGAAATCAGTGAAGCTCTGCAGAAAGCAGGAGGCGAACAGCAGTGATGCAGCAAAACTCTTTCCTAGGAAAAAATCTTTTCTACAAGGGTTCACACTGCTCTGCAGAGACCAAAGGAGTCAAAACAAGTTCTGTACACTTTTAGGCAATATCAAACATATTTTAGCAAAACTAATGCTGTTTGTTGAGTTCTAAACTATTTTTCCACTAGGAAGCAAACAATTACGCTCAGCAGAATGGGGAAGGAGGTTTGAGCAATGCATTCCCAAACTAGTAAAATAGCAAAGGGTTCAAAAAGGAAGGGATCTCTGATCTAAAGCAAAACTTGATATATGTTTTCAAGATTCATCTTGGCTGCAGCAGTAAGGTAGATAAGATCAGAAGTATTTCTGACTAGTATGCTGGGGCTCAGCCCAAAGAAAAAATTCTGAAGGGAAGAAATAAAGTTTATAATATAATACACTGAACAAAATGGAGCTGTGATAAGTAATGCTTCTTCTACACCTTCATTCTTAACCCTGAGCTGCATTCTCTGGGTAAAAATAGCTGCTGCCAAAAATACTAGTTGCTTTAAAGAAGCTGCAGTGCCATCCTGTCTAGAGAAACTTCCTGTTGCTTTTGGGTACAGTGTTAAAACAGGCATCATGGTTCAGAAAATAATATTGGGGTTGCAATAGAACTCTTCCAGTTGTTGTTAACTTTCCCAAAGAAAACAACATAGGGGAAAAATTAAAGCACACAAGCCTTATTTGCATAGAGCCCAGTGTAGCAACCTTGAATAATTGAGATCTCAAGCCCAATGAGAGAGAACTTTAGGGATCTTTCCAGAGGGATCTCTGTCAGAGGTCTCTTAGATGTCTCATTGGGAATAAAATTAAGGACTCTTCCCCAGAAAGGACAAGCTGGTGTGTTGGTCCTGCACAGAGGCACAAAGGAGGAAGGACAAAAGCAATTTTGCCCTGTTTAGTCTGGTAGCCAACACAGGTTAAGAAGATGCAATGTGTGGGAGGGCTGGAAAGAGAAGAAATACACTGCCAGGCTCAAGTCCTGCTGGATTATTAAAACCCCTTGTTATCTGATGATGGAGTCAAAACTTAGGGCTGCTTCAAGAGGTCCATGCACAACATGTCATGCTAAAAAATGGGTGAGTAAGATCTCTGGGCTGAAGCAAAAACTTATCATGGAAAGTTCAGTTAAGGTTCCCCTCTGGTCACAGCAAAAGGACCCCAAAGCAGATTCTCACAGGCTAAAATTCTAGGTGAAAAGAGAGTTTGACATCTGAGTTATCCAGGTCCTTAGTGCACAAGGTCAGGAGTGAGCCCAGCTTTTTCTGAGTACCTAATTCAGAAGTTTTGCCTGGGGATGCTGCAGATTGCTTACGTGACCTATTATTTGGAAATACATACAGAAGCATTTATAGCACATTTTCACCCAGGATCAATGTAGTGGTGCCACAGTGCTGCTAGATCAGAGTCCCTCAGTACCACAATATTGTGCCATTGGCAGAGAAGACTAAGAGCCATTTAGCAACTGAAGGACATAGTTTTCAGAAGGGACAGAGCAAATTTTTTTAGTTGCTTTATGCTGGGCAGAAGATATCAAAAGAAATCATAGATCATATCACAGGGGTTTTACCATGATGGTGATGTGTTCACATTGTTCCTGCTTCTTGTGGCAGGACTGTCACTTCCAGGCTGGAGATGAAGCCTGGAGGAAGAGTAGTAGCTGTATTGCACCATGAGCACCTGCCCACCATCTCCTTGGAGACCTTGCACTGGGCTTTTGCAACCCACAGTTTTAATGCCCAAATTTTTGGTGTCCTGTGGGAGGAACTCCACCAGTCTCCTGGGAAGGCACACCTCATCCACATTGTACTCCTCTTCACTGATGATAGTTGACTTTCCCTTTCTGAATCTCCTGGCTGAATCCCTGGCAGTTCCACAGCCTTGGAAGCATCTGGTGCATGTAGAGAGACAACTTGTCAAGGAGAGAGGGTGAAAGCAGAGGTTTAAAACACCCATAAAAGACCTGCTGGTGCCTATTGGTGAGCCTCATGGAATGCTGATTTGTATGTATTTCTGCTTATATAAAGCTGGTCCTTTCGATTGCCTGGTATTTTTAGTAGCCTAATCATTTGCATAAGAATACAGTCTTGGTTGCTTGGGAAAATTATATGTCCTCTATCACTGCTTTCAAACTCCTAACCTTTTCCAACACAACAGGCTCTGATACTTGGCATTTACACATAGCAATATCTTAGGCTGTCTTTTATTTTTGCTTTTACCACTGAATTGCTAGACTCCAATTCAGAGTATCTTCCAATATACATTTGTATCTTCAAAAAATAAAAATAAGTTTTACTATATTTCTTCCATAATAATATGTGGCTGCTTTGGCTTTTAAGATCATGTTTGTCTATTTTGCATGGACTTCAGTTCATATGGATGTAAAATTTCAGTTATTTATAACTCCATACATATTTGCATCCGAACAATTGTATGCGTCTTGTTCTAGCATTAACTAAGGAGAAACAAAATATTGGTTCATCAAACTAAACCAAAAAGTTTCACCAATTCAGTTTTTGTTTCTTCTGACTATTTAATGTCCAAAACCTGAGTTTGGCTTTTCTAATCATCTAGCCAGAAAAGATACCACTGTTGGAGTCCAGGCATAGGTGTCTTATGAGGAAGCACAAGCAATTTCCCAGCACTTCACACCTAAAATACATTTGCATAAGTTCCTGAATGAAAGCTCATTGGTGAGAAAAGCCTCTAGGAAATTAGTCCTGAATCCTCATACAGCATCAAAAAGGCCATGCTGGCTTAGAGGTGTTTTTCTTAGATAAAAGATTAACAGCTTTCCTGAAAGCTAAATTTTTTTGCTTCCCAATGGCTGTTGGAAAGCCTTACTGTAAATTGAGTAGGTCTGAACCTCAGCCTAGTGCAAAATATCATGCATTCATTGTTTCTTCTTTGTTTTACCATCAGTGTTCTTGAAATTGCCTTACTCTGACTTCCCAAAGGCATCACTAATATCCTATATTTTAACCATATTTTATTTATGGTTAAAAAAAAAAAAAAAAAAAAAAAAATGAAAAAGGTTCAAATTTGTGGCTGCTCTGGTTAGATTTCTATTGTCACATCACAGGAGAGGATATGCTGCTTGTCACACTGTGTTGGCAGTGACTATTGGAGAAGAAATAAAATAGAATGTGCTGTTTACTGAATGGTCATTGCAGAAAAAGGTCACTGTCCTATTACTCTCTGCCCTGCATCTTGTGGTTCTGAAATGGCTGTGAAGGAGGAGTGAGCATCTGGTTCGCTACAGGTCAAGAGCTGTTTCCCACAGGTCAAGAGCTGCAGGAAGCCTCACCCTCGTGTACCCAGGCTTTGCCGGATGCCTCAGCGGCCCTGAGGCAGGGCTGGGGCTGCTGCACAAATCTGTAGCACAGTGCAAACGAGGCAGAGCTGAAATAGGAAACGGCGTGTTGGCAGAGCTGCTTCTGAATGGGCTCAACGTAGGAACGAGACGTGTCAGATGCTTTCTCAAGCCAGGCAAAGCGACAGCCGGCTGCCTTCCCTTCCGCCTCGGCTAAACTTCTCTGTGTATCTTCTTCTTAGACAGGGCTTTAGGTCCAGCCAGGAGCGTGAAATAGAGGTATAGGGAAGGTGGGAGAAAAAGGACATCAAGATTCTCCAGCAGGCAATCCCGTTGTCCTTGCAGGCTGATGCGTCTCCTGGCAGAGCGGGGAGCCGTGCCCTCTGCTGGCGGAACAGGAGAGGGAGAAGTTTAAAACCTTTTCGAATATCCAGTCCAAGGACACCAAAGCAGTCTGTACTCTCTGACATCTGCCAAAATATTCGGCCTCTGATTAGGGTTGTACTGCCCTTGAAATTCAGTCAGTTCCCGTGTGAGGTCAGGATTTCCTTGCTGCACTCAGAGGCTCAGCTGTGCTGGGAATGCCATTGTCCAGGTGGGATGGCAGATTTTGGAGGAGTCCTCCAGCTACTCAATGACAGCATGTTCCTTTTCAAGCATAGCTATTGCAGCTCAAAGTAAGCAGCCAGGGCTGTCAGCATTTGACTGCTTCAATACCCAATCTGTCTCTCAGAGCTTTATAACGAGTCCATCACATGGCAGAGTTAGGAAGCTCCTAATAGTTCATACTGAAAGATTAGCTTGATTCAGATTCAGATGTGGGAGAAAAGCAAAGCAGACGTTTTCCTGCTTTCAGGGAGAGCATAGTCCAAGTAGATTTTGACAAAAACACCTGTGATTTGGGTGAGTGAGCTGTTAATCCAACTATGTATGTTTTGTCCTTGAGGAATGAGTTTCTTACAGTTGCTTTTAACCTAGAGGAGTGTTGCAAAAGCACTTTATGTGAGCTACCTCAGCATAGCATGTGTATGATGCTTGAGCAACTGACCATCCCTTTCCATCATGCTGCAGATGTGGCACAGGCACATCCTTCCCTGCTGAAGTGATCTTAAAATTGAAATTAGGGGATCCTCAGTTTGCAGACTTCTTGAATCCTTAATAAAATCATGTTGCTGCTCCTAGGCACACACAGCCTTCATAAAATCCTGCGAACTTCTCATTCATAATAAGCTTTGCCACTAGAGGAGGTGAGCAACATCCTTTCTTGTGCAAAATTTCAGCTGCTGGACTCTCCATTCCTGCATCTTCATGTGCACGTGGTTGGGTGCCAGCCACACAGGGTCATGCCAGGAATCAGTGTGTGGAGCTAGGAAGAGATAGAGAGAGGAAAGTAATTCCTGACCATCAGGTCCCCAGACCTGTTTCCTTATCTGTACAGTGGCAAGTTACCATTAGCTGTAGTTCAGTACCTTAAAACCTGCCACCTTTAAGAGGACTTTCCAAGTAAAAACTTCACACAGCTTCCCCCTTTCTGCCTCACCTTCAGCCTTTCAGCAGAATGGAGCATTAGAGCAAGGACACTCTCATCACAAGGTATCTCTCTGCCTTGGTCTCCATTTTTTATCAAAAAAAGCCCAAAGTGCTTGGCATAACTCTTGCTAATGATGCTGGAGGAACATGGAGCATGTCCAACGATAGCTGAAAAAGCTTGCATATGACTGTTGCAAAGCTCACCATATTGACCTGTCTTTGTGTTTGGATATTGTATTTAGGTGCTTATGAGGATTTTCTGTTGTGGAGAGCTCAGGAGAGCTTAGATCTGTGTATAGCAATCTTTGAAACAATTAAAACAGCTCCTGTGAGGAGACTCTGTGGTCAGTCACACCTAAATGAATTACCAAGGAAGGCTGATGCAACGGTCTGTTGGCTAAGAAATTATTTCTTTAGCTCTATGCATTGCAGGATGCTCAGTTCACTAAACCCAGTGGACCTGGAAACATAGGTTTCAAATGATAAAATAATAAATTGAGATTTATTTTATAGGTGTGCCAGAAATAGTAACAGAGTGCACAATCATGGGCATTTTATTTCTTCACAAATATGATAAGAGCTGAAAACTGTTGGCTTGTTGTCTTAATGGGATGTTTTTCTGTTTTATTTGCCAAAGTTTCAGCAGTGAAATAGGAGTGTTGTCAGATCCAAACTGAAAGACCAGAAACTTATATTCCCTAAATTGTTTGTTTGCCATTCAAACAAAACATTATCAACAGCTAGTGAACAAAAAATAATTTTAACAAATTACTAGCAATAGAAATTACTTTGTAATTGAAATTTATACTCACTTGTGTATTACCTGTATATAGTACTGCTAATTTTTCTGTTGCTCACAGAAATTGAAAAAAAATCAAAAATTAGGAAATTTAGAATCATGTAAGAACTATCAGGACAAAAAAAAAAAAAAAGGCTGTTTAGAAGAGGACTTTCAGCTTTTCTTTTTGCATAAGAAGCAAAAGCCATTCTTGCCATTTGGAAGCAACTTTTATGAATTCTGAATTACTAGAAAAGAGCACTCTCAGTTTCTAGTCTATTCTCCAGTTTTGCATAAATGTTTCTTGTTTGGAAACTGTATTTTTGTGACATTCACTCAGTATGTTAATCCCTTAAATGATTTATATATTTCATGATATATTTAAAGCCAGACTTTTCCACCCAAATAGACATCTGGCCTACATAGATTCAACTTGCAAAGGGATTTTTTGTAACTACATATTACAATACTGTCTCAGTTCATTGGTCCCTGTATGATTATAGCAACAATGCAGTAACAAAAGACATGGAAAATCTGTTTCCCTGCAGCTGATGAGGAAACATGATTTTGTAGAAGATACTTCTTTTCTATGCATTGGAGGACCACAAGCAGCAGGCTGATGCTGGGAGGTTTTTCTACCTGAGAGGGGATGTGGCTGAGGGTTTTAATATCTTAGAATTCATTTACTTGTAGCTCCCACTTCAGCCACACTAAAACACTCATTTTGGTGCCAGACTGGTCACTCATGGGCAGTTTATTTGTATATCAGAAGACGGCTTAGTAAACAATATCCACCTTTCAGGAAAGATTCCTGTATTTCCTATAGTGTCCAACAGGCTCCAGGCTCCTATAAACTTCTATATTTTATTATGTCCTCACTAGATCAGAACAAAATGCAAAAGTGCTCATCTCAGGCAGCTTTAAATCCTTGTTATTTAGTGGATTTTGCAATGTCATGTCCTCATTCTCAAAAAGCACCCTCAGGTTTTGAAAGAAAGTTCACACAACAGTCTAGCTGTTTTCACATGCTTCAGCTGTGAAAAGGCAAATATTGCACTGGAAACATCAGCTTCAGTCCTTTGCACTGTGTAAATTCCCTTCATGGTCCTTTAGGAATCCTGGTCCAGTGGAAAGAGCCCCTCCCACAGCAGAGGGGTTGGAACTGGTTGGCCTTTAAGTCCCTTGCCACCTGAACCATTATATGATACTGTGATTCTAAGGGTGAAGTAGCTCTTCTTCAAGGACTGTCTTCTGTGGTGTAGTAGGATGGTGAGGAGAGGTGTGCAGTGCTAGAGAGCCCCACCTGCAAGTGCCTCCATCTCCCAGATTGCTTGGCTGGAGGAAGGATAAAAGTTGTGACAACTGCACTGGCGTGAGTCTCAGAAGTACAGTGTGTTCCCACCTTTCATCTGCCTCTGTACTGGAGGAGTGGGATGAGGGATGAAATGCAGCAGCAGAGGTTGGTGAAGGAGTCTGCAAAAGGTCCACCTTTCCTGTGCCTCTGCATGAGCAGCTCTTTACGTCCCTCAGAGGAGAAGTGTGACTACTGCCTGAGTATGGCAGAAGCACTTCTTTTGTTCCCCAAGCCTGCACTGATTGTGAGGAGAAAGATAAAATTTGAAGGAAAAAGACATATTTTTGGAGTTGTTCCTTATTTCAAATGTTCCATCCTGCTTCCAGTCTTAAACAATGCCTTTGTTCACAAAGCTAGGACATTTCTCTTGCCCAGGAGGGAGCTTAGACACTTCAAATTGCAGCTAGTGCTTGGCATGTGGTTTTGCTGCTGCACCCAGAAGAATGAATGAAATGAGCTTCAGGCTTCTGAGAGATCTCATGGCACCTCAGCCAGGGATATTTGTTATGTCTTCCCTGTGCTGAGTGATCCAGGTTGACACACACAGAGCCATACATTATAAATTTTAAATTGAGTTCATTTTCTCTTAACATGTTCATTATTATGGCTTGCTTCCAGGGGCATGGTTTGCCCTTGGCTGATTGAACTGGGCTGCCAGTCAGTCAGAGCCTTTGCAGGAGTGCACCCAGTTTGGCCAGCTGTGTTAGCAGAGGCTTTGTCTGTACTGGCAAAGCTCAACTTCTGTATAACTTAATGGTTATGTTCCCTGGCCACTTTTTTGGCCTGTGCCAGTCAGCTCCAGCCTGGAAAAGGACTGGATACCATTTAAATGAGAACTTGGGGAGGAGCAGTTCCCAATTATTTCCTTAAGAACTGATTAACCCTGAGTCTTTTGTCAGTTTCTGTTCACAGCAGAGCCCCTTGGACAGGTCTGGGATCAAGCCCAGGATTTACTTTTAAGGCTCCGAAAAACTCATTGCATGAATATAGGTAGCACCTTTCCTGGTGTTTGGCAGCATCTCGAGCTCTACGGACGTACCAACAGGCAAGAGGGGTTTGAATACAGCCACTCTGTTCTGGTTGAGAATTTAAGTGGCTTGACATGACTGATGCCCATGTCCCACAGCCCTTGAAGCTTTCACTCTGTTTTATTTAATAACAGACATGCAACCTGACCTGGAGTGGACCATTGCTTGGCTAAAGTGTTGGTGAGAACAACAGGCAGTTCTGCCACTGAGAGAGACACGACCCTCCCCTACACAGAGGGACAGTGATGGCCTTTGTTCACCATCACAGAGGCAATTCTGGGTCAAAACAGGAGACTCATCTGCCTCCCATGCAGCAGCTTCCAGCAAGTCTCCTTTCACTCAGTAGTGCCACTGGCTGGCATCTTTTGTGGTGGTTTTTGGAAGATAATTCTATTTTGATAACCCTTTGACCTCCCCAGTACAGATACAAGTCTCCATGAACCAAACTTCGCATGGTCTGAGCAGAATAAGTTTACACAGGTGACATTTCAACACAAACAGAATCTGCAGCAGATTATAGGATTAGCCTTCACCCTGAAGGCAACAAGGGGCAATGAGCTTTTCAATGAGAAAAATGGGAAAAAAGGGAAAATGGAGATCACATTGTGTAAACCATCTCTGCTTCACCCAACTAGAAAAATCAAGCCAGGCAAACCTGAAAGGATGGCAGAGTATTCAAGCATAGTAAATGTTCTTGCTGTTGACTGGTCCCAGCTCTCTTACAACCTTAACAAGTAGCACAGCCTGAAGAAGAGGCTGGTGACAAGGAGCACTCAGGTGCTGTAGTCAGTGGCCTGCCAGCCCTACAGCCAAGGCTAGGTGTCTCTGACTGTGGTAGGAAGGCAGGCAGGAGGAGAGCCAGGGGTGAACTGCTGCTCTAAGAAGGCTCCTGCCCTTTTTTCAGACTCACTGTTGTTTGAGCAGAGTTAATGTTTTCTCTGGCCCCATCTCTTCTTTGCAGATCTTTCAGTAGGGAATCCAGCTATGGCAGTCTGATACTGCTTCACAAAATTAGCCCTCAAAAGTCCCTGAGATAGCTGCTGAAGGGACAGTCACAGGTCAAAGAATGGTACAAAGCTTCCAATAAATGAGGTGGAATTGCTACCCATCCACAACATGAGGACACATTGTCCAGAGTCTTCCTTGACACAGACTGGATGCTCTCAGCTCCCAGCCGAAACCCATGGCAGGGATTCTGTCCTCTGAGCAGCATCCTGCCCAACAGGATCCTGGTTCTTAACTGTCTTTCTGAGATACTGGTGACACATAACCAGGGCTTTCTTTATCTGTCTTCTATGAAATGAGATGTTTGAAAGATTCAGAGTTGATTTCTTACTGGTTTCTTCTCTCACATCCTGCCCATGGCATAGTCCACTGGTCTGATCTTTAGCTGTGCCACTCAGTTTTTTGAGTTTCAAAGTTGTAGCTACAACCACAATGTTATCTCTCTTGGCTCCAGCTGTTCTAGGCTGTCAGGATCAGATGTCAAGTTCTCCATAGAATCGTGGCACTCTGCCCATTCATACCTTCAGATTCTCCCTCAATCAAGATAAGCATTATGTTGAAACCTGGGTGCCCCAAGAGAGCTATTATCTGCATATTATCTCAGCAAGCACTTGAAGAGCTATTCTATATTCATTCTACAAGGGTACCTATACTAATCTGCACCTGGGATGAGCCTTCAGGGATTTCAATGCACAATCTGAATTCCTCTCCTTCTGGATACCTTTAGAGATAAAATTTGTCTCTTTTCTTAGTCATGCCTTGTTTTTATTTTGTAGTTGGAGGTTGATTACCTTCCTTTTCCTTGAAATCTTCCTTACAGTGAAAATACTTTATTCTGCTTAATGGTCATACTTCTTCCAAAACACCTCCTGAAGTCTTACAGCGTCTTTGAGAGTGGCATCCATTGCAGATAATACTTTCAGAGGAGAGACAAATGCTCCTCTTTATTCAACTCAACACAGAATAGATGCACCAAATTCCTCACACACTCCCATTTCTTTTGTGAAGGAGCAGGAAGATGAAAGAGAACACCTCTCTGGGGATGAGAAGAGGTTCCCAGCAGATTAGGATGGTGTAGCAAGGCTGCACAGTGGCTGTGTGGTACCCAGCCCATTTTGCAGAAGCTGTTCCTCAAGCTCCTGTTCTGAAAGATGAGGAAGGAATCCCTGCCTGTCTCCTGATGTAGACCTGATGTCAACCACTGGCCATGCTCTTATACTCAGCCCTAGGTCAGAAATACTTTCTGCTGTCCCAGCCAGTCTCTGCAATGCAGTATTTGTTCAGCAACAGTTCCCCTGTCCCCCCACAGCTGCTACAGCTCCAGTTACTTTTGGCAAAGCTTCATGGATGGATGCAGTGTGCTGCTGGTCCCCACCTACCAGATTCTTTCAAAGCATTTTTTATAAGATTTCCTCCAGTTCTTCTAAGCTAGGGATAAGGACATAATTTAAGCAAACAGACCAGTTTTCATCTACTGCCAGGAGATTTCTATCCTGCTTTACCTGAATGGAGGATTGCAGACCATGTCATCTCAAAAGAAAGCCTTTGCTCTAGAATTGGCTTGGATGTACTGCAAACTGGCCAACCTTTACTGCCCACATACTTTTCAGATATTTGGCTTCCACCAGCTACCAAATGGGTGTGTTGAAGCAGATAAGACTTACCAAAATTTACACAGGTAAGACAGGAAACATCTTGCTTAGGATTTTCAGATAACTAACATGACTTTGTGCTTTCAGATCAACCTGCCAGAAAACGACAGGTGCAGTGGAGGGAAGGCAAATTTTATATCAGGATGTCACTTCACAGATCAATTGATCTCCAGTCAAAGAGCAAAGCAATAGAAAGGCATTTGGAAGCAGGAGAAAGTTTAACTCATCTCTTTGATCTGTATACAGATTTTATTAACGTGATATGCAAGATAAGTTCTAATTTTCCTCCTCCCTTTACAGTGTCCTTTGAACAAAACCTTAAGGTAAAAATGCTTTGGTTCTGTTAATGTGAAAATTGCTGCCACTTTTGCTCTGCCTCAGCACAGGTGCTGCTGAGCACTCCAAGTCTTTTGGCTTCACATCTGTCCAGTCTCACTGCACATTCTGACTGTCTGGGTCCTTGATTCCCTGTTGAAACCCAAAGGGAAACCTGCACAGGTACCCACAGTGGTACAGAGATTCAGGCAATGGTAGGTGTACCTCCTGCTATCATAGCCCTGCTATAGAAGAAAAACACTCAGTGGAAGAACATGAGTCTACAAGGTTGTGGCAGAAGCATGTTAGTCCTCATCTGCTGGATTGGGCCTCTGGGAGCTGGAAACTTCTCACTGCAGCTTTTGAATGCTGCCTTCACCTAGCTTTCCAGACTTACTGCCTCCTAGGGCACAATTTGGTCAGCAGGAGTGCTTTGGCCCATACAGGTTGTGCTGTTTCCCCAAAGAAAGAACGTCTTTCTGGCCAAAAGGATTTTGTGGCCAGCATAATCACATTTACATGAAGGGTTTTGCCAGCTTTGCTATATTGGATGGGGACTAGAGAATGGTCTGAGGGTAAATGACACTCTTGGAGAGCTTTGCCAGAAAAAGTTCTAGTGCCTTACTCTTAACAGCTGCCCTTCTGTTTCTGTATCTGTGATTATTTTTAGCTTGCCTTTGCAATAGACAAACCCATACCTTTCTCATGAATAATGCGAAATTTGCCAAGTTCAGAGTGCACATTTTAATTAAGTCAGTGTTTTCTTGAAAGAAAATTATATTGCTGCACTTTCATTTGATAATTCAAGTAATACTCGCTGAGTGTTCACTCCTGACCTGCAAGCCCTCATATTTAAAACAAGATGGGAGGTGGAGGGGGGAAGAAAAGCATTTTTTGGCAAGGAAACTGCTGCCCTCAGGCTATTAATGCATCTTAATCCTGAACAGAAGATGAAATCACTTTGGGCAGGTGCCAAGCAATACAGTGACTTTCCTCTGATTTTAGGGAGTTCTTGAACAGCCTGTCCTGCATGGACTAAGAGCCATATGCTTCATTTTGCTCTGACTTTACACCCATTTTACACCCCCACCAATGCAGTGTCCCATCAGAGTTCCCCTAGATTAACAAAAGAAAAGCAGTCCTCATTGCTGCTGTTATTTATTACTTTTATTATGGCTCAGGGTCTGTGTTACTGTTGCTGACACTAGATTTCATTCCTGCAGAGCCAGCGGGCACATTTTTTCTTCTGATTGTGCTTTTGAGCATAATTACATCTATATGGCACTTTCTGGTCCCCTGATAGTGTTACTTAGAAAGAAAAATGTCTAAACCTCTTCCTGCAAGGCAAAAGGCCTATGATAGTCATCAGGCTGCTCAAAGAAGCCAAATAGCATCTCCTTGTCACTGATTTGTCACAGGGCATGATTCATGGTCCTGTTTAGCCACCCCGATGCTGCAGTGCTGACAAGAGGGGCTGTCCCACCTTTTTTTCTGCTCCCCTGGGGGCTTCTGGTTACCTCTTATCAACTTGGACCTGGCATGAGATTCTGTGATCTGAATCAGATGAGCTCAGTTGTTTGGCTGGAAATTACCCCAGGAAAATGTCTGTGGGATGAGTGTGCTGATCTGAGTGACTCCCCAGCCATGCATTGATGGGGAGGTGCAGTTGGTTTCAGTTGCTGGCAATCCACACTTAAATGTCCTGTGAGTAGTAGCTGGTAAGATGTTAGTTCCCTGCTTGATGTGGGCAGAAATGGAAGTATTGCATAAGAGGAGAGCAGGAGATGAGAGAAGGAGAAGATGGGAACAGAGCAGGGGCATGTGGGGCTTCTGGAAAGACAGCAAAGGAGGTGGGCTGGAGCTGGATGCTTTGTGGTGACTGGTGAAAAACTCAGGGTAAATGAACAAAGAGACAAAGCTCAGCAAAGGAAAACATTTCTGCACAAACACTAATTATCAAGGAAAAAGCCCAAACCTAGGCAGGAAGAGCCCAGTTGTGAGTGGAAAGCAGAGGCTTTAAGGAAAATTCTGCTTTGAAAGAGAGGAATGGTGTACTGAAGGAGAAGGTTTTAACAAGGTCAAAACAGAAAGGGGCACAAGGAAAATTAGGAGTGAAGACCCATTTAGCAACTGCACAGAGGGAGCTCAGAGAGCACAGGCATCATCTAGAAGGAGAAGCTGAGGTGGTGTTACCTCATAAGATGAAGAGACAAGGACAACAGAGTGCCACAGGCAGTGCTGAGTGGGGAGGGAGGTAGCAGAGGGCCTGTGCCACAGCCAGCAGTTAAAGTGGAGCAAGCAGCCGAGGCACATCAGCAGGACACTGGTGTGATGCATTGCACTGTGCAAAGCAATAAGCAGACCTGGCTTTCAGTCGAGGTGAGAGCCTGTCATTTGAGCAGATGGAAAGGTAGCTGGCCACACTCACAGGTGTGACTGCAGAGCACCTCCAAGGACAGCAATTCAGCAGCAGTGACATTGCACTCTTCCCACAGGGCCAGGAGTTGGACTTGATGATCCTGATGGGTCCCTTCCAACTTAGCATATTCCATGACTGTATGAAATTCCCTTATATGTAGGGTCTAGGAGACACACCAGTGACACTGCATCTTCTCGTGGCTCTACAGGCCAGTTACCACCCTAGGACAGACTAAAGGGGAAGCACACCCTGAGCTGTCCCATAAACATCGTTGTGAGGCTGGCAGGATGCAGAGACCTGCATTTGGCACAGCAGGGAAATGCAGTGTTTCAGACACACATACATCAAGGTGTCAAGTATCTCCAGTGCTTATATATAAAATGCCAGGAAAACTGGTCCCGGGACAAAAAAAACCTTAAGTCCCTGAAATTTGATTTAAAAATTTCAAAGTCTGCCTAACAGAAGAGAAAACCAAATGCTTTCCTGGAATTTGAAGACATGGGATGGAGAGTATGTCAGGGCCCTAAGTGTACTCTCCCTCTCCTAGGATGGCAGCTTTTGGTTTGCAGCTTCAGACTAGCTGGCTGGTCAAAGCTGGTGAGGAAAGAAGAGCTGGGAGAAGTTTTTGTGGAGGATTCCCTGTGAAGCTCTGCTGAGATATTTTCATAGGCAACCCCCCTCCTTATCCTGGGAACTGCTCGAAGTCACAGCTCTCTCATGCTTGGCTCCTGCCTGAGCAGCACTACAGCCGTGCTCCTGCCAGGCTGGTACCCCGCCGATGGGAGCCCTGACCCTGCCACGGGCACTCAATTTCCCGTCTGAACCTCAGGCTTGCCTCTTCACTTGGGCGTTGCTGCTCCCTGCTGTGGTTTCATTGTGCCTGCCAGGCTGGGCTGGGGCACTTGTCCAGCAGTGGAGCTGTGCTGCAGCAGAGAATGATGGATGATTTCTCCACTGCTGCAGGAGAATTGAATCGACAGGAATCATTGAGGATGACATCCCAGGCCCCCTTGGGATTCAAACACAACCCCTCCCTGCAAGAGAGCAGCTACTGCCTAAAATTATGAATACACACCATGGCATCCACCAGCAGCAAGACTCAGAAAGGACTCAGGAGCAGAGCCTGTGCTGCAGCTAAAGGCAATTAAGCCAATGGAGAAAGCACTGGAATGATTTTTCACAATAATCACGGGGAAAGAGAGAAATATCATTATAATCTGTAGCTGCAAAGGCTATTGAGACAGAAAGAAAGCAATAAAACATTGCACTTTACACACCCAAGATGAGATCACCTATCTGCTTTCTACACAAAATATACTACATGTACTAAATGTTCCATCTCAGCACAGGCAGTTCAGGCTGGACCAAGAAAGCAGAATGTTAATGACTTTGAGAAGACAGCATTTCAATTTTGAGCCTCTTAAAATGCTGCGTATGGTGGAGATATTTCCCAAAATATTCCTGAAATACCATGAAGTTGATTAAGGGCGGGAGTCACTTTTGATGACATTCTTATGAATGACAGATCCAGAGAAAAACATGACAAAACTCCTCAAAACTAACAGCATTACCTACAAGAAGCAGAGAGTGCAGCCTAAAATTGAATCACAGCAAAATGCAAATCCATGCAAAGGAACTGAATTATTTTGTCCATGCTGCGGAAAGAGGTGACATCAGATTTGATTCAAAGTGAAGAAAGCAGCTAATGAACAGCAACTTCCTTCTCAAAGTCAGCAACTGCACAAGGAATATTGACATACCTATCAAGATTTTTACCATGAGCAGCATAAATGCATGGCTCATGAACTGGGGAAGGATATAAATGAGGAAGACTAAGAAGGGGTAGTGGCTAGAAAACCTTGAACAAGACCTCCAAAGCAGTTGCTTTGGAATCAGGCTAAATCAGCAAAAGCAAGGAGAATACCACATTAGACAGTTAGAGTAGTAGGAAGGACCTCTTGTACTTTATGGATGAACTGAAGCCAACACTGCAAAATGAAATTCCTGGAAAAGTCCTTGTTTGCCATTGTCTGGATGTCAGAGTTTTCTCTTGCACAATGCTGGACCACAGGCTAACATTGCAAGAAATTCACAGTCTCTTAGGAGATGTTCTTCACAAGCCTCATGCTCCTGTGCAACCAAGTAAGTCGCACGTAACTCTAAAACTAGAAAGATTCAAATTGATAGGGAAAATATAATCAGGGAAAGACAAGTTCTTCTGATATATCCTCCTTGAAATTTCATACAGAAAAGGAAAAAAAGAAGAGTTTGAGGAAGCAATCTGTATTGATAATCCAACACTTAACAAAGCCCACATTTAAGTTATCAGAAATAGCAAGAAAAGCAGATTGTGGGATGTGCTGTGTTTTAAAAGGAAGCAAGGAGAGCAGAATGACCTGCACAAGAATAACAAGCTCCCTTGGCTATTGCAGACTTTTGGGATGAGAAAAACATTGTCTGCAGAGAAAAGACTAAGGATGAAACATAAGGAGAAACAGTGATTCCTGGAAAAACAGATCTGAAAAAAATAGGTAAAGGGGGTTTTTGCTATAATGCTTTATAAAAATACAGAAAAAGAAGCATAAGGTTTTGACATGGTGTGAAACCACAGGTGAAAGGAAATATGGACATTGGTGCTCAGATCAGAAAGGGTAGTGCAAGAGATGAATCAGAGTTTGTGTTATTGGCAGAAACTGACAATTGATGTATTCTCTAGAAGAGATACCATACTCATTGTGAATTATTGTCAAAAGGTAGGATTTCTTTAGCTACACCATTAGCTAACAAATTCTATGGCAGTGTGTCAAATCCCACAAAAGCAGCATTCACTCAGCATACAATGACGCCTGCAGTTCATCACTTAAAGACAGTGGGGTGAGAGGGTCCAGGCGAAGTCCTTTGGATATTAAGTGCTGTCTGTGTGATTACTGTGTTGGGAGGGTAGGGGCACACTGTGGTGGAGACACACAGAGTTGTACCCTGAATGGTTATCATCAATACTTTTGGGTCTTAGAAACATCGTCCCCAACAGGGAGGCGATTCACACCACAAGGGCTGTGCTCACAACAATAGAATTCAAACGCAGTGTCAAGCTCCCCCTCCTCTGTCCACTGCCTCCTCCAGCTGCCCCTTACTTGAATCAAATGGCAACAACATATGTCATGCTCTGAGCTTTTCCGACTTGTAGATGGGATGTAAAATGGGGAGGTGAATCTTAAAGAGATGTTCAGCAAGAGATTCTGGGATCCCATTTTCTCTTGCTTGTGTAAAGGTGTGTGAATACTTTCAGCATTTTTTTTTATTTGATATGGTATCAAGTGTCAGAGACAGACTAGTGACTACTGCAGTTTAAGGGACATGGTTTAGTGGGACTTGGCAGTGGGAGGTTTACAGCTGGAATCCATGATCTTAAATGTCTTTTCCAACCTAAATGATTCTATGAATTTTAACATTCTTTAATTTAAAGAAGAAACTTGCAGTTTCAGATGAAATAATGGAAAATGTGACCCAGCTAGAACCAAAGACTAAAAGACAAAAGCCAAACTTGGCCAACTCTTCTGTTTCGCTGAAAGCCCAGCATGAAGTCCCTGAATTTCCCACACTTCTATGAAGGGACAAACAAGCACTGAAGCAAGAACAGCTCATCATCTATGACAGGTGTCGGAAGAAGTAATGTTTTTATCTTGCCTTTGAACATCACTTGATATTTTGCATTGGTCCCAGCTGTCACCTAATTTTTGGCCCATCAGAACAAAAATGCAACAGTGGCAGTGCAAAAAAATGCAAAATGCAACAATTTTGCAGTGGCAGGAAGATGGACAGCAGGACTGTGCAATTGCCTTCTCCAACCAGAGTATGCAGGGAGGAGAAAAGAGTTAATTTTGAAGGTGGACTGACCAACATCACATCCAATATGTATTTGCAAAGCAAGACAAGTCAGTCCAGGCTCACCCAAAAGTTCCAGGCTCACCAAAAATGCCAGCATCTCATGGGATTTAAGATGTTTTCAAGGGTCTGTAATTTTAACATTTTAGGATATTGAGGAATGTAAATGGCTCAGTGAGATCAAATAATTCTTCCCTGAAACTTATGCTGCTTTCAGTCCTGCTGTGCTGTCTTTGGAGGGTTGAGCCAAAAGGTATCAGCAGGCTGAGCTCCCAAAGAGTGAGGTTGCTTAACTGGGAGGACTCAGATGTCTCAGGTACTGGTTTTAGGGGACACACTTGGTGGAAAAGAGGGTCCACACAGGGTGGATATCACCAAGATGGAAGAGTCTAAGATGTCATCCCAGAAGGGATGTCACACAAGGGGAATGAGTCTGGGAATATGTACTTGTCACTCCAGATTACGAACTGTGGAATTTCCTTTGCTGCAACTATGTCCATTGCTTCTCATCCTTTCAGCTTGGACCCTGTGAAGAGTCTGACTCCCATAACCCTCCCTTTAGTCAAAGATAGCAAGTAAGTTCCCAACAGCTGTCTTTACTCCAGTGTGAGCAAACCCAGGTTCCTCAATCTTTCCTTATGCACTAAGTTCTTCAGATTCCTTATTTTCTTGGTGTACCCCACTTAGTATATGAACATAATTCATACCCTGGGAAGAAAAGAACAGGAAAGAATGCTCCAGATGCAGCCTCGTGAGTGTTGAACAGAGGGAAATAGTCCCTTTTCTTGACTTGCTCTCTTGTTTCTGCAGTCCAGCATGCACTTGGCCTACATAGCTGCTGAGTGCACTTCTGATTTCAATCAGTAGTCTTTTGGGACCCTAAAGCCTTTCTGCAGAGGTGTTTCCTGGGCAGTCAGCAGGCAAACACTGCAAAACTTTGTCCTTGTCATTGTTGAACTTGGTGAGATGTCTGCCAGCCCTTTTCTCCAGCTTATTTAGGTCCTTCTGAATGGCAGTGCTGCCCTCCAGAATACCCACCACTACTCCAAGTTTGAATCATCTGTGAACTCTGAAAGGTGTTCTCTGCCTTCTTTTGCTCCTGTAGATGGGAGTGTTAAATGGTATTTAATCCCTTGAGGAAAGTTACTCCTAAGTGGTTTCCCATTTTCCCGTTAGACTTTGGAATGTTGATCTCTACATTTTGAGCTCACCTGTCCAGCCTGCTTTTTACGCACTTTGCAGTCCCCTCATCTAGTCCATGTCACCTTGTTCTGGCTGCAAGAATACTATGGGCCAGCATTTAGTAATACAATGCTTCATTTGAGGGAGAAATATGCATGCACCTAGACATCAGTTATCAGAGAATTTTCCTGTATCACATTTGGCCACATCTTCTCAGCTGGCAATAGATCAGCTGGACCAAAGTTCTCTGGAAAGTGGCAGGATGCAGGGCCAGAACTTACACATGGCAATAAAACTGTCATGGAGTTGTGGCAAGTGGCCAGAACCACAAGCTGCGCTATGCCCGTCACAGATGGGAAATGGAAATTTGTGACATTTTGTACTTAAACCCAAAATCAGAACAGATTTTCATGAGACCATATTACAAAAAGTTATCTTTTTCTTACTTATGTACCCTACCACATTTCATAGTCTTGCTACAACACTGCAAGTATTGCAAGAGGAAAGTCATGAAAGGGTGGGAGGAGGGCTTTTTCATTTCTTTTTTATCTTAAGGAATGTACCAGGCTGCCAAGTTTTAGGCGTGTGAGCTCCTCTGTAAAATCAAAGAAATCGGGAACCAGTTTTCAGCCAAGGTCTGCTGGTTATTTCTATCAGTTGACCACAGGAATTAGTTAGCTGTAGCTCAGAAAGACTGGTATTTGTGCTGAGAAATTCAAACAGAGGGGTCTGATAAGGTCAGCCAAAGATCTGGCAGGGAAAAAAAAATAAGAGGATTGGGTCCTCTTTCTCTCCTCTAAAGTTCTTGCTTCAGCTCCTTGAATTTCTGCCCCTTTCTGGAATGGTTGGAAAAACAAATCTGCACTGTTAAAACTATTCTTTTCCCAAGCCCCTTTCAGAACACAAGGATGCTATTTCTGTAAGAATTTAAAAGGAAATACATGTCTGAGACGGAAAGCAAGAATGGAAAATTTCAGTACAAATAAACGGTGAATGTTTGGCAGCCAGGGCAAAGTTTTGTAATACACTGTAAGAGAGGTTGTCTTGTTGGCTCTACCAGTGGTCAGATTTCTAAGGAAAGAAAAGAATGTGCCTGTTGGAATGTTTTTTCTTTTACAGAAAATGCTTCAAAAGGCTGCTATGGTGGAGAAATAGCAGGTATTTTTTCAGATGGAGTCCAGTATGTTCCCCAAAAAATGCCTCTCCTCTCTTCCTCTTCCTTTACCTTGTCCCAACCTTGGCCAAATGTTTTAGCCACACGCTTTTTTTCCCCTCCTGCTGTACTCAGCCTTCCCAGCTCCAGCCTATTTCCTTCTGCCTTTATTTTACTGAGATCAGGCATGCCAGCAGCACAGAAAGTGAAACAAATGGCTTTATCTTGTGTTTTCTTCACTCTGTGAAATGATGGAAAGATTTGGTGCAATCTTATCTGTCCATCAGGAAGGTCAAGTTGAAGTTAATTACCACTATTAGGAATGCAGGACTGCAGCTGCCAGGTTTCATGGTCTTTCTCATCTCCCATCAGGAAATGACCCAAGGTTGTACAATTCTCCACAGTGCATCTATTGCTTTTCCCAAGGATACAAATCTGGCTGTCTTAAGAGGGCTTTGCTTTAGTGTGTTTCCACGCACAAACACTAAAATGAGGCATTTCCACTACAGAGCAGTACTTCTGTTTGAAAGAAAATCAACCATGAGAAGGTAAAATGGAGCTGTGTCTGAGGAGGGCACGATGTCCTTATCTCCATGTCATCACATCAGTTGAAAGACACTGCCATGGCCCCCACATTTCCCACATGCTGGATGGGTGCATGGGGTACCTGCTTTGATTTTCTTGGGTTTGGGTGAGAGCAAGCAGCACGAGTTTGTTCTCAGGATGGACGAGTTTGGCCATTTGTTTCCCAACTGGAGGCAGGAAATCTGTTATTTCTGTGCTGTTCTGATGCCTTTGCCAGTTGCACAAGCAGCTCGGGAAGGAAAGACATTTACCTGCAATGCAGAGTAGGGAAGGACCAGATGGGAAGAAAATGGATTATACTGGGACGAGTCTCCAGGACCTGAAACAAGGCAGAAGGCAGTGATTGTGGGTAGCAAAGTGTGACCAGGAACATGACAGAAACTGTAGGATCTGGAGCCTGAGGGAGATGACACTGAGAATGGGGAGACACAGCCAGAAGCAGCTGAGGTGGGGGGTCCTGTGGACAGTTGGAGGAAGGAGACTGGGAAGGGTGAGTGATTGGACAAAGAGCTGGAGGAAGGAGCCTAGGAACAGGAAATGGATGTTTGGGGGGATTATGGTAAATAGAAGGAGGCTGAGCCTCAAAGATGAAGGCAAATAGATACTTTGTGGGGTAAGTAAAGAAAGCAAGCAGGGAGAAAATATGAGGAGGGGAGACAGTGACTGGAGAGCAAAGAGGACTGGAATGGGAAAACAGCTCTGAGTACAGGAAGGACCAGGACAAGGAATGAAGGAATCAGACTGGAAAGCTAGGGCCAGGTCACAATGTCACCAGGAGTGGCTGGGCAGAAGACACCCATCTGTTGGACATGGAAAGTTGTTTCATATTGTCCCTTGCATGGCAGTGAAACCCCAAGTGACCTCCTTATACCAGCTGCTCTTCAGAAGCTCTATACATGGCTTCTGCCATCTTGTGTGCTGTCACCTCAGCTGGGGCACTGCTGCTTCCCATTTCCCTTTCTCTTCCATACCTTTTTTTTCTGAGCTCTGTCTCATCTGGGTGGCACACTGTCCTTTTTCCTTGCACAGGTACATCAAAGACATCTCTGTGTGCTCACTGTGTGGTGGAACCACGGGCTGCTCCCGAGCCCCCGTACCTGCAGTGATTGCAGTGTGCCCTCTGCTGTCTTGCTATCTGCAAGTAGTCTGGAGTTTCTGAGAATTTCAGCAGCTCGGTCTCTGCCCAGAAGTAAAATCAGCTGTGACCCCTGTGCCCTTCTACTGCCTCAGCTGAGGGAGCTGCAGCATTTCTTGGCAGATAAGAAAAAGTCAGCATTGCTTTGGGGGAAATGTCTGATCTTTGCTCTGACCAAACAATATAACCAAGTTGGTTTTAATTTTGTTTACCTTAACATTGCTGTATAATGTATGCAAGAAAAGAATGAATGGGGCACGACCCCCAAAGGGGAGAGAAAATCAGCTAGGTGAAGCAGTATACTATCAGTCTCAGCTAAATTTGCCAAGTTTTCCTGCTGTTGCTGTATCTGTGCTCAAAAAACAAAAGGCCTTTAACCAACCTTATGACTGGTCAGAGCAGGCGAACAGGAGCAGAAGGTGGCTGTGTGCAGCTGAATGCCTTTTTACCCATTACTAACAAAGGAAATGCAAGTGGAAGAGTTTGTGGAAAAGGATTAATGTTTTTATGCATTTTCAGTCAGCATTTTACAATATTTTTAGGTTTGTAGCAAGTTTACACTCTTAGTGTGTCACTGTTAGGGACACGAAAGAATGAAGCAGGCAGCAGGAGGTCAAGCAGGAAAGCTCTCTACTTTATTTTTTCTGACTCCGTATATATACAGTTTTGCAATCAGGCCAAGATTGGCTACACAGGTAGCCACCTCTTCGACCTCATCGGTGAACATCCCCGTCAACCATCTTTCTCCCCCCAGAGGAGGCAATAACAATAGATAATTCCTAAAAATTCTAAATCTGAAATAGATAATTTCTAAATTTAATAGATAATTTTAAAATTTAAAATAGATAATTTCTAAAAATTTCTAAAAATTTCTAAAAATATGCATAGTTTACTTGAAGCTGCATGAGAACAAAATGCAAACAGTGAAAAGCAGGCAAACTTGAGGCAACATCAGTGTGTATTAATACTTAATTATTATTACATAATAATATTTATATTAATAAACATTATATAATTACCATAATTCCTAATTTGTAGTCATAGCCTAAATTCAAACGAATTCCTGATATAGAGTGTAGTGCCAGAGTGACTTCATCAGTGACTCAGGTTGTCTGTGGCCAAGATCTGTCCAGGTCCAGGAGATTTCTCAGAGCAGCCAACAGCTCCATTTCCGACCACTGAGCTCCTACATGTGGAGACCCCTACATGTTGAGGAACCCCATGTCTGGGGACATAAGAAGGGGTGAGGATAAGTTTAGGGAGGATAAGCACTTGCAGGTTCCTGGTACAGTGTTACAGCTGTAACAAGTGCCCAGGGAGGTGGTGGAGTCTCCATCTGCAGAGAGCTTCAAGATTTGGCAAGACAGAGGCACAACCAACCAAATGAGTGTCTGCCATAGCCCTGCTTCAGGCAGGAGGCTGAACCACACAGCCACCAAGATCCCCTCCAGGCCGGCATTTCTGTGAGTCTGCAGGACTGCTCAAACCCACATATGGCCCCAGCCTGGCAGAGGTGCTCAGCTCATAACCCCATCCCTCTGACAGTCAGTTCAACTCTGCAAACAGTTGCCAAGGCAAAAGTTTCTCTCCATCTTTCACCATCTAACCAGGTGGTCAGAGCTTATATGGGGTTGGTGAGACATGGATCTAGGCTTAGGGTGGCAAAAAGAGAGACACCAGGAATTATGGAACACTTCTGCTGAAGTCTTGGGGCTTGCAAGTGAGAAAAAGTCAAACTCATCAAGCCAGTTGAAACGAGGTCTGGTCCAGAAGGTAGGGGTCATGAGGGGTCTGATCATGGAAGCCAGGCCTGCTGATATGTTTTGCTTCCCAAACTATCCTGATAAAATGCAGAATACAGTCATTGGGGATACAGTACTGCCACTGAGACCTCCCTTGTCCTAGGGCAGTGCCTGCTCATGAAGCAGCAGAATTCCTTCATATTAGGATGCTGACAGAGGAGTCCTGGCAAATCTTCCTGCAGCAATGTAAGCTGTGGCTGTGAGTACCTGTTTGACATCTCTGCTGTAGCTTTATTTCACTTCCTAGAGCTGAGTTGGAGGGAAGGGGACATGTAGGGAACCTAATTTCATTTCTGCATGGTTCTCATCAAGTGCCACCTTAACTTCCTTGCAAACATGAAATAAGGAATTGGAGATTTTCCTTCTCAAGGCAGATGAGATCATGATGGTTGGAGGAACTTCAACAGACGTCTCCAAGGGCCAGAATGGCAAAGTTATGTGAGGACACAGAAAAAGGCGTTGTGGGTTCTTCAGATGGGTCCTCCCAGCTTGGTGACCTCCTCTGCAGCTGAGCCCAACAGAAAAAGGAATCTGCAGAGCAGAGGCTGATGCCATTCCAGTAGCAGGTTTCTGTTTGCAGAAAGGAAGCTGCTTGGCTCTGTGCAGGAAGTAGGTGGCCCAGCTCCTTACATTTGGGACCCCCAGCAAAGGATGATGTTTTGTGGGAGGGGTGGGGGGAAGAAGAATCCAAACAGAAAATCTCCCTTGAGTTTCCCCTCCCTTCCTCCAACCCTGTTTGGTAGTTTTCTTTAGCAGGGGCAATTTGACTCCCAGACAGAGGCAGCTCACAATATATAAGTAAGTCTCAGGGGGGACAACACAAAGGCCCTTTGTACTGTATGCTGCAGAGTTAATCATCAGTCACTGTTGTCTACCACCAGTCACTTCCACACAATGTGATTATACCTCATCAAAGTTAATTTGCTAAGCTGTTTAAATGCCTGTACAGGACAGTGAGCCTCCTCCCAGCACTAGCATCTTTTTCAGCTGCTCCCCTGCTAAAGATGCTTCAGTCTGGGTGGTCTCAGCAACACCCTAAAGCATTTTTCAGTCTTGTCAGCAGCCTGGAGTAGGGTCCTTTCTTCTGAGCTTTTGGCTTCGTTTCCCAGCCCCAGTTACAGGAGTCCTGTGGAAAATGATGTGAAGGACAAGAGGCAGCTCTGATAATGGAAAACGTCTGTGAGGGATTGGAACATTGGCTTGTAATCCTTGGACAAAACTGCCTCATTCAGAAAAAGGGGAGGGGGGGAAGGAAAGCATGCAGAACAAAGATCTTATTTCACTTCATGAAATGAGCACGTGATGTTTTCTCTGGAATGCTTCACTGACAGACAGGCCCAAATTTTCCAGGGACCATGGCTTTTATTTAAGCTCAGACAAGGCCATAAATGGCTGTGAGAAGTATGTAAACTCACAGCTTATGTTAATTTGTCATTTCCAGGCTCCACACTAACTCAAGGCCATGCCATTCCCAGGTTTGAATTTCCTGGGGAGTGGGATGATGGAAAAGGCCTCTAAAAGCCCTGTCCCAGAGCATCTGGACAGATGTTGCGTGCATCACATATAGATTTGCATGGGCACAGAGTTACAACGCATGACCAAATTGGGATAGGTACCCACAGGAGACAAAACTGCCAAGCCAGTTGTTTTGTTTGGAACAGATGACCTTATACCTCACTAAAGGAAGATAGAAGCAAGCTTGTAAAATATACTGGAGATCTGGGTTCTGTGGACAGATTTTATTCAGCATTTTGGTCTCTACCAATGCTATGTTAAACAGCTGTACCTCTTGCTGTGGGAAGAGATGGGTATAGACATTTTAAAAGAGTCAGAAGTTCAGATCCAGTGAATACACCTTTTCTAAAGGTAGCATTGTGCTACTGTTAAAGTCAATGAACTTGTGAGTGTTGGATGAGATGGGGAGATGTCACACTTACACCACGAATTAATCCCCTCCCTCTGCCTTTCAGAGTCAGACAGGCCCCTCCAAATCTGTGCCATTCAGAGGAACTTGCTTCTCTTTCCAAGCCCTCCGATGGTGCTTTCATCCTTCCTTTTTGCTTATGGCTTGCTTTGCTCATCTCCTCCACTCTGTTGTTCTGCCGGAAAGGAGTCTCTCATTGCCTGTGCCTTGCTTTCCAGCAGAGTTCAGTGGTCACTGCAGTTCTGCGCTGCCCAGAGGAACATGTCATTTGAGCTTGCCCATCCAGCTCTCCCAGTTTCCATTCTCCTGGATTAACTCATTTGGTTTGTAATCACAACTTCTTATCCACTTTACCTCCTATCATTAACATTTCCAATTCAAAAGCTTTCTCTCACACAGGTTGAAAGCAGTGACCTTTTCCTTTGGATTGGCTTTGTTTACAGCTGTTTATCCTCTTCTTACACGTAAAAGGTCTGGCATAAATCCTGACCCACTGGGTCAGCTTGGCTGCAGTGATTAAAGGCCAACATGTTCAAATATGGATGTCTAAGGTCAGACACTTTGTCTGTACTTACCACCTAATGCAACAACTGTATTTTCAGGTGCTCAGCAACTGCACTTGCCAGCCCTTGTAGTGGGGCTGAGGGTGCTTAGCATATCCTAGGGAATGGTAGCTCTGGTTAAAGACAGGCATTGCTCCTCTGTATGAAGGAAAACTAAACCCCCTTGGTTTCCACTGTCTAGCCCAGGGCTGGGAGGGGAATATATGATTTCATTGCATTGCTAAGCAATGACAAGAGCTAATCTCTAGGGTGAGCTGTGTTTACTAACACATTGCACATTTTCTTGCTTAGCAGCATAATTTCTCATTTTATAAGAGCCCCTGAACTCGTGTTTATGTTTTAGGTCAGCTGTCCAAACTTCCATGGCCAGCTCCCAAGCTTTCTCATATACAGCATCAGAACAGACATCCTGAATCTGTGTACAGAACAGTGCAGCAGTCTGTACTTTAAAAAGGCTGTGTCGACCTTTCCTTCAGGTCTCACAGACCCCTAGTGACTCACAGAGCTGCTGTTCCACACCCAGTCCCCACTGACCCAGGCACAACTCACAAAGCTCAAATGCATTTTGGGCAGCAAATTCCTGAACGCCTTGTAGCAAGTATCCCAGGCTCTGCCACGGGCTGAGACAGAAAGCGATGTGTTTGTGATCATGTTCTATGCTCACAAGTTGCCCATCCTTAGAGGATGAGAAAAGCAAAATTATTCAGAGTGGGTGAGAGAACCCAAGAATCTTTGTCTTCTGGACCATAGAAGTGACTGGTGCGGTCTGTGAGGTTTTTGTATATGTATAATGTAAGGGTAAGAACAGGGAAGCTACAAGACCTAAGTTTGATGTACTCCGACAGTCCTGTAGCATTGCTAAGAGAGAGGATCTGATGCTGTGGCAACTGTTTGAATGGATTGGTGGAATCTTGGGGCACACTCAATATCTACTATCACACAGCTGTGGACAGATTATGCAGATTAGGAGACAACCTTACACAGAGCTGTTCAGTGGAGGATCACCTCAGCAGTCTCTGAGGTCCCATATCTCATAGATGGATGTTGTGGCGTTGAGGTCTCTACACAAAATCTTCCTTGTGTGTCCTTGCCCTTCCCAAGAAGGGGCTGCCTGCACACATCCCAGCACCTGCTGTGACGTTCATATTAATCCTTGAAATGCCCATTGGCACTTGTTGCTCTGACTTGGTAGCCAGGATCTGTAGGTCCCACACCCAAGCTACAACTGATGAGCTTTGCCTGTTGAGGACAGAGTGCCTGCTTCTTTACAGCAGCATGGCAGGTGCTAGCACACCTCCTGGAATTTTTTCTGGATGTTTCATTCAAAGGTTAAGCTTGCCCCTGTGTGACAGCAGCAATTGCGAGGTGAAACAAGTGAATGGCATGTGGAACACTTGTGTTTTGTTGCAATATAATTGATAGATTATAACGGCCTGTCCCTGAGCTCAAGACATCCTGGGTTAATTTCCTGCTACATTCATGAGCACAAAGCCCTTACTGTTTCAGCTAATGGAGAAAGTGCTCTTAATTGTGTGAATCAGGATTTGCTGGTGCAGATAACCATTCGCTTCACAGCAGTAGTCTGTTGGGGATAGGGTGCCTGGGTTATGGTATGGAATATGGCAGGGCCAAGTACATCTTCATAGCTCAATGATGTAGGAAGACAAAGTAGCTGAAATTTCATCCAGTCACAGAAAAGTCCTGTGTTTGACTCTATGCTCTGATAAAAATGACCTTAGCAACTCCTCAGTGAATGAGTCTGCAAAATGAGGGAGATAATGGAGAAGGAAGTGGAAGGCAGAGATGTTTATTTCCTCACTTTTGAAGAATAGTATCATATGTAACACTTCGTGCTGTGAAGTGCCTGTGACATTAGCAGGTGTGGAGTCAAGCTGGGACTCTGTCTTGCAGTGTTTCTTTATGGCAGTGCAAACCTGCATCCTGCTTTGTGATGTAGCATTACACATGAGGAAACCCATGTTATGAATCAGACAGGCCCATTAAGCTGCCTATACAATAGACAACTCACCTTACCTTGATATTAGTCCTGGGACTTAATTTGCTAGGTTTCTGCAATTGCCTGTTGCATTATCCAGCTCTCTGAGGGGCTTTTGGGGTCAGATTCAAGTCCAACAAACTGAGGCAGTAGCACATAGGCTAGGAGCTCACAAAATAACTGTGCGTACAGATACCTTGCTAGTGACTGCCTCATTTGGATGAAATAAGGGTTTTGCTCATCTAACTGATAAGCCACATCTCCTCGGCACCAGGATAGACGTACCAGACAGTCTCTATGAGCCAACCTCTGTGACCAGTCATTATCTACACAATGGTGGAAGCACACATCGTGCAGCTGGGATAGCTCTTACTCCCCATCAGGCTGGGGGGCAGCCTTGTAGATGATATTGGACTGCCTGAGAACACTGTTTCTTTCATGACAGCTATTGCTCTGGATGTGTGAGACATGTCTTTTGTACACAAAGAATCACAGTAATTCTTACAGGCCCATATCTCCAGATCACAGCTACTGGACTTGGCAGTTCTGAGTTGGTTGGCCATGGACAAGCAGCATCCTAGGGAGCACTTTCAGGGAACTGTATCAAACTGCTTTTGGATAGGTAGGATTTCTTTTGTGAGAGTGGTTTTAGTTTGAAGGCTGTGCCAAACTTAAAGGACCAAACAAGTTCATTGAATAATTCAGGTTGGAAGAGACCTCAATCTATCCTGCTCCAAACAAGGTCTCTTCCTCAGGCTGAACAGCCTTGTGCCCTCAGCTTCTTTACAATGGACACGTGCAGGAGCAGAGTGAAAAGCAAGAGTATTTAATTTGTCCATGCTGCATCCTGGCCTGGCAGCAGTGGAGTGAACTGGCATGAGGAACATGCTGACACAGAAGCATGCCACACTTCTGAGGATAGATTACTGTTTCCACACTGAGGCTTTGAGGCTGATTTTTCTTTCTTACACCATGGCTTGGATCTGAGTGTAGCCTATGAGGTATTGTGAACACCAAGTTAGCCTAGGTCAGGCTGTGGCAAATGCAGAGTGGATATGATTACACTGATCGGACATTGGTGCAGCTCTGTGCCCACTCCCGGTGGGCATGGCTTACCTGGGTTAGCACACCTGGGGGCTGGATGAATTCTGTGAGGAAATGCTACCTTTGAGAGCTTGTCTGAAATTAGAAAAGCTCACCTTGCATAAGTGATACCAAGGATAAAGTTTAAGGGCCAAGTTGTCAAAGTATTTAGGCCTTTTGCTGCTCTAGCTAATGGTATATCCAAAAGCCTATCAAATGCATTAAGCATTAGAGAGCATTTATACAAACCACATAGCTTGCTAGTGAGACACTTGTGTACCCTTTGGTCAGCAATGTCCCCAGCACTACCTGCAAAATAAAGGCATCTACTAGGGAAGAAAAAGAGGGGAAGGCATAGCACTTTATTACATCAGGTCTGAAACAGAGCTTTAAGGAATAATGATTAGTACAAATACTGCAGCTGGAGCAGGAGCAAGAAATGAGGAAACCACAATGAGAAAGACAATTACAAGAGCAAGGAAATGAAGAAAAAAAAAAAAAAGCCAGGAGAATAGAAAAAAAATCTGTAGTTAACAAAGTGCAGTTTGCAAAGTAACCAAACTCCAGAAAAGTAGTTAGGGACACGAGTCAGCACTGCCAGGTCAGGGGCCACTTGGAGAAGGCTGCTGCAAGGCCTGAGTTCTCAAAGAAGGTGGTGAGGTGTCCATGTGATCCAGGTGTTACAGCTCTGGGCACCCTCACGCTGGCCTTGTAGTCATCCTAGAGTTCATTTGGGTCTGATGCTCACATCTTTGAGGATATTATCCTGCTCCAGGCTTTTCCCTCATGTCTTGCAGTCTCGGTCTATGTCTGCTGTGAAAACCCAGGCATCCCTTGGCCCTTCCTCAGGTGCTGGCAGTCTGGTCCATGAGGAGTCACTGCTCACGTAGCTCAAAGCAACACAGATGTCTCCGGTGCCACACAAGCTGAGCCTTCTCAGCTACAACCTTAACAGGTTTGCTACTCAAAAATAATACCCTGCTTCTTAATTCCACCAAATAATGTTGCTGCAAATTTCCTACTTGTCAGTAGGACAGACTGTTGTCCCATCACACAGGCAACTATTGTCCCATCATGAAGGCCACTTGCCAAACAACTTGGTTTCTTGAATTGTAACCCAAAACACGGTGCAGGCAGGGCAAGCACTGACTTCATCACAGCAGTGTGAGCACAACCCCATCCCTTAGGGCAGATGTTTCATATGGCAGGGGAAATGGGGAGACATGAAGGATGTGGGTGGTGGATAGGAGTTAGGTAATGTGGAGAGAGTGATATCATGGTACAGCCACAAGAGTTGAGTGAGGGCTTAACAAGTAATTTTTGGCATGTTTAGCCTCATTTTCCTGGGAAATGAGGTTTATAGTATCATTTTGGGTGTATATGTGAGCACATGCTGTAATAAGGGAGAGGCTGAGCCTTCAGAGTAACCCTCATGAGGCGCCAGAGATCCAGGGGAGTGATCTTGACAGTGCCCCAAGAATGGAGAAAGCCTCTGTTGAAGCCTGCATTTTATTAAACACAGGAGAATGTATCCACCCATGAGATGTACACTTGCACGTGTCCAGGCTTCCCTTGATCTGCTTCTCAGGCAACAACTTGTTACTGAATTTCAGTTGTGCAGCCACTTGAGGATAATCTGTATCTCAAAATTTGCAATCCCATATGTATAAAAAAATATTTGTTTTAGAAATACCAGTGACTGGAAAGTAAGCATCAGCAGAAATGAAATACTGTTATATGTAATAGAACAACATCTTCTCTGTAGAGCAACGATTCCCAATTTCTTTGGCCCACCAGAGCATTGCAGCCTTCAAAATTTCAGGCAAACATCGTTCGCCCTTATAATGAAGCTTTTAGCTGAAAGCATTTTTATGATACTTTGGTTGTGTAGCCAGCAATGATGAATTACCTTATCCATTATGGCCACAGCTTGAAAATGCAACCATAAATGCATTTGCTTTCCCTTATTCTACTGCTTCTGATTCAAGCTGCGTGTTTTGGGCCCATTACAAAAGAGCAAAGATTCCCATCAGATTTATTTGTCATGCACTCAGGTTGTACAAACTGTTCCTTTGCAGTTTACAGTTTAAAATGGTAAAAGTTTGGAATAAAAGCGAAAAGTTTGTCAGATATCCAGTATTTGGTTATAAAATGTGTGCCTTTGTACACAGCAATGAGGCTCTGGTGTCTTCAGTGAGACTGTTTTGTCTTGTGCTCACCCTTTCCGATGCTTGTATGAGAGATGCTTTTTGGTTTTTACTTCTACCCATTTCCACATGATAGAAACTAACTTGAAGAAATACATTTTTATATACCTGAATGTCAACACAGAATGGGAGATTTAATCCTTCACTTTCTGTTCCATATTTAGTCCTTTGAGTACACCAAAGAAAAAAACCATGCTCACAGTGACCTACATAATCCAGCACAGTGCCTAATCACACCTACATGAGGCGGCTGCCCGTGGTATCAGGGAGGGAATGCAGGCACTGGGAGACCCCTGCTAGTGCTCTGTTCTGAAGACTGATGCCAGTCACTTTTACTCTCTGGAAATAGAGGGCCTCCTCATGTAACACAGCTTCCACAGAACTGAGTATCAAGGGCACAGAAAGTGATGAATCTTTTAAAATGTATTTATCATTTGCCATTTGTTTTTTTCTTATTGTGGCACTCACCACAGGGTGACTCAGGGTGAGCTTCTGCAAACTAGAGGCCAGCTGATAAATATGCCTGTGCTGTATCATGAGGCAGGGCAATCAAAGACTCCAAAACAAAGAGGTACATCATGAAAGGTGAGTTTAAAAAAAAACAAAACCAAGCAATGAAAACCACATTGCTCAGCATCAGCAGTGAAATAATTAAACATCTCTTCAGGATGGATTTATAGACTAGTACCATTCACAGGCAGAAGCAGAACTTGCTGGGGAGGATGCTTTATAAATGCAAAATTAGTAACAGTAGTCCTAAAAACAAAACTGAGTAAGGAAACAGAGCCTGAGGAAGCACAGAAGAATGGCACAGCTGCTGCCATGAGCAGACCAGATGAGGGCTGATCTAGGGTAACTCTTCCCAGAGTTTTCTCCTTCCAGCAGGATACTGGAATACTCTTTGGTCTTTGTGAATGAGGGTACACATGCCAGCATCTCCCTTGGTGCCTGCATGCATTGAGGGCACAGAATAAAGCAGGAAAAGAAGACAGTTTATGGGCATGCTTCGTCAGAGTGAGATGGTATTTTAAAGCCAGGGGTGTCATTTTTGGTAACAACAAACCTCAAACTCGAGAAAATGCCTTTGACAACTGGTGTCATAGTGCTGCTTGCAGTGACACGGATTTCTGTATGTGCCGAAGGCAATGGGTCTCTTTGCATTGTCAGATCCTTCCTTCTAGCTACTGGAGGCTACTGAAATTCAGAGAGGAAGAGATAAAACAAGAAGATCACAAGTATTTATACACAAATTAGCACCACCAGGCATTTTAGGTGGGATTTTGAGCCCCTGTGCTTGGCATGACGTCCTGGCAGCCTGTTTTGCTCAGAGAACATTTGGATCCTAACACATATGGGTCTAAACCCTTATTTTTTAACCCGCCCGTATCCCGACGTGCTGTGGCCAGCACTTCAGTGGCCTCAGAATTGGAGCGTGGGGGGGACAGTGGATTGGCTCGGGGAGTGAGTCCCACCCGTGGAGAAGCCACCTCGTGCCTCAGTTTCCTCATTTTTGTGACAATACGGGGGGAGGCTGCGACCCCTCGGCGGGGTGCTCTCGACCCGGCCGGCGGGCATACGCGCCCCGGCACGGCTGTCGCCGCTCCTTCTGAACCCCCACCGGGGCAGGGCTCGGGGAGCCTCCGCGGACCCGTGCTCTGCCCGGCGGGGGCGCGAAGCCAGGCGGTGTGGGGCGGCCACCGGGTCCCCTGGACGCCCCCCAGCCCCCCGCTGCCTTCAAAGGCCGCCGAGGTCGCCGAGGGGCGCCGAGGGGCCGGCGGCGGGAGGCACGGGGGCGCTGCCGAGGGGCGGCGGGGAGCGGGCGGGGGCCGGGGAGGAGTCGGCCCCGGGGCGAGGGTCGGGCCGGGCCGGGGGTGGAGCCGCGGGCTGGCGGGTCGGGGCGAGGGGGAGCCCTCCCCTTCCCTTCACGAGCGAGCCGGAGCCGGCGAAGTCGCCTCCGCAACTCCTCCTGCCCCGCCGGTGCCGCCCGCCGCCCGCAGCATGGTGAGCGGGGTCGCCGGGCGGGAAGTTCGGCGGCGGCGGCCGCCCCGCCGGCCCCAGCCCGGCCCGCGCTCACCGCCTCCCCGCTCCTTCTCTTGCAGATCTGGAAAACTCTCCCGCTGCTCTGCGCCCTGCTGGCCGCCGCCCGCCTGCGAGCCGAGGTAGGCGCGGGGCCCCGGCGGCGGGACGGGGAACGGGACGGGACGGGGTGGGGACAGCGGGCGCGCCTCGGCGCCCGCGGGGGAGCAGCCGGGACCGGGGAAAGTGGCAGGCGGAGCGGAGAGGGAAGTTGCGGGGCCGACGGGCGCCTTGATGGGGGCGAGGGGCTGTGTCCGCGCCGGGGCCGGAGCCCTGCGTCCCGCCCCGGGACGGGCTCGCCGGGGCGGCCCCCTTTCCTCCCTCCCTCCTTTTCTCCATGCCTCCCTCCGTCTCTCCCGCGCGCTCTTTCCCTCGCTCTTCTTTTCTTCCTTTCTTTCATTGCAATGACATTGAAAACGTTTGAAAGCCCCCAGCTGCAGTCCCCCCAGCTCTGTTGACAGAAAACAAACGGTGCCTGCATTCCCGGTTTCGGCGGCCTCCCTAAAAAGTGAAGTCAGAAACAAAATATTTGATAATTACGGCAGGGGAAATGTGGAAGTGATTTGAGGAAAATGAACTCAAGCTGGGTTGAGAAGGGAGGCCGAGCCTGCCTTCGGAGGAAAACGGTCTCGCTCGGGGGGCAGCTCGTCATCGCTCCCTGCATTTTTTCTCCCTACATATTTCTCCCAGATGGCGAGACCCACCCTAGAGCATCGCAGTTTGGCTCCATGAAGAAAAAAAAAAATCATAAACACGTCTGGTTCCCTTTTTCTGCCTCCCACCCGTGGACTGTGCTGCCCGGGTTATGGTAGAGAGCAGGCTTTAGGATGGAGCCCATCGTTGTTGCTCTCTGTCCCTGGGCAAAGCTCCTTGAGAACTCCCTGTAAAGGCCAGGTGAGGAGCAGAAGTGAGACAGGGTGGTTGTTAGCCAACACTGTTGAGCTGTGGTCGCTGCTGTCATGAAAACCAAGGGGAGTGGGACTGAGCTGTAATATGGACCAGCATTTCACATTTGCCTGTACATGATAATATTGTAATATACGTTCTTCCCAAAGCGTGACATACTTATGCAGTGAGCATTTCCCTGCATCCTCTCCAGCACTGTCCTGAAAAAGCCAAATCATGTTTATTCATTTTCTTAGGAAGCCTACATATAAACCTTAACCAGTTCTGCTCAATATACACTGACACCTCTATAGGAAGGAGGTGCACAGTATCCATAAGAAAAATTATAATAACAGCTAAATAATGATGACATTGGTCTGAGAGAAGCCTTCTGGGATCAGTAACCCAGAGAAACAGCCAAAATATGTTTGGTCCTGCATTTGTGATTTCACTGGTATCACTAACACTGTTGAAGTGCTAAATCCTGCTTTTTGCCGAATGTTCTCTAATTTATAGTACCTGGATAGCTTCCCAGATGTAAGTACTGGCATGTCTGTGTCTCACCTGCAAACTGAAAGTAAGAAAAAATGTCTCATGTTAAAAACTTGGTTTTAAAAGCCAGTTCATGCTTGAGTGAATAAATGAAGTACTATGACTGGCTTTAGAGATAATGGTCCAAGTGGCAAACCAGTGAACATTTTGCTTTGATTCCAGTATAAGTTCAGCAAAACTTGAGACTGATGACTGAGGTCTGGGACTGGTTTCAGGGAAAATGGACACTTCAGGCAACTTTTGTTTTGGGATTCAGTTTGATTCCTCTTTGCTAGTAGCTGCCAAGCAGTGAATATCAGTTCAATGACGGGTAGCATCCCACCCTCTGGGGTATCTAAACCTTCTCATTTTCTAGGGACTGGACTGTGCTTGAAGGTGAGCTGCTTGTAATTCAGAGACAGCTTTGATGGTTGCCCACTTCTAAATGTTTCTCGTTACTACTCTACTGCATCACTGGCATTCAATAAGATTAGTGTGGCGTTTTCCTGTGTGGTTTTCCCTTTCCAGATTTTGGAAGCGATAACCCTCTCTCTGCCTTCTGTTTCTGCTGCAGCTTGCACTTTGTCCCTTTCAGAACATTTGGAATATTAACACTGAGCCTTAAGCTTCTAATCCTTTTGTTAGCAAAACTGTGTCTGAGTTGTACTGGGGTTCTTTTACAACATTCATTTCTACAACATTGTTAGGTGCATAATTAGAGTCTCTTTAAAGAAAGAAAGAAATTGCTTCAGTAAATGTTCCTGGCATAACCTCATGCAGACTGGAAAATCTGAGGCGTGCCAGAACTTGGGAGCTTTTCTTGGCCTGGTTCAGTAATAGTCACAAGAGCAGTAGACGGTGAACTGTACTCCTCGGATGGAGGCCAGACACCAGCTTCAGACAGCCTCTTTTATCTCTCTCTTCCTGGGTCAGACTCAATGAGGTGGCTGTTCACTCCTATTAACAGGGATGCTACAAGCATGAAGTTAGTCATATTCTCAGCTGGGGCTCCCAAATCATATGGAGTGGTTTATGGAGCATCCATCACAATAGAGGAAAAGGGAGAGGCTTGAAATGTCTGTTAAATTGATTAAAAGTCGATCAGTTGTTCACATCCTGCTGGAGCAAGTTACCTAGTTAACACCGGAGAGGAGTTCAGTTGCTATTTCACTCTGCCCATTGAGGTCTGAAGGGTAGTGCATGGGTAGTGCATGGGACTTCCATACCAGCATCATTCTGTGTCCCACCAGGATACTTGTTTCACAATAAGAATGAGGGGTTTTCTTGTTTTCATTTTCCCTTAAACCTCATTCAGAATTTTTGAGAAAGTTGTTTTCACCATGAGTATTAGATGTTAGCAAAGAGGTTTACTCCAGCAAGAATATATTGATGTGAGCTGTGGATATGAGTCCTTTCTTGAATCCAGCATTGCCAAGAGGAGAGGTCACTGACCTGGCCTGCCTTCTGCTCTTTGCAAGTTTTCTGGCCATTCAGAATAATCTCTGGGGCCTCTAGCTGTTCTTCTGGGTTAACTATCCTTAACCCATTTCTGGCCAAATGAGCCAGCCTTTGGAAAGAGTTATGTGTAAATAATTTAATTTGACTTGTCTCATTTTGGCTAAAAAGGGCAAGCAGAGGAAGGCCAGCGAGCGACTCCCCCTTTTGTGAGATGTCCAGACAGATGTGAGGTGCTATAACCCCTGAGCACACAGTGGTGACAAATATCTGGAGGCAGAGTTATAACCTCTTCTAAAAGCATGGTGGTTTTTTCAGTGTCTTCATCTGTTGTAACATTGGGATGATTTTTTTTCACCTGACCTCTGTTTCCCTCAGTGTAATTTTGCTATATGAAGAGCTGAAAAGGGATGTTAAGGGGGAGAGAAAAGGCAGAAGTTTCTGTTTGCTTAACTTAGGTAAGTGCTTCCTCTTGATCTGACTTGGCTGCTTTTTCATGTAAGGAGAGCAACTCTTCACCCTTTCCAAGATTTGTGCCCTTTGGCAGCAGAGTACTTGTGTGCACCAGGGGATTTGGAGCTGGGAATTCAGACAGTCTTCACAGGACTTGGTGTACTTCCTCCCACTGGACTGTTCACACAGTGTGGCCAGCATAGGAGCTTGCCTTGGTCCAATTTTTCCCACGTTTTTGCAATGGACAAAACCAAAAAACTGATGTCTTAATAAATGAAACAGATAAAATTTAAATTGAGATCTTTATGTAATTGCATAGCTGTATTTGGCCCTGAAGCCATCATTTTAAGAAATTTGCCTTTTGAAATTAAATGATAGAGACTTTATGAATAGTTCAGTTCTGCTTTCAGATAATTTAGCCAGGACAGTGGACAGAAAAGGCAGCATGGTGCCAATCATGTGGGTAAGTCAGACTGTTTTAAATACGCATTGGCTTTGTGCAATAAAACCCAGCAGTTACATATTCATAAAATAATGTAATTAAAGTGACTTCCTAGGTCTAGTCTAGCAAGCACATCTTCAGTGGAAGGAAAGATTGCATCCATTTTTTCTCTTTGAGCTGGTCTTGGAGTGCTAGGTGTCTTCCTGAAATCTTTCCCTTGAGTGCCAGAGCAGCTGTTGCTGGAGTTGCATCTCAAAACAATAAGCACCTTTTAAATGGGGAGGCAGGGAAGAAGTGGTTCTTCCCTGGGAGCACAGCAAAGGCTCATCTGTGCAAAGCCTATTTTTTAAGGTGCGTGCTGTGCTACCAGGCAGCTGCTGTGCTGCAGACATCCCAGGAACTGGAGTCTGGGAGATGGACCAAGGGGTTCTGTCCAAGGCACCTCATTGAGCTGAAGTCACTGGCCAAATGCCCTGTGTAGGAGTGTTTAAACAGCCTCCCCTGCTGTTCTGAAGGGGCTGTAACCTCTGAGCAGCAGCACGTGTGGCACAAGCTCTGCAGCAGACATGATGTCTTGTAGCACTCACATGTGCGTGGCACCCAAATGTTGCTTCTCAGATGGAGCTGCTGTCAGAGCCGAGCTGCTTTGTGCAAACGCGCCAGTGGCTGAGTGAATGACTTTATCTGCCAGAGTGCAAATTCCTTGCCGGTAATTAACAGGGGGCTGCTGCCGGGGGCTGCCGAGGAGGCAGCTCTGCTCCCAGCACAGGAGGAAGGGACTGGCTGAGTCTCCTGTTGCATTTTCCAGCTGCTGTTATTGGTACAGCTGCTTGCCCATCGGGAGGCTTCGGGGCACCTTTGATCTTTCTTGTGTGGTGTTACATGAGCTGGGGAGTGTTTCTCTTTGTACAGAAGAGAGTTTGTCACAAATCCCGGCCAGATGTCTCTTCCCAGACTGATGAGACTCCCATTAACCAGTCTGTGTTTCCGCCACATATCCTGCGAGCTAGATGAGATTGGTTCTCAGAAATGCCTTGTTTACCTGAGTTGCATCTATCTTTGCAGGGAGGTTGGCTTCTGTTCTGCTGTGATAGCTATGCTTAAATGTGAATAACCAGCATTTCCTTGGAGAGATTTATCTCTCACAGCGTTTTCTCTGAGTTTAGCAAGCAAAAGAGCACCTTGCTCTTGCGCTGTGCTGCGATATTCCTTCTCCAGCTCCATCTGGATGGTAGACAAGGGGTTATATATGTCTGGATTTTACCAGGCGTTGTAGGTTTTCTCACCACTGCATACAGTTAGGTGTGAGCTGGTTAGAGCAGAGGTGTATTTGCCCTCAACTGTGGCATTCTGATTGCAGCTCCTCAGCAGTGAATAAACAAATGGCAGATAAACAACTCTGGAGACTTCAATGCTCCATTAAAGCACAGATAACTGTAGCACAAACAGGGGACTGTGTGGCATTGTCTTGCTACTTTTTCTCAAGTGTGCTTCAGTGCTCATCTGGGCTGAAGACACCAGGCAGCAGTAATGAGTGTCTGCCTCTTCTCTGCCTTGCAAACTAGCTACCCAGAAGTGAGGTTCATATAAGCTGCTGTGAAATTTTACTACTGTGCTGTAGTTTTGTCACTTGTTACAGTGTACTTCTTGGTTTTGGCATGGGCCCTGTGGTTGCTTGGGGCAGGGGTTTAGATGAAGGCTGCCTGTAAGGGTTGAAGAAAAGCAAATTCATGCTCCAGTCTGCAAATGTGGAATTTCTTGCAGATGTCTGCACCTTGTTTGGAGTGCATCAGGAGGCCTGTAAGGTAGAAACAAATTGGAGGTTCCTCTTGGACAAATACGTTGGAAAGAGCAAAGGTTTTGGGGTGGATGACTGGGGAGGAGTTTAGTATCTCCTTAACTTCAACTGGAAGTGAATCCCATATTTCTACTATTTGATAGCTAAACCACTTTCTGAAAATACCTTAATGCTGTGTAATGGACCCCATAGAACCCAGCTTTTCTTGTTCCTTCTCCTTTGTCCTTCCCTTTTGCACTGCAAAGAGCAGCAAACCAGCTTGAAGAAACAATGGAGAGAAACAAATAAACACCAAGACAGAGCTGCTGCATTTCATTTGCAGGAGAAGAGGATTTGCACACCTTATGCTCTAAGCACAGAAGGGCTGTTTGGACAGCTATTTGTTATCCACTGCTGGTTGTCCCTAGCCAGTACATATTCCTTCTGATCCCATCCCTGCTTCTTGCTTAGAGTCCTGAGACAGGATCAAGAGACCTTGGAAATATGATTGCTGGTGGAGCTTCCAGGGCTTAATCAGCTTTTTTTCCCAACAATGCAAGTTTTCAAAGAAACAGTGATTTGAAGGTTGTTTTATAGTTAGGAACAAATTGTTTAGTTTTGTATCTGTGAGGAGACCTAGATAGGTCCTGGAAAGACTTACTGTGGAGCTACCCATGGCAGTGTATGACTCACACCTGAAGGGGTCTCAAGTCTTCCAAGTCACAGGAGGGGAGCAGAGGATGTTGAAGTCTTTAAGAGGGAAGCAAGAGTGGGGTGACAGGAATAGGCTGGCAAAAGTACCTGCCTCTGATGGAGAGATATACTGGTGAATCTTGTCCTAATGAGGGAGTCCAGGGCCTGGGTGTAATTCCTGCCATCAGAAATTCTATCCTTGTCTGCCTTTTCCTTGTCACCCTGCTGCCATGAGATATTTTGGGGCTTGAGTGTCAGAGAGGCAGAACAAGGAATTTCTATCCATCCACCAGGATGGGCTTTGGCAGGCACTGGCCAGCTGATAAGCTGGCCTCCAGCACTGTGTTGTCCAGGAATGGTTTTGACAGCAGAGCCTGTTGCTGTTTTCCCCTCAATGAATCGATCTGGAGGACTGTTCCTGGGAAGGTGCCCCTCATGCTAGAGCAGCCCCTGCCATTTAAGCACTGGTAATTTTAGCCTGAAGCCAAGAGCTTTCCTTCTGCATGATGTAACTCCTTGCATATGTACTTCTTGCTGCTCTGGGACTTTTTCCCCTCCCGGTTTTGGCTGCTTTTTCATGTTTATGTTCAAGGAAGCTTAAGTATGAGGGATTGGAATTGTTGTCTCGTTTCCTATATGGAGGAGGAAGCGATTTCATTGGGGAATTTTTGCAATGTCTGAATCATTTAGTTGTCTGGGTGAGTAAAATTCCCCAGGGATAACTGTAAAGGTTGTGACCGAGCTCTGGTCTGCAGTTTGTGCATTCAAACCCAGGGCTCTGGAAGATTAGGGTGGCAAGGGACCAAGCATTCATGTCAGAGGCATCGCCTTCAGCTTGGCAGAAGAGCTGCGGTGTTCCTGTCTGAGGACAGCGTGTTTGCTCCACATGATGCAAGCTCTGGGGTATTCCAGTCCTAAGACAATGAATGCCACATGAGTGGTGTCAGCCTAATCTTCAGGCAGTGCTCTCCCTCTCCAATTAGCCTGTGGATGGATGGAGAAGTCAGGTTGCAGCAGAGGCTCAGTTTCTCGCAAAGCTTTTTCTGTCATCCCCAGGACCGAGGCTTGGACCTATTTGTAGAGGGTCATGTGTAAGGGAAAGGAGGAGCAGATTAAGAAGGAAGTATGTTTTTATTCTTTACTTGTTTAGAAAAACAGACTGTTTTTTCTACAAGGTATCACTGCATGCCCTGGGATTAGTAGCTGCTTGTATAAACCATAGCCATTAGTGTCAAATCTAGTTTTACACATCCCTGATAAGTGATGCCCCCTTCCTGTTCTATGAAGAATGATACCATGCTCTGGAATATCTCAGAGCTAGTAAGTTTATCTTCACAGTCCTCTTCTGTGAGCAAGCAGACCATTAATCTTTTTATTCTGTCCCAACAGTCCTAATTACACCCCCGTGTTCAATGGTAATCAGTGCCTCCTCCATGCCATTATCTCCACCATGTACATGTAGCCAGTTTATGGGACCCCTCAGCTCAGTGCTTAGCACACCTCTTTTAATCTCCTTGTAGCTCCCTCCTGTCAATACAGGAAAAGAGATGTATGTGATCTTATTCTCTGCTTGGTGTTACCTCTGACCCTTCTCAAACAACTTTTAAACCAAAAAGCCAGTTTTAGCTATGTTTAGTGAAGTGTATTAATTTCCTACAGGATACAGTGTTGTTCTAACTTTTGTAAAAGTAGATCCAGTGGTACAGCACTTACTGCCTTACCAGAGGAAAAAGCTTGAGTGTGAGATCAGCTTCTACTGCAGGCCAAAGAAGCAATTTATGAGCATTCCCCAGTGATTGTATTTCATACCTTCATAGCCACTAAAATGCTATCAGCCTCAAGACAGGAATCTGTGGGAAGCAGTTTGTAGAACATCTTATTGTTGCTCAACTTTGAACTCAGTGCTTAGTCTCCTCTTTGATGCTCAGAGCTGTGTGCAGTCCCCTCCAGGAGGGTGTCGTGGAGAAAACTGAGCCAAAGCATAGCTTATCAGGAGGCACAAAACATGGTTTGTTACGCCTCGTGTGCACCCACACCCATGCACACAGAGCCACTGTGCTCAGTCCTGGTACTTGCCAGTAACTCCTGCAACCTAGACCTGGCATGGGAGAATGGAGGATGTAGCAAATTTTGCAGTCAGTATGAATTATTTGTGGATTTTCTGTCTTGCTGGGCGAGTGTTAAATCTCACTGTGGTATGTGAAAAGCTTGAACTCACACAGTGCCAGCCACTTGCCTGGGCTTTGTGCACGTGAAAACAGAAAGAGATGGGAGAACAGCTGGATGTTAACAGCTCCTTGCAAATCACTGCCAAGCTCTTCTGCAGTGCAGCAGCACACATCCAGATGCTGGGGTGAGTAAGGCCATCCTGGCTGCAGATGCAAGGTCAACAGTAAACCAGCATTCAACAGAGACAACTGTTTGAGGTTTGGGTGTTTTGGTTCTGTTTCAGGTTAGTATTTATTTGCTGTGGGGTTTTGTCAGGGTGGAAGGACTACAGCAGACTCCGAGCATCTGTGGTTCAAACACTTTCAGAGCCTGTGGACATCAAGAAAATACAAACAGACTCTTTGCAGACCAGTTTGTCCTCACTCCTAGCAGGATGCCATGATTAGTATGTAGGCTTTGGGCAAGGCACCTTATTCCTCTAAGCTGTGGTGCTCACATCTGTAAAACAAGGATAATGATGGATATCCTTGTAAAACAAGGATAATGTGCCTCATAGCAGCATTTATGAAGCTGAATGCATTCCTATTAAGAAAAATTTTAAAAAAAGTCTTATGTAGAAAGCGCAGCAGGCATTGCAGAGGATCATTTTCCTTGCCAGCAACGATAACAATAGTAAGAAAAATGGAGACAAAATGTAGACCAGAGTTACTGGGTGATACAGCAATTTCTTGCCAGCCAGTAAAGATGTACAAAAAGGGCTTAATATGGGCCATTTTCAAGATGTGAGCCAATGGCTCACAGATGGAATAAAGGTGGTTGAATGTTTTGATGAAGCCAGAAGGAGAAAGAAGCAGGTCGTAAAGTGGGAGAGCTGTGGTGTCTCAGAGGTGATTACACTTCTAGGGTGCATTGCTCTCACAGGAAAGCAGTAAGCACCTCTCCATCCCCTGGTGTCTCAAAGGAAACTAGAGTTGTGCTGTAAGGGGAGCACTTGACATTATGGCAATGTAGATTTCCCAGTGTTCTGTTTAAGTAGAGAACCTTACAGGGCATAGTCCCTTGCTTTCCCTGACACGTCTGCCAGAGGTTGACAAGGGAGAGAAGATGGGTTAGTGATTTCCATTGGTTGTCTTGGAAACTAATGGAAATTACTCTTTTTTTCTTTTGTCTGTCTGTTGTATATGAAGATTTTGTTAAAACAACTAGGAAGCATTCTTTCTTTTTCTATCTATTTTGGTTTTTTAACACTTTAATTGCTGACTTCTGCTCTTCAAAAGCGTTTTGCTGGCAGAATTTTCCTAGGGAAGTTTGTATACAATTCTTAAATGCTATAAAGCTTGTATTGGGGATGAGCATCTGAAGTAGGGTAGCTGCTGGGGAGTTCTGTGTGCTGAGCTGCTTTCTGCCCTGACAGCTTCTGCAAGGTACCCATGTGACCATTTTCTCACCAAAAAGTTTAAAAGTAACATGGCAAGTAGCCTGAGTGTTCTGTTTCCCACATAAATGGTTAGCAGATGATTAGCTACTCGGAAAAAGCACAAGCTGAAAGGGGAATGATAATGCCAATTTATCAGCCAGTGTGTTGTCAGGCTTGCTGACATAGTGGTGGTAAAGAGCTTAGAGAATTTCAGATTAAAGGTGTGGGTGTAACACAAGGTATTATTATTACAATTTCATGTAAACATCAGCATGTCTTGTTGCTAAAAATATGGCTGTCTACCAACTCCACTGACACTAAAAGGGGCAATTCCCGCATAGATTAGTAGATAGTGAGGCCAGAAGGAGCTATTGTGCTTTAGTTCTGCCCTCTTGCATAATACAGCCCATATGTCTAGGTTGTTTTTTTTTTTTTCATTCCATTTGCTCTGGACTCTACAATGTATCTTAAAAACATCTAGTCTTGATTAAGTAATTACTAGAAATGGAAAATACCGCTGTGTTTGGTATGTTGCTGCAATGGTTAATTACCCACATGCTGTTGCACCTCATTTCTGGCTTGCATTTGTCTAGTCTTGATCTGCAGATGCTGAATCTTCTATTTAATCCACTAAACAGAAGAAGCCTTTATTCCAGTGTGTCTCTTCCGCGCTGCTGTAACTGTGGTCTGCACAAGGACAGCTCCCAGTCTTGTCTTTGGCAAACTGAGTAGTCTGAGCTTCTCAGGCCATCCCCTGCCAAGGTGAGTTTCCTAGTCTCTTGCCCAGTACTGGGTCTCTAAGCAGTGCATCCCCTTTCCCAGTGTGTTAGTGCTCCCTCACTCTGTGATGACAGGGCTCCTTACTGGGAATCTGTAGATACTGGGCAATATAAATTGTGAAAAGAAGAAAGGCAAAACCACTATGAGCCCTAATTTACTACTAGGGAATTTATACACATTAACACACACACCATCAGGAAGCACAGCTGGTGAAATTTTCACAATGGGGGTGCTCCCCTAGTACACAAATGTGCTGTTGTTGTTACCAGCTCAAGACTTGGTTTTGAGTTTCCTAAAATACATGATAAAGTTAAAGGTCAGTATTTGGAGGCTTTCTGACCCTCGTGACTACACAGGTGAGATTTGACTGGTCTGGGGGCCAGGAGGTGTGTTCAGCACAGCTTGTGTCCTGTAGGAGGCAAGCAGCCGAACCGCAGCACTTCGGCCAGCTGGAGCCTGTCCTCAGGCAGCCTCAGCTGAAGCTTGCTGTGGTTCCTATGCTCCCCAGCCAGTGCCCTGAGCACCGTGTCCCTTTGTCTTTATGTAGGGATGTTGGAATTTTTTTTCCTCCTCTGAGAAAGTAGAAGGCTGGCTGTGTTTCTTGGCCTCAGGTCCCTTCCGGTTCACATCTTGGAAAGACTAAATGGGCGAGGCTGAAGGTTTGTGCTTTCATAGCTTTAAGGCGTCTTCCTGCTCGGCAGCCTTTACTGGGCAGCAGAGGCATTCAGATAAAGAAAGCTCATGCGCTTTTTCTGTGGGCAAGCTAGTTGGAAGTCTTTGTCAGTGATGAGAGGTGAAAGGAGGTAGCTCCCTCTCTTGAGGTGGGTGATGCTTTCACCCTGTGCACTGCTGCAAGCTTGAAACTCATTTTTAATAAAAGTTCGGCAAGAGGCAACAAAGCCCTGTTTCTCAGGGCTGTGATTTTTAGACTTGTAGCCAAACTTCCTTCAGAAATGCATCTAAAGGAGTGGTTACAGAGTGTGTGAGTTTCTCTGCCTGTGAGCTGCCCTGAAGAAAGGTGAGCATCTCCTGTGCTGCTTTGTCTTTGTACTCCCTCTTCTTTTTCCTCTGCCCTTAGGCAGCTGAAAACTGAACTCTGCCCCCAGAATAACTCTGGATGTTGGGGATGAGGGTGAACATAGTTTTTAATTTTTTATCTTTACAGGCATGAGGGAAAACACTGGAAAACAGAGCATAGGGAGTGCAAAAGAGATGTCCTGAGATGTCCTCCCTCTCTGCCCCATGACATTCCCTACAGCCCCCGTAACAGAAGCCTTTTGCTGGCTGCTCTGTCTTTTGGATGCAGGAGAGCATTAATGCTTTTTCAGAAAAGCTGTGGTCTGTCCCCATGGTTTCTCTCACATAAAACCTCTCCTTTGGAGCCTCCAGCACATACTCCCCACGTACTTGTGGGGGAGGATTTCCACCTCCCCACAGGACATTTCCCCTGCTGGAATGGGGAACTTGTCAAGTGTTCATTTATTGCAGAGACAAATTCCAGAGGGCACTAGGTGATGTACTCAAGGACACAAGGTGCCATGAGTGAAGGGTGGATGCAGAAGCATTCATCAGCTTAATTCTGTGTGAGAAGGGGTTTGTGTCCTTGCTCATACTCATGCTGTGCATGGCAGGATAGTGTCATGGAACACCTGCAGTTGTTGGTGGAAGCTGAGGATGGGCTTACCTAGCAGGACTTGCAAGGCTTCCCACAGACTTCCCATGTGGTATTGGATTAGTGCTGAAGACAGATAATGTCTCCAACATTCATGGAGAACAGGGGAGTTAGTCTCCTAAATATGATAGTGGTCTGAGCTTAAGTACCTCAAGGTGGGTGGCTTGGTAGAATTTTCCTGGTCCTGTGTCAGCCTGTAAGATTCTTAAAGGAGAGCTTTCTACTCCATGGCCACATTTAGGTGATAATGCAGTGCAGTTCATGCCTGCTTTCAGGAAGCAGCTATCTGATACAGCAGTGGAGAGTGTGCGTACAGCTATCTCAGCTTTCATACCTAGGCCTGTTTGTATAGCCAGCAGGTGTTCACACAGTAAGTACCAGGAGTTCCAAATTAGTTCCTTTCAACCTCTGTCCCATCCAGCAGCATTATGTGTTCCTAAGAGGTTGTTGAAAGCATTAGGATGTCTCGGGGAGGAGTGCCCATATTTGCATCATTATTTTTTATAGGATTTAGCTGTTAAAAAGCCAGGCACACTGCATACTGCTGGCTGCTGTCCCGGTGTTAGTATAGTCTGATCTCTCTGCAGTTGAATGGTTTCCGACAGAGAAGTGAGGAGGGGAGGAATTAAAATGTCTTGGCTCAGATGAAGATACAAAACTTAGATAAGATGAAGAAACATGGTGAAGTCCATGCATGGAGTGTGCAGAGGTGTAAAGCACATGTTTCACAAACTATTGCTTGGTGTGTTTGATGGCATATGAGAAGGTGAAGGAATGAGATTTAATGGAACATTGATGTGACTGGAAGAACAGCATCCCTTATAGCAGGGTTGTGCTGGCATCCTGGCATTTTGGAGGATATGAGGCTCATGAAAGTCAATTGTGTTTTGCTGTAACAAAGGACTTGGAGGATTAGGCTTGGATAGCTGAAGTTCTGTGTGGCCTGGCTGCCTGTGGCAGCCTTTGGCCAAGGTTGCCATCATGCAGGAGGGATTATTGGACAGGTCATGGAGCAGGTCCTGCAGTGCTTATGGCACAGTGTGCACTGGTAACTGAACGTGGGGCACCTTTACCATGGGAGATGAAGCAGTGAGCTGCCACAGCTCAGCAGGAGCTGCTCCACAGCCAGTTGGGATACTTTTGCTGGAGAGCACGTATTCATTGCTGAAGGGGAGAAGGAGGCAGCCACAAACAATGTCCCTTTTAGAGACCTGATTTTCATCCACACCCTGGACTTAATGCTGACTGAAACATTAAAGGCTTCTTGTATAAAGGTTCGCTGCTGGGACTGGACTGTGTTTGTGTACGTGTTTCACAGTGTCAGGCTCGCCAGGGGCAAGAGCAAGTAATACATGCATGGGTAAGGGGGTTGTGGTTCACCCAGTGAGTGAGAATTGGTGTCAAGGCCTCATGAGTGACAGGCTCTTAAAGGTCAGCACAAATGTGGAAGACATTAATGTTCACAGTAAGATACTTAGCCTCTCTTGGGTGAGATCTGTTTCCTTCTGAGTTACTGTATTGAAGTGGCTCAGGAATTAGAAGTGCTGGAGCACTTAAAACTCAAGGAGGAACATGGAGCCAGCAGCTGGATTTGCCTAGCCTGTGATGAAGTTGTTGGGTGTTGTGATTGCAGTAAATCTTTCATTACAGGCTAAGATTATTTACTGTGTCTTGCTTTCGCCATAGGCAAAGGAGCACACACACACATTCCGTCTCTTCAGCTTGGTTAGAGAGCTTTCTAGGGCTGGTATCTTACCTGGGTCTGACCTGAAGTGCCTACACCCTCAGAGGGTCTGGGTGTTTGGCAGGGAAGGACAGGGGCAAGATTTGCAAGTTTTATTCTAGAAGTGCTGTTAGACCTTCTGTAAAGAACTTTTGGTGCTTCTTTGGGTAGTGGGGATTTTTGAGTGGGTATTTTTGGCTTTGTTTGTTTGCTTGTTTTTAGGTTATTTCAAACTGAGCTAAGCAAAGTTACTCTGGAACTAAAAAGTAAGATTGGCTTTCTTTGCAAAACAAACCAAGAACCCTAAAGTTCTGTGTTGACTCCTTGAACCTTTCATTGCAGAGTAGTAGACTTTCAGTAATTGCAAAACTTCCAAATGGCCTGCAGCATCTTACATTGGGTAATTGTGTCTCAATACATTGCTACAGTATCACATGCTATTTCTAAAATCGATTTGGGTGAAACCGATCATGTTGTCTTAATAGATTTCCTACAGCCTGCACATTGGTACAGGTAGTGTCTAGTGTAGCTTTGTTTAACAAAGCAAGTGGGACATCCAGTGCATGAGATTTACATCTACAATACACAATGATATGTACTTTTAAGGATTTTTTTCTCAGTATTCAAAGGCTACCAGTGATTTCCTGGCATGCTTAAGTCAAAGCTGGCTCTAGGGACATATTTTAATAAATGCTTTGGGTGTGTGAATTTCCTGGGTTTTCATAAATCTTTGTCAAAAAAGAAAACCTATTGTCCCTTCTAAATTTCCTATCTTAATTTCTTTCAACACATTGCATTTTATGTCTGAAATCTTCTCTGCATAGGAGTAGAGGGCCTGGTTGCATTAGGAATTCTAAGAATAGACTGCTTGTACATTCAGGTGATGTCATTCCTGGAGTGGAGCCCTGGAAGGGGAGAGTGGTGTCAGTAGTGCAGGTATTAGAATCAGGAGGGCTTCCTTATAACCAGTTAGACAGTGGAGGATGCTCCTTTTACAGCGGCCTCTGAGCTAGTAGGAGCATGAGCAGTGCTGATAATTCTGGCAGACCTGCCTTTATCTTTTGCACCTATAGCTCCCTGCACCCGTGGGGAGCAGTAGATGCAAAACCAGCTTTTCCAACAGCGAAGAATGCAGCATCAATTTCTGTAGAATAAACATCTTTCATTAGTTCTTTAGCCCCTTTATTTGCCTCTTTTCTTTCAAGTCTCTTCTAAGCCTTTCATGGCAAGGAAGACATTTTGTTCTGTTCTTATCTGTTCTTTCCCTCCTTCAGTATACAGTCTGGGATCTCACCAACTGTCAGCAATGCAGTCTAATACACTGGGCTGCAAACTGTAGTGGCTGAGCCACAATCATGTATTTCTTTCTGCTGACTTTATTAGAGGAGCAATAAATTCTGGCTGGCCAACAAGGTGGACAGCCAGGGCTGGCAGACAGCTGTGCAAGCTAATGTCTTAAACTGCTGCAGTTGGATTTTCCAGAGGCTGCCTTCTGAAACCTTTAGTCTGCCTCTGGTTTGTGTCTATCAGAGTTTATTTTTTCCTTCAGAAAGTAATGGCAAAAATGGACTTGTCTTCATTTGAGTTCTGCAGGAGAGCTTACCATCCTACAGGGATATTTCCTCTCACCTCCCAGTGCAGCCCTGGCTGCAAATGAGCCACTTAATGTCATATGTGGACTTTGCTACAATTGGGGCAGAAGCTGGGGCTGTCCCATTCTTAATGAAGACTAGAGTGTGACCTTAATGAAGACTATAGAATAGTGTGACCTTCTCTTTAGCTATGCACTGCATTCAGTGGATATTTTCTGTGGAATACCAAAATTGTTTATACTGCATTTAAGCAAGGGAAGTTTGCCAAATATTTTATGCTTGTTTAACTTAAAATATGTCCAAACTAAGTGCACTCCCCTGCCTTTGATTTGATTTTGACATAAAGCATGAAACCCACCAAGTTTCAGCCTGCCACACGTCCCTCTGGCATCTACACACTTCCACAAACAAGGAGGCTTGTGGAGAAACATGAACTCAGCCATTTTTGCATTGTTGCAAAACAAGAGCATGGACACTGCCCTCACTTCGTGGAGCTGAGCTTTTCAGATCCAAAGGGATATTTTCAGGCAGTGTTAGGCTGGTGCTGTGGGCTGGGATTCCAGTGAGGCTGAAGGCTTTTGTTTCCTTTCTGTATCACTAAGCATTTCCAATGTCTGTGAATGTCAGGCTGTTTGGAGGAATGTTCTCCCCTGGCAGAAGAGCTGAAGCAGATCCAATGATTTTCTCTTTGAGGGAAGAGGTTAAAGGGAGGCATGCAGGACTGGATACAAAAGGTAAAAAGGGGAATGTCAATCTTCTGTAGTATGATTCCCAGGAGGATGGAAAGTCAAGTTCAGATCATCAGTGGTCACTTCTGATTCAAGGAGTAGCAGCTGGGAGCCCCAGTGGTCAAAAGCATGGGTAGGGTTGTGTTTGCAAGTTGCCTCACAGACACTCCCTCTTATTAGGGAGGCTACCAAAAATCCACAATGTCTGGCTTCTCGCTGTTGTATGGGAAAACAGAGACACGTAAAAATGTTACCATTAAATGAGCAAGCAAAAAAACTCCATGGAAATAACCTGTCTCTAAGCCAACTGACCTGGCTTTGGTAATTGGAAATCTGATGCCTGTGTAGAGACCTTGCCTTCCACTGCCACTATAAACTCCTGGGTTTCTGGGGTATTTCCCAGAGTCTGGCACAATCACCTTCATTGCTCAGGGAGGAATTGCTGCTGTGCAGGTACCCTTCACATCTGAGGCGGCCATTGCCTTGACATGTACCTTTTTCTACCACCTTTATTTTGCCTTGAACGTACCCCATATTCCATGTTCCTGAGCTCCAAGGTGTAAATCTGCTGACATGCAGCTCTAGCTGCTATGAAAATTATTTTTTTTGTGGAGGAGATATGTACTGCTTGTGTGGCTGCTCTTTGTCTGATAAGGGCATATGGCACTTGAAGGTGGTGCCTTGTGTTGGCAAGACCTGGCTCCCCAGAAGGACCCTGGCCCTTCTAGGGGTGATTTATTGTAGATGAGTGCTGATCTGATATTGGGGAGGAAGACACCTGGGGCCTCTAGTGCTGAGCTCTGGGTGTAGTTGGTTTGTTATTCCTCAATGTTTTTTTACTTCTGTGGTACCGAGCATCTATAATTTTATTCTGCTGTGTGCTGCATCATCTATCTCAGCCCATTAGAGCATTTGAAATCATAGAATACTCTGAGTTGAAAGGAAGCCACAAGGATCATGGGGCCCAACTCCTGGCCCTGCATAAGACGCTCCAAGAGTCACACCATGTGCCTGAGAGTGTTGTCCAAACACTTCTTAAACTCTGTCAGGCAAGGTGCTGTGACTGCTTCCCTGGGGAGCCTGTTTCAGTCCCCAACTACCCTTGTGAGTGAAGAACTTTTTCCAAATATCTAACCTTCCCTGACACATTTTCATGCCATTCCCTCAGGTGCTATCACTAGTAACCAGGCTTTTTGCTGCTTGATTTGCTGCTTAATTACTTGAGCAGCTGTCAAACCTCTGTGAGGTAGGCTGTTACTACGTCTTTCTTGCTTCAACCAAAGACAAGCAAATAAAGTCAGTCCCATCCAGGTGGTTTTCATCCTCTGTCTAGTGATGTGGTAGCAACCACTGACTCTGTACTGTTAAGAGCACAGGGCTATGCTTCTCTTTTGAGAAAATATAAATAAGAGCAGCTGAAGGTCAGATGTGAAGGTGTGAGCTGCCTGTGTGCTTGGCTCTACAGTGCTTGCTTACCCAGTAACTAAGGGAATTTTCATGAGTGGAGCAGCAGTAGCTCAGCCACCTTCATGGGCAAAGGGTTTGTCCTACTTGTGAATTCAGACTGCTGCTGTACTCATTCAGGCCCTGAGTTTCATCCCACTGTGTGTTTGCTTGATGAGGGAACATAAAGCACACACTGGTATCTGCTGCCACACAATCCAGGTCCCAAGGGGACTCTAGCTCCCTGGATGGTCATATCCTACCTACCTGCCTTGGCTCTTCTCTGTGCTCTCAGTCATGTCCTGAGCCTGCCTCTTCTATGAAAACCATCTGCTGATTCAGTTCTCCACCCTTGTGCTATCTGTCCTGTTTTCTTCTGGCCTCAGCCTTGCTGGCTGTAATGATGGATGACCTGAAAGGGAGATGGAGCCCCCCTGCCTTTCAATTTCATCCCTCCATGCTGTACCCCAATAGCAGAAGCCTGTGAACTCCTGCAGTCCCAGAATAGAGCTTGTTTGGCATTCCTGTTTAGCTCGTGTTTGAGCAATGTAATTTGGATCCGTGAGCTGTGAGGAGAAAGATTGCTCTCAGCGGTGACTGAAGTATCAGAAGTGGAAAAGAGTGCTGGAATGGTCACTGTATCTAAGTTGGTGATTTCCACAAACACACACTAAATTGCTGTAGTCCTTGAGAGATGTGACCGTCTCCCCACAAGCAAGAGGCACCAGGGCGACTCTCCCACCAAATCCAGGCTCTTGCAGAGGTGCTGAGGTCTGCTCTGTGTTCTGAGCACAACTTTAACAATTCCTCGAACATGAACAAAACAACTTAATCTTGTTCTTAGAAACCATTGACCTTTTTCTGTTGACAGCTTAAGAAAAGTCACCCTGAGGCAAACTTCTGACATGGAAACATTTCAACCTGAGCAGTTCAGTGCTGGCAAAGTTCTCAGCAGTGGAAAAGATGTTTTCATAGGAGAAAGTGTCAGGCTCTTTTTAAGCATTGGGGTGCTACCTGTTACACCCATAACAGTTGGGTGACACCTTGAATTCTGTGAATGTGCTGGCTCAGCTGCTCTCCATTCCTCAGAGGACCTTTAGAGGAGGTCAGGCCATGAAGTACAAACCCAAGAGAAGTTGGAGGGGGATCAGAGCTGCTGTTTCATATACAGAGCTTGGCATGTCTTTGTATTTTCCAGTCACAAGGATGTCTTGCAAATACCAGATGTGTGGAAAATTATGACTTTACCTTGTCCTTTACTGCATTTCCCATCATGGTACTTGACTCCTTACAGGCTGTGGCTGAGATTCTGCCATGGCTTTGGCAATATCTGCATTATTAAATTAAACATGCATGGGGTTGTTTGCCAACTGTGGGGCCAAGGTACACCAAATGCCCAACATCTATGCTGCTGTTAGACTGTCTTAGTTCTTACGTAGAGATGCTGCATGTGAATTACTTCTTGTTTACTGGGGCTCTGTGCTAACCCCTAAACCATGCCTGAGAACTTGCAGACCACACCATTGGCCCTATTCTCTGAGCTTGGATGCCTGGGATTTTACTGCTAGAGTCTGGCTCTCTTGAATTTCCCAATGTAAGCACAGCCTCTGAGCTTTGGTGCTCTGTGCCCATCCCAAAACCATGCAGTTCCTCAGTTTTTCCCTTTGTGGTGTTCAGGAATTGGACTGAGATCTGTCAGCCCTTGGTGGTTTCTCCTGCTGCCTTGGGGTATTCCTGTCCACAGCTGAACTTGAAGCAGCTTTCCTGAGATTAGCCTAGACATGGAGGATTATTGAAATATCTGATATCTGTTACGAATTCACTCCATTTAGTGCTCCAGACTCTTCCTCCTTCCTCCTGGATTATCAGCCTTAGCTATTGTTAATGAGTTTGTGAGAAACACCAGCACGGAGATAAGCCGACACTGATGAATTGACACAGCTTCTTGTGTGCCGTGGAGGAGTCTTCAGGTGGTTACAATCTCCAGTTCTCGTGACGCAGCTGCAAGCAGCATAGAGGCAAAACCTTGTGTAACACAGTTATCTCACATATGGGTTGTGTCCCTGCTATGAAATCTTGTCTGTATTTCTGAGCAGTGGAGAGCTACGCGGTAAAACGAATCTCCCATGAAGGCTGCTCGTCCCCCTATTTCTTCATGTAAAATTCCTTCACCAACAGCTTCAAGGACAATGCTGTATTGTTCAGACATTTAATGCTGCAGAATTTGTCTTGGGAAATAATATAATTGCATTTTTTTCATAACAAAGCCATTATACTGTCAAAAGCCTAATTTTCTGTTGCATTAGCCAACAGCCAGCAGAGATTGCTGGGAAAAGAAAGTGCTTAGCTTAACCTAAATTTCTTGCTAGCAAGAAAAATGGAATGAAAACAAAATGAATTTATAATGAAATGGATTTATTTCTGGGCTTTCCTATTGTGCTGTTGTTTGCTTTCTTTGAGGGCATTTAGAGCTGATTAGCAGCTCTGGATGCAGAAGTCCATTATTTACCCAAAGAGCAGCCAAGAATGGAGCGACAACAATGCAGCTTTCCTCCCTCCCTTTTTCTCTATCCTCTGCATCCCTCCTGCATTCCCAAAACAATCCTCAAATTTGCCCAGAAGGGAGCATTCTTCATCGAAGAGAGGACAACTAAGTCTGTGTGGTCTGCTGCCTTCTGTTGGAGATGCCAGCAGAGGATTTGCTGGAGGTCTCCAGTTCATCAGGGTCAGGTCCCCGTGCTGGGGAGAAGCATGGGATGCCTGCCCAGACTGTGGGAGGCAAAGGGCTGGCAAAGGAACCTCAATCCATCTGTGCTTAACCAGTCTTCTGGGAAGCAGGATCACAAGGGCTGTTCGAGGAACAAGGAGGATGAACATGTGGTCCCGCTGAAGAGATTTTGCACAAGCCTGCATAAAAAAATAGTTTCTTTCCATGGGAAATAAAGCTAGGAGAAAAACGTGGGAGACCAGATAGGCATTCGTCTGTGGCAGCATCTCTACCCTCCTCCTCCTCTCTGGGTCACAGGAATTGTTCTTGGAATCTCTGCATGCTCTATCTGTGGTGCATGGGCACTTAGATACCCGTAGAGATCCCAGGAGTCCCTGGCAATTGTTGCCTGTAGCATGGCATTTTTAATTGCAGGTTTAGAGGCAATTACAAATAATTTGAAACATAGCCCTGGTTTACTGGAGAAGGTTTACAGTGTGGGGAAAATGCTGTCTTTTGTCTCTCAGCTGCCCATTGAGGTAACAGCATGGCCAATAATGGATATCAGCTCCAGAACAGTAGGGGGTTTAGTTCTGGAGGTGGCTGTTCCCTCTCTGAAACAAAACTAGAGCTGCCTCATGTTGTTCTGTTTGTTCACAGACTATTGTAACCATGAGTAAATCAATTCTCCTTTGTCTCCATCCCTAATCTTGCATGTCACATCTTATACAGAGGATTCTTTTTCCCTAGAAGGAACAGGAATTTGATGATCATGGCTTACTGTCCTGATTAGAACCTTGCACTTAATGAAAATATTAAATTTAGTTTTGTAACCTTTCTTTGCCCTCTTCTGGCCATAAAAAGGTGTTAAACTGCATATTTTCACCTCTGATTCGGCCTGTCCCCCAGATTTCAGTGCAATAGAAGATTTTTGGATCTCATGCTTCTTTAAAAGTATTGTTGATAACAATCAAAACAGAGATTACTTTTATAAAAGAGCATTATTTATTAAGTGAGACATCTGTTTTTGCTTTCTCTTTTCCTCCCTTATGCTGAGCAAGACAAGGAATGAAATGCCAGGGAGGGAAATATGTTGTTTGAGTTAAAGTATAGAAGTCATTTGGTTGGAGTAGCTAAAGCATAGAATTTATTCCTATGCCATTGTGAATAAATATGTATGGATCAGCCATGAATACAGTCAGCCTTGACATTAGAGGAAGGCTTATAACTGTAAGACAGTTTTGACACCAGGCTTTCCGTGGGTGTGAGACAGCCAAAAATAACAGCCTTGAATCAGTATCATGTAAATGGAGTTGCACAAAGAGGGAGCACTGGTAACATGGAGCTGGATTTAGTGACTCACAAGGAGCCTCCCAGCCCTGTGTACTTTCCAACTGTGTGATCCCATTGAAGGCAAGAGTTGGTGATAGGGATTAATGCTGGAGAGCAGGAGGACCAGTGCGCTGGGAAAGTGGGCAAGGAAAATCATCTGGACAGGCAGGGAGTAGGGAGCTGAAGTTCATCTTACTCCAAAGCATCAGAAAGGTATCAAGGACTGTGACTGCCCAAACACCTTGAGGAAATGAAGTTTCCACAAGGACAAAGTTACAGGAGCAAAAATCAGTCATGAGAGGGGAGGACACAGGACAGGAAGCAGTCTGCAGTTTGACAACAGAGAGCAATGAGAACTGCTGGCAACTGGAGAAAGTTCAGTGCTAATGAACAGAAGGTCTGGCACTCAAGAGAGAAATTAAACAGCCTGTGGACAGCAGAAAGGATTGTGTAGCAGAGAGACACTCCAGGTGATTGAGTTTATTACCAGGAGCATCCTTGCTGAAAACCCCATGCTGCAGTGGGGGTGTGAAGAAAATAACACATTTCTCCTCTGGAATGGTACTTTTGCTGTTCCTGCCTGGAGTTCTCTCATCCAGGGTAAGGCTGAGGGTGGAAAGGACAGTGCCAGGGGGGCAGAGGTTCAGCAGCACTGGCATGCAGGGGCAGAGCTGTGCCAGCCACAGCTCCTACAGCAGCCATAGGTTGTTTTAGTGATCAGCTGGGTGGCACAAAGCCGCTTTTTCCTTGCTTTGTGATTTCAGTAAGGTGGTGTGGGAAGGGGGCCATTTGACTGTCCATGTGGTATGAAAAAAAAATAATTGTCTTGGGGAGGTATTAGAAGAAAGGACCTGTGTAAAGAGGACACAAAAAGAGCCGCTTCTTTACTCTGACTTTCCTCTCTCTTGTCTGCATATGGCAGTGGTGCAGTTTATACACTCACAGAAAAAGCACATGCAATTAATTCAGCCCACCTCTGAGACATGACGGGGAGGGAAATAGGGGAGCAAATGCCTCAAATTATATGAAAAACTATATGATATACAGCAACTGCAAGGACATTGCTTTTCAGAGCATTCACAACAGGGACAGGCCAGCCCCTGTGACAGGGACTCCCTTGCACAAAGGAATGTGCCTTGTGGCCAGCTAAGGGAATACTATGGATTTTCTAAGAGGTCTCTGCCCCACATCTGTTGGTGTGCCTCTGGCTTGTATGCACAAAGCATGAGGGCATCAAGATCCCCCCAAGACATCGGATCCAGCTGGTTTAGTGGTTACTCTTCCACAGATTCTGGTGGGTTTGTGTTGTTTTGGGGTTTTGGTGGGTTTTTTTTGTTTGGTTTTATGTGTGTGTGTGTTTTTGGTGAGGTTTTTTTGGTTGGGTTTTGTTTGTTTGTTTTGTTTTTGTTTGGTTTGGTATGGGGTTTTTTTGGACAGTGTTGTGTTTATAATTCTCTATCTTGAGTACGTGAGAGAGAGAGGGCTGCAGCTTCCACCCAGGCTCTGAGCTTATCTCTGCCAGCAGCTGGTGCCACAGCCTGGTGTGATCCTTGAGAGCTCCTTCCCAATCTCTTGAGCTGTGGTGGTTTCATCGTGTCAGAGTGAAGGGCTGGATTTGGAGGGGTACAGAGGAGGGCCATCATTCAGGGAGACACCTTTTCTTGCTGGTTGTGGAGGGTCAAGGCTGAGCTCCTGCACCAATGCTGAATTTAAGTGGGAACCACTGCAGGGACAGTGTGTTTGGCTGAAATCCTGCCAGGCTGCTGGCAGAGTCTCCCCGTAACATTGTGATGGGGCTGAGCTGCATGCTGAGACTATGAAAAAGCTTCCCTTCAGTGTTTGGGGTTGAGAATTTGGTTTGGCTTGTGCTAGAGCTGGGCAGGGGAGATAGATGCATGCAGATGTCCGTATTGCAGCCACCCAAGTGCCTGTGCTACTGACTGCTTGGGTTTTGCACAAATCCTGAATTTTCTGCCCAAGACCTCAAGTGCTCTTTGGGTTCCCTCCCTATAGCACACATTTCCCAGCTGTGGGCAGTGGTGCTTCACGTGCTTGATCTGTGACGAGCTCTGGGAGCCATGAGGACAAAACAGATGAGAAACACATGTTTTTATTGAGCAAGTTTGCGTGCTGATAGCATCACGGCCTCTACATTTTGCACCATGTCTCCTTAAGGCAGTTGTAACTCTCAGGGAGAGCAAGAAAGCTGCCATGGTTTCTGCTGGGCTAGCTGGGGGCCTGAGGGGGTCACAGCTGGTCCCAAAGCCAGAAGGGTTTGTGCTGGGATCTTGCAGCATACCTAGCAAGTTGGGGTTTGCAGCCCTCTCTCTGGGCTGGGAGGCAGCTGCTCCTCCCTGGCAGTGCAGCTGCAGCTGCTTCGAGGAAACTTTCGAGCCAGGAATGCGTAAAGGATGCCGGCATCTGTGTGCGCTCACAGCCTTTCATCTCTGAAATGTGGCCCAGCCAGGCCACAGGGCAGAAAGCAAAACGTCCTGGGAAGGGCTCAGGAAGTATTAGAGAATAGTTCATGCTGCTGGAGGTGATTCAAGCAGTGATCCCTCTTCTAGGAACGCAGGCTGCAGCAGGCGTGGAGAGCCTCAGGATCACTAGCAGGGCTTAGAGCCCTCTCCTTCTAGCCCAGGGCATTACTGAAGCTTATAGGAAGTCCTTGATGCCTCATCATTGTCTCCAGAGTGGGGAGAAAGGTGAGACGGGCAAGCACTCAGATTGTCATCATCAGATGTGGGCTGGCACTGGTTGCTTGCCCTTACTGGTTGGGGACCAGACAGGCTAGTGGAGTTCAAAAGCCCTGTGTTTAAGTGACTGCAGTGATGTACTCAGGTCCTTTATGTCTCTGCAAGTTGAGCCACCTCTGGGTGTGTGTAGAGTGTCTGGGAGCGTCTCTTGAAATCACCCATCAGGAAGGAGAGCTGGGAAGACCCAGGCACCTGCTCTCCAGCTGGAGATAGTCCTGTGTTGTCCCTGCACGAGTCCTGGGTGCACTCTGGTTCCCCAGGCAAGCCTGCATATCTCCGTAGTGCACGTGTCAGCCTTCCATTTAAGTTCCTGCATGCAAACCTCCCCCTGTCCATTAGCCTGCCCAGCTGGGTTTGGGTGGTGCCAGCAGGAGAGGGATCTCCTCCTCTGCTGGCAGCTGCAACACTCATTGTGGGACTCAGGAGGCAGGCACGAGGGTCTGAAGGATGGGAAGCAATGAGACAGGACCAAGTGTTTGAAAGGGACCACAGCAGAGCAGGAACGCTGTTTTCGGCCTTGGTACAGTTCAGAGGGAGCTGCCTCATTAAATCACTGCTTTGCTGGAGTGACTCAGAGGAAGGGATGCCTTCCCTGAAGCAGCATCTCTCTGGGATCTCATAACCACCAAATGGAGATGTGGCTTGATTTTTCTGTTTGTTTGTTTTTGAAAGTTTAGCCATGGGAGTCAGTATCCAAAGTCTTCGCAACTAGACAGGAAAAAATTCCATGGCTGCAGAGAGAGGGGGAGAGAGATGTCTGCAACAGTTCTTTATTTCCAGACACAGTCACAAAGAGCCAGATGGAAGGAGATGAAAGAATTAGAAGAATAGGTTGCTTTAGACACCAAATAACAATGTCATAGGAATAAAGCCATTGGAATAACTTAATGGTTTTGGTTTTTTTTAATTTCCTAGCTGAACCAGAGAGTCAGCCCAGAAATTGCATTTTAGGTCAGTTGAATTTCATGTTTTATTTCCAACAGAAAAAAGTAACTGGGCAAGCAAAGTTGCTAAGCTTACCAAAACATGTTTTTATTTTGCTTTCTTTGACCTTTAAGCTTAGATACATAACCTCATGAAATATATTTAAAAATAAGAAAGGGAAAACAGTTCACTTCATCTTAGAAATCATTTTGGAATCAAAGCTGCTGTTCTCTGAACTAGGCACAAATTTCCAAATAGTTTTGGTCTACCTCAAATTGCATTTTCTAGTGAATTAGGTCTCTGTCTGAAAAGTGTTACCCAGCCTTATTTAGGAGTTATAGGAAATCAATGGTCACTTCTCGTGTTTCTTAATCACAGTATTGCATTTAGGTTGCAAATGTTGGCAAGTCAGTGCTGTCAGCCGGGGGGACATAAGGGTAATTCTGCTCTGGCAGAAGTGGTGGTGACTGAGACTATATGTGTGGGTACAGGGTGTGCCATTTCTAATGAGCACAGCAGAGGCTATTTGCTTCATTTTCCCCTTTGTTTTATGTACTGCTCCACTGCTGGGAGGGGCATTGTGGTTGTGATAGATATATCTTCCATGCAACACATCATAAGCTAACAGGTCAGGGCGGACTGGGGGGAATACCATCCAGCTGCCTCACTGACCGTCCACATAACATAGTTATCTCTTCTTCCCCTGCTGTTTAGGCCATGTTAAATCAGAAATGAGGCAGGGGATGCACGAGGACACACCAATCTAAGCACAAGCAGCTTGTCTAAGAAGCAGCCTCTGTGTTTGACCAATCTTCTCGTGTGACATTGGGTCCGGCAGAAGCTGCAGAGGCAAAGGGGCCACTGTTGGCTGTGGTGCTGATAGCCTGGAGAGACACCCATCCTTGGGGCATCCATGGGAAGGCTGGAAACCCTTGGACTTTAGAAGTTTCTTTCTGTCCTTCCAACTGTGACAGTTTCCATAGTGACTGTATTTTATAGCCCATTTCGTAGTGATGCTGACAGTTTTCTCATGGCCTTCTTGCCTTATCAGAGCTTCCTCTTGGCTGTCTCAGTGAAGGGGTCAGTCATTAAGTGCAAGTCAGAGAGACTTACAGAGCTTTCCCTGCCACAGAGGGAAGTCTCTCGAGGATAGGCATCAAATGGTGTTACCACTGCATGGTTTCCAGTGCTGGTGACTTGACCGGAGACTTTCTGAAGGATAATAGGGACAGCAGGAGTTGAAAAGAACATGCTGATCATAGCTCAGGTCACAATTCACTTTGTGCTGGGTCCCACATGGCCCAGCATTGCTACTCCCTGATCTCAGTGTGGGGCTGTGGGGTCCTGCCCTTGCAGTGTAGTAGGATTTGCTTGTTACTGATGTGATGTTTCTGAGAGCAGTGAACACATGCATGTCTCTTCCCTGTGTACTGCTGCAGCCTTCCCAATGTCCCAGCTGCAGCAAGGATTTTCACTTAGTTTTTGCAGCAGAGTTTTTTCTCTCCTCTTTTCAGTACTAATCAGTAGGTGCACACACCTGTCAGTTGTCAGGTCATCTCCTGAAATCCTAGTTTGCATTTTGCAGTATGATAGAGCTTTGGCAAACTTGCCTTTAGCTCCCTCTGGCTACGGGGACACAGTTTAACCTTGGATGGAGCCGTGCCTTTTTGGCAGATATACTACTCATGAGCAGGCTCCAGGTTACTTCTGCAGCCTGCTCAAACCTTTCCTCTCTTGCAAGTTTGCTTTACTTCACTCCTATTTTCAGATGTTCAAGTTAGTCTGATAACCACTCCCAGTTATATGATTTCAGGAATGGGATGGATGAGGGATCAATACCATGGACCAAGAAAAGTTGTCTACACAAAATTATTTATAATAATGAGGGGTTATCTGAGCCTTCCTCATTGTTCCCATGTGTAAAGGGGATTTCATGACTGCATGAAGTAGAGAAGCTTCAAAGGAGAGAAATGGCTGTGACAGAACACTGTCCCCTGTGGATTCACTCTTCCAGAGCTGCCTCCGTCAGAGCCATTGGGTGGAGCAGACCCGAAGCTGCTCTGCATTAACTAGGAGCTGAGCATATCCTTCAGCAAGGCTAGAAAATGGGAAGTGCAGAACTGGCTTATGTCCAGCTCTGTTCTCACTCTCCCACACTGAGGCTGACTCAGTGTTTCCCCCCAGTCACATAGTGATTTCTATTGCTTTTTTTGCAATGTGCTGGGGTAGAAGGTGAGTAAAGAAGGACTAAGAGACAGAACTGGGAAGAGGGATCATAAAATCCATTGCAGTTGAATTCCCATCCCAGTAAGGGGGACAAAACCACTGAGGACTCTTGCACAAGAAGCTGGAGGCTGCTGGTAAACCTCAGCATTTCCTGCAATCTACATTCCTCCTGTGTATCCAGTTACTGGAAGGGGTGTGGATATGCCATAGGGTTGTAAATCCTAACTTGCCTCCCACTGCTTAGCTCACCCTTTCCTTCTCTCTGTTGCAGCCAGGTGATGGCAGAGAAATGTGCCAGATTTGGATTCTATTCAGAAATAAATCATCCCTGATCAGAAAAAAGAGGCAACAAAACCTATTGGCAGGACCAGTAAAATCTGCAGGACTTCAGACTGTGGGAAATTAGGGGAATGAAGGATGAAAAAAGAGGGACTGCCATGAAGCCGAAGGAGCTGTGAGTCAACACATATTTAGGGGCTGAAAAGGGAACATTTGAGGTTGTATATGGCAGAAACTGCCTCAGATTGGGTAATGGGTGTGGGGGCAGGGAGCTGTGTGAGTGCGCCTCAGAATGGGGCAGATGAAGGAAGGAGCATACCCCTTTGGTGAAATGCCATCTGACAGAGAAACCTCCCTTTTACAGTGGAGCCTGGGTGTGCTTAGAGAGAGAGAGGTGATGGCACCTATGTTTAGTTGCTAGCAATAGTTTGTGGTTCACAGCTTTTTTGTGGTGTGGAGGCCCTCAGGGTGAACTCCTCATTCTCCTCCTTCATCCTCCTGTTGTCAAGGGCTTGCTCTGACCACTCTTAAGTGCTGTGACTTGTCTCATGCACTACCCACGTAGAGAACATGGCCCTTCTGTTGGAATTCAGGAGTCCATGCTGGTCTTGTTCTTATTTTTCTTTTAAACAAAATAGGATGGAGAATTGTGATTCCTAGGAGCTCAGGATCTGGGAAGAAGAATGATGCCTCAATGAGGAGTATGACTTGTGTATCACACAGTGAAGTGGTCCTGGACCCAGACCAGAGAACAGAGGGAACTGAGCTGCTGTCTTCTGGTCATTCTTAAACAAGTCTTGTCCTTGGGCCTTTCTTTTCCTGTCTTGTCACATGAGAGGATGATATAAATCTCTTCTCTAAGGCCCTGTGGGACTAACTTCAGTTAGGACCTTTCATATGCACAGAGATGCTTCCCTGTGCATGAGGGTTATTTTTCTATCCAAATACAAAGTGATTAACTTGATTCCTCCCTCTAAGAGCCATGGTTCAGCAGAGCATCACGTCCTCTTCTCCTCTGGGACTGATTCTGCCCTCCTTACACACAAATCAGTCAGTCTCTGAACTCCTGCCTCCATGCTTTGCAGGGAGCCAGCACTAGCAAGAAAGATCCCAGTGGTTGTGGAAAAGCTGGCAATTTCACCACATGATGTAGCAGAAGGGAATCAAGCTCCTTCTTTCAGAGGTGCTGTAGGGATAGGTGGAGGGAGTAGTGCTAAGAGACAGTGCAGCTTTGGGCCATGACACTTTGGAAGCTGTGAGTATAAGGAGTGTTTTTGCCTGAGCAGCAGAGTGAGGCTGCAGGAGTGAGAGTGCTGCCAGATGCAAACTCCCTTCCTTCTAGCAGCCATTTTCCAGACTTGTTTGCAGGAGAGATTTCCTCTTCCCCAGACTCTCATGTCATTGTTCCCCTAATGGGGCCTCACCGGTCATTGCCTTGTGGTGGAAAATATGAGGTTGTGGGGGCCAGAGCACAGACATTCCTTCCAGCTTAAAAGGGAAAACAGAATCCTTGCACAGCGGAGTCGCTGAGAGGTGTGCCTGGCTCTGTAACTGTTTTAGCAGCATCATTCTGTAAGAGACATCAGCTGTTTGGCAGATGCCTTTCTGCTCTTGATTAGGTTGTGGGGAGAAAACCCTCCTTCCCAATTTTTGCTTCCCTTTCTGTGCAGGCACCAACTTCTTCCTGCTCACTGTGGGACATGAGAAAGCCATGGCTGGCATGTGAGGGCTGCTGTCCCTGCCAGAGACCCAGGCCATGTCTCCACAGGGGTCAGTGGAGAGGTAGAGCTCTGTATCCATCCTGCCAATGTCTGCAAGGCAATGCTGCCCAGACAGTCTTTTTCAGAAACAGTACAAGCATCAGACATCTTCATTTCCCTGACAGAGTCATGGATGAATTCCTACAAGCAGGTTTTCACAAGCCATGTTGTTTTTCCATGGCCTCACATAGAGGTCACTGAGCTGATGGGCCCCCTTTATCACAGAGGTCAGTCAGAGCCTCAGCCACTCTCCTGCTCAATGCTCATATGATGGACACATCTGATCCATGGATCGTGGACTGAGCAGCCAGCAAGTCAGGGAGGGTCTCGCCCAAATGGGTGAGGTACGGGTTTGCAGAGGGGGAACCTCCTCTGAGCTCTGGGAGTTGCAGTTCCTTTCCTCTCTTGCCTTCTTTTCTCTGCATCCAGATTTTCTGGGAACACGCCCTGATTCCCAGCATATGCAGAGATGTATGGTCTGGCTTGTTTCCCATTAGTGAAAGTCAGCTGCCATTAAATATTCATCTCACAAGCATTCAAAAGCCTCTAAGGGGTTGCACTTGGTGTGATGTTTTAAGAGAGCCAGTCCTAAATGTCAGTTGAGAATAGAAAGAGATACAAAGTATTGGAAAGAGGGGTTGGCTGATGTCTAGGTGTGTGGATTGGTAGATTGAGGCATGTGCTCCTCCATGGCAGGCATCCCACAGGGAGTGCAGTAGCTCCTGACACTGTCCAGATTGCTGTTCACAGCCCTTGATTGAAGCTGGCTGAAATGCCCTAGTGATGGGAGCTTGGAGGGGGCAGAAGTGAGATGAGGTCTCCCCTTCAACACAAAGATAATGCTGTAGGGAAGAACAAGGGTCAGTGGCAGGGATTCAGCAGGGGGCCTGGATTCATGGCAGGGGGCTGGAGTGAGGACCTGTCCTCAGGACTGCAGGCAACAGTGACGTTGAGTCTGTCAAGAGGAGAGGCTGAGCCAGAGAAGTGTTCTGTGGGGCTCTGCAAAGGAATTCCTGCCCGGCTCCCTAAGGAAGCAAAGCCATGTCAGCAGGCTGTCTGTGTCTGCCTGCCTGTCTCTGGCCTCCAGCGAGTCTTGAATCTATCGGCCTGTTTCCGGCACAGCTGATAAAGCGGCGGAGGCCTCCGAGATAATGGGATCCAGCTGGTTCTGTGACTCTAGGTGACTGCCTTAATGAGAGGGGCCTGCGAAGACCTCCCCTGAGGAGGGAGTCCATGAGCTGCCCTGTAAGGAGCTGACAGGCCGTGCAGAGAGAGCTGTTGGAAACTGGCCTTCATTAGTTCTGCTGTTTGCAGGGTGGCTTTAGGGTTTGGGGGAGGAGTACTGCAGTTTAAATGGCGCTAGACTCCTCTGTATCCAGCAGGGACCCCATACTGACACCTTCCAATAGGATGTTGTTAGCAGTGAGAACATTGTCAAATGCAGCTGGTCACAATCCCCTGGGGAATCCAGCCCTGGTCTGGACTTTGACTGACAAACATCTCTTCTGTTTTAACTGACTAGCTCTAGGATAGCCTGTTTTTGAGCCTTTCCAGCTGCCCAGCAACACCTTTGCTGTTGTGAGCAGCAGGACATGGGCCATGTGCACCTCAGAGATGGGCAGGGAACTCCTGCAGCCGGGGAGGAAGGAGCTCCAGAGGGTGGCCACTTTGACTCCAGATAACACAGGCCAAAAGGAGTGTGCAAGAGATGACCCTGTACCAATGTGTACAGCAACCTTTGGCAGCAGGTTTCCTTCCAGAGTAGATTCCACAGCCTACTATACCATCCCAATAGCAATGATGTCCTGGGATTGTCCTGATGATGTCTGGTTTTATTGGAGAGCTGAACTGGCAATGGCATGGTTCAATCCCCGCTTGCTGGCCTTATCTCCATCTTATTTTTGCTAAATAAAACTCAATCCTTCCTTACTTCCTAAAGAAAGAATTTAAGATAATTTGTGTGGATTTTCTTCCAACCTGAGGCAGTAGCCCAAAGGAAGGAAAACTGTAATGGTCACCTTACCTATTTATGGCAAACCCAGTGTCAGAGGTGCCTGCTTGTTTCACACTAATTTGCTCAGTTTATGCTGCTGCCAAATTTCCGCACCATCACACCAGAGTGTTAGTGGATCCAGGAAGCTGCCACAAGAATTGGGTCAGGTTTGCAGGGATGAATGGGTGCTTTGCTTGTTAGTTGCAAACCAGAACAACGGGACAAACGTGCTGCCAGAGCCAGCTGCTCAAATGACCAGAGGTGACAAGTTGGCTGCCCCTTCGTGCCCTCCAGTGAACATGGGATCTGCTCTCCTTGGAGCTCTGCAGGAGGACACTGCTGCTGAAAGAGCTGCTCTGCCTAGAGAAACACCTGCGTAATGGGATGAAACGCATGAGCCAAATGCTTTCTCAGTGCCATCACTGTACAGGAGTTGCTAAATTTTCCTGATTCCTCCCTGAGCTGCTCTGCTGCCCAGCCCTCTCTTTTTGAGCGTTGCAGCACAATGTAGTGCTTCTCTCTCCCTGTTTCTAGAGAGAAGAGAGGTCTGGGAGTCAGGAGACATAGCTTAGCTCAGCTTTCTGCATTGTTGACCTACTGCCTTGTGTTTCCAAATCTTTCTGCACTCAGAAGCAAACATTGCCAAGACAATAGCTAGACAAGGCACTAGATTTCATGGCTGCATGTTGAGTAGGTTTAGAAATTGTGCAGGCTATGCAGTTTATAGGTGGCACCTTAGCACGTTCAGAGATCCCTTACATCCCTACTCCCATGTTAGTTGTGGCAGGGAACAGGCAAAAGGGATGTGGATGGGAAGATGTAGGGAGGACTGGCAGAAATACGTAGCTGCACAGCTTATTTCTGTCTGACTGCATGGAGGGGAGTCTGTTGCAAATTGTACTGATTATATCTGATAACTCGTACACAGCTTTTTCTGCTGCCTTCCCTGAGGCATGAGAATCTCTGCATGTCTTGCAATCCCAGACATCATTTTGGTGCCCTTTAGTTTTGCCTTATCTGTGGAATACTCAAGTTTGTATAGTACATGGGATTGTCTCCCATAGGACCTTTCAGTGCTCCAGCTTTAGAGCACTTTGATTTCCTTGCACATCACGCAAGGCAAAAACCACAAAGCCTGGATTTTACAGCAAACAGCGCAGAGCATTATGTGAGGGTCAAGTAATTTTATGGATTTCCAGAAAGTGATGCCAAAGGAAGAAAAGATCTGCCCTCACTGCTGATAGCAGAAAAGGTTGTTACTTGTATCAATAGGAGCAGGACAGTGGGTGGTATTTCTCCAGCGCAGTGTGGGCTGCTGAGAAAAAGACTTTTGAGGCCCCAAAGAGGAGATTTTGTATGGAAAGATATGCAGAAAACAAGGCAATATGAGGGGCTGTTGTGAAGCACATTAACTCCCCACATAGTAGCAGGCAGTCTTTCTGCTTGTTTCACAGAATGTGTGTAATGGCAGTAGTCGCTGCTGCTCTTTTTGGGCAGCAGGGCACTGTGGATGTGGAGCTGCATGTACAGTTCTTCTCTGCAGGTGGAAGCTTGTTCTTCCTTACAGAGGTGTTTTGTCACTGAGTTGTTCATGGTTTCAACTTTCACAGGCTGGTTGGGAAAGTCCTGATTCCCACCAAGGGACAGGAGACAGTCGTGGCTCAGCAGGGGCCAGGGGAGAGCTGCAGTGGGCTGTTCCCTTGCCAAGGCAAAGAGCTGTGATAGCACTTTTCTGTCATATGTACAATTGCTCTTATCTCACTGTAGACACTGCATTGTTTCCATGCAGTCCCACCAGTGCAGAGCAGGCACAGCTCCTCACAGGACCTTGGGATCCTGTGCAGACCTGCACATGGCACTGTGTTGGTGTGTCGAGGCCCACTTGGTCCTGCCCAGGCGCAGACAGGGACTCGGAAATGCTCCGGACACCTGTGCTTACTCTGGGTTTGGGTTCCAAGTCCTCAGCACCAGATGCTGCTGGAGATAAGAAACAGCCCTTTCCACTGCCTAATTTCCTAATTTTAGCTCTCCACCTTGAGGCCCTGCATTGCTGGTTGCCATGGTGATCCTTCACCACTGGCATTGCCTCTGGCTTTCTTGCCTGCGGGTGCCTTGGAAATGTCTTTTTTCCTCCTTCCTCCTCAGGAGGCAACAGCTGAGGCAGAGGCTTTGCATGTGACTCTCTGCACTGTCAGCTCAGGTCTTCTGCTTAGTGGTTTGCCTGTTGTAACCTTCATCCACATGGTTACACTTTCCAGCCCTCCAAAAGCGTTGTGCATTCCCATCCCCATTCAGCAGACAGGCTGGGCTATGCATACATGACACTGCCCAGCTGCCCTGAACTTCTGGCCCTTGAATTGTTGGGAACAGCTTTCTCCATTGTCTTTGCCAGAGAAGGTGCCTGGGAGTTTTGTGCCCCTGCAGGGTGAAGAGTCAGAGTGCCCCTGTGCTGTGGCAGACATTCCAAAGGCACTGGCACTCCTGCCCTGGCTTCATCCTGGCTGCTTTTACACCTTCTCACTTGCTCTCTGGGCAGCAGAGGGGTACATAAAAGCATTGCTCAGAGAGAGAGCTTGGGCACCTCTTTCGAGGCAGAAGAGAGGAACTGTCTTGCCAAGGCTTGCAGTGGAAATGCCACCGTGCAGCAATTAAGAACAACTCTCTGCCCTTTCCCTTCCGCCTGCCTGAGCGCGCTGTGGACTGGAACGGGAACACTTCCCAAGCACAGGATGACAGAAAAGGCAGTGGCAGCTCTCAGGGACAAAGCAGTGTAAAAGCTGGGATTCCAGACCCCAAATCCTGATATTAATAATTTAAGGGCAATGATGTTGAAATACTGTGGAATAATTTTTTTTAGATTTAAAAACTTGCAGTTCATATTTTCAAGCTTTTACGAGGCAGGTGCAAGGATGAATTATTTAATGTTAAAATGGCAGCTGACATCCTCACTCACATAACTCCAACAGGTGAAGCTTTATAAAAAGCAAACATGACAAGGTCCAAGGTAAGATCAAGAGTATCTGTCACAAGTAACCAGTTTGGCTGGTAGCTTCTGGGAGATCACCAGAGAATGGGGAGATTATAAAGCCTCATTTGCAGACCCCCACTGTACTCATCCAGTCATCCACCTCTGGCCCTGTTAAACTCTCAGTTGTGCACAGGAGACTCCCACATTTGCTGGGAAGGCAGCCAAGAGCTACTAGAAGGAGCTTCCACCCTGTGGTATGCCACAGTTGAGTTTCAGAAACCCTGTGCCAGAGTGAGAGGGCAGGCAGGCAGAGCAGCTTGCTTCCTCGTGAGGTGGGGAAAGCCATGCTGGAATGTGGCAACCAGCTGCAATCCCCTGCCAGCCTAGGGCAACTTAAGGCAATAAGAAGAAGCAACCAGAAAATTGTATTGCTTTGATTAAGAAGAAGAATCAGAGTAATGTGGCCTTCTAGCCTGGCAGGTGGCAGGGTGTCTTCAGGAGCTGTTCTGGTGGTGTCTGCCTGCCAGCATCCCCAGCCCAGCTTACAGTGGAAGAGCTGTGGGATGTTTCCCGGGCTTTAGCACTACCAGGGAGGGAACTGTGGATGGCCACATTGGAGACCGGGTTTCCAAGTGAGCTCCTGTGATGAGAGGAGCCCTGCAACCTGAGCTTGGGCACTGCAGATGCTTGTTGAAGCCGGCTGCATTGTAGCAGAGCGTCAAGTGTCAGCCAGGAATGAAAAGCCAGGTTTGGCATTGGTGGGCATGGATGGGAGGTGGCTGCTGGCAGTCTGTCCATGGGAGAGGCAGAGTACTGCCATCTATTGCCAGACACTTAGATTACAGAGCTCGCTGGGTGGCCATTCAAAGCCCTGACCAGCTGGTTTTTTCTGTCTTTGACTGCTTGAAGGCATTGACAAGTTACTCAAAACCCCTTAAATGGATCGGCACTTTGGTAGCTACAGTGTGTTTTAGGTGTGTGAGTGCCTGAAGCCAGACTCTTGCCTTGGATAAAGTGAGCTGTTCTTCCTTCCCTGGCCTGAGTTGCAGGAAGTTGCTTTGTGCAGTGAAGTACTCCCGTTGTTCCATTCCACCCCAGAAGCACCCAGTTTATTTACCCCAGCCCTCCACTGGAAGGTGACTAGAGAGAGGTGGATGTAGCTCAGAAACAATATGTGAAAGGCGATGAAAAGGCAGAGGGAGAATGCTGTTTTCATGGGGAGAACAGGCCTGGGGCATGGGATACCTTTCTCAGCTAAGGCATGTCCAAATACTGTATTTGACAGAATAAGCAGCAAAACAGGAATGCCTGCAGAGAGTATGAAAGATGTTTGTCACTATGTGAACGTGGAGGGATTCCTGCAGTGCTTTGGAAGGACATTTTTGGGTTTGATGAATTGTGCAGTAGGCCAGCAAACAAACTATTCTGAAGACCAGGGCAAGGTTATTCAGAAAATTATCTGACTGTCTCTGTGGGCTGTTCAGTAAAGACAGCGACTCTCTGTGAAATTGTGGTTTAAAGGCAAAACAAAACAAAAATTAGAATAAAGAAGAAACAGGAGGTTAAAATGTGTTCAGCATTTCTCAATAATACTTGCTCTTCTGACAAATTCTCTTCCTTTTTCATCACCTATTTTCAAAAATATGTGGTGGAAATACAAAGATGCCACAAGTCAGCAGAGTATAAGAACAAAACTCAAATGGGAAGGTGAAAGAACATTTTTTGTATTGGATGGAAGAAACACAACAGATGTGATTGGCTTATCTCACTTATTATTTTTCATTCCTCAATCTTCTTTCTGATGCAAAGCCGCTGCAGAAGCCAGTTGGCTGGCATAAACCAGATATTCAACATACAGGTGGGAAATGTTAGATGAAATGAGCCATAAAGGAAATTAATGACAAAGCAGGCAATTAAGTCAGGTACTTCAGAGTCTGAACCCCTGGAACTACCTTCTCTTTTAAAAGTCTATCTAAAAAGGTATTAAATGGATAAAAATAAGTGGTAATTGTATCAAAAACATGATTAAATTATGGAAATATTCCATGCTAGATGTCACCAGTTTAGTAATGCTGTGGGACTCCAAGAAAAAAAAAATATTTTGACAGTTATGTGAACAACAACACTTGTGATGACTTTAGCTAGGATGGAACTATAAAGCATATAAATTGTGCAGGGCATAAGTTAACTGCAGGCTGTCAGGAACCAGGAAGGAATTTTCATTATAGGAGGATTACTAGATAATTATCTCATCCATGACAGTGTTCTTCCTTTAAAGTGTTTAATCTTGACCAGTGAAAGCAAGATAATAGGTCATGTAGTTTTGTGACTTTTTTGTGACAAGGACATTATCTGGTGCCTGATGGCAATTTCTTCTGCCTGTTCGTATTGTACCTTTGTCTGGGGATATGTTCACCTTCTTCCTAAGTGTCTCAAACAAAGACATTTCTGCTCCCTAACCTCCACGAAAAGAAATCTTAAAGACAACAGTCTTTGACATGAGCAAATTATTCTTGCCATTCTTGCTAGACTTCCTCTTGCTCGTGTTTGCTCCAATTCTCCCAGGTGATTTTCTAGGAATGACCTGAAGAAAGCCCTGTATTCTTGGGAGTGTAGCCCTTGTTCTTGTGTCTGCTCCTTCTTATTGTCTGAGCTGTCCATCTGTTGAAGTCATATCTCTCTTGTTCTTTCATCCCCACTTTAACCATGGTACCTTTTGGTCCTAATACCAGTTAAATGTGGATTGTTTTTTTTTTTTTTTTTAACTGTATTGTTACTCTTCTGGGTTATGATGTATTTTGTGTCTGTGACTTTGTATCTTGCAGGAAGAGCCAAGGAGCAAGTCTAAGATCTGTGCCAATGTTTTCTGTGGAGCTGGGCGTGAGTGTGCAGTGACAGAGAAGGGAGAGCCAACCTGCCTGTGCATTGAGGTATGGGAGCAGCACAGGTTCTGTGTCTGGGACAGGTGTCACCGCCATCACCCTCCCAATGGGTTTCTGTCACTGGAGGGATCCTGTGATGGAATAAGGCTATGGCTGTTTTGAAGCAGCTGCAAATTCACAGTGGCTCTTTAAACAGCAGGACTGTTTCAAGTATTGCATGGGGGAAGAGCCCTGTAGGGTAGATACAGTCTGGGACTCACAGCTGTGCTGCTTGCGGGACTGCCTAGGGTCTTTACATGCGCAGGAGACTGGAGGTCTTTTGTTGGGAAAGCCCAGTGGGGTATGGATATGCAGCTGGCTTTGAAGGGCACTCCTAGGGAGTGGTCTGTGAGCTCCAAGACAGTCTGCCCTCACTGGCATCTTGTTTGAGGAGGTTACAAGCACCCCACCAAAAATCAGCTTTTGTAAGATGGAAATAATTGTGGTAGAGTGCTGTAAGGATGAATAGCTTTATCCAGCAGGGAGTCAGAGATGATTAGAAGAATCTCTCCCAGCTGTAGAAACACAGTGTCTCCTTACTCTGCTCTGCCCCATGCCTTCAAAACATTTCTGCCTGGCTCCTGGGAATGGCCATGTGGCTCTGGCGTGACCAGCCTGGGCACTGGAGAGTGAAATGCCCCGTTTGTAAGAAGAGAGTCTATCTTCCTGGCCTACCTACTCTGGGTAGGCTTGGCCAGAGCAAAAGGGATAGAAGAAAGAAGCTCATAGCCTGAGCAGTGGCACTGGTGAACTCTCTTTGCTCCAGACTGTGCTGTTTGTTCATGGCTGATGGCTTATTCTGCCATTTGATTGCAGAAGGGTGGAGCAGAGTCTACAGAGAGTTGCAACGGAGCCAAGCAAGCGCAGGTGCATAGACCAGAGGCACAGGAACACCTCTGGGCAGGCATGGCCATGGCACATAGAGCAGCATTTGCAGAATTATAGTCCATATTTATGCTGAGCACTGATTTCTCTGCAGGGTTCCGCTTTCAGAAAGACTTCTGTCATGCTGGTGGTGATGGAAACTGGGATGAAGTGAGGCCTTTGAACTCACATCCACAGACTTCCCTGTGTGCGTTTTGCTGGGGTAATGATGGGTGAATTACCCTGTTCCAAAGACAGGGCGGAGGGGCCTATGACAAGGACTTCTCTTGAGCTGGGCTGATGGTTGGACTCACCTGCCTCCCTGTGGCTGTCCCAAGGAGGCAGGTGAAATGTTGTGTTCTCTGGCTCTTCCCCAGAAATGCAAACCTCACAAGAGGCCTGTGTGCGGGAGCAATGGCAAGACGTACCTGAACCACTGTGAGCTGCACCGTGACGCCTGCCTCACCGGCTCCAAGATCCAGGTGGATTACGATGGCCACTGCAAAGGTAACCCTGACAAAGGAGGGCTGTTATCACACTTCTCTTCCACCTCTCAGGAACAGAGAGTTGGAAGGGAAGCATGGTAGCAAGGCAAGGCAGAGGCCTCACCAGCCAAGACCTTGCCCAGCGGCTGCTGAGTGGGGTGAACAGAAAAAGCCTCTGAACAGTATACAGATTCAAGCAAGAGTCCAGATGACCAGGCAAGCTGGCAGTGTTGAAGGAGGCCTGAAATCAAGTCGTGAAGTCAGGGCTGGTGACTCTGGTAACCAGAATCAGACAACAGCCAGATGATCTCTTAGTGATGCAGTGTGTATCAGGGCTGAGATCAAGGTGGGAACACAGTCACCATGTCAGGGCCTGGATCAACAGTCTGTGGAGGAGAATGGTTGCAACAGAGCTGGAGACAGGCATGGCTACAACATAATAATTACAGGCAAGTATTAGGAGTTGAGGCATCAGATATGAAATGGAGCCTCATGGCTCACAGTTAGAGTAGAGATAGAGGCTCGAGGTGAAGCCAGCAGGGTCATTAAGGCCCTCATTAGTGCACTTAAACCCTGACACCTTAACTGTAGGGGGACCTTCGAGCTATTGTCTCCCTAAGCTTCTGGGAGTGTGGCACTCAGGAGAGCAGGGCAACCTTTTGCTCCTGCTGCCTCACTCTAAGCTTTTGGATTCAGCCAAGTAAGCGTCTCCGTTTAACTGGTGAGGAAGAGTCAGGCTCAGAGAATAAACTCCTAAAACTAGTACTATCATCCATGTTCATGAAGAACCTCACTAACTTTAGGAGCAAGAATTTTGCCTCATCAGTGGGGCTGTTTAATGCGCACACACACACGCACCACCTGTATGGTTTCATTGTGTTCAGACAGAGTTTCATATGTTTAAATGTGTGCCCACTGTCTCTTGCCCTGTCAACTGGACACCATGGATAAAAGTCTGGTGCAATCTTCTTCATTTCCTTCCATCAGATTTATAAACAATGATGAGATTGTCTCTGAGCCTTCAATTCTTCAGTCTAAATTGTCCTCAGTATCTCCTCAGGGTCCAGGGGATTCCAGCCCCTCAATCATGTATGTGGCCCTCATATATTCAAAGACTCCTAGGTTCCTCTGCTTTTACCATGGTGGGAAGAGATTTGTATTTCTTCACACTATACCAGAAATGTTTTCTTCTGTTTTATCCTTAACAGAGAAGAAGTCTGAGAATGCAGCTGCAAGTCCAGGTAAGAAACTGTCTTCTGTTTGGCTGAGGCCTGTGTATGAATTTGTATGCTCCGGGAGATGGGCAGGAAGGTGTGCTGGGGGAGTGCAGAGCTTTGAATAAAAGTCATATCCTACATGGGCTGTAGAAGAGTCTGAGTTGATAAATCAGCTGAAATGTGATGGCCCAGCTCTTCACTCTTGGATAACCTTTCAGAGCTCATACGTCTCCTGGGCTTTTCACTGTGCTGGGATGTCTCAGAGACTCAGCACAGACAAGGTGCAATGAAACCCAGTTTGCCCCCAGGGACTCAAACTGTGCTCATCACCCAAGCTGAGGGATGGAGCACTCTTTCACCTCCTTCATTGGGGATCTAAGACCATAACTGTGCAGCTATTGTCCCCAACTCCAGGAGTAGCCTTTTGAAAGGAAACTTTGCTTTACAAGTGATGAACCAATGGATGCAGAGGCAGGGAGTCAGGAGGTACAGCTGGTACCTCTACCATCAGCCAACAAGATGATCTTAGGAGTTTCTTTTAACCTAAATGATTCTATGATCACCTAAACTGTAAATCTCTGCAATTTTTCCTGTGTTTGGTTTCTCCCCTTATGTATTGCCATGTGTACTTAACACTGGATTTTAGGACCATGGCTCGTCATCAGGAGAGCCTTTTCCCATTTATGACTTCTAAGTACTGGAGCTATATAATCATCACCTTTAACTTCCTAGGACAGATGAGAGCAAAGCCTCATACGAACTAGAGAGGAAGGACCATGTCAGAGCATGGCCACCACCCTAAAGCAGTTTTAAAGAAGTACAAAATTATCCCTACAGAGCTGGGGTTTTTTCATCTCTCCATCTGGTTGTTATAGTAGTCACTGGATTCAGGAGATCATTAGTGTGTGTAAGTGATGTGAATGCACACTGATTCCTTTTCTGGCTTTGCTGACCACTGGGCAGGTGTGACAACTCACAGCTAGGCATTCAGTTTTGTTTCCAAATGCACAGTTTGTACTAGCAAACAAAGTGATAACTGCCCTGGAGAAACCTGTGACACTGGCAAGCACTGTGAGTAAACAGGCCCAACTTGACCCCCTCTCATTTCCAGTTCAGAGTGGACAAATCAAGGCTTTGAAGGAACAATACTTCCTGAGACAGTAGGCCCTGAAATTCAAGTCTTGGAGACAGAGTGGTAGAAATGCTTGCTCAGTCTAGTCTTCACCCTTGCAGAGGATAGAGATTTTGGTATTTTAGGATTGGCAGTTGAATGACAACTCTACACAGTGTCGGGAAGTCTGGGGACATATCAGTTACCTTCCTCCCTCGGTCTGGGGCTCTTCACACCAAGATGAGTCAGCTCCGGGTTTTTCTTCCTCAAGCCTGAGGAGTAAGAAGAAGAGCTTTGACAGTAATGTTGTTTTCCGGCCTTGCCACATGGTGTCACCAGCAGCCCATCCACTATTCAGCACATGACACATCTGCTTAGATCTGGCAGTGATGTAACTCCAATGTCCAGACCGAGGGGCTGCGAGCTGCCATCAGGGCGGGCTGGCTGGCTTTTATTGCCAGTCCTCTCTCTATGATCTTCCTGCCAGCTTGATCTCTCTCACTCTTGTTTTTCCTTCTGCTGCACTGTCTCCTGTTACAGTTGTCTGCTACCAGTCGGACAGGGATGAGCTTCGTCGCCGGGTCATCCAGTGGCTGGAAGCCGAGATTATCCCAGATGGGTGGTTCTCCAAGGGCAGTAACTACAGTGAAATCCTGGACAAATATTTCAAGGCAAGTAGAGCAGCACCTGCCTCCGAGCCCAGACAACATTTCTTGCCTGGTCACTGCATAACAGCTGCTGTGCCCCCAGCTGAGAGGCTCTGTGAGTGATGTGACTGTGTAACTGGGGACCAGAGGGATCTGATAAGTCCTACAGCCTGATGTTATGGGCTGCCTACAGCAGCCACTGACACAGCTTGTGACAACCAGATTTGGAGCATCTCTCGCTCTTGGTGTCTGACCTGCCCTGGGGAAAAGGAGGAGGGCAAGCCACATGTGCCTGTAGCAGAGTAGAGAACTAATCTCAGGGGTAAAAAGCCAGACCAAAAAGGTGAAAGTGCTGGAAATGCAGGAAGCTGTGGCAGGGGCTGCTGATTCTTTGTTCCAGACAGTCCCAAAGCCATGCTGAGACAGGTATAGGGGACTTTTGAGGGCTTCAAGGAATATGTCCCAATTGTGGCTGAGAGCTGGCAAGTTCCCTAATACTCTGCAGAGTGAAAGCCACTTGAGTCTTGGGCTTGCAGTAATCCTGCTCCTCCCTCCTTCCTGTCAGTCTGTCCCTCTGTAACCAGCAGATCCCAAGCTTCTCCCATGCTCCTGCCACATGCACTGCTTGTCCCTCCCCCTCACGCCTGGCTCCTGACAGAGACTTCAAAGCATGCAGGATGGAGCTGGAGGAGCAGGTGGGGAAGAGGGGAGAGTGTTTAAATCATGAGCTGTTGACAGCAAGAGATTAATGGTGCCTGACAGGAGTTAGCACTGCAAGTAAATTTGCCATGGCAATGGCACCCCCTGGTGAGACAGAGGAGCTGGTCCCCTCGCTTCACAGAGCATCCTCACATTTGCAGCCCTTCGTGCTGCTCTGTCTGTGGAAATCCACTGCCCTTGTCAGTGCTTGCCAGCATCCAAAAGCAGCAGTGTCCTGTGTCAGTCCCTCTCCCATGTGCTGTCCCCACTCACTTTTGCAGGGTCTCCTCAGGCCACGGGCTTTGCTGAAATGCATGAGGCAGCCACAGGCTTGTTCCACTGTCACCACACAAGCTGTTCACACCCGCTGTCCCCATGCCTGTCAGTGTGCTGGTGATATCCTGAGGCTGCAGCTCAGAGGCAGGCAGCCTCATGTTCTCTTTACTGTCCCACTTTTTCTGGACCACTGATCCCAGCCACTAGGTGAGAGCTCTTATGGCAAAGAAATACCTCTGCTTGTACCAAAGGAACAATTTCCATGGCCGAGGTCAACACTATGAAGTTCAGTAAGGCCAAGTGCCAGGTCCTGCATTTGGGTCACAACAATCCCAGGCAGCACTACAGGCTGGGAAAAGAGTGGCTGCCAAGGGAGGTGGTGGAGTCACCATCCCTGGAAGGATTCAGGAAACAGCTGGATGTGGCATTTGGTGCTGTGATTTAGTTGATAAGGTGGTATTCAATCAGAGGTTGGACTCAATGAGATTGGAGGTCTTTTCCAACCTTAATGATTCTGACAGTGATTCTCTGTCAGGTGGTAATCTACCTTTTCAACTACCTTATTCTTTAAGCTTTGAAACGGTTTTTAAAGCACAATTCAGAGTTTGGAACAACTTGGGACAAATCAAGGCAAAGCAAACTAAATGGCTTCAAACACACAGAAGTTTGTGTCAGCAACAAGTGTCTGCTGTCACTGGAGGAATTTTGTCATCCCAAGCTGTGGGGCTCTTCATGCCCTGCATTCCTGAAAATAGCCTGATTCCTGTCCTGCATGTAGGAGACACTGGAGGCATAGTTGAAATGAAGCTTTTCCCTTTTCTCCTTGATGAGGAGGTTTGTAGATGTGGCATTAAGCTATTTCCCTCCTGGAAGTCTGACTTGTGGGGCTCTGGGATGTGCTTTGTTTGTCAGGCAGGCTGTGACCTTGAAGGACATTATTTCAAGGAGAGCCAAGGCCACTAGTGGGAAGCTGCTCCATTTTGGAGGATGTCTGTGGGAATGCCTTCATGTAGACCATAGATTCGAAAGGCAAGAAAACTCACTGAACAGTCTGGGTCATTAAGAAAACTGCAGTCATTTTCACAAAAAAACCAAAAAATCCAAACAAAAAAAAAAAAGCAGGACAAGAGGCTTCAATATCTAGTGGAAGTTGACATGTGGAGCAGTTATGCAGGATAATTTCCCTAGCCCTAGATGTTTCTCCTGAAACACACAGAGGTAACAACAGGCAGTGTCTATTCCAGCATTCCTGAGAGTGCTGCACAAGGAGCCACAGTGACCTGCCCCAGTCACACAGCAAAAATTAGGTGGCAGCAGACTGTGTGCGCAGGATTAATTTTCCATTCACAGCAATGCAGCTGTCTCTGAGGGGACACAGCAATTCCTGCTGAGTGCCCAGAACTGTGGTGTCACATCTCCAAGCAGGAAAGCAAAATGCAATTACTTCTTTGGCAGTACAGCCAGGATTTTGGGGCTAAAAGCGCTGCTTTTCAGTGCCAGGAGTCTTGTCAGGCCCTTAAGAAGTTGTTGGTGAGGTGTTGTGCTATTGCATTAATTTTTTTCCCTGGTATCAGCAGAAAATTGCTTCCTGTGATTATTCCCTTTTGTCAATGTCAGAGTCCAGGCACAGCTTTGGATTTACCCATATTGGAAAGCTGACACCTCCTTGAATGCAGCTGGTCTGCTTTAAGGCAGGAGGTACATAAGAAAGCTAAGAGCTGGCTGAAACAAAGAGAAGAAATAGGGTTAGAGCCATAAATCAAGCAGCAGGAGGTGAATGAGAGGCAGTGTAGCTTATCTGTGAGAACAAGGGTAGGATCATATCTCTCTCATTCTGAGCCTTATGTGGATATGTTGCTGCTTTTCTCTGAGCCTCTTTCTTTGTGAAAAACAGGGATAATGGAACTTGTCTCACTAAAGCTTCAAAATGCTATGTTCATATGGACAAGGAAGAAGGAAGGGGTACTTTGATAAATGAGAGCCTCTCACATCTTCCCATACAGAGCTTTGATGATGGTGATTCTCGCTTGGACTCCACTGAATTCCTGAAGTTTGTGGAGCAGAATGAAACTGCCATCAACATCACCACCTACATGGACCAGGAGACCAACAAGTTGCTCAGGTGGGCAGTGGGACAGGATGCCAGAGGGAGGGCCAGGGGGGCAGATGTGGTAGAATGTAACATGGAAATTCACTCATGGTAAATATCAGTTAGGGCTTGCACTGACAGAGTTAACTGTGTATGAAGTGGCTTCTTACATAAATAGGTGTGAACACCACAAGAGGAGCAGTCTATCTCTACCCTTCATGTTAGGCACATATTCCAATCCTCTCTTGCCTTAAATCTAGCACTTGTGCAGCCAGAAGGGAGTTTGGTAACAAGATTTGTCATCTTCTTTGTATTTCCTAATAAATTAGCTTTCCTGGGGACTCCCTCACCTTTTGCCTAATAGTCCAAGTCCAGTGCAAGGAAATTGGTGGGAAAACACCGTCTATATGCAGCCTATAGTTCGAGAGGTTTCCCTCTTTCTTTGTCTGCCACTGTGTGCAGAAAGACTGCTTGTGGTCATGCTGTGCTTGCATCTCTACCTGTGTGACACCATGTAGGTGTCAACAAAGGTGGATGTCCCATTCCTGCAGTTCTGAATATCCCCCCACTGCCCAGGCTATTGGCAGACAGAGAGTATTTCGTGACTATTTTTCTTTTTTCTGTATCCCATGGGGTTTCCTTAGAGAAGCCACTTCTGCCAGACGTCTTGGAGTCTCCCTAGTCATTACTGGTTTTACTCGCCTGCACTCTGAAGACAGCAGAGCAGGGACCAGCCTAGCACAGCCCTGTGCAGAACAAGCCTCTGTGTTTCCTTTCAGGGGACTCTGCGTAGATGCCCTCATCGAGCTGTCAGATGAAAATGCTGACTGGAAGCTCAGCTTCAATGAATTTCTCAAGTGCCTCAGCCCATCCTTCAACCCACCAGAGAAAAGTAGGAACTCCTTCCTTCTCTTGGGGAACAAGAGGGGTCCTGGGAAGGGAGGAAAGAAAAGAGATCAGCTTCAGGCCAGACATTGGGTCTGTAACTCCACTGCCAGAGATAATTTTAATATATGCCTGCCTCTCATCCAACAGCACCCTTTGTCCCTGCATTGTTGTCAGTACTGCTTTTACTGTCCCAGAGCTCCTGCAGCACTTGTGATGAGAAAGGTTTGGATTTTAGAAGCAATGACGTAGGTTGAATGGGTATGGTACACTTGTAAAGTCAAGGCATGTATTTAACAGTGCAGAGGTCAATCATGTGAGGAGTTCATGGCCAGATAACTTAGGAAAGTCACACCAGACCAAAGTCTGCTATGCTCTGCCTTTCACACAGAGAGCCTCCCTCATGACCACCTCAAAGTTCACTATCCTTCCAAATAATTTCCCTAACTTATCCCCACCTGGATCAGAATAACCCAAGATTTCATTTCAGGAGTTCTTTTCTTTGTATAACAGATAAGGAAATTCAAACAAATCCAACATTTAGATTTCATTTGGAATTGAGAAACTGAAATGTGTACTTCCGAGGAAGAAAAACAAAGGATTTGACTTTCCCAAGTTATATTTTGGCTGATCTCATTCACCAAATTCAGCATGAATATTTTAGTCATGAGGAAACTTCTGGTGGTTGGGGGAAGGAAGGCTTCCCCTTAAACCTCATCTCCTCTCTCAAGGCATCTCCAAAGTATATGGTCTTTAACCTGCTCACTCTCTGACAAGCACTGCCCTTGTTTTGTGCCTCATCAGAGTGTGCCCTGGAAGATGAGACCTATGAGGACGGAGCAGAGACCCAGGTGGAGTGCAACCGCTGCGTCTGTGCCTGTGGGAACTGGGTGTGCACCGCAATGACGTGTGAGGGTCCGTATGCTCTCCAGAAAATTACTGTGATTGGGTCTGGACAGAAGGAATTCTTCTCACTCTCTGTCTTTTCAAAGGCACCAGCTATCCAGGGTTCTTCTCTCTCCAGCTTTTCCTCAGCTTCTCCATGTTTGGTTTCTGCCTAACCCTCACATGTTCCATGTTAGTCAAACTCAAGCTGGTACTGTTCCAGAGGTCAGAATGTGTGTAACTGGGCTCGGGGCAATGCTACTGGGGTTTGTAGTGTGGATTTGGTGTCCTGAAAATTCAGCACTAAATCTTCCAGACCAGATCTACTCTGCATCCAGTTGGTGCAGGCCAAACAGGTCACTGGCTACTACTGTACCACATAGGTGTGAGCAAGTTGGCTTTCCTGTATGTGTCCATATCCTCACTGTTTCTGTGTATATGGAATTTGTAAAACAGGATCTAGGATCCTGTCTTGATCAAGAGGGGTTGTAGGAACCGTCATCCAATGCCAAAAAAGCACTTTAGCTTCTTGACACAAAAACTGTAGAGTATTGGTGATAAAGGGAGGTGGTGCTCATAGTAAGGCAGGGTTGGTTGTTCCTCCTTTGGAAGGCCCTTAAACTTGCACAGCCACGGTACAACTGTGAGAGGTCATGGTGCAGTTGTGAACAACAGCTCTCTGGTTTGCCTTCTCACACATAGCTGAGGGCCAGTGGAATGCCACCTTTTCCCTGTGTTGGCAAATGTGTGAGTCCTTCCCAAGGAGCCACATCCATCCTCCCAGTGTGGTGCTGTATTTTTCTGGCCTTCTTCCCTAGAAACCAGGCCCTTGCAGGTGCTTTGTTTCAGTGCTGTGTGGGACCTGCCAGGAGTACACTGGTTCAGATCTATAGTCAGTAGCTTGGGCAGAGTAGGAGAGAGAGAAACAGCAGAAGTGTGTACAGAGCTTTTCATGTCTATCTGATCTTCTGCAGCAGAGGCTTCAGGATCACCTCAGCTCAGACTTAGTTGTAGCAGCAGGAGCTCACCTGAGAAAAGACAACTGTAGTATTAATAGAGCTGCCAGAGGAGTTGTGTAGGTGTCATAGATTAGGCAACAGAATGAGAGACTCTTTTTGTTGCCTCCCTTGAAGAAACAACCTTCAAAGTTGCTATGCAACACCTGTTCTTGCTGCCTGCTTTGTTCCCTGCATCCATGACAGAAGCATGCAATGGGATAACAATTCCTTGACTTCTTGCCCATGTAAGAGCAGCAGAAGGGTTAGAGGCTATTGTTAGAGGAATACTGGAACTGAAGAATCAGATCAAACATATCAGCAAGTTACATCTTCACTGAGCAAAATCAGCTCTTCATTAGCTATCAGTTACTGTACTTGGGTAGCACTGAGCTTCCATTTATTCCCTACAAGAGGCCAAGATGTTTAAACTAATTATAGGTGTTCCTTTTGAATAATATGCAGCCGCTTCCATGTGGCTTTATTATCAGTCATATGGGAGGGAGAGACAGGGACAGACTGCACACCCAAGTTGTGAAGGCCCAGGCAGCTACAAGGCCTGGTCTCTTTCTAAGAAGCCACCCATACCATTCTCCAGAAAAGGCTTCCTTAAAAAAAGGAAGCCTGAAAAAACTTGAGGGATGCTGTGGCTGACTTGCCTCTCTTTGTTCTTCATGGTTCAGAATCTGAAATTTGCATCCCCTATTTGTGAAACACTAAACTCCATTTCTGCTTCTAGGGAGGAATGAGAAGGTGCCTGCTCAGAGACACCGACCTGATCAAGATTTGACTGAGGAGGAGATGGCCAGATATGTTCAGGAACTGCAGAAGCATCAGGTTAGCATGAGGCCGGGAAGATCTGCTTACACTAAGCCTCCCCTTGCCAGATGGGTTCCTTCTGTTTCTGTCACTTGGAGAATTCTGGTAGAAGGGGGAGCAGAGTGGATCTCTTGCCTGTAGGTACAAGTACAGGTATGGGGCTTTCAGATATAAGCCAGTGTTGGCACTGCCTGTGGATGGACCAAAGACTTCAGAGCGCTCCCAATTCCTGTGTCAGTGCAGAGCTTCACTCCTGTGCTCTCTTTCTCTAGGACACGGCTGAGAAGACCAAGAGAATGAGCACCAAGGAGATGTAAGGGGCCTCCACAGCGGAGGAGCCCAGGAGGATGGGCCCAACCTGCCACCCTGTCCTCCAGTGCTGATCTCAGTATGCACAAGTGTCTGCTACAGTTGCCCAGTCACAGATATTTACATGTATAGCGATGGGTTATTTGTTTTGTAATACACAAAGAATGGGGCCAGGAAAGGGGAGCAGAGCCCACCTGTTCAGGGAGGTTCATTGCTGGGACCTTGGAAGGCTGGGAGGAACTTACAGCAGCCTCTGGGACTGTTGCCCAGAGCAGACAGCTGCTCCCTCCAAGAACTTACAGGGATTTCTTGTTCCCCTGGATCTGGGGAGAGGATAGAGGTGAATGCTGGATAGAAAAGGGGGTCTTCAGTCAATACAATTGTCAGCACCAGCCTTGGCTGCAGAAATACAGGCCTGGCAGTTTTGTGGCTGAACACGTGTGCTGCAGGGCATCATTATCCAAGGACCTTACCCTTTGCTTCGAGCTCCTCAAAGCTGGTCAGCCTGGTGTGGCACCTGGGAGTCGTGGTGCCATGCTGCTGGCATGAGTCCAGCCCATTCCTCCTTGCTTTCCATCAGACTGTCCTCAGCAGCTCCTCCAGTACATTGTGGGCTCCAACACAACATGGTTCCTTTTGACCTCATCTCACTCTTACTCTCCCTGCCCCCTCCTTAGAGGTGCTATTGTATTTTTTTCTTATCACATTCACATGCTGACTCCCCTTTTCTTTTTTGTTTTGGGTTTTTTATTATTTTATTTCCTATGGTAGTGATTCAGCTTTTGTATGTTTTGTAGCTCTAGATCTTTCAAGAAAACCCAGCATGTGGGTTTTTGTTGTTGACAGTGCTGTAATGCCCATGCACAGTTTGTATCGCACTGCGCTCAGCTGCCACGAACACCACAGGCGAATTGTGAGCCTTGCACTACAGGGTATTTCCCAGCTGGGGATAGCAGTGTCCCCTGTGGGAAGAAGAGACAGGGCTGGATGTAATTAGTTTCACCAGACAAACATTGCCACTGCAGCTCTCTAGCTCTCGCTCCCTTAGCTAGCATTGACCATGTGCTCAAAGTCTGTGCTTGTGCCTCTCTAAATTGCTCAAAGCACTCTAGAAACAGAGGGACCAGGCAATCCCATCAGTACAGTATCTTAAAAAGCCTAACTATGTAGAAAACTCTTTAACTGTGCTGTTGGCATCAACTTGGGCTTTTCATCTTTCTCTGGGGTGAGGCAGCAGCATTATTCTTTGATTCCAGGAATGAGTTTGGAGTCAGGGCTGGAAGCCTCATTACTGATGCATTTTTCAGTGTCGTTGATCAGACCACATTTGACCACTCTCACATTCCTTCATGGGTCAGTTTCAGCCCACACATTTCTCAGAGCATTGGTCCTAGATGTAAATGAAATGCTGTTTTGTTGATAGTCACCTCTGTAGCCTGAAGCCCAGCTGATTTTCTTATGCAGCTGTCAAATGTACTTCATACACACCTGAACATCTGTGTTGCCTTCATGCCTGTGCTGTGCTTCCCAAGCAGTTGCATGTGCCCTGAATGACTGCTTGTGACTTCCATATTTCTGTTTGTGAGCAACTTCAGCAGTTGTTGCTGTGTATCTTGCAGTCCCTATTGCCTACTCAAGCAAAATTCCACTTGCATCTGCAAAAGCATGTCCGGTTTGAGTGAAGATCAGCAGGACTTTTGTCCCAACCTTCCCCTTTTTGCACAGTTCTTTCCTTGGAGAGGAGGAATGAGCTGGTACCTACAAGTATAGGAAAAGAAGAAAGCTTTGTCCCTCCTATGCTCTTCCCCATGAGCCAGATGTGTTAAAGGCTATCTGGTCTTTGAGCTGTTTTCCTGATGTGAAGCCAGAGGACTTCCATTGACTTTGGCATAGTGCCACTTTTCCAGTGAGAACTATAATGTACCCTGCCATGGAGGTTTGGGCATCATAAATACAGAAGGAGACAGCATTTTTTTTTTCTTATGAGAGCCAGGATTTGAGCAGCTGTCCCCTGTGAAGGTGAGAGGAATGAGTCCATATGAGCTGAGGGTCCTGTGGACAATGCTACACTGGGACAGAGTCATTGTTTGTGTTCTGGTGGCACAGGAAGAAGTGTTTGGTGGAGTAGGAGCACCCACTAGACATAGGCTTGGTCCTTCCTAAGCGTATGAGCGAAAGGGCTTAGTGTGCTGGATCTGGAGTCACAGGAACATTGTTAATAAATGTTTTACTTTATTCCAGCCCTGCGCTAAAAGGTAGTTAGTGCCTCCCGGGTCACTTCCTTCCAGCTTGGATTGTTAAAGTGCCTTAGAGAAAACACAACAGCTTGCCTTAAAGGCTTTCCCTGGACGAGGATAACATCTTGTTCAGTCAGGAACATCTCCAGCTGTGAAAACCAGAGCACGTGCAGGAAGGGGAGGTGAATTCAGGGCTTCTGTAAGGCTGCACTGTGACGTGTTCTCTGTCCCCTCCTGCCTGCTGTGGCTGTGCAGCCCTGTGGATGGGGGTGGCTGCTGGGGCAGCCGGAGCCGTGTGCTGGCAGCTGAGGTTTACAGAGCTTGCTCTTGCACTGAAGGCGGAGGGACGGGCTGCAGTCTCCGGCAAGCTGAGCTCTCCGAGAAGCCATACAACAGATCCCAGGGTAGCCTTGGCAGCAGGCTGGGAGTGCAGCAACACTCAGTGCCTCTGGAAAGGGCTGCTGCCTGTGGAGCCTCTCCCTCCCCTGTGCCCCAACAAAGGATGCGGTGGAAAGCAGTGCCCATGCGAAGGGCAGCAGTTCTCAAAGGGGACCAAAACATCTCTGCTCCCTGCACAGAGGGGAAGGGCAGCCCAGACTGAGCAATCCTTCTGCAGGCTGGTCAGTCACCAACCCCTCCAGGGTGACCTGGCTGCTGGGGAAGGAAGTGCTGAATTTCAGCCATTGCCCTCTGGGACGATTGCTGTACAGACTACAAGGGGCAGGGAATGTGTTTTGTTTTGTTTAGTTTTTCCCAAAAACCAAATTTAAGCAACAAACAAAAAAGTCCCACTCCTCCCTCTATATTCCCTCCTGTACGTGTGTGAAATTTATCAGTATTCTGTAGGTTTCCTTAGTGCACTTATTTTACTTGATTTTGTAATTTTTTTGAAGCAGGGGGGTTTGGATATTACTGCCAAATAAATGAAACAAAATTTAAAAATTAATACTTGTTTGGTTTATTTTTCACAAGCACACAACTTGTTTTCAAAAAAAATCATCTGTCTTTGCACATTCATACACAGATCTCAGTCTGTTGGACAAATGTGCGATGTGACTGTTTCTGTTTTATAGCTGGGGAATCACATGGAAGGAACCCATAGGCAAGTAAAAACAATAACTAAAGGCTTTGAAAATGTGACTGAATGGTGAAATAGCCTTCAGTGGTGTTGTATGACATGGGGAAGTTTCCTACTATTCATCTGCCCTGTAAGTGTAATGCCACTGCTGTGTTTCTTCAGGTAATGGTCTGACAGAAAGAGAAAGCAGCCTTGCTTTGTTTCACTTATGTGCTCCTTACAGAGCTGTTAAAAAAAAAAAAAAAACCAACCAAATAGCTCACAAACATTGGCTCTTCCATCTATTTTTTCACACCAAATGGCCCTTTTAGCATGTACCAACTGCTGCACATGCAGTCTTTCTGTGGCATTCCTTGCCCATTCACTGCTCAACTGCAAAGTGGGGCTGCTTTATTACTGCAATTTCTACTGCAAGAATTTCCCAGGATTTTAAGAAGAAATGAATGGAAGTGGCAGCCACAAATTTAGCTAGGTGGCACTACAAATACTTTGTCTTGTGCTCCGTGCATATTTACTGAAGCAAAGTAGTTTTGAGGTGGGAGAGAGGAAAAGCAAAAATTCTGTTGCCCGGTGCTTGTGGAGGCCTGGGAAAAGCTGTTTATGGAGTTAAGCACAGCTGAATATTAAATTGCTGCACTCTAGTTACATACTCTTAATCACAATTCTCTGGTGCTGTTAAGCTTCAGGTTGAGAAATAGGCTATTTAAGTGGTGATCAA